>NC_140582.1:319635344-320911177 GCF_964204655.1 Triturus cristatus
GTCGGGCAACCAGGCCACATCAACGTCCAAACGGGATGGGGGGAATGTTTCACAGGCAGCTGCAGGATGACCTTCTCGATCCACGCCCACACTCATGATGCAGCCCACAACCCCAACACAACCATGTGGCACTGTGATCCTAAACTGCATTCTGGCATCTCCATGCATCCAACCTTGGCCTAGCCACCATTCTCAACATCCGCCTGACGCAAGCATGCTGCACATTGTAGGGACACATGTCTAGACATACCTGGGAGCGGCAAGCCAGGTCACTCCACATGATCCCTGACCTCTGCGCATGACTGTTGCTCCCCTGAATGTGTCTGTAGCCACAGTTGTGCGGGAACCACTCAGCTGGTTGGGCCCAGCACAGGTGAGTATGGTACTCCATGTTTGTATCAGATGAGACATTGGGACCCATGTGTGTCCTGGGCAAGACTGCTACCCCACGGTTTGGATGGTTGGAGATAATTCTGAGATCAGGCATGCTTTGACTGTACGACACACACATGTATTGTAATAATGTAGAATCACGGCATCATCTTGTAAGTGTGATTAATTTATTTGTGGTGGGGTACGGGTTTGTGGGGATGACAAGAGGTGCACAGCGGGAGTGTAGAATCCAAAGTTCACTGGGGGAGTTGGTATCCTTGCCGTAGCAAAATGTCAGAGTCCATGCCACAGTCTTTGTCAACATAGGTCAGACAGTGACCAGCAAGTCCATGTGGCAGAGAATGTCATGTGCTGCTATTGGGCCAGAGGGCCAGGTGCCAGGCCAGGTGACCTGGGAGATGGTGATGTTCTGCTGACTCTCACAGTCTTTTTCGTGGACGACCCACCTTCCTGCGGGGACCCTCGGAAGCAGTCCGTGACGATGTCTGTGACGCTCCGTCGGATGAATCCTCCTCCTCCTGATCCCTCCCTGTGTCTGGTAATGGCCTTCGCCTGGTGCCACAGGGAGGGTTGCCCATGTTGTCGGCAATTCGACGGAGTACACCGGTCATTTGGGTTTGCACCGCCACGAGCTCAGCCTGTCTATCCTCCATCCTTCCTTGGTGTTGCAGTTGACAGGCATGTTGCTGGGACTGCAGGGTCTTCATCTCCTGGAGGGTCCCCTTGATGTCATTGAGGGTGGACGCAATCTGGTCCATGCCCCTGGTGTCACGCCGGTATGTATCCAGGATGTTGCTGACCTGGGACACTACCGGGTCCTGAGCTGCCTGGTCAGGTTCGCGCCTCCGCCGTCCTCCACTCCCGCCACCCCTGCCCACGTGCACCTGGCCTGCCGTTGTGGGTGCATCGGGTCTCCGGGACCCCTGAGGGATGGCATCTGCGTTGCCGCCTGCCTCCTCCTGGGTGCCCGGAGGACCGTGTCCCTCCTGGGCAGACTGGCTGGGTGGTCGTGTGCGGGCAGGGCTCCTGGACGTCTCCTGGGATGTGGCTGGAATGGGGGTGGTGGTTGGCACAGTTGTACCTGACGCAGGTGCTGCAGGTGGTTGGACACCAGAGGGGCCAGGTTGGTCGGCGTCATCCACGGAGTGGTGAGAGTCATCGCTGGCGGTGGGGTCCTCATCCCGCGGAGCCTGGTCCTGTGAGACTTCCCCCCCAGTGTTGGGGGGTGTTCGTCGACGTTGACCTGTGTGTGAGAGAGACAATGTTAACAGTGTCACATGTGGCATCCATGTTGCATGCATTTCTGATTTGGCACTCTTCCTCTGGGTAGTTGGATCTGTCCTGCATTCCTCTCACAGTGCACTTGTGCATGGCTATGTCCCTTGGCCACAGCTGTCAGGGCTTTACGCATGTGTGAGACACAATCTTAGTTGATGCATCTATTTGGGTACACAGTCAGCAGTGTGGTGTGCGGGCGTAGCGAGCCATGCAGAGGCGCCTTACGTGTTGCACTGTACGTGGCCAAATGGTGTTTTGGCAAGGCAATTTAATGTTGCAGGTAGGGGACTGAAGCATTTGTGACAGGGTTCTTACCGACACAGTGGGTGGGTATACTGGGTGTGTGGTTAGGTCTGTGCCTGCAGCACGGATGGACTCGTGCACAGATTGACACATGGACCGGTCTTCATCTACGGAAGGGGGGGTTGAGGCACTGCCAGACCTGGTCTGCATGCACACAGTCCACCGGCTGACGAGTGGACATGGCCACACCACCCAAGGGTGATTTAGTCTCCCTGTGTCTCCCTTCCTCCCTCCCTCTGTCACCCTCCTCCCTCCCTCTGTCGGTCTCCCTCTGTCACCCTCCTCCCTCCCTCTGTCGGTCTCCCTCTGTCACCCTACTCCCTCCCTCTGTCTGTCTCCCTGTGTCCCCCTCTGTCTCCTTCCCTCTCATTCCCCCTCTCCCTCCCTCTCTTTGTCACTCTCTGTCACCTCAGGCCAGCTTCCTGGGCACACACAGTTAGCCGGTCTTTGAATGGCCATTGGCTTGTTCATGTGAGTTAGTCCCTGTTCTCCGGGCACCCATTGGGCAGTGTGTCTGAGTGTAGGCTGCTGCTGTGGCGGTGTGTGCTGAGACTCTATCAGAGCGATGCATCTTCATTGTCTGCTGTTATGTGCAAATTGTGCCTTCAGACCCATGTCATCCTGCATGGCAGCCACCATTTGCAGGCAAGACAGTACTGTGTGGGTACACACAGTTTGTATGGCTGTGCCCTGGGCCATATGGGCTGAGGGCATTGTTGTGTGCTTGTGAGTTGCTCAATGTTAGTTTTGCTGCCCCCACTCCCAGCATCGACCACATCCTGTGTTGTGTTGGTGTTTTGTGTGGCCTGTGACTTGGCATGGCCCTGATTGATGCATGGGGCATGGAGGCGCTAGTGGCATGTGTGTGTTTGTGGAGTGTTGTTGTGTCCGGTGGTGGCTTGGGGGGGGTGGCATGCATGATTGATTGTGTATGGCATCCCCCCCATGTGAGGTGAGTTGTTTGTGTACTCACCAGGGTCTGGGAGTCCTGGCAGTCCGTGTAGTCCCTCCACCGCCAGCGTGGACATCACCTTCTCCTCCCAGGGATGGTATTGTACCGGTCTGGGGGGCGGCCCTCCTCCAGTGATGTTCCCCTGGTTGTGATTGTCAGTCATCTTCCTCTTGACCGTCCTCCGCAGATCGTACCACCTGGATTGGCACTCGTGCCTGGTCCTTCTGGTTGTCCCAACAGCATTCACAGAATCGACGATCCTCTGCCACATGGCGGTTTTTTCGGATATGCTGGTCTGTCTGACCAATGTCCCAAAGAGCTGTGGCTCGACTCTGAGGATTTCGTCGACAAGGATCTCCAGCTCCTCCTTTGTGAACTTTGGATTCTTGGTGGTGGACATGGCGTGGGGTGTGGGTGTGGATGGTTGTGGGGGTGTGGGTGTGGATGGCTGTGGGTGTGTGGGTGTGGTAGTGGAGGTGTGTGTGTGAATGTGATGAGGGGGTGTTTGTGTAGGTGGTTGTGTGAAGGTATGCAAGTGTGAGGTTCAAGTATGGTGGTGTGGGTCGTCTGTGGGCTCTGGCAGCAGTGGGTCTGTTGCAAAGGCTCATGGTTTGTGTGTGTGGTCCATTTTTATTGGTCCATTTGTGGGTGTGGCTGTGTTTGAAATTTGTGTGGGTGTGTTATGAGGAGTGATTGAGTTTTGGGCCTCTGTTTGGCAGTTTGGCAGTTGCAGGTGAGTGTATGTGATGTTTGTGGGGTTGTTGGGCATGTTTGGTGGTGTGGGGAAACTCTACTTGACTCTCCTTGTGTAAATATGGTTTGTCCGGGTTCAGTACGTGTTTTTTTGGCGTCAGTACGGTCCGTACATGCACTGGTGGGGGTGCGGTCCGTACATTCCCTGGTGGGGTGGTGGTTCGGTGCGTACTTACACGGCTGGGGTGGGGGTTTGGTGCGTACATACACGGGTGGTGGTTCGGTGCGTACATACACGGCTGGGGGGGGGTTCGGGGGCGTACATACACGGGTGGTGGTTCGGTGCGTACATACACGGGTGGGGGTTCGGGGGCGTACATGCACGGGTGGGGGTTTGGTGCGTACATACACGGGTGGTGGTTCGGTGCGTACATACTCAGGTGGGGGTTCGGGGCGTACATACACTGCTGGGGTGGGGGTTGGGTGCGTACATACACGGGTGGGGGTTCGGTCCGTACATTCCCTGGTGGGGTGGTGGTTCGGTGCGTACTTACACGGCTGGGGTGGGGGTTTGGTGCGTACATACACGGGTGGTGGTTCGGTGCGTACATACACGGCTGGGGGGGGTTCGGGGGCGTACATACACGGGTGGTGGTTCGGTGCGTACATACACGGGTGGGGGTTCGGGGGCGTACATGCACGGGTGGGGGTTTGGTGCGTACATACACGGCTGGGGTGGGGGTTTGGTGCGTACATACACGGGTGGTGGTTCGGCTGGGGGGGGGTTCGGGGGCGTACATACACGGGTGGTGGTTCGGTGCGTACATACACGGCTGGGGGGGGGTTCGGGGGCGTACATACACGGGTGGTGGTTCGGTGCGTACATACACGGGTGGGGGTTCGGGGGCGTACATGCACGGGTGGGGGTTTGGTGCGTACATACACGGGTGGTGGTTCGGTGCGTACATACTCAGGTGGGGGTTCGGGGCGTACATACACTGCTGGGGTGGGGGTTGGGTGCGTACATACACGGGTGGGGGTTCGGTCCGTACATACACGGGTGGGGGTTCGGGGCGTACATACTCTGCTGGGGTGGGGGTTCGGTCCGTACATACACGGGTGGGGGTTCGGGGCGTACATACGCGGGCGGGGGGGGGTGGTGGGGTGTTCGGCGCGTATGCGGGCACATGTCTCCATGGTTGCTATGGGAGTTCGGTTTGGACGGTGTTTTTTGCGTACGGTTGTGAAATGGGGAGGACGGGAGGGATCGGACTTGCGCAGTCGGACTTTATTTTTCCGCACGGTGGGTTTCTCGCCCGGGGACGTGTCGGTGACTTTTCCCGACCCGAGGACGTGTGGGGAAATCTTCCCAATGCGATTCGTATGGACTTTTTTCCGTTCGATTCATACTTGGCAGTTTGTACGCTACTTTGACGATTCGGACGGAAAAAAATCCGGATACGAGTCGGACGGGGAATTTTTTTACCGGATCGGAATTGGCACCCAAATGTGGGAAGAGATAGCTACATTTTGGGGCCAATTCCGATCCTGGAAAAACCGGGTACGAACCGTCGGTCGGAGTGTTTTCTCCGTCCGACTCGTACCCGGTACAAACACCATACAAACTTGCGAGTCGGAAAAAACACCGACCGACAGCAAAATACATACGAATGTGATCCGGGACACCGCGGACGTGACGTCCGGATGGAGTTAGGCATGTTTTTACGTCCCAGCAAGTACGATTCGTACCGACAGCAGTCCGGACGGCAATATTGTTACGGCACCTAAAAAGTGCCGGAAAAGCGAAGTACGCCGCGATGCGAGCGGAATAGGGGGCCCGGTACGTGCCGTCCCCCCCCAGCCCCCCGTATGTACGCGGCGTCCCCCCCAGCCCCGCGGATGGACGTGCCGTCCCCCCCCAGCCCCGCGGATGGACGCGCCGTACCCCCAGCCCCCCCGCGGATGGACGCACCGTACCCCCAGCCCCCCCGCGGATGGACGCGCCATACCCCCCCCAGCCCCCCCGTGTGTACGGCACGGAACCCCACCCATGTATGTACGGCGCATACCCCCACCACATAGGTACGGTGCGTGCCCCCACCCCCGTAGGTACGGTGCAGACCCCCACCCCCGTAGGTACGGCACGGACCCCCACCCGTGTATGTACGGTGCGTAACCCCACCCCCATAGGTACGGTGCGGACCCCCACCCCCGTAGGTACGCGCGGACCCCCACCCGTGTATGTACGGCGCGTACCCCCACCCCCGTAGGTATGATGCGGACCCCAACCCCCGTAGGTACGGCGCGGACCCCCACCCGTGTATGTACGGCACGTACCCCCACCCCCGTAGGTATGGTGTGGACCCCTACCCCCGTATGTACGGCGCGGACCCCCACCCGTGTATGTACGGCGCGTACCCCCACCCCCGTAGGTACGGTGCGGACCGTACCTACGGGGGTGGGGGTACGCGCCGTACATACATGGGTGGGGGTCCGCGCCGTACATACACGGGTGGGGGTCTGCACAGTACACACAGGGGTGGGGGTACATGCCATACATACACGGGTGGGGGTTCACACCGTACACACGGGGGGCTGGCTGGGGGTACGGCGCGTCCATCCGCAGGGGGGCTGGGGGTACGGCGCGTCCATCCGCAGGGCTGGGGGGGACGGCGCGTACATACGCGGGGGGCTGGGGGTACGGCACGTCCATCCGCGGGGCTGGGGGGGGACGGCGCGTACATACGTGGGGCTAGCGGGGGGGTTCGGCGCGTACCGGGCACCTGTTTGGACGTCTCCATGGTTGCTATAGGAGTTCGCTCCGGACGGTCTTTTTACCATACGGTTGTACAATCGCACGGACGGTACGAATCGTACTTGCGCGCTCGGACTTCAGTTTTCAGATTCGTACGTAAAAATGTCCGGGGACGTGTCGGACACCTTTTCCGACCCGAGGACGTGTCGGGGAATTTACCCAATGCGATTCGTATGGACTTTTTCACATACGAATCGTACTTGCCAGTTTGTACGGGAAAAATCCAGATACGATTCGTACGGGGAATATTTTTCCAGGATCGGAATCGGCCCCTTAGTTTGTAATGTGTGCATGGAGCAAACTTTGGATGTATGGTTATATTCGCTATGTGGTTGATATTTTATACTCCAAGGGCATTGAACAAAATTAATTCTAGTATTTTACCCTACTGGCCGAATGCTGCAGCACATGGCGTGGAGCTTGCCAAATTTTGCTAAATACCGGAGGAACATAATAATTTCATAAATTTCCAAATGTATCCCAATTCTTAAACTTAGCCCACTTATAGCACTATTGGGCTGTACAATACAAATACCAGGGCTTTCTCAATGAGCAAGGACATTTACCTTCAAGACTGTTCGAGTGACAATATCATTTATAATGCAAAAATGGAGGTCATCACAGCACCCAATCTTTTCCACATTGGCTAAACAAGATGTGTAAGGCGGAGAACCTAAAATATATACATATATGTTTGTAGGATAGGCTCAATAAGGACATATTGTGATTTATGGCAATATTTTCCAGACACGTGAATTTCATGCCTGAATAAATTGAACTCCATTTATCACTTAAAATTAAGCTATAAGTTGTTATTGATTAATAACTGTAAACTAAAGGTGTTATGTAATGTGTTATGTACTGTGTATTATGAATTATGAATACTATTTTTCCTCAATATAATTTTTTTAAATTAAAGCAAGATGTAAATAATTCCCTGACCATCTTTCAAT
This sequence comes from Triturus cristatus, assembly GCF_964204655.1. NCBI lineage: Eukaryota > Metazoa > Chordata > Amphibia > Caudata > Salamandridae > Triturus > Triturus cristatus. The sequence continues at coordinate 319,642,732 of NC_140582.1, forward strand.
ATTATTAGATAAGGAGCCACTACAGAAAATATTTCTGAGTTTCTTACAAAGGCACAACTGTGAATTTAGACCTGTACGATGGATGGATTAAGAGAGGAAAAAATAGCCAATTGTTATAAATTTCTTCAAGAATTAATTGAACAGTTCTATATATATATACATGAAGGTCATAAATATATTTTTGGAAATCAAGTGTAACTGTTATTTTAATCACATGCATGCGGATAAAACATTATTTGGAGACTGTGTCATTTAAACGCTATCCATTTAATGTCACCGGTCTTCAACAGTACTATGATATTCCTGATGCATTGTGGTATTTGCAGGATGTTACCAGTGGTCACGTGTTCATTATGAAATAAAGCACCTGGAGTTTGCTCACCTGAGATCAAGGCTTATTCAGTAGCAGAAATGTGTAAGAAAACGAACATGTTGCCAGCTGTATTCCTAATAAAAGGCCTGAATGCAATTAAGTTGGGCTTTGTTGTGCTGTGATTTATTATGGGCGTCTCCTTGCCTGTTCTGAAGCCGCCCTGCAGGGATGGTGGCTCCAGTGTAGATATATATATATATATTTGAGTGGGGATTTGGACTTCACATTACGCCAGTATTGCAGGCACTGGCTTTCCCGACACGCCCTCTCAGTCAGGAAGCACCGCGTTAGCCAGCAACCTTTGGACTTGTGTTTGGAATGCACAACGCGGCGCCCCCCGCGCAGATCAAAACACCACAGTGTGAAGACATCACTGCGTGGGGAGAGAGGAACAGCATCGACTGCAGGGAGCATCAAGGGGTCTCAGTGAGGACATTTTACCAAACAGGAAGCTGTGGTTGGGTGTAGTCCGGAGGCCACATTGATGGGACGCCACCAGGTGTTTCGGATTTCCCACTTACTCAAGGGGGATCCGCATATGGACTGCAAATCCCAGCATGCAGCAGCCTGTTTCACCAGCGCACAGTGCAATATCCCTTTAAGGTAAAGAAGGAGCCTTGATTAAGACTCTAATGGGAGTGGTCAAGTGAATACCTAAATGGCCACCAGGTGCGAGGCTCTTCCATTGTAACAGGCACTGAGGAAAGCTAAATCGCTGAAACGCGTCTGCCGCATTGTTACCCTGTTTGCGCAGTGAATTTACCCTGAAATAAATCCTCCTGAATGTATCCTGGCGGGGACGGACCCTTCTTCTACTTTGAGTGGGGATTTGGACTTTATATATATATATATATATATATATATATATATATAAGTGTGTATATATATATATATGTATGTGTGTATATATATATATGTATGTGTATATATATATATATATATATATATATATATATATATATATATATATATATATATATATATATATATATATATATATATATATATATATATATATATATATATATAGGGAGAGAGAGAGACAGAGAGAGAGAGAGAGAGAGAGAGAGAGAGAGAGAGAGAAAAGATTGTAAACTTATGTATAAATTGATTCAACCTGCTAACATTAGGAAGAAACATTCTTTTCATTCTAAGACAGTTTTACATGCCGCTTGATATGATAAAAATAATTATGTGTAGTGCCCTGGATGTAAAACAGCAATGACAGCAACTACATGTACCAACCCCCAGCCAGGTTATCAGCAAGATTAACACACATCCTCAACGTGGTATAACATGTCACCGAATCGAATTACTTAAAAATCCACTTGTTGTACCTCGCATTCTTGACCTCAACAACCATCCAGTACAGGCCTCCCATATCCTTAGACTGGACCGACCACCTTGTCACCCCCATTAACTTGCTCATTGTCCATCCAACACATCAAGGTCACCCCAAAAAAGAAAAACAAACTTTCTGATGCATCAAAGACTTCTTCATAGACTACCTAAACCTTAAACCCATCTCTCACCCTTAAACCTTCACAGCTGATATGAACACCCTTTTAAATGATTTTAACATAACTAGCCAAGCTGCAACTAAAACAAAAAACTGCATGCTCAACCAGGGCTGGGCTGGCCATAGCGGGCACCCGGTGTTTCCCCGTTGGGTCGCCAAGGTGGGGGCCGGTTTTGGGTCTCTGGGGGGCCATTTTTGTTACCGGGGGTCGGCAATATCGGCCCACTGTAACAAAATCATCCGAAACCTGGCCCTGGCAAACTGCTCCGCTGCACCCCCAGGGGGGTGGCCGAGCAGTTTGCCAGGGCCGGTTTCGGTTCCCAGTCCAGCCCTGTGCCAAACCCTTCAGCACCCTGGTAAGCCAAAGACCTTGCTATAAAGCAAATGCTCCATCCACAGGCAGGAAAGAAAATGGAAGTACAGATCCCCTGATGGACTCATGCTACTGATGTCCCTCTGTGCAACATGCTGATAACTAATCACATCAGCCAAAGGCAAGTACTATACCAACACCATGAACAGAGCTGCAGTAGAAGAGGAGCACTCTGGAAAACCAATTAAACACTGCATCAACCCCCTGCCTGATCATCGTATACCATGCTCCACAGAAAAGAGTTATGCCATCAACAACTTCTTTAGTGAAAAAAATGCAAAAGATATCACAGCACAGCACTAACACCAAACCTGCTTCTTCTCTGACACCACTCCGGGGCATCCCACAATGGTTATGCTTCAAACCCCTGTCTCTGAAAGGCCTCGCTCACACCCTCAATACCCTCTAAGCTGAATAAGATGATATGCTACCTGCATCATTCATGAAAGCCCCTTCTATAGAAGCTTTCAAACGTTATACACCATTGTCAATGTCTCTCACACTCAAGGCATCTTCCATGATGCTTTCAAGACAGACCGGATCCTCCTACTCCAGAAGAAGTCCACCTGGATGACCATATCAGCTACTCAACTACTAGCCCATCACTCACCTACCTCTTATTGGCAAAATCATTGAAAAATAATCTGTGTAAAATTCAAGATTCCATCTTCGCTAATCACCTCCTAAAGGGCTATCCATTCGTCTTCATTTCATGCTTCAGCCAAACAAATAGTTGTTTGTTCATATCAGCACCTCCCTGCCTCAGAAAATTCTGATAAACTACAGAGTTCCTCAAAGTTGCATTTGTCCTGTCACTTTCAACCTCTTCATAGAGCTCCTTGGAGGTCAATTCCCAGATAACATAAATATTCTACAATCCACCAACAACACACAGCTCTGTTTGAAAGTCTCCTCTGCTCTAGATATCCAATGACTCAAAAACTGCTAGAACTGGATGACAAGCACCTACCTAAAGCTTAATCTCACCAACACAAAATTTCTACAATGCACAAAAAATATACAGAAAACGCGAATCCATACCTGGCTCAATGATGTGAACATGGATGGGTTCAAACACCAACGTTCAATCAATGGCAAGTCACTTAGAATCACCCATGACACCAATCTCTCCTTCAAGGAAAACAGTCAAACAAAAGCAAGACAGATTGGTAAAAGCACTCTCGAAGGTGAAACCATTCCTCCCAGTAAGTGACTTCAGAACTGCTGTTCAAGCTTTTGTACCCTTACATATAGATGATGGCTATGCTGTGCACTATGACCTTCAAGACCCCTCACTAGCTCCCCTTATGTGCATCCCATATGCTGCAGCACACTTCGTTAAGGACTGGAGGGAAAATAACCACATCACTTCCACCCTATTGGAACTCCACTAGCTTTCCTTGTCGGCATGTACCATCTTGAAAACCAGCTGCATTATCTACAAAGCCACGATAAACGGCACCATTGCCTATCTGGAACAATATTTTGGAAGTGCCACAGGGGAGCTACGGGTGTTAACACCATTTGACGTGCTCCCGCTGCATTTTGGTTTTACAGGAAGGGGCGCAGATGCTTGTGCGGCCCTTTCTGTAATACAGATGGCGCTGGCGCACATATAGCGTCAGCACTATCTCCAGAGGGTGTTCCTCCTTTGGCATGGGTGCGTACACCATGCAAATGAGGGAATACCTCTGCCTATGTGCCCTCGCCTTATTAAAGATGCAGGTGCAGAGGCAAAGAAGCTATCAGGAGGTGCAGTGACAGTGCTCCACCTAAAAGGTGGTGCACTGTCAATGCACCCCCTGATGGCAGCCCTCTGGAGGGGGAAGGGAGACAAATGGAGCCCCCAGACATCCCCATGAAGGTGGGCGGAGTCACTCACTGCACCCGTGTGCAAGGAGATCTCTCTACCCTCTCAGAAGTGCAGGCGGGTTGCAGCCTGCACAGTGAAACACGGAGCAGGTGTTTCAAAGCTGCTCCGTATTTCGCTTGAATGAGTTCGCAGAAGCCCTGGGGGCAGCGCATTCCATGTAGTACAACACACTATTCTTGTTATCTCCAGGCACACCTTTTGAAAGGTGCGCCCGGCGCTAACAAGGAGAATTCGCTGCATTTCATAATACTGCCCTTGGCTGACAAGTTCACTGTCTCCTGTGACTATCAGCACACCCCTAACCAGGACACATCCACACTGGAGACAAAGAAGTGCAAAAAAGAAAAAAAACAAGTCAACAAGCCTTCTCCAAGTGTGCACCTAGCATCTGGGGTGCTATCTCTGTATTCATCAGGACTGCCCCGAACCTGCTGAGACTCACTTATTTAAAGAGCACTGTATCACGATGCAGCAATTCTACAAACCAATTCCACCTTCTATAACATGTTCACATTGCCTTTTCTTTTGACCCTGTACAGTGTTCTACTGCTTTTTGGCTATGTTCACGCTATATAAATACCAAATACATATTTAAATATATACATATATAAAATTATTAACTCAAGTGCTTGCTAGATTGAGCATTTCTAGCAGGTAGAGAGATGGGAAGTTGCGAAAAGTGGAAGAATTTGAAACAAAGTTGAATACAGTGATTTGTTTTTTAAAGGACAAACTGCTACCTTAAACAAGCTTTGGCATAGCCAATAGGTCTCGCTTTTGGGACCTTCTAAGTATTTAGTTATGCAGCACAATATCCTTGGTGCAACCACATCAACTGATGTGTGGCTAAACACTTATAAGGTCCCAAAGGCGAGACCTATTGGCTATGCCAATGATTGGTGTGGCTGTGTGTGTGGTTGTGTGTGTGGTTGTGTGTGTGTGTGTGTGTGGTTGTGTGTGTGTGGTTGTGGGTGTGGTTGTGTGTGTGGGTGTGTTTGTGGGTGTGGGTGCGGTTGTGGGTGTGTGTGTGGATGTGTGTGGATGTGTGTGTGGTTGTGTGGTTGGTGTTGTGTGTGTGTGTGGTTATGTGAGTGTGTGGTTGTGTGTGGTTGTGTGTGTGTGTCGTTGTGTGTGTGTGTGTGGTTGTGTGTGTGTAGTTGTGTGTGTGTGTGGTGTGGGTGGTTGTGTGGGTGGTTGTGTGGTTGTGTGTGTGTGTGTATGTGTGGTTGTGTGTGTGGTTGTGTTTGTGGTTGTGGTTGTGGTTGTGTGTGTGGTTGTGTGTGTGTGGTTGTGTGTGTGGTTGTGTGTGTGTGGTTGTGTGTTTGTGTGTGTTTGTGTGTGTGGTTGTGTGTGTGGTTGTGTGTGTGGTTGTGTGTGTGTGGTTGTGGTTGTGTGTGTTTGGTTGTATGTGTGGTTGTGTGTGTGGTTGTGGTTGTGTATGTGGTTGTGTGTGTGGTTGTGTGTGTGGTTGTGGTTTGTGTGGGTGCAGTTGCTGGTGTGGTTGTGGGTGTGTGTGTTGATGTGTGGTTGGGTGTGGTTGTGTGTGTGGTTGTGGTTGTGTGTGTGTGTGGTTGTGTGTGTGTGTGTGTGTGTGTGTGGTTGTGTGTGTGTGTTTGTGTGTGTGGTTGTGTGTGTGTGGTTGTGTGTGTGTGGTTGTGTGTGTGGTTGTGTGTGTGTGGTTGTGTGTGTGTGTGTGTAGTTGTGTGTGGTTGTGTGTGTAGTTGTGGTTGTGTGTTTTGTTGTGTGTGTGGTTGTGTGTGTGTGTGGTGTGGGTGGCTGTGTGGGTGTGGGTGTGGTTGTGTATGTGGTTGTGTGTGATTGTAGTTATGTGTGTGTGGTTGTGTGTGAGTGTGGTTGTGTGTGTGTGTGTGTGTGTGTGTGTGGCTGTGGTTGTGTGTGGTTGTGGTTGTGTGTCGTTGTGGTTGTGTGTGGTTGTGGTTGTGTGTGGTTGTGGTTTTGTGTGTTTGTGGTTGTGTGTGTGGTTGTGTGTGTGTGTGGTTGTGTGTGCTTGTGGGTGGTTGTGATTGTGTGTGTAGTTGTGGTTGTGTGTGGTTGTGTGTAATTGTGGTTGTGTATGTGTGATTGTGTGTGTGTGTGGTTGTGGTTGTGTGTGGGGTGTGTGTGTGTGTGGGTGGGTGTGTGTGGTTGTGGTTGTATGTGATTGTAGTTGTGTGTGTGTGTGGTTGTGTGTGGTTGTGTGTGTGGTTGTGTGTGTGGTGTGTGATTGTAGTTGTGTGTGTGGTTGTGTGTGTGTGGTTGTGTGTTTGTGTGGTTGTGTGTGTGGTTGCTTGTGTGTGGTTGTTTGTGTGTGGTTGTGGTCCTGTGTGTTGTTGTGTGTGTGGTTCTGGTTGTGTGTGTGTGGTTGTTTGTGTGGTTGCGTGTGTGATTGTGGTTATGTGTGTGTGTGGTTGTGTGTCGTTGTGGTTGTGGTTGTGCGTGTAGTTGTGGTTGTCTGTGTGGTTGTGTGTGTTATTGTGTGTGTGTGTTATTGTGTGTGTGTGGTTGTGTGGTTGTGTGTGTGTATGTGTGTGGTTGTGTGTGTGTGTGTGGTTGTGTGTGTGTGTGCTTGTGGTTGTGATTGTGGGTGTGGTTGTGTGTGTGGTTGTGGGTGTGTGTGTGGTTGTGGATGTGTGTGTGTGTGTGGATGTGTGTGTGTGTGCTTGTGGTTGTGTGTGTGGGTGTGTGTGTGGTTGTGGATGTGTGTGTGTGTGGTTGTGTGTGGTTGTGTGTGTATGCTTGTGGATGTGTGTGTGGTCGTGTGTGGGTGTGTGTGTGGTTGTGGGTGTGTGTCTGGTTGTGTGTGTGCGTGGTTGTGGTTGTGTGTGGTTGTGGTTGTGTGTGTGTGGTTGTGTGTGTGGTTCTGTGTGTGTGGTTGTGAGTGGTTGTGTGTGTGGTTGTGCTTGTGTGTGCGGTTGTGGTTGTGTGTTGTTGTGGTTGTGTGTGTAGTTGTGTGTGTGGTTGTGTGTGTGCGTTATTGTGTGTGTGGTTGTGTGTGTGTGTGGTTTTGTGTGTGTGTGGTTGTGTATGTGGTTGTGTGTGTGGTTGTGTGTGTGCTTGTGTGTGTGCTTGTGTGTGTGTGCTTGTAGTTGTGTGTGTGTGGTTATGTGTGTGTGTGCTTGTGTGTGTGTGTCGTTGTGTGTGTGTGTGGTTGTGTGTGTGTGGTTGTGTGTGGTGTGGGTGGTTGTGTGGGTGTGTGGGTGGTTGTATGTGTGGTTGTGTGTGTGTGGTTGTGTGTGGTTGTATGTGTGGTTGAGTGTGTGGTTGTGTGTGTGGTTGTGGTTGTGTGTGGTTGTGTGTGTGTGTGGTTGTGTGTGTGTGGTTGTGTGTGTGTGGTTGTGTGTGTGTGTGGTTGTGAGTGTGTGTGTGTGGTTGTGTGTGTGGTTAAAGTTTTAGTCACTACTCAAAATGAAATCCATTTTATCAGCATTGCCAGTGCTCCTTTATGTTTAATGCCCTAAATTAAACACAATGTTATAAGCATCAAAGGGCTGGCCGAGAAGGGAGGGGGGGAATGAGAGGAGCAATGGGGATTGCGAGGAGCAGAGGAGTCCGAATGAAACTGACGAAAAGGAGCCAGAATAAAAGTGACGAAAAGTGAGGAGGGAGATGCGAGCAGAGCATCTAAAGTCTGGGTTAGAAGGGAGGGGTGGAATGTGAGGAGCAGAGGGGAATAGGAGGAGCAGAGGAGCCAGAATGAAACTGACGAAAAGGAGCCAAAATGAAATGAAATAAGATATTCCGGCATCAACTTACTCCTGTTATGTTGGCTTTATTTAGGATAGTGCAGAAGGGAGAATTTTCTCCTGAGTCCTGGCAGAAAGCCCGAATCATTACATTTCTAAAGAAAGATAAAAACCCAATGGATATGGGATCATACTGCCCAATTACGCTTATCAATAGTGACATAAAAATGTATGCAAAAGTGCTGGCACTGAGGTTTTCTGGGGTGATTAAGACATTGGTTTCAGTTTATCAACATGGTTTTGTCCCAGGACGGGAAACAATTAATCATATTCGTCGCACAATTACATTGTTTGACTTCACTAAGGTTTCAGGGGACCCTATGGCCTTAATTCTGCTTGATGCGGAGAAGGCTTTCGATAGGGTCTCCTGGCCCTTTTTATGGGCGGTTTTGAGACATTATGGTTTTGGAGAAGGATTTATTACAGCAATACAGACTATGTATAGACAACCTACAGCGCAAATTTCAATTATGTGAAGTCAGTCGGGAACTATTAATATTTCTAGAGGCACTCGACAAGGCTGTCCCTGTTCCCCCTTATTATTTGCCATTTATATCGACCCTTTAATAAAAAAAATTCTTTTGAATAATCTGATTAGTCCAGTGAGATCCAAGGGTGGTGAATCTAAAATACTGGGCTATGCAGATGATTTGGCCATCCTAACAGATCTACCTGAACAGGCATTGCTGGAAATACAAAAACTGACATCTCAATTCGGCAGACTGTCAGGCTATCATCTTAATGATTCGAAAACCCAAATTATCTGTAATGATAAGATTTTATTGGTGGACTCTAGGGTCACTGATACTGCAAATTATCTTGGAATCCTAATAAACTCAAATCCAGAAGAAATTGTGGAGATTAATCTCAAACCGATGTTGTGTAAGATTGAAAAAGATACCCGTAGGATGAATGATCTTCAGCTAGCTCTTATGGGGAGATGTAATGTCGTAAAAATGCTCTTTTTACCGAAGATATTGTATCTTTTTAGAGCTATCCCTGTATTGTTCGAACCAATATGGTTTAAAAAAATAGAACGTATTGTTTCATGGTTTCTGTGGGCAGGGAGAAGACCTAGACGAGCTGTTAAATTCATGACATTACCAAGAGAAAGGGGGGGTTGGTCTGTGCCCAATTTTCAGATGTATTATTGGGCTATCACTTTGAGACATATCTCTGTGTTGCTGGACTGTCCAGATTTCGAAGATTCGGAGCAATCAACCTATAAATTAGTTTATGGAGAAGAAGTTTTAGGGGTTTTACTAAGGTACATAGATTTTGCTTATTTCAAACGTGTGAGGTTTAAGGGTTTATTGGCTGCCTTTAAAGTCTGGATATCTATTCGGAAACTATTCAATATAGGAAGAATACATATATATACTCCAGTCAATAGAACTCTCTTGCCTCAAATTTTTGCTGATGGGTTCTTCGAAGACTGGAGGGCCCAAGGAGTTAGCAAATTTGGGGATTTAGTTTCGGATAGTGGGGTAAGGACATTTGACTATCTAAAACAGAAATTTAAGCTTAATAATAAAGATTTTTTTAAGTTTTTACAGATCCGGGACTTTCTCTCTCGGAAGACTGTTAGTTGGATCTCTTTCCCATTATTGGAGGCTATTAAAGGTGGGCACTCCACTATATCCTCTATCTATAAAATAATTAATGAAAGAAGGAAAGATGATTTACATAAACATTTTGGTCGATGGTATACTGGACTACATGCCGGACAGGAGGTATGCGAAGAGTCATTACGGCTTAGTTATATTTCTACTTTATCTTCAAATCTCCAGGTCCAATGCTTTAAAACCTGGCATAATCTGTATATAACTCCACAGCGCATACATCAATGGGGTGGGATTTCCGGAGTTAACTGTCCTAGATGTGGGGAGTTTGCCGTCGATATTATTCATATGTTCTCCTCTTGCCCTAACTTAACTCCTCTGTTAAACAACGGTTAGAGATATTGTTTCATCGTACGTTTCAATTATCATCTCAGGCCATTATATTGGGAGTAGTCGATGTGAACATGACGCTCTCAGAGCAGAAGTTATTTTTTGTTTCTATGGCTACACTCAGATTATGTTTAGCAACTGTTTGGCTAGATCCCATACCTCCATCAGAACATGAGTGGTTCAGTAAATTTATAAATGTTGGGAAATGGGAGCTCTTGGTTTTCAGAAAGAGGCCCAAGGGCCCGTAGAAATGGGGAATTAATTTGGGCACCTTTAATCAATTGGTTGGATGGTACAAATCAATGATTTATGAATTAAGTGCAGTCTGATAGTAGGTTATATATTTTGCATATATTGTATATATTGTGCTCTGGAGATATTAATCCACTGGGATAATTGGTTTAATGTTTAATTGATTTTTATATCTATCTCCAATCCACAGCATCTCCGGGGTGGTTGGGTGGGTTCTGTGGGGGGGTTCGGGGTTGAAAATTGTAAAAGTCATGATACTGATGATATAGATGATACATTTTCTTGTATCTCTTTTTCTTGTGATATTTTATTTTGATGGATGATATTAGTGTCATGTTACTCTTTAATAAAAATATATTAAAAAAAAAAAAAGGAAGTACAGGTAGGGGAAATGCATGACAGCTGCACTCAGCACAGAGGCTACTTACAAGCCACTGCATCACACTACCAATATCGAATAGCACAGAGCTGGCCCAGGCTGTGTACACATGCAGCCATTCACAGCCAAAGTCACCCTTCCCAGAATACTCACCCCTAGCTTGCTGCTGATGCTCCTTCAAATGTGCATCTAGCTCAGGCTGTGTCACTGCCAAGATGCGGGCCATTAGTGGTGTCATGCTTCGCCGTGCCAACCTGCCAGTCCGAGGGATCAGCCCCAGTGTCATCTCGGCCACGTTCTTGCTCAGCCGGCAGATGTCATCCTATCTCTTGTGACAGTGGGTGCGCCGTCGGTTGGAGACACTTAGAGCTCTCACCTTGCATGCAATGGCCCTCCACACGGCCTTACGCTGGTGTACTTTGAGCTGCAGGCATGGGGGACAAGAGGGGGAAAACATCGGTGACACAGTGTTATGTACCAATATCTCTCAGTACAGTAGCATGATACTAACTCATCACAAATCCACAGATATGTCTCACAGAGACAAGAATGCTTCTCACATGGTACATCAGCATGGGCGAACCACACGTACATGCATGCAGGTGTGAGGGTGGACACAGTACCTGCTCATTTCTATACACATGTTGAGTTGCCATGACATTTGGGGCTCCATATAGCCTTGGATAGTGTGTGAGCACCTCGTCCAGCAGGACCTCCAGCTCCTCGCTGGTGAAGGGGCTGGCCCGGATCTTCTCAGTCCTTGCCATCACTGTGGCCAGGTGACAGCAGCTGCTACAGTTGGTGTTGAGGGGTGTCAGGCAACAGTCCCTGGAGGCAGAAGCTGTTGGTGTTGAGGGATGGCAGGCGGCAGGCCCTGGAGGCAGAAGCTGTTGGTGTTGAGGGGTGTCAGGCAGCAGTCCCTGGAGGCAGAAGTTGTTGGTGTTGAGGGGTGGCAGGCAGCAGTCCCTGGAGGCAGAAGCTGTTGGTGTTGAGGGGTGGCAGGCAGCAGTCCCTGGAGGTAGCAGCAGAAGGCAAGTGAGGAGTCTCAGGTAGCAGGCACTGGAAGCTGTGGAAATGTGAGGCTCTCTCCCACACATATATAGCCCCCTGGGGCAGTTTCAGTGGTTCTAAGCTGCTGCAATTGGTATTCCAGGTCAGCCTTTTTCAAATGCATCCAATGACCGGCTCCGTGGTGGCGGAGCACGCCTACCGCGATTTTCAAAATTGCATTAGTCTACCACGATTTCGGTTCCCATTGGCTGTAAGGGAATGGTCCATGGCGGTGACACACCGCAGGAGTCAGGCGGGCACTACCGCGGTGGTGCATCTTTCAATTGCATCCAATGTCCAGCCCCGCGGTGGCATAGCACGCCTACCGCGATTTTCAAAATTGCATTAGGCTACCGCGATTTCGGTTCCCATTGGCTGTAAGGGCATGGTCCATTGCGGTGACACACTGCAAGGGCCAGGTGGGCGCTACCGCGATTTGGGTGCCATTCATTGCTATGAGTGACCGTGATTTGGGTGGGGGAGCATGGCAACCGCCATTTGACCATGTGTATATGCCTATCACTACCGCGATTGTGTGTTGGGCATTGGAAGTGACACACCGCACGGGCCGGGCTGTAGCTACAGTGATTTGGGTGCCATTCATTGCTATGAGTGACCATGATTTGGGTGCCATACACTGCAATGTCTGACCGTGATTTGGATAGCGGAGCACTTTTTTTGACAGCACCTATGGACACATCAAGCTGTGTCAATGGCCAATGGCCAGTTATCAACAGTGCACCGTGGCCAAATATTAATGGCACATCATTGTGCACACAATGCCATATTGACATTTAGACCACTGCTGACTACATATGCCATGTTTGTATATGGGATTTAGTACATTGGCATGTACTCACTCACATGTCACTTGTGATTTTGATGGGCATGCACACAGAACAGAGTTGTGATGGACTTTCCAATGGGTACCCATGTCAATGTGTGAAAGGGCAGATACAATCCAAGTGATGTATGTGTCAATGAACAATGTGCATATTGGACTGCCTACTTTTCTTGGCTCAGGCACACACTTGTAGTTTACGCACAGACTGTGCTCATTGTGTTGTCGATGTGTGCACTGTGCAACTTACCGCTGAATGTGTGGCAGGTACAGCAGCTAGGTATGAGACAGTGGTGTTGCAGTTTCACACATATGCTGTTTGAAATACTCTCAGGGATGATCATGCTAGATGTGTCCATATCCCTTTGTGCATTCTCATAGTCAGATATTGTTTTGTAGGTACTTGCTGTGTGAAAGGGGACAAGTGTACGAGTAGTAAAGCTGAAGGTGTCACTACATGTAAGGTGGTCTGCAACTCGACTGTGATGACAGTCCTTGTTGGTGTACTGTCAGTCAAAATGTAAGATGTGGTACACATCCCATGGTGTATTGCATTAACATGTTTCCCCTTTTATCTCAACTAGGGGGAGACCAAATCTGCATCGTCCATACACAGTGCTGGCAGACATGGAGAATGAGAAGATCATCCGAAAATTCCGTCTGAATAGAGCCACCCTACAAACCCTATGTGCTATGATGGAGCCCCAGCTGTAGCCTCGCAGGTCATATCCGGGTGCTTTCACCACAACAACGAAGGTGATGGCGGCCCTGCATTTTTTTGCGACTGGAACATTCCAGAACACGGTGGCCAGCGCGGGTGGGATGTCACAACCGATGTTCAGCATGGTGCTACGGGATGTACTGTCCGCCATGATGATATACAAGGAAAGGTATATACATTTCCCCAGGAGGCATGAGTAGGCGGATGTTAAGAGTGACTTTTATGCCCTTGGGCACATCCCCATGTTGTTGGTGCCATTGATTGCACACATGTTGGGTTGGTTCCACCACAGGCACGTGAGCACGTCTACAGGAATTGAAAACATTTCCATTCCATCAACGTGCAAGTGATATGATCATCTCGCACTTGTGTGCCAAATTTTCAGGCTCGGCCCACGACTCATACATCATGCAGCATAGTATTGTGCCCCAGCTGATGGCTAATCTGCTTCCTGAGCGGGCATGGATTGTGGGTAAGTCAATTAGCATACTCTGTGTGTGACATGCTGTCCTCTGTCACAGTTGTATTACAAAGTAGGTCTGTTTATCTCACACCTAGGTGACTCTGCAGATCCCAACCTTCCTTGGTTGCTGAGCCCACTGCGCAATCCCCAGACACTGCCTAAAAAGTCCGCTACAATGATGCCCATGGGCGGACCCGTCATGTGGTGGAGCGGACTTTTAGTCTCCTCAAGTCACGGTTTCACTGCCTGGACAAGACCAGAGGTGCCCTCATGTAGTGACAATGTACAATGGCCCCATTGTGTGATGATGTCGCTGTTGTTGGCAAGGCGTGTGTCAGCTTTGTGACTGCAGCCGGTTGTTGACTTAATGGTGGCTAATAATGTTTCTGGGACAGAGTCGTTTGGCACATCTACATGGTGTTTATGTCAGCACTGTCGCTCATTGTAATGTGTGCAGAATTGAGTTCCTTGATGACAAGTGTTGAGTGATGGCTGTGATGCCAACACCTGACTAGTGAATATTGTTCTGTTCTGTTTTCCTGGGTCCCTTCAGCCTCTCCTTGTCAACACACATTCCATACTCCAAGTACATTGTAATCATGGTGAAGACTGCACTACCTGGATTAAACACGGAGCTGACACAACGACATGTGTGTGTGAGCAGTGTTTATTTACAATGGGGGACATGTGAGGGTGGGTGAATATTTACAATAAGGTGATTATTGATGCAGTGAGTTGTCAGTTATGGTACATGAGACAATCAAGTAGTCACCAAATCGATTTGGTGACCCAGTCTAACAGACAGATGCCATTCACAAGGCAGTATGGGTAAGGACAGTCCAGAAAGTCAATGTAGTATTGAAAAGTGAGCCCATCATGACTGGCTCCGTGACTGGCGTTTGTCAGGTGCTTTGCCACAGGTTACTCCCAGGGATTTCTTTGGACAGCCCCTTGCTCGTTTTGTGAGGGGGCCCTCTGCTGTGGGCCACGGGGGTCTGAGGACTCACCCCTCTCTGTGGCCGCAGGGGAGGATGGTGAACTGTCTTCCTGCAGCCCACCAGAGTGAAGTGGAGGTGTTGTTTGTGGCACAGGCCTGTCTCTCAGTTGCACCACTAGCTGGCCCAAGAGGTTCACAATTTGTCCCATGCGGGTGTCCATGGACCTCATCAGCAGGAGGTGCTCGCGGGAATCTTCCTCAGTCCGGCCCCTTCATCCCTTGGCCTGTTCATAGGCCCCAATGACTCCGTTGATGTTGTCCAGGGCTTCGGTCCCAGTGTCTGGTTGTCTATGTCTGACCCTTGTCCTCCCACCTGTCCTGCTGCCACGGACCTGTTGCCTCACCACTGTAGACACACGCATACTCTCCCTGCACTCCTCAGTTGGCGGTGTGGGGTGGTCATCCTCTGGTGCTCGGAGGGTGTTGCAGGCAGCACTGGTGGTGGTGGTGCTTGTTGAGGACACACAGGCCGTTACAGCAGGGGGCTGCAGAGATGTTGTTGTTGCAGCAGATGTGGGGGGACAATGGGGTCCTGGGACCTGTTGCGCCCTGGCACACCAGATGGGCCGGCTCCAAACTCCTTATCCAAAGAATCCAGGGAGTCAACATTCGAGAGTCCATGTTGCAGGGGGGAGACTGGCTCAGCAGGTTGCTGTTGTCGTCCTCTGCAGTCAGTTCTTGGTCACGTGTGGGACAGAGGGGAGATGGTCATTGAGGTGCACCCCTCAAGCATGGTGTTAGATGCACCTTATTCACTGTTCATACACAAGAACGATTACTAGTTGTCATATTGTTTGTCTGCACACTACTGTACATCCTGACTTGCTGTGGCAGGACATGCGTTGCTTGTCCATGGTGTGACATGTCAATACGTGCAATGCGCAACGTGCATGTTTTGTGATTACAAGGACATGTTGTCATCTGACGACTTGGGCCACAACAATTTAATGTGAAGCATTTTTGTTGATCACTCTGCCTGGCAGAGGTTACAGCTGAGCATGGACTGGCCATTGTTATCTCATGCATTCCTTTGTCATGCCATGTGCAAACCTCAATTTGTATTGCCGCCCATGCTTTTTTTGTTCTCATGTGGTAATTGATGCTCTGGCCCCATGGCACTTACACATGGCATTCAGTGCTGTGCATTGTTGTGCAGCAACTTTCATCAACATGTGAATTGGTGAGTCACACTTTGGTTGCTGTGACAGTTACATTCGCTTGGCTGGCTGCACATTGTAAGTGGCACTAGGATCTGTGTGAATTTTGGTGTGTTGAGAGTGCTGGTGTTGTCATATGGCAACATGCTTTTTGGGTGGAATGGCTGGGTGCATGCACTGTCTACTTACCTGTTTGGTTCTGACAGTTGGGTGGAATTTGTGACACATCTCTTTGTGTGTGTGGTGAAGGGCTACATCCTGCTCAGGGGTGGAACAAGAGAGCGTAAGATGGCTACCTACCTGTTAGGTGAAGGTGTACAATGCAATGGCTGCCACATGCATCTGGGTGTGAGGGAGTGCTCCATCCTGCTCAGGGATGAGACAGGGGTGCATGGTGGGAGTGGTTGTGCAGGCCTCCCACCCCCAGACAGAACAACCTTGGTAAATGGCTACCTACCTGTGAGTTTTGTTGGTGAAATGCAATGGCTGCCACATGCATCTGGGTGTGAGGGAGTGCTCCATCCTGCTCAGGGGTTGGACAGGGGTGCATGGTAGGAGTTGTAGTGCTGGCTTCCCACCCACAAACACCCCTCCCTGTAAAGTTGACTACCTACCTGTAAGTTTGTGGAGAGCAATGCAATGGAGGACACTTGGTTGTGGGTGTGGTGGGAGTTTTCCATCCTGCTGATCTTTGGTACATGTGGGCCTGGTGTGAGTTGCAGTGCAGGCTTCCCAACCACTGCCAACCCTCCCTGTTAAGATGGTTACCTACCTGTTAGGTGAAGGTGGAAAATGCAATGGCTGCCACATGCATCTGGGTGGGAGGGAGTGCTCAATCCTGCTCAGGGGTGGGACAGGGGTGCATGGTGGGAGTTGTAGTGCAAGCCTCCCACCCCCAAACCGCCCTCCCTGGGAAGATGGCTACCTACCTGTTAGGTGAGGGGGAACCATACAATGGCTGCCACATGCATCTGGGTGGGAGGGAGTGCTGCATCCTGCTCAGGGGCGGGACAGGGGTGCATGGTGGGAGTTGTGGTGCTGGTTGCCTGGACACATGCCACCCTGTAAATGTTGTGTAGCTTTGGGGTGATTCAGATGGAGTGAATGTTACCTCTGTGAGACCTGTGTTGGGTATTGTGGTGCAGACTAATGGACTTGGGCCTAGGAGGTGTAGTTTTGTAGTTGTGCAAGACAGTACGTAGCAGTGTGATGGTATACATTTGTTTGTACTTATGAGCCTGCACTCCCCCGGCTATTCCTGAGAGACTCTCTGGATGCAGTATGGCAAGCACCTTCTCTTCCCATGAAGTGAATGTTTTTAGTGGAACAGGAGGGCCACCGCCACTCATCTGTGCCAGCTCATGATTCTTTCTTGCTCCTCTTCTTCTTCACAACAGTCTTCAGGTCATGCCACCGCTTCTGTATTTCCTGTTTGTTGCGCGGGGTGGTCCCTACTGCATTGAACTTATTAACTATCCTTACCCACATTTGTGCTCTTGTGGCTAATGGTGTCTGTTGGATCAGGTTACCAAACAATTGTGGTTCAACTCTGATTATCTCAGCTACCATAACCTTCAACTCACGCTGAGTGAATTTTGGCATTTTCTATGGTGCCATGGTGTGTGATGTGCCAAGGGGTTAGAGGTGCAGGTATGTGAGTGGTGGTTGGGGTGGTGATGTGTATGGTGTGTGATGTGCAAAGGGGTTAGAGGTGCAGGTGTGGAAGTGGGGTTGGTGGTTGTGATGTCTGTGTGGTGTGCTGTGCTGATTTGCCTCTCCTTTCAGCTGTGATGTTGGGCCCTTAAGTTGTGGAGTATTGCAAAGGATTGTGGTTATGGAAGGGGCTGGTTTTATACTCAGCTATGTGGGTGTGTCAAAGTGGTTTATTGCTGTCAGGTGTGTTGTGTGGGTTGTCCTGGGATTTGTAGTTTTCTGATTTGCCATGGGTGTGTGTCTTTGAGATGTGTTAGGTGTTTTTAGGGGCAGGACTAGTTTGCTGTGTGCACTTGGTGGCCATGTTGTGTGTTTTAATATTGTCCGCCATTTTATTTACGGAGCGTCGGCAGCGGTGGCTAAGCTACAGCCCTTCCGCCATATCTCCCATTCATCACTGTTTGCGACCAAGGCGGTCGGAAACAGCGGAACGTATCGCGGGCACATCGGGGATATCCAAATTTACCGGGTGGTGTCTCCGCTATCGTGGCGGTGGGTTGGTGTGTTTCTGCAGAGAATCTGTACGCCGCAGACGGCTTTTGACCCTCTCCGCCCACTACGGGCATTTTCTTTTTGGCTCTTTCCGCCGCGGTCGGTTATTTTTGGCGGTTGGTCCTAATCGGACCGCCGGTTTTGCAGTGGTACCGGCGGGCGGCTGTTTTCCGCTACCATGGCGGTTGGGGTGGTATTCCGACTGCCATCCAAATGGGCCCCTAAGTGATTTGCCCATGATCACAGGATGTTAGGCCAATGCCAAAAATCAAACTTTGTTCCCCAGCTCTAAAATCGGCACCTTTCACTGCTATGTTATAGCTTTTCCCCAATGGCATTTGCCTCTCCTAATCTGTTACTTTTTCTATAGCAGTGCTTACTTTGAGCTGGTGCTTTCCGGAACTCACCACAGCACTTAATTATAAACACTGGCACTAATAGCATAACCTGGATCCAGCGTTTTTGAAGTGCTTTTTATAAGCTTCACTTATTTATTCATTTTTAGGTCTCGCCTGAGCCAGCGCGTTAGCGCTGCTCTGGCGAGAGCTATAGAAAACGGGGATTTGGAAGTGCAAATGAGTGCTTTTCAGGCCCCCAACTACAGTGCATGTGCGCCGGGCGCGCGCACCATTTGGCAGCCTGCGTGTACATTTCGCGGGCGCTTTGATGTTCTCAGTGAGCCGCGCGGCCACTGCGAACATCAAAGCGCCCGCGAAATGATTACTTTCACAAGTGAAACATTTGCCACCCCCTCCCTTATCCCACTTCCTGCTTGTTCTCATTGTAAATTCAATCCAAATCATTTTCTTTACGATTCCATACCTATTTCTTCACTAGCCCCTCACATGTTTTATGATTTACTTTCTAGTGCTTGCCATTAGAAAAGCATGACTACACATCCCAAAATTCAATACTACGCTGATTTTTTATTTATTTATCGCAAACTCGACCCGAAGGTATCAGAGCGTTTTACATGAGCACCAGTTGCGTTACAGACTGACGCATTCATTTTGTTAGGCACAAAGAGATGCAGTCATCTGCCCACAATCACAGGGTGTTGAGCATCCCTGCCGGGACTGGAACCAGATCCCCCAGCTTCCAAATTACAAGAAGCAACACATTGCACATCACTGCTGCAGCCACAATCTGCTCTGCACATAACACGCTAACGGCCGCAGCGAAGAATTAAAAACTCTTCAGCGCAAAAAATATGCCTTATATTTTTACTTTTAAAAAGGGAGACGTGATCAGGTCATCAACAGTTTTTCTTAAAGATGAGCCTCCTTCAAAAGGGCCTCGCCTTATCTGCGGCTGACTCTAAAAGTGTTTTATAGTGGGATTACAAAGCTCTTTCGTACTGGAAAATAATTAATACAATACATATGCTCACGGCTAAATCTTCCGGAATATCAGCGCCACCCAAAAAGCACAGGTCTGCTTGGCTGTTACGCCACCTGATGGTTGTAATGTGTTAGGAACTTTACAAGTAGGTTGAATTCACGGTACGGGGAAAAAATGATGCAAACGTAGAAAAATATTTTTATGGCCTAACGTCCCCAATTTGAAGCTCTAATTAAAATGTTTCTTTTGTTTTCGGATCACCTATCTGCGTCACTGTTAACAAGTCATCTGGACAAAAAAAAAACTGAACACACAAAGGGTCACAAAAAACATAAGTACGTTTTTGTATTTTTTTCAAATTAGAAAGGGGAAAAGCAGCATTACGCACGAGGAACGAGATCAGGGCTTAATTTGTGCCGGTGCTTTCCGGTGCTTAGCACCGGCACTTTCTTCACAGGGCCGGGTCTACACACTCTTGCACTGCGCGCACCAGTCGCACGTCACATTTTTAAATTCACTACTGCCGTCTGCGTGTGATTGTGTAAATCGTGCCGCCCGTGCCTCTTTCGCATCTTCTGAGAGTCACTCTCACGCATGCTCACACACACTGACTGGCTGTCTCTGAGTCCTGTCTGTTATAAAATTTAATAAATAAACTACTTTCTTTAACTTAACTGATTCTGGCGGCATCATCGCGCTGCGGAGGCCTTCGTGGGCGTGGGCGGGCCGGAGGAGGACTGCTGTGGGCGTTTTTTGGGCTTGATTTTGGTTGTATGAGGCGGCTTTTCGGCAACGTGCGCAGATTTTTTTTACAAATTTCTGACACACACGCCCCAGCATAACCAACGCGGCGCGCGCAACAGGCAGATGAGCTGAGTAAGTCGTCGCGTTAAAGTTGGCCCCGGCCCCCGCCGCCCAAGGCCCGACCCGAGTGTGCTGCTGCCTGGTTACATAGCTTAGCTAGCAGCAGCAGCACCGGTCCGGACCAGGCCTGCTAATCGCAGCCGTCCGTTGTGTCTCACTGACTCTCTCTCTGTCCCAAAGACCCAAACAAGTTGACAACTCGAGTCCCTGCCGGCCGGACGGGCCCACCACAGCAGGTAACGGACGACGGATTGTAGTTTAAAAAACAGACTCACTTTATGATCCACAATGTAATTTTTCAATAGAATGCATCCCGCGGCCCAGCCAAGCGAAGTGTTTCTTTATGCAGCATAAAGATCAGCGACTCGCGCTCCTCAAGTGTGTGGCCATTAAACGGCCCGAGTCCCCGTTTTGTAACTCCCAGCACCCCTTACTGCTCTGCATCGCATCGTACTTGGAAACATGCACTCTGACTTGCACATACCGCAAGACAATCTATTTTTCTAATTGTGCATAAAAGGCCACCCTGGTAAACACAATATTGGCCCAATACGTGAATTATTGCAGAAGTGTACCTTGTCTATCATGTATCGAAATACATTTTCATAACCCGCTGCTGCTGGCATGAGGCCTCCTTGTTACCTCAGTCAAGCACAGACACGGGGTCTGTTCGCGCATTCGGTTCTCCAAGGCCTCCGACGGCGATTCCTCATTTAATGTTTGTGCTCAGGGCACCTCTTGCATCAATTAACAGCAGCAAAAACACATCTTGCCCAAGATCACTCCAAGTTTGCCACAGATCATGGGCAAGATCATACAGTGTCCACGAGAAGCTGGTGGGTGGTAGAGTTTTCCATGCCTAGGCATTAGAGGGAAGCTGGTGGGTGGCAGAGTTTCCCATGCCTAGGCATTAGAGGGAAGCTGGTGGGTGGCAGAGTTTTCCATGCCTAGGCATTAGAGGGAAGCTGGTGGGTGGTAGAGTTTCCCATGCCTAGGCATTAGAGGGAACCTGGTGGGTGCATTTTAAAGCACTTTGCACTGTTTTTAAAGCCCTCAATCACGGCCGGCTTTAAGGCGGTGCGACCGGTGCCACCGTGACCGCACCGGGTGCTGGCTTCCTGGGGGCGCCCTGTTTGTAAGTTTATTATGCTTTTGAAGCACCTGCTGCAGCATTTCTTTCCCCGGCAATTACCAGGCCTCACATAAATGTCAAGATAATTCGTGTGATTAATTATCTTCCTGGAGAGAGTTCAGTGCTTTGTATAGTTGAGATTTTGACTTCGGTGAAGTTAGTGCAGAGGGTTAATATGCCTGCTGCAAAGAACGTGAACCAAGTAGATTACAGAGTGCGTTTGACGTAAACAGATCAGCAGGTTACTGCTTTCAAAAGAGACATATTTTTGTTACTTGAAATTTATAACTTAAAGTCCTAATATAGAATAGTGAGCTCTTAACTTTCCTCCTAGAACTGCATACACACTGCAAAGTATACATTATTAGAACATTGATTAATGTTGCATAAAGGGTTGATTTGACTAGAAATCGATTCTTTATTATTTAAGAAAACTCCCAACTCTGCTGTTTCTTTTTCGAGTGTGTGCTTCTCCACACCAAGCACTCTTAAACTATACTGCCTACCAGTATGGATGACATGTGACCCCTACACTTTAAGTCCTTTGGCTTATGTAACATTTCCTATACACGGATTTACACACGTATGATTGATTGTCTCTGTGTAATGTGTGATGCAAAGTGCTCGGACACCCTACACTGGTATGAGTGGCGCTATATAACTAATTCAATGCATCTGAGAGAGTGTGGTTATGGAGACTTGGGGGCATATTTACAAGCAGGCGATAAAAAATTATCGCCGCTTTTGCGGCCGTTTTCGGCCGAAAAGCGCCGATAATTTTATCGTCTAATTAGCAAGGCCACGCTAACGCGTGAAACCTTGCTTTAGCGTGGGGATTCTTTACGCCCAGTTTTGCATCTCTAATGAGATGCAAAGTGGGCGTTCCTGACCTAACATGACAGGAGAAATGTCGCTAAGCGAAGTTTCTCCTATCATCAAGCCCCACGCTATGAAGCATAGCGTCAGGAAAAGTAGCGATAACCCCTGTTATCGCTACTTTCCTTACGCCTGCTTCAGGACTGACTTAGCCATGATATCCTATGGCGGGTGGATATCATGCTAAGTTTGTGAGTCCCTATCAGCAAGCTAATGCCACATTGCGTGAGATTATCGCTGGGTTTCCAGCGATAATCTCACGTTAGGCAGTTAGCGTTAGGATTTTTATCGCTGAGGAGATAAGCGTTGCTAATAGCACGCTATCTCAGCAATAAAAATCCACGTTACCCGGCGATAATTATCCTCACGCTAAGAGCGCTGAGCGATAATTATCGCCGGGTGTTGCTGATATGCCCCTTGGTCACTGTTAAAGAGTGCTAGTGAGAGAATCCGTGGTGGAGGTGGTCATTGGGCGGGCGCCAAAAAACATTGTCGCACAGGGCGCCACCAGCACTAAAGCCGGCCCTGCCCTCAATGGAGTAGGACCCAACTTCTTGAGGTGGAAATTCCAGTGGTATGTCCCTAGAAGGACTGTTTGCTCTGCAGGAGCAAAACAAGTCATAGTTCCTTCAGTCAAAAAAGTTAGTTGGGGAGGTAGGAGTTTTATCACCTGCGCCTCAAAGGCTTGGAATGATCTCCCATTTCATATGAGGAATTCTACAGACCTCCTCTCATTCAGAAAGAGGTTGAAAACATGGCTTTTTACTCAGTAGTACCCTCTATTATGATATCCAGCAGGTGGTGCTTAGCGCCAGGACACCCCAGGATAACTGTGCGCTTTAAAAGTTCAATTAACATAACATATGCTTATTACATGTCCTCACATATAAATATTTAGGCAGCTTTTTTTGGAAGAGATTATTATAATTTTTAAGCTAAAATTCCATTCAGATTTACTTTTTCTGGATGCCATTCTGATGATTGGGAGGGGTGTTCATTTCCGTATACAGGAAATTATCTGTTATCAGCTTTTCAACAGATAACTACAATTTGTAAAAATGCTGTAAATGTTTAATTGGTGATATTGAGTTTGTTGTAACCAAACTTGATAGACCATACATATTGCCTACTTCCCATGCCATCAAAAGGGAATTTACTATGAGGAAAGCTCCCTTGCTGAAATTCAGATTGTTTGGTATTACATCTGACTTTTAGCAGTGCCAGTTGAGGATGTGGGTGGAGCCAATATAGTGGGTGGAGCCAGTGGAGGAAATGGGTGGAGCCAAAGAAAAGTAGGTGTGGCCCCCAAAAAACATTT
This sequence comes from Triturus cristatus, assembly GCF_964204655.1. NCBI lineage: Eukaryota > Metazoa > Chordata > Amphibia > Caudata > Salamandridae > Triturus > Triturus cristatus. The sequence continues at coordinate 319,666,161 of NC_140582.1, forward strand.
GAGCACCTGCACTTCATATTTTACAAATTAAGCACTGCCAAAATGAGTACATTTTTATCAGTAAAGCTGACCCCCATTGAATACTCTTTAAATCCTAAGGTTGTGTTTCACCAGCCCAAACCCTCGTAAAATTTCCGTCCCACAGGTATGGATGACACGTGATTCATACACCTTGTGATCCTCATTGGCTTATGTGACATTCCCTGTAGACTGATTTACATACTTGTATGATTCATTGTCTCCTGTATAATGTGTGAGTGGTGTAAAGTACTGACACACACTACACTGATATGAGTAGCGCTATACAACAAATGAAAGGCATATGAGAGAGGGGCTACATAAAGATGAGGGGCACTGTTGGAGGGTGGCAGTGAGGGAATCTGAGGAAGAGGTCAATAGGGGGAGGGGCTATGGAGCGATGAGGGACACTATTGGAGGGCGGCAGATTGGGAATCCGAGGAAGAGGTCATGGGGTGGAGGAGGGAGCGATGAGGGGCACTGCTGGAGGGTGGCAGTGAGGGAGTCTGAGGAGGAGGTCATGAGGGGGATGGGCTACAGAGAGATGAGGGACACTGGTGGAGGGTGGCAGTGAGGGAATCCGAGGAGGAGGTCATGAGGGGGAGGGGCTATGGGGAGATGAGGGACACTTGTGGCGTGTGGCAGTGAGGGAATCTGAGGAGGATGTCAATAGGGGGGGCATGGAGGGATGAGGGGCACTGTTGGAAGGTGGTAGTAAAGGTTATTTACGGAGAGAGAGGTTATTGGTGCAACGCCAAAAAAGACTTTCGCATCAGCGCTGAAGCCGGCCCTGTCATGGCCTTTCTGATTTTGTTTATTTAATTAGCAGTCGGGGTCATAAGGGCTACTGTGGAACATACTTTGAAGTTCGTGCTAATTATATTTACCACTATATTCAATGTTTTAAGTTTGAAGGTGATTTTACTATTGTTTTTACTGGGATAAACAAGCCTGTAAGGGAGTGCGTTGCAGAGTCCAGGGTCAGGGAGGTAGTAATGAAGAGGGATTCTCCCTGAAGGCTCGCACAGAGGGAGCCCGAGAAGTGTCACTTGCCTGATACTCCCACCTCAGAAACCTCCTCTTCCCATCAAAGCTACTCAACTGTCCAAAGCATCAGCCGATATGCAGGTATTCTACCACAGCACTGGATAGAGCAGGAAGTTGAGGCAATTGGGGTTGGTGAGTTTAGGATTGTGGAAAGATTTGGTTCATACAGTTGAGTTCACCAACACCACTCAACAAGCAGTGGGCTTCTAAATGCTCCACTGCAACATACCACACTCTCACCACCTCCGCCGGAATGGGCAAGGCTCATTTGCTATGTTTGTCCTTAGTGTGTGTGATGTTTGCATTTTTCTCAATCTTATGACTTCGTTCAGTGATGTAACATTGAGGGCAGCACCAACACTCTGAAAATTGTTCCAGCCCCACTGGCTTGGGTACCTTTCTTTGACATTTTCATGCTTTCTGGCCGGCTGGCCCGGGTGCCTTTGTGTGACGTTTCTATGGTTTCTGGCCTGGGTGCCTTTGTGTAACATTTCTATGCTTTCTGGCCTGGGTGCCTTTGTGTGACATTTCCATGATTTCTGGCCTTGGTGCCTTTGTGTGACATTTCCATGTTTCCTTGTTGAATACTTGTGAGTGTGAGATTTCCATGCTTTCTGGCCTGGGTGCTTATGTCAGGTCATCATTTATGATTTACTATGCTTTGAAAGTTGATACAGCTAAATATGTAATGGAAAATGTGTTGTGCACCATTTTGGTTTTTCTTTTTGCAAAATGTTTTTGAGGGGAGAATTCCCCCATGCAAACACCTGTGGAGGTCATTACGCTTGCTGTGCTTGTGTGCTATGTTCCGTATGGGGGCTGGTGTAACAAAACTTGCCAGGGCTGCTTTGGGTTCCCAGTCCGGCCCTGAGTGTCAATTAATTAATTAATTTTTGTGAATCACAGTGTGTAACTAACTCTGCACACTGCCACCTTACCCTGCTTTTGCTATACCAGAAGCCAAAGCTTAAAATTGAGGCAAACTGTATAGACTTTGTGTCTCTTTCGAGTGAGCGCTGCAGGGCAAGCAGGGGTATGATTTGGAAAAGGCCTGAATTTGGGTGGGCAAAGTAAGAGGAGGAGTGTTGTCCTTTCCCCAAATTAGCACATAGAGCACTGGAATTGTCCCTTTTCAATGCATTAGTGATTTTATCTAATTTATTTCAAAATTGTGCTTTAAATGCACTTTTGATTTAATCTTTTTGAAAATGTTCACAGGGCAGGGGAACTTCCTGTCTAAACCTTACTATGAGGAAGGCAGGCTCCCTTGCTGAAATTCATCTGACTTTTCGCAGTGCCAGTTGACGATGTGGGTGGAGCTAATAGAGGAAGTGGGTGGAGCCACTGGAGGAAGTGGGTGGAGCCAAAGAAAAAGTAGGTGTGGCCTCCGACAAAGATTTGAGCACCTGCACTTCAAATTTTACAAATTAAGCACTGAACGAGATAAAATGCTTTAGATTAGTGAAAGGGGAGTCCCAGCATTCTAGTTTGTAATGGATACTGTGCAAGTAATGCCATGGTAAGAATGATTTTACAGTGTGTTATGGCGGGCTTTTATTGCCACCAAATTCACAATGCTGGTGGGCCGGCGCTTAATCCCTGGGCAGACAAAGGCCTAAATAAACACAGATCCTTCGCTGGGAAACAAGCATTTGCAATGCATTAGGTCTCGCATTTACGCGAGTTTGAGCTATTGACATTGCAAATAACAATGCCTATTGGCATTGTCATTTACAATGCCAATAGCTTTAACTCGTGTAACTGCGAGACCTATTGCATGTCTGTATGCAAAGCCATGCTGTGCTCTGGGGAATACTTACTTGTTGGAGTTCTGAGAAGCTGTGTGCAGCATAAACCTCTCTATATGTGTTGTATAGATGGAATGCCCTTGGATGCCGACCAGTTTCAAATGTGGGTTAATAAAGCATTTCAGATGCTTTTAACCGAGGTTAAAGAACTCGTAGATGGCTGTTTGTAGAACTCGATAAAAGGCATTGTCAAAATCTCGTTTTTATAGTAGTGCTTAATTTGAGCTGGTGTTTTCCAGCACTCCCCTACACATTTCATTGTCAACACCGGCACTTACAGTGCATACTGGACCCAAAGGTTTTGGAGTGCCTTTTATAAGCACCATTTAAAGATATATTAAAACAAATTATAACACGGACAAGTAAAACTCATTACTTTATGGGACAAACACGGTGATTAAATTATTTGCCCAACAACACAGGATCTTGGGCCTACGCCAAAACTCATACTTTGTTCACCAGCTCCGAAATTGTTACCTTTCCATATAACGCCATATCCTTTCCCAATAGCATTTACCTCTCCTATTTTGTTCCTTTCTCCTCACCATACAGTTAGCTATTTTACCCGCTTCCTTCCTCCTCTTCTGCTTTTACTCCCTCTTACACTTTTCTTCTTTTAGCATTTTCTTCTTCTCCCTTCCCCTCTTAATACCCACAGGTGCCTCTTTTATCAGTATTGTTCCTGCAGCCCACCACTGCGCCCGGTTTCATATTTTAATTTAACGCGGTTTCTTTTAAGCGTTGCCAAAGAATACAAGGTGCTGTTATCACCTATTTTATCATAACTGGCCAAGGGACTTTGTCTAAATGTCAGCATGGATGTTTAAAGAGTGGGACTGAAAAAAAAAGCAGTGTTGGTAAGAGTAATTTTTTTAACGTTTTGCAAGTGCAACTGTTACAGCGCAAACGGAATGGAAACTTTCAGACAACATTCTCATCTCAGTAAGAAACTTGTCAGTTTGTTGTTTAAACAGCATCCATATGTACAACTTGATGAAAGCCTCATTTACAGCTCCAACCAATGATAACGATCTTTACTAGGGGGCAACATTTCTTTTTATTGTACCACTGCAGACTCGCAGCGTGCCATCTGTTGTGAGTCATGTTACAAAGGTCGCTTCCAGTTTCGCTGACTTGTTAAAGTTGGAAAACACCTCCCCCCCTCCTCCTCCCCTACCCCTTCCTTTCCTCCCCTGGCTCCTTCCCGCCTCCTCCTTTTTTGCCCGAGGACCTTAAGGGAGCCTCACAGCCTCCTCCAGGAGCAGGTGTTGGGCCGACGCCAAGACTTAATTTTTCCTGAGCTGTAAAGTGGTCATCTTTGCCTGTTTCACTATAGCTTTCCGTAATGACATTTGCCTCTCCTATTCTGTTACTTTCTTTATAATACATTGTAATTTACAATGCCAATAGGTCAATATCCCGTTTTTATAGTAGTGCTTAATTTGAGCTGGTGTTTTACTGCACCCCCAATCGCATTTAATTGTCAACACCAGCGCTTACAGTGCAAACTGGACCCAAAGGTTTTGGAGTGCTTTTTATTAGCACCATTTAAAGATATATTAAAACACATTATAACACGCACAAGTAAAACTAATTTCTGATATCGTTTTTATTTATAAACTGCGATGTTGTTATTGTGCGCAATGTTTTACATGTTCTTTGTCTTTTATAACAAATAAAACTCATTTGTGATATAGCTATTGTTTATATACCGCGATATTATTGTGCGCGGTGTTCAACATGCTGTTTGGCTTTTGTAACTTGCACAAGTAAAACGCACAGTGTGAGATACTTATTATTTTTAGATTGCGATTTTTTTTATGGTATTTAATATGCTGCTTTGATTTTGTAACTGCCACTGCTTTTTTAAGCCGGTGGTTTCCAGGACTCACCACAGCATTTAAATACCAACACTGGCCCTTATACAGCAAACTGGACCTACAAATATTTGAATTCTTTTTATGAGCATAACTTAAAGGGCATATTAATTTCTGGTACAAAAGTAGAGACTAAGTGATTTGCCCAGGATCACAGGATGTTGGACCAATGCCAAAAATCATACTTTGTTCCCCAGCTCTAAAATCGCCACCCGTCACTGCTAAGTTATAGCTTTCCCCCAATTTGCCTCTCCTATGGTTGTGTCGTTGCATCTATCACTGTAAGCGGCTGCAGGTGGCTGTGTTTCCAAATGTGTGCATGCATGTTTCTATGTTTCTGTGCTTGCACGTTTGTGTGTGTCTATCTGTGCATCTATGTTTATATTTAAGAGGTTTTTTTCAATGCACACAAAAGACCCGGGGGTGAGTGAAAGTGCTTAACTAAAAACAATATCTACGACAATAACTACTGGCTGGGAAAAAATTAACCTCATTAGAACTTAAAAGGGCCCATTCAGGGAAGGGAAAACAGTTGTCTTTACCTAGTACTGGTACTATATATCCAGCAATCGCCAACAATCTTTGATTATGTCTGCCATGGTTCTGAGGCCTATTGTGACATCATCCACAGGATGGCCATATAAGGCAACAAAAATGATTATTACTTTATTTTAACTTCTCAACATGCTGCACAGCAGGTACACTGCTCTACAACATAGCCTAAACACATTAGCAAAGCCAATAGGTCTGGCAAAACACTTATAAGGTCCCAAAGGCGAGACCTATTGGCTATGCCAATGCTTGTTTTGACGATGCAGTGGACCATCATGTGGAGTTAATGGAGTTGCATCAGGATGGGGGTGAAGCGATCATATTTCTTCATCCCCTGAATGAGATGTACAGTGCCTTATAGGGTGGCCTACTGTCCTTAAATGTTTATTCCTTGCTGTCTCATTGTGTCCAGGCTGACAAATCACAATAACTTGTATGTCCTCCGTAGATTTCACATTTGTAACGGTATAGCAATAAATAATTAAATTTCTGAGCTACTCAGCATTATCGCAAAGTCAGTTATGAAGTTCTGTGGTAATACTGAATAAGCATCTACCTACATCATTATCATATGAAATCTCTTTATTGATGTTATAACTACGCTTTCACATTTGCCTATTAACCTTCTTGCTTTCTCAAATTTGCTTGAAAATTTCCACTTTTTTTCAAATTTTTTGGGGGAGAGAACCCCCCGAACCCTCCTTATAAGAGTCAGGCTCACATCTACACTCACTTGCCATATGTCACTCATTACACTCTACCACTTTCAGTTTTCACCAGCCGCCACTGTAACAAATCATTGTATTTTGGGACTTGTAGACAGTTCAGCCGAACCTGTTAGAGTAGCATGTCTGAAAATAATAACTTGTAAAAGAAAAGGCCAGATCTGGAAAAGAGGTGACTCGGTGGCATGGGGACATGTACTGACTCTGAACGTGGCTGATAGAGCAAGTAAAGTACAAACCTATAGCGGAGAGGAATTCAAGGTCATGTGAAGAATGAAAGGTTGAACAGGTGGGAAATGACCCACATTTGCAAACAATCTGGGAAAATGCACTTGTCTTTCCAGGACTGATGCCGTGTTTGTTGCATAATTGGTAGGTCGGGTCGGCTGGGATAAATAGAAAGAAGTTTCATCGAGCTGGAATTGGAAAGATGCCTCTGTTTTAACTGGCAAGCGAGAAGAATCTTGCTGACATGTTACGTTGCTATGATACGTGCAAGTAAACAACGCGTTGCATCAAACAGCAGATGCTCTGTGAAGGGATTCAATTAGCGTTCACAGGGTGCGGTTTTAAAGAGTCTATTGTGTGCAGAAACAAAGACGGTTTCGTTTTCCTTTAATCCAGCTCATGCATTGACGCCAGTCAGCTACCCTGCGGTGGACTGTGCACACTCTTTTCAAATGGTTTTTCATAAATACTCACAAAACAATTAAACGCTTGGGGGGATATTAGCAACAACTTGCGATAATTATCACAAAACGCGGTTAGCGCGTTGTTTTTATCGCCGCCTAGCGCTGGATATTTTCGCGGAGATAACACGCTATTAGCAACGTTTATCTCCACTGTGATAAAATATCCAGCGATAGCGGCGAAATGCCTGAATATCGCTGGAAATCCAGCGATATTCACGCATTAACGCCATGGTGGACTTAGCCTGACAATCCACCTCCCATAGATGAACGAGGTAAGTCATGTTTTCAGAAGGTGTTAAATACTAGCGGTAATCGCGCTTAGCGTGACTTTTTCTATTGCTTCGCTTGCGTTGCTAATAGGCGATAGCTGTGTTAGCGACTGCTTTCAGTCGCTACCAGTTTGGGTACGCCCACTTTGCATGTCATTAGCGATAAATATCGCTGACATGCAAAGCGGGCCACAAACTGGTCGCTATCGCCTGGAAGTTGCCGCTAACTGCTGTTAGCGACAGCTTGGTAATTGGGCGATAAAAAAATCGCCGCTTTATCGGCAAAAAGTGCCGCCAAAGCGGCGATGAAACCCTTGCTAATATGCCCCTTGATGTTTTATAATTCGGACCCCAAGTTTAACAGTATTTTTGACATTTCCGCCTGTAATTATCTAGATTTCAATTTTTGTCATCTTATTGGTACTTATCCATATTTACTTTTTTCGCTGATGCAAAAATAAAAGTTCAATTAGTATAGTTCCATATTTATTTTACTGATAAATATACAATCACATTTCTTTGCCTGGAGGGTGTAAGAAACCCTAAACATTAAAACCAAACAGCTGAAAGTATTTGCACTGCTATTCTAGTACCTGTGTGCATGTCCAAGTATTTAAGCTTCATTATGGAATATTTCCCCTTTTTACCTGTCCATCAAGCTGTCAAAATGCACAGCTACTGGTGTCATGACTGACAACTGCTAGAGGCATTCAAATGAAGATCCAATTTGTGTCCCTATATGAAAACAAATTGTTTTCTATTTGTATTTATTTTTAAAAATCAGTAAAAATGGAAAACTTGCATGAATTTCATTTAGGGGTCAGTTGCGCCCTTTAGCTTGCCCCTTGCTACCCACAGCAATGCCTTTGCAACCCTTGCCCTCAGTGGTGGCAAAGGAACTCCCAAGAGCAGAATGTAAACAGTGTTCTGATGAGCACTGGTTATTTTCTTCAGCTGCAACTAGGAGCGGGACATTGCAACCAGTGGTTAGTTTGAGTCTTTGGGGTCCACCGACACTCATTTAAGAGAATGCCCACTCTTCTGATCCAGGCCATGGCGGCAGCGCAGCGGGAACATCTTCTCTGCTGCCGACAGTGCTACTGTCTTTGCAGGGCATCCTATATTTCAAGTTAGGCATGCAAGACGCAAGGGTAACCTGGAAACGCCACTGCTCTTGCGAGGTCCACTGATCTGTTAGTCAACTGTGAAGCCTGCCCTTCACTCTCCTTGGATGGGTGCATCAGGTGGGGTGAGCCTGGGCCTAGGCCACACATGGAGGGCTCCTGGTTTCTGGCTCACATGTGTACCTGTGGAAAGCATGTCGTGCCAGCAGTAAGAGTCAAGTAAGTTCATCATTTTTTCGTCTATCGTGGCCATGTGATTCTGCATTCACTCAGGACAGCACCAAGGTGGACGGAAATCCTTATTTGTACGTTGCCCTGAAAGATTCCATTTAATGTTGTCAATCATGGGGTGGATCATGTTCCAATAGTGATCAGAGGCTTAAGCTCTGGCCTTTCAAATAGACACTCATCAATTTCCAGCTCATGGTTTTAAATCTGGGCAAGGCTGGCTTCACCTCCATCTTTCCGAAGGTTGCCAGTGGAGTTTTTTTTAAACTGGGTAATACTAACACCTTTTATTTAGAAACAAAGGAAGAGTAACATGAATTAAATGCTAATCAAAAGGATGGAAAATCCGGTCAGTGAGATAGTGATCACTCCATTCTTTCCTAAAAAACACATAGATTTTTGATTCTTAGAAATCCCTCAATACAGGCACAGGGCACCTTTCACAGAGGGTGGTTTTATTGGGTTATCTTGCATGTCCAGTGCCAGATACTGTGCTAGAGCTATCCCACTATTTGTGTGTTCGTTTTTACTTGTACCATGCTGCAAACACCCAAAGTTGCCCATCCTGCCCCAGATTTCATCTGTACGTGAGGAATGGAGCTGTCAGGGAGACTTGCTGTGGAGACTGAGGATGGAACCTGGGGGGTGAGGTTGTCTCATTCTGGTGGTGTATTTAGTAAAATGGTGATTCGCATACTGATGAAAGGAGTCAGCGCAGCAGAGAGTCTATGATTGATTTGCAGTGTCAACAGTGGCTTCCAGGATTGCTATTATAGCCTTAGAGCCTGCTGTAGCAGGCTCTACTGGCCATTAAAGGCCTCCTCCAGCGTTAAAGGCCCAAGCCGAAGGCGAGAGCCTTTAACAAGGGAGCAGGCCTTTAATGTCTGGTAGAGCCCTCTACGGAGGGGTCTAAGGCTATTAGAGCAGAATGTTATAATTTGTAAAACAAAGGCCTCACGGAGCCCTAGGGGGTTGAAATCCCCTCGGGCTCCGTGTGGCCTTTGTTAAATATTGGAATGTTGATGCTCCGGGTTTCTATTTGCCATTAGAAGCCTGTAGCACTCCATTGTTTTCAATGGAGCACTCAACATTCCAACGTTCTAATATTTTTCTAGGACTGTGAGTAGGACAAATAATGTTTTTTGGGCACTGGTAGCTAATGGCCATTAGTTGTGTTCGTTTGCCTGCCTAAGTAGTGCTTCCCATTGCAAAGAATGGACAGTTAAGCTAAGAATCCATGTACTGCAATGGCAAATTGGTGTTTCCACACTCCTATTCTTGACGGGCCTATGGTAATTGTGTACTTAAGTAGGTTTTTGCTATAAAATTTGATTTGATCTCCTAAAGATTATTCCACACTCCACCTGACCAAGAGTGATTTTGTACATTAAAGTGATTTATCACCTGAATGTGATTCATAATGCTGCTTTCACACTCATACTCATGTTACATAAACAATGATTTATATCAAAGGGTTGTCTATCACATGTGATGTGCTACAAATTCAATACTTTAGCACCTAATTTACATCTTTCTACACTATTTTCTATCTGCACTGAATGATTTAGTATCTCAGTGCGATTCACTAATCATGCCAATTTTGCACCTGGGTTTATCTTGCACCTAGATATGTTTATGCACCTATATCTGATTTGTGTTCCAAAATGTGCTTTATTTATTTATTTCTGTTTTACATTGAACAAACAGGATTTATAGGGCTTTACACAACAAAAATAAAAAACTAGCTATGGAGGAAAGAGAGAGAGTGCCAGAAAGAATTTTTTTTCTTTCTTTCTTTGGGGCATGGTATACTTAAAAACAGACGTTTCCAAACAGAAAACCAAAAATAATGTTTACTTGTCATTAAAAATGTGTTTTTATGTGATCTTACTACTCTCCCATTAACTCAAAGATGCTTAAAGTATTGTTGCAATATGAACACAAGCATTGGCATAGCCAATAGGTCTCGCTATTGGGACCTTATAAGTATTTAGTTATGCAGCACCATATCCTTGGTGCAACAACATTAACTGTTGCATGGTTAAACACTTATAAGGTCCCAAAGGCGAGACCTATAGGCTATGAGCTGGCTCAGACGAGACCTAAAAACTTGTTAATGGGCTAAACGAGAAGAGTAAGATAATGTTTTTTTCCTCAGAGGGTTATTACACCCCTCCTCCACCCTCCTGGGGTGTGGCCAATTATTTCAGAATAAGACATTTCCGCCCGACGACAACCATTTCTCATTTGGACTGCCATTTCCCAACAACCGCCGGTTGTTATGGCTGGTGTCACAATATGCATTTGTTGAGAAATTAAACAAGCATACCGTGGACTAGATGTAGATTTGCTGTCATCGGAGAAGATGACAGTCCTGTGTACAGCAGTGCAAATAAAAAAATGGGAATCAGTGCATTTTGTCTGTGGGAGGAGCGGCACATGCCATTTCCTACTTCCATATGGGTTGGGTCTAAATGTTCTGAGGGCTGTCTACACTTCCGACCTCACTTGGGCGGATAGAAACATATGTTTAGCCCGTACTTCTCAAATCAATGACCTGTGGAAATGACTGAATGTGTTACACTTCTTGTGTGGGATGAGGAATCAAAGCCTCAGCTCAAATGGGTTGCGGGCCGTACTTCTACTGGGCAGTTCCAAATCATGTTAGCGCAAAGAGCAGGCCTGGGGACTAAAAGGGCTTCGTATGTTCTGAAGGGGGTGCGAGAGAGTGACTCAACAGCACCAGTAAATATGCCGCAATAAACATTTTACGGCCTTATCTGCAACTCACTGCAGACTTGAGCGTATCTGAGGTGAGCGCAACCATAAAATTGGGTAAACCACACCATGGAATTCCAGGGAACGCTCTATACCCCAACCCCTTAGTAAGATTTGTGGGTGTGGGGAGCTCCACACTCATTACGGAGCTATCCGCAACCATATAATTGTGTAAGTCTGTGAAGTAAGCAGGCTTCAATTAGAAAGTGTAGGAGGAGAGCTGTATTCAAGTATTCGCGCACTGCCCACGACAGGCAGCGACCAGCCGGCTTGGAGACCTGCAGGAACTGACTCAACTAGCAGGAATCCACTCCTGCTGCTCTCCACAAGCTCGAGGGATTTTCAATTGTGTATTAGAACACATCCGGCCATGCCATTACATCACAGTACTACCTCACCTTCTCCCTCAAAAACAATTAAAGAAATATTAAAACTACAGCATGAATGAACAATTGAGAATAAATAAATGAATAAATAAAAAAATATCAGTAGAGCAAAAGCGAATAAAACCCTTAAATGAAAAAATGACAACACAATTTCAACCTGCCCCAGATAAGAAGAGGGAGAGAGCATGGAATACATTAATACATAATAAAATCATTGACTCTCTCATGTCTTCTCACCTCACGTGACCTAACTGCAGCTCAGATATGACTATCTGAACCTTTCACAGATTCACTGCCTATGGAGTCACCTGTGGGTTGTATCCATTGTGTCCAATCTAAGTCAATACTAGAGCATCTCTTACTAATTCTGATGCTGACTTGCTGTTGTGACAGTTTCACTAAATGTCTTTTACTCCACCAGGTCTTGCTGTCTAGCAAAGCTGGCCCTTTGCCAACTCAGCAACCCTCTGTTAGAGATGAAAAGAACTGACTCACCCTTCATGGCTTTGACAGGTCTTCTGATCAGGACATAATCCCCAACCTTAACATCACCATGAGCATTGTCGCCCTTACAAAAATCACGTCTCATTTTTGGTTGTTTGTTAGCCACTCTTGAGGCAACCAAGTCTTTCTCCACCCATTTCATCGGCCATGTCTACACGTTCCTTTAACCAGGTGGGAAACAAAGAGGGGTGAACTCTTCTGCCTCTTAACAACAGAAACGGAGTGACCCCTGTTGTACAATGTGGTGTGGTGTTATATTTCCACACCTTCTGTTTAAGGAACTGTTTTACATCCATGCCTGAAGCAAGTGCAGTCTGTACGCCCTCTTTGATTACTTTGTTTCCTCTTTCTACGAGGCCAGTTGAAGATGGCACATACAGAGCAACACGTAAATGTTTGGTGTCATACCCAGGGGCGTAGGAGACACTACATTTCTGGGGGGGACAGGGACAACCTTGTGGACTTTCCAGTGACCCTATACAAATTGCCCTTTGTGTGAGATCGAACCCTGTTAAACGTATACAATCGCATAGTTATGAAGAGAAATATTGAGAAAGGCAGGCATGTAGTCATGGTTTGCAAGTATGCTTTATTGTTATTTACATTCACAAAGTAATTAGACCAAATGGGAAAAAGATATGTATATCAATCTTGCATCTTCATGCACCAAGTAAACAAAGGGGATGTTAGGGGGGTCCATAGGACCCCCTTTACCCCCTCCAGAGGGCTGCTCTCTAGAGGCGCACTGACAGTGCGCCACATTTTAGGTGTGCCTCCTGAGAACTTCTTTGCCTCTGCACCCACGTCTGTAATACAGCGCGGGCACAGAGGCAAAGGAATCCCCTCATTTGAATGGGACAGCACCCCCATGCAAATGAGGGAACGCTCTCTGGTGGTAGCGCTGGTGCATTAGCTGCTCCAGCTATATTTGTATTACAGAAAGGGCCGCAGACAAGTGTCTGCGGCCCCTTCTGTAATACCAAAGTGCCCCGTGGTCATGCAAAGCGGGCACGAACGCCTGTTGCGCCCCCCGAGGCACTTTCTGTAATACGGCCATTGGGCTTCCAAGGTCTATTGGGGCCTTCTAAGGTGTAGCATGGGAATGTGCTCCCTCATGAGAGTGGACTGGTCATAAAGGCTGAGCCTGGTTCCCCAGTTCCAAATTCGATAGCTCTAGCCAGAGTGCCACATCCTCTCTTCACTGAACACCATACTGCCCAACTGAGAGAAACTCGCACGGACTTCAGCTACAACCCAATTGTGCCCCGCTATAAACACTCGGATGTGACTCAATTCAAATTATGCAGTAGACAAGAGTAATATGCTGCCTGAAAAAACAAAGTAACAACATCCTGGAACAAGCATTGGCATAGCCAATAGGTCTCGCCTTTGGGACCTTATAAGTGTTTAGCCATGCAACAGTTGATATTGTTGCACCAAGGATATTGTACTGCATAACTAAATACTTATAAAGTCCCAAAAGCGAGACCTATTGGCTATGCGGCTCGCCGTATTTACCTTTTTTTAATATAGCCCCCTGCCCGCTGCTTGCCAATCTCCCAACATTGGTTGCCACATATCCACCACTTGTGAAGAGGTCTGTAAGAACATCTTCTGACCTTGTGATTCACATTCAAGGCCCTCTTGTTAACATGTTGCTCTATATTTGTATGATTCTCTCTTCTCAACATCCAATGCCTCTAATATTAAAAATGTTCTTTAATCACTGATTGGCATTCTCTTTGCATTTTACCTGGCTGCTACCTTCTGTAACTTATTTCAGCCATGCCTTTGAATATAAAATATTGACATCCCTATATTTTCAGGACCTTTCCCTTCTCTCTCTCTCTTCTGAGCCAAAGAGTCTCTTCCAGTGTCCCTAGGCTAAATCTTCTAATATGTGACTTGCAGTGAATAAGCGAACAAGATGAATACATGTTTATAAACATGGTTGGTAATTTTGGTTCATAGTTTAAATTCATTGAAGATGTAATTTATCTGTTGATGCTACTCTTTTACTGCTACTTTTCTGACGGATTACGATCTGTTGTTACTCTATTGAAGATGATATACCTTCTCTTTTGCTGATGAAAATCTTTCGGTTGATGTTCTTTTAATAAAGGAATTTATTTGACATTCATGACAAATAATGGATCATTATATATTCCAGGTTCCTCTGGTTTCCTCTACATTGATGCTGCGACAGTGTGTGTGCTGAGCGTAGTCTTGGCGGTTCTTTTAATTTGGAGACAGAATACTCGCAGAGTTTGACTTTTGCCACTTGGATACCTATTGCATTGCAAATGCTTTTTTTTTTTAGAGCTCATAGCAGTAGGAGGAGATTTGGGATGAGTAAACGGGAGGTGGAAGGGGGAAGGGTTGGAGGGAAGGGTTTAGACATGCTTGTTTGGGAGATCTCAATAGTAGAAGAGGTATGAGATGATGTAAGGCAGGGTAGAGGAGGGGTAGAGACTAGAAAGGGTTATTTTATCCCAATGATGGCATGTTTCCAGAGCCCCAAAGTTTTGACCAGAACTATAAATATTAATGTAAATATTCAGCAATTTAGTTAGTGCATAAAACCGGAGTCAGACTGTCTCTAATTGCCCCCTATTGTGGCAAATGAGGTAATAAGGAACAAAAGAAAAATAAAGTTCCCCAGGACCGCATTATATCCTTAGGTGAAGCCAAGCCTGGAACTTAGAAGGCAAGTTATGTAACTAGTTGTTCGTCTGCCTTATTTCAATTATGTGGAATAAATTCTAATGCCTCTGACCAGGGCTTTAAGTGGGCCGGGTCTCACCGGGTCTGAGCAGCGGCAGTTTTCAGGTCTCGGCTAGCGAAGGCTGCGCTTGCGCAGTCTCGCTCGCGAGAGATAATGACTTGGAGTAGAGGGGCTTGAACCCGCCCCTCTTCTCCCCTGTTCTCCATTGGCTGGCCTCTTGAATGCTGGCCAGCCATTGGAGAAGAGGTCCGTCACTCCGAACAGGCCCCGTCCTTTTCGGATTCGGGGGCATCGGAATTTCAACTCACCTCTGTCGAAGCAGGTCAACCTTTCCTTTTCACGGGTTCTGCCTGAAAATTAGACTGGGGCTTTCTTTTCTCCACAAATGTGTACGCGTGCTCCGTCTCGACCCCAGGTACACTTTTACCCATAGGCTATGCTGCGTATGTATCGCTGCATGAGGCAACCAGGGCACTTCTCCAAACTGAAGTCAGAGAGGGCCGGGGAGACACTGCAATGGAAACAACCTAATGCACAGGATCTATATGCAGCCGTGCGTTTAGCCTGGGACTTGGAGACGGCATGCTCTGACACTGATTTTACAGTAGGGACAAGACACAGTAAGTACTTGCTATCGAGTTTTAGGCTGTCCCTAATTGAAATGGATTCTTGCTTTTAACTTTCGGCTCTTCTACAAACGGAGCCGTGTGAGCTGCCAGTTCCTGCGGATGTTGGACGCTGCGGGACATTTCTGTTCCCTGCTCTTCTTTCTCGCTGTTATCAGTGAGGCACCGTGTACACAAACACAGCGTGGTGGAAACCAAACACGTCTGTCCTAGAAATATTTCCCTCCGATAAACAACTCTGTGCTGTTTGCTGGGATCCCAAAGAACGTTTGCCTGCAAATGTGTACGCGTGCTCCGTCTCGACCCCAGGCACACTTTTACCCATAGGCTATGCTGCGTATGTATTGCTGCATGAGGCAACCAACATGGCCGCCATAAAAATTCAGTAGAGTTAACGCGGTCTAGTTCTTAACGCGGACTGCGTGTAAGTATAGCTCTTGGAAAAAACATAAAAGAAAGACATGCAAATGCAAACAGATAGCTATATTTCGAAATTGGTAAATGAGTCGCCGTGTTAAGGTGGCCCCTTATCGATCTTGTTTCCATTGGTATACAAAATAAACAAAAAGTAGCATTAAAAAAACCGCTTCAAATTCAGAGATTTGTTTTAGGCAATACTGCATGTTTCAAACGCCAAAACCTATTAAAAATGTTTTGGTATTTTGAAGAAAAGTTGAAATACATTGGCTTTTTTTATTATTTAAATGTCAAAATCTAAAGATTAGTATTGCTTTCATAAAGAAACTACGGCGCTCTGAACGGAATACCGTACATAGTATGGGAAATTGCTTCAGTTGCAATTGGATCTTCAGTGTTATTTTTCGCCTAGTGGTTACCCGGCTTTTTGCACATGCGCATGCAGCGTTACTCTCTGCACTGTTTTCCCTCTGCTATTCAAGTCACCTATCTGGCCTTCAGAGGACGTTAGTTACAATGTCTGCGGTTTTGTGCCCCGCTCTGCGCGGAGTCAATGCCCTAAAATCCCTCCCTTCCGTTTCTCAACTTGTAAGCCTCCCTGAGTCTCGTCGGTTATATGGGGCTCAGATCAGCTCCAGTGGCGAGAAGATCACTCACACCAGCCAGGTAATAAATGCACTTACGCACAGGGGCGTAGTAGACACTACATTTCTGGGGGGTACTGTGTGCGTGTGGGTGGCTCTGTGTGCGTGTGGGAGGCTCTGTGCGTGTGGGAGGCTCTGTGTGGGTGGCTTTTTTTGTAGGTGGCTCTATGCGTGGTGGCTTTCTCTGTGTGGGTAACTCTGTGTGTGTGTAGGTGGCTATGTGAGTGGCTCTGTGTGTGTGGGTGGCTTTGTGTGTGTGGCTCTGTGTGTGTGGCTCTGTGTGTGGGTGCAAATGCAATATGTCTCGCATTTGAGAGTGATTAAGCTATTGACATTGTAAATAACAATGCCGTTTCTTTAAATGTTTTAAAAACAAAAATAATGTCATGAGCAATGCCAATAGCTCTAACTTTAAAAATGCCGAGACCATTGCATTGTAAATGCTTGTTTTTAAGGGGGCCTCGAAACGGGTCTCTATCGGGCTCTGTTTTGTGCCCTGGCACAGGCAGTCTGTGTTTTTTTTTCCGGACTGCAGTGACAGCAGGCACTTTCTGTGTGTGTGGTGAGCCTTGTAATGGAAGGGAAATCCTTTAAAGAGAGTCATTTTCTCCCCGGATTTCCCTTCTTTTTTCTGAAATTCATGAGAAGCAACATTGTCGTGGTGTTACAAGGGCTTTAAGGGGACTTTTTTTCTATTTTATATACAAGCCATAGTTGCTGCTTATTTATCTTATGCAACTAGCAACCATTGACAAAGCCAATAGTTCTGACTTTTAGGTATGATGTGACTTGTTGTATCATATCTGGACGCAATGACAGGAACAGCAAAATACAAGTCTGGCGGCACACTGTGCTAAACACAGATTTTTATCTTGCGTGTTTTAAGCCACGCCCTTAATTGCATTGGCCACGCCCCTTTCATCCCACTTAAAGCCTCTGACACAAAACTGTTATGTGATCCCGTTGATGTTTCCTGGGTCACCAAATGACATCAACTTCAGTCTAGACATCAGCAAACTCTATTTCTAATGACAACCTGAACACCCTACAACACCCTTCGGGAAAAAAGCATCGCTGGTAAACGTCCATATTGTCAGTGCTGCTCTTCCTCTTACTACCCCCCTGACAAATCGTCTGTGCACTTTCTTCCTGGTGTTTGCACAACAATACTTGATAAGGAAAGTTATGTACCACGTGCATGGTCTGCTAAATAATCCCACCACTCCCCGCAGGCCGAAGGGGGCTGTCTGTCGGAAGCAAGCTGCGTTGATGAAATGACTGTTTTTCCAATTATGCTGTCTTTAGATGAACTCATAGCGCTCCTTTTTATGCGCAGCAATACAAACAATTACCGCTGAAGCAGGAAAACAAGTGTCACCGGTGTAAACAGCAGACTCGCATACTAATCACAGTTGTGCCTTGCCTCCTCGCATTATGTGATCTTCTGCAAATCAGTTGTCTCTCCGACGCGATTCGCTTGCTCATAAAGATTAGGCGAATTATTACTTATTACCACTAGGCGTTTTGCAGGGGCTGCTGTTAAGGTGTGTTGCTACCTTGGACTGAGAATCCTATGAACAAAAATAACATTTTTTAAAGCAGCGCTCGTGTCACCTCTACGGGGCATATTTACAAGGGCTTTATCTCTGCTTTTTTGGCTTACAAAGTCAAAAAAGCGGAGATAAAACCAGCGCCCTATTTACAAGAGGGTGCTAACATGCATAATCGCATGTTAGCACCCTTTTTCCCAACGCCTCACTTTGCATCTCCAATGAGATGCAAAGGGGGCGTTACTGGGCGTACCCAAGATGGACCACCTTGCAAATATCGCTGATGTTTACATGATTTTAGCACACATTAGAGTCCGTTTTCGCCAAAACCTAACGTCTGCTAAAATCCTGACTTAGCCATTCCTAACATAGGGGGTGGATTATGCTGATACGACCCTGTGGGTCGTATCAGCAAGGTTATCACCTTTTTGCAGGGAACATCGATGGAAAACCAGAGATGTTCCCTGCAAAAGGGCGATGATCTCGCTATCTCTGGAATTTTTATCACCCTGGAGTAATGCGTTGTTAATAACGCGCTACCAGGGCGATAAATACCAGAGATAGCCTGCAATAATATAATTATCGCTAAGCACGGCCAGCGATAATTATCGCTGGCTGTTGTTAATATGCCACTAAGTGTTTTAAATAGCAACTGTAACTGTTGCCAATACTCATTGTAAAGATATAACATTTACCCATCTCAGAAGTATGGTCCGCCATAACATCGCATGTCAGCAGCAATGTTTAACTCGCTGAGCCACCTTGTACTGTTACTATGTTTGGGAGATAGCTGTGCAGTGGCAAGTGTATGCATGTACTAAGTATGTGCTTTAAGTTTCATTTCTCCTTTTTGATCCGAATTAAATTCCAGGTATGCCAGAATATGTTCACCCTCATTGGCATGGAGATTTATATGTAGTGTTCTCTGATGGGCAGCTGCCATTTACAAGGGATGACTGAAAGCCCCCCCTTGTGAGATTGGGCCATTTGCAATAACATTTTAAACGGGCGAAAAATAAGTGATCAAATATACAAAGTCATGACAACGTGTGAGGCAAAATGACAGGCGGCTGGGCGGGTGTTCTGGACACACAGCTACAACTTGTCATCTCTCGTTATGTCTGCTACAAGACAACACAAGTCGAAATGTAAGAACTGCACAATGAACATTAGGCGGTTTATAATCCATCTCTTCTCCCTTCCTTTCTTTCTAACAAAGATGTTTCTTAGGTAAAGTTTTGTTGTTTACATACCAAAAGTTCCCCACTAGCTGCAAAGAAAAGCATAGACTTGCAAGCAAAGAAGCAAGCTCTCACGCACAAAGCCAATGTGGGGTATGTGAATTTCAAATAATGAGTAGTTAATGCAGACGTGCTCCGCTTTTCAGACAATGTTTTTAAACATTGAACTTCTGTTGATCACTGAATATCGATAAATGGGAATAACCAGTTACTGTGCCTGGGCTGGTGGATGATTAGTGTTGCGAAGTACCATGTTATTTGGTGTATCTCAACAGCCGACTCAGCCTCTACACCCCCACCCGCCAGCTCCGATCCGCAGAGCGCGCCCTCGCCACCGTCCCCCGCATCCGAAGAGTGACCGCCGGCAGCAGATCATTCTCCCACATCGCTGCCAAGACATGTAACACCCTCCCCATCCGCCTACGGCAGACCGAAGATCTTCTGACCTTCAGAAAACTTCTCAAGACCTGGCTCTTCGAACAGTAGCAGCATTTCCCCCCCCCCCCCCCCCCAGTGCCTTGAGACCCTCACGGGTATGTAGTGCGCTTTACAAATACTATGATTGATTGATTGATTGATTGCTTACTAGCAGAGTGTGATATGAAGCTCTCCGCTTACCTCTGTGGAACCAGACTTGCTTGAAATGGCAGCATGGTTCTGTCTGGTGGCTGCAGAGTTGGACACGTGCCGCTGGAGAATGACCATTCATCGGGCTTTGAGTATGGGGGTTGAAATCATGCAGCTTGCCTGATTCAGACGGTGGGGGAGGGAGGGAAGCACAGGGGTGGAAAAACAAAAGGGAAGTGAGAATGAAGACTAAGTCCCCGACAGGAGTCTGAGCTGTTAGAGGAGGGGTAAGGAGTTGGGGCCTGTAAGCGGCTGTGGCGGGGCTGGGAAGCAGGCATTTTCGCCCAAGCAAAAGGCTGTCTACCCCTCCCACCCAGCCAAGATTAACAGCCTTGTTTACGGGGGAAGGACCATTAGAGAGCATTCAAGAGCATTGGAGAAATAAAACCAGACCTGTTGGTCTATCTTTTCAATATTATGTGCTTTCAGTAACCAGCGTAGCACAGACGGCGTGTAGCGCTGGTTACTAAAAGCACATAATAGTGAAAAAATACAGTTTAGCGTACTGTGCTAGAGAAATGAAAGGCGAAGCTCCCAAAGTCTATGTTTTCAATATTTTACGTTTTTCGTAAGCAGCGCAGCACGCCGCCCGTGCCACGCTACCTCTTAAAAGCACATCAATATTGAAGAAATAGAGTTTGGGGAGCCGCGCCAGAGAAATGAAAGGCGCATCTTCCATTGTAAGCACATAAATATTGAAGAAATAGTTTGGGGAGCCGCGCCAGAGAAATGAAAGGCGCATCTTCCTTTGTAAGCACATAAATATTGAAGAAATACAGTTTGGGGAGCCGCACCAGAGAAATGAAGGGCGCATCTTCCATTGTTAGCACATAAATATTGAAGAAATACAGTTTGGGGAGCCACGGCAGAGAAATGAAAGGCGAATCTTCCATTGTTGAAGATCCGTGGATAAGGAGGGCACTGTGGCCACTCCATGTACAGCGTTTACCTTGCGGGAGCGAGCAGCGGCGCCATCTGTTTCCAAAGTGATAATTGCAAACAGATGGCGCCGCTGCTCGCTTCCGCAAGGTAAACGCCATACATACACGGGGGTTCATTAGGAACAATGCAGTACATGCACGAGTTTCCCAAAAAGTCCTGAGTGATTCCAAGAGGAC
The DNA here is from genome assembly GCF_964204655.1 of Triturus cristatus. NCBI lineage: Eukaryota > Metazoa > Chordata > Amphibia > Caudata > Salamandridae > Triturus > Triturus cristatus. The sequence continues at coordinate 319,687,117 of NC_140582.1, forward strand.
ACTCCTAAGCAGCGCTTGCGTGCTGCGTATGGGAGACCTAAAAAGCAAACACTCATAGGAATGCAAGTTTAAGTAAAGCATGTGAACGTAAGCAGGAACATGGTAACCTTAACGCTTAGACTCTCATAATTCAGAAATCAGTGAGTGATTTTTACTGAAAAGTAAGGCACATGACTACAGGGTCCAGAAGGGACCCGTTTCAATGTGTGTTGCTTATATCCGTACAAAACCTAAGCAGTTTGGTTTAAAAAGACCACATTCCTAAACACAGAGCTGCGGTACAAATTTTATAAGCTAAAATAAGGAAAAAACACTTAAAAGGATCACCTTAAACGTTTTACGCTCCACCCATCAACCAGGTATTGCAGTCCCTCCAGGAATGGTGCAATTCCCCACCCTATTTTGCTCTGGAACGCCCACTTTGCATCTCATTAGAGATGCAAAGGGAAGCGTAGTGGAAAAGGGTGCTAACATGCGATTTTGCATGTTAGCACCCTGTTGTTGATAGGGCGATATTTTTATCTCTGCTTCTTTGGCTTTTAAAGCCAAAAAAGCGGAGATAAAGCCCTTGTTAATATGCCCCCAAGTGAGAGAAGTGAAAGATATCCTTAGAGTGCTGGACAGGCGCGCAATGCCCATTGGGCTGAAAGGGCTTCAGCACCCACCGTCGTGTGTGTCAGCCCGGGTTGAGACAGCTTCCCGGGCATGCAAACAGCCGCACCCAAGTACTTCACAGGTCTTTGAAAGACCATTTGATTGTTACTGAGGCTTTGTTGTTTTTCCACCCCTTCTAGAGCCCCTGCATCTCCACTCTATTGCTGGAAGAATTAGCACCCCCGAAAGTTTTGCTGAGCCCCCCCCCCCCCCTAAATTTGTCCCTAGTTGCTCCTCTGGTGCTGGCTGACGAAGGAACATCTTTTTTTTTTAAACGGAAAATTGTGTACTTTATATAGCACAATATTTTAAAGATTTTTCCCAAAGCGAAATGCTTTTTCTTATTTTCCTCACCTGCTTTTTCGTCCTGCTGCCCTTATGGTTCCGTCTTTAAGCTGGCAGCAGACACAGGGCAAGGTCAGACAGCAATGAGTGCAGACTGCAGGCAGCTTTGGAGGGAGGTGAGAAAGAATTCCCGGAGCCTCAAGTTCAAAAGGGCAGAGGGTGGGAGGCCTCTGTGACATCACCTTTATGCTGTGACTTTTGGATTGGACACAGGTAACTGGAGAGGCAGGTCACAGCCAGGTCAAGTGCAGGGCCATTAGGTCGCTAATGGCCTGCCAAATACCAATTTAGAAGGGGGAGGGGAAATTATTTTGTCCCCTCATCCCCCCACCCTTGTCCTCTGTGTCCACCCTCTCCAAAATCTGGGGCGGATATGTCCCCACGTCCCCCACAGTTCCTACACCCATGGTCATACCTGGCAATAAATTCACGCATCTGCTCCGAAACAAAATGCGAGCCATTGTCTGTGACCGAAAACTTTGGAGACCCTTGTATGAAAAATACCTGCTCCAAACATTTTGCTGCGACACCTGTAGTGAGCGATTCAATAAACGAAAAGTATAACGATTTAGAGTAATAATCAATCAGCAGGATGATGTACCTCATGTCACCTGGTAAAGATATATATGGTCCTGCGAAATCAAGGCCCAACTTCTCCCAGGGTGTGTCAGGATATGGAGTTGGATGTAAAGGTGTTTTACTGAGTCTCCACTGTTTATTGGAAAGGAGACATTCAGGAACCCTATCAATTACCTGTTAAAATGCGCATCAATGGCAGGCTACCAATAATGTTGTTTCATGCGCATTAATGTTTTTGTCGCTTCCATATGACCCTGTTGTGCTTTGGAAATTATATGATTGTGCAGTTTAACATGTAAATTGCCTCCTAATACGATTCCACTGGCAACCGACAGTTCACTTGCAACTTGGACAAAAGTTTTCAAATCGCCCTGCAAACACCTGACTTTAGGCTAACCATAAACAATGTATTGGCTAGTCTTTTTTAAGACATCATCATTTTGAGGCATCCACCCAGTCATCCGCTTTGAGCATGGCATTGCTCTCATGCACAACATCAACTGAAGCAACACGTTCAACATCATCTACCTCGTCGCAGTCGTTATCAACGTCCAGAAGCAGCACGCGGGCAAGGCAATCTGCCCATAAATCTTTGCCACCTGATACATGTCTTATAGTGAAAGTGTATTTGTGCAATTTTTACACCAACCTAGTTAACCTTGCTGACACATGGTTGTGAATGCCCCCCGTGAAGATATAGACTAAAGGCTTATGATCTGTGTGTAACACAATTTTACGGCCCCATACATATACTTTGAATTTTTTAACTGCCCAGATGCATGCTTGGGTCTCACGTTCAATTGTGCTGTATTGCTTTTCAAACTGTCTCAGTGACCTGAAGGGAAATGCAATTGTCTGCTGTTTGCCCCCGCCATCTGACTAAGGACTGTCCCAGGACCCTGCAGACTAGCCTCCACATATATATTCCAATTGTCATCGCCAGATTGACCACAAGGAGCTGAAATGGGTGGTAAATTGTCAAACATTTGTTGGGCGGCAAGACCCAAAACTGCCAAATAACAATGGAAATGTAGGTTCTGGGCTATAATCTCCTGCACCAGATGATTGTCAAAAAAGCAAAACCATTGCGCCCATGTAATAGTAGGTTTGCCAGGTCGTGGAAGAAAAGGAGGTGGTTGAGTGATTTGTTGTGCTGTAGCCATGGTACCCTTGAAAACAATCAATACTGACAAAAAGGGGCACAAATTGAGTAAAGAGCTGCACCTAAGTAATGCAGAGAATGTCTGGACAAACTGACCTTCAGGCGCTGGGGAGCTTTTACCTTGAACCAAGGAATTGTAGACAAACGAACCAAAATGCTGAATGCGCTTCAAAACCTGGTAAACTGAAGCACAAGGAAGCGCTTTACAATCACAGATCACTTGCAATCCATACAGGAGCAGCACACTGTCAGCCTGGGGTGCATTGAAAACAGAGGGGCTGATTCACAGAACTAATCTGAGAGAAAGTCCTAAACTTACTGCTTTTGGTAGACACAGAAGGCATTTAGTAGTAGTAAAATTAGGACTCCTATCTTTACTACTACTAAACTTAGATACAATCCTAACTTTACGACTTTCAGTATTTACTAAAGGCATTTAGTAGTAGTAAAGTTAGGAGTACTAATTTTACTACTACTAAATGCCTTCTGTGAATACCAAAAGTAGTAAGTTTAGGATTTTATCTCAGTTTAGTAGTAGTAAAGTTAGGAGTCCTAACTTTACTACTACTAAATGCCTTCTGTGAATACCAAAAGTAGTAAGTTTACGATTTTATCTTAGATTAGTACTGTGAATCGCCCCCAGTATGATTTGGCCCAACCTAATATGGCGCCTGCATGTGAGATCACACGCAAGAGTATTGTACCGTAACAGCACGAGCTCCGACCTCAAACGCGGTCACACCAAGAATGCCGCTGTCTCCAGGCAATGCTGTGTCCCAGCAACCAGGGCCACTTACGTGACCTCACGCTATAAACAGAAATTACCCAAATAGGCGGCGACATAGGCTGGAACCTTGAGAAGCTGGGCAGGCTGGATTTTGTGGTGCAGCGTGGACCGTGAAAAATGATGTTGGTCTAGCGCAGGAGCCGTGGCTGCTGCTGAATCCGTAGAATGTCAAAATGTCCTAAAAATAAGGGAGCCAAGGCAGTATCTGTGGGCGGCAGGAAACTCGTCACCAAGATGAAGTAAGCAGACTTCAGTCTGGAAGTTTAAGAGGAGATCTTTATTAATCCACACACTGCCCATGACAGGCAGCGACAAGTCAGCTGTTGTATCCCTTTAATACAAGATATTTTATTGGAATTTGAATGCTGTTCTAATTCTGTCCCCATGGTGTTTCTGCTGTTGAGCTGAGATTTTATTGGCACTGTCAACTGGACAGCAGCTTCACTTCTGGTTATCGCTACCTTCGTGGGTTTTCTCTTCACCATTTTAATTGCTTCCAAAACAAACTACGCTTCAGGAAGCTGTTTATGGGTGGACATTTCTTCACATTCTACCTCAACACAGCATTTATTTGGCGACGAGGATGGGATACTACGATACAGCATCGGCTTGGATTCCTGCAGGAAATGACTCCACTCCCAGGAATCCACACCTGCTGTTCTCTGCGAGCATAAGGGATATTCAATTGTATACATGTATTAGAACACATGCCATGTCATTACATCAGAGTACTACAGTTTGCTAGGAATCACTTGTGAATTCCTGGCAGGAATATGTGTGGTAAATTCAATCAAAACTGATGTTTACATGTGAATTTACCTTTGTGAATAGGCCAAATGGTCCCCATCAAACAAAAATCAACTACCCCATATATGCACATGAACAATTAAAATATGTGATTTAGAAATGCATAAGTTCTCCGCCGAGATAGCCCATGTCACCTCTGTAAGGCTGCCTGGAAATGTCTTAAACCCGCATCACTAAGGATGTAACATGTGTTCCTGCTCTGTATTGCTATTAACAAACTACACGTAACACAGATCCACTGTGGCTGCTGGTTAACAGCAAGAGTGTTTAGAGCATCATAAATCTAGAATATTTGTTCAATGTCCAATTGTAGTGTGGTAGTGTAAACACTATCACTGGTTTAGTGAGGAAGCACCCACAAAGCAAAACTATTTTGTGAAACATCCATTACAACGCAGTCATTACATCGCACTGCTTTTACAACGCAGCTGTTACAACGCAACTGCCTTTACATCGCATGCCATTGCAATGCATGCCACTACAACACATGCCATTGCAACGCATAGCATTATAATACATGCCATTACAACGCATTATAAGGTAAGTAATGGAGATTTTTTAGTTTTAGCGTGGGTATGGGTTTTGGGGTATATGGGAATAGTAATTTAACCCCTACACTATCCAACCCTTTTCCTACTGTTGCACTCACTGGAGTGGGTATAGTAATTTTCACCCCTACACTATCCAAAACTTACCCTACTGTCACACCCACACACATTAGCGCCACTTTACAAAGTTTACCAGTGATGCGCTACTCTACCCACCCTTCACACCTCCTGCCGCTCCCCTACCCACCCTTCACACCTCCTGCTGCTCCCTACCCTTCACACTCCTGCTGCTCCTCTACCCACCCTTCACACCTCCTGATGCTCTCCTACCCACCCTTCACACTCCTGCTGCTCCTCTACCCATCCTTCACACCTCCTGCTGCTCCCCTACCCACCCACACACCTCCCACTGCTCCCCTACACACCCTTCACACCTCCTGCTGCTCCCCACCCCTTCACACCTCCTGCTGCTCCCAACCACTTCACACCTCCTGCTGCTCCCCTACCCAACCTTCACACCTCCTGCTGCTCCTCAGCCCTTCACACCTCCTGCTGCTCCCACTACCCACCCTCACACCTCCTACTGCTCCCCTACACACCCATCACACTTCCTGATGCTCCCCTACCCTCCCTTCACACCTCCTGCTGCTCCCCACTCCTTCACACCTCCTGCTGCTCCCCTACCCACCCTTCACACTACCTGCCACCCCCTACCCACCTTTCACACCACCTGCTGCTCCCCTACCCACCCTTCACACCTCCTGATGCTCCCCTGCCCACCCTTCACACCTCCTGCCGCTCCCCTGCCCACCGTCACACCTCCTACCGCTCCCCTACCCACCCTTCACACCTCCTGCCGCTCCCCTACCCACCCTTCACACCTCCTGCTGCTCCCCTACTCATCCTTCACACCTCTTGCTGCTCCCCTACCCACCCTTCACACGTCCTGCTGCTCGCCTACCCACCCTTCACACCTCCTGCTGCTCCCCTACCCATCCTTGACACCTCCTGCTGCTCCCCTATCCACCCTTCACACCTCCCTCCGCTCCCCTACCCACCCTTCACACCACCTGCCGCTCCCCTACCCACCCATCACACCTTCTGCTGCTCCCCTACCCACCCTTCACACCTCCTGCTGCTCCCCTACCCACCCTTCACACCTCCTGCTGCTCCCCTACCCACTCTTCACACCTCCTGCCGCTCCCCTACCCACCCTTCACACCTCCTGCCGCTCCCCTACCCACCCTTCACACCTCCTGCTGCTCCCCTACTCATCCTTCACACCTCTTGCTGCTCCCCTACCCACCCTTCACACGTCCTGCTGCTCGCCTACCCACCCTTCACACCTCCTGCTGCTCCCCTACCCATCCTTGACACCTCCTGCTGCTCCCCTACCCACCCATCACACCTTCTGCTGCTCCCCTACCCACCCTTCACACCTCCTGCTGCTCCCCTACCCATCCTTGACACCTCCTGCTGCTCCCCTATCCACCCTTCACACCTCCCTCCGCTCCCCTACCCACCCTTCACACCACCTGCCGCTCCCCTGCCCACCCTTCACACCTCCTGCTGCTCCCCTGCCCACCCATCACACCTCCTGCTTCTACCCTACCCACCCTTCACACCTCCTGTTGCTCCCCTGCCCAATCTTCACACACTCCTGCTGCCCCCCTACCCACCCTTCACACCTCCTGCTGCTCCCTTGCCCACCCTTCACAACTCCTGCTGCCCTCCTACCCACCCTTCACACCTCCTGCTGCTCCCTTGCCCACCCTTCACACCTCCTGGTGCCCCCCTACCCACCCTTCACACCTCCTGCTGCTCCCCTGCCCACCCATCACACCTCCTGCTTCTACCCTACCCACCCTTCACACCTCCTGTTGCTCCCCTGCCCAATCTTCACACACTCCTGCTGCCCCCCTACCCACCCTTCACTCCTCCTGCTGCTCCCCTGCCCACCCTTCACACCTCCTGCCGCTCCCCTGCCCACCCTTCACACCTCCTGCTGCTCCCTTGCCCACCCTTCACACCTCCTGGTGCCCCCCTACCCACCCTTCACACCTCCTGCTGCTCCCCTGCCCACCCATCACACCTCCTGCTTCTACCCTACCCACCCTTCACACCTCCTGTTGCTCCCCTGCCCAATCTTCACACTCCTGCTGCCCCCTACCCACCCTTCACACCTCCTGCTGCTCCCTTGCCCACCCTTCACACCTCCTGCTGCCCTCCTACCCACCCTTCACTCCTCCTGCTGCTCCCCTGCCCATTCTTCACACCTCTTGCTTCTCCCCTATCCCCTTTCACACCTCCTGCTTCTCCCCTACCCACCCTTCACACCTCCTGCTGCTCCCCTAACTACCCTTCACACCACCTGCTGCCCCCTACCCACCCTTCACACCTCTTGCTTCTCCCCTACCAACCCTTCACACCTCCTGCTGCTCCTCTACCCACCCTTCACACCTCCTGCTTCTCCCCTACCCACCCTTCACACCTCATGCTGCTCCCCTAACTACCCTTCACACCACCTGCTGCCCCCTACCCACCCTTCACACCTCCTGCTGCTCCCCTGCCCACCCTTCACACATCCTGCTGCTCCCCTACCCACCCTTCACACCTCCTGCTGCTCCCCTACCCACCCTTCACACCTCCTGCTGCTCCCCTACCCACCCTTCACACCTCCTGCTGCTCCCCTACCCACCCTTCACACCTCCTGCTGCTCCCCTGCCCACCCTTCACACCTCCTGCTGCTCCCTACCCTTCACACTCCTGCTGCTCCTCTACCCACCCTTCACACCTCCTGATGCTCCCCTACCCACCCTTCACACCTCCTGCTGCTCCCCTACCCACCCTTCACACCTCCTGCTGCTCCCCTGCCCACCCTTCACACCTCCTGCTGCTCCCCTACCCACCCTTCACACCTCCTGCTGCTCCCCTGCCCACCCTTCACACCTCCTGCTGCTCCCCTACCCACCCTTCACACCTCCTGATGGCTCCAGTCCGGCCTCCTGCTGCTCCAGCTGCTTACTCCTTCCAACCTACTGCTTTCTCCTGCTTGGTCCCTCAACTTTCCTTGCGCTCTACCTCCTTGGCACACTCACACATAAAGGTTCCTGTAGGACACATTTAATCAAACTCAGATTTTAGTAGACCAGCATTCTTCCGCACATAATTAATGTTTCTATGCTGCCAAAAATGAATTTTAAAACATTTTCCAAGCAGTTTGTAGATAGCTGGTTCATACTAAATTTACCAAAACAGCCATTTGCTTCTGCTCTCAGCTTCCGGCTCCCACTTGGGTGATAGCATGTTGCCTCTGAGAGGCTCTAACTTTGGCTGTGAATACAGACAGAATTACTTTGCACAGTCCAATTCTGTGCAGGATGAAAATGCAAACATCTTCAAAATGCTGTCGTCTGGTCCCAAGTTTGGCTGATGGCTGAAAAAGGCTGACCCAAACCTCATTCTGTTTCTTGTATGCTGACACCATCTCTAATAAACAAATATAGTTGTCTGTTACTGTAGTTGGACCTACAATGGGCATAAGGCAATACAAACTTATGTATTCACTATGTTTGCGAAATGTTCACTCTGTCTTTGATGCTGCTACGCATGTTTAAGTTAATTTCCCTTTAGCTATATTTAGTTTTTTTACACAAAACTATTTTTTACTGACTTAGTCTTTGAGTAACAACAATGATTCTGAAAATACATGATACATCATAATTATTGGCAGTAAAAGCAATACATTTCAAATTAAGAAACAAATCCAATACAGTGCTAAGAGTGTGCACATTCGAAACGTAGTATTCCATTGCAGGGGTCGATTTGCCTCTTTAGTTTTGATTAAAATAAATATTCAGTAAGAGACGTTGTCAGGGTTCTACCCAGCATTACCAGTTATCTACGCTATCACGACATAAAATATTGGGGCATATTCTCAAGGATCTATCGTTGAGTTATCAGCACTTTATCTCAGACAAAGTTGCGATAAGTTTATCGCCCCATTCACAAGCTGGTGCTAACAGCCCATATCACCAGTTTACTTGCGATAGCAGTCGCAAAAAACATCGTCACAGATGACCCCGGCAACTAACGCTAATGAGATGCAGAGTAGGTGTTCCCAAGCAAAAAGCAGCGACAACACCACACCTCAACATTCTCAACGACCAGCCAGAAGGGCGATAAGACCACAAAACAGGCGATAAGGCGCGTTAGCAGCAGGAAATTAACACCTGCTCTGACCTGGTGCAAAGTTGAAGACAACCTGCACCAGAAAAGGGAGCCCAGCCCACAGCCACACCTGAAGACCAACAGATGCCATGGAGCCACTGATCATGCAGTTCGGAGCCCCAACAGGGCCACAACACCCACCGCCACCACCCCCAGGACCGCCACAGGGCCAGCGCAGACAAAGACAGCATACCTTCAGGAAATGCACCAACCTCATAGACCTAACACCAGACAATGTCATTGCCCACTACAGGCTCAAAAGGACAACCATTCTCCGCATCCTGAACATCATTGCCCACCGGCCGATGGTACCAACACAGCGGACAACCAACATCCCACCTCAGACAAAGCTGCTGGCTGTGCTGCACCTGTTGGCCTCTGGTACTTCCCAACCAACAAACGCCAGAGTCGGAAGAGTCTCACAGCCAGCCCCATCCAAGTCCCTCACATCTGTCCTGGATGCCATCATCAGCTTGGCACCCCAGTACCTATACGTCCCCCACAATGTGCAGGAACAGCTGGAGACCAAGCTAGGACTACACGCCATAGCTAGATTAACGCACGCCTTGGGGGCAATCGACAGCAGACTTGTGCGCCCTGCCGACACTGCACACAATTACCGCAACGGAAAGCACACGCATTCCATCAATGTGCAGGCAATAGTGGACCACCGGGGACTCTTCACCATTGTCGTCGCCAACTACCCAGGCAGTGTGCATGATTCCTTCATCTTCCGACAGGCCATCATCAACCATCGCTTCCAGGATGGCACCTATGGGAATGCACTGCTTGTTTGTAAGTACCAAATGAACACACCACACACCTCAACTCCACAATTATGCAACTCACAACTCTGGCAATGCACACGTTACAGAATCACCAACAACATGACAAACAACATGCCCACCCACCAGACATGACAGTACAACTTACTGTGGCAACATGGGCTAGCCATGTACATGAGCCTTCAATGACATGGCACCTCAGCCACACAATAGCGGAATGTGGAATGTGGGGAGAGGTGGGAACCAGGCTTGTGCGAAGTGACCCATGAATGAGAATGTACACAATGCCAAGTGTGGCGGAGATGTGCTGGACAGACAGCAGTATGCAGACCACAGACATATCCATGTCTACATGCACTGCTGGTGTTTGGAGTGTAGTGGACAGTGGACGCAACCATGTCACCCCAGCCAGTGGGGAATATCTCGGAAATATAGCTTGTGACGTCTCCCCCCGTGATTTGTGTATGGCAGGGTTCATATCATTGCACTCAAGGAGAAGAAGACGCGTTTGCGTCTGGAGGAAAAAAGGATCATCATTACGGAGGTGATCGAACACTGCCAACAACTGCTCTGGTGTCACTAACTGTGCATCGCGAGCCAACAACACGTGGCTGTGGGCCCCTGCTGACCGCTGCCTTGGGCCTACACTGTGGTTGAGTAGGTCACACATTGGGAACTTAGTCAGATTTATTTATGGCAGACTTTATCTCATTGTACTGGCCTCATTGCAGAATGCATCCCCTTTCAGCTCCGGTGCCACTAAGTCTGTTCTCCGACATACATGGACACTTTGTGCTTGAACTTTGGTGGCGACTGAGTCTATGGACTGGGGGTCGTCTTCATCAACATGTCGGTCATACTGACTTTGTGGCAAAAATGAGGCTGTAGCATTCCACTCCTCCATTTGCCGCTTCCGGCCGGCTTCTGACCTCTGCATCATGCCCTGGAGGACACCTTCCACTGTCCCCCGTAGCACTCTGCGACATTCACGTTTGACATCAACGAGGACACGATCAGCTCTCGTGGCCCTATCTCACTGCACCGCAAGTCACCGTCCCATGGCGTTGTGCCTGTGCCGGCCGTGGTGCATCCGGGGCCACTAACTCTGTGCAGCTCAAGTTATGGACCCTGTCTGACTGACTATTGGATGGCCTCTGAGTCGAAGGCCTGGGGTCATCAACGCCATGTGTCTGTGGCCCTGCACCAACCGTTGCCTCCAGCCTCAACTGCGGTCCACCAGGGCTCACACATCAAATCGAGTCCTGACCTGCCCAGACGTCGCATCACCGCAGGATGCACACACCACCACCGCCAGGACCAACTCCAAACAACAGGTGCCAGAGGTGTCTTACTGCCAGACTATCAGAGTGGCTCACACCTGTCGTGGGTGCCATCGTCAGCTTGATGCCCTGCTCAGCTCTTTAAGTGCCACTAACTCAGTGCACCACAACTCATTGACCATTCTTGTAGCATATTGGGTGAACACTATTCTTTCTCTAGCTACCACCATGATGCTTCACAGTTGTTTCTGTTATGCTGGTGTTTTCTGTTTCCGCTTTAATTGTGATCACTGTTCAAGTTGTTGCTAGTACCGATGACTTCATGAGGGCTAGCTTACGCTCACCCCACACACATCCAGCACAGGCGTCACTGTACATGTGACCCTGGCAATAAAGGTCTCGAGTGCACGTGCCCGTAGCCAGTTCCACGATCTATCTGAGTGTGTCTGTGTGCTCATGATGTATGCATTGTGCTGTGTACAGTGGACGCAGCCATGTCACCGCAGGCAACGGGTGAGACCTTGCACATGTAGCTTTTTCGTCCCCCACTCAATACGTAAGAAGAGTGCTGGAGGTTTTGCTTGTCCCTCTGCAATGTGAAGGGGTGATGCTTGTTGACATTGCGTTGGAATGTATGTTGACGCTTTGTTCAAGTACATACAGACTGCATGACAATGTACATTGTGAATGTTTGGGAGGAGTGGACTATTTGATGTGGGACAGTGGACATTTGGACTACATGACGTAGGAGAGGTTGTACACGTGCATTTTCATCTCACAGTTTCCTGCTATGTCAGATGTGATTGGCCATTTTCTATGCACAAGCGGATCCAAATGTATCCTCTGTTCTGCAGTGCAAGTGTTGCACTGTGTACCACATTGTCGCCCATGTGGATGTGCTGTCATTGCTATGTGTGTGTGCTGCATTGTGGGAGAGTCGCCCCTGCAGCTGTGATTTTGTTGCCACTTATCCCTTGTAGGCGGGGTGCCTTTGACTTTTGTACTTTTAAGGTGCTGTGATGTTGGCGACTTGGGTCATTTGTGTTCTTGGACGGTTTTTGTACTCTTGTGCATAGTTTGTCTGCAGATGTATTGTTGACGTCAGTGGTTGTTTGTGCACGTGGATGTGTCAGAGTGTGACCTGCTCCTTTACGGATGTGGTCCACACTCAGCCACCTCAGTCTCATGGCATGCACATTGTCATGGTGATTGTACTCCAGTCATGCTGCTCGTCATTTAGTGTCACTTGCATTGCCAGTGTGGCTCACAAATACACATCTTTGCTCTGTTTCGCACGGGTGCATGTGTGTGTTGTGGAATTGGTGATGTGTGGGGTGGGACCCCTTTGGACACATGGTGGACGGGGGCCTACTTGATGTTTATATGTGCGCTGCAGTGTGCCACGGGGATCAGGGACATGACCCAGGGCCATTGTGGGTGTGCGGTGTGCTACACGTCGTTGTTCATGTGTGATATTGTGCCCGTCACCCCGGTCCCCCCAGTCCCTGTTCGTAAATCACCCGGTTGATGTTGTGTCAGGTCATATCAAGCAGTGTCTGGACTCCCGACTCCTTGCACCATCTCCACACTGATGACTGTGGCCTCCATTTGCTCCAGCTCCTCATGTGGTGCAGGACTCCCACCTCCATTCGCTGTTGCTGCCTTCCTGTTGGCAGCGGGTTTCTGCTTGGTTTGGCTTTTCACATCATGCCAGTGCATCTTGGCCTCCTCGACACTCCGACTGCATTCACGATGGAATGCCATTTTTCCGTCTGTGTTGCCAATGACACGGTGGAGGTGACTGACAGTTGTTGTTGGTGTTCTGTCACATCCATGACGGCGATCCGGTTGTCATGCGGACTGAACTGCATCTTCCTCTTCCTCTTCTACTTGGCCTTCCCCGACCCGAGATTCCTTGATGGTGGTCTGTGGGGCTTGTGGGGTTCGCGTTGACCTGGGCACTCAGTCCGGGTGCATCGTGTTACTCCGCACTTTATTTTGTTTTTGGTGTGTTTTTCTTGTTCTGCTTTTATTGTGCATTTTCCCGCATGACGCGTGGGTAATGCAGGCCTTTCGCTGGTTATCGCTGATTTTTGTATCGCGATTGGCCTCATTGCAACTTTTCTCGAGTTCGTGTTTCACATTTTTGCGGCGTCGCGTTGATTTTAACGCACTCATTTGACACGTTATCGTGGGACTATCGCATGGTGCCACCGGGTTGAGAATACTACGTTAACACAGCGTTATTTTCCTGCGATAGACTGTGACATGCAAAGTTGCGTTAAGCTAATTTTGCGATGATTATCACACGTTCTTGAGAATATGCCCCATTGAAGGGTGAAGTAACATATCCAGGGAACACTGAGAAACACAGGCAGTTGTGGTGGAGCAGTGGAATGGAGGGGGTAAGAAAGAAGGGCATCAAATGGAAAATACATGGGATTGAATAAGTAGGAGGTGGGGGGAGGAGTGTTTTCAATGGTAAGTGACTTATAACGCTCTCAACTGTAAAAGTTCACATTGAGAATTAACAATAAAGAGGTCATTAGCTAAATTAAAAAGGGGGTATTTTATCATTTGTTGCTAATGAAAATCTTGCTGAGGGGCAGATAAAAGTATTCCTGGGGTTTTCTAACACATACATATAAATAAATACACATTCTTGCTTTACAAAGTAACAAATAAATATCTCGAAATATATATCAACAGCATGGAAGAGTGTTGTGCAAGGATGCCATGGACCCTAATGGAAGCAAGGTAAACAGGCCTCCTATGCTGTGGTTTGGTAGTGAAACACCACCATAATTGGGGTGCAGAGGGCTCTTCATCACTCTGGGTCCTGAAGCCACTACCCATGCTGCACTATTGATAATTACTCCCCTGGCAAGAAATGTCCAACAGAGGGACTTGAGTCAGGTGACATTGATCGTTAACACCCCTTACTCTGAAAACTGCACCACTGATCCTTGACCCTAACTTTCACTATAATTCTGAATTACAACCTAATTCTTTCTCTAACTGCATACCCGGCACTATAGCTCCACTTACTGACCTAGTTTTCAGGTCTTGCCTAGCGACGCAGCGCATGAGCTGCTTGCTCCTGGCGAGATCTATTGTCATCGCTTTGGCTTGTGAAGTGAGGGTGGAAGTTCCACACCCGCTTCTTATTGGCACGCGCGCCAAATCCGTGCTTTTTTATTGGGAGGGAAGCATGTTTGGTTCCCTCCCTGTCTTCCTTCGGCGTGCCTGCCCAGACAGGGCATGTGCACGTGCCGGGACAGGACATATGCATGCGTATGTTGTACGCGTGTAATGACAGCGTCTTTCATGTTACTGGCATTTTCTAAAGGTATGAAGGAAGTTGTGAAAATTGCACACAAAAATATAGGCACGTCCATTGGCGAGTGTGCAGTGAATTGGAAAGTAGATTGCAAAATAAAAACTTCATGACAGCATTAACAAGACAGAGCTCTTCACCTTACAATCGGTTGTTTGAGATCGCTGAGCAGTATTTCTTTTTTGCCTGCAGATTTATATAGCGCAATCTCGACCCGAAGGTATCGGAGCACGTTACAGGAGCACCACTCACGTTAGTTACACAAGTACACAGTTATTTTTGGTAGGCTTTGGTAGATGAATTGATTTGCCCAGAATCACAGGATGTTGAGCCAACGTCGAGACTCGAACCTAGTTCCCCAGCTCCAGAGTCGGCAGCACTGGCTGTTAGGCCGCATCCTGTCAATTGCACACAGCTATGCCGAAGACGGGCCGCCGGAGTAACACACACTGCTAAATTACCATTACCTTGCATGCACATTTTCTCCTTTGATTCAGTCATCTGGCTCGGAGACGTTATGAAAGACTGTCTGATAAATGATCGCCTGCATACACAGCGCACCCTTATATTGCACCTGTGTTCTTGCGCTCCTTTTAATAAATATTAAAGATATAGTCCACAGAGGAGAACCTAGAGCGGACATGATGACCGGTTTATGTTGGCTGTGTTGTGCATTTTCATCATTGCATTCTTGGTGCCGCTCATAAAGCCCCAGTGACTGACTCCGAATAGAACCTGGACTGGAGCACAGTTTTAGGTTTATTTCTTTAGAGGCTGCGAAGCTCCTGAGGGGCTTAAAGTTAAAGTGTCAACTAGAATAAGATTTGGGGGTATGGGTGAGAGCATAAAATCAAAAGGCGTAAAAGCTAATCATTATTAGAAGACGTATTTGTGCGCGTTTATGTATAATTAAAAAAAACGAGGCCCATCGTGATTCCACCTTTATAGACAATCATTAAATATTATTTAAAATAAGTAAAGGGGTTTGACTCTTAAGAGCAGGTCTAGGAGAGTGACGAGGCACACTGCGAGTGTTGGCTTATGTAACTGGAGGTGTATCAGAGAGAGAGGCGGCTGTAATGTAGACTCACTAGAAGTTGATTCGTTTTAATAGGACAGCATAGATAAAAAAAATATTAATTGCTCCACCTGCATTACCTTCCATCATTTTAGCGCTCCTGACCCATTAAAAGGGGCACTAACATTGTGCAGCTCATTCCTGGCCCCACTCAAAAAAACACATCCACCACAGGTGAGGCCCACTAAACGACGACAGAGGCAAGGGTAAGATACTGCAGCACACCAGTCTCCCTAGCAAAGCTCAAACATATATTTCCATACACGTTTCTCCCTTTGAAGGACAAGGGTAAGTGTTCCATTGAAGTCACCCCTTTTAGAAACAGGAAAACCTCGGGTTGACTAAACAGCACGTGAACTCAGACCCGCAGGAGGAGTAAGTCTGTGTGCTCCCCACCCTCCTTGCAGACATTGCTTGGAGCTATACTTCAGGAGTTAATGCCGCAGCGTGATAAACCAAGGGTCCTGGCATATCAATGCCACCATTGCTCCTTCACAGCAGGAGGGAGGTTCGACAGAATAATACTGAGGTCCAAGTACGTTAGTAGATATGGATGGATGCGTGCTACCTCTAGGGGTGGATACAATGAATGATGTGGTCTTAGTCCGTTAATACAGTTTCGCCTGCTACTTCACGGGACCAGATTGCATCTGATCAACTAGAAGGTTTAGTGAACTTCCTGAACAACACACCACACCCAGAGAAAAAAGTAGTGCTAGCCACCAAGGGAATCATTTTTCCAATAAAATTGGGAGAGGCTCTTGAAAACATCTGCCTGCCATTTTTCCAGTCAGAATGGACTCTGTCAATTTCCACGGGGCCACGATTTAGGTATAGGAAGACCCCTCCCCCTCCCCCAACATCCCATCCCTAAAAGCAAGTAAGAGCTCTTCAAAGGCTGATCTCGGAGAAGATACTCCACCTGCTCCTGGCATTGTGTGCAGCAATGGGGGTGGGCCACCCAGTCTCTAGTAGAAAAGGGGGCGAATAAAACATGCTTGATAAATGCCACAAAGAGAAGCTCGGCTGGAACACACTATGCCACAGACAAATGTCAAAAGGAACAGCCTCTCACACAGGCGTGCAATGCCCATTGGGCTCAAAGGGCTTCAGCCCCCCCTCCGTCGTGTGTGTCAGCCTGGGCTGAGATAGCTTTTAGTTGTGCCTCTGCTCTCACATAGGAACCACATATCGTTAGCAAAAGGGAGGAAATGAAGATAGGAAGCCCAGAATTACACTTTTGTCGCACAAGAAACTGCAATTCTCTACTGCAAGGCCAAATTATACTAGAAAAAATCTATGAGGAACCAACTCATCAGCTGTAGCAACAAGCATTTGCAATAGGTCTTGCATTTGCAAGAGTTTAAGCTATTGGCATTGTAAATGACAATGCCTTTTATTTATGTTTTAAAAACCAACACGTAAATAAAAGGCATTGCCATTTACAATGCCAATAGCTCAAACTCTCACAACTGCAAGACCTATTCCATTGCAAATGCTTGTTATAAAATGTTATTCTCTGTTTTTCTTTGATTTTGTTTGTCATTGATTTTATTTATGTATGAATTAGGCTGTCATTAAATGTTTTTAAATCTTTTCACTAAATTATATTGGGATTAAATTACTGGATATCGAGGGTCAGATTATAGAAAATGCATGCACGATTTGTCAGATTATTAGTTTGAAGCTGGGCCCAAGAACTCCTTGGCTCTAAGGAGCAGGTGGACTACTGAGTAGAGAAGAACCAATAAACAAGTGCACACTGGACCATAAGAAATGTAACTCATGGCATACAGTGGTCCTGTACCTAGGGTTAAAGTCAAACAACCAGGGGCGGCTAGTAACTTTAAAAATCGGTGTGGTGCAGAAAAACTCATTGAGATGCTGCTTGCCGGTGTCTCTCCTCTACCAGACAATGAACAGGAAAGGGAAGCAAGGTGGTTAACTTCCTGTATGAGAATCCAACCAATCCTGGCAGCTCCAGAATTGGTTGGAGCAGGCTAACCCAGAGCTCTATTTGAGGCTGTGGGCCTGTGCCGGCAATTCCCCCGGCTGTTTTACAGAACTGGGAGTGCCGGTTCTGAAGTGCGCATGTCAGATAGGCTGGCAGTAGAAAGCTGACCAATCTGCACACTGAGCACCTGCAGATGTCATCCTGCAATCTGCAGGAATGTGCCCCGCCCCCACCATCATACTCGTGCTAGCGCGGCTGGTGGCGGCACAACGAATAATAAAATAGTAATGGCCATTTTATAATTCTGTGTTTACCTCCTGCGCTTGCAGCAGGCAGGGTAACGCTCCTCCGCCTTAACGGATGAGTTGCCACGGCAAACATCACAACCGTATTGATGGAGTGACCCAGAGAGGAGAAAGTGAGTGTTGGAAAAGAGGAAAAGGTCAACACTCAAAGAAGGTAGGGATTTTACAACGATGCGTGGGGTACATGTGCCGTCCACATGTCTTAGGGGATGCCACAGTCATTTGCCATTCAGTAACAGTCACAAAGGAGTAACTCTATAAAATTACTACAACACGAACAAAGAAGGGGAAAAGGTTTCAGTTGTTAGACACATCAGATCTCGAGAACTGTGTAGTACCTTCCTTTTGGCACTAACAAATCATGAAACAAAACCAGACTGTGTCGGCGGGCTGTAAAAAAGGCAGTAATTCAGCACTTTGTACTGTTGGGAGTAAACTTCAGTGATTGACATGACACAAGACATATTGTTGATCAAAGAGTCTGAAGCTCATTATGATATGTGTCAAAGGACGAGTCAATTAAAATGATCACAAATTGGTCTGATTGACTCACACTTTGACACTTCTCGGAATAAAAGAGATTAAGGGCCATATGTAGGTAGCCTCACATTTACCGATTCATAAATACCAAATTTTACCGATTCGGTATTTATGAATCGGTAAATAAGATGTAGGTAATAATTCGGTAAATTTTACCGAATCGGAAAAATTCGGTAATTAAGAATCAGTATTTACCGATTCGGTAATGAGGCATACCTTCCCATTGATTCCTATGGGCCTGGAGGCCCATAGGAATCAATTGGAAGCCATTCACCATTACCGATTCGGTAAATACCGATTCGGTAATGGGGGGAGCATATTCAAGGGTGGCAGGGTGTCACATTGACACCCTGTTGCACCCCTGAATCTTGCCCTAAGGGCATGTATGTCTGCCACATGGCACTCTTAAATCTGCAAAATATTACTTTTTGCAAGGTATTCGTTATTTATCACCAACCTGTATTTGGTGGTAAATAACGAATTCTTAATACTAATTTTCACTCTTTGGAGTGCTCCCTACATATGATTTCAGGATTCGGTATTTTACCGATTTGGTAATTTACAGAATCCTGAAATTATGCCTCCTACATCTCAAATAGCTAAATACCGGTCGGTAACGGGATATTTACCGAATTTCGGCCGTTACCGACCGGTATTTATCTACCTACATGAGGCCCAAAATCTCTTCAATCAACAATAAGACTTGTGCTGTGTTAATCACTGAAGATTACTCTCAACAGTAAGTACAAAGTGCTAATTACGACCTTTTTTACAGACCTCAGACACAGTCCGATTTTATGTACAAAATTACTGCAGATCCAAACCCCCAGAAGTACTGCAATCCTGTAGAGTAAGCGTGTGGAGACACCCCATGATGATAGCTTGCTATTCCACACTTATAATTGACATAAACTGGTTAATTCAGCCCCAGACATCCCAGGTGTCACTACCTTTTGATAGGAATGTCCTACCTCAGTGCCTAATTTGTAAAACAAAATAAGTGCCATGGCCCTTGTCTGCAGGGCACTTCAGCTTGCACCATCCATTGACCATTGCACCATGGTTCTGCCAATGACACCACCAAACCCAACTATTAACCATGACACTTCTCAAGTGCGGCTATTCCGACTATTCCAGGCCAACCAAAAGTATAAGAATGGCTTGTGTGCCAGATATTATTCATTTTAATGTATATTGAATTATTAAACAACTGTTGTTGTGCTCATCTCACAATTAGACAGACAGCACCACCATGTGGTGGACTGTCATAAGCGCTGGTGTTGCCAATTGAGTGCCAGTGCGGAGCTCTGGAATTCACCGACTCAAATTCAGCACTGACCTATATCCAAGAAATTATACGAGCTGTATAAGTCAATAGGTTTCAGACACCACATTATATAAGAAATTATACGAGCTGTATAAGTCAATAGGTTTCAGACAACACATATCTGATTCACAAAAGGTTGCTTTAGGGATTCCCTGATCCCATCTTGTGGGCTGCCAGACCATATACTGTGCACACTCAGCATGATATCTTACAGCGTTTTATCTGCCCAGTTATCTTATGATAGGTGATCCAGAAGAGTAAACACTTAGCCATAATTTGTAACTTAAATGTGTAAAATATATCCTGAGTCACAAAATGGTTTTATTCAAGTTCAGCATGTGGAAAGAAACACGCACTCTAAGTGCCAGGTATGTGCCATAGCAAAAAGTAGCAATGAGTTTAAGAATACTGGCACTGCTTGCAGTTTCACTGTAAACACAACTCAATAACAGTAAATCATATACATCTACATGGCTGCACATTCACATGAGGGCACTCACACAAGAGATTTCCTAATGCTTCGCATTGGGATTGTGTTACTTTTGTAATACAAACCCGACTCAAAGTATTGCGGTGGATTTACAATCCAAAGCAGATTGCGATTTGTATTGGATTGTAACCAATGTAATGTAAACCTGTGAAATACGCTGCCTTGCATTCCGTTGCATCAGGATGTGGAGGCCATGGCTGTTTGGATGCAAACACCCATGGGGTTTTATGCAAATTCCTATCTACAAAGAATTGCAGACAGGGGTTTGAGATCAATATTGCTCCTCCTCGAGGCAGGCGTAACAATTAGAAATGTTTTCATTTCTCCTCGTTTTTCCCACTTTTCATGATGGCTATGTTGTACAGCATACATACAAAGTGGGAAACTCCTTAAAACGTAGTTTTTGTTATGAAAGAGACCACTTGCAGCACAAAACCTATGGTTCCCACAATGAAGACACCCTTGCACTATGGCGCAAGGGTGTCTGCTGTCTCCCTTTAATGCAACGCAGAGCAACAATTGTACTTGCTGCCCTGTGTCACTTGTATGTAAATCTGGGCCAAGTAGTGTGACAGACCCACAGCTCTCCATGGGGATTTTCTCTCTCTTTCTCTGGCCTTATAGATTTGAGATATTTAAGACTAAGGGTCTCATTACAATTCTGACGGTCCAAGGACTGCCAGACTTGTGGAGGCATGGCAGTGGCTGTCTTCCGACTGCCCTTTTTCGACCAGGGCAGTCGGACTGCCCTAGGACCACCGCAACCGCCAGGGGTCAAAGATCCTTGGCGGTGGTGCTGCGGTCTCGAGGCCGCAATATGCTTGGTGGCGCCGCGGCATTGGCGGGCCGCAGACTTAGATCTGTTGCTTTTAAAAAAAGGCAAATATTCCTGGGTTACAGGACTGGCAAAAAGTCCAATTTTCTCACTCCCTTGTAGATATTTTATGCACCCTGGTGACTGATACGAAAACATGTATAATGTGTCTGCCTTCATATTTGTCAGAGCCGTTATATATAGTAACCAAAGATGCACCAGAACAAAGCACAGACTATTCCCAGCGCCACTAGTCCCACTGTCCACACAGTTACACATTTTGCATCCGAATTTTTGCAACCAGAGAAAGGTGCATATCTCTATGCTGTTTTATAAACATGCATAGAGCAGATCTGCGAACATGAATAGTGGGAAACGCACAGACCTTCATCCATGAAGGGTTTCATTTCTATCCTCAATCTCCACTCTTACTGTTGTAGCTCCTTGAACATCGTTAAAACTGAACTGGGTGTCAGGGGCATTTGATCAAGCTCTCCAAGTAAAGACAATGACTTCTATTACATCATATTTAAACAATAAAAAAATATTTAGTGCAACACATCCTTTAACAAGATCTCAACTCAAACCAGGGGAATCAGTAACCTTGGTAGGGGTTGGAAGTATCTGTGTCTATTCATGTCTAAAATGTCTCATTTTGCTCAAAGTTGAGCAGAGAATTTCATGAGAATTCATGCTTCTGTCTTTCTAGGAGGAGAACTTCTTATCGTAGAATACCAGACACTCTGAGCCATTGAACTTTGCTGCACTAACAGTACGTGCAGCGCCTATCAGCTGAGTCAAGGGTCAGCTAAGGTCACAGGCAGCTGGAATCCCAAGCTCTTGAGCATGGGTAGAGCACTGGGGCCTTCAACAAACAAGGAGAATTTGTAAATATTACCAGAGATAATGTTTGTTTTACCACCTAGACCGAGAAAAGCTGACCCTTTGACCTAAATAGTTCCACTAGGACCTTTAAGTTTGAAAGAAGATTTTATATTCACATCATGCTCGCTGTTATTTGCTGCCTTTCAACAGAAAAACAACAAGAGCATGGACGGAGTGTTGAAACTTTTCAATCACTCACCCCCAGTCAAGAGATCTGGGTTTAATCCATTGTTCTTTTGCTCACCATGCCATCCCAGTTTGGACCCAGCCATACACAAATCAGTCTTGACCCTGCTCCTCATAGGAACAGTCCAGCGGGAACTGCTAGGCCAAGTCCTCCATGGACCGGAAGCAAACATCCTGGGACCGGTTTCAGGATATCACCCCTCATCAGCCACGCTAGCTTTAATCTAGTAGTAAAGCGAGCAAGGGACCCACATCTGGTCACTTAGAGCGAACATAGCAAACACAACAAGATGATGGATGAAGTGCTGGAAATTTTCAACCACTCACCCCCAGTCAAGAGATCTGGGTTTAATCCATCGTTCTTTTGCTCCATACGCCACCCCGGTTTGGACCCAGCCATATGCAAATCAGTCTTCACCCTGCTCCTCATGGGAACACTCCAGCCGAACTGCCAGGCGAGGTCCTTCCTGGACCGGAAAGAAGCATCCTGGGACTGGTTTCATAGTATCGCCCCTCATCAGCCAGGGTAGCTTGACTCCAGTGGCATGGCTAACCTAGCTAATGAGGGTTGATACCCCGAAACCGGTCCAAGGATGCTTGTTTCCAGTCCAGGAAGGACCTGGCCTGGCAGTTCGGACTGGATTGTTCCCATGAAGAGCAGGGTCACGACTGATTTGCATATGCTGGGATTAAACTGGAATGGCATGGCGAACAAAAAACTATGGATTTAGGCCCAGATCTCTGTACTGGGATGAATGTTTAACATTGTTCAGCATTCTGTCTATCAACTGTTCTTTTTGCACGGGTATCAACAGAAAGACATGGGCAGTGCTATGGTACATATACCATTAACTAACAGTATGCTGCTGCAGAGAAATAATGTTCCTAGTTACTGTTCCAGACCTTAAGGTTTAGTAACATTTTAAAGTTTTGCCCTACAGCAACCTGTAAAACCTTTGGCTATTTGGTCATTATATTTTTTAATTCGTACTGTAAAATTAATAACATTCCCATACACAAAATTTTAGGGTCGATCTTCCTCCCAAACCCTATGTAAAGGTTTGGACACAATCACTTTGTTTAATATTTCTGTGCGAATCAATAGTCCAGGGCAGGTCAATGTCACCCACTATAGAGCTCCTTTGACATCTGTAAAACTGCTGCTTCTGAGGTGACCACCAAATTAACTGTTAACCTAACTCAGCGGTCCTGAGGGTAGACAGAGTCACTCCTGAGGCGGAAGCCGGGAGCCCCAGACAGAAACCTTCGTATTTTAAAAATTGTATGTTGTGATTTAAAACTGCCTGACTTATTTAGCAAACCCTGACACCCACCTCAGCTACGCCGATCAGCTGATTTACGTGCTGGAATCGGATAAAACGCTTGTTTCTCTGCCGCCATTTCCACGAGCGAGGAGCCTAGAGACACGCCCATCTCTGTTGGCCACGCCCCCTTCACAATATAAACAGAGCGCGCTGACCACTAGCGCTGCCCTGTAGACAGAGTCACTCCTGAGGCGGAAGCCGGGAGCCCCAGACAGAAACCTTCGTATTTTAAAAATTGTATGTTGTGATTTAAAACTGCCTGACTTATTTAGCAAACCCTGACACCCACCTCAGCTACGCCGATCAGCTGATTTACTTGCTGGAATCGGATAAAACGCTCGTTTCTCTGCCGCCATTTCCAAGAGCGAGGAGCCTAGAGACACGCCCATCTCTGTTGGCCACACCCCCCTCCGACACCCAAGCTCCTACTATAAAACCATGAATCCATGCCGGAGGCGCAGCGGACGGGCG
This sequence comes from Triturus cristatus, assembly GCF_964204655.1. Classification (NCBI taxonomy): domain Eukaryota; kingdom Metazoa; phylum Chordata; class Amphibia; order Caudata; family Salamandridae; genus Triturus; species Triturus cristatus. The sequence continues at coordinate 319,711,006 of NC_140582.1, forward strand.
CAGCGGACGCGACGATGGCGCGCCGAAGTCGCGCCAAAGGGGTGCCAGTCTGCGCCAGTCCGCGCTGGACCCGCGCCCAGGGCCCAAACTCCTAGCCAGCCACCACACCATCCTAGTAAGTCAATGAAATACTCTTCCTCCGATCTGTTAGAGATTAAAAACACCATGCTTCGGCAGGACTGCCCACATCTTAACCTAGACAAGTATTCCAACGTGATTCATATAGCCTGCCCTAAATGCAATTTTAAACTCAATCATTCCCTTACTCAGATACCTCTAACTCCAGGGGCACCATGTAATGAGACCACACGCATTAAGTGCGCACTAGTGAACGCTAGATCTATGTGTAAACATAGAGAAGAGGTGGCCGAATTAATATCAGCACACAAATTGGATATCCTGTTTATAACAGAAACATGGGCCGAGTTGGCTTCCGACCCCGATCTGGTGACAGCCGTCCCTGAGGGCTATTATATTGTCAGACAAGATAGACCGTCTGGAAAAAAAGGGGGCGGCCTTGCCATAATTCTACGGCTAAACCTAGCAGTAAAAACCGGAACCTCAGATACCATCCCTGCTGAAACATTATCCTTTTCTATCACGCTTTCCCCCACCCAAATGTTCAATGGGGTTCTGCTCTATCGTCCCCCAGCGTCCCGAACACCTTTTCTCCAATCCATTAGCACTTTATTAGAAACAGTGCCAGAAGTCTCTGACTTCACAATACTTGGAGATTTTAACTTTCATTTAGAAAATACATTAGACAAAGATACTCTGAGCCTGATTGAGGATTTCAAGGCCGTTGGCCTAAACCAGTTGGTTACTTCACCCACGCACAAAGCAGGTCACGTCCTTGACGGATTATTCACGAATAACCCGGCCATTACCCCCCCTACTGTTATTCCCATTGTATGGTCAGATCATGCAGTGGTGGTTTTCCACGCCTGTGTCAAGAAACACAAAAATCAACCCTCGGCAAAAAAGCAACAGAGGCCCAGTAGGGATTGGAAAAACATAGATATGAATATACTAGCCGAGAATCTTGAAAATACTAAACCATCCAAAGTGTCAGATCCGCAACTAGCAGCAAATAACTACAACCAATGGCTTACAGACACCTTTAATCAAGTAGCGCCTCTAAAGAGAGTGCGGTTAAATCGTCCAACACCATCAGCCCCTTGGTTCTCTGAACTGCTAAGAATAGAAAGACAGAAATGCCGCAATCTAGAAAGGCGCTGGCGAGTTAAATATGACAACAACGACAAAGAAAGATACAAACAGGCGCTATCAGGCTACAGGAAGATGCTAAGACTGGAAAAAAGCAAATATTTCTGTGAACAGATAGAAAAAGCACAGAACTCCAGTAAGCAACTATACCAGGTAGTGGCTACACTAACAACTATACCAACAGCCAATACTACTGAGACTACCCAAGACTTCTGTAATCAAATGGCTGACTTTTTCAGAACCAAGGTCACAGAAATCTTTGATAAATTTAATAACATCAAGACTGGGGAACTTTCAGATAGCACCAGAACGTACAACTCACATCCTCCTCTCTGAATGAATTTCTCCCTCCATCTCTATCAGAAATAAAAGATCTCATTAAAACAACTATGTCAGGTTCCCCTCTGGATCCTTGCCCACCAACCATCATCAAATTAACATCTGATGTGGTAGGACCAATCCTGGAGAACATCTGCAGTACCATCTGTGAATCAGGAAACTATCCTCAAAGTTGGAAAACTGCTATAATAAAGCCACTTCTAAAGAAACCTACCCTTAACACCTTGGAATTAAAAAGTTATCGCCCTATAGCAGCCCTTCCTTATCCATCAAAAATACTTGAAAAAGTTATAAACAAACAGTTGGCTAGCTATATTGATCATAACAACCTGTTAGATAACACCCAGTTTGGGTTCAGGAAAGGACATGGAACGGAGACGGCGCTCATCAAGGCTTCTGAAGAGATCAGACAGATCATGGACCAGGGTGGCTCGGCTGTTCTGATCTTGCTTGATCTCTCGGCAGCCTTTGACACGGTCGATCACAACATCTTGATCGACCGTATCACAGCCATGGGCATAAAGGGCAAGGCTGCGGAGCTTCTGGCTTCTTTCCTGGCTAACAGAGAACAGTCAGTAAAGATGGGGAATTTCTATTCACCAACGTTTGTGCTGCCTTGCGGAGTCCCCCAGGGATCCTCGCTGAGTCCGACACTTTTTAACATCTATGTGTCGGACTTGGCGAGGGTCATTAAAACCCACGGAATGGGAGTGACTTCGTACGCCGACGATACCCAGTTGTTGTTGGCAGTGCATAAAAACGGGACCGAAGTGGCAGCCAACTTTCAGACGGGCATGAGAGCCATCAGTCATTGGATGGACAGTAATTGTCTAAAGCTGAACACCGATAAGACCGAGGTAATGGTGTTTGGAGACCTAAAACCATCTTGGTCTCCGATCTGGTGGCCACCGGAAATGGGCAACCCACCCATACCAGTCTCAAAGGTCAGAAACCTAGGAGTGTTGTTTGACAACAAACTAAGTTTCACTAATCATGCCAATGCAGTAGTCTCCTCTTCCTTTTTTACGCTACGGAAAGTGAAAAAGTTACTACCTTACCTTCCCCTGTCTGCAGGGAAAACCCTGATGTCCTCCTTGGTGCTATCCAAGGTGGACTACTGTAATGGGCTTCTGCTGAATGCTCAGGAGCAGGTCTTCAAAAAGCTACAAATGGTGCAGAACGCCGCTGCACGAATCTTGACCAAAACTCCCAAGTTCGCGCCTATTTCATCCGTCGTCTACCAACTGCACTGGCTCCCAGTAAAAAAAAGAACAAAATTCAAGGCTTTGTGTATTATATACAAGGCACTGAATAGCCAAGGACCCGACTTTTTTAGGGAATCACTGCAGCTGTATGTTCCCAAGAGAGCGTTAAGATCTGCCTCATCCGCATCCCTATGCATTCAACGAGTGAGAACAGTCACTTGGGGAGACAGACGTTTCTTGGTAGCTGCCTCGAGGCTCTGGAACTCCTTGCCCCATCACATAAAAAACAGCTCTTCACTGCTGCTCTTCAGAAAGCAAGTGAAGACTTGGTTATTCACTCAATAATGCACAGGAAGTGCCTCTCTGTCTGCCCAGCGCCGAGACACCATTCGTGGTATTTGTTCGCGCTCTAAAAGTTTAGAAAATAAATAAAATAAATAAATAAATGTGTGTTGAATCCGTATTTGTTCCAACTGCAAAATTTTGTGAAGTTTTAGATTTCGCTCTTAACGAATCTTGAGATATTCCTGGTTTACCTTCCACAAAGCAACATTTTTTTTTCAGAAAATTGCTAGACAATTTTCCCTTTTAATGAAACCCAGCCAAGCTGACCAATGTTTGCAGGACTTGCTTTTTCAAATGTACCTTTTGCTGAGCTTTCCTTTAATGGAAAACTCACCATAGGGGGAATGGACCTCCATGTGCCTATACACATTTTTCCTTTTTTCCACCACTGTGAAAACAATTTTTACCCCAGGGAGAAAGCTCTTTCTCTATACCCCCAGACAGTTTTGGGGGTGATTCGATTCCCTTTACATTCTCAAAGGGGAGTTCTTCACTGACTATTTCCAAGAGCAGAAAGGGCTCATAGAGGAGTATGCGAATGGCCACAAATTTCCAAAGCAAACCATACTTTTGAATCCCCACTCTTTGAGTGAAATTTACTATTGCAGACTTCTTTGCACCCATGATTGAGAAGTCTTCAGTAATCAATGGATTTATGACTTCTAGAAATCGGTCTGTGGATTCCTGGCAGCTGTAAAAAAAAAAGGTACATTCAGTCATGCATTTACATTTAAGACCCAATATACACATTGTTAAGTATGTCTTATGCAGAACTATTTTATTGGTATTTTATAAGGATATATGTCACATAAATTTCAACAAAAGTCATTAATTTCATGCAAGTGTCGCAAAGCAGGTAAACAATGTAATCCTTTGTGAAGCTACAATGTTATCCACAGACCTTTAAGGTGCAGACCATTTATAATGTGTAGGGATGTGTGAAATTACTGTAATATGCTTTTGTGTAATTATGTAAAATTTCAGGGAAAAAGTACTCAAAATCATATGCAATTATGCAAACTGTGAAGTTGCCTTTTGCACTTAAACAGTGTGAAAGAACAAAAGCCTCATAAACAAAAGCTGCTTGTGTTCTGTTTGCTTTGCTCCCGTGCACTCGCGGAAAATGTTTAACACAAATGGTGAGTCTGCGAATTGCACTCAATTATGCAATGTGTCCTAATAGCACAATATCGGTAATTTTGCATAACAAAACAAATGCAAAATTATTCTAGATTACGCCGGCAGAGCAAAAATGTTGCCCAGACCTAATCATGTGTACCATAGTAGGAGTAACTGCAGGGCGGTGATGTGGGGAGGGGGAGGGGCAGGGTGGGGGGTAGTAAACTATGGATTACGGAGGTTTACAGGTAAGTTAACATATAACATATAAATTAATAAAACAAATTTTGTTGCGTGCACTGCATCCCCAAATGCGATGCAGTGCACGCAACGAAATTCGTTTTACTAATTTATATGTTAATTTACCTGTAAACCTCCATAATCCATAGTTTACTACCCCCCACCCTTCCCCTCCCCCTCCCCACGTCACCGCCCTGCAGTTACTCCTACTACCGACCGCGGCTGAGTACGTGTCTTTGGGTCGCTGAGCTGTGGCTGAGGGAAATTTGAAGAGCATTTGTCATGACTACTTTTATTCAGTGCATGATGTGGCCTGTTTCTCTGTTGCTTATGAGTGTGTTACATAGTGTCCCGCTCAATCAGGCACAACAAATAATTAATGATTTGTTTGCATTCGCTCTTTCAGTCCCCTTCCCAGCATCACATGAATAAGCGTCACTGCTTAAGTTGAGCTGGTAGTTTCCAGTGCTCGGCACCGGCAACTAATTGCCAGCTCCATGGTTTATGACAGTCTGCCACATGGTGGCGCTGTCTGGCTAATTTAAGTATGAGCACAACAACAGCCGTTTATTAGTTCTATTTACATTTACAATGACTAATACCTGCCTCCAAAGCCATTCTTATAGCTTTGGGGCTTGGAATAGCAAGAATTGCCATGCTTGTAAGAATGTGATGGTTAGTAGCTGTGTTTGTACTGTCATTGGCAGCTGGCAGGGGCAATGTGTGGTGCCAGCTGCAGTGGCCTCCCGACAAGAGCCCCGGCACTTATTCTTTTACAAATTAAGCACTGCTAACTTAAGACAAGATAACAGGACCACTTTAGGAACTAAACTAGTATGCCAAATCATTTCTCACATAGGCCACTCTAATACTCAAGACTCCTCCATGCACGCACCCCCCCAAACAGCGTAGCAAGGTACCCGTCCACTAATGCTCATTAGTGTCCCATTAGAAGTATAAAGTGCTTTAAAAGAGCAATCACAATACAATATAATACCAAAGATTAATGTGCAAAAAATCAGCAGACCCGTTTCATGCAAGTAGGGACAAAAATGCATAGTTTTCTGTATAATAGCTATTTTTCTATTGTTTGCAAAGAGGGAATTTTAGTCTGCTTTATGAGATGAAGTATGCTAGATATGGAAACACCGGCTCCTTCTGTCAAGTTATTGGCATTACAATAATATGTTATCATCATGTTATGGGGGCAAGTCACATAAAATAGTCAAGGCAGGGTGATGTGCTGACAGAAGTACATCTAGGGAACTGACGGCCATCATATCTTCCCTGGCGTACAGGTGTCAGACTGTCTCACAAGCACAGGATTCCTTTGAGGTGCAATTCAACATTTAGACTTTCTCTCTTTTGTTCATCACAGTCATCAAAACTTTCCACTTCTTCCACCGTCTGAATAACACCTGCTCACATTTGTTGCATAACGTATGCCTGCTTGAAGCAGGCATGTATTTTGATGTGCAGTGAGTCTGAGAAAGCTTGTAAACATCCCAAAACCTATGACTTAGTAGAATGGAAAACTGTACCTGTTGAGGTTGTGTAAGACTTCTCAGTGCTGCTGCCAACAGCATACCTATTCTGTGTCTGTGTATGAGGAGTTTACTCTTCAGAGGCATGTTGTGTTCTGTGTGAATGAAGCTTACATTTTTGCTGATTCTTATGTCATGTGCATAGCTGTCACATGACACTATCATGGCAGTCCCAGCTTTATTAAGCCAATAGAAAATTGCTTTCTGTAATTTCAAGATTACATTCTAAGTATGGGTACACAAACCATTGCATGCAAAGTGCAGTTGACCAAAAAAACAGGACCGACTAAATGTGTACAGAAGACATAGGGCCACTTAGCAGCTGTATCAGAGCTCTCAGGTTTACCAGTTGAATAGCGTGAGTAGCTCTTCCAGTCCAGGCTTTTTTGTGACGTGCTGCAATTTGTAGACCTGTGTAAGTGATTATAAATCTTGGACTGGAAGCCCCAGAATTCAAAGAAAATACTTAGAATGGATTGGCTATTCACATATGGAACTGGGATGCTTGTTGCTGTGAGAGCAAAGTAGGACTAAGGAAGGGGGAAAGCAAGGATGACGCCGGAAGGCAGAAGGAAACTATTTCCAGGTGGCTGGTTGGAAAGGAGGAGCAGGCATGATGGCAGTGTGAAGGAGAAGAGGAATCTGCAGAAGCATGATGAAGATGGAAGAGACAAGGGGAGGATGCAAGTGGAAAGTGGTGCCAGAGATACGTGACACAGGAGCAAGACAAAAGACCGGAGTTTGGATTGCCATCCCATGAGGACAGATCAAGAAGAAGCATGCTGGCACAATACATGACAGCGGTAGAGACTGGTACCCTGGGAAGCCAGACAGAGACTGCGCCACAATTCAGCTGTTCTAGGATGGGCTCCGGCCTCATGCAACTGACAGGGAATGTGAGGAGGAACCTAAGGCACATTGGGACTTGATTTAAACACTCCAGACAGCACATGTGGAATGGAGTGAAAGTCGTGGGGTGAATAGGAATGAGCACAAAAGACAGGGTGAAGGGAAAGCAAGCAAAGGAGGGGTTTTAGGCAAAATCGCAGAAGGTGTAGGTATTACTTAACCATGTGGTAGTAGCCTGTCCTTAAGTGATTGCTCTTTTGTCTATTTTGCCAAGGAAACATAAGTGAAGATTCTCCTGGGCTCAGCTGATGAGGAAGGATCCTGGGATTCAGTCACTGGAATAGAAGCAGAAAAACTGGACTCGCAACTACATACAAGGACCAGCCCTGGACATTTTAATTTGGGGAAAAAATAATAATTTTACAGTTATCCTGAGTTTGACTATAAAAATAGTCATATAAAGCATTTCTTACTGGCTTCCATGGTTACTGGCTGTGTTGCAGCGCAAGTGTGGTAAAAAAAAAAATTTGTACGCTTACTCTTTTTCACTACTCTAACCATACTGGGCCCTTTACGATTAGACAGTCAGCAGCATTTTCCTTTACCTCAGAGGCAATGATGCTTTGATGAACCTTTCTCCACCAATAGGAGGGGTGGAAATTAGGGTAACCAAACACCACGTTAACTGTTCAATGAGGACCTTAAATTGACAGCCAACTCACAAATTTGAGATCAGGTTTAGGTGCACCACTCTCAGGACCATACTATAGAAATAGAGAATTACTATGGAAAGACTCAACCTCCTGGAGAAGTTTAGTCAGACTAGAATCATAGAGACCAAAAGCTCTGCTACTGCTATGCAGATCAAAAGAAGCAGAACTTGAGGTTCAGTAAAAGCCTGCTGATTCTCCATACAACGCATTTAAATCATTAGTGAAATAGTACAGTTCAATGGAAGAATCAACAAGACTCAATAATACACGCAGACATGTATTAGATTAATTTGGTTATTGTATTAAAGAATAAAAATTCATTGCAACAAGTAATCTTTTAAGTATGGCAATCAAGACTAGAGACAGTGCAATCATTTGCTCGCACTTCTCCCTACAGCATGGTTCGTTATTTTTAAAATTTCACTTCCTCGGAGCATTTTAATCCATGTTCTGTGTTCCTCAATGGTAGAAATGATTTGCAGAAATGTTATATATTTTTGTTCTGTGTACTTGATTGAATTTGAAATTGTTGGGGGAATTAGTTGGTGACGGGTGGAGGTCTCGAATCTGGGCTGCTGTAATAGACTAGCACCACCATTTTGGGGGTCAGCAGTCTAGTCGATCAAATTGGGCCTATTAAAAGCGGAACTCTGCGCGACCGCAGCTGGACTAGCGACAGTGCAATCACTTGCTGGCACTTCTCCCTACAGCGTGGTTCGTTAGTTTTAAAATTTCACTTCCTTCGAGCATTTTGATCCATGTTCTGTGTTCCTTAATGTTAGAAACGATTTGCAGAAATGTTATGTATTTTTGTTCTGTGTACTAGATTGAATTTGAAATTGTCGGGGGAATTAGTTGGTGTCGGGTGGAGGTCTCGAACCTGAGCTGCTGTAATAGACTAGCACCACCATTTTGGGGGTCAGCAGTCTAGTCGATCAAATTGGGCCTATTAAATGCGGGACTCTGCATGACCGCGCCGCTGGCGCGCCAAAGGCACGCCTAAGGCAAGCCTGTCTGCGCCTGTCAGCGTCCCGATTGCAACCGGGGCCGAGAACGCTGCCAGTTTCACCCCACACTCCGGTGTCATTTTGCAGTACAGTCGAGATGATCTTATGGCCATAGGTGAGTGAGTTGCTGTCATCCTAAATTTATCAGCCATACAGACGGCCCACTCAGTTGCAGTTGCTGCAAATGGAAGGCAGGTCTGCCCTGTGGAGAGCCCAAGGAGGTTGTCACTGAACCGAATGAGCCAGCTGGGTGCCCCCCAGATCCCCATCCTCAAGCAAATAGCCACTTTAAAGCATGCCTACTGAATACTCGGTCTATAATAAACCATGAGTTGCAATTGTTCGATCTCTTGCAGGGTAATAATCCCGACGTCATGTTTGCTACCGAGACTTGGTTTCATTCAGGCTCAAATCTAACTATAGCTAGCGCTATTCTGCCAGGCTATTCGTTTATTAAAAAGGATAGGGAGGTTGGGTGGGGGGGGCGGAATTGCGATAATTTTTAAAAATCATTTCGCAAGCACAATTCTTCCTATACAGGAGATTGAGGGTACTGAAAGCCTAGGTTTTTTACTCTCTGTATCAGCCCAACAATCTATAGCTGGCATACTGATTTATAGGCCTCCCGGACCCACAGGCAAGTTCAGTGAGTTACTCAGCCACGCTGTTGCTCCGATCATTTCCAAACATAGGCATTTTGTGGTGCTCGGAGACTTCAATATCCATATGGATAAATTAGATGACCCAGAATGCATAACATTGCGTGATTCTCCGGAGAGTATTAACCTTGCCCCCTATGTATATTTATCCACCCATGAGAAGGGCCACACTCTGGATCAGATATTTTCGAATATTATTTTACAGATTGATACTCCCCTCCCTTTGGTTTGGTCTGATCGCTTTATGGTTGGCTTTGGCATCCCGAAGGAGATAACTCGCCCCACTTCCTATAGTAAACCTCCTTCATACAGCTTTAGATCTTTTAGCCAGATGACACCAGAGGCCATGAAGAGAGCTCTGGATCAACACCCAATACCTTTTTGTGATGACTCGGAGAGAGATGCGCTTGGTCTGGACAACTGGCTAGCGGGTCGAGCCTTTGATTTAGCCCCCCCCTTCTTCGCGTGAGGCTAAACCTACACGCGTTTCTGCTCCCTGGTTCACTGAATCTCTAAGGAAAAGCAGAAGCATCTGTAAACAATTGAAGAGAGTGTGAAGAGCTAAATTTGACTCAGTAGCAAAAATGAGATACAAACTGGCCCTGAAAACATACTATAAGGGCGTTCGTGAGGGTAAGCAACACTTTTTTGCCTCAAAAATTGAGGCTGCCAGCAACAGGAGTAAGGAAATCTTTAAAATCGTTAAGGAATTTTCCTCCCCGAGTGTGGTGAGTATTCCATTCACCCCCACGTCTACTTGGGTCAACAATATTGCTAACTATTTCTATGATAAAAGTGTTACCATCCAACAGTCTTTCACCACCCCCGCCCCTGGTTTGCAAGCTGGACTAGTCGCAGTGGGCCCGGACAGCATTGACACTAGTGAGCTCCTCACGAAATTTTTGCCTATCTCTCTCGAGAAATCTCTTGAGATTATGCATTCTTTGAAGTCCGGCTCTCCTCTAGATCCGCACCCTGCAAAAACTATGACGGGCATTGCAGAGATTATTAATCCTGCAGTCAACTTGGTTCTTAACTCCTCATTACAGCAGGGGTTGGTCCCCAGTCATTGGAAAAGGGCTAAAATGATCCCCTTGCTGAAAAAGCCTTCAGCAGACCCTAATATTGTTGCAAACTTTAGGCCCATCTCAATACTGCCATTCCTCTCCAAAACTCTTGAGAAGTACGTCAACCTTCAACTGACGGAGTATGTAGAGGCCAACCATATTCTCCATGATAGTCAGTCTGGTTTCAGGACCCATCTCAGCACTGAAACAGCTTTACTGGAAGTCGCTGACTCCATTAAAGAGCAATTGGACAGAGGAGGAAGCGTGGTGTTGATACTTTTAGATCTTTCCGCGGCTTTTGATACTGTGCCACACAACTAGCTTTTGCAAAGATTATCGGATTGTGGCATCAGGATCACGGTACTGAAGTGGTTTGCTTCCTTCCTCAATGACCGCCATCAAGAAATATGGTCCCCCCCGTTTTCGGCCCCCATTCCCTAGTTGAAGGTGGGGGCCCCGCAGGGGTCCATTTTGAGTCCATCCCTTTTTAACATCTATATGGCTCCTCTTGCTCTTTTATCTGAGTTGCAAGGCGCTAATATTATTTCTTATGCCGATGATACACAACTGCTATTCATGCGTGACAAAGGTTGTGACTTCAGTAGTGAGGAGATTAACACCTGTTTCTTGAAAGTTTTTTCTTGGCTGCAGTTCAACCAATTGAAATGTAACTCTGAAAAATCAGAGATCATTTTGTTCGGCTGTCCACCCTGTGATTCTTGGTAAGAATGGTGGCCTTGCGACAGTAACTGCTGTGAAAAATCTAGGAGTAAAGTTAGACGCTTCGCTAACAATGAAGGCCAAAATTCAGACTGTGGTTGGTACATGTTTTATCTTGTTGAGAATGTTACATAACTTTCTCCCTATGCTGCCTGAAGAGCACCGGAAGACGGTGGTTCAGGCCTTGATTATCTCAAGGCTTGTCTATGTCAATGTGTTATATTTGGGTCTTCCTGAGTATCTACTTAACCGCCAGCAGGTGGCTCAAAATGCTTCAGCCAGGGCCATTCTTATGGTGGGGCCCAGAGCACATATGTCTTCCCATCTAAAAAGTTTGCACTGGCTCCCAATCCATAAGAGGATTCAATTTAAAGCACTGGTTTTGGTGTTCCGGGCCTTTCATGGCACGGGAGCTGTTTATTTGAAGAAACGGATCCACCATTACGTGCCCATCTGCGCCCTGAGGTCCTCTGGGCAAGCCCTTATACGTATTCCCAGCTTTGCCCAGTCTCGGGCGGGTGGGTGCTCTTTTCAAGTGCTAGCCGCCCGCCTGTTGTATAGTTTGCCCCCCTATATTAGGATGGTTCAGGGCCTGCTTGCTTTCAGGCGACAGTTGAAAATGTGGCTTTTTAAATCACTAGGCCCTGCCCTGCCCTAGTGTGCGGGCTTCAGATCCCTGATTTCTCTGTTCCCTCGGTCCAGCAGCGCCGGGACACTCCTTGGAGTAGCCACGCACTTTATAAGCTCCAATTTTCATTTCATTTCATTTCAAGAACATCACAGCTTGCATCAGAATGCCAACCATTTGGACTAAGCTTTAAAAGATGGGTTTTCCCATAAATAAACAGTTTACAGTGTAACAGAGTCCCACTATCTTAAAAGGCAGAAGGATAGTTTGATCGTCTAACAGCTCAAAATCCTAAAGAAAAATGGGAACGGATTCAGGTTTAGTGTCCATTAAAGGCGCGTCCATTAGTATAGGGCAAGGTAAAAGAAATTAATTGGTTCAGCAAAGAAAGTTACTCCATCTGCTACTGACTGTAGCATTCAGCGAGGCAGTCCATAAGTAAAAGGATGGTTCTTAAAGAGCATACAAAATCGATCAGCATAGCGTCTTGTTTCCAACGCAGAAAAAAACAGAATGGCGTTGCTCTAAATACATTCTGCATCATGCTGCCAAATAGAAAAACCTTCTCCAACCATCTCTTGCAGACTACCTATAAACTAAAGATGCCATTGCCTCGTTGTTCACATTCTAGATCTCTTTGGTATTGGCAAAGAGATGCTCTCTTTTTGTACAAGTTTCCCAGAGTCACACACCACTATACGGACGACTGAAACATTTGCCATGCCTACCATCTTTTTTTGCCTTTTCTCTTCTGACCACCACAACCAGACAGGTGTGAACCCCTTACACCTCTAGTAACTGCCACAATCTTGTTCATAACACCCCTTTGCTTCTACTCTATCCTCCTCCACCCACATACCACCCACCTCTTCCCTTAAACCTCTGCCCATAATACCCTTCAGCTGTTTAACACTAGTACCTTACCTAACCTTTACTTACATTGTAGTGTCTCCAACCACACTCCCCAAAACATTCTTTAACTCCAGGTCCTTATGTGACTGAGGACTAGTTGCACAATTTCTAAGAGGGCCACATCCGTACAACTATTCCACCAGTGTGCATGCTTTCTGTGCCAAGAGCAGGATGCTCAGCTGACTGCATCACCGCAAGCAAAGCCACCTGTTGGCCATTGCCAAATTTATGCACAGCCTACTTGATCTCTTCAGTGTTCCCTTCCATTGATCACCATCAACATGCTGCTGGTGCAGCCTGCTCCACATTAAGGGCAGGGGAGCCCTCACTCACTCCACACACTACACCCGCTAGGCCCTGACGCGTCTAGCTCTCCATGTCTCGCACAATCGCAAAACAAAGGCTAGACAGATTTCTTCTTCTATGCGTACCATCCTCTGAACGAGGCTACGAGGAGGTCAGTAAGGCCCACCTCACCACCCCTCCCCCATTGGCTGATGCTTGAAGGGAGTATCATTCCTGGTGATCCAACCACCCACACACTAACCACCTGCAGTCTCACACACTGCCGCTTGCTGTCCATCCATTGCTGCTTCGGATCCCCTATAACTTCTGATCTCACTGACCCTGTGATGTGGCGGTGACCGTGCCAAAAATATGTCCACCACAGACCCATACAACTTTGTAAGCAGCAAATTTCCGATCTAGGGTTCCCCAAAACCAAGGAGCTAATGAGCTAATAGATTCTCTTGTCTAACCGTCCTAAGAACCTTCAAGACCTCAACTACTGCCTGCCCTCTCTCACAAGTCACTCCTCACCTAAAACTATAACCCGCACCTACGACAACCCACTGTGTGTACTATCACTTCTACACCATGATAGTTTTGCACACACCAGGCTACCGCTACTAACCTTCACTGCCTCTAACCCATTTGACCTATAACAAGAGGCTGACCATAACATGCAGGGGACAAAGAAAAAAGACAAACTCTTCTCATGCACACCAGACCTTCATGTGCTAACCTCGGAAGGGCGAAGTAGAAGATACTTTTCAGGTATGAAGTTTAATTAAAGACTTAGATGCAACTTAACAATCACTCGATAGCTTGCCTGGCTCAACCGTTAATGCCGCCAAACACCCCCAACATTCTACATTCTATCTTCCAAACAGAATGTTCACTCTACACAATTCTAACAGCTCTACTAGGCCTACCATGCGGAGCCCAACCTTTCTCTCATACTAAACCAAAACTAAATGACCTAACAGCCCACTGCCAATGATATGCAGGCACCTCCCACTCAAAGACCTGAGGGAAGACCTCAGTGACACTCTCTCCTCCAGCAACCCATTCACACTGCCGGGTTGACATCTGCAGAGCTCTGAAGTGGTCCCATGCAAGCAGTGAGTAGTTCATCTAAGATGTAACTACTGTGCAAAGCCGGTCGTTATCAACTATTAGAACATTGGAATGTGGAGCACTCCATTGTAGACAATGGAGTGCTCCATGCTTCTACGGGCCGGTAAAGGCCCGCAGAGCAACATTCCAATGTTTTACAAAAGCCTCTCGAAGTTCGAGGGGATTTAAATCCCCTCGAGCTTCGAGAAGCCTTTGTTTAATTTGTAAGAACATTCTGCCCTCTAGTGGCAGAATGTTCTAATAGCCTTATAACCCTTCGTAGCAGGGCTATACCGCTATTAAAGTCCCGCTGCTTTTGTTAAAGTCCCTCGCCTTCGGCTCGGGCCTTTAACACTGCAGCGGGCCTTTAATAGCCGGTATAGCCCGCTACGGCGGGCTATAAGGCTATAATAGAAATGTTATTTTTATTTGAACTGATATAATGGCTGACATACATTTTCCCTCTGACTGCGTCATTGTGTCCCCACATGAAAGCAGTCAGATAATATTACATTTGTATTTATAGCCCAACTTGCGTGTAGTTTAATACATTGGTCATGCCTGGCATCCGATGGCCACACATGGCCTCAGCTGGCCATCCCTAGAAAATGGGCAAAGGATGTGTCACTAACTATTGATTTGTAATTGTGGATCCTGGCCATATGAGGCTGATTATGGAAATGTAAGTAAATGTCTGTTAATTTGTGGCAATGGGTGAAAAAGGACAACCTGAATACGGACATTCAAATAATGTATTTGCAAAAAAGGAAAAGCTAGCATTGGAGGAAAATTGTATTTTTTTCTTCTCAGAAAATGGCAATATGATGTTTTGGGAGTAAATTGTTTTTTAATTAAGAAGCAGAATTTGGTATTTGGCATTTAGGGAGTAACAGAGATTATTTTTAGGAAGTAAGCTGATATTTCAGGCAAATTTGTTGCATTCACGTAATACATTTAAAAGATTGTACTTGGGTGGTAATTCACCATGAGATGGGAAAACGTATTGCCGATGTGATGGCTTCCTTTCCTTGATTCCAGAGTGCACTTACTTGCTGTGATATGAGTTAATTCATGTGGAAGCCTTTGATGATGCGTGTTGATATATTTTTATGACCATATTATTACCATATATAACTGCTTTCTCAGGCCTGAGCCTACAAGAGTTAGTACCCAAACAATATGTCTGATCTTGTCATGAATGTCTCTGTAAACTTGAAAAGATAGCTTTCGACAGGATAGCCAGATCTTAATGCGAGCTTAATGGTTGCAGGTGGGGCCCACCAGCACTCTTTTTGGGGAGTGGAACTTATGTTTTTTAATCAACTTTGCCACAGAAAGAGAGTCAGACTAGCAGCAAAGGGGAAAAGATGGATGAAGGGAAGACAGAAAAAAGAAGCAAAGGGAGAGAGCAGGGATGAAAAAAAACAAGCAGAGTGATGTATAGGGGTAGGAAGGGTATATCGGTGGATGAAAAAGGCATGAGGTGAAATAAAACCTAGGCAGCCTTCAAATTCACAAACCCACATTCGGCAGTGGCACTGACAGGCTTCTTAGAAAACGTGTGGTCCAGCACTTACTCTTTTACAATTTAAGGGGCATATCAACAAGGCCCAGCGTTAAAATTATCGCCGCTTTAGCATCCGTTTTCGGGCGAAAAGCGGCGATAATTTTATCGCATTATCAGCAAGGTCACGCTATCGCGTGAATCCTTGCCTTAGCGCCCTTTCCCTCAATGCCCAGCTTTGCATCTCTAATGAGATGCAAAGTGGGCGTTCCACTCAAAAATAATGTGAGAAATGTCGCTAACCGACATTTCTCCTATCAACAAACCTCCCGCTAACTTGCATGGCGATAAGAAAAGTAGCGCTAAACGCGCTTATCGCTACTTTTCTTACGCCTGCTTTCAATCTGACTTAGCCATTATATCCAATGGAAGGTGGATATAATGGCTAAGTCTGCCCTGCCCTATCAACAACGTAACGCCAATCGTTGTGCGAATATCGCTGGATTTCCAGCGATAATCGCACATTTGGCAGCTAACTCTGGAATTTTTATCGCCTCGGCGATGCGCGTTGTTGATAATGCACTAAACGGGCGATAAATTCCAGAGATAGCCAGCAATAACTATGCAAGCGCTAAGCGCGCTATGCGATATTTATCGCCAGCCCTTGATAATATGCCCCTAAGTACTGGTAACTCTAAGCCCTTAAAAGCTGTCTAAACTGAGGGATGCGTTTGTGGCTTACAGTGGGGACTGTGGCTAAGAGTCTAATTTGAAGGAACGAGATGCCAAAATAGTTGGAACTGTTAGAAATGAATAAAGGCGCCTCGTACACGGGAAAGTAAATTCGCAGATAATCTGAGCTGCCTCCACAAATGAACACTTCATACCATTTAGTATATATTTTTTGGGGGGTAAAAAGCAGAGCCTGGTTCTACCTTTAAAGAAAGGTTCTGTGGGAGTGGGGCAGGGAAAGAGAACTCACTGTGCAGACCACGATTCAACGGATTATGTTAAAAAACATGCTTCAGACCTACCTGGAAAATGCATCGCTTTTTAAGACCATTTCCTAAAGATTTTGTGCTGTAAAGAGGGACTCGCTTTCTATTCTTGCATTAGGGCCCTTGGCAACCTGCGCCATCTAACATGACTCACAAAAACACAGATCAGAAAAAAACGCCTCCTGTCTATCTGGAGCAATGGGAAACCATTTGTTGACATTTTTTAACATCACTCACATCCCTGAAGGGCTGAGACAGATTTCGTACATTACTTACTAAGTTAACCTAAATTAACCACAGTCCATTATGTCTGGCACGGAAGCTCTGTCCCTTTCTCACATCTGTATAGCTGCTTCCTGTGTTATGAAAGCACAGGTGGATTGCACTGCTGCGTCACATCCTGTACCTGTTTTGCATGTGTCGAGAAGAGTGCACTGTTCCTGCCTGTAAGGTTAATAATGTAGGTATATGAGGTGAGCTTGCACTGGCATTATTTCAACATCTGTTATTTTTCTGGTGGTTGTGTGTGTATAAAGAAAGGGAGTTGCCTGTGTCAAAGTCGGAGAGAGAGAGAGAGTACAAGTGCTTGTTTGTGTTAGACATCCATTTTCACAGCAGACATCTGTCCCCTACCTGAAAGAAAGTTTGGGTTTGAGCTGTCCCGGTGTTGAATGTCAGTAAAGCCTGGTAAACCATTTTATTACACAAAAGGCTCAAAGAATGGTCCTGTCAATGCTTGTTGTCATTCGTATTATAATGTGTCATGATAGCAGAGATTGCATGAATGACTAATGCAGAAAGTCCTTAGTAAAACTGAGATGAAATTAAATGAAATTCTCAGGCCCTCATGACTTACTTGTGCGTGAATTTCGGTGTCTAAGCAAAAAAAGGTTTTGTGCAAAATTCGAAATATAAAGAAGTGTGCAGCATTCTCACTGACCCTAGGTTAACCCTCAATATACCTGCAGAGATGCAACATTCTGGTTTGTTTCGATTCAAATCAAAAGGAAGGGAACCCGCACTTCTACCCTAGCGATGAAAGCACCTCCGCATGCTATCCCTCATTCTGGGATGCACACCTCGAAAACGGGGGTTTTGCAAACCAGAAAGCGGTATTGCAAATTTCCAGGTTTAAAATCAGTGCCCAGTAAGATAACAAACTTGGAATGATCCCCTAACCTTTCTCTACCCTGTACGACACGGAAATGGAAAGAATTCAGTGAGCATCTTAAATAGAGCGCCCCTAACTGGCTTTTCTGATCAGGCCTTAACAAAAGACATTATGGCTCTGATTTACTATTGCTCTGCACAGGGCTTTGTCACTTTTGTGATTCAAAGCTGGCACAGAGTGTTGGGGTGAGATTCGCTATCAAACGTAAACCAGGATTTGCGTTAACGGTAATGTAAAGTTGCTCTTTGCTCTTCTTTGTTCTAGTTCACTTCAAAGGGGCGTTCCATGAGTGGTTCCGGTTCTCAAAAATGAAATATAGGTCAAGTGGGAGGTTTTGAGAATCTGTTTGGTTTTTTGTTGTCCCCCTTTTCTCCCAGACCTACAATTGAAAAGTCAGAGGGGGTTCCCGTATCAATGAGCGTTCCATGAGTGGTGCATGGGCATTCCAATGCAGCCATCCATTTGTTTAGATGTGAAATCCCATCTACTAACGTTTGTACACACACTGATTTGTGCCAAAATCTTATGCCTCCTAGACGCAGGCATAACAAGGAGAAATGTTTTCATTTTTCCTTATTTTTCCAACTTTGCATGTGTTCTGTATTGTAAATCACCCCCCTACAATGTGGAACAGATCTCAAAGGATAGTTTTTGTGCTGGAATGGTTCCCATAACCTATGCTTTAGAGAATGCACATAACTTTGCACTATGTCGCAAGGGTATGTGCATTGGTGCATAGCAGCCATAAGTTCACCAGAGCTCGGGGAGAGAAAAAATGTGTCATATCTTAATGGATATGGCATATTTATTTCTGTCTCCCTTTGATGCAGGCAGTGCCTAATTTGAGGCGGTGGGTTCTGGTGTTGGGCACCGACACTTAATTGTTAACACCGGCCCTTATGACAGTGTTCCACATGGCGGCACTGTTTGTCTAGTTTTTTATCTACTGAATGCACATTAAAAAAAATAACCTGCCACCAAACCCATTCTCATAGCTTTGCGGGCCTGGAAAAGTCTGAATTGTCCACTTGTAGGAGTGTGATGAGTAGTAGTTGTGTTGGTACTGCCATTGGCAGCACTGGCAGGGGCAAAAGAAGGTGCAAGCTGCTGTGGCCTCTGACGAGGGTCCTGGCACTTATTATTTTACAAATTAAGCAATGGATGCAGGGCAGCAACTTTGGTGACTGTTCTGCCTTGCGTGAAATATTAGTAAATCTGGGCCAGTGTGAGAACAGGTGAAGGTGAATAGCACATGCTTTTCAGATTTAGTGTCAGCGCTAGTCCTTGAGACTGCAGTGGGTACAGCTTTTCCTATTTGGCGCATAATGTGAATTTCCAGTTGTTCACCTGCTTGCGCTTGCCAAGAATGATCAGATCCCGTAAAGGTGCCCTTCATCCACACACAAGCCTTTGTTCTGAACATCCAGTCCTTCTCTCTTCCATGTATCAGCAGATTGTCTGGAAAATTACAGATTTATAAGAGATGTTCCTCCAACAAAGTGAGAAATTACAGACCGGTGTCAGCTGCCATCGCAGAAAGGGTTCATTTCTATAATGGCCCTAACTTGCCAGGTGCTTGAGTGAAGGGCATTAACCAAAGGGTAGTATCCTGTTTCGACTCTTTTCGAACACTGTGAACCAAACTGGCCATAGCCTACAAAAAGTGATATATAATTACTACAACATTCATTACCATCTCCAGAATTGGAAATGGAAAAAGTATATCCTGAGATCCAATAAATGTGGTGCAACCGAAATGTGGCAAGGTCATGAATGGGCAACAAGAATAGTGTGGTCTTAATGCTGTTCTGGTTTGCTTAATTGGCCACAGACTGCATTTGAAAATAGGAGAGAGAGTTAAGCAGAACTTAAAAAGGTATAATTGGTTTTTTGAATGGGAGCCTCTCCTCGTCCTGCCCCTGAGCTGGTCCTCTAGGTCTTGGTCCTCCTGGTGTTCTTGGTTCTGGTACTCATGATCTTCTTAGCCCTGGTTCTCCTGGTGTTCTTGGTTCTGGTACTCATGATCTTCTTAGCCCTGGTTCTCCTGGTGTTCTTGGTTCTGGTACTCATGATCTTCTTAGCCCTGGTTCTCCTGGTGTTCTTGGTTCTGGTACTCATGATCTTCTTAGCCCTGGTTCACCTGGTGTTCTTGGTCCAAATTATTTTCTCTTGACCCTCCTGTGGGTTTTGGTCAAGTTTCTGCACCTTCTGGTTGTGCACCCAGTCCTACTGAACCTGGTCCATTTGCTCCTCCTAGCCCTGTTGTACTGGTCCTCCTGGTCTAGGTCTTCCTTGCCATTGTCCTCCTCAAGATTATTTTTCCATTCTCAGTCCTCCTGGTCGATGTCCACTTCATAGGCCTCCTAGAACTGCTCTTGTTTCTGTAGTTCTTGCTTCTCCTTTTTGTCCTAATCCTCCTGATGCCAGTCCTCTTGTTGCTGATCTGCATTGCTCTGGTCTTGGTCCTTTTCCTCCTATCCTGGGTCCCCCTCTCCATGGTTTACCTGGTATCCACGTTGCTTGTCCCCTTGGTCATTTTTCTCCTTGTCTTGGTCCTTTTGGATCCGGTTCCATCGCCCTTGTCCCCTTGGCCCTGTGTATATTGGTCCTCTTTGACCTGTTCCTCTGGCCCTGGTCCTCTTGATTCTCCTGGTCCTCCTGCTCCTCATCCTCTTGGTTAGGGTCCTCCTGGTTCTCTTGGTCCGGTCGGTTGGTCCTGGTCCTTCGGATGACCCTGGTCTTCATCCTCCTACTCTTTCCCTCTCACCAGGGCAGCTAGATGCCACTTCCAGGCCTGCCACTTAAGTTTTTTTTTCTGTTTTTAGCAAACTCTGAATTTTTCTGCTGGCTTGGGAGCTGTGGGAAAGAAAAAGATAGCGCTGTAGGGACCCGGCTTAACACTCCTATTTTTAGGTCGCAGGCTATCAGACAGCGCAGTTGTCTGGTTTGCTAAAGACATCTTTGGTACTTTCAGGAGTTGACCTAGGAATGCATTCTGCCCATTGATTACCATTTGCTTTGTGGTTTGTAACTCACATTTTCTGGCTATCTACTTGCTAGCTGTATTTGCTTTAGGCTCTCCAGGTTCAGTTGGTCGCTCCAGTTGTCCAAATTGAGTTTACTGTATTCTTCCACAACCTTGCCTTCTGTAAACAAGCCTTTAAATGTTGTTCTTATCTTGTCACATTTGCTGTGCATTCAAAGACAGAAATCAAATGTCAATCTGTGTCTTCGAGGGAGCCTGGTGCAGTGCTTAATTTGATCCAGTGCTTTCCGGTGCTCAGCACCAGAACTGTATTGGTTTCCGGTACTTATCACCGACACCTAATTGTCACCACTTTACTAAGAACATCTACCACATGGTGGCACTGCTCATCTAATTTAGAGATGAGCATAAAAACAGATGTTTAGGAATACAATATCCATTAAAATTTCTAAAAGCCTGCCTCCCCAGCCATTCCTTCAGCTTCAGGGACCTTTAATAATCTGAACTGTCGCATTAACATGCGATAGAGATGGTCTGTAGTTGTTTTGGCAGTGATGACAAGGGCGATGGGTGGTGCAAGCTGCAGTGGCCTCCTGGTCAGAGCTCTGGTACCTATCATTTTACAAATTAAGCACTGGCCTGGTGTTTATTTTGCATGGGAGCCTGGTGCTTATTTTGCTTTCCGCTGACTTCAGAGTGCATGAGCACCAGTTTCACTTCATAAGGTCATTTTCTGGCATAGGCAATTAAGTGATTTGCCCAGAATCAAAGGATGTTGAAGTAGACGCCAGTACTCAAATTTTACTCTAATTTCTTCAAGTTTATCTGGAATGGTTACCATTTGCTTGTCAAGGTTTTTTTGGGGGTTTTTTAAAACAAAAGAACAGTGTAGCTTGCCATGTTGCACCACCTATATGTCACCAGAAAATATTATCATTATGATTTTGCATTGGAAAGATGACCTCCAAAAAACGATTTCGCCTTCAGGTACATACCAAAGAGAACGTGGAAGCACAGTACTGACACGCAACTGCCTCTGAAGTGAAGTACTGTGGACTCCCAGTACTTACACAACACCGACCAGACTCCAAGGCAAGGATCGTTACTCATGAAAAACCTACATTGTACTACACGCTATAGGTAAAATCAAGGGATTAAACTGTCCGCAGAAAACTTTGCTATGACCTCCTGCACACAATTCTTTCGACACACAGCAGCGCAGCAGGAAGGCCTACAGTGCTGCCATGTGTCAAAAGTTTGTAAATGAGGCCCTATGTTCCAGCACTGCCTATCTCCAGTGGCGCAGCAAGAATGCCATGTGCTCTGGTGCAAGGAAGGAAATTTCCCCTTTAACTGTTAGGGTAGAAAAATACAGCAATTATCAAGTTTCATTGGGGCCCTAAGGCTTCTGGGGACTGGTGCCATTGCACAAGTGGTACATACGCCCCTGCCTGTCGCACATGAACCTCTCTATCAAGTCATCCTTTCTTCCAGTCACATCCGCAAGTGTTGACCCTCTACCCACTCATGCTATCTCTTTTATTTGATCAGTACATCTACTACCTCTTCCTATTACCCATCAATAGCTAGGTTGCTTCTACAAAGCTTAGTCTCTATGTAACAAGTCCTCTTTTTAGCTTTATCTCTTTTTTCCATATTCGTTCTGTATTTTAGAAACTGGGATCACTCCGTCTTTCAAATGGTGCAGGAATGTTACTATACTTCACTTTTTTCAACTCACTTATAAACTATGTCACTTACGGTCACGAATAAATAAAGTACAGAGGCTGAATATACAAATCACCCAATACTTCCTCTCTACTTCCTTGTCACATTCATTAGGTTTTGAGGTATCTGCCTCCCATCAATCCTCTTTTTCATGCCTGTGTCTTTAAATTTTTCTTTTTAAAAAAACGTTCTCTTTCTGGTGATCACACTCCAAGCCAATGCCCCTGAGACAAATAAAGAGAGAAGACACAAAACCACCCGAACCACGCTTTTCTCCAATAGTATATAACTATTTTCCCTATTTGGTATCCCGGTCTGTAACTACCCCTTTCCTCTTTGTGGAACATTCCGCAGTGTATGTGTGGCAGTTTAGAATGTTCCTTTCTCTGCCTCAGAACTACCTGATTAGAGTTTGGAGATAGAGGAATTAGATTTATGATTCTTCACTCATTTTCAGTTTTATCTCC
Source organism: Triturus cristatus (assembly GCF_964204655.1). Taxonomy (NCBI): domain Eukaryota; kingdom Metazoa; phylum Chordata; class Amphibia; order Caudata; family Salamandridae; genus Triturus; species Triturus cristatus. The sequence goes on from NC_140582.1 coordinate 319,733,832, forward strand.
TGTGATCCCCTATCCGAGCCAGTGAGCCTACGTTAGACTCAACAGGTGGGATAGCAGAAAGTTATGAATGTGACTAGGATGTTGTAGGGCTGAACACCAGGACGTAGATGAAAACAGACTTCATTCAAATATACAGTGCCAAGACGTGATGAGTCCAGTCAACTCGGATCCCTACTGCAACTGCCGGTTGCCATTGAAATCCTTGCCCACCGTTCAGCCCACGTTCGCGTATCACATTAAACAATAACACATACATCACTACATCACCATCCCCTCTTAAAACCCGAAAAAAATAAAAAATTATGCAAGCTTAATTGTAAACTCTTAATATATTAACTAATCGCTAAACTTCATAGGAGCATTTATTTTGCATGACCCAGCACATCTCCTGACACCACCCTTGGGTCCTTGGGCGACTGCCAATGCTGAAGCTGCAGAATCACAGACAGAATCACTGACCTCAGAATCCATGTCCTCTGTTTGTTTGTGCCCGCAACATCTCCATGGGTTTTATCCAACATGACCAATCAGAGTCAGCATTGGAACGAGTTCTCGTACATATGATATTAGCCTTTTGCTGAGTGAGTTTTACCAACTTATTCCACCACCCCTTTACCTTCAAATAAAACTGCACCTTTACCAACTTGACTTACTCTCACAGGTAACAAAAATGTGGATTCACATTTACTGACTCTGACAGGACTTTTGATTAGCACCCAATCACCGATAGTTAAACTTTTAGCTCAGGCATTGTGTTTTTTATGAAAGTCACATTTCTTTTAGCTTGGCTAAGAATCGTTTTAAAGGCAGAATCTTCAATGCTTTTGTGTATCCTGACATTTTCTTGTTGTACTTGTTCATTCAGCGTTGTGGGAAGTAACCCAATGTGAACCTCTGTTCCCCTAAGTAGGGAAAAAAGAGTAACACCAGTTGTGCAGTTGCAAACGTCTTGAAACAAACACAGAAATCTCTCCCTAAACATTAATTAGTCCATAGGTCATAGATCCTAAATAAGAAAACAGTATCATTGTCCCACAGAACTGCTATTTATAAAGTTATTTTTATTATTATTGTTGTATCAAAAGATATCCTTTTTTTAAAAAGTATACGTGAATTAATTTATGTAGAAAGAACAACATTCTTGGTTCAAAAGCAGAAAGACCCCAAAGTAAGAACAATGTAAGAACAATACAAAAAATGTACAAAAACAATATAGCACCACACATCAAACAACCATCAATCATACCATACACATCCCAACTGAGCAAGACATAGTTTGATCATGACACACTAACTAACAAAAAACAGAAAACAATTATCATACACATTATAGATAAATAATTGGCATGTGCAAAAACAAAAATAATTTCAAGACTAAGAACAGCGCCGACGCATGTTTCGGTTTGGAACCTTTTCTAAAAAGTTCCTTCGTCAGGGCGCAGCTGGTACAATTTTGCTTTACAATCAGAATTCCGTCAATGGATCAAGAACAATTTATCTAAGGCGGTGGTAAGGGGTCTTTGTATCATAACATTCAAGTATATAGAATTGTATAAATGCAACACTGAAAAAACTTGACATTCGAAGGAATCTCGAATTCAATGAGACCAAAAATCAGTAGAGGTCTGCTCTTGGTAGGGGTCTTCACAATCCCCAAATATGTAATGCTTATAGGCGAGGAAAACACCACAAGGGGGGCTTCTCACTGTAGTTAAAAAAGTGCTTGACTGGCCAAAGTCGTAGTGGTAAAAGAAACAAAGGATAACGGAATGCATAGGAAATGATATGAAAAATATTATGCAGGAGCCGGCACTATATGCCTCCTGGGCTTATCAGTTACGAAAATAATATGCCATATGGAAACCAGAAACCGGCACTATGCACTTCCTGAATTTAACATGGTGAAGCTTAATTAGCCTCCAGGGTCACACGAACGGGGAAGTTCATCCTCCGACGTCTTGGCCTTATGCAATGGCAGTTTGTTTAAGAAAACAGACTTTATTCAAATATACAGCGCCCTCGACATGACGCATCCAGTTGGCTCGGATCCCCACTGCAACTGTCAGTTGCCGTTGGAATCCTGGCTCACCGTTCTGCCCTCACTTGCGTATCACATGAAACAATAACACATGCATCATTACATCACTTTTCCCCCTTTAAAACCGAAAAACATAAACAAAAAAAACAAGCAATAAAATTATTCAAGCTTAATGATAAACCCTTGTTCATACGTTAAATAATCACTAAACTTACCAGAAACCTTTATTTTGCAAGACTCAATACATCTGCCACCACCCTCGAGGCCTTGGGCCACTGCCAGCGCTGAGGCTGCTGAGTCACCAGCAGAACCACTGACCTCAGAATCAATGTCCTCTGTTTGTTTGTGCCCGCAACATCTCCATGACCAATCAGAGTCAGCATTGGAACGAGTTCACGTACATATGATACTAGCTTGCTCCTGAGTGAATTACCATTTTGCCTCCTTTTCCACCCCTCTTTACCTTCAAGCAAAACTGCACCTTTAGCAACTTTACATACTCGCACAGGTAACAAAAATGTGTATTCACCTTCACTGACTCTGACAGGTCTTTTGATTAGAACACAATCACCAATAGTTCTAATTGTATCCCACCCATTGTGTTTTTGATCAGAGTCACATTTCATTTAAGCTTGACTAAGAATCGTTTTTAAAGCAACATCTTCAATGTTTTTGTGTATGCTGACATTCTCTTTTTGTACCTGTTCCTTTAACCACATGGGAAACAGTCCAGTGTGCACTTCTCTTCCCCTAGGTCGGGAAAAAGGAGCAGCACCAGTTGTGCAGTTTGGAGACATATTATAACTCAATACTTTGTGTTTGATGAAGTTTCAAACTTCTTGGCCTGTTGCAAAGGCAGTTTGTATGCCTCTTTTATAAGCTTATTCCTCTCTCCATCAGACCGTTTGCGAGGGTAAGTACAGAGCCATTCTTAAATGTTTGATATCATGAAGTGACAAAAGTGTACACATGCGTTCTGAAATGAAATGTGTGCCATTGTCAGTAACCATTGTCTTTGGAGAGCCTTCCAATACAAACACTTGTTCAAGAAAGTTTAAGGCAACATCAGTGCGCGGTGAATCAACAAAAGAAAAATACATCTACTTTGAAAAATAATCAACTACAAGCATCAGGCATCTCATACTGCTTGCAAGAGTTGAGTACGGATCAGAGAAGTCCCTAGTTTATCCCAGGGTCCATCAGGGAAAGGAACACGATGCAAGGCTGGTTTATTAGTCTTCCAGTGTTTATCAGAATGAAAATATTCAGAGCATTTGTCTATAACAATCCCGACCTGGCTGTCCAGAGCAGGCCATCAATAGTGTTGTTTAATTCTCATTCAAGCACTAGTCACACCAAAATGTCTCAGGTGAGCCTTGGATATAATACTATTACGCAACTTCACTTGTGGAACGTATTGATCACCCCTCAAAACCATACCATTGACCACGGATAGTTACCCTGCAACTTGCGAGAAAATTTTCAGCTCACCCAACAAACACTTACATTCAGGCCAGCCATGCACCATATATTACATGACTTTTTTTAGAACTTCATCATCTTGATATGCCTCCACCCAGTCGTTTTCTGCCTTCACAGTACACAGGGCACATGTTACGCTACAGCTGCGGCGTCTTATGGCGCGCTATGATTCCATGCCCGAGTCTCCCCAAGCCCCCTGATTCCTTTACGCCTCAGCTTTCAAGCATTTTCATACATTTGTTTCCTTTTAATTGATTCCATCCGTTAGTTTGCACCTGCCCTTCCTGTAAGGTCAAAGACAGTGTACTTACACATGTTTTCCTTCAGGATTATTGGAGAACCTTCTAGACTTAAAATCCCCAAACAGATTTTCTATTAGTTTCTGAAATACGCTTGCCCTGATGCTAAACCAAATGGCAACCTGAGGTATTTGTATGTGCCAAATGGCGTTACAAAGGTTGTCAATTCTTGAGAGTCAGTGGCCAATGCAACCTGGTGATAAACTGATCTTACATCTATGATAGAAAACCACTTTGCCCCACCCAAATTGGCTTACAGATCGTGTATCTTGTGAAGGGGATGACAGTCTACCACTATGTTCCTGTTAAAAGTGCGTAAATGAGCACATCATCTGATTCCCCCCTACTTTTTCCATGATGCCACCACAGGGGCAACCCACTGTGAAGAATCGCTAGGCTCAATGATGCCTCAGGAACACAAACCTTAAGTGTTAGTTTATGTTCTTCTCTGACGCTAAGTGGAATAGGGCGAACCTTGTATACTACAGGTTGTGCCTGGGATTTGAGTCTAAACTGGTGTTCAAACCCTTTGACTACACCCACCTGCTTGTGAATCAAATCTCCTAACTCAGACAAGATGTCCTCAATCATTTTGTTGACTCAACCGACAAAGGCTATAGGTAACTCCCAGACAACTACCTAGTTGTATGCACCTGGTACTAGATACAAACCCATTCTAGACAAATCTTGCAATCCAATTATGCCCTTACCCTTAATGGCTACACAAATCTTGGTGTTCGTTTCGCTACCTTGTCATTCTATTTTAGATGTGAAATACCCTAAGAACTCGAAATCTTTCTCCCCAAACGCTTTGGGATTCACATCAACAGGGTTGAGTGACATTTTCTTGCTCCACTTGATATAGAAAGTGGTATCTCAGATGGCGGTGGGAGAAAGAGAATCAGCAATCACCTGTAAAGGAATGTTGTCAATGATCGCATCACAAAGTGGATTTTTAACAGGTGGGCATACAATATTACATTCATAGTGAGAACTACATTGCTGAGATTTTCAGTACAAGAGTTGACCTCTAGATCAATGCTCCCAATTCCCATGGGTTTTTTCCACTGTTACAAACAATCTGAAAGTGACCTTTTTTAACACAATAAACAGCGTTTGTCAATTGCAGGACATGCTTTATAATTGCTAAGGTAGTTTTTTAACCACATCTGTAACAAGTGCCTATAGATCTCTTATTGGTGTTCTTCACAGATTTTCCTTGTGTGTTAACTACACACACAGACTCTGCCTGTTGCTCTAGATCTGAAGTAGACAAGGCATTAATTGCAGGTTCTGCATTCAATACTTTCGAAGAAATCACTGATCTCTCAATACTTTTGGCTAAGTCAATGGCCTCCTTAAGCATAGGATTCCTACAACTTTGCAACCTTTCCTGGATTTTCCTTGAAAAACAGTTAAATACAAATTGATCATGAATGTGTGTTTCTAAATCACACCAAATTCACATGCTGCAGTCAAGCTTCCAAGAGTAGAGATATTCCTCTACACCTACCTCGGCAAATTGTTTATGTTTATAAAAGTTGTGCCTCTCGAGCATGATGTGTGGCTCATCAAAGTATTGCTTGCATAGTCTCTCAACAGCTTCAATTTAAATATTCCACTGAACATTTCCAGACTGATCCTGAGGAGCAGGTACCATTGGCATATTGTCTAAACTTTGATGAGTCGCCTGGCCAAGACTTCCAAACAAGAGTGCACATTTGCGTGCTTGGCTAAAACTAGCAGTTTCAATGGCAATTAAATGATCTTCAAAAAGGTTTCAGCCATTGTGACCATATTATGGGTAGTTTACCAGGACGACCCACAAACTGAGGCGGCTGTCTAATTTGCTGAGACATAGCCATCTTCATGACAATTATTAATTGCAGTGCGTCTAAGGAAGAACTGAGACTTCTTTAATATTAAAATGTTAAAATAGTCATAAAGACAAACCAGACAAATTTGCACCTGCGTTTCTACTCAAGAATTGCTTCTCGGTTAACAAAACATCTAGTTGTTGGAAACGTGCCAGAAATGACACTGCTTATGTGTGTGAAGTACACTGTTTCAGGAAGCAGTTCGTCCTTCCAAGTATGCCAAAACACCAAAAATTGTTCTACTTGCATTAACAAGGCTTATTAATGTGCTGCGTCCCGACTCAAGATGGCCGCCATGCCTGGCATCATGCAAGCGTACAGTGGATGAGGCTTGGAACCACTGTCACGTGACCAGGGTGCATGCAGCTACTGTGCATTGCTATAGCTTGGAAAGTGGCGCACAATACAGTGCATGATACGGCATTGATCTGGGTTAAAACGCAAATGTGTACCTCCAAGGCAGACTGGGTCGGTGGCATGATGAAAAACAACACTTTGGACCAGAGGGAGGCCGAAATGCTGTATGGAAGACCACCACATTGGACCAACACGACAACGGAATGGAGTGGGAGGTCGAAGTGCTGCGTTCTGGTTCAAGAAAACGATGCAACAACAATGTCGGTGGGTGACTGCTGAGAGCTGAATCCTAGCGCCAAATGTAGTAACAAGGGCCGAACACCAGGATGTAGGTGAAAACAGAATTTATTCAAATATACAGTGCCCACAATATGACGCATCCGGTTGGCTTGGAACACCACCACAACTGCCGCTTGCCATTGGAATCATCGCCAACTGTTCTGCCTCCGCTCATGTATCACATTAAACTTTAAGGCATACATCACTACTGAAGTGGAGAGAGAACAGGTGGGATAGTGTCAAGTATGCAGTAGGAAGTGGAGAATGAACAGGTGAGATAGCTGGAAGTACTGAATGTGACAAGGAAGTGGCTGGAGAGAGAGTAATGAAGATCATCACATGTAATTACAACAGTACCTCACTCACCAACTGCCTTGTTACATTGGTTAAATCACGAGGACGTGTACCTAGGGCCACAAGCTGAAGAGGAACATAAGAAGAGTACCACACATGAAACCATAAGCATTCCTCATTCTTTTACTAGCAGCCTAAAAAAATCCTCTCTTGAAGAGCTGAAGATGGCTACCCACCAGAGCATCCAGTGGAGAACTCTACCTCACATCAAGAAGAAAGAAGCTTATTGTCAAGCTGAAACAGGGAAGCATGCCTGCTCTGTGCAATAACATGCACAAAGCGTGGTTTGGGAGTACCACTGGATCTAACCTAGGTAGACCCAGCACAATAATCCTAGCTCCTAGGCAGGTGGAAGTGAGTCTTTGGCTTGGATCGGAAGAGGAAGGTGCACTTCTGAATGTCAAACTCTGTCAACACCAAATCATCCAGCCTTCTTCACGCTTCATATTCTGCCCCAGACATGTAAGAGGGGGAGCAACTGTCGTGGTCAGTCAGCTGTCCCTGGCTCAGCAACTATCTCAGCAATCCGTGCCTGCAACTTTGCCTGTGAATTAGACAGAGCTGTTCACTTTCGTTTGCGCCTCTTAGGAGAGTGCATCCTGGAATCGAAGCAGAGACTCCAAAATAGTGCGAGACTCCCCCTCCTCTGACCTCCTGAAGATTTGAGTCGTGATTTAGGCATTACTTCACTTCGCCAAGCATTAATAAGGAAAGAGTTACCACATGTATTTAGAATCCCTGCTCCATATAAAGACCTGCCAGTACCACGGCTACCAGGAAACAGAGGGAATGACCCACGTTCCCAAAATCTGACCAAAGGCAAAGCCCATACTGCCAGACTTCCAGAAGATCTCCAACAACCCAGGTGAAAGCACAAAAAAGCACGCTTGCGAGCACAGCACTGCTAACCCGCCAGGCACAAGTCCAATAAGGAGAGGAGACATGACCGAAAGACCCCCCCATGTTCAGCTAGGCATCGTTGCCACTAGAAAAAAATTAGAACAAGCATTGGCAAAGCTAATAGGTTTTTCCTTTTCGAGATCCGTTGGTTTTGTCAATTTGTTTTTTAGACATGTTGCACACAGTACAACATGGTTTAAAGTAAAAAAATAAACACTGACTGGATCACAGCATTTTTATTTTATTTAAACATGTTGCAGAGCAGCTCATGCTTCTCTGTAATATTTATAAATGTGCACTGGTGTTGGTGGGAGGTTAAGCAACATGAGTGAGGAGGGTAGATGGAGAAAAAATTAATAGTAGAGTGTGTGGGGCAAAACAGACAGTAGAGAGGGTGGGTACAAAATGGACAGCAGGGAGGCAAAACGGATGTGGGGTGTGGGAAAATGGATGGTGGGGTGGTGGGGGAAATGGACAGCAGGGGTTGGTGATGGGTAAACTCTATAAGAATGCATGGCAAAAAGTTAAAAAAACATAGCTGTAGCAGCAGGCAGTCAATGGAAGACTCTTGCCGCAAAGAAGAAGCTGTGCAGGGTCCAAGCTCTAAAGCATCGACAGAAGCCTGGAGAAGACTGCAGGAGGATGTGAGCAGCTGGCAGGAGGCGTAACCAGCCAGAAGCAGAGTGCAGTGGAATGCAAACAATGGTAAGCATCGGTAAGTAATGGGTGGGCTCTAAGCCCATTTTAAAGCCTTTTTTTATTTACAATAGCTTATGATGACAGTGCATGCGTGCTATAGGCGAACCTTAAAAAAATGCGTCCTGTGCCCAAACAGGAGAGACTGGTTGTGCTCTCTCTTGCAATGGAACAGGGAATAAAGAGTAGTCACCAAAAAGAGAAGAAAAAAAACTATCTAAGATAGAAAATAGAAGCCAATTGACTTCTAAAAGGGTTTTTATAGGAGCCAAATATCTCATAAGTTAATGAATCTGAAGAGGAGGTGGGACAGTGAGATAATCCTTTAATTAAAACAGACTCAACCCCAAACCCAAAAGCTGACACTATTTCCTTCCCTGTTACAAATTCTTACACTTGCGCCTGCCTCCTTCTATTTCTTTGGCACCTGTTTTATTATTGCTATTTATTTATTTCAGCAACCTGACCGCAAAAAGGTGCAGATGATGTCTTAACCACACATTCCTTTACCACGCATGCCTTTACCACGCATGCCTTTACAACAAATTTCATAATAAAGGCATGTTTGATATAGGGATATGCATGGCAAATTACCACTACCCCGACACGCCAGCCCTAAAATCCTATCACCTTACCTCGCCCCCTCCTGCCCTCAGCCCTAAAACTGACCCGCCCTACCCTTAAAACGACCCCTTCCCCTCCCCCGCCCTGAGGCCTAAAACCCTGCCCCCTACTAAAAACCACCCATCCCTGAGACCTAAAACCTACCCTGTGCTGCCGTTAAAGCTATCCCTGCCCCCGCCTGAGGCCTAAAACCATGCTCCCATTAAAAAAACTACCACAACTCCCTTGCACCCTGAGCCCCAAAACCGACCCACTCTCCTAAAAGCCCCCCTCCAAACCCGACCCCAGCACTTAAAACTATCCAGAGCCCTAAAAAGAGTGCCCCGCCCCCTTGCCCTGAACAATAAAGCCAACCCCTACCCATAAAAACTATGCCCCAAACCAGTCCCCAGCCCTTAAAACTACCCCAACCCTCCCCCTGCCCTGAGTCCTAAAAGCCTGCCCCTTCCAAAAACTACCCCGACCCACCACTCTGAGCCCTAAACTGCCTGGCCACCTCTAAAAACTACTCTCCAAAACCCGGCCCCACACACCTGTCTGCATCTGGAGCTTCCTTTTCCAACGCTTCCTCTTTCTCTCCCTGCCCATTCGGCCACTAGACCACTGCCTTTACCATACATATGGGTGGTTAAGGCAGATGCTTGGTTCATGCAAGTGTTGTTACGCTTGCGGGGAAACGGCACACGTGGCTCAGCCCTCATTGTAAAGGCTGTTTCCCGTAAATACCGTATGTTTTCCCCTGTTAAATTTTGGCAGGTTTGACCTGCCGAAATTTAACGAAGGTTGAGTCATATGACGCATCCAATGAGTACTGGAAGCGTTAAATACCATCAAAGTCATAATTCTGACCCATGTGTAAACCAGGGTTAACGCATGGGTCGGGATATTGCGAGCAACTCGTAATCAGGCCCTTAGTGTCCTTCTATTTTTTCTCTCATTTAACTGGATTTGTCTCCTTGTTCAGTCTTTCCCCTTGTTCAGTCTTTCTCCTCATTTCTACACAAACGATTCTCACATATTTGGCACCATTTCGTTTTCTATTTCTGCAATTTTCTGTTGTCAACTACTTGATATTTGCTCACTCCAAGCACCTTAACCCCAATCCCAAAAGCTGCAATTATTTTCTTTCCTATTACAAACCCTTGCCTTCTTCTATTTTTTTGGCACCAGCTTTATTATCGTTATTCATTATAGTCAGCAACCTGACCGTAATGAGGCAGAGGTGATGTCACCATTTTGTCTCGCCTGCGGTGTACGGTCTGTGCTGTTTACGGCTGCCATTCCGTAGCTCAAGTTCACTTCGATTGGCTCAAGCTTTCGTGTCGACATCCGGGATTCAACAGCGACCACCCCTCAGGTGAGCTGTTGGGTAGGTGAGACCAAATAAAGTTACATTAGATTGCAGGCACAGATGTCAACATGTATCAGAGGAGGGATGTGATAGCTCCTGTGATGCGTCGTGTTCCAGGGTAGTCACATAGTCCATGGCATCTCTAATTGTTATCCACCTAGAGTGGCATTAGGGCAGTTGTTTTTTTGTGGTGTAGGACCCGAACGCCTTTATCACAATATCATCTGATATAAATTTAGAGCCAGATTCACAAAGGGATCTATGGTTCGTAAAGTTACTAGTGCGAAATTTCTGCACTTATGGCAGAATCTACGCACTCATAGTGGAATCCCCACACAGTAGAATCTCTGCACTGCAGTGATCAGTGTGGAGATTACGCTCCAAGTACAGAGATTCTGCCACAAGTGCGGAGACTCCTCACTCGTAACTTTATGAGTCGTAAGAACCTTTGTGAATCAAGCCCATTGTGTTCTAAATAACGTCTATACAAATATCATCCAGTTGGAGTTAATAATAGAAATCTACACTTGATAGGACAATATTTTTGTAAATCATATTAGGACACAATATTTATATCAGACAATATTTCAGTATATGATATGCAACATTCATTTCAGCAGTATTATCAGTTTTGGAATGGGAGACACAGACCCCTGACAGACACAGAACTTTCAAAGCAGCCACATCTCTTCCCTGCTCATTGCCTCTAACCGTCCTAAAGTTCTGTTGATTCTGCGCTTTCCATCATGGGCGGCTCACTCACTGCAGCCTTTGTTGGATCCCACCAGCCAAGGACTCAAGAAGAAGAGAGAAGAGAGCAGGCTGCTCTCAAGCACTCCCACTGCCAAGTTTGGCAGAATATCACACACACACTATGCACGAAAATGTGGGATACCTTCAACAATTTTGCAAAAAAACTGTGAGCATGTGTGCTCTAAAAGCATCAGATTTGCAGGGCTCACAATGAGAAAAAGTTCTGACCTGAGCTCTGACAATAGAAAGGCACAACTATTTCTTCTCTCATTTGTTTGAGCCTTTTTTAATTTGAAAAAGCTTTATTTGAATGATATCACCAAGAGGCACATATGAACCATATCCATGGCTTTAGGCAATAGTTTGAACAGAAACTAGGCAATGTTTTAGAATAAAGTGAAGATCTGGTCAACCATGGGCAAATAATTAAAATATGCAGTATAGTACCTTAAAGATTTAGCGATTTATAGTTTGGTGCTTTATAGGAGAGGAGAAAGAGAAACAAGAAAATGAAAGAAGAAAGAGAAAAGAAAAAGAAGAAAGGGAGATAGAAAGAGCAATAAAGTCACAAAACCTTACTAATAACTGTTTATTAACATGGTTGTCAAATAATTAATGCAAATATACGGTGTTACAGTACTGAATATAGTAAAAAAAGAGTCATTCTTGGAGGCTGAAATGTGAAAATGGTGTCTTGCATCCGAACATACGTACAGTTTAAATTTTTAACCAAAGAGATCCTTCAGAATAAGTTGTTGCATAGAGATTGCATACACTCTATCTAGTCTGTGATGATGACACAGTAAGTTCCACTATCTGTTAAAAGTAACCATAGTAGCATCCTTCCAGCTGGAGTAATTATTTGGAAAGCAATGGCAAGTAAGCCCACAAATCTAACCAATATATGATTGCCATTGCAAACGTGGGAGGAGCTTCCCAAGAAAATAAGTTGAATTTCAAAAGGAAAAGTAATAAAGAAAATTTTTGGAATTGTATTTCATTCCTCCAGCCAAAAAGTTTTAATAGATGGCAGTGAAAAACCTATGCATATATGTACCAGGTGTTTTGTTTACAAGTTCTCTATGTTTGGATTACATCTGTGAAGAGAAGTTGGGGTTAAAAACAACATATTATAGAAGTAGTATAAGGTTTGGGTAGTGCTTGCGGTCTGGGTAGTGTGGTGTATTTTGGACCAAACTGAGGGGTATATTCACAAGAACGTGTGCTAAACATCACCAAAAAATGTTAACGCAACTTTACACATCTCAGCCCATCGTGGGAAAATAACCCTGTGTTAACGTGGAACTCACAACACGGCGGTACCATGCGAAAACCACGGACAATGTCCACGATACAACCACCTCGATGGAGATAAAAACACAAACCACACCGAAAAACCTGCGATGGGCCAAAGCGCAATGAGGAAATCAGTGATAAGCAGCGCCAGGCCTGCAAAACACACCTGGCCGGCGGGAAAAATCACCATAAAAGTAGAAAGAAACAACCAAACACAAACTGACCAACACCCAAGCACCATGGAGGCAGCCGGAGCAGGCGCAGAGGACAAACCCAACACCACAAACACCCCGGGCGATCAGCCCGGGACCTCGGGAACAAGGAAGGGCAAGGACAAGAAGAAGAGAAAGACGAAGTTCAGTCTGCAGGCAAACAGGATCATAGCCACAGAGGTGATGGAACCATCAACAACTGTTCGTCAGCTCCAACGTGTCATTGGGCACCAAAACTGGAATATGGCGGGACATCGTGGACAAGGTGAATGCCGTCGGAGAGCACAAGAGGACAATGGATGAGGTCAAGAGGCGATGGAATGACATCAAGCGGAAGACCAAGGAGAAACCCACATCCAACCAGAAGGCAGCAATGCAGACTGGAGGTGGGGGCCCAGCGCCACAGCTCTAGCTGGATTACATGGAGGAGCTGGTGTCGACAGTCATCAGTGTGGATACTGCGGCCGGAGTCGGGGGACCGGACACTGCTCGAAAGGACACAACACAACCGCAACAGGGTGAGTGACCACCAGGTACTGGGGGGATGGGTGGAGATGGCCATGATGGCACACATGCACAATCAAGCACAGCACAGTGCACACCCTCAATGACGCTGGGTCATCGCACAGATCTATAGACTGTCACATTGTACAATGCCATGTTGTCTGAATGTCAACATGTACCATGCGGCTACATACATGTGGACACATTGCAATACACCATATCCCCTTCACATTGCAGGGCCTGCATCAACACCCCCTGCAGAGCAGTCCCAGCCACTCTTCAACTGATGACGAGGAGGACAACCCCAGCATCGACACCCAAGCCCTCCTAGACATTATTGACATCATCCACGACTCACCTCCTGGATCAGGGCTGACCAGCTGCATCGAGGAGACAACACCCACCACCCAAACCACCCAGCAGGAGGCACCCATGGCCCGCCAGTCTCCCAAGACCCCCAGGAACAACACATAGCCTTCCAACGCCATGTGCTGGAGGCCCAAAGGGAGGCGGCTGAGCAGGTGCGGGTGGGGTTCGACCTCATGGCTACCAAACTGGATGCCATCCATGGGTGTCTAGACCCGCTCCATGGCCGCCAATGAGCCCTGACTGACATTGCTGGAGTCTTGACGCGGAGAGAAGAACACCTGTCCGCTCAGAGGGGCTCCAGCGACAGCAGTCATGAGCTGGCACACATGCGGAGGCTCATGGAGGACATGGTGTGGATGGAGGCGGAAAGGATTGCAGCCACCGCTGTACATCAGCAAAATGTAGCTGGGATCTACCATGCCATGCAGATCATCATCATGGCATTGCTGCCACAAGGCGTGGCACAGATGAATGCTGCTGCCCCCACACCATCCACATCTCCGCCCCCTGGTGTGTGAGTGCCCCACAGTGCGACAGGCGTATCTACTCCAGTAACTGATGTGCCACACAGTGCGGCTGACAACCCTTCTCCGGCCCCTGATGTGTCAGTGGCACACAGTGCCCCAGCCGGTACTGCAACACCCACAGGTGGGGCAGAGCATACATCCGGGGACGAGGACGTGGATGGGTTTGTGATCAGGAGGCACTAGCTTTCATTTCGGCCACCTAGCCTGTTCCTGCTTGGTGCCGCACATGGCCCCATGACCTTCCACTGACCCCCGATACACTCCGATGCACTCACCTTGGACAGCGACATGGACTGCCATATCCTGTTTGATGACCAATGACAAGCGACCAGACTGCGGACTGTACCCTTACTCTTCCACAGTACTTGTCATCCCCGGATGGACTCTGGCTGGCCCTCCACGGGCCCATACTGTGTAGTGTGCTCGGCATTGCCCTGTACCGCTCCAGCTGCAGGACTGCACTGGATGTGCAAAAAACATCCAGTGACGCACTGCTGTGTTATGTCTTTCATCATTCATGTATGAATGTGTGGGTGAATGTAGGGACAGTGATGTCCCTTGCGTCAATGATAATCATCCTGTGGGATGCCAGTCAGAGGGTGCTACATTGCATATTGTGTACCAAGTCCCATGAACACTACAACAGGGACACACGCATCAGTCACTTCCATGTCCAGACATGGACTGAACCATGCCCAGAGCCCACGAGTCATTGTTGCAAGCCCTGCGCTGAGTGGCCGGACCACTCAGCTTACGCTCTGAGGGGGGCCCTCATTGCTACCCGTCGCAGGCGTACTCGCTGGTGGTGTGCAGGTCACTGGTCTAGTTGTCAGCATGTCACAGCCACTCCCTGAGGGCAGGTTTGCACGCACACCACACCCATCCGGCACAGGCGTCACAGGCCATGTGACTCCGCCAACATAAGCGGCCGACGATGTCACATTCCCCTCTGCCGGTGGTGACGGGATCACAGAGTTGGTGGCATCTATTGGGCTGAGCGGGAGTGCAGCTTGCGATTAGGCCGGGTGCACTGGTATGTCCTCTGCCATGGAGTAATCAAGACCCAGCACCAAACGTGGGACCTGGTGGCCTGCGGAGCGGGCAGCATGGTGTGGAGTGTGCCATGTCTGCGGGCCCCGGGCTTGTGGCTTGGAGCGGCACGCGGTGGGACCTCCTGTCTGCACGCCGGTGGTGGAAGGTGAGCAGTGCGGCCTGGGTGTGCATGGGCGGGCATGCTCCGATGGACAGCGGCAGGGGCTGGGGTGCCTCTGCCTGGGTGTGCATGGGCGGGCAGGCGATGTTGTCTTGTGCAATTGTGTGTACTGTGACAATCATGTATCTGGACTCGGTTTCAGATGACCGGTCTGTCTCAGATGTGTGACCTAATGAACTGCACTACATGTCGGCAAGTGGTTGGAGAAACACCGGTGGCAGCAGGTGAGCAGTGTGTCCTGGGTGCGCAGGGGCGGCTTCTCTCTCTCTTTCTCTCTCCCCCTCTCTTCTTCTCTCTCCCCGTCTCTTCTCTCTCTCTCTCCCCCTCTCTTCTTCTCTCTCTCTCTCTCTCCCCCTTTCTTCTTCTCTCTCTCTCTCTCTCTTCTTCCCTCTCTCCCTCCCCCCCTCTTCTTCTCTCTCTCTCTCTCCCTCTCTTTTTATCTCTCTATCTCCCTCTCTTCCTCTCTCTCCCCTTCGCTCTCTCTCTGTCCTTTGATGTGTGCAGGACACACCTTCTCATCATGATTTTTGTCTTGCAGGCTGTGACCTATGGATTGGCCCGAGTGGAGCCGCAATGTATCTTAATTTTATTTTAATAAAGTTTGATTTGTTGCTTCGGAAATGAATGTGTGTTTTTTGTGACGACATATGCATGTCACCAGTTGGGATTCTGCGACATCATGCAGATAATTTTGTACGTGTTTGAGTGTAGCTGATGTGGCATGTCTTTGCTCGGGGGTGTGCCGGGGAGAGGGGGGTCCTAGGGGTGGTTGCGACGGGTGTTCTTTCCATTTTGGACCTCTGGGCTGCATGTTCAGTTGCCCGGGTGCATCTGTTGTTCTTCAGGTGTGGCTCTGGGCTGGTCTCCCTTTTGTGGTCCAGGTTGTGGTCCGACTTAGCACCAGGTCTGAGCAGGTGTTATTTTCCTGGTGCTAACGCACCTTATCGCGTGTTTCGTGTTCTTATCGCAGTTCTGGCTGTTCGTTGTGAATGTTATGGAGTGGTGTTGTCGCGGCTTTTGGCACGGGAACGCCTACTTTGCATCTCATTAGCAATAGTTGCGGGGGTCATCCACGGCGATGTTTTTTGCGGCTGCTATCGTGGGTAAACTGGTGCTGTGGGCTGTTAACACCAGCTTGTGATTGGGGCAATAAGTTTATCGCAACTTTGGCTGCGATAAAGTGCCGTTAACTTGGCGATAGCTCCTTGTGAGTATCCCCCTAAAATTCCAGGTTTGAAATTAAAAGGAACATTGTAGTTCCAATTGCCGCCAAAACTTACTGTTAGATTTTGGGCAAGTGGGAGGTGTGTATTAAAGGTGCGTGTATATATAACATGCTTTAACAACTAGGGAAAGGGTAAGCTGTTCAGATAGTAGATTAGAAGTGGGAGAGTGTGCATGTGTAAGAGTGTATATATATATGGTGTAATTACATTTTACAAAAGTTCATATTTAGGAATGGAAGCAGAAGAGAGACCAAATTTGCATTGAAGTTTGGAGGAGGAGAGGAGGACCAAACTATGTAATAACTGTTTAGCTTCAATACTATCTTTAGCAACCCAATTTTGCCAAACAATTGCGTGATTGGACAAGTTAATGTTTTTATTATGCCAGATAGAAGAGTCTAGAAACACCTGCAATGATGACAGCATCCGAGTAAAGATAGGGTATACTAGAAATATAGAATGTTTAATAGTGAGAGAGAGACAGACCTGGAGGCGTGTGATCGATGAGCTATAGAGTGAAAGGAAAAAGGTGGTATAATTGAGTCTTCCAGTTTGCTCCACACACTGGAGGGAGTATCCATATCCCTGGCCAAATGAGGCAAAGTTTATTTCAACACAAATTTGGAGTGATATTGCCTGAAATTGGGGAAATTTACTCTTTAGTTTACTTAGTGAGATCAATGAGACGTGCCTTTTGTCCATTCTATAAGAATTTGCTACACGAACCATTAAGGGATTTAAAAACTTCAGAGGGAGCTTCACTGGCAGCATTGATGAGCAGACATTTATAGCAGGTAGCATCTTCATTTTAAGTGTGTCCAATCTGCCCCACCACCACAAATACAAAGGGGACCATTTCTCAGACAAATGAGGGACTCTACGGTGAGCCAGCTTAATCCAAATGGTATCTGTTACGGAGGTGGAATATTTGATCCCTAGACATTTAATATTGTTAGAATTCAACTTGGACCCAGTGTCCCCAAACATTTCTGTTCAAGCAACATTTATTTAAAGGAAGAACTTCAGATTTAGTAATGTTACGCTCGTAACCTGATAAGGTGGAATAAGTTGTTAAGAGATCGAATGTATGTATGGAGGTTTGTGAATCTGAGACAAAAAGAACAACATCATCTGCCTGAACAGTGAATTTAACTTCAGTTTCTTAATGCTGAAAACCATGAAAAAAGGACGAATGACAAAGTGTGAAGAAAAGGTTCCACTAACAGTATAAAAACTAAAGGTGACATCCTTGTGGAAAGTAAGAGGGTTGGAGGCCATTTACTTAAATAGATGTATTAGGTGATGAGTTAAGCAAACTGGTATAATTCACAATTCCTGGGCCGAATCCAAGCCATTTTAGTGCAAAAAGATATAAAATGGCAGCTAACACAATCAGGGTCTTTTATGTGTCTAATGTGATGGCAGCATGACAGATGAATCAAGGTGTAAGATGTTCAAAAGAGCTCTAAAATTGTCAGCCATATATTTGCCCTTCACAAAACGGCTTGATCTTTTCCACTCAAGTGTGGGATAAATGTATTAAAACGTAGGGATAGACTTTTTGCTAAAACCTTGCAGTTTAAATTGATGAGGGAAATAGGTCTATAATTATTGCAAGTGGAAAAGTCTTTGTCTTTTTTCACACTTAACCATAGCATAGCTTATAAAAGGGACAGCATTGATTTAAAGATAGCAAGTGTGGTAGCAGAATGAGTGAGAAGCATAAATACAATTCAACTTAAAAACCATCTGCTCCAGGGGGTTTGTTTTTGGGTAGTTTAGCAAGGGCATTATTAAGTTTGGTTATAAAGAGAAGGAAAAAAACAGCGACTGGTGTCAATGTGTTGAGAGAGAGTGAAAGAAAGTGCTTAGATCAACATGAGATGAGGAATTTCTGCATCCTTGAAATGTTTGGTGCCAGATTTATAAGTAAAGTTCACCATTTTGAATTTTTGTGATTTGACCTTCAGGTAGTTAGGACACAGCCTTGGTGCTGTCTCCATAAAATCTAGCATTTAACAATAACCTTCTGCCTCTAGTAGATTTTTTATGATAGTCTAGCATGGCCTGAATGAGGCGCTTCAGTGTAGTGCCGTTATTGGATGTATTATATTCGTGCACCAGTTGTTAAATAGAGGTAAGAGTGAGGAGTCCTTAAGAGCTTTTTTTTGTATGCAACATAGTCAATAATATGCCCTCTAGCAGTTGTTTTAAAGGCGTCCCAGACAAAATGAAAAGGAATAGGAGGATTGATGTTACAGTCAAAGATGTCCTTAAGTAAGAGTTGAAACTTTTCCACAAAGACATTATCTGTCAGTAAGCTACTATTGAAATGCCATCTGATAGTTTGGGAGGATTCAGAAACAAACTCTGAATCAATTAAAACTGGTGCATGGTCTGAAATTAAGATAGAGCCAATATCAGAGTTAATTAATGTGGTAAGTAAATTTTGTGTTAGAAAGATGTAGTCAATTCTAGATTTAGATTGGAAGGTGGGAGTAAAAGGAATACTCTGAAGAGTCCACATTGTAAACCCTCCAGGCGTCGACCAGAACCTAGAGAGAATTGAAGTTTTGAATGCTTTGTTTGCATTTTGTTAGGGACATATTTGACTGAGGATTTTCTATCAATAAGGGATCCATAAGTTGGTTATAATTCCCACTGGCTAAAAAATTTGTGTTTGAACAGGACCTTATCTTGTTTGACATTCATTCCCAAAATTGTACATCAATACCGGTAGGACCGTATTTATTAAGAAAAGATATTGGAATATGATGTATAGTGAGATGAAGAAGCAGCCATCTTCCCTCTTTGTCTTTTTCTTCCTTCTCAAAAACAAAAGGAGGTGATTTGTGAAAGAGTATGGCAACCCTACTTTTAGCAGAAGATCAGAATACATTTCCCACCCAATTTTTTATCTTAGAGAACACATATCCTGTCTGAATGATGGGTTTTTTACAGCAAAGCTATTTTACATTGTAAACGAGATAAATGAGCAAGCACCCTCTGTTTCTTGATAGGATTACGTAGATGTCACATGGAGAAGGATTGGCCACAACTACAATTGCTTTGAAAGTATGTCTAGTTTTCTAACATTTGGTCACATCAATATGGCCAGATTATAACCTATCTCTTCGTTCGCCTACATTTCCAGACTTGACACTTCTCTCTCTGGTCTGGGCTGGTAGGTAGAGGATGCCCGCGGAAAGAAATGGACACAGGCTTTTATTTATACAGTTTCTTTCACTCCTGGAGAACCCCACTATCATGCCGCTTGGTGACAGGTGAGTAGTGACAAAATAGACAACTGGTGCTCAATTAGTGAACACTCCATGATATAGTGGTGTACAAGTCCTACAGACCGGTTAGCAGGAGAAACAAGGAAATAACATTGTAAAGAAACAGGTTTGTTTTAAAACCAGTTCACAAACTCCTGAGCAGCCACCCACCACGATACCCTCACCTTCCCCTGTGTCGTCACTTGCCTGAGGCCTCATCTCTCTTCTCGAGGTGCGGCAGCCAGGTCCAATGCACCTTCCTCTGAGGGAGCCGTCCACTTCTCTCTTCCTTCTGTATCGGGATCCGCTGCCTCTCGCGCTTTGGTAGGAGCCGCCTCACCCCATCATCCTTCTGCTGGCCAATAGTCTCCTGCCGACAACCTGTGAATCCAAGAATCCTCTGTGAGCAGTCCACAGGTCTCACTCAGGTCCTTCAAGGCCATCTGCCCCCTTTGCTCACATGTTGCTCTCGCCTCGTCTTTGTCATCCAATCGCTGCCTTTCTTCCTCCTTCTTTGCCTCTGTGTCAATGACGCTATCGTCACTGACAGTAAAGCCGGTGCTTATGAGTTGTGGGGCTGGGATCGAATGCTGACTGTACAACTCATGGTATTCCTGGGGTCCTGGCCATGCTGCAACCCGTGAGAGGCAGCAGTCTCTTTACAGTACCTCCCCCAGGCATGGCCGATCGTGCCATGTAGAAGCAGCATTCTGGGACAGATAATAGGCCATGTCCTGTAGTTTCCCAGGTATGGGTTGGGTCTGAAAAGAGAATGGTCGAAGGGACAAAACCATTGAAGGACTCTGGCATTATTTTTTTGTTTTGTTTTTGATAACCAGATAAGAGGTGCATGGCCAGTTAATAACAAGAAGAACCTCCCCTAGAGATAGTGATGTAGGGCCTCCATTGCCCATTTGATCACCAAACATTTCTTCTCTATCATTGGATAGTGCAGTTCCAGAAGGAGCAGCTTCCTGCTGATATAGGCAACAGGCCACATCACTGGTTAGAATCATGCTGGGACAATACTGCCTTGATCCTTCTGTCGGAGGCATCAGTTTGTAGAACAAACAGATGCCCAAAGTCAGGGCATATCAAGACTGGATCACCACACAGGGTATTCTTCAACCAAACAAAGCTCAACTGTTGTGCCCTTGTGAATTACGTAAATTTCTTGGGGCAGGATTTTAGAAACAAATCTTTCAAGGGGGTAGCTTTCTCAGCCAAACGGGCAATTAAGCATCAATATTAGCCAACTAAGCCCAAAAAGGAGCGGGCTCTTTCTTGTCCTGTGGTCTGGGTAATTCTCTAATAGCTTGTACTTTGTCCACTTTTGGCTTGACCATTCCCTTCTGAATATGGCAAACTAGGTATCTTGTAGAGGTAGAGGCCAATATACATTTCTCCGGGTTGGCTGTGAGACCAGCTGCCCTGAGGGACAGTAACACCGCTTCCAGGTGCAGGAGATGTTTCTCCCAAGTGGGGCTACATACCACTATATCATTCAGATAGGCTGCTGCATAACCCCGGTGAGGACCTTATAGGACATCCATTAGTCTTTGGAAGGTCGCTGGGGCCCCGTGCAGTCCAAAAGGGAGGACCTTAAAGTGATGGAGATCCCTGGGGGGGAAAAGGCTTTTTTCATGCTGTGGGATGAAGGAGAACCTGCCAATACCCTGTAGTCAGGTCTAAAGTAGTGACATACGTAGCCATCCCCAAGCTCTCGATTAACTTGTTTACCCGGGACATGGGGTATGTATCGAATTAGGACATGCTGCTCAACTGGCGGAGGTACACACAACACATTATGGAGGCATTAGGTTTGGAGATCAGAACCGCAGAGGAATACCACACACTTGTGGATGGTTCAATGATGTCCCCTTGTAAAATGTCCATAATTTCTAGTCCAATTGCTTCCCTATGAGCTTCAGGAAATCTTTCGTGCTGTAACCTTGTTGTCTGATTGCCCTTTGTGACAATGTTATGACAGGTAAGCATGTCAGTATAATGTCCCACAAGAGCATGTATTTGTTCTGTTTGTATTGTGTCTAAGGTTTCCTCTATCTGGACTGTTGGTTTCTCTAAATTTCTTTTCTCTGGTGTGAATTGGATGTCTAGAGGTTGTGTATTTGTATTGTATTGTATTGTATTGTAAAACATTCTTGTAGAGCGCATCTATCACCCTACGGGTATCTTGGGGCTAGGACTAAGATGGAAGAAAAAACTTTAGCCAATCCAGTGTCCACATCCTACAGAAACAAGAAAGAAGAAAAGACAGAAGAAAAAGGCCGGCCAAACGTACAGGATTAGGAGGTCATAGGACCCTCCCTAGGAAAGAGCCAGGTTTTAAGACTCCGCCAAAAATCCATCATGGAGTTGGCTTGTCTGATATTCAGAGGGAGGTCATTCCAGCAGCGCGAAGCCACTGTGCTAAAGGCCCTAGCCCCCATCCTAGCCTTCTTAACTCTGCCAGTACTTAGCAGAGAGGCATGCGAGGAGCGTAAAGTTCTTTGAGGCTTATACCAAGACAATCTCTCCTGCAGAGAAATTGGGCCAAGGCCATGTGCCACTCTAAAAGCAATGCATAGGGACTTAAACATGACTCTCTCTTTTATGGGAAGCCAAAGGAGCTCTTGTTACAAACATAGCTGCGAGGTCTGTTCCGCCTTCCTGCTTGTCTGTTTTCCATTTCTTCAGTAAATTAATATGATATATTTGTTCAGATTTTGATCGATGTGGCACTGCTAGATTACGGATCACTGAGGTAACCCTTGAAAGTACTTCATAGGGACCCTGCCATCTGGCTAATAGCTTGTTATCAGAAGAGGGTAGGAGTATTAAGACCTGGTCTCCTACCTGCAATTCACTCACTTTACTATTTTTGTCATATGATTTTTTTGTCTGCGCTGGGTTTTTTCCATATTACTCCTTATCTCTTCCCAGAGACTGTGGACCTTCTCTTAGCATATTCTAATAAACCCAACCCCTCATCTTCCTCCTCCTACCAATGTTCAGATGCCATATCCAGCAGTGTGCAAAGCTGCCATCCGAACACTAATTCAATGGGGAATAGCCAGTGGGTGACAGCACATTGGTGCACATGGCAAATATAAGATTAGGGGCAGGTTTTGGTCCCAGTCTCTTCCGGTGTCAGAGACCAGCTTTTTCAAAATAGTTTTAATGGTCCGGTTGTAACGTTCCACCAACCGATTGGTCTGTGTGTGGTAAACGGGATTGCGCATCTGAGAGATCCCGAGTATCCCACAGACCTGTTTAATCAATTTGGGCATACAAGTAGTCCCCTGATCTGTTAGTAGCTCTCAAGGGAATCCCACCGTAGAAAAAAAATCATTCATAGATGAGTTACAATAGTTGTTGTCATGCTGGAGAGCAGCATGGCCTTTGGATACTAGGTGGCATCGACCACCAAGACTAAAATGTTTTGTAACCCTGAACAGAGGCTACCAATGGGCTAACCAGGTCCATTCCCACGCTATAAAATGGAACATCGATGCCCGGTAAAGGTTTTAGAGGGGCCTTAGCTATGTGTGCTGGAATAACCTGCTGACATTGTTCACAGGCAGCGCAAAAATGCTGGAGGTTAGAAAAAACCCTGGCCAGTAAAATTTCCTTAGCAAGCATTCTTCAGTCTTTTCACAGCCGTAATGTGCCAGATGTAATACCTGCTGCGGGAAAGGGAAAGGGACAACCAACTGGCTCACAAGATGTCATCTTTCTTTACCATTCTATATAACAAGCCCTTGAAAGCACTGAAGTAAGGGCCTACCTGGCCATTGACTTCCGTGACCAGTTGTCCCCATGCGTGGCTGAGGTATGGATCCTGTTTCTGTGCAGTGCGAAAGCTACGAGGGGTATTCCCACTGTCAGTTGTGAGGCAGAAAGAGAGGTGACATTAGATTCCCCAGACAACACGTACAACCTATTGTGCATGCCTTTCTCTCTTTGCTGTAAATTCCTGTGTTCCTTACCCGCTTCCATCCCTTCCTTATGACATGGTGCCTCCCTTAGCCAGGTCATGTTCCTTTCTTCTTGGTCAAGAGAAAAGAGTAACAAGGAGAAGTCTGGATAATCTGTCCCTACCATCATCTCTTCCACCATCTGAGGAAACATTCCTACCCGTAACTCTTCTGGCTGTCCTCTCCAGTTCATAGTAACTTTCACTATGGAATATGGCTTACTGTCCCTGTGAACACAGGTTATTATTGTCACTGTCTCTCCATGTACCCATTGTTCTGTTATCACCTTTCTTGAATAATTACTGAGTGGCGGCAACCTGATACTACTAATATGGTGAGCATCTCCTCATTCACTTCAAGGGACCTGCTGTATTTACCTGGGCTTCCCCCAGCCCAGAGGACACATCCTCTAGCATAGCCTATGCCCATGGGATCTGCTGGCGGTATTTTCTGGGGGCAATTGCAGGCCTTATGGCCCCATTCTGCACAAATGAAACATTGGGGTCCCTGACTCACTTCCCTCCCTTGGGTTCTCTCTATAAACTTTTGGTTCAGGGTTGGGTCGAGGGAGAGGTTTAGAAGGGGGATTCCTCCAACTGAGTCTGGTCGAGAATCCTGTCCTGTGAGTAGTGCGTTTAAATTCAGGGGACCTACGAAAAGCACATGCCAAGTCAATAGCCGTGGTAACTGTTACATTAAGGTGTTGTTTGATCCAGCTCTTTGTAGGCCCAGGAAGGGCCTCCAAGAATTGTTCCAGATATACCTTATCTAGGATAACCCCCTGGGGTCCAAGCCAACGGTTTCCCATATCCTAACTCCTATAAACAAGAGTCCTCTGGTTGTCATGAGGACTGCACTTTTCTTTCTGGAATTGTATCTAGTATATTCACTATCAAAGCCCTCTTGACTTCTGGGTAAGGAATGGTACCGGACGGATTGGCTGCCTGATGGGCTGTTTGTAGCTCTCCAGTCGGAAGAGGTGCAATGTACTGACTCCAATGTTCAGGAGGCCATATTGCAGAGGTAGCCACTCTTTCGAAGTTTGTAAAAAAAGAAATCTGGATCTTCTCTGCTTCTGTACTTCTCTAGAACAGAGCTAGGTATATTAGGGTGAACCTTGGTGCTTGCGATGGTGTCAGCGAGTCGTTGTATTGCAGTGTCCAGTACCTGTTGGTTAGTGGCTATAACTGTGGCTTGGGTTTTTAGTGCTGTATGCAGCTCTATTTGTTCTTGTTGAACAGCCTATGTTTGTTGCTCTGCTGCCAATTGTAAATGGCATTGGCCCTCGGCTAACTGTTTAACCATGTCCTCCATGGTTATAGGGGGAGTTACATTCATCTCCTGTGTGGAAGTTATGGAAATCCCACCTGTGACACTACTGTCACAGGGAGATGGATTGGACACAACTGCAATTGCTTTGAAAGTATGTCTATTTTTTTTTATAACGTTTGGTCACAATCCATTATGGCCGGATTATAACCCATCTGCTCATTCGCCTTCTCTTCCCAACTTGACACTTCTCTCTATATGGTCTGGGCTGGTAGGTGGAGGATGCCCTCGGAAAGAAATGAACATAGGCTTTTATTTATACCGGTTTTTTTTTCACTTCTGGGGAACCCCAATACCATGCCGCTTGGTGACAGTTCACTACTCAACTGTCACTACAAAATGGACAACTGGTACTCAAAACAGTGAACTCTCCGTGATATAGTGGTGTACAAGTTATACAGACCGGTTAGCAGGAGAAACAAGAAAATAAGATTGTAAAGAAACAGGTTTGTTTTAAAACCAGTTCACAAACTCCTAAGCAGCCACCCACCACAATACCCTCTCCTTCCCCTGTGTAGTCATTTGCCTGCGGCTTCGGCTCTCTTCCCGAACCACGGTGGCCTGGTCCAATGAGCCTTCCTCCGAGGGGGGCATCCACTTCTCTCTTCCCGCTGTATTGGAATCCGCCCCCTATCGCTCTTTGGTTCTAGCCACCTCACCTGCCATCCTTCCGTCCTTCCACACACCGATAGTCTCCTGCAGACATCCTCAGAATCCAAGGACCCTCCATTAGCACTTTGCTCACATATCACTCTCGCCTTTGTCGTCAGGTCGCTATCTTTCTTCCTCCTTCTTTGCTCTCGGGTCAATGATGCCATGGCCAGTACAACCGGCGCTTATGAGCTGCCGGCGCTGGGATCAAATCAGCCACTAGAATGCTGACTGCACGCCTTGTGGTATCCCGGAGTGTCCTGGCCATGCTGCAGCCCGTGAGAGGTAGTTGTCTACTTTCAGTAGACCTTTAACATTACAGAACACAATATGAATATTACTTGTCATATGTGTGAGAGGAGAGAGAAAATGTAATCAACAGATGCAGTCAACTTATATGGACGAACCATACAGAACCAGCAGTGCAACTAAAGAAAGAAAAAAAAAGTAAGGCTTAATAGTAGAAGAATACAGGAAGAAAGTGTAAGAAAGTAGGCAAAAAAAAGGATAGATCAGGGAAAGAGAAAAGAAAGGATAGAACCTGATAGAAGAAAATAAGATGGTAAGAAGCCAAAAAAGTGAAGAATTTCTCCCATATCGAGCGGAGCTGTCCGTATATCGACTCATAATCATTTTTGAGGCGGCAATAGTTGCATTATCCTGCTTTTCGTTAATAAAAAGAACCGCACTCGGCCGGCTGCCGCTACAGAGCCCCGAATCGTACCAGTGCCGTCCATACATCGGCTTATAAACATTTCTAAGGCTCGGGGGTTATCATCTGATGTACCCTCCTCTTTCTAAACCAATCACCGCATTGGTATTTGGTTGTCTGTCGCTACAAAGTCTCTAAACCACTGGGATGCATCGGGAGTTTTCTTCTATTACTAACTTTCATCCTTGCTGATATTCCACACCGGAAAGCTGTCGGGTGACTTTACGTCATCGAGACCAGTATATATATAAGAGCACCGTTAGAAACGAACAACCACTAATTATAAGTCCTTGTTGAACCTGCTCTATTCTACTACTTTATCGGAGTCATCTATATTTCAAGTTCTATCTAGAAGCCTTATACTCAAATTAAACAACTTTAAGCAATATGCGGTTTCCTGACGAAGGCTGTATAGCCGAAACGCGCGTAGTTCTTCATCTACCGCATTGCTTGTTCTCCATCTACCACATTGCTTCGATCAACTCTATATCTATACGGTTTATATAATTGTTCGAAATTTGTACTGTATATCTATAAAAAAAAAGTAAAAAAATGAATGATGGATAAAAAGTGAAAAGATCAATATTAAATATATTTTTCTAATCAATACCTGTGTGTGGAAGAAAATATTCTTATTTTTGCATAACTTATCTATAGTTTATGGTCAGTCCTTTACTATACACCTAGCCATGTATACTCGCTATAATTACTTACCTAAATAGCTCTTCTCCCTATATATAGCAAGTTCATCTATTTAATAGGGGTCCCCTTTTTTCCAAATAGCCAAAAAAGCTTTAACCATAGAGAACTGCGAGACGTGTAGTACAACATCAATATTGAATTGGAGTGGTGAAACACGATGAAGACAGACAGCTAAGGAAAGATCAACCAGAAGGTGACAAATAGGCCCCCAGAGACAAATGTGTAACAAAAGAGAGATATGGATCAATAAAATAAAACAAATACTAGAACAATTTCATAAAGAAACTAGTGGCACTTAGCAACATGTAGGGAACAGGGTGTAAACACTAGGACAGGGGAGAGTCATTGTTAGAGAGAAACATCTGGGCCGAGGTACCAAAACAGACAGAGGAAGGCTGTAAAAAATAAGAATATAAGATGGAGATTTTGAATTAAACAGAACCGCAATTAGAACAATACCCAGGAGCAGGTAAAACAGAAAACAATAATGCATAAAAAATCAAGTCTTTCCAAGGTTCATTTCTTCTCCTTGGCAACAAAAGATTAATTCTTTTTGCTTGTTTGGGGAGTCAAAAGATAGAGTTATCTCCTTGTAAGTGAACTTTAACAGGCAAGGATCTACAAGACCATATCGAGCACTCATGGAACATAATGCACGACATAGTGATAGAAACTCTTTTAATCGGTTAGCTGTTGCTCTAGCCACATCCCATGCAAAGAAGACTTTCTGACCTGACCATACAATTTGCATTAGACAAAACCCTCATGAGAACAGAGTACTGTTGAAATAGAACTATGATTCCTCTTGATCGATCCAAAAACAAATGCCATCAATGTTTTGGGGCCACCTCAGCGGGCGTGTTGCAAACTAAGATCCGTTCCTTCTTTTAGGCCCACAATTTTTGGAATAGGCTTTTTAAGAAAGGCGATCATATCGGAGCCCTCCATACCCTCTAGAATTCAGTAAATTCGTAAATTATTGCTATATATCTCGGTTCTCTGAGCCTTCTGTTTGTTGTTTTAGAAGAGAGATTTCTTTGGACATTTCTTCAGCTTTGGTCAACGTATCTTGGATATTGCTTATTCTTTGTTCTCTTGAATCCTCTGAAGCGAAGTGTTTGTTTCTCTCAAGAAGAGCTTTGGGTGGTTTATTTCGACCATTAAGTCTTCAAGTGTCAGAGGTAATGGAGACTTCATTGGAGAAGTGGGTTCCTTAATGTGCCTTTTATTGGTACTGCTACTGGAGACTTAATGTTGAAAGCGAAGATGCAGACTTTGAAATGGAGGCGGACACAAAGTTCATGCCTAAATACAGAGATCTGGGCTAGCAGTGACCAAAATGAAAGGAAAGTCACGTAGAAATAACCCAGTCTGACAAAAACGGTTTGATGATAAAATTCCCTGCAGCAGGTCGCAGTCAAGTAAAAAAAAAGGAAATTAAGCAATGAATGAGGCAGGCTCACCAGTCGTTAAGAAAGATGAAAAGGAGGTCTATTACTCTCCTTTCCTCATATTTGTTGCATAAAACTGTGGCACCTTGATTTAAATCGATTATTCATTTTTGTTTTTATTTCTTTCTTCCTTTTTCCTCTTTCCTTTTGTGTTATTGGGAGCAAGCGCCAAATAAAAACGTCAAATGTTTGAAATGTCCAAATAAAATGACATTAGAATCCCCCTACGGACTCCCCCTTGTGATCAGGCAGGTGCAGACATCAGGAGCACCCTGCAAGTCAAAATATGCAAAATATGGCTTTTACGGCAACCCGGCTTGAGAGGATAAATGCGGGAGGAACAAACTATATGAAAAGACCGTAAGGTGGCCTGAAAATGTCACATACCCGCTCCCTGCATGCACCGGTGCCACCATGGCTCGCCTCAAAATGAGAGGATAGCTAGTTAGGGCAAGGCTCTGAATAAAGTCGCCGAAGCTTCGGGAGACTCAGGAGCCCGCTGCCTTCTTGCAGGCAGTTCCTTGGTTGAGCCTTAAATATGGACTGACCAATGAGAAGAAATGAAAGCGATTCACCAAATTCTTTTTTGCAGAAATTCAACCCAGTCCTCTCAGCCTCACCTCCTTTTATCATTGGCTGAGAGTGAATTAGTCTCAGTCACTGAGAGGTGGGAGGGATGGACCTGAGTGAGACAAGAAGCACCTGGCAACCAGGGCTGGCTTTATCGCTAGTGGTGCTGCATGCAACACAGTCTTTTTTGGTGCCTTCCCAATGACCTACTTCACCACAGATTCCCTCACTACCACCCTCCAACAGTGCCCCTCATCTCTCCATAGCTCCCTCTGACATGCATCTCATTTTTAGGTCGAGCCTAGTGGCAGCGCGCATGCACTGCTCGCTCTGCGAGACATGCAGAAGCCTCGCCTTCTCTCTGCCCATATTTTTGATTGGTTGCTGTCATTGTCCTTGGTAAATGCTGACTTCCGATTGATAATGAGCCTTGTTAGTCCCTCCTCGTTAATGCCCTGTCTCCAGTTGTTACCTCTCATGAGGACTGGATCTTTTACTTGGCTCGTTACACAGTCTGCATTATTTTGGATGTGAGCACTATTTTGTTTAATGTTATGCCCCGATTCCGGACAATTGGTCGCAGCACGCTGCCCGCTTTTATTTTACTTATTAATCGTGATCCGCTTTAACTATAGCAGGCGCCTTTCTTTCTTTATTTATTTAATGTACTAATGTTGGTCCGCTTTAAGCATAGCGGACGTATTTACTTATTTATTTATTTTTTTGTTCACTATCGCCCATGCGGCGCTTTCACATTTATGGAGGCCACGTCCTTTCTTTAGACAAACTGTGTCTAAAGAATGGTGTGCAGCCACTATTATAGTGAAAGCGCGGCATGGGCGCTTTTACCCAAAAAAATCATCTGTCAACTTGACAAACAGATGCCTTTTTCAATCAAAGCGAGGCATGCGACGGTTTCACTTTAAATAGTGTACGCGCCCCTTTCTGTAGACAGGGTTTGTCTAAAGCAGGGGATGCGGCATCCGTAAATATGAGAAAGCGCCGCATGGGCGCTAGCGAACAATAAATTGTTTGCAATGATGCGAGACCTATTGCATTGCAAATGATTTTTGTTTTCGCCGTCCCATCTAAAAGTATTATTTCTTTCTCTGCCGTCACTGGCTCCCTTTACCTGCTCTGCTGCCGGCGCATATAAACGCGGCCTCCCTTTGTCTGTCTGCAGGTACTGCTGCCTCTCACAGGAGGAATGCGCTGCCAGCTGCCCACGTTTGCCGCACTCACTGAAGGGTGCGCATGGCTGCTTCTCGATCTCGGTACGTCAGTGATGCATTGTTTAGCACTGCAGTACAGAGTCAGACAGCGTTTAATTCCACTTGTTACCTCTGTTTCCCGCCCACAGGTCGAGCCTGAGGCACCCACGAGGGGACCTGGGTGTCATGTTTTTTCCTCAGAATAAGGAACTGCTCTCCATTTCACCTTTTGTTGTGCTTAGAATTCAGAGGAATTAATGACGCGAATGGTTTGAATGGTTAGCCTTTGTGCTTTGAGTAAAAACAAAAACATTATGCTTTTATAGCTAATGATTGAGGGCAGTTTATCATCCGTTCTGTAGCGATTTATCTATAGACCTTTACTTAGAAGTTTATTTGTATGAAAAGAGTACTGGTTAATGTTTGGTATTGGTTAAGTTAGTAAGAAAGGCTGCGTTGACCTTTCCGGGATTTGAACCCCTGAATTGTAGGTCACATCTTAGTGATCGGCCATGAGCCCTCCTAGTTTGATTGAAATATGCATGCTGTCTTCCGTGTCAAGATGTCACGTACATGTGGCACATGAGAACCAGCACAGGATTCATGCAGCTAGAAGCCCAGTCCTCAAGGTTCCTAGGTGTATACACAGCACACCGGACAGTCATGGACTAGATAGAAGCCATGCCCCATCTATGTGCTAATTAGCCCCCTTATGTTTTTTAGGTGCGGGTGGACATTTTTTGGGACTGGTTGAATAAGTGACACGTGGCTGGATGAGGATGTGTGTGGAGACCACAACTTTGTTTCTGTCATGGTACATGCCCACCTGTGGCATATAAAAGATAAAGTGGACGGGGGGCTTGGTAAGCTCAAGAACTGTAACTAAGAATCGTGTCCTAGAAGCGTATCTTTGTAATTAAGGGCGTGGCTTAAAGCACGTAAACCAAAGTAGTGGGCTTCACACATCGTGTCACCCGACAAGTATTTGGGTATCATTCTGTGATTTTACTTTATTGCATCCAGGCCTACAAAACATAATTGACATAGGTCTAAACAAGGCAGACTTATTGGCTTTGGCAATGGATGTTATCAGTTTGGAATATATTAATAGCGACAATGATTTTGTGGTAAACAGGATTGACATATGTTTCAGTTCTGAAAAAACGAGATTGAATTAAACATATTTAAGGTGCCTGGGAGGAGTAGCGGTCTTCGGAGTGTCTCTGCTACTCCCGTTCTCACTTTCACATCACTTTCCTCTGTGGTCTCTCACTGTTAGATACTTAATGCCATTTTTCTCCACACGTCATTCCGAAATCCTTACTGCATCTTCCACACACCATCGTTCTTCAGCACTGTATTCTCTCACCCTCATTATACGTGTACGACCACTTATCTCTTCCATTAAACACCCCTTCAGACAGACCCCCCCTCCCCCAACTCTCTCTCTCCTGTAAGCACCGATTTTCTTTTCTTGGGTGCTGTTAATATTTCGACAATTAAATACCTCTATCCCACACTTCCTCATTGAATCACAATTGTAAATGGCACATATGTAGCCTTTGCGCTCTGCAAAGAGGCCAATGATTGGATGGGCGCTATAGCCTTAAGGCTGAAAGGTACTGTGAGAAACTTGCACTGCCTTCAGCTTGACCTCAAGAGTGTGCAATAGTTCCCTGTCATAAATACCCACCTACAACCTGAACTCACCCAGACACCTACAGGTGATTCAATTCACAATATGTTGCATGAAAAAAATCGGATAAACAATACCTGGAGAAAGCACATTTCTTTGGGTTATGCAAGATGAAGTAAAACATGATTTGAAAACAATGGCTTCATCGCTGGCATGGATTACCTTAAGTGTTTTTACAGTCCTTGATAGGGCTTGAAAGGGACCAATTTCAAAGTCCATTTCCAATTACTGCTGGGTCTAAGACACTGAAGGACCCACCGCACTTAAAGGTCCTGGCAGGCAGTGGACATCAACCATTCTTTACCAAACCTGAAACACTCACAGCATACGAAGGTAAACCCAGTGCTTAATTTGAGCTGGTGGTTTTCCGGTGCTCAGCGCTGGCACTTAATCATCAACACTGTGCTTTTCATGAGTACCAGTGAAGGACACATTTATGTATTTATTATGGGGAGATTAAGTGATTTGCTCAGCATTACATAATGTTGAGCCAACGCAGAGACTCTAACCTGGTTCCCAGCTCCGAAGTAACCAGCTCTGGCCATTATGCCAATTCACATGCTTAGTAGTTGGTTCTGTTTTAGGTGGTTCTAACAGGAGAAAAGGGATGGAGCAAGTCGCGTCCTGACGAGAGCCCCTGCACATATTATTTTTTTTTACAAATTAACCACTGGGTAAAACTACATGAGGAGCACGGCAGCTGATCTCAAGACTGGTGCTCCACAGTCAGCATTTACAGTTCCTGGCTAAACTTTCATTACACCCGTGTAATGATACATGGGATTTCTTGCATTTCATGTTATGCTTGTTATGGATCATTCACAAAATTACACCACGTTGCATAATTTCAAGTCTGTTCAGGTAAAATCTTTCACAGGAGTATGAAAATGTGGCCGCACAGAACACAAGCAGCAGTTTGCGGCACTTGTGTTCTTGCGCTTTTTTCAGTTTTGGACAGAAGGATACATTTCACCCTAAAATGTAGTGCCAAATGCTAGATTTGCATTTCATGTAACTTGTCCATAATTTTGTAAAAGGAAATTATGCAAATTGTGCACACCCCTACCCATGGCTTGGTTGTTGGTTGGAAATTCTTGAACAATTAGCGCCGTGAAGGCGCCAATTAGCGCCGGAATAGTGCATGCACTATTCTAGGGATGTACAGTTTGGGCCGATTTAGATCTCGGAGGACGGGTTACTCCATCACAACGGTGACAGATATCCCATCCGCTGACATATAAATCCCATAAGATATAATGGGATTCATATTTTGGCAGACAGGATATCCATCGCCGTTGTGAGGGAGTAACCAGTCTCCCAAGATGGAAATTGGGCCCTTTCTCTGGAAGATAACAATCAGGAGTTGAGTGAGTGAATGGGTGTGTTCATATTGTTACTGCAGCAAGAGAAGTCACATTCCAGTATGTTTCCGCCTCTTTCCTCCTTGCTGCGAGGTCTGGAAGTCACAACCAAAATGTTTCGTCAGCAAGAGCACCTCCGTCTATGTAAATATTGATGGAAGAGCTTGGGTCTGGCAGCCCTGTGCTAAATGCATAGCTCAGTGGGACCAGAGTGCATGTTTAAGTGCTGAATTCTTTCAAAACCCTAATTTGCTCCACCACCACCTGGGATCTTTGATCTGCCAACTAAAACATCCAAGTGCCACCCAAGCCACCCTCTGCAGCTCCCAGTTCCAGATCTCTTTATCTCTGTGGTCCCTGCCACTGGAATTCAATGCCCCTGCTATCCAGGCATGCCCCTCACTCATTGAGATTACTACAATCTTCCTCCTGTAGTCAGAAAGAAAAAGTAACTTCCACGCATCCGAACAAACTGTATATGAGCACTGTTTTCTCTGTTCAGTTTCTCTTACTGCAGCACAAAGTACTTTGGGGCCTTTACCCACCGCCTCCCCTCCCTCCCGTTGTCGTGCCTTTTTTACCCACCCCCCACCCCTCCTGTAGTCCATGCCTTCTCCCTTCGGTAGAGCGTGTGCACGATTTCTTTTATTATTATTTTGGAATATCTTCCGCTCAGCTTGACACTGTTAGCTGTCGAGAAGTAGCGCTGCAAGGCCCTGTGCACGCGGTTCATGACGCACATTCTAGATATCATGGGTCTCGGCTGGATGAGTCCAGCTTCACCGATCGGGACATACACGTCTTTGGGTCACGTGGCTTCAGTGGGTGAGTTAGTCACAGGGTAAGTTCTAGTTGGTCGCTGGCGTCAGACACGTGGTGGCTTCTGAACATCTCCATGATTAATGACTGTTATCCTTTTTGGGTTATTGAGCGCCATCCTGTCTTTAAGATGTGTTGGTGTCACCTAAGAGACACTGCTGGGTGCCCAGAGCATGGCATTGCTATTGTATGAAGAGGTGTCGTGACTAAGTCTCCTGGACTGACGTGACTCTAACGTTTTAGCTCCTTTTCCATGAAGAAGGCCTCTTGATCCCCGGAACGCATGGGACTGAGTGTACAGTGATTGCGTCACGTGATTGACAGAAGAGAGTCCAGTTAAGTCTCTTCAGTGAAATAGACGTCTTCGTCTTCACTGTTGGACTCAACATTGAAGGTCACATTTCACGTCCCCAGTGATTCCATTAAACTCGTATAATTGAGGAAGCATTCAGTCTTTACATCTGGATTCTTTTTGGGAGAGTGCGCAGCCAGTCTGTACATCCGATGGACTGACAGCATGAGTGATCTTGGGCAGAAGACGCTTTTACTGCAGCACCAGGAATACAGAAGTAAACATTCTCAGTGCACATTCACTCGGCTGGAATAAAGGTTGATTCAGAAGTGACAATTTGGAAACACTGAATTAACAGGTCTCGGGTGTAATCCCCTGTTCCAGAGGCCCTGTGGTGAGCACTTTGCTGGACAACGAATGTTGCAGCCCTATGTGTAATCGACGTTCATCCCTTGGTGACCGGTGATGTTAGTACATACACCATGCAGACAGCCCTATGGAGTGAGCAGCACAAGAGCCCCACTCAGGTGGAGTCAGCAGCCCCCCTCCCTCCCCCAGGCCTTCTCTGTACATCCTCTGGGGTGGCCCTTGATGCACCGCTGACAATCCTAAGACTCAACCACCCCCCTGAGAGGCGGTAGACCCCCTGTGGTCTCAGGACATTGCAGACACACAGGCAATCTTCAACGAGGGTGAGGATGGGAGTTGTTATGAGCGTGAGGTTTCGCTGACATTATTTACTCCAAGTACTGCCCCCCCCACCCCCCATGTCAAACCAGACCGGGAGTTGTGACGGTGGCGGGTGTGAGGAGAAAGATTAAAGAACAAGCATTTGCAATGCAACAGGTCTTGCATTATTCGACTTTGAGCAGTTGGCATTGTAAATGACAATGCCTTTTAGTTATGTTTTGGTTTTTAAAACATAAATAAAAGGCTTGGTCATTTACAATGCCAATAGAACAAAGTCGCGTAATTGCAAGACCTATTGCATTGTAAAGGCTTGTTTATAGCGCTACATAGTTCACTCACACTCAGTTCTGTGATCTGTATCGTACACGTTCTGTGCAGGGGGCACATTAACCCTCTGCGCTACCGTAGGATGAGTCAAAACCGGCACTAGAAGTCCAATCTCTCTCCAGGAGGAACATTATTCACCAGAGTTATCTTGACATTTTTATTGTTGTCTGAAAACTGCTGGGCACACAAGGATCTCTGCAGGATGTGCTTTTAGGCCATACATTAGTTTTCAAAAGCGCCCCCATCCAGGTCAGCGCCAGGTGCGGCTGCACCAGTCGCACTGCCCATTAGCCATCCCTGCTGGCAACCACTGCAGTCAGTGCTTGCGGCCTCTCATGCGTCCTAGCCCTACCAGTACCCATTAGCCCAAGAGTGTGAGGCTGCAGCCTTCTCCTGAGTCATGGGGAGGCCTTGCATCGCAAGACCTGATGCTCCCTCGTCATCCAACGATGGTGCTTTTGTAACCAAGGGAAAATACACAAAAACCTAACATCAGAGCTGCCAGAGAGCGGGCAGCAACACAAAAGAGGTACTGTGTAGACCAGAGTGCATGTGTTAATGTGTGCGTGTGGGTGTGTATTGTGTTGTACTGTTGTTTACATTGCCTTTATAAACAACACAACAAAGACGCACACTTTTAGACACGCTCAAAAGTCCACACATGCTCTGAAGTTACCTGTTCATTAACCCATCTGTTGGAAACCGGGCAACCGGGTTAGCAGTTACCAGGTTCCCAGCACAATGGTAGCTTGGCTCGAGCGGTTGGGGGTCAGGCACCGTGTTAAGCGTACGTCACACCCTCACAATAACCATGTGTTCATCCGTTCCAAAAACGACACTACACCGTAAAAATCATGAAAGAAAGTAGTTTGTCTTTATCTTATTTTCTCTTAGTTGCAGGGTTCATAAAATAAATACAGTACCATAAGATTCTCCTTTAAAAGGGCAGGTCAAATAAATAATACCACAGTGGGGTTTCATTAAATAGGATCAGGTCATAAATAAGCAAGGAATAAATAGGGGTGCAATAAATACAAATGGCTAATAAATACTGTCAGACAATAAATACAATGCAGGAATAAATACAGTCAGACAATAAATACAGTCAATAAATAAAGCACCTTCAATAACTTAAATAACACAATTAATGACAATTACAGTTCACATCACTTTCCTGAGGTAGTTTGGTTTTACTATGCCCAAGTACAGCTTGTGGTCATTGGGATGACATGGGGGGTGTCCCACCTAGATTGGTCAAGGCTGGGCCTGAACTGAGGTAGAATAAGGGTAACCTAGGGATCTGGCTCTCCCAAAAATACACAACCCCTCACAGAGGTCACTGCACCAGTCTCAGTTCACCCCTGGCACTCCCAGGCTGGTTCTAACACCCCTCTAGCCCCTAGAATGGTCTTTTAGGGCTCCACAGGGCCTCAGATGCCCTTTCTACCACTTACTGCCCTTTTCACGATGATCGGCTCTGCTCGGCGCCGGGTCGACGTCGTGAGGCGGCTCCGGCTCGATGTCGCTGGGCGGCTCCGGTTCGGTGTCGCTGGGCGGCTCCGGTTCGGTGTCGCTGGGCGGCTTCGGATCGATGTCGCTGGGCTGTTCCGGATCGATGTCGCTGGGCGGCCTCGGCTCGATGTCGCTGGGCTGCTCCGGCTCGATGTCGCTGGGCTGTTCCGGATCGATGTCGCTGGGCGGCCTCGGCTCGATGTCGCCTTCCGGCATCGCAGGGTCCCGGTCTCCCCGCTTCCGGGTGTCTCCGGAGTGCGACCTCCACTCCCGACCTCCGGCGCGCTTCACCTCAGATTCCGGCGTCTCCGGAGTGCGATCTCCACTCCCGACCTCCGGCGCGCTTCACCTCGATCTCCGGCGACTCCGGAGTGCGATCTCCACTCCCGACCTCCGGCGCGCTTCACCTCGACCTCAGGTGACTCCTTACTCGACCTCCGGTGCCTCTCCACGACCTCCGTCGGCGCCCTCTCTCGGCTCCGGGTACAACGTCTGCTTTCTGTCAGCGTCGCTTCTCCACCTCAGGCCTCAGGTCTCCAGGCTTCTCGACGTCAGGACTCCAGGAGGACACCGCTAAACAGGTCAGGAGCTTGCTGGTCTTCTTCTTTAAGGCCTCTTCACAATATTTAGGTCCTTAAGACGGTTTTTCTGGTCTTGGTCCCACACAGGGCTCTAGGCTGGGCTTGGTCAGTAGGGACTAGCATCAAGGGTGGGTTTCTGGACCCCACTCCAAGCACTGGTTTCCACCCCTGCTGCCTTACTCCGACCACCTTCTGAACTGGTCCTCTCTCCTCTCTAGTCAGATGCCAACTGCCACTCTGAGATGGCCTCCCAACATTCTAAACTGCCTCTCCCTGTCACAGGGTTCCAGAATGTTGCAGAAGGTTCTAGAAATCTCCAGTGGGTTCTGATGATGTCACAGGTGACAATGGGTGGCCACCATTTTGTGTCTCAGGCCCTCAGACAGAAGTTCCAGGGGTAGGGAAAATGGCTCCCTGACCCTGCATCAATACTAAAAAGTCTGGTGGTTCCCAAAAAGGAAAAATTATAACAGGGTTTGAGGCAGAAGGGGGACAAAATAAATAATGATGAGGAGGGACCACCCAAAGGGCTGACAGGTCTAACACCATCAAATAGCCAGTATGCTCTATTAGACATGTAATTGGTGTGTATATATATATCAAATAAATGGTAGAAACAGTGCACACTATTTCATTACTTCACTTTTTCTTCTTTTTTGTTTTTTTTTATCCATGAGAGACTTTAGAAAACATCAGCCATCTTGCAGAATTTATGTTATTTTAGAATCGAAAGGTAGTTTTGACCACAAGGTTTGAGGTTAGCTCCTTATGCAAAGAATATACACTGAAGATAGCTCTGATCCCTAGTATGCTACTGATCAGTTCATTGTGTATATTGTCAAAATGAGGGGTGTGCCACATCACTTCATGGTGAAATTACCTCCCCGATGACTTCAAAATTTTTCCCTAAATCACTTTTTCGCTGTCTTATTGGATATTCCTGGCTTCTGGTGGCGTCCTTACCCTGGCATATGGTGGCTGCCACCTGCTCGCAAGTGTTGGCATCTGCCTCTGCCATTTTATTGACAATATTTCAAATTAAGCCTTCTCTTCCATTGGAGGGCCCTCCTTGCCATAATGTGGGCATTGTAGGCATCATAATGGCCCGCTTAACGAATTGTGGAAATTCCAGGCATTTTTCATGGCCTTAACATTAGATGTTCCTTTTGTTCCTTCTCAACATATTGTGGGACGTCCAGGCATTAGGGTGGCCCTTTCATGAGCAGATCAATAACACATTTTAGCCTATCTAGCTATTAAGCTGGACCTTGCAAATGGTGGTCTTCCATGGTATTTGTGGGTGTTTCAGGACTAATTGCGGTTCTAGCATATGTTCACCTTCATTGCTTATGCGGGGTATCATATTCCTAGGTATTATGACACCCCTGACACACACTAGCCTCCCATGGCTTCTAATAAGCATCCGAACATAGAGTAGGCATCCATGACATTTGGTGGCCTCCACTAGCATGTGATGGTCATCCCTGGCAGGTGGTGTGATAGATGCTATGTGAGGCACACACTGGGATACATGTGACAGCAGTTCTTATAAGTACTTGATGAAAGTAAGCTGTTATGTGGGCGGCATGCTACTTCGGTTTACTACATGGAAAATTGAATTTTGGGCGACATTAAATATTACTTTCGAAAAATGGCAAGATTTTATGTGGACTTTTAGTTCATTGATACTAATTGAAAAGCATGTATTTGGGAACAAAATGTATGTATTTTCGGAAAATGTCAAATTAAGGCTTTAGGACAAAATTATGTTTTTTTTCTGTAGTGTATTTAAAACTGAAAATAGAGTGACGTTTTGGGCAGAAATGGAGAAACGTATTGCTGATTTGATTTTCTTAGTATCAGAGGGCACTTATTGCTATGGCTGTCGTTGTATGATGTATGCAGAGGCATTTTCAACCTACCAATAATGCTTTTATAACATTATCCCTACTGCTGTCTAAGTCAAGAGTCTACGAGATTGATGTAACCAGTGGGTATGGCTGTTATCTCAATTGATTGGCAATGAGATTACAGAGGGAGCGGACAGGGTGGCACATCGGTGAAACAGATGGCAATGAGAGCTCAGGGGGAGCAGGCAGGGTGGCACATCGGTGAAACACAGCTCCAGAGCAGTGCTAGCAATATGCAAACAAGGAAATATGACCCTATTTCTCTTTCATTTATTGAAGAATATACATGTTAAAGTGCAACATTCCCCCGATTTATTATTGGCATTTGCTGTTTTAATTTGGCCACTTGGTTTGTTTATTTACTTTTTCTGTTACTATTTTTGATTATTTATCATGAACCTTTTCATTTGTTTACATGGCACAATCATTTGTGTCCCTTCTCTGTGTTTGTGCTGGTGCTATTGGTGACCCAAGATCATCACTTGCCCCTTTCATCCTGCTCTCCTCTTGATTGACATCCCACTTTTGGCCCAGTGAAGTTGGCAAAGGGGAAAGGAGTTTGAAGTGACAGACAGGTGTCACTTGGACCCCGCTATAATTGTTAGACTATGGGCCAGATGTACGACCCTACTAATTTGCGACTCGCAAATTGGAATGTACAACAGTGTCTCAGACACTGTTTGCGATTCCTAATGGGGTCGCAAATTGCATGCCTCATTAATATTCATGAGGCAGGTGCAATTTGCAACCCCATTAGGAATGGCTAGCATTCCCAGGGATAGTGGCCTGCTGGGGTCAGCAGACCACCATGTCCGTGACTGCTTTTTTAAATACAGCAGTTTTATTGTTAAATGCAGCCCGTTTTCCTTACCGTCACCAACATGGGTGGCACGCTCCAATTAGGCTGCCCACGATGCATTGGTCTACCGTCCTCACAATGTAAAACCACATCTCCCATGAGCGAGTGACTTGAGCGGACGCCCGGGATCGGCCTACCAGAGGCGCCGCCCCGATTATGTCACATGACGCAGTTGTGCCGTGCATGGAGAACATCGCCCACAAGCGAGCGATCCAACTGCGATGCCGCCATGGGTGATGGCACTTCCCCCATCACAAAAGCACTCTTGAATTAAGTGGCTGCAGCTGCTTATGAGGATGTAATCATAACGGGCCGCACAATAAATACCCGGCTATGCCCCCTCTCCCTTGCACGTCAGGAGGAAGGAGCAGATGAAGCCACGTTTGCAGACAGGAACAAACCTTGACAAAGTAAGAGAAGTGTATGTGTGTAGGGATATTGATCCCATGATTTGTATTACCGAGAAGGGGATAGTTACTATGATTTACTGAAAAAGGAACTACTCTTCCACCCGCATTGCTATATTAGAGCTTGACTACAAGGGTTCCTGAGGTTTTAGTTTGTTTAGATCAAGGATCTGTTCCTTAGGTAGAAGTGCCTTCCTGATTTCAGGTGAAGGCACGCTCTCCATCAAACCGGGTTTTTGGAGAGCGTGGGATGTCCTGTGATGAAGCATGACCCCTGGTGGTGTGTGAGGACAGCCCATCACATTTTTGTGTAGGTCCAGTAGTAGATTGTTTCAGATAGAATAATAAGGGATAAATAATAAACAGAATGCAGTCTCAGGTGGCTTTGTTGTGTTTGGAGGCCAGTTCACTCTTGAGGCCCCATAGCCTCTAGTTCCCTGCCTTGGATATCCTCCAGGGGTTTGTGTTTGGACTTTTAGAAAGGTGGCCTTTTCTTGCCTAAAGTCTCTAGTAGACCTTTCAGAGATA
This sequence comes from Triturus cristatus, assembly GCF_964204655.1. Taxonomy (NCBI): domain Eukaryota; kingdom Metazoa; phylum Chordata; class Amphibia; order Caudata; family Salamandridae; genus Triturus; species Triturus cristatus. The sequence continues at coordinate 319,775,052 of NC_140582.1, forward strand.
AGCCCCAGCTGTAGCCTGCCAGTCTGCTGGAAAGTGTGAATTGCCTTTAGGAAAGGGAGCAAATAGACCTTTGATGGTGTGACCTCTTCCTGACAGAATGGCCTGAAGAATGTGGAATCCAGCTGTACAAGTTTCACAGGGGCCGACCCTGTCACAGGCAGATATAAGTCACACCTTAGCTCGCCCCTTTCATGGTCTAAGTAGCCAGAGTGGCACAAATGCCAGTGGAGGAAACCCTGTTCCAGAACTGGCTTCGTAGGGGGGAGTTCCTCATTTGCCTAGACACACAACAGGGTTGTGTCCATAGCTCTGACCCAGGGAAGGAAGATTCTGACATCATAGATTTGGGCGGAGAGATGCACTGTGGGATTGTATAGTGCCAAATCCTGAGAAGTGATGTAAGAGTAGGTTGGATTGCCCATGAACATTTCACTCCAATCGGTCAGGGAATCTCCCCCCCCACATGCTAGTGCCAGCCATAAAAGTGGCACCCCTGGCTACCTTCTTCAGAACACCTCTGATCCTGTGGCAGACAGAAGAAGGGCTGCACGTGCTGAACCCTGACCTCAGAAAGAGAACAGACCTTGCTGTAACCTGTGGAGACCCCAAGGGCTGGACCTGTTCCCATTTGTACCCAGGACTGAAGAGTGGTCAGGTTATGCTCCAGGAACACAAAAGCTGCAAGAAGCCCAAGAACCTGCTGAGGACAGCTGACCAGATCCAACTGGATTTGCCTTGGACCCTACCCGTGGCTTCTGGGAGTTTGAGTCCTGTCACCCAAGTGGTGGACAAACAGTCCTGGACCCCTGTCTGGTGTTAGAGTGTACTCTTCTCCCTTCCAACATTGCATGACTGGACACTTAAAAACCTTTTCCAAACTGTTTGCGAAAAGAACCAGAGGCTATCACAAAACCACCACAGAGCCACAGCTGCCGAATTGCTGGCGGGATTCTAATTACTGTTTTGCCGCGCTGAAAGAAGTTTGAGTTCCAGAAAAGTTTTAAAATCTGAACATAGACGGATTGCACAGAGGTCAATGTCGAGGAGTAGCCGACTGCCGATAAGACCTTACTGGGCACAGACTTTGGTCTTCACCCGCTCAGAACTTTTCCAACATCGGCGCCAAGAGCCTCAAACATGCTGCCAAACGGAAGCTCCTACTGAGGTCCTGAACTCCAGCCCAGCCTCTGCGATAAGTCTTACATCAGATGCAGCCTGCACCCCAATCCGCTGACTACCTCATCAACGAAGATTTCTCCAAGAAAAATACTCTGTCAGAAGATAAACTTTCCATGGGGACAGACTTGGTGCCTGTATCCGACCCACACTCCATTTCAGTCAGCCCGAACCTTTGACTTTGACCCGGTCTCACATGTACAGATACCCACAGTTGGAGCTTTGTTTTTTGGCTCTAGAAAACTCTAAAACGTCTAACAAATCATTTCTCCAGAGTTCCTGATCTGATTTTTGTCATTTTGGTTTCTATTTGTTTATTAAGACATATACTATATTTATAAATTGGGGTGGGATTTTCATTGTGTTGTGTTTTTGAGTTTTTACACTGTTTTGGTACTGATACATGCTTTATACTTGTTTCCCTTGAGTTCAGCCTGACCGCTCTGTGCCACAGCTACACAGGACTGAGCTAAGGTTTAAATTAAAGTAACTGAACTGCACCTGATACAGAATAGTGATATTATTACTTGGTGAAGTCTCACAACCACCCTACCCAATAATCTACATTCTCATACCCTCCAATACAAATACAAAACGGGCAGTGCCACAAGAATAAATTTAGTAAGATGTGTAATTATGCAACAATTACACATTAGGTGTAGGAATATCGTATAATATTCCTCCTGCCCCTTGTTTGTGCATGGTTTTCGTTGGTATTAGAACCTTTTCCGTAGTGCTCAAGGCAACTTTTAGCACAAACATATAATACATCTGAGCCTTTGTTTCAAAGGTTACTAATCAAAATCTATAAAGTGAGCTAAAGACAGCTGGTCACGTCACAGGCAGGGTGACATAGAAGTGGCAGTATCCCAGTGTTGTGCCTCTGCCAGATAGACTGCACTTTTGTTCCTAAAGGGCTACCATATGTGGAGAGGGCTCAGTTGTATGGCCCCATGGCGTCAGGAGGGGAGGGGTGAGGCCAAAAGGTGTCTTGTAAGGGGGGTCAGCAAAAAGGTCTGGGCCTTTTGGTGGTTGGCGTTCCCGTAAACTAACCCAAACTGTGTAATGAATAAACTTGTGACATAATTTAATGCACAAAGAGTTGTCAGCATCATTTATTTTGTCGCATGCATTGTATTATAAGTTCACACTTGTTCTCACATGTGCTAAGGGCTAGCAGCGCTATGCAGCGGCACGTTGTCTGCAGGGCGACATAGAGGGAACAGCATCCTAGTGTTGCTCCCCTGTTAGATAGACTGTTGTTTTGTAGGAGGAGAGGGCTTGCTGTTAGTTTATTGCCCCTGGTGTTAGGAGAGGAGGGGTGAGACCAAAGGGAGTTTGAAAAGGTGTCAGCGTAGATGGCTGGCCTCTTTATGTTTGGCATTCCCCTCCCTCTCTACCTAGCTACATGTAAGGAAAAAATAAGAATTTGGCTGTGAAGGTTTCTTTCAGCAAGGCAGAGTTACAGGGTGATGCTAAAGCTTAAAACAACTACATGAACCTCCTGATAGTGGATCCTGGAGCCAAAGAGGGAATTCCTCGGGTCCTTTGGAGTCATTAGAGCTGGGCAGTAGGATGATGTAAGGGTGATCCCTAATCCCTCAAGGGACAGATGAAATCAGGAGCAACTGTGGAGACTGGCCCTGGTCTCACTCTGACTTGTCAGATGCATGACACAAAAAGAACAAGCATTGGCATAGCCAATAGGTCTCTATTTTGGAACTTTATAAGTGTTTAGTTATGCAGCACAATATCCTTGGTGCAACAACAACTGTTGCTTGGGAAAACACTTATAAGGTCCCAAAGGCGAGACCTATTGGCTATGCCAATGCTTAGGCAAGGAGAGCTGAGGAGGCTGCGTGGGCCGGACAAAGGTACAGAGGAGAGGTGAAGATTGACGCCCTTACATGAACAGCTTCCTTAAAGTAGGTAGAGACCTGTATCAGAGGGGGGGTGTTTGAGGGAGAGATGAAGGGGTAGTTTTGTGAGGGAATGGGGCAGTTCGGGATGAGAGCGCTCTTTCACTCTTCCAGGTTATTAGGATTGCAAGGAATGTGCAGAGCACAGTGCAGCTGCGGGGTTACGTGGGGGACATAAGAGCAGTGCTTAATGAGTATTAAAAAAATGAAATTCGGCACACGCGCTTTAGATTAAAACATCTGAAGCTAAAGCGTGTGTGCTGCGCTTGAAAAGTAAAGAAATAGAAAATGTGCATTTTGTTTCTATTTCTTTACTTTTGCAGCAGTCGAGACACCCGCGCTTTAGCTTCGGATGTTTAAAGCTAAAGAACGTGTGCCGCAACTGAAACTAAAGTAAACAAATAGGAAAAAAAATGGCGACCGCACACTTTTTCTATTTGTTTACTTTTGTTACAATGGCGGAACCGGCGCTTTAGCTTTGAACATCTTAAGCTAAAGCGCGGGTGCTGCAATTGCTTCAAAAGTAAAAAAATAGACAAAAAACGATTTTTTTCTCTATTTCTTTACTTTTGAAGCAATAGCGGCACCCGAGCTTTAGCTTAAGATGCTTAAAACTAAAGCACGGGTACCGCTATTGTAAACATTAGTAAATAAACAGACAAAAAATGCATGTGCCTGCTTCGGTGATCGCAAGATCGCAATTAACAGCAAATAAAAGCGTGGCAGCCATTGAGGCATGCCGCGCTGGTTCAATTTTTTTTTTAAAAGTTGCAGAAGAGCCTGTCCTGCTTACAACAGTAGGCACGAGAAAGGCAAATAAAAGAAAGGCGCGGCCATGTCACGCTGGCTTAATTAACAAGCAGGAAGTGGGATAAGGGAGGGGGTGGCAAATGGTGAGCACTTTCGCGGCCGCATTGATGTTCTCAGTGGCCACGCGGCTCACTGAGAACATCAAAGCGGCCGCGAAAGTGATCAGGCAGGCTGACAAATGGTGCGTGCGCCCGGCGCACATGCACTGTATTTGGAGGCCTGAAAAGCCACTAGTCTGCACTTCCAAATCCCGCTTACTAAAGCTCTCGCCAGGGAAGCGCTAAAGCGCTGGCTCAGGCGAGACCTAAAAATCAGGGTGGCAATTCAGGTGAATGAGCTGTAAAGAATCAGAGTACACTGGAGTTGAACCACCAACAGTAGAGCTCACCCCTGACACCTGAGTTGTCTGTGCAGCTACACCAACCTCTGTAAACAATAATCTTGCAATATAATTTTATCCTCGAAGAGTGGTCATGGGGTAGCAAAGCTGTGCTAAATAGCACGCAAAGTCAGCTCGCTCAGACGCACTTTATATGGCTTGTATTTCCCCTCTTCAAAATGAGCCCTCGTCTAGAAATTCCAAGAGTTCCTTGCATTCTTCTTGTGGTGAAAGGGCTACGTCAAAGGAAGCCTGGAGTTATGTAATCGAATCTTTGGACAATCAGTCTGTTCCTGAGTATATCTGCGCCATTTCACATTTCAGCTCAGCCTGGCTCCCAACAGATGTAAACGAAGAAAAAAAATCCGCCCACTGGATGCTTATGTGGTTGCATAATTGAATGTTCCATCGGTAGCCAAATAGCTGTGCAAGGCATGTCCAGCAGGGAAAGCCGAAATAAGGACACGACACCAGCCTCGATGAAAGATTGGACTGTATTATGTAAGTTATTATAAACATCGTTTCCAAGAAATGAACTGCATACTCAGTAAAATAACCACAAGGTCTAGGCGCTGTTGATTGCACGAAAGCTGTTTGTAGGGCTGGATGGAAACAATGATAGTCGGAAAACCGATATAAAGAGTGTAAATTGTGACATATATATGTTTAAAAAATCATGATGAAGTCATTGGTGGTCAAAACTTTTAGGGGAGTGAATAACACCTGAGCAAAACATAAAAACACTGTTATCGTTTCTCATGTGTGACGGAATCTTTACCCCTTTTCGTTGAAGAGGGCACGTTGTGAAGCAATGAATGGGACCCGTTCAATCACCGGCCGGGTAATTATGTGCTGTGATGGTACCATACTTTGAAGGCAACATTTTAAAATGTACCCTTCACTCAGCAGATGCGAGTGGAAGACCCATCTGAAGTAATTCAGGATACAATTCAGAAATTCCTAAACTGAAAAGTCCAAAATGTGCTCCTGTTAGACTACTCTTTTCATGAGTTTCACGCAGAATCCAAGATGTACTACTTGAAAACTTTACCATTCACAGATTTCCAGGTGCACTCACTTGTGTAACATTTACGCATGTGCAATTTCCGTCAGGTGGAATATTTTGTCATCTCAAGTGGGCAGTTGCACCTTTAACTTTTTTGGTTCCTCCAAGGTAAAATCTTTAACCTTATGGAGAAAATCCCTCAATATACCTCCTACTAAATCTGGGAGTACTCCTTCCATGGAGTAAATCTGCATCAGTTTCCAAGTTGGAAAACTATTTGCAAAGCTCATGTGAATAGCGCCCAAACTATACGTTGTGTGAATCAAGTGCCAATGTCTTTTTGCAGACTCAATCAGGGACGGCTTCTCCACTAGGGAGGAGGAGCGTCGCCCAACTGCTTTCTCTCAGTACGAGAAACAGAAACATAAAATGTTACAACTATCATTTTATGTTTCTGCTTCTCGCACTGTGAGAAAGCAGAAGGCTTTGGTTGCGGGCCGGCGGGTGGATGAGGCTGCTCTGCAAGCAGGGCTGGGCTGTGGAGGAATGGTGTGCCCACTCCTGAGTGTAGAGGGCCCACCAAAACAGTCATGCGCACTCTTTCCTTCTCCATGCAGGCTGCAATGCAGCCTACATAAAGAACATGGCCAGGCCATTAGCCCCTGGCTGGGCGGCGTCCCGATCAATCAAAACGCTGCTTGCAGCGTTGTGATTGGCTTAGGGGTGGGAGTCTGGCTGCCTGCTTCCTGTTCTTCCCAGAGGCAGGAGAGCAGGAGCAGAGACGACGTGGGACCCGGCCAACGGGAAGGTACGTTTAATTTTTGTATTATTATGAAATTAAACCTCCCCCCATGCAACCCCCCTCCCTGCGCGACCCCCCCACCCCACAAATCATGCCGGCTGTGACTGGACTCAATGGTGCATTCACCAAGATTTGAACTGGTGCTTATGTGGGATAAGTTTGTGCTGTGCTCGATGGCTTTTAGAAAGCATGGTAAATTACCACTACACTTTGTGTTGTGCCACATGAGCACCTGCTTTAAACATTAGCAAATGTACTCCACAAAATTAAATTGGTTGTGCACAATGTTTTAAAAATGCGTTGCTTAGAAAATGAAATCATAATTCAATTACACCTACAGTATAGTTTCTAAGTAAGTAACAAAGTTCCTACGTTTTAGGTTCCTAGCCTACAGAACATACAGAATTCTAGATGGATGCTTGTCAATAGCATGGGGTCTCATTTATCAGTTTTTGCCGTAGGGCAGCGCTGTAGGCCTTCTTGCTGCGCTGCCCAATGGCAAAAGAAAAGGGCAGGAATGTGCCGGATCTATCACATACGACTCATTCCCGTCCTTTTTATCTGCGCCGGCGCTCAATGGGCTCATGTGCGCCACCACAGGCAACTTTGCACCATGGTGCAAGGGTGCTTGCATTGCAGGAATGATTATTTTCGTGCAGGAAAGGAAACCTTCCTGCACAAAACAATCACAAGAGGCTTTTTCTTGAGCTCTTGTCCAGAATGCAGCAGACATAGAAACAGGAAAGACGAGGAGAACTAAAGATATTTCTCTTCGTTGTGCCTCTCTTACGCCTCCTCTGGGGAGGCATAGGTTTTTGGTGCTCCTTCAGATTTACTCCTCTTAAATCCGGGGCAGTGTCAATAAGTGTTGGATGTTGCTGGGAACACCCCCAGCAAGACCCATTGCACCCTCCCCTTTAACGCAGGAAACTGTGTTAAAGGAAACAATATTTACTAGGCAGCATTAAGACAAAAAAAGTGGCTTAGTGCCGTCTGGTAAATATAGAGCAGGCTCCTGCGGCACAGAATGTCATTTTTTTTTCCACCAAGGAGTTTAAAGTGGCATCCACTATACAATGAGAGTTGTATAGAGGAAGATGTATCATGGAGAAGCCACATGGCCTAACCTTCGTCAGCCTCTTTCCTTAACTGTACTAAAAAAATATAATGTATCTTGTTTCCTGCTATCCGCCCCCACCACCATCCTTAGTGCATCATCCACTAAGAATAAACCAGGCAGCCTCACACCATCCCAAGCCTTCTTTCTGGTAACCTCCACTCTTCCACATACACAACAAACATCTGATTTTTTCTCACCCTTCTCCACAATTCTCAGCACATTTCCTTCCCAACCCAACCCACCACACTCCCTGCTCTCAATTACAGAGCAGGATGCCAGCATGATGATAAGAGTGGGTCTAGGAGAGGCGCTCACTAGGGCAGCCAGGAATCCCCTTCCAGTGTGGGGCTGTGCAGTTCTGCGCTTACAGGAGAGGCAGCAGTTCACCCCCTCCCTCTCTCTCTCAAGTATGCAGAAGTCTAAGAGAGACAGCATAGTATCACCATTGGCATCCTTTCCCACCCCTCCAACATAACATATATGCAAATAAATAAATACACAACACATTTTTTTTGTTTGGGTAAAGTTGCTGCAGGTTTATTACATACACCGTTATGTAATTGGTGGGTTATCTTACGGGCGATCCAAGGGCAGGCAACCAACTGGGCTGCCTGCCCGCCTGATGAGCCAGTCAGCACTGGGGCAAACCCCACCTGTGCTGCCCTTACTGGTGATACTCTTCCCGGATCACGTGACACTTGGTCCCATATTACTCACGCCCCACTCAAGGCGGAGCGTAGCATAGCAAACCCTCGGTTGTTCAGGCCCACAACCGCCCAAAGGACTAACGGGGCGCCAACACGGTTTTCCAGGAACCTCACATGAGGCTCCTAGGATTCGGCTGTGGCACCCCCTATGGTGTCGCGCTGAGGTACCTTACCGTAACTCCCTGCTTCCAGACCGCCCTGTAACTCCGCCTGCAACGATAAAGAAAACATTACAACATTCTCTGCCTCCTGCCTGCCACAAACTACGCCGGGAAAGCGGTAGGGCGGGAGACGGCATGTCGGGCGCGCAAAAGAGGGCGGTAAAATCGTGGGGGAGGCATATATACCCTCCCCCAAGTCCTGGCACCCAGGAAGTGACGCCCCTAGCGTGCCTCGACCAGTTTGTGGTGACTCCACCCAGAGTCCCTGCCCCTGATGGGGGCGGGGGGTGTGGGGTGCCCAGGTGACACTAGAGTGCTGACCTCTCTAGTGGCCCCCTGAGGGGGCCTCGGCCAGCCACATAGTATCACCATTGGCATCCTTTCCCACCCCTTCAACATAACATATATGCAAATAAATAAATACACAACACATTTTTTTTGTTTGGGTAAAGTTGCTGCAGGTTTATTACATACACCGTTATGTAATAGGTGGGTTATCTTACGGGCGATCCAAGGGCAGGCAACCAACTGGGCCGCCTGCCCGCCTGATGAGCCAGGCAGCACTGGGGCAAACCCCACCTGTGCTGCCCTTACTGGTGATCCTCTTGCCGGATCACATGACACTTGGTCCCATATTACTCACGCCCCTTTCAAGGCGGAGCGTAGCATAGCAAACCCCCGGTTGTTCAGGCCCACAACCGCCCGAAGAACTAACGGGGCGCCGACACAGTATTCCAGGAACCTCACATGAGGCTGCTAGGATGTGGCTCTGGCACCCCCTATGGTGCCGCGCAGAGGTACCTTTCTGTAACGCCCTGCTTCCAGATCGCCCTGTAACTCCACCACAGCTCTGGAGGCGGCCACCGTCGCCGCCAGAGCCCCCCACCAAAACAGCTATAGTCTTACCCGCAACCTCTCCTGTCTAGAACCTCCTCAAATCTAGATGAAAGAGAACCATCCCTACTGGTTATAGATGCCCCATCTATATCCCAATAGCCCTTGACGTTAGCCTGGGTCAGCTAGTGTCTGATGAAACCAAAGGCCCTTTTGGCCTGTGAAGTTGTGCCAAGAACTATTCACCCTCATGCGGGAAAGTTCCACTGCATCACATGCCTCAGCCCCATGCCAACTCTGGGCGGGACAATTGCAGACACCATGGCTCACATTTCCCCATCTATTTGCTGATCTCACCTAGCTGCCGTCCTTCTAGCATCGTGTGTGCCTTAACACCTGCGTGCCCCATCTATGGGACAGCAGCCCACTTGCTAGAAGTGTGTGACAATGGGCAAGGGGGGCCCTCCTGCCCTTACCATGTATCCCTTATTCCTTGTGGGAATTTTGCCCGCTAAGTTCCCTCTGTGGTGGAACCCCCTAGGCATACCAGCTTAGAGATTCTGTCTGATTTAAGCAGTGCGCACTGTCTGCAATATGGTGCCTAACATTAAGGATTGACTAAGTCCTACTTTACCCCACCCTAGAATATTCCCAAATAGGGGGTGGCTGGGGGGGCTACCCATTGCCAACCCGGAGCATCCCCAGCGGTGAAAATTACCTGCTCCGTTAAAGTTTAGTTTTAGTTGAACACTGGACATGCCAAGTGTTCTATTGACATAGTAGCCTATTGTGCCCAACACCTTGTTACCCCAATTATTGGAACGGCAGCACACTATGTTGGCTGACCGCATCCCCAGGTTAGCGGAGGGTGGGTTGCGCTCGGCTTCCCCGTCTCAAAAGACAGGCTGCCACCCTACTAAGTTCCTTCCGGCCTTGCAATCTAACTTCAACATAGTTATACACATTGGTACCACTGCTGGTACCTGTTGCGAGAGCTTCACTGACAACGGCCTTGGTAGTGACTATAGGTAACCTATCAGGCGAGCACACTTCCTAGCAACCCACGACGCAGCCTTTGCCCCACTTGCAGCAAGCCAGACACAATGACTGCGCCGTTCACCAACTCTAACACAACGTTGCAAAATAATGTAACTGAACTCGCAGTACACGTGTTACCTGCTATGGTTGGCAAGCCCTCCGATGCCTTCGTGCCAAGTCCACACTATATAAATGTAATTAAAATAATACGTGATCCAGCGCGAGAACCGCGCCCGCCGCGGAACGTGGTCACCACCCCTACGGCGGATGCGTAACCTGTATTCTGGGCTGAACCATTTTAGCGCACAAAACAAAAGACGCCCGGACTGCTAAAGAACCTGCGTGCTCATATTTAATGGTGGATTACCTTGTGACTTGACCCTTCTACCATCAAAAATGCAACCAAAACAGTCTCCTGTCCCAACAGACAAAACCTCGAGGAGGTTGTCGTGTTAGCACATAAATGTGCTACACCAAATAGGCCAGTTTACAGGATACCAACTAATCATAGTCTAAATGAGGTATACGTTACACCCTTGGTCTCAGAATTCCATAGCTCACCTCATCAGTCACTCCTGCAATCTTTAATCTACTGGAGATAGGCACGGGGAGAATGGTACAGTTTATAGCACAGTTGCCTAGGCAACCAAGAGCTAGCCGCCACCATCCATAGCTGCCAAGCTTTCAGCTTGCAATGTGTGACATGTTCATCTTTACAGTGCATCTATGAGTGACATTTAAAGGACTATGACTGACACTTTCTTGTGATCAAAATCAAACAATGAAGTTGAGGGAGACATATTGATATCAGTAATAACTTCATTAGACCAACGAGAAACTCTAAGACCACCAAGGTTGAAGGCTACCTTTGTGTGCATTACTGGGCTTAGGGGCGCCTTGAGCGATGTACACATGTTACATAACCCCTGTTGGCACAAGGACCTTGTCGGCCAAACAAAGCCAGCGCGTAACATCGCCAAACATTGCACTAGAATAGCCTGTGGGCCCACGCAACCTCACTCTTCCCACTCCTATTGTTTGTTGCGACGGTCTAAGCAGCCCCTTGATAGGCACACATGCCATTCGCTGTGGACGACAGACACATTAACCCATATACCACCGTGGCGGTTAATTATCCTTATTATTACCTTGTGCAGCATGTAAGCAACCGTGACCCCTTCCTGATGAAAGGAGATAGTCAGGTCCTTGCAAGTAGGGCCCTTTTATTATCATTGACCAGGCCCTCAACCCAGACGAGAGGGCACAAAAAACTACCCCGAATCACTGCACCTCAGCAATGAACTAGACATGGAGCACCGAAGGGAAGGTGATACCAGGAGCCTGTGGAGGTGGGGGTGCCGGTGTGATATGTCACTTCCGGTGGCTGGAGGCAGGACGGTCGATCTCAAAGCTGCCACTGTGAAGACAAATTCATTAACAAACCTTGCATGTACACCGGGGCGCAACCAAACAGCATCGCATTTTTATGTATGTTACTAAGCGGGTTGAGACAAGTAACTGCTCTACTGTCATCTTAACCCTTGATGCGGCTTAAGTAGTGCTTCACCCCGTGTCAACGCGGCCCAAGGACTACAACTTTGAGACCGTCCCCTCATGCCAGGCCCGCCCCTGCACTTGTATAGACCCACCCATTCCTATACCTGGTCACCAGACGTACACTGGCTAAACCTAGTCAGCTCGCTCGGTCTCCTGCTGCCTGTGATTACCCCTGAGTATCCTCCCATCCTTGCAACCGAAGGCGGCCTCCCTGCCACAATTACTTGATCGGCTGGCGCCGGTCACCTCTACGACCAGCACCTGGCGGAGACCCGTGACGGCCAGGGCCGGCCCTTCCCGCCTTGGGGCAGCGACACGCTCATAAGAGGTTGGAGGCGGCGGGGCCGTGTGGATCACGATAGTGCCTCAAATACCCAATTGGCCCAAAGCTCAAATCCGTGCTTAGCATAGTGTGCTGGCCGACTTGTATTTTGCTGTTTCTGTCATTGCTTTTAGACATATGATACACATAACATCATACCTACAACAAGTCAGCACTATTGGCTTCGTCAATCTCTCTACAATCCGTAATCCGACCGTCTGCACTGTGCCAATTGACCGTCCGTAACAGAACTGGTGCATTTGTCCAGCGCTCCGTCCCTACAGGTCGGATTCGCGCTATATAAACTCAAAACAGCAGGCGCATTCAGCATAGACTGCCTGCTAGTGTGGAAACTTCTAGCCTTTAAGTCCACAGCTCTCAGGACTTGGAAACTACAAATCGGAGACTTAAGCCTGAATTTGACTCTAAACCTGAGACAGGATGAGTGACAAAGTGTGTTATTGGATGGGCCACTCGGTCATCGAAGGGAGCGCTTCCCTCATTAGTCAGCCGAGCAATTATGTAATTCGACGTTATGTCGAGCAGTAATGCCAGGAGATAGTACATGGTGATAGCCGGGAAACTCGGCGTAGCTGCGGCACCCTGGGGCCTGCCAGATGCTTACACAGCTGCACTTTTAAAAAAATCTATAAGCTACAATTTGTGTATGCTGAGTCTGATAAACTGACAAGTGGACTGCAGCGAAATATACTTTATGCGCGTGCTCCTCCAGGACACTGACTGATCATATAGGAGGCAGCAAAATACTCAGTGGCATTAGGCGCCATCTGATCCATCTCTCTTATGAAGCAGATGAGAAGATATGTAGTTTCCTTCGAAATGAGCATTTTCTATTCTGCAGCGAACCTGGATCAAATTGAATTTTAGAAAGGATAGCAGCAGTCAGACAGGAGAATTGAAGGCAAAATTGCAGGCTCGAGGGGGGGAGACTAGGGAGGATGCTGTTAAAGCCCCCACGCTTACCACAAGAATCCCGGCGCACGTGCAACCGCCATACCAGGGGACGGCCACGCTTCTCTCCCCTCCCACGACATAGTACTAACCAGCAGCGGGCCAAAATCGAGGGCTGCAGGCCGGTCTTGGGTGGGGAGACCAACAACGTGTTCCCAGCGGATGCAAACGAAGCACATGCCCCGCTGGTGCCGGGAACCCTAACCCGTGCCACCTTGTGCAACCACGGCATCTGTGAGCAGGTGGCAAGACCCGTTTCGCCAACAGGGGTTAACCAGCAACAGGGGGGGGGGGGTGAGGTCGGTATGGGTACGGGCCACTCACCGCGAACTTTCTTGCCCTCCCACAACTTCGGTCCCGCGACAGGACACCCAACCGAAGACCACTAGACGGCGTGTCGGGCGCTCAAAAGAGGGCGCTATAATGGTGGGGGAGGCATATATACCCTCCCCCAAGTCCTGGCACCCAGGAAGTGACGCCCCTAGTGCGCCGCAACCAGGCTGGGGGGACTCCACCCAGAGTCCCTGCCCCTGATGGGGGCAGAGGTGTGGGGTGCCCAGGTGACACTAGAGTGCTGACCTCTCTAGTGGCCCCCTGCGGGGTCCTCGACCAGCCGCAGAGATGGGAGAGGTGCCAAACTGTGAGTCTGAAGCTGGAGAAACTTAGAAGGCAGCAGGCTGGCGTCCACCAGAGCACTGGATATGGGAACCCAGCCCAGAGTTCAACGGGGAGACAGAGAGGATGCCTCCGGGAAGAACATCTGGAAGCACTGAAGTCAGACAAAAGTCAAAGTAGGTCCTTCCACCTCAGCCCTCCCAAGGAGCGAGTAGGTTAGAATACAGGAGTCTTTTACATTGGTACTACATCGATAGGGGAAAATTCTTTTTTTTAAATTTAAGATCACACCCCCCTTTTCCCACACTAAAGGCAGGTTCTTCCTTCTTGACACTAGGTGTAAGAAGGTGAGTCCGTAGGTAGTAACCTCCCCTTTGGTCCTGAAGAATGCTACGTACCCTTCGGGGACACATCAGCAGAAACATGTCGACTGTATTTCACACGGTGAAGGGAGAATAACGTCACATATCACCGTTCACTTCTTTTAATCACCATACATTTACCGCCAGAATAAACATAGCATATGGACAAATGTAATGGTTTTTAACTCACTTATCACTTCCTCATGGCCATCACAACTTTAGAAGTGCATCCCTGTCTCCAGGTGTATGTCCGCCCTCTATCAAACCAAGTTTTAAGAGGGCGAGGACAGCCGATGATGAAGCATGACACCGGGCGGTGTGTGAGGCCAGTCCGTAACTTTTTATGAGACGCCCCCATTGGCACCGCATCTCTTCCTAACTCTGTAGATAACTGTAGGAATATTCTCTAGGGGCAGCCCATTTTTGTGTATTCATAGCCCAGCTCAAGAAGCAAGTGAAATCACCAATCACACAAATAAAAATATCAAAGGCCGTAGGACTAATAACAGCAGTCATTTTCTATGGTAACGCTAAAAGACAAGAGTTTAATGGCAACTAACTAGTGAAGGAAAGATCCGTCTCTTCCCTGCATGTACACAGCTGATTTCACCCTCAACGTGCATGCACAGAGAACTAGTGTCCTTCCTCAAATAATATAGCATGTGTGCAATTCATCAAAGATATGTAAGGAGATCTTTCTAGTGAGTGTTTGCTGCACAATTGTTTCTTACTGATCCAGCATAGATTCTCCCTGTGTCATCAGCATACTTTCTCAGTGTTCTAGAATCTGTTCCTCGTCAGTTTCCTTCTGTGCTCATCTCCATTCCTACTGTGCTTCGCCTATTTTGTCCCTTTGTTGCTTCTTCTTTGTCTCCATTTTTGTTTTCTCGGCTATTCAGCCCTTCTTCTATATTTTTCTTCAAGTCTCCCCTGTCCTCTGAGAGACTCCCCCTCACCGGCCTTTTTCCGCGATAATATTAGGACACTGAAATGTTGAGAGCTCCATTGGAGACAACAGAGCAGCAGTGGCCTATATAAACTGGTATAGGCCCGCCGCTCTCAACATTTCAGTGTCCTAACACACAGCCTCTGCCTTACTCTTTCATCACCTCTCCAAAATAGATGGCGTGGGCAGGAGAAAGCGAAAGGCAGAAGCTGTGCTGGAGGGCATACTGGAGCCTGGCCTCCCACGCCTCTCATAGTTCACAGAGTCACTGGATCCTTGGAAGGAGGAAGGGGAATGCTGCTCAGCTACTGGGTTTCACTGGCCCGGCAGAACGAGAAAAAGCAGTTTAGCTGAGCCCAGGGAGAATGGACCATGTGCTAACATAAGCCCCCGTTTCCACCTATTGCTGTGAATGTTTAACAGCTAATAACTGCATACGTGCCAACATTTTACCACTGGAAAATGCTGGAAAATTAGTTGGGGGTAGGTACTGTCCCCTTTGCCATATATCAAAGCAGAGGCAACTTCAAACAGGAGACAGCTTAAAAAAAGCAATTTTTTGCTTTAAAATCAGGAGTCTCCTGCCTGAATCGGGTCTGTTGGCATGTAGGCAGCTGTGGCTCTGCGCATGGCTGTTAGCTGTTGGACAATCACATCCATAGCTGGTTCGGAGCTTTGGAGACTTCAACACTCCCTCGGGCTCCGAGTGGCCTTTATTTTCTAATAAGGACATTCTGCCCAGAATGTTCTAATAGCCTTATGGCTCTCCATTGCAGACTATGCCGACATCAAAGTCCTTCTCCCTTGTTAAAGGCCCTCGCTTTAACACTGGAGCAGGCCTTTAATGGCTAGTATAGCCTGCTACGGCGGTCTATAAGGCTATATCAGAACATTGGAGTGTCAGGAGCTCCATTGGAGACAATGAGGTGGCTCAGGGTTAATAATGGCCTGTATGAGTCTTCTTCTCTGACATTTTATTGTTTGTCTTTAAGTTTCCCTCTTTTTATGTCAAAGCCTGTCTGGTTTGCTTTGGGGACATTCTGAAAGCTTACCTGGGATTGCATTCCGCCCATTGCTTACTATTGGCTTTGTGTTTTGTAACTCACATTTGCTTACTTTCTATTTGATGGCTTTATTTGTTTTAGACTGTCAAGCTTCGATTTGTCTCTCCCGTGGAGCATATTCTATTTACTGTATTGATCCACAAGTGCTTGCTTTCTGTAATCAGGCCATTCCATCTTGTTCTTACCTTGTCACATTTGCTGTGTATTCAAAGACAGAGGTCAAATGTCAGGTTTTGTCTTCCAGGGAGCTTGGTGTTTACTTATCTTCCTCTGACTTCAAAGTGAGAGGATTTATGTGACAATCTTGCTCTAAAATGAAAGACTTCTAGCACACAACAAAAGTTAAATGCCTAAAATGAATTGTGCAGATATTTCAGAATTTATCACAATTCGGGAAGCACAAATGAAGAACATTTTTTGTAATTCTGAAGTGTGGTGGAAACAAATAATTTAATATGATAAAAACAAATCAATACACTAGGTGATCACATTTCCAAACATTAGCGTTTGTTCATTGTGTACATTTATGAGTAAAACTGTATAGCTGTGCAAATGTAATGGACATTTCAATGAACATGTGTTGTCAGTAATGGCAGTGCACTACCACACCATGCATACTCTACACAACGCCACTCCACTCTACACCACACCACTCTACACCACTCTATGCCGGGAAACATCCATTATAACGCAGTCATTACATCGCACTGCTTTTATAACGCAACTGCCTTCACATCGCATGCCATTACAACACATGCCATTACAACGCATGTCACTACAACGCATGCCATTACATTGCATATCATTACAACTCATTATAAGGTAAGTAATGGAGATTTTTTTGTTTTAGGGTGGGGTTTTGGGGTGGATGGGAATAGTAATTTTTACCCCTACACTATCCAACACTTACCCTACTGTTGCACGCACTGGAGTGGAAATAGTAATTTTACTCATACACTATCCAACACTTACCCTACTGTTGCCCTAAAAGTATTTATTATGCATTGTAATGGTATGCATTGTAAAGGTATGCGGTGTAATGGAATGCATTGTAATGGTAGTTTTTAAAAATGTGTTGTACTGGCATGCGTTGTAAAATCATGCGATGTAATGGTAGTTGAGATGTAAAAACCGCGTTGTAAAAGCATGCATTGAAATTGTTTGCGTTGTCACATCATAAATTCCTCTATGCCTGTCCACTCTACGACAATCTACAACACGCTACTCCATTCTATGACACTCCACTCCCCCCTACCATAGGCTACTCCACATTACACCACTCTACCCCTCTTCACTCTATGACACTCTACTAATTATACGCCACTGCACTCTATAACACTCCACTCTACAACATTCTACAACACTCTACTTGACTCTACGACACTCTGCTCCACTCTACGCCACTCTGCGCCCTTCCACTCCACATTACTCTACGTCACCCCATGCCACTCCACACCACCCCACCCCACTCCATGATACTCTACGCCACTCCATGACACACTACTCCACTACTCCACTACATGACACTCTACGACACTCCACTCTGCGGGACTCCACTCTACAACACTCGACTCCATGCCACTCTCCTCTACACCACTGGCTATTAGCCATGCTGAATAGCAGTTATGCTGGTGTACAAATAGCTCTTGCATAGGCGAGACCTATAGGCTTTGCCAATCCTTGTTAATTTAGAACATTCGACCCTCAGTGGTATGAATTTTCAAATAACCTTATGTAGGAAACTGGCTCTATATATACTACACCAAAATGAGATATATTGTGTATAGAGTCCAGGTGACCCCAGAGGTAGGCAGAGGTTAAAGTTAGATAGAACCTTACTCTCTATTTGTGGTAGAGTGGTCGAACAGTAAGGCAGTATCAGAGGACAGTGTTAAGCATTTGATGTACACACTCAGTCAGCAAATGAATTCACACACTCAATAACTGAACTCTAGGCTAATTGTGATTGTTTAAAAATATATACTGTTGTTTTATTTTTAGAACCAAGAAGCCTGGCACATGTAAGCATTAAATACTTTTCAGTAATAAGTTGCTGGTTGTAGAACAGTTTGAAAATGCAATGGAAATTGTACTTTGTTTGATTTACAGGGAATGCAGTAGGTTGCAACACTTAGCAAAAACAGTACATTGGAATTAATAGGCTTTTTCAGTAAATTGCAGGCAAGTTACTTTTCTCGTTACTTTTCTAACTCAGTGCTGGATACCTAAATTCAGCACTGGGGCATTTCCTGGAAACAGATAAGTAAATAGGTTTTGAATATTCGCAGGAGTTTTAAAGAATATCTTTAGATTTCAAAACTCCACACAGTCGTTTTTTGGTAGAAAAACAGTGCATTGAAATGAATAGGCTTTTCCAGCAAATTGCAGGTAAGTTACTTTGTACGTTACTTTTCTTACTCAGTGCTGGATGCCTGGATTCAGCACTGGGACGTTTCCTGTAAACAGGTAAGTAAATATGTTTTGGTTATTTGTGCGATTTTTAAAGAATATTTTTAGATTTCAAAACTCCACACGTAAAAACTTTTTGAAAGAAAATTGTCAATATTATCCTATGGAGGAAAAACAGGTTATTGGTATGTAGGTAAGTAATCGACAATGGGAGTTAAGGTTCTGGGGTTAGACTCAGGGGTCCCCCAGGGTCAGTGATGCACTTTTGTTTCACCCTCAGTGGCACTAGGGCGGCTGGGTGCAGAGTGTTGAGACCCAAAGTTATCCTATGGAGCATAGGGGCCCTCCGTTTGGTGGCTGCTGGCAAGCAGGCCACTGGGCTGTGGGAGCAAAGCTCCTAGGGTTTAGGTCAGGGCAAATAGGGAACCAAATTAGCACCAAAGGTGCACCCTCAGCTGCACTAGGGTGGCCGGGTGCAGGGTGCTATTTTGAGGTCGGGTGCCCTGATGTTTTCAATGGAGAACCTCCGGTTTACAAAAGCACTGCAGGCAGGGAGACAAAGGACTTCTGGGTGCGACCACCACTTTGATAGGTAAGTTGGGAAGTTAAGGGTTGGTTAGGCACCATTGGTTTGGGCACCCAAGGCCATGGGGCAGGGGTGCCTTTTGGGGTCAGATCTTCTTACCAGCTCCGGGTCGCGGTCAGGAGGGGCCTTCAGAATTTAGGCTGCAGGCATCGGCTGGAGGCTTGAGGCAGGTCAGGGGTCGCCGGATCTCGGGTCAGGATCACCGGGGGGACCTCATCCTTGTGTTTTTCAACTCGAGCTCGGGCCGGGTTCGTCGGATGCAGAGTGGGCTGGATTCGCGGGAAGCTGCAGTTTGAACAAATCCGGTGTTCATGTAGAAGCAGTCTTGGAAGTGAAGGCAGGCAGGTCCTCCGGGGTTTTCAGGGTTGTTGGCTACAGGACACACCGGGATTTCGCAGGAGCAGGTTCGAGGGGAGACAGGCTGGTAGGGCTGGGGCCAAGTCAGTGGGCGTCGTCCTCTTGTTAGCTGGCTGCACGGCTGTTCAGTCCTTCTTCTTCTTTTGTTCTTGTTGTCAGGCTGTATCTGAGGAAGCAAGGTTCAGTGTGCCCCCTAAATACTGGATTTAGGGGTGTTACAGGTAGGGACCAATGGGTACCTTCCGTGGGGTGGGTACACCCCCTATCGTGCCACCCTCCAGTGGGAGGGGGTAGGAGCCTGTCACTGGTTGGCTAGGTGCCCCCATCCTCAAGATGGCGGGGACTCAGAGTTGTGCTTCACCTCGCCTCCCCCACCTCAGGGGTGGTGTTGGCAGGGGTGGGCACACCTCTTTCCCTCACTTGTTTTTCCCGCTGGTTCTCCCGCCCAAAGTGGGGGGTAGGACCAGTGGGGACCAGTTGCTGAAAGCAGCAAATGGTCTGGGGAGGCTCACAATGGCAGCATGCCTTTAAAGCTTCCCCTTTGTGAACCCTACCCATCCTGGGGGAGGAGGCTTGGCACCTCGTAGCAGGATGTGCATTGTTTCAGGCCCCCCGAGAGCAGCAGGCTCTCGACCCAGGGATCCAAAAACATGTCTGTTTGTGGCAGCCTAAGCAGCCACTCAGTCAGGTCACTATAAGTTGGCCGAGTTTCAGGGGGCATCTCTAAGATGCCCTCTGTTGTGCATTTTACATTAAATCCCACACTGGCATCAGTGTGGGTTTAATGTGCTGAGAAGTTTGATACCTAACTTTCCAGTCTTCAGTGTAGCCATTATGGTGTTGTGAAGTTCGTAATGACAAACTCCCGGCACCATATATTCTTTATGGCAGCACTGCACTTACAGTGCCCAGGAATTGACTTGGGCACTGTAGGCGTACAGGGCTCATGCACCTGTACCCTCACCACTGGCATAGGGCACCCAGATAGAGGGGTGTCTGGTCTATGTCAGGGCAGTGGATTGTGGGCATGGCACACAGGGATGTGTGTCATGTCGACTCTTCACTTTGTTCTGTACCAAGACACGCAGCCTGCAAAGGCAGTGTATGAGTGTCAGGGTACAGGACCTCTAAGGGTGGCACAATAAGTGCGGCAGCCCTTAGAGGCCTTCTCTGGCCACAGAGCCCTGGGTGCCTGTGGTACCATTTACCAGGGGCTGACATCTGTCCGGAGATGCCAATTGGGTTTAGGCCTCAATGCAGTTTTAGGGAACCTGATTAGCAGGAGCCCAGGGCACACTCAGTCAAAGAAAATCAGCAATTCAGCAAAAGGTGGGGGCATACCATGCAAGAAAGAGGGCACTTTCTCACACCTTATTGACCTTCTGCCTCAAGCTATAAGGATTATTAAAGACCTTTTCTCTCGTTATATGCCCTTGGCTGTGGCTTGGGTCTAAACTTCTTCAGGGCCTTTAACAACCGGTATAATACGCCCACGGCAGATGCCAATAATATTTTCTCTTCCTCGATCAACACTACCGTTATCACTAACTTAATTACAGCCTGCACCAACTTTTAAATCTTGACACCTTATGTCTAATAAAAATCATGATACCCCTCAGACTACTCTACTTTGATGATGATCTTCTTCATGTGTAAATTAGTGAATGAGAAGGTCCTTCCACTTCTACTGCTACCATCCATATTATCAATGCCGATCTTTCCTACTGTATCTGCACCATTGAAAAAAGGACGCCCTAATCTAAAACAAAAAAAACAACTTGGATCCAAATGACTTCTTTAATCAAATAACTATCACAAAACTACATTTTCTAAATAACAGCAGAGAAATAGCGCTATTCAACAAAGTAATTGACCGCATCAACTGAAGAAATATACACTGCCCTTTCCAGGATTCGAAGATTTAGCATTAAGATGGTTAACTCTTAGGTGCATTACGGATCGTGTAGATACTTGCCTGCTGGTTATTCTGGATTTCTCAGTGTTATCCAACACAGTTGACCATGAGCTGTTACTTTGGTCGTTTACATGGGAATTGGTGTCACAGTCTTGAATTAGTTTTCATCACTCCAGTTTGGAAGGTTTCAAGTCTGTGAAATTAACAAATCCAGATCCTATGTTTTCATTTCAATCATGTCTCAAAGCTTGAAATTATTTGCATCACAGTTTATACATGGAACCTGTGGGCTAAGCTTGGTGTACTTATCCATCACACTTAACACTACCATAATGTGTTTTCCTATGTTAACACATCTAAACTAAAAGCCAGTCTGTCCCTTAATGAGCAATAAACATTCTACTCCTTTCTGAAATGGATGTACCCAATCAAAGGCAGAATTATTTTTATTATATGCCAAACAGTCTCCCACTTGCATTCTTAACTGGATCTCCCACATCTCCCCATTAAACACAGAATTAATGTTCCCCTTCTCTGACGAAACCATAGCTTTGCACTATATTTCCAACTCACCATGCAAGAAGATGTGCCCAAATAATCCCTGGTGGGAGGCACCGCCAACCCAGCTACTCCACAGAAGGACATTCCTTTGTTGCGCAGTACAATCGCTTGCCCTTTCCCTTATGATTGACAGCCATGCAACCCTGCCTAGTTTGCCCAACTCTTCAAATTCTACTTTAGACACAACTCTTCATCCCATAGCTCCTGTCATAGGTGGTGATACAATGCCTGAAAACATCACCCACTTCACTCTTCTTTCATTGGCATGCCTTGGGTGTTTGTTATGTTTTCAGGATTTCATGCAGTACCTAAAAGACCATAAAATCATCCTAAACCAAGCCTACACCCAGGTCTTTAAGTGGGCCGGGTCTCACCGGGTCTGAGCACCAGCAGTTTTATAAAGGGGGCCTCAAAACGGGTCTCTATCGGGCTCTGTTTTGTGCCCTGGCACAGGCGGTCCCTGCACATTTATGTGCGCTGTTCACACTGCTCACTTCTCACTAGTGGAGAAGTTATAGCATGACGTCATGCCAGGTGAGCGTTGTAGGGGAAGGAAATCATTTAAAGAGTCTTTTTCTCTCTGGATTTCCCTTCTCTTTTTGAAACTCAGAAGCAGCAACATTGTCGTGCTGTCACCAGGGCTCTAATTGAAAGCTTTTTCAATATGAAATACAACAAGCTAGAGTTGCTGCTTATTTATCTTATGCAACTAACAATCATTGACAAAAGCAATAGTCTTGACTTCTTGTAGGTATGATGTTACTTGTTGTATCATATATCTGGATGCAATGACAGAAACAGCAAAATACAAGTTGGACGGCACACTATGCTAAGCACAGATTTTTAGCTTGAGTTTTTAAGCCACACCCTTAATTAAATTGGCCACGCCCCTTTGAGAGACCCCAAAGTTTTTTCATCTCACTTAAAGCCCTGCCTACACCCACCAGGTGTCCTACATATTGAATTCACTATAAGTTAGTATCAAATTGGCTCCTACTCATACTTCAGACATTCCTTTGAGACCCATTCCTTCAAAGCTCCCCTTTTCATCCAGGATCAGTAGATCCAGCCTAAGGTATCGTGTACCCTAACTGTTATTTTGCATTTTCTGCTTGTGATGTCTGAGACAATGTGCTATCATTATTGGAGGTCCAATATAGTCAATAGCACAAAAACGTAACCAAATTGCTAGAAGGTTTAATGAATCATCTTCGAACGTCACTCAGATTGAGACAAGTAAACAAAATTATTATTATTTTTTTTTTTTTCTCGTGGTCATCGGTCGTATCCCCCAACTCGGCCCCACCGATCTTACCTGCATGGGCCGCTCCTGGCCCTCACACATAAACAAGTCACACAGTGTGGATGGGTGGCCAAGCCTCTGCACTGCTCCCTGTCTAACTCACAGGGTTTCCCATAGGCTAGCCAATGAAAGATTCTCCATCAATGTAGCCAGAAGACCATCTGTACAAACACCACACGTGCCCCCACCAGGCTCAGCTTCTATCTCCAAGCCCTGGGGCACCCCCAGCACGTCAAGGACGTTCTCCTACCCGGCCACATTCAATCTCTGTCCCACAGATTATCCTGGTCATATAGACCACCCAAGTCCAGAACTTGGTTGCACAACTGAAGTCAACCCTCCCCATACACTGAGCATCTGGCACTTGGTAAAGTTCGAGCAGTATAGACATGCCCATTAAACACTCTCATGTGATGGCCCAGCCCCTTGTCCTGAATGATTAGGTGCATAATGTAATGAATCCTAGAATAAGATATTTTTCAAAACCTTGTAGTGTCAAAAATAGCTGTTAGGATAATCATAAAGCAATGGCTCCAAACATGGAGGGGTTGCATTAACTGATAACAACATCATTCGTGAAACATTTTGTCATGAAAGTAGATAGATTTTCCTGCTGTTATGCAGCTGTAATTGTTTTTATTACTGAATAAATGAAAGAAAGTTAAAATAGCCATGATAAATAAAAATAAATGAGGATCCCCAAAAGACTAACAGGCACATGCATCAAGGTAGGATTTTGCGAGTCCTTAATTGCGATTATTAAGGAATCGCAATTAAGGACTCGCAAAAGCCTATGCATGTAGGAATCGCTATAAAAACAGCGATTCCTACACATTCCTTATTTGCGAGTCACAGATAAGGAATGGCTTCCCATTCATTCCTATGGGCCAGGCCCATAGGAATGAATGGGAAATTGCATGAGCAATTTGCGAGTACCAATGGGTGCTCACAAATTGCGCATGCACTTTCAAGGGTGCAAGGGTGTCAAAAGGACACCCTGTTGCACCCCTGAAATCGATCTGTGCACATATGTTGTGCATTTTTGTGGGAAAAGGAGGTTAACACCGGGCTCAGTGTTGGATAGACACTACTTGCAATTTGACTCCCGATAAACATACATATCACTCATTCTATTAGCAATCAACTAGTAATGTGCAACCAATACAATTTGTGAAATAGATAAACATACAGGCTAATGGATATATGCTATATCTTTTTTATTTTTACAAAATATAAATATCTATTTTTTGCATTTTCTGTTTTTCAATTTCTTTTTTTCACGATATATTATTTTTTTAAACAACAATACATATGGACAATAATATATTTACAAGTGATCCTCTGTACAAAATAATTCTTATTTATACAGTACAAACTTTTGATAGTTTTATAATTAATTGATCATAGGAATTGTCCTTAGCCTGCTACTATTGGTCATATTGATAGTTCATTTGTATTACTATGATTATTTTTCCTCACACACACTATTTACAAGAACTAAAAGTCAAAAAAACCAGTGAAAAACTTTTTGTTTGTCTCTGCTATATACTCAATTGTGGAACAATGGGCACATAGGCGGTCGATTGACACTGTTGTGCACACACATGTCCCAAGGGCATGTGTGTGTAACCTACAACTTTGAAAAATACACTTTAGTGCATTTTTCAAAGTTTCCGCTATTTACCATCTGGTATGAGTTTGTGCTATATAGTGGGCCCAAATAGCATAATCACTATTTTAAAAGGCATCTTGCATTGCATTTAAGGAATCGCAATTTGCGATTCCGTAAATGCAATCGCAATTTAAGAAATCACAAATAATTGCGATTTTTTAAATTGCGAGTGGCAAGTTATTTCATGCATCGCAAAAGCTAATTCTGCAATCGCAAATCGCCGATTTTTGCAATTCGCACCGTTTGCATTTGCAAAAAGCTTAGATGCTGAATGACTACAAACAGCATTAAGACAGATCAGTAAAAGGCACTGTAGTGCCTAAACACCCACCGACCCTCTTTCGCTGCCTTTACCCAACCACAACAGGGCCTCACAGCAAAACGATCAACTCCACCTAATCAAGAAAGGCAAGCGGATCACACAGGCACATGCATCAACCCTTTTTGCGAGCGCAAATGGTGCGATTCGCAAAAATCGTCTGTTTGTGCCCGCAAAAAGGGCATTTGCGATGCATCAAGGTTCAAGGCACTCGCAATTTGAGGATTCGCAATTTTTTGCGATTTCTCAAATTGCGATTGCATTTAAGGAATCGCAATTTGCGAACCACTTTAGAATAGCGATTTCGCTAATAGGTGGCGCAAATTACCATGAAGTTGAACTTGATGGTAATTTGCAAAAACTTTCAGTTTCATGTTGCGCACACACATGCCCTTGGGACATGTGTGTGCACAACATGGGTGCCCATCACTATTTCAGGGGTGCAACAGGGTGTCATTTTGACACCCTTGCACAATTGAAATTGCATGCGCAATTTGCGAGTACCTATTGGTACTCGCAAATTGCGCATGCAATCTCCCATTCATTCCTATGGGCCTGTAGGCCCATAAGAATGAATGGGGAGCCATTCCTTAATTGCGACTCGCAATTTGCGAGTCGCAATTAAGGAATTTGTAGGAATCGCTATTTTCTCAGCGATTCCTACATGCATAGACATTTGCGCTTCCTTATTAGCGAATCCTTATTTTTCGCTAATAAGGATTCGCAAATGGCATGTTTGATGCATGTGCCTGTGCTTTATTCGGAGTGTCATTCTTGCCCATGACTATGCGCTGGACGTTTGGAGCTGTGTGAGAAGCAGGCGGCGCATTCATTTGGAAACAGGTCACAGAGACAACACATGCTGCAGAGCCCTTTGTTGGCTGAAAGAGATGAACAAGCTGAGCAAACACATTTCTGAACTGAATTGACACGCGATTGCATTTAAGCACACCAGCTAGAGGGCATTGCCCGGAAATGCCGCCGAGAGCTGCCAGGCTCAGGATACTGAGAACTTCACCGTCCCCTGCGGAGACGCCCTTCTGACTGAGTCACCGAAAGCTGCAGCGAGGACAGCTGGATGGAACCGGTTTCAGCAAGCAGCCTGCCAAAGGGCAAAGAAACGAGCTCTGAGCATTCAGTGCGTTCGGTTACATCACCGCGTTCAGATTATCACAGGCGGATTGTAAACATGTTGACAGTGCGCATACATGCCATTTAAGGGTAATGCATTAAACAAGCATTGACATATGCGGCTAATGTTGTAATGTTATGCTTAGCTGACGCTCAGCTATACCTTGCTTACTTCACTCACTTCATCTCTCCTCATAACGACCTCAATACTTATATTTCTCATCAATCAGAGTGCTAAAGCCTTTGTTTCGAGTTTTTATGGATCGTAGAATCGAGGTAGAATGTAATGAAGTGTTTTGCCCAGAATCACACGATTTGATCTAACCAGGAACTCAGGATTAGGGTCCAAGGTCTTCACTGTGGAGAGAGACGTCACGTTCTGGCTCTCCACTATGACACTCACGGCAGCCATGACACATGGAAAGGAAATTAGGTGCAGGCAGTGCTTAGTTTGTCGAAGAATAAGTGCCAGGGCCCAAAGTTTTGCTCAGAAGCCCACGGCCAGCACTACCAAATGTCTGGGTTGACGAATAGCAGGACTGCTTAGCCTTGTTTCCGCCTCATCTCGCTAAGGTGGAGGAGCGTAGCCCCACTGCTTTTCAGCAGTTAAATAAAGGAAAAATAAAATGATAGTAACTCGACGTTATCATTGTATTTGTTCCCGCTGAGCCAGCTTTGCGGGGTGGGGTGGGGTGGGGCTGCTCTGCTCTCAGATAAGGGGGGAGGAGTGGTGGGCACACTCTGTAAGTGCGCATGAATGTTTGGTCGGCCGTCTCGGGCCGGCCAAACATTCATGCGCACTTTGCATGCCCAGGCTCCCACTGCCTGTCTGAGGGCTGAACCACGGCAGCGAAGTGATTGGCTATGTTTAGCCTGGGTGTGCTTCCTGTTCCGACTAGAGCAAGGATTACGGAGGCGACACGCAGTGAGGATGCAGCAAGAAGGTAAATGTTTTATTTCTTTTTTTTTTTTTTACACCAGCTTCCTCCCCACCCGCCACCCCGATACATGCCGGCCAACACTGGACAATACCTGCCCCTTCATCTTTTTCATACCAGCTTTCTTTCTTTCTCACTGTATTTCCGTCTTTCTCTTCTTTCTTCTTTCCCCTTTGTCTGTTTTTCTCTCTCTTGCTCTAGGTCAAAGTATGTGTAAGAAAAAAAAGTGCTGGTTTCCAGAAATGAGTGATGGTGGGTCCCACCTGCACACTTCATCAAATTAAGCTCTACGTGCAAGGGAGGGAAAAGGACGGACTAAATGAAAGACGACGAGGTAAGCAAAAGACCTGTCCAATATCAGAGGCTTAGTTTTGGAATCCCTTCAGTAGACCAAATCCTTCAGGAGACTGTCAGAAAAATCCATGTGCCTATCAAAATTGCTTCAGCAATGACATTCTGAGGTTTGATCGAAGAAAGAACATGATCATACATTATTGGGGGGTCTTTGCTTTCCTGTAGAAAACTGGGGTAAGACATGTGAACTGAAGTTATTTGGCCCATATTCTGCAGTCAAGGCTTGCAGCCAGACCTAGTAAAAGAAAACTCTCTGAATAACACGACCATGCATGCCCATATTCTTGACCTTTCTTAAGCATGGTCATTTATTGCATTCAGTTCACCAGTACACCAAGAACTTTGCCAGCACTACTCTCCTCCCAAGAGAACTTGCAGTTTGAAGCTGTTTCTAACATATCAAGGAAGGTGTTGCCTGAGATGAATGGCTGGCATAGTTTAACCCTGCTCTGTGCACTGAGGTGACCGTGGATGCCGGTTCTGGTGCAGCATGAGCCAAGGAGAGAGTCCTCAAAAGACATCATAAGCCAAGGAGAGATTCCCCCTCCTCATATCCTATGCCAGCAAGAGCTTGACAAATATTGAAAAGGACTATTTGCAGAGTACAAATGGGAGTCTGGATATGGTATGAACATGAGAGAACCATGTTTCATTTTGGGAAATCCTTCAAGATGTGATGGACTGTCAAGAACTCCTGACAATTTACGGCAACCTTTAGGACAAGATGTTACCCATCATAGGCAGGTGGGACATGCATCTCATGGAATATGAATTCAGAATCCTACATAACCCAGGAAAAGCCTACAATCCAGGTTACTTTACCTAGCGACACCCATTCACAGACACCAAAGGTCCACCATTATTAGTGGAGGAATATATACATTTCTCACTGTAACACTCCGGCGTTGAGATAATTGCCAAAGGAGAAATTGGAAGGGTAACATTCTCTGAAGCAAGGAAGAGAGCCTCACGGAATCGATGGAGGCATGTCAGCAGTGGCACTCAATGTCTGCTGGGTATCAGAAAGAAGATCATGGCTTTCAAGAAACCTTACTATTAACCTACCCTAATCATGTAGCACACAGTTGAGGGAAACTAGATTAATGATGCTCCAATGTTTGCAGTGCAGGGAGTATAAACTGCACATGAAAGCCATTGAGGATTTGTAACTGTAGCGTCTTCCCAAGCACTAAAGCATTCAAATGAAATACGCCACAAGGGAGCTGCAGTCAAACACTTCTTTATTCCTCAGCATACACTTATACACTGCGCATTATTTCATACTCAACATTAACTACACCCTTACACCTCTCCGCACATGACGTAGCTCCTGTTCAGAGTCTGCGCCAGAACCACGAGGTTCCTAGTGCATATATCATCAATATGCTACATCTCCCCCTTTGTTAAATAAAAGGTGGTGAACATCACATTTCTTCAGTCAGTTGGCGATGTGTTCGCACTTGTCGGCCGGACCGGGTGATTCCAGATGATCAAGGTCCACCCTGATCGGACAACGATGACACAGGCTTAGGTGCTTGAGGAAGACCTGCTGGCAGAGCTGCTTCACGCATGGTTTCAGGTCTCAACAATTGTAGTGGTAGGTGTCTGAAATGTGGTGTGTCCTGAGTGATGGATTGTCCAGTACGATGTGCTGTTATCATATGTCCCTTGCACGTTACTACCCGCCCGAGGTTCAGCGGCAAAAGAAGTGTCTGTTTTCCTTTTTCGTTTTGTTTAACTAATACCCAATCTCCGTTGTCACAAACTGTCTCCTGAGCATGGCCACGCTGATCTGCACATGCTTTCATTTTTCTTTTCCGAGTCACCTCGGTGTCTCGAACCTTGTCCTTGTTCACTGATTGATCCAGGATCCAGTAGGGTAGTTTAGTTTTGATGGCTCTCCCAAACAGCAAGGTGGCTGGACTCTCATCAGTTGTGGAGTGAGGAGTTGACCAATAGGCCTGTAGGGTCTGGCACAGGTCTTGATTTAGATCAATTCCTTCCATGTATGCTCATTGAATTACCCTCTTGAGGGTGCCCTTGAATCGTTCAACTACACCATTGGCCTGCAAGGGAGAGGGGTGTAGTCTTTTGGTGTTTGACGATGAGTCGGACAAGAAATTCTTTGAACTCTTTGCTATTAACTGGTGTGGCCATTATCAGATTTGAACATTTCGGGGATGCCCCACATTGCAAAGATGTCATCAAGCCATTCTATGACTTTGTCATGGGTTCTCGAAGACAGTGTCAGGTTCCTCCGTTCCGATGTCCTCAGGGCGGTGCTGATGCTCTAAAGGGGCCCACCTCTGGACAACCCCAAGTCCGGCATGTAAGTGAACACAGACTGTTGGGGTAATCGAGCGGGGGAAGTAAAGGGTAGGGACTGCGGGGAGGGAGATCTGAAAAGCAAAGAAAAGACAAACACCATATGAGCTCCGTGTCTGTAATACCTCTGTATGAACTGTTTACACGAAAACCAGCATTACATACACTGTCTCGCCCAGCTCACCTGAAAAGCAAAGAAGGTGCGGCCTAACTTATAGGGGAGAGCAAGAGGCAGTGGCAAGGATGCTTCAGGCAACTAGTATAAAACAAAAGAAACAAAGACCACACAAATCGGATCGACACTTCAGTGATAATAACACATGGAACACGACATGCCTCAGTCTTTTCACTTGCATATACCCACTTGTGTATGAAGCACTATTCTCATGCCCAGCGGGTATGGCACCACCCCTTCTTGATGAGGCTCTCTCCTATATCTAATAGAAGGAACACAAGAAAAGAAACAAAAATGAGGACTGGCTGCTGGAACGTGACTTGCTACACGCCCTGGCTTCTGCCAGTTACTGGTTTATGCCAGAATCAACTATGCATCATCAATTCCACACAAGATAATTCACGCACTCTGGCAGTATGTCTTTACTGCCCCGAAATGCAGTCTATGAACGATATGACTGTTGCCAATAGTGTTTGTTTGGTAGTGTGATCTCTAGCCACTCGGGGAAAGTCAGGGCTGAGAATCACTCACGCTCTTTCACCCCCCTCCTTGCTTGAGCTCCGGAACGGACCTCCTTCAAACGGAGTGATCATGAGGCCCTTCTGGAGGGGTGAGGAGCTTCAATACCAGAAACGCTCCTCTGCATGAGACCCTCGAGTTATGGTCTCCTCCAACAGAGGGGCGAGCTGGCTCGAGGGTATTGAAAATCCAAACGCTCCTCTCCGTGAGACCCACTGTTTCCGGGTCTTGGTCCTCGGAGGAGCGAAGGTAGGAATTAGCTAAAACACGCCTACTTTGTTAGTCTTGTTGTCCCAGAGAGGGTGCGCAGCCCTCTCGCTGCCCGGTTCTTCAGTACTACGGTGCTTCTCTCCGCGCGTCTAGCCCGGAAGAATTATCGGCCCGAAGGAGTCGACCTTTGCCCTTTTGACGTCCGCGACGGGCGTTGCGCGAGTCACGTGAAACGTCTCTCGCAACACCCGCCGGGACTGGTAGTCTCGGGACAGACGCATTCTGAGCCGCCGCGTATGGATTTCACGGCAGTTGGTGCGCTGTCGATCGAGATCCTGACAGACAGGACTTTCACCAAAAGAAAACGTGAATACTCATCGATGACTATGACAAGAAGATGTCCATTTCCTAAAGGCCCAAAAAAGTCAACTACAAATCTCTCCCAGACAAGGGCAGGAAAATCAGACATTGTCATTGGGTGTCGCGTCACCTTAGGAGACTAGCAATTGCAAATGTGGCACCTTTTTAGCTCCCTCGCAACTCGCTCATCTCGCCGAGGGAACCACACTCGATCTCGTAGGGCTCTTTAACTGGCTACAATACCATGGTGTTCTTCATGGGACATCTCGATGATCCGCTGTTTTAGGGTTTAAGGTATGACGATTCTCGAGCCTCTCAGTGTTACGCCTTCTTAAGTTACAGCTAACTAGTCCTGCACATTTTGGAATTCAGCATCATGATCAAGAGGCTGGGTACGTCTCCTCCATGATTGCATAGCAATAAGTGCTTTAATGATGATCATGTCTTTATCAGCATTGGTGGCAGCAATGATTTGTTTCACTGTTAGAACCCCTGGTGTGCTGGAACTCACGATAATGTTGAGATGTGCTTCAGCTGTTTTGGATGTCGAACTGTGACAATGTAGCTGCACTCGTGAAAAGTAATCTGCTGAGTTTTGATCCATTTCATAGTCGTACTCTTGCTGTCTTAACCCCCACCACTCGATGCGAGGGGCATCTTAGCGTTCGGGTTCCCAAAAATTGTGAGTTCCGCAGAGTGATCTGTGATGACAGTGAATCGCTGTTCATAGAGCAATACATGAAAATGTCCGCAGGCCTGCACCACAGCTAGACTCCATCTCGTGCTGACAGTAGGGATGATTTGTCTCAGACAGGTTCCGACTAGAAAAGGCCACAATGTGTCTCTGAGCATTTGTGTGGCCATTGTGTTGAGCAAGGACTGCCCCCAGCTCTATCGGGTTCACATCAACCGTTATTTCAGTATGTAACTTGGGGTCAAAGTAGGCGATTTCAGTTGCATTTTCAATCACGTTTAATGTCACAGAAACTCTTGTCGCATTCTTGAGACCATTGAAATGGTACATTTTGCTTTGTCAAGTCTCTCAATGGGGCACTCACTGTATCAAAGTTGCAAATGTTTCTTGAGCAATAACTGCAGCGTGGCAACATCCTGGGGGGTGGGGGGATGTGGGGGCAAGTGGATGACAGTGCTTGCACCTTGGCTGGAATCATTCCCCCATCAGAGAATATGTGCAGAAAAAACTTGAGTTTGGGTTTGTGAAACTCACACTTCGCCTCATTTAGAGTGAGTCCTGCATCAGCAAGTAACTGGCACGCTTGGTTGAGGGCTTTGTCATTTTCTTCTTTTGTTCTCCCAAAACTCTACTATGTCATCACTGTATTTTAAAAGCAGGAGTAACAGGTTGGATTACTCGGTGTATAACGTTCTGAAATATTTCTGCAGCCGAAGATACGCCAAAACTCAGTCTTTTATATCTGAACATACCAACATGAGTCAAAAAGGTAGCAATGTACCTGAAGTTCTCCTCCACCTCGAATTGATGGTATCCTTTGTTCAGGTCAAGGCGAGAAAACACTTTGGGTTTATTCAATTGCATGAATATGTGCGCAATGTGTGGACCAGAATGTCTCTCCCTCTCAATGACTTTTTTTGCCTGGCACATATCAACGCAAATGTGCACTGCTCTGCTACTGTCCTTTTTTGGTACTACTACTAAGGGCGAACCCCATGTCATGGGGCCTGTGGAACATTTAATGATGTCATGCTTTAAAAGTGCTTCCCACTCTTTCTCTACAGCGTGTGGTAAATGGAAAGCAACTCTACGGTGGCGCTGATCCACATGGCAAATGTCTTCATTAAAGCTGTACTTTCATTTTCTTGTCTTTTCCCAGGCCATGAAACAACAATGGGAATTGGCTCATGATCTCAGACTGAGAACAGAGGTTTTAGTTGAGGGATATTAACCCCAGGTCAGCAGCGGAGGCAAAACTGATCAAACAGGCACTCCACAAAGTCCATTTTAGAACTTGGTGGCTTTCACCGATGTCTTTTTGTGTCGTATTGTCACTGTGAAGGACTTTTGGCTTTGCAGTGGCTCAGAAGCGGCCCAGGCGTATACTTCATGCCTGATGGGGTGAGGCTAGGCACAGAGGAAAAGCCTTTAAACCTTTCCACGGGCATGATATCAATTGACCCACCACTGTCTAAGATAAAGTTTATTGGGTAATTGCTCACTTTCAATGTGAGTTTGGGACAATGTTCAACCGCAGTTGGTCGCTTTGTTTAGTGAGTGTTCTTTGAATTCTGATCTTCTTTACAGGCAGCCAACCCCACATGTGCATGCCGTTCTTTGGCAGACATCATCAGCACACAACCATCTTCTTCGCTGGTACTCAATAGTGACATTGAAGAGCCTTTGTACAATGTGCTTGATGACGATTGGTTTTGCCTGGTTTCTGTTTGTAATAGGTGTTGTTTCTTTTTTAATTTGTGGGCGTGGTGAGAGTGCTTCTGGAATGTTCTAGCGTCCATCTTTTCTTTACATCCTGACACACTTGATTTTTCTTTAGCTTGACACACAGTTATGAAATGATTCCTTTTTCCACATCCTTTGCAGACCTGCCCAATGGCTGGACATTCACCTTCTTTATTTTATAATTTTTTATTAGCAATTCCAATAAATACAGATATACAAGTAAACCGAGCAATAAATATAGCAGCTTTTGTATACATACATTTCATACATACTCAATGATGACAATAAGAATACATAAAAGAAACATATAAAACAGTATAGGAAACAGGAAAAGGTTCAGGTCGGAAAATATACAGACTTCTTAATGTTGTCTGACTCCCTTCGTCCAAGCTGCAATTGGTGCCCAGATTTTTTCTCCAAGGATTCTAGACCGCATTCCTCTAGTAGCAAACATGGCTTTCTCTTGGTTGTACACTCCCAAAAATCTGGCTAACCCCATCTGAAAGCTAGGTGGATGCTAATATTATTCTAAAAACAGCTGTCACTATAAAAAGACATGCCTCTTCTTCGCGACTAAAGCCTAGAGTATTATCATATCCAAGAATAAAGAGTGTACTAGAGTAAGCCATCTTATGTCCAAATACCTCCTCCCAGAATCCTAACACCATATTTTTAAGTGATGTTAATGTGGGGCAATCTGAAAACATGTGTGGAAGAGTAGCCGGCCCTATCCCGCATCTCGGGCAGGAATCGTCTGTTCTTTTACCCCATAGAAACAGCTTGGCAGGAGTAAAATACAGATAAAAAATTGTCTTATATAATTGTGCTTTCAGATTTGAGGATAAAAGCAGTTGGGATATTAAAGCCAAACTCATGTCAATATCAATATTAGGATTAAGCAGTTTTTCGACCCAGGAGGATTCAACACTATCTAAATCGCTTGGAAGCTTCTCCTGGAGTATGCCATATATAGTCCCAATCCGAGTAGAATTTCTAAAAATGACATCAAGGAGTGGGACAGTTTCCAGAGAGATGGTATTGGACCCTAAGATAGAATTAATTTGAATAAATTTAAAGTAGTCATTATTCGAAAATCCAAAAGTGTTTTGTATGTTCAGAAATCTGTGGCCTGTCCCATCCCCCAGAAAGTCACCAACAGTTTGTACCCCTGCTCTTTCCCATTTTTTTGCAATTACATCATTAGCATGTGCTGGTAGTATCGAGGATTGCCAAAGAGGGGTATATCTATTAATTTTCGGGATTTCCATCAGCTTAGCGGCCTGCCTCCAGACCTTCCATGCACTAATAATAACCCTCAATCTAGTTTTTCTATAATATCTTACTTCAGTTTGTCTTAGCAAAAGTCCTTGAGCTTCTTTCCCCAATGCTATTTTGTAAATAGAAGGAATCTCTGCATCTTGTTTATCTTCATTCATCACAAGGAGAGGTACCATTTGTTGAAGAAGGGCAGCCCAATGCAGTAGCGGCTGGTGACATTTGAAAGTGGTGGGGCGTAAATACTGCACTGTGGCGAGCGAGTGTAGCGAGCAAGCCAGAACAACCTACTGGGGGTTCACTAAGCCTGCATTCACCCATCCACATAACTCAAACTCACCCTGGACTCACACAGACACACTGCTCAACCTGCACGCACACAGACATCACTCACCCTTCGCTGCACTGTACTCAAAGATGCACACTGTTTCATCAGAGAACTATATACCGAAAAACAAATGAGTGTGAAAGCTAATGAACACTTTACAAGTAGCTGCTGGTTGCTTTCTGGACATATGTGAATTCATTCATAGCATCGAAAACAACCTCCTCACAGAAATGAAAATCTAGTTATTATAGAGTCTGAAGGCCTGTACGTGGCCCAATGGCATCCCCAGGCATCACCACGACGAGAGAGAGTCCGACAACGCACATGCTCATAGCCAATGTATATTAAAAGGGGCCAATGTTACCAGACTAGCTCCACCACAGTTTCCTTTCTGGCAGTGATGTCCAATGTTGGTCCATGAAGGTTGGGTTCATACCAGATTTTATTAAATACACATATGACAATCATGCATAAAGTTATCTAAATTGTATCATTTACATATTCTTTGGTTATCCTGAAATTATGGCTAAATTCAAGCTCTTGTGAAGAGAAACTCGGGGCATCCCTGCTTCATACGATCCAAAATGACATTATATGACATGGCCACAAAACCGCAAATATTTCCAAACATTCCACATTTCAAGCTGTGCGAGAATGCAATAATAAATTCTTCTCATAAGCAGTATTCTCAATGATTTTTTACACCATTCTGGAAAGTAATAATCGAGTTTCCTCACATCCAGAATTAAAATATAAACAGCACAAACCTACCCTCAGAGTCGGGGTGCCGGGACTGAGCCGAGGGCAGCGGGGAACAAAGGCAGGGGGTGAAGAGGAGAGCCAGGGTCACTTATCTCATCAGCCACCCTCCGATGGGGGCAGGAAACAAAAATGATATCGTGTGAACTCGACCCGAAGGTATTGGAGGCGTTACATGAGCACCAGTCACATTGCACAAGGCCACATTCATTTTTTAGGCACAGGGAGATTAAGTGATTTGCCCAGAATCACAGGATGTTGAGTCGACGCCGAGACTGGAACCTGCTTCTCCGGTCATACAGTAGGGAGCTCTAGCAGTTAAAGGACATGCTGAAATTTGTAATGCAGAGGTGATGGGGACAGTCTATATGTACGTTTTACATCTATAGAATGTGCACCGATCAACCCTGCAATACAAATTAAATGTATCACTATTAGTGATACATTTAATTTGTATTGCAGGGTTGATCGGTGCACATTCTATAGATGTAAAACGTACATATAGACTGTCCCCCGATCACCTTTGCATTACAAATTTCAGCATGTCCTTCACTATATCGGGACTATTGGCAAGCCACACACAATAACAGAAGCCAGAACTAGAACCAGCACAGCACTGAGGGTTCAATCAAGTACTCACTGTTTTCAGCTTGATCACGGGGTTTCTCTCGGACCGGGTTGAAGCTGGTTCAAGGAAGGAGGGAAACGCGAACTCAGCGCAGGAAGCAGTACTTGAAATCCCGCCTCTTGTCATAGGGTGACTCTGTATCAACGTCATCCAGTCAGGGGAGGAGGCGGGATCCTAGAACTAGAAGAATGTTCTGAGCTACGTGACTACGTCAGAGATCCGGGTGAGCCGAAAGTCGAAAGACGTCCACCACACGTCATGCGCAGGGTGTGTGTTTGTACATGGCCGTGCTGCACTGCTACCAGAGTGACGCAGCCTCAGACCACCAGTCTCCTTTCAGTTTCAAGGTGTCTCTCTTGTCTTCCTCCGACCCCGATCCTCGTCCGGAGGCTGGTGGGGCAACGCGTCCGGAGGCTGGTGGGCAACGCCCCATTCGCCCCTATGCACCAGCCCCCCCTGGCCCAATGATACAACCTCAAATTTGGAGCAGCCAGCCCCCCCCTGTTTTGAGGGAGAGATAAATATTTCAGTGATCTCCTGGTTTTCCCATATTGCCATATAAAACTGGACATTTGTGACTCGAGCAATTTCATAATTTTGTCCTCTAAAAACAAGGGGATAGCCCAAAATAAATATAATATCTTCGGGAGGGTGTTCATTTTTAAATAATTGCATCTGCCAATAATGGATAGATGTAAATTGTTTACTCTTAGAAGATCTTTGGTAATATTTTTAATTAATGGATCATAATTCAAATTATTAATATTTTCTATTTTCGCAGTAAGGCACACTCATAGATAAATCGTATTTGTTACAATCCTAGGGTCAGTAAAGATAGTATTTTCCGTACATAGAATAACCGTCTTGTCTCTATTTAAAGAGTATCCCGAATATTGCCCAAATTGTTGTGTAATTATTTCGATTTCAGCAACAGCCTCAGCGGGATCTGGTGTTAAAACTGCCACATCATCGGCATATGCTAGTATTTTAGTCTTATATTCCCCAACGATGATAGGTTTTATTTTCTGACTGTGCAACAGTCTAATAATCAGGGGGTTTATATATAGCGCAAACAAAATCGGGGAGCAGGGACACCCCTGTCTGGTTCCTCTCGAGATATCAATGGGTCTGGATTCAATTCCCATCATTTGCAATTTGGCCCTTGGCTGTTGATACATGGCCCTTATAGAATTAATAAACCCTGGCCCAAAATTACTCTGTTCTAGAACTCCCCACAGGAATCTCCAAGACACCCGATCGAACGCTTTTTCGGCGTCTAGGAGGATCATTGACATCGGGTCTCCCGCCTTGTACATAATATCAAATAAGGTAATAGCCCTGCGGATGTGATCAGTTGTGCCTTTGCCAGGGACAAAACCATGTTGCCACGGGGAGACCAGATGTTCAATAACCCTCCCGAGTCGGTTAGCCATAATTTTTGCATAAAGTTTTGAATCAGAGTTAATCAGGGAAATCGGTCTACACGATGTGGGTAAATCTGCTGGCTTGCCTTTCTTAGGAAAAACGATTATATTAGTATCTCTCCAGGATTCAGGGGGGTTACCGCTTGATTGTATACCGATAAATAGATCTAATAAATACAGTAAGATTTGTATACCCAAGACTTTATAAAGTTTAAGCGGAATTTTGTCGGGGCCAGCCGCTTTCCCTGAAGCTAAGCCTGATAGAGCTATTTGAAGCTCTATAATGTCGATTTCTTTATCAAGATCTTCCCTGGTGTCGTTATCTAATATTTTATTTCCTTCTATATCCCTCATAAATTCCCTCATAAAAATTTCTATTTCCTCTGAATCGTCTGAATCATCTGAACCAGCTGTGATATCATTTTGGTATAGCTTTTGATAGTACTGTTGAAAAATTTCAACGATATCCCCGGAGTTCGTATATACCTGGCTATTAGGTTTTATTGTAGTTATAGTGTTATTTGTAGAGTTCTGCCGGGTACGCATAGCCAATTGCTTCCCCACCCTCTCTCCATTTTCATACATCTTGGCTCGGTGTGCTTGGAACGTCTCTGCTGCTTTCTGATTGAACCAACTATTAAGTTCTGTTTTCAGGACAAGTATGTGACACATACTAGACCCCGCCTCTCCACCATTTGATATCAAAGACATGTGTTTCTCTTCAGCTCTTGTTAGTTCCTGCATCAGTACTTGTTTCTCCCTGTCTTGTTTTTTTCGGATCCTTGCCACATAACTGATCGTTTCGCCTCTAAGGGCAGCTTTAAAACAGTCCCAGACCATCCACCTAGATGCACTATAGCGGTTCATGTCAAAAAATTGTTGTGTTCAATTTTTTATGTATGTAATGTAATCTTGGTTAGCTAACAACTTTCTGTCAAATGTCCAAGTAGTGCGAGGTCTCGTGAAATTATCTAATTGGAGTAACAAAGTCAAGGAGTTATGGTCAGATAGTAATTTGGGGAGTTTAGTGATCTCGGCATGATCAACCAAGTCCCTTGTTGTAAGTATATAGTCTATTCTGACATATTTGCTGTGGGGATGCGAGAAATAAGTGTATCCGGGATCTAAGTGTTTTTTTATAGCCCAAACATCCACTAAGCCATGGATATCCTTAAGTTGACAGATTGCCTTATATACTTTTGGTTTTCTTCCCACATAATACAAAGTTGAAGAGAGGGGCCCTATACCACAAAAAGGGTAGAGCACCAAAAGACAATAGTCCAAAGAAAGATTCCCCTTTTTGGCACATATAAAAACCTCACAAACTCATACAGGTATCAAAACCAATCAATCACCAGAACAAGACACCAAAATCTGAACCCAGTCCAAAATTATTTGTGGATAGAATTCCTGTATTTTATTAAAAATATTGGCACAATAACAGAAATGTGTGACAGAATTAAAAAACATTAAAAACACAACATGATGTTATATTTGTTACACAGTAAACAAGCAATAAAAAAAGACAATAAAAAAACAATTCAAAACATAGGGAGAACACAAGTAAGAAAGATGTTTTCTTATCCAAAATGAGAAGGAAGACATAAGACCAAAATCAACTATTCTCCTCAGTGAAGATACAGATATTTTTGGACTATTTTCTTCCCACATACCCTAAATAGTTTGGGCTTTCATCAGGTGATCTCATAGAGATATTAAAATCTCCACAGAAGACCATCGATTTGGGCCAGAACACCAGTTCTGATTCAAGATCTTTAAATATTTGAGGGTCATCTAGGTTCGAGCCGTAGACTGAGCAGACAGTTATGCTGGAAGCTAGTTCTATGATTGCCCATCTCCCAAGGGCATCAGCTGTTTTGTGCGCAGTTATTTGGATAGATGATTTCACTAGTATAGTTACTCCCCGAGTGTTAGATGTTTGTGTTGTACTAACCGCAATGTCATATCCTCCAAATTTAAGCAGATCTTTTTTTCCCAGGATAGATGTGTCTCCTGCAGGCAAACTATGTCAAAAGATTCTTGCTTAATTATTTCCCCTAGTCGAATTCTTTTATTTCTGTCATTCAACCCCGCCACATTCCAAGAACAAATTGTTAGTCTCCCCATCTCAGATTATTCAACTTGTCATTTTGATTATACCGAATGAGTGATAGAGCCAACCTAAATCTTTTGTTAATCATTAAAGAGTGAGCCAAAATTATCCTCATAATTATTCGTTTTGCCACTACTTTCAAATTATTTATTGGAATTGCTTTTTTTACCCCAGTTTTATCCCCACCTCCCTCCCATTCACCCTCCCTGTACGCGACAGGCCCTCCCACCCACCCAACACCCAGTGCGAGGCATACAGACACCAGGGTCTGTTCGTGATGGTCGTATACAATACAACCAGAGCGTGTACCAATTTAACTTAATTTCCCTGTGCTGAGTTCAATAACAGCTCCTTAGTTTTATTTATTATATTTTCCTCTTTTACCCCTTTTTATCCCTTTCCTCTCTTTCCACCCTCCTTTTCTTACTTCTTCCCCCCTCCCAAACGGTGATAGGGGAAAAAAATATATATATTTTACTAATTTTTCTTTTCTCTTCCCTCCCTTCTCCTTCCTCTTTCCTTTCCCCTTTTTCTTTATTATGTGTACTTCAGCCCTTCTAGATATTCCTTTGCTTTTATTTCCGAGGTAAAAAACTTTATTTCTCCTCCCCAGATCACTTTTAGCCGTGCAGGATTGTTTAGGTAGGCTTGATCTTTTTTATCCTGAAATGGTTTTATTAACTGGCGCAGCCTCCAACGCCTTTCGACGGTGGAGTGGCAAAAATCTGGACGAACGAAAAATGAAATATCATTCCTCGTTCGCTTAGACTCTGGCCTAGCTTTTTCAAAAACAGCCTGTCGGAGCAAGAAACTACCGAAAAAGATAAGAATTGCGCGAGGGTAGGCACCAGGTTTCAGTGGCTGTCTTAAAGTAAATGGCATGCGGTGAGCTCGTTGAATTTCTTGAGCCCAATCCCAACTAGCAAGCTCGGGCATGGAATCGCGAAAGAGATCTATCACAAAAGAGCGAACATCCCCCCCCTCAGCCCCCTCGGGAACCCCCAGCAGTCGCAAATTATTCCTACGTTGGTGATTCTCCAATTCTTCTAGTTTCCATTTAACATCTGTCAACTCGGCTTCATGAGAGTCAACCCTAGCTGTAACTGCTGCAGTCTCAGTCTCATTAGAGACAATCCTTGACTCAATTTTAGTCAAACGCTCTCCAAAAGAGCTACATGTCCTCGTTAGTTTGCGCACTACACCCTGGACTTTGCGCAAAGCGGTATGCGCCTTACGCCAATCCTGAGATGTTTCTTCCCGATGTGCAGCAATAGCCTGTAGGATAGCATCGAGGGCTGAAGGTGCGGGGTCTAGATGTATTGAGCGGTCAGGTTGTTGTTGGGAAGAGGAGGTAGGGCAGGGATCGGTCAGTTGACTAGTAGGTGAATAGTCCCATGCTAAGTCCTTCAAACCATGATGATTTTTTTTCTTTTTCAGAACCGTTTTTGAATTAGTCCCGATATCTCTATTCTTCCCCTCTGACCCACTTTCGTCAGAGGTACATGAGGTAGATTCATCTGACCGCCCTGCCCCATCCGACAGGGAGAATAAATCGCTAGGATCGAACTCAGTATCTAGATCAACACTGCTCTCTATGCTTTCAGTGTTCTCATAAGCGTGTTCGAGATTTAGCGCGCCACCTAGATCACTGATGACTGTCTTGTTAAACTGAGTCTTGTCCCCTAAGCAGCCTCCATTATCAGCGCTACTCCCGGTTCCGAAAGAGGAAAAACTCGGGATGGCCATACCTTCATCATCTCCCGTACTGCTGGGGATCGTAACCAGGTCGGGAGCGTCAGGAGCAGTTGCAACCTCACAGTCCCCAGCCGACGCAGATGGTGGAATTGCTAACTCGCCTCCACTTTCGATCGTAGCAACATCCGCCTCTCCCACCAACGCCGATGCTGGTGTGACATCTATAGCTCGAACTCCATCTCCATCTCCGCAATCTCCACTCTTTCTCTCCCGACCCGGATGCGTTCTCGCGGAAGTTTTCCGGAATAGCTCGGCCACCGTAGGGCCGATCTTTGCTTTGACCTCCTTAGGTATGGTAGTGTTTCCGCGCCCCGCTGCCTTGGGAGCTGGGGGAGCGACATCGCGTGTTTCATCAGGGTATCCCGCCACCTTCTCACTCGACTCACCAGGCTCCCGTTGTGCCTGTCTCGCTGCTCTCGCCTTGGCCGCCACTATCGCCGCCGATATCTTTGGTGCCATTGAAACGCCTGGACTGATCTCGAGGTGAGTCGCTGGCGCCTCCCGTACTCTCCCCAAATATTGTAGAACTGTTAGCCCAATTAGCGCCGCCAATGTCAATATCGTAGATTTGCCCTCAGCGGGATATTTTCTAACGAGAATCGGAGCCATTTATAGTCTCTAGCTCAGCATCTATCTCGGCCTTTCCATAGTCGGCACAGCTCTGGTCGATGCGCACTGCAGTCTCAAGCGACCGCCATTTTGCCCCTCATGGACATTCACCTTCTTAGGAAAACGAAAATCCCCATTTGAAGCATAGCTTTGATTTCTTTGAAAACGTTGATGTACGTGCATCTAGCATTTGCTTGCTTTTCACAGCCAAGGCAGATTCATTGTGGGCTGCTCCTGCTCCCATGTCAGCCGCTTGTCGGGCTGCTCTTTTCTTTGCTCTCGCAGCCATCAGCAATTTCTCCAAGCTGTGTGTTTCTCTTAACATGCACCTTCTAAACAAATCTGAAAGCCAAGTCATCAATGACTGAGGCGCATGGCTTCTTCATCAGTGAAATCAAGTAATTTGAGGTGTTTCATGAATGCATCAAGTCTTTCAACAAACGTGTCCATTGTTTCACCAACCTGCTGTTGTGCTTGGGTAGAGATATACCTTTCATAGTAGACATTCGACATTGGATTGAACTTGGCCTCCAGCAATTCTTTTACCTTTTGGTACGATTTTACTTTGGTCAGTGAGATTTTCTTGAGCACTTCTTTTACTCCATCAACTGCAAGGTTTTTCAAATATTTGATAATCTTTTTACCGTCTTCTTCCTCTAGTGAATTGCTGATGTCATCAAAAGATTCGATCCACGCAGCCCAGCTTGCACCAATGTTCTGTGTCTTAGAAATGTCGAAAGTCATTGAAGGTTTTAGGAACACGGCTGGCATCTTTTTCGTGCTCCCTTCTGCCGCCTTTGATAGTACATGGTGTTCAGCCAGCCTTGTCGTGCAGACCGGCACCAACAACGTCTGCAAGCTTGGCCTTGTGCTGGAGCCTATGTCACAGAATACTTCAGTTGACCTTTCTGGTGAGTACGTTTTTTGTTTCTCATACCTTGCTGATGTTGTTATCTTTGTCTTCGTCTGAATAATTGTTCTGTACTTAGTGTACATGGCAGCATCTCTGTTGACTACCTCATCAGCGGGTTTGGTGGGTGCTTCAATTTTGCTCCTCTGTAGCGCCTTTGATTTCTTCTGCAGCTGTGTAAGGGCTGGAGCAGGGCTGTGACTCCACATGTAACAGTTGCTGATGGCTTTGCATCGATTTGAGGCACATATGGCACGCACAAGCAGTTTGCCGTAGCATTGTAAACACTCAGGGAAAGCAGTTTTGTTTTCTTTGGGGTACGTATACCCTACTCATTGCCAATGTAGCGTCTTCCCCAGCCCTGGAGCATGCAAATGAAATATGCCACATAGGAGCTGCAGTCAAATACTCACACACTACGCATTATCTCATACTCAACATTAACCACACCCCAACACCTCCTCACATATGACATAGTTCCTGTTC
Organism: Triturus cristatus; assembly: GCF_964204655.1. NCBI lineage: Eukaryota > Metazoa > Chordata > Amphibia > Caudata > Salamandridae > Triturus > Triturus cristatus. Next base: position 319,818,700 of record NC_140582.1, read on the forward strand.
AGAGTCCGCCCCAGAACCACAAAGGTCCTATTACGTAGAACATCAATATGCTACAGTAACCATGAAAGAATTATTGAGGGAGAAAGTCTGGTTCCCAAAGCTTGATGTCTTGTTTGATACAACGATTCAGAAGTTAAAACTGTCTAGTCTGCGGTGGCTGGGGATTTCTAGGAACCTGTAGACTCTGGGTGATATCTACTGATAGATGAGTTCCAATTTCTATCAATTAACCATATATCATACTTCTTGTGTTGCATTAAATCTTTCCAAAGTGGAACAACAATAGGGTGAAGGATGGAATACTTCAATTAATCTCAGCTGCTGGCAATCTATTGGGCCGCATCCGAATCCATCGTTTTTCACCCACCATGCTACGTCATTTTGGACCCAGCCATATGCAAATCAGTCTTGATCCTGCTCCAATGGAAACAATCCAGCCCGAACTGCCAAGCCAGGTCCTCCCTGAACCGAAATACAAGCAGCCTAAGTTTCACCCTTATTACGGGATCTTCTGCCAGCTATAGCCTGATTCTAGGGGCAGAGTGAGCACGGGGCCCATGTTGAGGCACACCCGTCGCCCTTAGGGCATTAACTGCAGCAACAACAACTAGGCGATGGATGGAAAGTTTAAATTAATCTCAGCTACTGGCAATCACTTTAGCAGCCTCCTAATCCATAATTTGTCTGTTCAGGGAGGAACTGGCTTGGCAGGCCGGGCTCGACTGTTCCCATGAAGAGCAGGGACAAGTCTAATTTGCATATGGCTGGATCCAAACTGAGGTGGCATGTGGGTGAAAAACTATGGACTGGGATGCGGCCATGAGCGATTGCCAGTGGCTGAGATTAATTCTAGCAATCCATCCATCACCTTGTTGCTTTTGCATTTGTCTTTGCAACATGGGACATTACATCGTCACTGAAATCAGTCAATAGTCCCCCATTTAGTGAGGAAGAATTCGAGAGATTCATGAGATGCATGGCCATAAAACATAGAAAGGCCATATCACTGTGGCCTCAGGCAAATGGCATGGACGAAAGATTTACATTCATGAAAAAGAAGACCATGCAATATTCCAAGCTGATGCAAGTACCAATGCGTATTGTGTCTGGTGCTCAGAGACTATGGAAATGCTCCTCAAGGCTCCACTGGCAAGTCTCACGATGAGATAATATTCGGACTACGTCAAGTGAAAGCCAAACCACCTTAGGGTCAAAGTGGTGGCTGCCAATGACTAGGAGGCAAAGGTAAGAGGAAACTATTTGCTGACTACAAACGTTCTGGTTAGGCATTCCAGCTGGTAAGTTGTGCAACAGCAACAGTGCCTGGCCAGAAAATCAGACATCCCATTGCTAGACACACCCCTGCCTCTGACACAGGTCGAGGGGTGTGGTATAGTCCTAGTCTGACTAGAAATCCATGACTTAAAATGCTTCCTATTTTAAGGACAAGACTGTTGATTCAATACTGCTCATCCCATCCTTTGAAGCTGTCAAGGAGGAGCCTCATCCTAGAGATATACTGATACCCAGCACTACTGATGATGTTTAGGGAGCAGCTGATGTTCCACCATCGAGGGATAAAGCTGATCCCTGCCAAAGTCAACCAGAAATATCCATAGACTGCAGAGGCTGACTAAGCAGAAGTAGATTAATCAGCCTTGCACCATTTGTTGGTTGCATTTTCTTTTCTTTTATATGGTGGGGGAGAACCTTACGTTCTAGTTGTTGACTGTGACGCTACGCAACTGAGAACCAGGACGCGTGGAAAGGGAATGAGATGAAAGGGAGAGGAAAGTGCAGACCACATGAAAGCAGAACAGAGGAGAGGAAGGACATGTCCAGAAATAAAATCCATGGCTCATATGGGCCAAATGTAGGAGAGAGCATTAAAAAGGTGTGATACGTCACTCCAGCCTCCTTGTCTATGTCACAGGCTCGCACCACAACAAGAGGGGGAAACCGTACCACCGATAGTAAAAGGTAAAAAGCCTCCAAGTGTAATTTACTACCCATTCTGCGAATCAAAATATACAGCATGGTATGAAAACCAATACTAGAGCAGCAGTTATCATCGTTGGTCACTCAATATGACAGCATGAATTAGAGAAATATATTCAGAAGAAAAGGGATTACCGTCCAGATTTCAATTCCAGAAATAATATCTACTAAATTATGTGGCTAATAAGGCACAGCATAGGATTGCCATTTCCCTGAGACCTGATGCACCATAGAAGTATAAAACCACTTTCCAGAAGCCCTTGATGCATATGAGATTACATAGCAAGCCATGTAAACAGGTTAAAAGAAAACCTGCAGCAAAGAACAAGTTGAAATAAAAGGCATGTATCAAGAGATAAGTGGAAGTAAAAATCGGTGCTCTTTATGTTTATTTAAAGGAGACTCATGTCCAGTGGCGGCTCGCAGTGGTAACGCTGTGAGGCGGGGGTGAGGCTGGGTGGGGGGTAGTTGAGTGTGACATACAACGGCAGATATTTATTTATTTATTTACGTTTACCTTTTCCATTGAATGTTGGACTCCATTACCCCCCCAACCAGCCCCGTCTCCTTGTCCCACAGTGTTACCGCTGTAAGCCGTAACTGCTCGTCAGATCAAAGGAAGGTCCAGGTGACTGAAATACCCACCCAAGTAGAAGCTCATAAGCTCCAGACTCTTAACACTTGTCATCCTTAAATACACTAGAATGCTGTAATATATCTTGACAAAGTGTCATATCACCGCAATCATTGGTCCCTACAAGTATCATTATACCCAAATTACTGTAAAGGATTCCAGGTTGTGGATTGACTACTTATCTATAATCACAAGAGAGTGGGCCCAACCGGATACTGTACCAGTATCTCTCAGGGATTGTCCCGGAAACCCTCAAACCCTATTGCCTCTAGCTGAATGCATCAACTCTGCTCATGCATTTTGTTTAGTGGCATCATCATTGGGTTCCACACCTGGGTATTTGCTTCCCCAGGTGAGTGATACCTCCTACTGGAGGGAGAGTGTCTGGTAACTAATATTGGTGGGATCCGTGCAGTTTAGTTACAATTATCTCCTATACCTATAGGAAACTGTATTCTCAAAATCAAGGGATAGGGGTAAGGTTAAAAGCAGATTGTGGTTTCACAGGATGAATTACTTATCCTTGGCATCAGGTGAGGTGGTCGACAGGTTTCGGCCAGAATCACCACTGGGGATCGGTGACCTTCGTCAGGACCTTAAGTGATCAGATCCCTGTTAATCTAGTTTGTCAGGTAAGTACACTCACTTACTTTCCTTTGTTTATGTTTTTCAAAACGAACCTTAGTTGCAGGTATTCTGCCCTGCGACTTTTTTGGGGGCACCTGATGCCTCTTGGGAATTGGGTGAGGTATTTGGAAATCCTTTCTTTACACATTGGTTATGGATGACCAGGCATCTTGTTTGAAGCTTTCTCTCTATCCCGCAGATTGACTATCACCTGCATGTGGCCTAGGGCCCAAGCTATGAAGTCATTTAGTGGCCACAAACCCTGCAATTTGCAAAATCGACTACTAAATGGCTCTGTTAAGTGTACTATCTCATTTTGCGTGATGGCGGAATCACTATATGGGTTTAGAAATTCATATCAAACCGCAATTCGGAAGGGGTGTTTTCAGGGCATGCCTTTCAAATTCTGATTTGCAATGCAATGTATAATAAGTTTGAAGTCCCAATTTTGGTCACAAAACATTGATAGGTTACTGGCTTCTCAAAGGATGTGGTGGCCTATTCGCAAAGGACACCCGTTCCTCTTTGTGAATGTTAAAAAAAAAAAAATTTGTTTGAGAGTGGGCAGTGGTCTAGGGGACTACTGCCATCTCTTAAACTTTTTTTTAAATGTGAATTTTTTACTTAAATGCAAAAACAAACATGGCAATTTGCTTCCCCCAGCAGGCCACCAGCCCTGGGATGGCATCCCATCGGAATGTGTCACAATTCCTGACCTTCCTCATGAACATTGATATGTAGTTCGAACTGTGACCCACTCTGAATGGTGATTTTGAGTACCGAAAAAAGGTCGATTCACAAACTCTCGCAAATAGTTGGTGCGTAAATTGCTACCATTTTTTGTGTCTGTTTCATGTCATGTGTGAGTAGCTGATTCAATGCTAATTGTGTGTTATGTCACTTGAAGTCATGCATTAATAAACTGAAAAGCAAAACTAAACGCACCAGAATGTAGTTATTTTATGAATTTATTTACTTTCTTATAAAGTGCAAACGCCACTGAGCTAGGTTTCAGAGCGCTACATAAAACATATTTAAAAGACAGAGGTATGAACTTTTGTGGCATATAGGAAAAATAAGTGAATCATATTTACAGAGGTAATGGTCAATAGTGCAGGTGTAATGTGCATATGGTAAAGATGAGTGATTCGAGCCCGGTAAAAGAAAGACACGAGCCTTGACAGTGCTTAAATTCAAACACTAGCACAATTGGTCTCACATCACATCAACAAAGACTGCAGCAAGGCCCAAATGAGAGAGGAAGTACAGCAACAGAAGAGAGAGGAGTCAAATACTGCAAGTGTAGGGGAAACCGTGCAGAACAAAGACTGAAGAGCAGCAACCAAACCATGAGAGAAAGACACTGTTACAGGCCCGTGCAACAGGGGTGGCTGCTGTGGTCTGCATGCAGCTGATCGACAACAGACACAGGGCATATGCTGCCAAACTGTAAACAGATAGGGGAGTCCATTATGAGGAGAGTGTGGAGAAATTAGGCCTCATATGGACAGCAGATGGCTAGCTACACTAAAATGGTGCACATGAGCCAAGAGATACTGCGGCTGGGATCAAATGTTTCCCCATAAGCGTGTTCTTAAAAAGGGTTTAAAACTCTGAAAAGAGGGAGAATTGAGTAAGAAGGGTCTGTAAAGTGTGGATTTCTTCTTAAAACATGAAATGGAGAGAAGGAAGTGAGAGCCTCGGGGTGTGGATTGGACATCTTCTGGGAGGGATATTCTGGAGATTGGAGGTTCAGAGCTGTGCATGTAAGACAGGCACTTCTACTGTAGGAGTGTGCCTCAATCCAGAGCCATTGAAGGTAGCCTAGCACAGGGATGATTTTGTCCTGTTTGTAATTATTTACGGGACAACATGGCAGAAGCAAGAAGTGCAGGTCTAGGTGGGGCAAATCTTTTTTTGGGGGAGTGATTTAAGAGAGCAGAACCATGGTCAAGGCCAGAGATCACAAAAGCCTTGTGTGCCGCCATCTTCAAGTCCTGTGTGGAGAAGATATGCTTTAGCTTCTGGAATCTCGCAGATGTATCCATAGCTGGGATGAACTGAGGGATGAGGTTCAGGATAGAGTTGAGATTGATGACACCAAAGGATTTAGCATGGTAGCCACTTTGGGAGTCTTATCAGAGAAAGTTTCAAGTGAGAGTACATTGGCTGCTGGTCAGAATTGTGGTAAGGAGAAGATATTCAGTCTTAATGACGAATTTATTGATTTCAATGGCAAATATACATACAGTATTAAGCAATAGATTTCCAAGTTACTCACATCATCCCATTTCTTATATGAAACATCGTCAGATATACATCAATCAACCCCGTCACGGTCTGCATTTTTGCGCATTTCGAATTCCACCATTGGGGACACACAGATATCCCCACGATACACATTCCAATTGGACCATTTCCGATCCCATTTTCTGGGGCAACCCCTGACTACAAAAACCTCCGACTCCGCCATCATGCATCTATCTAATTCTTTCGCACATATGGTAGTGGAGGGCGGAGTGGCCCCTCCCCATCCTCTCGCCAGTTCCCGCTTGGCTAATGTAAATCCTAGTGTCGCTAACTGTTGTTCAATGTCAGTGAGGTCAGTTGCGGCCCAGATATTAAGCATCCCTAGTTGTGGTGTTAGGACCAGTTCCTTCCCCAAAGTTGTCTGCATGTGGTATGTGACTTCGTCCCAGAAGGTACGGATAACTGGGCAACTCCAGATAGTATGGTAGAATGTAGCCTGTTGTTGGCAGCCCCTCAGGCAGAGGTCGTCGGGTCTAGATCCCAGCTTTGCCAATAATTTCCCAGCCATGTATGATCGGTGCAGAATCCTAAGTTGTATCAAACTGAATGTAAGTGTGATGGCTGCCTCCCTAGGGGACATAAGAGCCGTTTGCCAATCTTCAACGTCAATCAGACCCAAGTCTTCCTGCCACTTCTCCCTGAGTTTACTAAAGGTATCCGGCAGATTATTGCTGAGTTTTTTATATGTCAGGGATATGGCTTTGGAGTGTAGTGGCCCATCTAGCAAGCGGTCTTCCAGTGGTGACGATTTCGGTATGTCTGCGAAGTTAGAAAAGGCCGCTTGTAATGCATGTCGTATTTGCAGGTATCTATATGTTTCCCCTTGATTCAGTTGATAATGATTCTGGAGATCCCCAAATGTAAGAATCTCACCCTTTTTAACCACGTCTTTTACTACTGAAATACCAATTAGGTCCCATTTATCAAACCCAGGCTGGTAACACAACATGCCCAGTTTCTGGGCATACCACAATGGCGTTGCCTTAGTGAGGATACCCGCCCACCCCAATTGAGAGTTTGCTTTGTGCCATATTTCCAGTGTGTGTGAAGTGGGCCCAACATATTTCTTCCTATCGCACGAGTACAGGGCCCCTAAGAAGCCCGAACGGTCTGATTGGTAGCTATCTAGAGCGTATGCCGGGTCAGTAGGGGGGTGATACAACCAGTGATTGACAGCCACCAACTTTCACCGACGAGCTCCTGACCTCCAAACGCGCCTGCCGTAAGCTGGAGAAGAAATGGCTCCACAAACGAACGCCAGAAAACCACGCAGCCCACAAGGACGCCACCCGCAGACATCACCACCTCATCAGACTTGCCAGGAGATCCTCCTTCAAAGTCCGCCTGGATAACAACGCACACGACAGCAAAGAGCTCTTCCGCTTGTGAAAGAACTCTCCAATCCCGACGCCAGCGCCAACGACATCCCGCCCTCACAAGAACTGTGCGACTCACTGGCCATCTTCTTCCACCGCAAGATCGCTGACATCCACGACAGCTTCAACTCCACAACCGCACCAACGATGCACGACTCCTCCCGCCCCGCGATCAGCAACAGCGCCAACCGCCTGACCTCCTGGGCCAACACCAACGACCACGAGACACGCAAGATCATGAACTCCATCCACTCTGGATCTCCGTCAGACCCATGCCCACACCACGTATTCAACAAAGCAGACGCGGCCATCGCATCCCAACTACGGAAGGTCATCAACATCTCCTTCGAAAAAGCGACATTTCCGGAAAGCTGGAAGCACGCTGAAATCAACGCCCTCCTCAAAAAGCCCAAGGCGGACCCCATGGACCTCAAGAACTTCCGACCCATCTCCCTGCTCCCGTTCCCGGCAAAGGTCATCGAGAAAATCGTCAACATTCAACTGATCCGCCACCTCGAAGACAACAACATCCTGGACCCGCCCCAATCCGGATTCAGACGTAACCACAGCACCGAGACAGCCCTCATCGCCGCCACAGATGACATCAGACGCCAACTGAACAACGGCGAAACATCAGCCCTCATCCTCCTGGACCTGTCAGCCGCATTCGACACGGTCTGCCACCGCACCCTACAGACACGCCTCCAAGAAGCCGGAATCCAAGAGAAGGCCCTTGACTGGACCACGTCCTTCCTCTCTGGCAGAACACAGAGCGTCCGCCTCCCACCTTTCCGGTCAGAAGCCACCGACATCATCTGCGGCGTCCCCCAGGGCTCATCCCTCAGCCCGACGCTGTTCAACATCTACATGGCCCCCCTCGCACAAGTGGCCTGCCACCATAACCTCAACATCATCTCCTACGCCGACGACACCCAGCTCATCCTCTCCCTCACCAAGGACCCTCACACCGCCAAAACCAACATTCACGAGGGCATGAAGGCCATCGCCGACTGGATAAGGAGCAGCCGTCTGAAACTGAACTCAGACAAGACGGAGGTCCTCATCCTCGGACCCACCCCCTCAGCCTGGGACGACTCCTGGTGGCCGACCGCCCTGGGGACAGCACCGATACCAACCGACCACGCACGCAACCTAGGATTCATCCTCGACTCCTCCCTCTCCATGTCCAAGCAAGTCAACGCCGTCTCCTCCTCCTGCTACAACACTCTACGCATGCTCCGCCGGATCTACAAATGGATCCCGACCGAAACAAGAAGAACAGTGACACAGGCCCTCGTCAGCAGCAGACTGGACTACGGCAACGCACTCTACGCAGGAATCCCAGCCAAACACCAACGTCGGCTACAACGCATCCAAAACGCCTCCGCCCGACTGATCGTCAACGCCCCCCGCCGCAGCCACATCACCCCCGTCCTGAGACACCTGCACTGGCTCCCCATCGACAAGAGGATCACCTTCAAGCTCCTCACCCACGCACACAAAGCACTTCACAACGCCGGACCAGCCTACCTGAACAGCAGACTCAGCTTCTACACCCCCACCCGCCAGCTCCGCTCCGCCAACCTCGCCCTCGCAGATGTCCCCCGCATCCAACGTACGACCGCCGGCAGCAGATCCTTCTCTTACCTCGCCGCCAAAACTTGGAACACCCTCCCAACCCACCTACGACAAACCCAAGACCTACTCGCCTTCAGAAGACTCCTCAAGACCTGGCTCTTCGAGCAGTAGCGGCACCCCCCCCCCCCACCCCTCCGCGCCTTGGGACCCTCACGGGTAAGTAGCGTGCTTTTCAAGTACCCTGATTGATTGATTGATTGACCAACTGTGCTGGCCAATAATGGAGTTGTAGTTCCGGCAATGCTATTCCTCCATCATACCAGCCTTTTGTTAGTTTCTTCAGTGCCACCCTAGGGGCCCCACCATCCCACAGCAGTGTTCGGACCTCACTCTCCACTGATTTGAAATAAGAATCCGGGACCCGATTCGGACAGTTATGCATGATATATAAAAAGCGCGGGAGGGCCAACATTTTAAAAAGGGCAGCTCGTCCTACTAGGGAAAGGGGCAGGGACCTCCAGTGTTTCACTTCCATTCGAAGCCTAGCCAACGGGGGAGCCAGATTGGATTTATAAACAAGCATTTGCAATGCAATGGGTCTCGCATATACGGAAGTTTAAACTATTGGCATTGTAAATGACATTGCCTTTTATTTAGGTTTCAAAAACCAAAACATAAATAAAAGGCACCGTCATTTACATTGCCAATTGCTCAAAATCACGTAAATGCGAAATGTGATACATTGCAGTTCCTGTCAGGCATCAAGAATTGGGCGTAAAGGCATCGGGTTTCCTGGGATTGAGGCTGGAGCGAAGAGGTCTGCTGTGGTTGTAAGAGCTTGCAGACTTCCCATTTGCTTGCCCCCGTAGATGCCGGTCGCCACTGGATTTTACCACAGAAAATGAAAGCAGTAATGAGTTTGTTGACATCTGTGAGGGGTACATTGAAACTACACTCACTGTCAAGACACTTGCCTGATGCATGTCAGTGCAGCTGGGCCACTGTGCACACTTACAGATTAAGGGTGAGAAGATGCTATCACCTTCACCTTCTCACCGTGACCAACATATCCTGCATGCTACACAAACGAGATATAACTTGTACATGGAGTACTGAGTTCAAAGTGCGATTTGACTGTGGGAAGATTATCATTATTACCTGTGTTTACTTGAGCCTTAACAGACAACACTCGACAATACCCACAGACTTGACCCCTTTAAAATTGAGTAACAAAGTGCTGTGCTACAGAGGGTTAAGAAAAAGCACTTTGCTGCAGAGTACCATTAAGCACTTAGTAGCGAGTGAATGATGTGAAGTGCGTTGCAAGAGTGGAACTTAATGAAATACGTTGAGGCAGTGTCGTAATATGAATCACTTTGTTGCATCAACGTAGCAAAAAACGCTTTGAAGTAATGACGTAACATGAAATGAGACAAAATTCTACGAGCGACTTCGAAATACATCATATTAGTTAAGGACATTCATGTACTTTTGCAGTCAGCAACACTGGGTGAGAATGTTGTTGTTTCTTTGAAGGCGGGGGCTAATCTCGCATTAGAGTATTGGCTCATATTTACTAGGGCGCGAAGAATATGATGAAATGCAGCACCTCGGTAATGGTGCAAGTGAACATCTGTAGAGGTGCATTGCCTGGGGGTCCTCCTCAACCAGGTTGGCATCATTGGGCTCGCCACAGGTTGGCTGGAACACAGGGCAGAGACCAATGTAATGTAAATACGGTGCTCATGTACAGCGCTCCAATACCTTCGTGTCGAGTTCGCGCTATATAAAAGATGCAAAAAAGGAAGGAGCAGCAGGCACCCACTGGGGGGGGGAGTGGGGGCAGACATGGCAGCCAGTGGTGAGGGCCGAGGAAAGAGACCAGCAGAGGAGGAGAGCGACAGGGACGGAGGCAGTCAGCTGAGCAGAAAAGGGGGTGGCTGACGGCGGGCCTGTGTGCTCTGTGTCCGGGGCCTGGCTTGCAGATGTGCTCCTTGTGCAGTTCGTGGCGCTTCATTTTACTGCAGCTGCTGCAAAGCGCCGTCCTGGATTGGAGCCAGGGGATGCAGAGCTTGGGCTGATGTGTTAAGAGTGAAGCGCACACACCAGTGATCTGACTTCCATTTATCTCAGCCTTTCATCCTTATGAGGCCGGCTGGATTGGTGGCAATTACTACGGGCGCTTGGGAGACATGGCGGGGATCGGGTGCTGTCTGGGGAGAGCTGAAGGCGAGTGAGGGGGGTTGGGTTGGTGTACGGGCGGCAATTTGTTCCAGTGCTTGCCTTGTCTCTCGTTTATGACAACTTACAGAGACCTCTGGGAGAAGTAGTGCTTTCTGAGTATGAGCGGGATATGGTTTCTGAGACTTGTGTGAGACTTTGCAGTTTGGGTGGCATGTGACTTGCTGAGAATTGCCAGACACTCTCAGAGGCATATAGATATCTGGCACTGCAAAGCCACTGGGTGTGGCTTATAACACTTATCTGGAGAGAACACCTGAACGTAAAAGGAAATCTTTGAGAAGAAGCAAAGTATAGAGAATGCTTGTTGGTTTTTATAATAGAACACAGCTGATAGTGTTGAATATGTTACTTGTAAAGGAACACATTTGAAAATATCGAATGCATGTATATATTGAGTTAAATATAAGAATAGATAAGGTAGCAAACAAATTTAGGACTCAGATTAAGGTTAGACGTAGACAAAAGCACGCTGGGGGAGCGGTGGTCACTAATTTATGCAGCTAAGGAAGAGGCAGCGACGGGTCTGGTTACATGGTTCATGAGGGGGGAGAGAATGTGGCTGGCCAAATGAAGGAATGTTTCAGATACGGAGAACAGGGTGAGGCTGGCTATAATCCCTTAGGTGGTCCCTCATGTCAGAAGAGATCTTCCAAGATGGAGGGGTCAGGGCTCGATACATAGTGAATGGTCAAAAACAGGTAGTATAACCCGAGTTGAGACTTCTGTAAAGTGCGGACATTGAATGTCTCTGATGCAAACTCAAGGGTTAGGGGGAAGAGTGCTTTTCCAGAGGAGAGCGGAGCGTTAGCCTTCGGTTGACACAGTGGGCCTCAGTGTGAAGGAGCTATCAATCCCTCATCGCGATCACTCTAAAAGTGAAAGTGATCGCGATCGCGATGACGCATGCTAGGGATGCGCGTGCAGCAGCGGGGGGAGGGGTATGGGGCTGAAGGCTGGCGCAGGAAAGGCAGATGGCTGGGCGAGAAGGGAGGGGGGAATGCGGGGAGCAGCTGTGCACGCCATCGTGCACTGACGCTTGTAGCCAGCACAAAAATGTTGGTAGCACTTTCGAAACCCACCTACTAAATGTGTCGTCAGACCAGCACATGCGCTGGGTCAGGCGAGAACTAAAAAGATCCTTTTCTGATGTTAGAAAGACCCCCAAATATCGGAAACCCTCCTTTGCCACCGCTATCGTACACTTTGCTGGAAGACGAGGCACCTGACCCTGAAGCACAAATAGCACTGACTTACCCCAATTTATCACATAACCCGAGTATTTCCCGAAGTTTGTGAATATATTAAGCACTGCATGGATGGACTGATAGGGGGAGGCAAGGTACAGTAGTATGTCATCGGCATACAATGATATTCGGTCTTCCACGTCTGCCGCCCATCGCAGCCTTCTCACCATCACGCCTTGACGCACCCATGCCGCCAGGGGTTCTAGCATGAGGGAAAACAGCAGAGGGGATAGAGGACACCCCTATCTGGTACCCCGTTTCAACAGGAACGCACGGGACGTGTGGTTATTTACTCTCACTTGACCCTGTATATCAGTATATAATAGTTTTACCCAACCTATACATTTGGGGCCCAATCCCACCTTCTCAAGCACTGCAAACAAATAAGGCCATTCTATCGAGTCAAAGGCCATAGAGACATCCAATGACAACACCTCTGCATCTTCCTCTATAAAGTCCCTACGTGCCATCACATTGTGCAGGCAAGGTATGTTCAGAGCCGTATTTCTCCCTGGCATAAAACCTGATTAGTCCGGGTGAACCAGGGAAGAAATGATTGAAACAAGCCGATTGGCGAGGAGTTTCGCGAGGATTTTAGCTTCCGCGTTGATCAGCGAAATAGGCCTGTAAGAGCCACAACTATCTGCCGGTTTCCCAGGCTTATGGATAGCTACTATAGTGGCCAGACGTTGGTATGCCAGCAGCCGTCCCTTCTCATAGCTTTCTTCATACATGGCACGCAAATGTGGCCCTATCCGAGAGGCCATGACCTTTAAAAATTCAATGGGCATTCTATTGGGCCCCATCGCTTTCCCGGATTTGACCTGACACATGGCCTCACTGATCTCTTCATCCGAGAGGTCCCTCTCAAGGGCATCTCTATCGATGTCTGAAAGAACCGGCACATCGCTATCTAGGAGGAGATGACGTGAGTCATCAGCCGTATATAAAGTAGAGGGGGAGTATACCTCTTCTAGGTGGTCAGCAAATGCTTCCGCTATGTCCCTAGGGTGGGTAGGAGTCACACCTCCAGGCAGTGTCAGATTGGGCACCCATCTCGCCCCTTGATCTCTCCTCTCCAGCCATGCCAAGGTTTTTCCCGCTCTATCTCCCAATTCGTATATTCTATGTTGGGTACTGCGATGCTTAGCTAGCATATGCTCCCTTGTCTTAATTCGGTACTCGTCTTGTTTCAGGGTAAGTCTATGGTGAGTGTCATCTGAGGGACTATCTGCGTGTTCTCGTTCCAACCCCTGGAGTTCCGCCTCAACCTGGAATAGCAACCTGTGTTTCCTCTGTATGTACCCGTTTTTTAAGGACAGGGCCTGCCCTTTCAGGACTACTTTGTATGCTTCCCAAATAGTTTGTGCAGAGTCGACCGAACATACATTTTCTGTAAAGTAGTTTTCTGTGTGCGTACAGAGTTCCTCTCTTATGTCAGGTATGGTTAGGAGCCACAGGCTAATGACAATGGTGGTGCACGTCTGTCGCTCCCAATGCATAAAATCAACGTTAACCGGGGAGTGGTCCGAAATACCTCTCGGCATAACCTGTGACTGTCTAAAGTTCCCCACTGAATCTACATGCGTAAGAAAATAATCAATACGAGATAAACTTTTATGTACGTTAGAGAAGTACGTGTATGATGTGTCTGTTGGTTGGATTACTCGCCCCGCATCTATCAGCCCCATCGCCGTTGTGAATCCTGCCATGAGTCCGTTAGGCTTCGCCCACATCCTTGGTGGGTGTCTGTGGGTTGTGTCATCCATTGTCATGTTATAATCACCGCCCATGATCAAGGAGCCCATCGGGAGACCAGTCAGTATGTGACCGAGGTCCGCCAGCGAAGTCTTACAGAGTGCTTTTGGTAAGTATACTGAGATGATGTTGATTGCTCTTCCCTCCCACTGAGCCTCCACCACTGCAAATCATCCCCCAGGGTCTGCCCAGGTCTTAAGCACAACAAGGGGTGTATTCCTTCTTACCAGTATGCCCGTACTCCTCGAGCCCCCAGTATAGTCCGCATGCACTAGGAGTTTGTATCCCCACCTAGTGTGGGCCTTGCTTTTCTGACCAACCAGGTGTGTTTCCTTCAGTAGCACAATGTCTGGGGAGTGTCTCTTCAAATATTGTTGCACTATCCCCCTCTTAATTTTATCGCCCTTCCCGTTAACATTCCAGGTTAGAACAGAAAGTGTTTGGTCTCTGTCACCCCCCATAGCATTCCAAGTTACAATTCACAATGCAGCAATTCACTGTCGACGAATAGAAGTTGTGCAATATCTGACTTTTCTGAGTAGCTCTCATCTTAGATTCAACCCTTTTGCATAGCAAGATTAAACCGTCACTTTGCCAATCAATCACCCAACAAAGAAATAAACATCCCCCAACCCACCACCCTATACCCCTCCCGCCCCCCTGCCCGTGGATTCAAAACTACCCACTCCCAAACTAGGCAGAGTGCCTCTCTCCCTCCCTGAAATGCTGATAAAGTGCTGGCGCAGACAGGCCTCCTCCCCGCTGGTTCATCCATCGTCTAAGTTTACTCAAGCCCTCTTCAGGTGGACTCGCAGTTCTCGAGCAGCTCATACCATTCCCTCCGAGAGTCACGTGTGTGTGTTAGTCCCATGAGCCTTAACCTTTCCCCCCCATACTTGCCCTTTCGTTGAGTCACCAGTTCTCTTTCCGCTTCCCCAAGTCCTATTCCGGCTCTGTCCTCTTCTCTCCTCGCTCAGCTGAGCCGCTCCCGGCAGTTTCAGTCAGGTCACCTCTCCGCTGTCCGGGTCTGCCATTTCGATCTCTTATTTGGCTCCCCACCCCTCCATCCAGTCCCATGCTTCCACTGGTGACGAAAGAACCATGTTTTTCCGTCAGATTCCACTGTCAGCTTCGCCGGAAATAGCATAGCATATTTTATTTCGCGGTCTCGAAGCTCTTTTTTCACTGCTTGGAAGCTGCGACGCTGTGCTTGAACCTTAGCCGTGAAATCCGGAAAGAAAGTTACTTCACTGTTGTCGACCTTTAGCGGGGGACTGGACCTCGCCGTATGGAGAATAATATCCCTGTCTCGATAGTTAAAGACCCGGGCTATGAGAGGTCGTGGGGGGGGCCCCAGGTTTCGGCCTGCCTCCCGGCACTCTGTGTGCCCTTTCAATCGAAAAGTATCTCGACAGAGTCTTGGGTTGTAGGAGTGTGGTTATTAGTTCCACGACGTATATGTCCGCTGCTGGCCCCTCTGCTCTTTCCAGAACCCCCAAAATGCATATATTGTTGCGTCTTGCGCGACCTTCGTAATCATCAAGCTGTTGTGCCATTCTTTCCTGTTTGTTCTGAAAGTCGGCCACCTGGATTTGGAGCTGGGAGGTATCGGATTGCAGTGCTGCAGTAACAATTTTAAGTTCCTTCACCCTCTCGTCCATTTTACCAAAGTCCGGTCTGATGAGGGAGACCTCTACTATTACCGAGTCCAGCGAGGTCCGCACTCCATTTATAGCCGCCATGACGTCGTGCAGTGTTGGCTCCGACCCCTGTTTAGGGCCGGTCTACTTCTCTTCTGTGTCCATTTGGCGTGATTCACCGTTGTCTCCCGTTTTATTCCAGGCAAACATGGGCAATTTATTTTGTGCGTTGGCCTTAGGTCCCCTACCAGTTGCCATGTGTGCACTGCGACGTCTTGGGGGTCAGTGGAAAGTCCAATACGGTCCCGGGTAATGCCCGCCGCCTGCCCAGCGAGTATAGTACTCTCACCGTCGGCCTATCGGGTTTCCCTCGTGGCCGCCTCTCTGCTGTTCCCCATATGTGTCCTTACTTCGTGTACCTTTTCTTCGCACACCCATGATCTGGGGGCCACCCTACATCCGCCCTTTTCTGTCACTTCCGTAGCACAATGGCGGCTTGCCACTTTCACTGCTCCCACCACTTCAAATGCGGCTAGCTTCGGCTCGTACACAGGCCGATCACGCTCTGATGCGGATCAGGGGCGTAACGAATCTCTGCTACATATAATCACTGGCCTTCCTGTGTATGAGGCCTGTATACTTCTTCCCACTGTGCCCCACAGGACCTCCGGGCCAGCAGTGACTTGCGAGCGACCCCCCTCCTATAATCGTTGCCCCGCCAGTGCCTCTGCCATTTACCCGATCGAAGGTGCCAATCTTCAGAGGTATTGACAGGTAGAGTTCTCTTTGAGGCCCACCGCGACCCCCAGTCCCCTTGTTTAAATAGATGGGTGGGCACCTCTGGCCCCTCTGTTAATTCCCCCCAACTTCCTGCGATTGGAGGCAATGTGCTTCTTCACAAGTAACGGCCCCGTCTGTGCATCTGCCCACTCTGTATCTGCGCTGGTATCTCCCGATGGGACCAAGTCCTGTCTGTCTGCACAATGTCCCTCGTTATCCTGCAAAGTCAATCCGGGCTTCTCCTGGCCTAGCAGGCCTCCCCAGCCGGGAACTCAGGTGATGGGGCCTGCCGCCACCCCCATCCACCACACCTCAGGATGTTTGCGGCTGATTGCTGGGTCGCCCGTCACCGTGGGGTGCCAACCGCCACTGCCTGATTCTTCCTCCTGTTACTCCGGGTGTGCACCTTTGTATCCAGGCCGACTCTCTGCCTGGCGAGTCCCCGATTCCACCTGTCCCGGCTCAGGCCCGGGCGGCCCGCCAAGCCGGGGCCTTGATTAGGGGAGCTTACTCTGGAGACACTCGACCTTCGGGTCCCGGACCTCTGCGCACTTCTGCCCGCACTTGTTTTAATAACGGCTGCACCTCAGTCAAAACTTCCGTCGCTGCGGGCTACTGCCATGCGCGTCGGCTTTGGTTTTGCCGATTGTTCTGGGTGCCGATCCCCAACACTGGTTAGCAGGAGGCCGCCATCACTGAGCCGCTTTCCCCTCCATCGGGCTTGTAAGGTCACTTTACGGGCTGCGATTCAACCCGTCAGCCCACCACCAGGTGAACACTACTTAGGGCACACTTTTAGCTGAATTTGTGGCGTGGATGAATCTGTAAATGAAAGACATGCCAGTCCATCATGATGGTAGGATGGCGTGGAAATAATAAAATGCTGATGAAATGGGCACTGTATGGTGCATAATATCTTAATACACCCGAAGATCACATTAATCCTATAAAGGAAATACCAATAATGCAAAAATTAAATAAAATAAAAAATGAAAAATAGGTAAGGAAGAAATAACAAGTGAATAATGAAAAGTAAAAAATGAATAAAAGGTAAAAAATAATAATAATAAAAGATAAAAAGACCCCACATGAGCCCAGCTAGGGCGAGTTTTGTTATATACAACAATAGTTGTCCCCCAAACGATTGTAAGTCCATGGTAAGTATAGTTGTTTTTCATAATCCATTTAGCGGAGTGGAGTATCGGAAAGGGTGTATTTTAAATTAAAGGAAATAGTGCATCTCTGAATCGGAGTTGGGTCCCAGTACAGTGACACGCAGACGACAAATCCATTTGGATTCTAACTGTCTTAGGGCCAGTCCCCGATCAGAACCCCTCTTACCCAGAGGTACGTGGTCAATGCCGTAGAACCAAAAGTTGTTGGCCCCAGTGTGTTTGACATTATAGTGCTCAGTGATGGGATATCTCGTGTCCCTATTTAGTAGGGCCCTCCTTTGTTCCTGTATGCGGATTTTTAAACATCTTATGGTACTGCCTACGTATATGGTATTACAATCACATCCCAGAATGTAAACCACGTGAGTAGTGTTGCAGTTAATAAAGTGGCTGATAGTGTAGACCCGTGAACTGTTATGGGAAAAAGACTTGGTTTTATTCTTTCCACTTCCACAAATGTTGCAAGACCCACACGTAAAAAAACCCTTGGGTTTTTTAGGTATCCAATTAGCATTGTTTGGAGGGGACACGACATAACTGGGGCATTGCTTTATTATAGGCGTGTATGCAGTATTTTTATTGTACAAGATATATGTGATATAAATGTTGTTTTGTGCTTTATTCATTTATGATATAAATGTCGTGATGTTTTGTCTTTGGCAAATTTGTCCTTTTTGTGAAGTTTTTGATGTCGTTCTCATCTATTTATATAATCTTTTTAATTGATGTATTACTTTCCTCTGGTAGCTTTGAAAAAATCGACTATCGGATAGAATGTATCGTTGTGTCATGTGATGTTCTGTGGTGTTTTTGGTATTTAAATATGGTTATGTTGCATGTTTTCAGCCTTGAAGAAGTTCCAGTGTGGAACAAAACGCGTTGGCTGCGAGTCTTTTTACAAGAAAATTAAAAGAATATTTCAAAGATATTGTTTGGACCTGGACTTCTTACTGGTGCACCTTCCTCTTTTGCCTTTCTTTCATATAACTGGTCTACAGTGGAGTCGATCTACGGCGTGCTCCAGGAAGATTTGTGCACAGGAACTGAACTTTTAACTAAAAAATTTGGGATTTGAAGTGCTTAACTTATGGTCAGCCGTAGCTTGTTTTTTTGCATAAAATCTCTTGCAATTGTCACATTTACCTCGCTCTCCCACTCTGTCTTTTATTGGTACTTTACACCCCGCTGCTTCTTGCTCTGACTTCCATTCTTTCAAGGGCAGTAATTCAGAGGAACACCTATTATTTAGAATCCAACTTCAGAAGTGAAGTAAACTGCAAGATCATTTTTTTTTGTTTTTGCAGTTTTGTATAGCGCGAACTTGACCCGAAGGTATTGGAGCTCTTTACATGAGCACCAGTTACGTTACACAAGGACACATTCATTTTTGGTAGGCACGGGGAGATTACGTGATTTGCCCAGGATCACAGGATGATGAGCCGGCGCTGAGACTTGAACCTGGTTCCCCAGCTGCATAGTCGGCATCTCTGTACATGAGGCCACATCCTCTCCCAATAATTATTAATCATTTCTTTAATTTATTAATAATAATTATTATTAATATTGATGCCTATGTTGTCTTCATCATTTCCTGTCCACTACAGCCTTTCCTTAAATTTGGTCTTATGTGCTTTATCAGAACTATTCACTTAAATTCTACTTCTGTAACATGCCTAATTGAGGGCTGGGCTGTGGTCAACAACTTTGGATTAGAGCGTCTGCACAGCAGATTTTGATATAGTTGTTGCCACTCAAATAAACGTCCCTGTAACCAAATGAGCTGAGTCAAATGCATTATTTTCCCCATTAAAAAAAAAAGACTTAGGGTTCAAGAACCTTCCTAAAACCTCCAATGCAAGCTTTGGGCAGGTTTGCTGCACTTGCATAGGAATTGGCATGGCTGCTATTGGTTCCAAGTCTACCCTGGCTTCCATCTTTGCATAGCCACGCTCCCTCCAAAACCATCTACCGGCTTCTTTCTTTACACTTGTGTTTGAAGTAATCATGAGCTGGAGAATCACCTGGGGCCTGTGTTTTGATGTCCGTTGGACCTGACATCCTTGGTGTGGTTTCCCCCTAACTTTTTGCCTTCCAGCCTTCTGTTTTTGCTGACATTGTTTGTGTTGCCTTTAGGTCTCTGTACACTTTACCACTGCTAACCAGTGCTAAAGTGCGTGTGCTCTCTCCTTTAAACATGGTGACATTGCCTTACACTCAATTGGAAAATGTAATATACTTAGGAGTCCCTACTAAAGTAATGCTACATGTACCCAGGGATTTTAAATATAATGCTACTGGTGGGCATGCAGCACTCATTATGCCCCCACTTAAGTAGCCCTTTAAACATGTCTCAGGCCTGCCATTGCATCCTGGCTGTGCAGTCTTAAACTGTCCATTTTGACTTGGCAAAATAAACCTTTTTTTCATGCCTAAACCTTCCTTTTAATGCATGTAAGTCCCACCTAGGGTAGGCCCTAAACAGCCAAGAGGGCAGGGTGCAATGTATTTATAATGGTAGACATGTACTTTAAAGTTTTACATGCCCTGCTGCACATCCGACATCCTCTTCGGTCCCTCCTCCATCGGCTATATGGGTTCCAGACTCCAGGAAGTTCAACTAACCAATCCTAGTGCTACTCTCACCAGCATGAGAGCAGCACCAGGATTGGACGGAGTGTCCTGGCTGGATGCTCCTTCATGCCCTTTAGGCATGTGCTTGGTCTCCACCCAGCTGTCTAAGACAACTAGGTGGAGATCTGCAAAGTGAGCATGTCACTTTGGCCAGCTCAAGAGAGCTGGCTAAAGTGACTGGCGCACTTTGGAGGGTCCATCTTGCTCCTCCAGAGGAGGACATTCCCCCACTAATCCCGGCTGCAGGATGCTGCGCTGCTGAACATGAATAATAAAATGGCAATTAAGTCATTTTATTGCCATTTTATTTTTCATGCTTAGCACGCAGCGGGTGGGGGGGCGACGCCCCCTCGTCCTCACAAAGAAACCGCTGCTGCCTTGGACCCAGGACCACTCAAGTGACTCAAAGGGTTAGTTGGAGGGCCTACTGATCAGAGTCTTAGTGACAGAACAGGCTCAAACAACCTTGAACCTGGCACCTGGACTCTACCAGCTGGGAGTACTGCCTTCCCAAGTGGTGCCACCCCGGTCCTGGACCCTTGGAAGTGGGCCTGAAGGTGCTTTGTCAGCCTAGCTGTGGTCCCAGCATTCCCATCAGTACTTCGTATCACACCCCACCAAAACGGAAATACCGCTGAGGAACGCATCTCTATGCAAGGACCTCTCATTGCCAACGCACCTTCTGGGAATCACCATTTAGCGACATTTCCACGCAAGGAACCTGAATTGGTCATCCGACCCGCCTCCCAGCTGCCCCTCCTTACTACCTCCCCTTCTTAATGGCGGCCGCTGCACGGTGAGGAGAGCGACCCTTGACCCTGTGTTCAGGCAGGTCGCTCCCCACACCGCACAGCTAGCTCCACCTGTCTGTGCCGTGCCTCGCCACCGCTGCTGCCGCGAGTTCTAGCCTCCTGTGGCCGCTCTCGTTTTGCTTTATTTTTCACCGCATTTCACTCGTTTTTTCGCTTCTGATTTTCCCTTGTTTATTAGTGTAATTTCACTAGTTTTTTGCTCTTGTTTTCACTGTAATGCTGCCCGCTCTTCTGGGCCTCTGTCCTGCCTCTCCTGTTGGCTTGCTTTTTTTTCTCTTGCATTGTTCCCCTCTCTCCCCGCTGCCCTCTGATCCCACCACACTCCGTTTTTACCGCCGCTGCGTCCCCTGGGGCCCCGCCCCCCTCGCTCGCCCATTCGCCATCCCACCCGCCTCCTAGCTGCCCCTCCCTCCCACCTCCCCTTCTTAATGGCGGCCGCTGCGCGGTGTGCCTAAGGCAAGCCCGTCTGCGCCTGTCTTCGCCTGGACTGCGCCCAGTGCCAGACCCCCGGCCCCCGCAAGCGCCACGACACCAGACGCCGTTACGACCCCAACCTCCTCCATTTACTCAACGCCGGCCGATATATCACCTGCTTCCAGGCCACCCCGAAGAGCACCCACGGACCCTTCACCTGCCGAAACTGCTGCTTCACCAGCCAGCGCACACCATCCCCCACCAAGCCAGGCCACAACCATCTCAGATGTATACTGCTCAACATCCGCTCCGTCCACCGGCATGCCGTCGAACTCTGGGACCTGCTCGACTCATCCTTCACAGACGTCGCTTTCCTGATGGAGACCTGGATGAACACCTCCTCGGCACCCAACGTCGCCGTAGCCATCTCGGTTGGCTACAAGATCACCCACAGGGACCGCACCAACGTCGCAGGAGGAGGAATCGACATCGTCCACAGGAACACCCTCAGAATTTTGACCAGCACCGAAGACACCCTCAGCACTGCCGAACACATGCACTTCCAGATCCACATCGATCCCAACACCACCCTCAGAGGAACCCTCGTGTACAGACCCCCCGGACCCTGGCCACAGTTCAGCGACTCCATCACAGACATCGTCAGCTCGCACGCCTTGGCCTCCACAGACTACATCCTCCTCGGAGACCTGAACTTCCACCTCGAGAACGCCAACAACAGCAACTCCACCACACTGCTGGACAACCTCACCAACCTCGGTCTCAAACAGCTCGTCACGACACCCACCCACTCCACCGGACACACACTCGACCCCATCTTCTCTGCCAGCAGCCACGTCACATTCAGCCACACCACCGAACTCCACTGGACCGACCACCGCTGCATCCACTTCTCCTTCGAGAAAACCACCGCACACAACCACCCGCAAGTAATACCCCGCCACAGCTGGAACAGGGTCACCGAAGACCAGCTAATCACCACCCTCGCCTAAGACCCACCAACAGACCACACCGACACCAACACAGCCGCCCAAAACCTCAGGCAATGGATCGACGACTGCGCCAACACTCTCGCCCCGATCAAGAAACCCTCAAACAGACGCACCGACAGAAGGGCCATCTGGTTCACTGCCGACCTCCAGACATCCAAGCAGACCTGCCGAAGACTCGAAAAGAAATGGTACCTCGAACAAACACCAGACAACCACGCAGCCCTCATGACCGCCAGCCGCAGACACCACCAACTCATTCGAACTGCCAAAAGGACTTCCTTCAAGGAACGCATCGATAACAACACGCACAACAGCAAAGAGCTCTTCAACATCGTGAAGGAACTCGCCAACCCCAGCTCCAGCTCCAACGACATCCCACCGTTACAAGACCTCTGCGACTCTCTAGCCACCTTCTTCCACTGCAAGATCATAGACATTCACGACAGCCTCAACACTCAGACCCCCTTGACAGCCACCGATGCCACAGACCCACCGCCCCCCAGTCACACCGGCCTCCTGACCTCCTGGAACCACGTCGATGACGAAGAAACCCTCAAAACCACGAACACCATCCACTCCAGCTCACCGTCAGACCCCTGCCCCCACAACATCTTCAACAAAGCGAGCTCCATCATCGCACCCCAACTCCGAAAGATCCTCAACAGCTCATTCGAGACCGCCACCTCCCGGAAAGCTGGGAACACGCAGAGATCAACGGCCTACTCAAGAAACCCAAGGCAGACCCTAAGGACCTAAAGAACTTCCGGCCCTTCTCCCTGCTACCATCCCCGGCGAAAGTCATCGAGAAGATCGTCAACAGACAACTGACTTGATTCCTTGAAGAGAACAACACCTTGGACTCATCCCAGACCTGTTTCCGCAGAAACCACAGCACCGAAACCGCCCTGGACAGTGGCAAAACCACACCCTTCATCCTCCTAGACCTCTCGTCCGCCTTCGACACCGTCTGCCACCACACCCTACACACACGCCTCCACACCGCAGGGATCCGCGACAAGGCCCTGGAATGGATCACCTCCTTCCTCACCGACAAAACCCCGAGAGTCTGCCTCCCTCCATTCCGATCCGAAGCCACAAGATCACCTGCGGCGTACCCCAGGGATCATCCCTCTTCAATGTCTACATCGTCCGATCACACAACCTCAACATCATCTCATATGCTGACAACACCCAGCTGATCCTCTCCCTCACCAAAGACCCCGCTGCTGCCAAAACCAACTTCCACGAAGGAATGAAGGCCGTCGCCGATTGTATGAAGAACAGCCACCTGAAACTGAACTCGGACAAGACTGCGGTCCTCATACTCAGCGCCACCCCCTCTGCCTGGGACGACTCCTGGTGGCCGGCCTCGCTGGGAGCTGCACAAACACCCATGACCACGCACGCAACCTGGGGTTCATCTTGGGCTCATCACTATCTGTGACCCAGCAAGTTAACGCCGTCTCCTCCTCCTGCTTCAACACCCTCCGCATGCTTCGCAAGATCTTCAGATGGATCCACACCGGAACCAGAAGGACAGTCACCCAGGCCCTTGTCACCAGCAGGCTGGACTACGGCAACGCACTCTATGCGGGAACCATGGCCAAACTTCAGAAGAGACTCCAACTCATACAGAACGCCTCCGCACGCCTCATCCTCGACCTCCCCCGCCACAGCCACATCACTGCCCACCTGAGAGACCTGCACTGGCTCCCCATCAACAAGAGGATCACCTTCAAGCTCCTCACCCACGCTCACAAAGCACTCCACAACACCGGACCAGCACACCTCAACAAACGACTCACCTTCTACACTCCCAACTGCCAGCTCCACTCCGCTGACCTCGCACTCGCCACCATTCCACGCATCCACTGAACGACCATCGAGGGAGATCCTTCTCGCACCTCGCCGCTAAGACATGGAACACACTCCCCATCCTCCTACGACAGACCTGGGACCTGCTGACCTTCAGGAGACTTCTCAAGACTTGGTTGTTCGAGCAGTAGCAGCCCCCCCCCTCAGCGCCTTGAGACCCTCACGGTTGAGGAGTGCGCTCTACAAATAATTGATTGATTGATTGATTGAATTGCCCCTTGAAGCTGCCCGAACTGCCACTGAGTGACGCGTCTCCATGCAAGGAGCTTGCATCACCCTGCTGCGCAACATCCTCGATGCAAAACTCCACCTAGCAAACATGATTTAAGGTACTTTGTCAAGCGGCCTAACTGGGTCCCTGTAGCCAGTCTGTGCTCCATCGTGGTTGGCCTGAACTTTTGACTTTATCACGGTCTAGCACGACCAGATAACCACATTTGGTGCTCTGCGATATTTGGTGTCATACTTACCTGAAACCTTTAAAATTGCATATCTCTGGTTCTACTGATTGGATTTTTGTCATTTGGGTGTCAATTTATTACCTTTTTCTAAATTGGTGTGGGATTTTTCTTGTTTTATGTTCCCACTTTATTACTGTTTGAAGTGTTGCATACATACTTTACACAGTGGCTCTAAGTTAAGCCTTACTACTTTTATGCCAAGCTACGAGAGGGCTGAGCACAGGTTAACTTGGGGATTTGCTTATGTTCCACCCTGACAGAGATTGCGGTTGCTGCTGGAGTAGGATCCCACCCCCCTCACCAGTAGCCTAATTTCTAACACTGCCAATAGTCCATTGACAACCCTTTTGCTTTGGCATGTGATGATCTCATGCCCCTGAGAAACACAAACCATTTGTCTCCAACAAGAGGAGATAATGGTTCACTTTCCTTGCATGAGGGTCATCTCATTTCAGTACCCTCATTTAAAGTGTTCAGATCATGGTACCATGAGCATTGATCTCTAGAGCTTCAATTTCCTGTGTTGAATGGCCACCAACTTACTCGGTAATACCTCCACATTAGCCTGGTGTATCAACAGGTCCTAGTGAGTATACATGATGCTTCTGCTATTGGTCCAGATTTCCTTTCAGTTTCCTTATTTGTATTTGATTATGGTGCAACTGTTTATTGCTTTTAGCCGTGGCCTCTGCCTGCTATTGTGGGCAATATTTCATGTTTGCCTCAGTCCTAGGCATTGACTTTGACGTACATTTACAATGTCTCTGTTGGTGGTGACTGCAAAACAGTAGACAAGTCCCACACATACACTACAAAACAAGCATGTGCTACTTCTTATGACACAAGGTTGGTATTAAGTATGGAGTTGGTGTAGAGCACACCTAAGGAGCGCTTCACACATGGCTTCACACATGCGCTTCACACATCGCTAAATTTGGCTTGTCTGGCTGTGGTGGGTACAATAAAGTGTAAAATAAAATTCAAAGAAGAACATTTCACAAAAAGGAGAAAAATAGGGGCAAGTAAAATTGTGGCAAAAATGTATGTGTGTACAATTAAAAATTGTAGAAGGAAAAATGTAAAACCTTGAACACTACATTTGTGTATTTTACTTAGAAATACATTTAAACTTAACGCTAATTTTGTTTTTACCTTAGCCTTTTGTTGTCAGGGCCAAATGGGGAACCAAAAGCAGCGTTGTCAAATTTTGTCAGAACTGCCACACACTGCATGTAGTGAGAGCAGGGATTTAGAGAAAGTTTTAACCAATTATTGTTTTTTTAAACCTGTCCAAACGATGCATTTTACAACACATTTGTTATCACAGAGCCTTGTCCAATCATTGACTGGATGGATGGAGAGTGGAGACAGGGCTGCATGGCTCGATGAATGAATAGTTGTATGTTGAGGAGTTGGGAGGATGAACTCATTAAAGAATGGATGACAATGAATAAAGACTTTTAGCTATGTGGAGCAAAGAGTCTCAATGCATTGACCAAGGGTGGGAGCTCAGGTTTTCATTTTAGCATCCTCATGAAACTTGCATATCCTTGATATATTTAACAAGTTATCACCTAAAATAATTTAAATAAAGCATTAAGCTTTGATCTAAAATAGGAGAGAGAAAGAGATGACCATGGAATAGCCGAATTTCGCTTATGAAACCAGGAAATCTCTTGCATCAATCCTGGCTTCCACTTCATCAGAATGTGTGATCCTAGGCAATTCCTTTTTTCACAGTGTCTCCTTTTCCCGAAATACATTAGGATGTGCACAAAAACAAAAGACTATAGTGTTACAGCATCTCTAGTAATAGCCTAGGCCACATTTAGGTGGCAAAACACAGCTGACTTTAGTCATGGCTCAAAAATAGCATTGTCATCACCACCACTGCCCTAGTGGTGGTGAAGCCTGAATGTTTCTAAGTTCCTGATTAGAATCTGTCACTTCCAGCAATTGCCATTCAAAGCAATGGTATAGTTTAATATTCTAAACTGTAATGTGTTGCAAAGATCACATTATAAAGAAATCCACTGTTTTGAACTTTGAAGAGTCTTTATTGTATTATGTACTGGACTCTCTGAGCCGAGCGACAGCAAACGACTTACCCCCTCCTCAGCCATCCATTTTTAAAGCCCTGAAAGTCAGCACAGCTTGTGGTGAGACTGTTGGGGAGAGGAATCACCCAAATGCAAAAACAAATATTATTTAAGTGAGCATGGTCTTACTGAGCACACTTTAAAAACATTTATTTTGCATTGTTTATTTTTAAAATGCTGAAGTGCAGGGGCGGCTCCTCCGCTCAGGCGGAGGAGCGTCGCCCAACTGAGCAGGTCAAAAAGGAAAAAATAAAATGATAATAGCTCATTGTTATTTTCATTTTATTTTTCTGTTGTTGCTCAGCTGGGTAGGGGCGGGGCTGGGCTCTGACAGATGAGCTGAAGGAGGAGTGGTTCGCACTCTCTTAAGTGCACATCACCGTTTGGCTGGCTGTCTCGGGCCGGCCAAACGGTCATGCGCTCTTTGCATGTTCTCCACCCAGGCTGCGTTACAGCCTGAGTGGAGATCATGCCCAGGCTCCCTGTCCCCGTCTAAGCGCCGAACTACAGTGCTCAGACCAATCACAACGCTGCTTTGCACAACGCTGCATTTGCAGCGTTGTGATTGGCTTAGGGGAGCCTGAAAGCCTGGGTGCTTCCTGTTCCTGCCTTGCAAGCAGACAAAGAGGACTGAGAGGAGGTGGCAGCACACAGGTAAGTGTTTCATTTTGTTTCCATTCCTTCCCCCTCCCCCTCCCTGTGACCTGCCCCCCCCCCCCCACACACACACACACTGGCAGTAAATAGCAGCCGCAACTGCTGAAATGTTGCAGGCAGGAAAAACAGCCAACCTGGCCCCCAGCAACAAAACCGCCCACAAACAGCAGTGAAGCCTACCTCCACCCTGCCATCCCACGTGGAAAATGCCCGGTGCCCGGTAGTACCAGTCTGAGCCTGCTTGTTTTTTCGGCCACATTAGGTTGGGACACCCCTGTAAAACCCCCAATGTCATTCTTCTCATCCATCTTCATTTTACAGCATCACTTACCTTCCATTACTCTAACCCAACCCCTCTCATAAACATAGTCTAACCTTGACAACACCCTTTTAACCCAGTCCTAACAAGACCTCATCATCATAATCAGCTTTATTCGGTTACCCAGAGAGAAACCAGAAGAGCAATCCATGCAGATTAGTACACTATTCATAATCATAAAACAATGACAAACGTTATTGCTGTGCAAACATATTTTTCCTTATCCGCATCACAGACAATAAAACACTAGAAACCTTCCAACAAATCGCTTAAGAGTTCAGTTGTTGTAAAAACAGTAGAGCTGGCCGACATTATTTAAAATTAAATTCCTGAAGAACAGGTAAAATAAAACGTTCACATGTCAGGGCATTAAAAAAAAAAAGAACATACAGTGCAAAATGCTTTGGCTAGTAAGTCCATCATAAGGACAATTGATCAAACCCTGTGACCCCAGTCATTGATAACAGGAAAGGTGACTAAACGCTAAAAAAAAATATCAAGTTTAAAACGTGTTAAAGCAAACCTATGCCGACGATTATGTATAGAAGTTAGATACGGCTGAATGCAGTCAGTGACCAGTGCCAGCTGGTTTTTAATAACACTGGGTTTTGACATTTTTCTAGAAAGTCTTTGTTCTTTTAGAAAGGCCAAACATTGATGTTTAAGATCTATCCTGTTCACATTTTGCAAGACCTTGGGTTTGTCAAAGTATTCACCATGCCCCAAGTTCACACAAAATTGTTCAACAAATTTAAACCAAGAGAATGCTCCAGAGCCGGTCAGCTGTAAACGATCCTTTAGAACCAAACATTTTAAAGAGGTAGAGTTACTAATCCAAACTTTATGCTATAATTCAATTGGCTGAGTCACGACTAAGTCGGATTTAATGGTGCCCCAAGTTCCGCGTGAGATACAAAGGCAGAGCAACTTTTGGGACGGACAAAAGGTTCCTAAAGAACGTGCTATCCAGCACCTGAAGCCGAATGATATTATTAAAGCCCCAGATTCTCACCCTGTGTAGGGCCACCGCTACGCATTTTGCATTGTAGATGGTTAACATTTCTCTGAAAGGCTTATTGCCTAACTTGGTGGCAAAGTTAAGCAGCGCAAAAATGGATTTAATAAGAAAAAGCGTTTTGGAGTCTTTGGCTGGGGCCCATGAACCGCGGTTGTCAAATAGAATGCCTATGTAGCAAAAGGTCGGAGTAAAACTTAACTTAACTCTTATGGTAAAATCACAACACTTCCGAGTTTGCCTCCCACACTTCATTACAAATGTCTTCCCAGTGTTGACCATCAGGTCAAGGTCTGACATGAAGCCGACGACGCCGTTGAGTAGCGGCTGCCACCCCTGCGGGGTACGGGATATAAGCACTGCGTCATCGGCATAGAGCAGACAAGGTATGGGTCTGTGACCAATGCAGGTAGAACCACTGCATGTACTACAAAGGGCAGACTATATCCTGGTAATATACAGGGTGAATAAAAAGGGCACAAGCACGCAGCCCTGTCTGACCAATTTTCCGAGAACATTAAGTGCTAGTGCATTAACCCCCCAAGACCAAAGAGTACTCTAGCCTTGTCACCGGAGAATATATCTAGAAGAAGGGCTCATCTTCAACAATACTTTATTCAGTCTTAAAACGATCAAAGTACAATAGCACAAATACAAAACACAGCAATTTACAAACAGGAAATAAATAGATATACAGCATATATACAACATACAATGCAACATAAGATGCCAACATCAGATATTTTGCACAATGAAGGAAATTCTAAAAACTTGAATATTATAATATTCATGAATGGCTGATATCAAATTCCTTCAGTACCTAACTGGGTTGTGAAGCTATATTTGTTCCATTGAAACACCGCCTACAGAATATTAGATTTTGGATTGAATAGATGCAAGGATACACCTGGCTCAGGTTAAAAGTTTGGTTGTTCAACTACATACCATCTGAGACAGGCAGCAAAAGTCCTCAAAAAGCCTGTATTTTCCATCCTGATTGAACAGGAAACCAGAGAAGGAACAACATGTTAAAGGTGACAAGACCGTGTTGTAGTGCATGATCCCTAGCCTTGGTCCAGCGAAAGTAACTCACATTGGTATAGTATCTTACTCCTCTTGTACCAGACACCCCTCAGAAAGCAGCTTGCAGCAACAACTGTAGAGCCGGAGCCATTAGATTTCAATATTCTGAGGTCAATCAAAGGTTTCCTGATCCTTAATGATAAGCACACCGATCTGATCAGTTCGGGTCTCAAGCAGCGGTACTCTGGGCAATAGAATAACATATTTTCATCAGTTTCAGGGGCAATGCCGCAAGCTGGTCAAGTGTTGTGTGTCACACCATGGTGCCACTTAGCCTGTAAGGCATTGAGGGGCAAGTTCCCCAATCGAAGTCTTACGTATAAAGTTTTGGCTAAGGGCTAGCATGATGTTGTACAGGAATGTTTTGAACTGGGGAACATATTCAAGGTCATGATTAGAAACTGGGCCAAATTGGACATCCCCACGCTCAACGCCTGCCTGCTAAGGACGTTTTACCAACCAATCCATAGTGCCGAACTAGATCAACCCGTGATTGATAACCGGCTCCAAGCTTCCTTAAACACGACACTACTAGCCAAATTAAAATCTTTGTCCCGACACCATCCACTCGCCCCCGGTTTAACAAGCCCCTACAAACAGAAAATAAGTTCTGCAAGCGATTAGCGAGAGCTTGGAGGAAGCTATATGACTCAGAATCGAAAACCAAATACAAAACCGCCTTGAGCTAGTATCACTTGCACTGCACGAAGGCACTGTTTTATTCAGAAAAAATCTCTCAGGCTCAAAATTGCTCTAAAACCCTTTTTAAAGTGGTCCAGGACCTTTCTGATCCAAGTTGTATCCCTCCTCCCCCCTCGCTGTCACAACCTCAATGCCAGGAGCTTGCTGACTTTTTTTAATTAAAAAGCAAACTGATATTCAGGCCAGTCCTACTGCCACTAGAGCCGACAACTTTAATTTAAAGCTCGAGTGACCCAGTCCTCTTTTGATCCCACCCATCTCTAGGGATACCATCGCCGCAGGGACATGCAAGTCACCAGCAGGGTTGCAGTCTTTTATCCTACTGGACCAACCCAGGTTGACAGACCTTCTGGCTTCTATTAAATCAGGGTCACCCTTAGACTCTTTTCCCCCAGCTAAACTAAGCACTCTAAGCCTGCAAGCTTGGCAGACAGTGCTAGAAACCTTGACTATCTCCCTAAGTGATGGGCTGTTGCCCCAGGCCCCAAAGTATGCTATGGTCATCCCCTTGCATAAAAAGCCTCATCTGAACTCTGCCAGTCTGTCCAATTTCAGACCTATCTCACTTCTCCCTATCTTCTCTAAAATACACGAGAAACAGGTTAATTCTCAGCTCAGTTAATTTGTGGAAACTCAGGATGCTCTCCGCCTCTCTCAGTCTGGCTTCCAATCAGGGCACAGTACTGAAACTACGCTTCTGGGAATTACTGAACACATAAGACGACTTGTGGATTCCGGCGGCACAGCCGTGCTGATCCTATTGGATCTTAGTGAGGCGTTCGACACTGAGTCCCATGCTATTCTTTTAAATAGACTGATCCTATTGGGCATCCAAGGCTCAGCTCTGGCATGGCTCTCCTCCTTCCTGTCAAACCGCATGTTCCAGGTCTTCTCAACTAATACAGCCTCAAAATCTCTCCCCCTGTCCTCTGGCATTCCCCAGGGTTCCATCCTCAGCTCCTTGCTCTTTAACATCTATGTCTGCCTGTTGGCGGACACGGTGGAAAGCTGTTGGTTAACTTTGTTTTCTTACGCTGGCGACACTCAGATTATTTTTTCTTTGTCGTCAGGACAGGCAGTCAACTCGGAAGATATCAACTCCTGCCTTAGCTTGGTTGCCACTTGGATGAACACCAACTCCTTGAAGCTAAATGGCGACAAGACCAAGGTGATGATACTGGGCAAGAACCACCGACTCTGGGGCCCACAGTACTGGCCAGCCATGTTGGGAACTCCACCTATTCCCACCAATAAAGTAAAGAACCTTGGTTTCTTGCTGAACTCCACCCTGTCCATGAAGCCGCAAGCCACCAAAGTTGTTACTACATGCTTTGCAACCTTGATATGGCTAAAGAAGATACTGTGGTTTCTTCCATTCTCTAAGCAAAGAACAGTCATTCAAGCCTTGATAATTTCTAGGCTTGACTATGGCAATTGCTCTATACCTAGAGGCTGCTAAAGCTTCTCTTGGACGCCTGCAGGTTGCTCAGAATTCCGCTGCCAGGCTCTTGTTCCACCTTCCAAAAACGTTGTCTAAATCTGGGCTTCTCTGTCAACTCCACTGGCTCGCAGTGACCAAGTGTATCAATTCCAAAGCTCTATGCTATATGCATAAGATCCGTTCTCACTCAGGACCTCAGTATTTGCAAAAAATGCCGTGCCCATACTATCCGGCTCGCACCCTGCGCTCCAGCAGTGGTTTTCTGTTTTCCGTTCCAAGGGTCAGGTATGCTCGCATAAGCGGGTGATCGTTCTCTTTTCTTGGTCCCAGGCTATTGAACGCTCTTCCAGCATCATCAAGATGCCATACCTCCCTCTCCACCTTTCGCTAGGAACTAAAGACTTGTTTGTTTTAGCTCCTAGCAGGCTGATCTACCTATTCGCCAAGCGCTAGGAAACCCTGCTAGAGTAGCCATTCGCTATACAAGAACTTCATAATAATAATAATAATTACCTCAGGTGGGGACAAAGGGAAACATAAGCATGAAACCTCACTCGCACTTCCAGATTTGTGTGGCGATAAAAAGAACTAAAAACATAGCAGGTGTAACTACGTACACTTAAGCATCGAACCTAGTTCCCCATTGTATTTGTAGGGAAAACACTCAAATTAAGAAGTAAAAGTTTACAAATATGGAGGAAAAAAAGTCATAGGTGGATGTAGTGCAATATTTTTCTCAAGGGCAATCATCCGTAGGCCACAAAAGACACCCACAGGCTTATTAATAAACTCACCAGTAAGGTGACAATCAACAGTCTTAGAGGCTGCATAGACAGTTTATTTGCTGTCAGCAGTATCCTGGCTTATGAGTTCAATGAGCAAATAAAGAGTACCTTTCAGTGCCTCCAGTAGTTTGTGGGCGAAAAACCAAAGTTCAAGGGAAGTGGCCCAGCCCAGCCTCTTCCGTTCTATGATGGGCAAGGACGGGCTTGGCCCCCCGTATATCCTGCACAGCGGGTGGGAAGACCATGCTAAATAGCGCCAATTCCGATGATGCAGGGAGAGTCTCCTCTTCTCAGCCTCCTTGTAATCGATGGGTCCTCCCCAGCTTTAATAAGATTGCCCATAAATTACTAAGTAGAACGCAGTCAAAAGCGCTCAATATTTCGACGAGGGCTAAGAACAAATAACCCAACTTCATAACAGTTAATTTACCAATAAGTCAATAAAGATTATGTTCCTGCTCCGTGTTCCCTAAGCCTTTTTGGAAACTATACTGGAGCTCAGAAAGAATGTTGTTGGGTTTGGCCCACTCTTCTAAACGATTCAGCATATTTCTCCCTATAACTTTAACCAAGGAATTGAGGAGAGAAATAGGGCGGTAACAAGCAGGGTCAGCACGATCCCCTTTCTGAACATTGGTACAATTATGCCATCGGATCAGGTTTCAAAAATTCAGACCAGCAACATGCCCGTAGTACCCTGGTTAAGACTGGGCCCCACAAAGGGGCATTAGCCTTAAACAGATCGGTGGGAATACCATCCGGGTCTCAGACTTTTGCGCCCTTACTTCCTTCAATTGTCGCATTGATTTCACCCAAAGTAAAGCACAAGTTGTTGAAGGTGAAGGCTGGAACTTCCAAAGTAAGAGGCTCGAACTCCAAGGTAGGCTGGCTAAAATGGGAATAGGTCTTGAGAAAGTGAGTGAACCACTCATTAATTGCTGCCTCCAAGCAGGGGGCTGGTCATCCTTTAGAAGGGGGCCATTTATGACTCACCAAAAAGCTGTGGTGTCTTTGGAGGCACTGGCGTCAATCAAGGATTCCCAGGTGAGATATTTTTAGATCCTTCTTCCTATCTTTCAGCACTAGATTATATTCTGATCTATACCTTCTCATAACCAGGAGACAACGGGGCGACTTGCAAGGGCAGTCATAAGAAGTTTGTGAGCTTTGGAGCAATTACCATCAAACCACCAAGGACTTTGTTGTTTGGCTGGGGCTGTTTTCTGGTTAAAGTAGTTTTAATACTTCCAGAAATCGAAAGAAATGCAGCCTTGGTGGTATGGTGAATAGAGGATATATTCAAGCATGTTTTAAATAGCCTCCCTATTAGCAATGACCAGTTTGTCAAGGAAGTTATCGCAGTTCACCAAGGCCCAATGCAGAAAGGTACGGTTTCGGGTAATAGGTGCTAAGTTATCGATGATGTGTTCAACAAAGGTATTTATGCGACTATTCTCTAGTCCAACTTTAATACTCTGGGGAAAAGGATCGTTCATGCAAATACGATAAGTTATAAAATCATCTAGGACGCGCACAGATTTGACGGAGCCTAAAATATGGTCGATAACAGAACTGTGTCCTCCTCCAAAGAAAGTGGGTTTAAATGGAATGGGGGGAGACACAGTTCCTTGGAAAGGCCCAGATAACATTTTGACATTAAATAAAACAGTTTTGACCTATAATCACTAAGTAAAACAAGCATTGGCATAGCCAATAGGTCTCGCCTTTGGGACCTTATAAGTGTTTAGCCAGGCAACAGTTGATGTTTTTGCACCAAGGATATTGTGCTGGATAACCAAACACTTATAAGGTCCCAAAGGCGAGACCTATTTGGCTATGCCAATGCTATTTTTACTTTTGCAGGTTTATAACGTAAACTCTGCCCGAGGGTATTGGAGTGCTTTACATGAGCACCATTTACTTTACACAAGAGCACATTCCTTTTTTGATTTTTAGGCACGGTCAGTTTGTCATTTGCCCAGAATCACAGGATGTTGAGCCGACACAAAGACTAGAACCTGGTTCCGCAGGCACCAGTTCTGACCGTAACGCCACATCTGTGCACATGCTGTGAAACATGAATTATGACTCTGTCAACACTCCATACTGCTTAATTTTTATTTCTTTTGAGTCATGTTGCATTGCAGCTGCGCTGCGGTGCAACTCTTTAAAAAACATTAACAAAGCCAAATAAGTCCCGCAGAGTTATTTGGCTTTGTTAATATTTTTTTTAAGATGTTGCACAACAGCAATGCAGTGTAACATTGCTTAAAGTAAACCAAACCAAAAAAAAAGAGCTATGATGCGGTACACCCTGGCCGTGCCACAGCGCTTTGTTTTTATTTGGTTTGAGCCATGCGGTATAGCAGTGTGCGCTGCTGTCAATTATTTTTAAATATGTTGCACAGCGCCGGTATGTTTCGCATATGCAAAACCTATTGGTTTTGCCAATGCTTGTTAACGTTATTTAACTCTTTGCTTTGTTTAGCGCTGTCCTTTCTATGCCTTAAAACCATGTCCTCTAGAAGTGTGCACAGAAAATATTAGTGGGAAACAGTGGTGTAATTCATGGGGTGAAGTCCTCTTATCCCTTGCCTTGGGCTTTTGTGAAACTAGCTCCTTGTTTAATAGCTTTTAGGCATAGGTTGTAGCATGGTTCTAGAGCGAGCATACAGTGAGCCAGTTACAGGAAATGGTCTGTCTCTGGCGGGTGCCCCATGGCTCCTAGATTCCTTGAATAATGGTGTTCAGTGGTCTGAGATATGGTTTTACACTCGTAGTACAAATATAAAAGACTTGGCTGAAGCAGTTAAAATTGTGAAGATTGACCAGCCATAGTATAAACTATTGAAGTTATTTGGTAATGAATCTGGCTTGGTCTGCTGCAACGACCACACCTGAACAGGGACCGGATTTTAGTTTAATCTATGCCCCGCCTGTGCCATCCATTCTTGAGTGGCGACCCGCCACATAGCACCACTTGTTATCAGGAGTCCATTGAATCCGTATTCCATACGACGCAGTGAGGACGGAGGGAGGGATGCTTCTGGAGTACAGGGACTCTGAAGCAGCGAGGGCTTGTGTGAGGGAGGGAGTGAGGGATCAGACCTTGGCTGTGAGAGACTGGTGAGGAAGGGGCAAGCTTCGGGAATGGAGGGGAGAGGAGGTCAGAGTCCTTCCTCTCTTACGGACGGAGTTCCCTAGAGTAAGGAGGACCTTGGGGAAGAGGGGAGCTGCAGGGATGGCGAAGAGGGGAAACTGAGCCCTGGAGGCGAGAGTTCCACAGTGAGAGAGAAGATGTGGGAGACAGGAGAGAGGCACGGCCGAGAGGAGTTTAGAGCTCTGTGTGAGGAGTTGAGGGTCCCGAAGAGCACTGAACGGCTTCTAGGCTCTTTGACAAGCGCTATCCGTAACCCTAACAGTGATGCTTTCTCGGAGTTGGGGTATTAGCGGGTTTCAGGCAGAGGTTATCAGCAGTGGCTAGCAAGAAGGAAGGAACATGGGATGCACTGCACTCAGTTAACAACAAGCCTGGGAGTCGTGCATGGGTGCGTGCATGCGCAGTCTGCTCTTTTTTGAAGCACATACTCGTGCTTGTGGCGCGCCCCCTGCTCGCTCCCAAAAGGTGGATAATGCCTCAAGCACGAGTATGTGCTTCGAAAAAGAGCAGAACGACGGCTAAAGATCCTCCTAAGTAGTGCATGCGTGCTGCGTAGGTGAGACCTAAAAGGAGAGTGATCATCATTATTTAACTTCACCATTCCACAGATCAGCCTGGCTGGAAAAGGACATAAATATATGTTAAAATCACCAACCCACGGAATCAAGATTTCCTTCCCTTCACAGTGACAAATATTAACCAGTTCCTGCTCCAGCTGAGACAGGACCCTAGTGATTTCGGGATGGGTAGCACTGTTATAAAGGTTCCCACAGTACGATTTAAATTAGATGAAAGAACACAGACTATCATCAGATAATAAGGTGAAGATGATTCGAACATGAACACTGAACAAGGCAGCAAATTCAAGACATGAACAGACAACCAACCCCCCCCTTAGGTCTGTCGGTGTGAGATGGCATTGCAGGCTCATGGAAGGTCTTGTAACCATTGATATGCATGGGGTACAGTGCCCAGGTCTCCTGAAAAAAGAGAAATCAGAACTTCGTGACAAAGTCCATCCGTGGAGAGAGAGAATTCCTGGAGCGTAGACCCGCCACATTCCAGTGGAGAAAGTTATAAGAATGGGGCATCTCAGTGACCGTGCTTGTGGACGGGGAGACTGAGTGAGTGTGACTGACCATCGTTATCAATGCAGCCTCCATAGTTGACAAGGGAGACTCTGAGCCCGTGGACAGATTAACAACATGGGAGGGAGTCTCCACGGGCCAAACAGTTTCACTTCCACCAGCCCTTACTCTAACAATTCCCCTAAATCTTATCCATTCCTAACTCAATCCCTAATGTTTATCAGACCTCTCCATGTTCCTCACCCCTACCCTCCCATAAGCAACACATCTAACCCCACATCTTCCTTCACACCATCCCTTACCACAACACCAACTCTTGCATTTTTCTAACTAGTTTTATGGGGGATTTTTTGTATATTCAACTTTTTGTAGGTGATTTTTCTACTTTTTGTTTCTACTTTTTGTTGCTCTGCTTTTTACATTCTTTTTCTTTCCTACAACACTTGCACTCAGGGCCATCAAAATGAGGGTGGAAAGGGCAAGATGACAAAGGCCCTCTGCTTTTCAAGGCCCCGTGCTGCTACAGCAAAATATTTTTATAGATTTTTCAAGCAGGCCTGCCATTAATAATGAGGCAATCTGAGGCAGAACAGGGTTTGATCTTGTTAAGACTCATGGGGAAGGGATCAATATACTAAACCGAAAAGAGAGCAGGGGCCCCCAATTGCTATAAACTAAGCCCTAAATGTAATACCAAAAGATTCGAAACAATGTGCAATCATACATTTCTTTGTATTCTTTCAAACGTTCGCTAGTTTAAACAATCCACAGAAGGTGAACATAGATATACATAAAAATATGATATAAAGAAACAGGACTCTAAAAGAAAAGAATAAAACATTTTTTTCCAAATAATTACAAAAAGATATGGTCACAGTTTTTATTAGTTAACATAGAGGATTATATGGTCCTTACTAGGCTTTACCTTCTTTTACAATAAATGAAGTCCTAGAGAGGTGTGTTTGAATTCCAGTGGACCCCACAAGAGTTCATATAAGTGCATTGCCTTTGCTCTACAGATTGGAGGAAAGTCCTGTGGAGATTATCCACTCCTCTCAAATCAATATGTGCTGCTGAAGCGTTTCGACCTCCTGCATATGGGACAGGCATTTTGAAGAGGTCATCCTCAGGGCATAACTCGATTAATAGTGTACACTGTTGTATAAAACAATTATAGGATTAAAAAAACGAAGTTTGACGAGATAGATGCAATTTTTTAACTCCAGATTAAACAAATGAGTTAAAGTACATACCCAGCGCAGTATGCGATTCGTGGATGCATGCACTATGAGCAAAATCAAGGCGCATAGTAAGCGAAATGCATGTGTTAACCCCTTCGCCGCGGCAGGAATTCCGCCGCGGCGCTGGGGGGGTTTGGGGACAGTTGCGGTGGCGCTGAGCTCGTGACGGAACCACTCCGTCACGAGCCACGGGTGAGCTGTGCTCATGACGGAGTGGTTCCGTCACGTCTCCGCCCACTGCGCTAATCGCCCGCACAGGCGGGGAATTAGCGCCGCGTGGGCGGAGCGGTCGCCAACGGCCGCAGCATGACGGAACCACTCCGTCATGAGCACACGGCACGCGTGGCTCATGACGGAGTGGTTCCGTCATGAGCACGGAAAGGGTTAAACCCCGATTAACAGCCTGTGTGGAAAAAGGTGCATGCTCTGACCAAAATAAATTGTATCTGTCATGTGGCACAGAAAAATTATCATTTGAGCCCTTAGGTTTAAATAACAAGTAAGGCGATTTCATGATAAGTGCTGAATTTTATGGAGAGGATGTGGCATAACAGCCAGGGTTGCCGACTTGGAACTTGGGAATGGGGTTCGAGTCTTGGTGTCGGCTACACATCCTGTGATTCTGGGCAAATCACTTAATCTCCCTGTGCCTAAAAAAAAACCAAGCATTGGCAAACCCAATAGGTCTTGCCTATGCAAGAGCTATTAGCTTTGGCAATATGTTTTTGCTGTTCAGCATGGCTAAAAGTTAGTGACATGGAGTGAGGTAGTTTGGGGAAGTGTGCAATGGGTTAGATTGTGGCAGAGTGGGGTAGATTGACGTAGAGTGGAGTGGGGGTAGAATGGAGTGGAGTGGATTGGGTAGATTGGAATTGGGTAGATTAGCATGTTGGATAGGAGTGGGGTAGATTTAATTAGGATAGATTGGAGTAGATTGGAGTGGGGAAGAATGGGCTAGAGTGGAGTGGTAGCAGGGTAGACCCAGATTAGCAGCTCAGAAGGCACTTGGGGGCATATTATCAAGCACTGCGTTAAAATTATCGCCGCTTTAGCGGCAGTTTTCTGCCGCTACAGCGGCGATAATGGGCTAGATAATATGCCGCAGAGAATTCCCATAGAAGCCCATGTTCTGGTGTGAACATGGGCTTCTATTAGAATTCTCTGCGGCATATTATCAAGCCCATTATCGCCACTTTAGCGGCAGTTTACTGCCGCTAAAGCGGCGATAATTGTAACGCCGATTCTTGATAATATGCCCCCTGGTAAGGATGCCGATGATAGATACCTCACCCTTTCCTGAATGATATGCGGTGCTCCTCGGGTAAGACATGGTGTGAGACGACATCCTCTTTGCAAAGTAGTAGATTACATGTTTGGGGGATTCACACTGGAATTGGTGGTGGCGGCGGGGGTGTGCCCTGCCCTCATATTGTAAGTGTGACTTGCCATGTGGACAATGGGGTGAAATTATACTGTATTTCTAGTCCCAATCCCCGATTATATTTATTATTGTGATATAGACCCCATATAGAACTTCTGGAGTGCAATCCCCAACGGATATAATTGCAATGTGCTCACAGTGTCTGTGATGTGTGATCAATGGTGATACCTGGTGACAATGCATTGTAAGGAACAAACAATAAAGTGTTAGGTTAAGCCTCAGACCTTGCGCCCCTTCTTGCTTTGACTGGTTCTCATAGGGTTCTGTCTCTTCCTCACTCTCTTGCTCTCACCTTATTGTACATAGAAACCAGACTTATGTGTCTAGTATGAGTTGTGGATAATACATAAACAAATAGATAAATAAATAAATAAATACAAATAAAATTGTACTGGAATTTGTAATATATGTACAATGTTTAATGAACAGATCAGTACATAAAGACAGCTGATCTGAATATTTTTCATTGAGTTATGCCTACTACAGTTAAAAGCAGTGGAAAGAATGTCTTAATTCTGATTTTGCTAAAGATAGCAAGTATGGACTAACTTCAACCATCTCATGAAGCTATAGGTTTGGCTTGTAGGCAAAGAAAAGGAGGTCATTTCCTTTTTTCTAAGTATGATCCCCTTGTTGAAAAGGGTCTGGATTGCCTCATTGCACCCCTACAATCTACAGGTAACTACAGGTCATAGATGTTATGAAATCACGATTATAAGTCTTCACTCTTTCCTCGTAAGAAGCTGTGGTCATTCGATGCCTCGCCAAACTGGAAGCATTAAGTATCATCCGCAACTGGATATCCTAGGCTCGTGAGTGAGTCACTGAATCATAGTTAATCATAAACATGTTTCCCCAAAATATGCTTCAGTGAACTGTGTGTAAAAGGATTCCAGTTGGTGTCACTACCTCTCCCGTAGAAATGTTGAGGGTATCTACAGTTTCATTGTTCTCCTATGATGCACAGAAAGCGGGATGTTGTGTCTGAGTGTCTCTTTCAAAAGTTCTTGTGCTTTCACAGGTAAAGCTATAGATCTGGTATCTTTCTGTTCAATGATGTAGACAATCATGAGAGGGCAATAATGACTTCACAGTTAGCCTTCCAGCTCCGGATTGTAGTTCAGTGGCCGTTAGTTCATCTTGGTGTGTGCTCCACCCTCATCAGAGTCGCATCCCTTAACTTTTTTCTACAATCATAGTTCATGATTGAATTCCATTGTCCAACATGTCAACCTTCTTAAAGGCCACTGTTTTTAAAGTCCCCCAAACTTCAGACACTCCTTTCCCTTTTTACGTCTCGCCTAGCGATGCAGCGCATGCGCTGCTCACTCCTGGGAAGATCCTATTTTCGTTGGTTTGGCTTGCGAGGGTGGAAGCTCCATCCACGCTTCTTACTGCCGCGCTTGCCAAATCCGTGCTTTCTATTGGGAGAGAAGCATGTTTGGTTCCCTCCCTGTCTTCCTTCGGAATGCCTGCCCGGACAGGACATGTGCACGCGCCTGGACTCCTCTTTGCCGCGCCTCCACGCGCCCGGACAGGTTATGTGCGCGCGTTTGCTGTGTGGGCACAACGCTTTGGCGCGCTTTCAATTTCTTTACAGCGTTTCAGCAGCGGGTGTAGGTCAGGTGGCCTCGTTTCATCATTTGTTCACTTCTAGTAGCAGGGTTCCCAAACGCGCGCTCGTCGGGGTCAGAATGATACAAAGTGCCGCCTTACTCTCGGCGCTGAAGGCTTCTGGAGATGGATGTGTCCGGTGATGTCAGAGCGGAGGCCGGGTGATGTCAGAGCGGAGGTCGGGTGTTCTGGGCCGGCTGGTAGGTTACGATACAGTGTAAGCTTGTTTTATGACTGGGTTCCTCACTTCAGAGGATTATCGCTGTATATGCGAAGACACTAATTGCTGTGCCGGTGCCCCTTGCTTCCTGGTAAAATGCCGTTCCCTACGTTAATTACGTCTTGCTTTCGATTATTCTCTCTGAACTGTATGATTTCTTGGTGCTGAGGAGAATGGCATTTTTAACAATCTTTTTTCAGAAATGGATTTAAATTCCACTGCTGGAAAATTCTCTGAACCAAAGCACGCTCCCCCCGCATCCCTCCATCACGTCCACCCAGGGCGTCTTTCCAAAGAAATACGTGCCTTGTTGTTTTCTTTGCCAACACATACATTCTATTGTGAGCGAAACAAGCCTGGGAATGAGTTCTATTTTTTTATTTCATGATACGTGAAAAGCACAGGCAGTGCACGCTTCCGTCGCATATAGAGCAGACAGCATATGTTTAGCAGGCAGCGCAGGTGTAGTAGATGAAACTGCCGCAGCAGTACACGATTCAATATCACAGAACATGGTTAGCGCAGGCGGCAGCAAGTCAAGCGTCCCTCACACACTGAGAGCACATACAGCGCAGCCAGCAGCAGTGCACGTTCCCCACTGCACAGAAAGGGTACGGCTCCTGGTGCAGTTGCCCAAGCCCCACCTACACAAGCATACACGTGAATAGGTCTGCACAAGCATCCCTCATACACAGAGGTTACATAGAGCATGGACAGTAGCAAGGTAAGCATCCCTCACATATGAGCCCTGCATATGCAGCAGTGCCTCGCGCTTCTCTTACACAAAGAAAGCAACGAACAGCAATAGCAGCAACATTGCATTTGCAAGCCATCCCCTCACTCAGTGCAACCTCCCCGCGCTCCAGGGACGTGCTGCCCAGTCAGGGGCAGCTTCCATCACAAGAAGAACAAATACAGCACATAAAGCTCCACTGCAAGCTGACTCCCATACCGACAGACACACACTCACTCTTACAGCAACGACAGCAGCAGCTAGGCGAGCTTCCCTGCATACACTGGAGCAGGTCCTGCACTGTGAGCAGCAACGCAAGCTTCTCTCATACACATACAGCAAAGGCAGTGCATCGAAGCTTCACACTCAGCAGAAGTACAGCATACACAGCATCAGTGTAGACATCCCTATCACACACTCATCCATCCAGAATTAGTATATAGCCCAGAAGTAGTGAAAGCTTCCCTCATGTGCTGAGAACAGATACAGATCACTTTTTTTGTGTCAGTAGATGTGCACCCGTACGGCGTGTCTTGCTCACAGCGTTTCAGCACAAAGCACGCGCGATTACAGAGCAGCGGGAGTGCTTCGAAGCACTTTTAGAGAGAACCAGGTAATGTTGAGCCCCGTTTCCTGTCTTGTTCTTTCTTCCTTTCTGTCTGTCTCTCACGCTCTCTCTTTCTGCATGCTTCTC
Source organism: Triturus cristatus (assembly GCF_964204655.1). Lineage (NCBI taxonomy): Eukaryota > Metazoa > Chordata > Amphibia > Caudata > Salamandridae > Triturus > Triturus cristatus. Next base: position 319,861,559 of record NC_140582.1, read on the forward strand.
CATTTAGGTCTCTCGCTCTCTGTTTTCTCCTTCTCCCTCGCACTGTCTTCTCTCCTTGCTTCTTTATGTCTTGTTGTTCTCCCCACATACATTGTCTCCCTTTCTCTCTCAATCTCTCACATCTGTCTCTTTTCTTGCTCTCGCCCCATCTCCGTCTCTCCCTCTGACTCTTTCTCGCCCTTTACCCCTCTGCCTCTCTCTACCCCCTCCCTATCTCCACCCCTCTGGCACATACTCCATCTCACTTTCCCCCTCACTGTCCCACCCCCCTCTCATTGTTGTGTTGTTTCTGCTTTCACGTTGGTAAACACATACATTAGTAAACGCATACATCACACAATAACCACTCCACGCTGTTAGTTAGCGTAAAAGGCCATTTATTAGGACAGGGTTGAACAACATATGACACAACATCAATAAACCCCCAACAATCCCCAACGTCATGTTTTTCATCCCTCCATTCACTCCCACACTCCAAATACTCACTCCCACATCACCCAGACACCTCTTCACTTATCCCATTCGCTTCCTCACTTCTCTTCCAACCTCCTCCATCATCTCCAGCCATCGCACTCCTGCATGACGCACACCTACCTTGCACCTGTATCCCCCTCCCTGAAAGGGTGAGTATGCCCGTCATAGGCTCCCCTCCCCCCCAAGTACTGCCAACACGACCTCTCAACCTGTCCTAAACTGGCACGCTTTGTATACATACACCCTTTACCTCCACCTATAACAGTAGGGTGGGAGGGTGGACAACAAAAACTTCCCATAACCCTCCCTGAGGCGCTGGGGACAGGAAGAGGAAGAACTTCCTCTCCTTCCCCCTTTATAACCTAACTTAAAACCCCACTCCCCAAAACTAACTAGACCCCTGTCCCAGTCTCGCGCGAACTCCCCAGGGGAAGACTGGTCTGTCGACCTCACTTCCCCTGGGGGCCGCATTGAAGCAACATCTCTTTTCTATAAAGTCTCCGTTTGAAGTGCAGACACCTTTCAAAATCGTCCTCCCGCCTTGTCAGGCGTGAGCTAGAACAAGTTATTAAACTCGCCAGAGCAGCGACTGAAGAAGAGGCGAGGATAACAGCGGCTTCAGATTCCTTCATACAATGCAGGGGTTACAGTTTGTAATCTATGTCAGTGAATCAGTCCCTCCACCGCCTCCTCACTTGTCCTACAATGAGCCCCTTCGCCCCCTCTCTATGTTTTACAGGCGTCAACAATGCAATCGGTCTCGCCTTTGGGCCCTTATAAGTATTTACAGAGAGGATAAACACTCTCATCTGGCAAACAGGCTCGCGCCCAAGAGCTAGCACGGCCTGCGGAAATAGGGAACACGTTTCCTCTGCTCGCAGGACTGAGTGCACAGGAGAGGGGTGGGAGCGGCAGTGTAGCTCAATAAGTGCGGATCGGAGGGAGCAGGTGGTTAAACAGGGTGAAGCAGGGAACCAAGACAATCACTACTACTGCCTAAAGGTTCTCTGTCCAGTAAACCGTGCTGAGGACTAACTTCATCCGGACTGTTTTTGTACTAAATATCGCAAGCGGCTATCTCACTCACCTGATGTTCTCCCTTTCTTTCTCGCTCTATTTCATTCCTCTTGCTTAGTTCCACATCCTTTCTTCTTTCGCTCACAGTCTTTTCCTTTTGCTTCTTACTGGCTCCCTGTCCATTTCAATTCTGACCTTTACATCTGTCCTCTATGATACTCTTTCCCTCCGTCCCTCTCTGGCCTAATATCTCCTGCTCTCCACATCTTTCCAACTCTACCTCCTTTTTCTCCTGACTCCACTTCGCATTGTCATTCTTTTTAGCCTTCTTCTACTTCTTTTCTCTTTGGTCCACCTTTCACAATCCCACTTCTGTTCTCCCTCCTCTTCAATACCCTTTCTCTGTAATTTCTTCAATTTCTACTCAATATTCCGTTCTTCCTTTCTTAACTTTTGCGCTCTTTTCTTCCCTCAATTCACTGCCCTTCTCTGGCAAGAGGGAGTATTCCGTACCTCAGTCAATAAATGTTACTTCCTGGGTGTTTCATACGCAGCGTTTCACCAATAAATGTATGCTCTGGTGAACCGTATTTATTAATTTGTTTTAAAAACCTGCAAGCAGTGCATAAACACGAACTTTGTACGTATAGTCCTTGCTTACCAGAAGCTTCTCGTAAGCAGCAACTATAAGTACTAAGTGCTTATTTACGCACAGCTTGCAGATTTTCAAACGCATAAATAAAAAGCATTGTCATTACAATGCCAATAGCTGAAACTCTTGCAACTGCGAGACCCATTGCATTGCAAATGCTTGTTTTGTCCAGTTCTTGGTGAAGGACAGACATGAATGCAAGAAGACAGTGGCACAGGAAATGAGTTGTATGGCATTGCTTCACTATGATCATCAAATAACTTATAATTCAAGCCACAGCATTTTTTATTCTGTATACATTTAATTGTCTTTATGTGTATTGTATTATGTATAGTTTGTTAAAAGTCTGTTCATTGCTTAATGTGTATAAAATGTTGATGTGTTTGTTTTAACTGAAGACATGACTGAATTGTGGCATGATTCTTCATTTGGAGATAGTACTGCTATGTTTTGAGACGATGTTATGGAAATGCATTTGACTTCAAACCCTAGATGTATGTAACATAGGGGATTCATTATATTCATTACATTAAATGTGAGAATAAATAAAATTGTTGTTTTTATATTCATGTTCTTGTGGCTTGTATCTCTCTATTGTGAGTTTCATATTTAATTGGTTACCAAGGGATTTCTGTCGCACTTTGCTTCGCACAATGCCATGATCTGGAACTTTGTCGCCATTTGAAACAGAAGCAAATCTCTTTTGCTGACGGGTGTCACTAGGGCCCTCTGTGCATAATAAGGCAGTTGACTTTACAGGACTTAACAGGAATTCTCTAGGCTTATCCAGAAACACTCAGAGTCACTCACATGGTCATATGTGTGCACCCCTTGTCTACTGAGGTTTGTCCCCACCAGGGCCAGGAGTTTGGTGATCACCCTCCGAGCAGATCTCAGGGAAGAACTTTAAAATGACAGTCAGCCTTCAGTTGTTAATCTGAAGCACTGCATTCTGAATGACTCTGTAAGTGGAAATAGGCGTTGTCCAGGTATTAACGAACCCAACAACTTCTATTTGGAAACAATATAGGATAAGTCATAACATTAATACTCTCAAAGTTTTATTTGTTAAAAATGTGTTCCGAAATCAAGTATGGATCTGGGGCGCAACGTCCTAAGGTGTTTTATGAACCCATCCAGACTTCCAAATAGGTTTACATGCATTAGAGGGCATTTGTTTACTTTATTTTTATTTTAAGCTAAATTGGAAAAAAAACATGATTTGGATTGTTTGGCATTGAGATGTAGAATTTTGCATTTAAAGTTGGGACCTAGTATCCATAGAAAAAGCGTTTTTTGATTTGCCAATATCTTTGGCGCCGTTCGACGAATCTTCACGAAGTTTTCAAAACTAATGGGGTGCTCCAGTCAGCTCCTGTCTTGAAAGTTTCGGGGTGATTCATCAAGTGGGGGCCGAGATAAAAGGGGGGCCCCAAAACACGTTTTCTCCATGTTAATTTCTATAGGAAATTTTGTCACAGCTACAGCCCGAACTGCTGAACGGAATTACACCAAATTTGGCAGAGAGGTAGCGTTTGGTCCAGAGTGCACTCTTTGCTTTAAATGATGTAAATCCATTCAGTAGTTCCTGAGAAATTCAAAAATAAAAAATATCGATATCTGGTGACCGCGGTGGGCCTGCAAACCCTCCTGACCACCAGATTCATTCTGATTGGCTGCCAACACTCCAAACCAAGAAGTGCTGGCAGCCATCTTGTGACTCAGTTGAACCCAGTCACAAGCAAAAGGGCAAAAAACTATTAAAAAAGAAGATAAGGGGGCAGGGTAGAAACACCCTGAACTCCTAGGCCTGCTCAAGGGGTCTCACAGGGACCCCAAGTTCCAAAAAAAGCATTTTTAAAGAATTGATCTAAAAAAACTAAGCACTGGATCCCGCGATCCATTTTTTAGTAGCCCCCGGGTGGGCCAGGGGCAATGTTATTAATATTATTCGGGTCGTGCGGGCCCCCTGGCCCCGAGGATCACCACCTCCCTGAGGCATGATTAATAATGTGCGGGGGCATGCGCCCCCACCCCGCAGCCCCAGGGACCACCACCTCCCCGAGGCATTTTTAAATTTTGGGTGGGGGGCCTTGCGGGCCCCCCAAGTCCCGGGGTCCACCACCTCACCTGGCAACATAAATTAAAAGTAAGTATGGGGGGGGGCTCCTCCCCGGGGCACTAATTATGCTAATGCTGGGGTCCGTTGCGGACCCCTGGTCCCGGGGACCACCACCTCCCCAGGGCTATGTAAATGTTGGGAGGGGGGCCGCACGTCCCCCCTCCTGGATACCTAGATGGCCCTGAGGACCGCCACCCCCACGGCCGGCTCCAGAAATGTCCGGGGGTGACTACCTCCGGGACATTACAAACACTGCTTTGCCTTGTGGAGGACCCTCAGGATTCAAGGTGACTTAATCCCCAAAGCCAGAACACACCAGGAGAGGCGTTTGCAAAGTGGTGCAGAAAGGGGGAGTGGCCTGTGTCCACCTGTCAGCAATCCCACTACCTGGGACATACCGGAGGTATCAGGGAGGCTAGTTGGCCCCTAAGGGCCTCAGCAGCGAAGGGGACTTTAATCCCCATCCATTGACGCTAGAGGGCGCTAGTGCTGCTCTGCCGGCCGGGGACACGATCCTGTACAAAACTGCTGTTATTGGTGTACCCTACCGAAATATAAACGCCGGAACCACCTTGCCCCGAGATGCTGGCGTCTAATGTGTGAAGGGTTGCGTGATTGTGGTGAATTTTAACTTTAACGACAAGGTCCCCCCGGACGTGAGGTCGTCCACAAGATGGCGGAGCTATCTACAATGCTGAAGGCGACGGTGGTGTGAAATGGTGGCGCTCCAGTGGCAGAGGTGATATCGCCAACACCCACCCCCTGGCACCGTTCTTTTCCAAACGGCAACAGCTGAATGGTGAGACCAGTACTGAGCTTTTATTGACAAGTCACCGCCTGTTTACTGATGTTAGCGGAAGGTGGCAGCGTCGGATGGTGACGTCCGGTTGGGGCGACGTGCTGCATCGCTGGCTTGGAGACCGTCGAAATGCATTGCAACTGACCGGTATGTGGAGGGCTCGGCGACGTATGTGCATAAATTCTCACTATTGATATTGGGCCTGCGAGGACCTGCGCGCATTAGCGGAGAGCAATATTGGCCCGGATGGGACATTGGAAAGGCTGCCTGATGCGTTGCGGATTTTATGAGCGCTAGTGTATATGGCAAACTCGGTGTGAAACCATAGTGTGGCATCCTAGTGCATGATGGCTCAACTTCGATCCTGCCGATAATTGCCACAACGCTCACAGTGCGCCACCAGATACAAGTGGAGCATGCGCTCTTGGATGACTCGTACCACGCCTTAGAGACTGTAAGGCCGGGGAGACACTTCTCGGACAATCCTTCGATAACATTATTGCCCAGCTAAGCTACACGAGGGGGGCCCAGCGACCGCAGCTCCGTGAAGAGGTGACACACGCAGCGTTGCCCAGTAATCTCACAGTCACTACAACAAAGAACATTTCACTGCCGTATTTCCACAGTATAATACCATTGTGGACTGGTGTATATCCACAACCCCCAGAATCTCTAGGTTAGCACCCTACAGACACCTGCAGCCGATGGTTGACTGCAGACACGCTACAAACTTTGTCTTGTGCACCACAAAAACACTACATTGACTGGGCGTCACAAGGATATACACCGCACTCGCCATTCTTAATCCAGCACGCAAGTGTAGCATGTCACATGCAAGACACAAACTAGAACTCGCGGGACCTTGAGAATGCTTGCACCTTGCGATGGTGCTTAACACGCTGGCGATATCCCGCAGTGTGGGTGCTCCGTATCGGGTTGCATGGCTGCGAGAGCAAGCTTATGCCACTATTCAACCCCAACTGCTGCCGGATACTCACCCAATGCTAGTAAGCGGAACATTTAAAATTGGCGGCCACCCGCGATCACTAATCTAAATATGAACGCAATCGTGCCTTAGACTGTGCTGCACACGCTGGTGATATTCTGCATTGAGCATCCTATCATGGCTGTCCTTCGATTTCCACGGCACGGAGCCACCATTTTGTTCTTTCTTTTCCTCTCCCTTGGTCCGTTGGACCTCATCTTACCGACCCTCAGACATTGCTCCTCGGCTGGACTGCCTTATCTCTTTCTCCCCCCCCCCAGGCCCCCGTCTCTCCTATCACCTATCTCATCTCCCCCTCCCTCCCTCTCTCTACTCCCTTGGATGTCTTGTTTCTCCGTTCACTCTGTAGATACCGTCTCTCCTATCACCTATCTCATCTCCCCCTCCCTCCCTCCCTCCCTCCACCCCCTTGGATGTTTTGTTTCTCCGTTTACTCTGTAGATAAGTACTATATAATCGTTTTTAGCCTAATCATTGTGATAATGGAATCCTGAGTGAATTTTCTATTTGCAGAGACACAACTCTAACCAACAGTATATGTAGTAGTTTGTTGTATTTACTATCCCTATTTTGGGATTTTGAGCTTACCCGTCTGCATTTCTCCCCTGAGTGACTCCACAACTTACACATTTTCTTTTCTTCTATCTGTATCTCTTCCTTGTGGGACTCTACAACTCGCTGACTCCCTCCCTTTGTCTCCCGATTCTCCCTGACCCTTGCCTTTCGAGGACCCTGTCTTTTTCTGCCTTATGTTCCCCCTCTGTTGACCTTCCAGTTCCAACCCTCCTCCTAACCCCCTGTCCCTTGTGCCCTTTGACTAAGCACTCCTTCTCCCCTTGTTGGGGAAAGATCCAATATTCATAACCTGGAGTCTAAGTGATCCCTCTGAGAAAGTGCACAGCGCCAAGGGAGCCACTCACAGTTGAGGTATGGTATGGCACCCCTTGCCAAAGCACTCGCTCTACCCTTGTTGGGGAAGGATCCAGTAGGTAGGCCTTGGAGTATCCGAGACCCCTTTGAGAAAGTCAACTGCGTAAAGGGAGCCTCTCGCAACGGAGATGTGGGATTGATACCACTTCCCCTGGGATCTCAGCTAACCGGACTTTGGACGCGGCTTTTACTCGTATACCGGTTTGTGCCCCATCAAACCTCCCCCTCCTCATTCATGCTTTGTCTCTCACCCTCCCGTACCTCTTTCCCTCTTTCATTCTTTGTCCACTTCCCCTGCTCCTAGCCCCCTCCCCTGAATCTCTCCCCTTGCCTGCTTTTTTTCTTTACATATATGTCTTTATTTTTTTATCGACAAAACATGTATCTACGCCGCCTCGCCCCCTGTCCCTTGTGCCCTTTGTCTAAGCACTCCTTCTCCCCTTGTTGGGGAAAGATCCATTATTCATACTCTGGAGTCTCAGTTACCCCCCTGAGAGAGTCCTCAGCGTCAAGGGAGCCACTCACAGTTGAGGTTATGATATGGCCCCCCTTGCCAAAGCACTCCCTCTCCCCTTGTTGGGGAAGGATCCAGTAGTTAGGCCTTGGAGTCTCAGAGAGCCCTTTGAGAGAGTCCACTGTGTCAAGGGAGCCTCACACAACGGAGATGTGGGAATGGTTCCACTTCCCCTGGGATCACAGCTTACCGGACCTTGGACGCAGCTTTTACTTGTCCACCGGTTTGTGCCCCCATCACCCTCCCTCTCCTCTTTCATGCTCTGTCTCTCACCCTCCCCCACCTCTTTCCCTCCTTCATTCTTTGTCTACTTCCCCTGCTCCTACCCCCTCTCCCCTGAATCTCCCCCATGCCTGCTCTTTCCCTTACGTATATGTCCTTATTGTTTTTCTTGACCTAACATGTAATTATGTAACTATACTCTGAAACTGTGTAACCTTGTAATGATATAACCTGCAACTATGGTCCGATACTCATGTAAAGCGCTCTGATACCTTCGGGTCTAGCCAGTGCTATATAAAACGTTTCAAATAAATAAAAACAAGAGTGTGCCAGGAAGTGAGTTTGCAGAGTGGTGGCGAAAGGAGGCATGGCCTGCTATGGGAACTTAGCAATCCTGCTGTGTGGGACTTACCAGAGATAATAGATGGGGTAGTTGGCCCCCAAGGTGAATCTTGGGGGCCACCTACCCTCCTATTACCTCCAATAAGTACCACACAGTGGGATTGCTAAGAGGTCTTTGGAGGCCACGCTCACCTTTCTCCACCACTCTGCAAACGCGCCTCCTGTCACAGTACTGATTGGGGGATAAAGTCCACTTTACTCCTGAGGGACTTTGGCAGCTAAGTAACACTCCTGGTACCTCCTGTAAGACCTACGCAGCGGAATTCCTGAGCGCTGGTCGGAGGCCCAGGCCCCTTTCTGCACCACTCTGCAAACGCGACTACTTCCTTATAGTTAGAAATTAGCATTTAAAAAACGTTTGAAATTCATTGAAAAAAATAGGTTTCAGGGAAGTTATAGTTAGTAATTAGCATTTAAAAAATCTTAGAAATTCACTGAAAAAAACGGTGTTTTTTTCAGTGAATTCCCAAGGTTTTTTAAATGCTAATTTCTTACTATAACTTCCCTGAAACCTATGTTTTTTCCCGTGAATATGTATATATATATATATACACACAGACATACACACATATTGTATATGAGATAACAAGCCTTGAGTTAGGTCATATTATATTGAAATGCAGACTCTTGACGGATTTAATTGGATTTCGTTACTGATTAAATAACTCCAGTAGGTTACTATATGTCGGCAATATAAGAAGCAGTTGAAGAATTCCTAGGAAATGTTCTTAAGTAAACGTTTCCGTGAGAGAGAACTTCGCAGCATATTCCTGGCAACCAGGAAGGCTATAAATAGCAAAGCAGATGGTGTATTCTCGAGGGGAAAAAACCACCCAGCACAGCTTCCTCATTGGTGCATATTGCATATCATGAGTTAGTAGTGCCGGGTGTCATTATGTGCGCACAATCTACATTCAGAATAACATTAACATTAAAAACACGAAAGACCTTGGAAGTTTTTTCATAAGGATGTCTTGCCGCAATGGGGTCCTCTCACCAAAATATAGGGGTTGTGACTGTGAACAGCCCAAGTCATTCAGAGCAATGAGGGGTCACATAGTCAGGCATAGGAATTGGATGTGGGAGCATAGGGGTCACAGTTAAAACACAGTGTTGCCCCTAATTAACACGCATGCCATGAATCACTCTTCATCAGGATTCCCTTGCATTAGTTTGTCACTGAATCCAGTTTGAAGGGGTGATGTACAAAAACACTCATACCATCACTACTATGGGGTGCCAGAGAGGAGCTCTCTCACCCGAAGCCAGGGTGTCTCAGGGGTGCCAGATTCAGGGATAAGGATAACAAGGGACACATCTAAGGCAGAAGCCCCCCTGGGCAAGGCTGGCAGACACCACTAAGAGTGGTTGATATTTGGGAGCAGGAAAGGCTATTGGGGCAGAGATTGTGTTGGGTAGAGTTTTCGGTGGCCTCGGATACAGCACTAATGCATTTTAGGGTAAGTGTTTCAGTTTGTTATTTCCTTGTATTTGTTCACTTCTTAACTGCTTGTTAGGAAGGATGACCTTAATCTGAAAATTACTTGCAGTCTCCTTCCAATGCAAGCCTTTTTAAATTGAGTCTTGTAAAGTTTGCATTGTCTACCCATTAGCTTGCCAATAGTGCTATCAAGATAAACTTTAATTAAAGGGATAAGCTCCTGCTTTGGGTTAAGAAGAGTTAATTCGCAATTTAGCTAAAGCTTATATCTGAGTATAATTCACTTCAATTAAGGCCACAAATTGCTGGTTTTGTGGTATTTTCTAGGAAACATAGTGATCCTTTTTGCTGCCATTGCGGTTATTTCATGTGTGATGGTGGTGATGTAAAGATCCATATAGTTAGGTTAATATATATGACTTTGCTTGTAGGGAACTGAACTTTTGAGGTATCCAATGAGCACTTTATATGAGGCTGCTTTCTGAGGCCTGAGCATGTGAGTTCTTGTAGCCTAAGAGATTCCTAATATTTGAATGTACAAGGTCTCTACAGCTGTAGCAGAATCCCAACTTGAGGAACCTTTAAGATCTGTCTAACCAGTTGGATAGCTCCACGGTCTAATATTTGGGATTGTGCAATATGTATAACCCTTCCCTTTTTGGCCATCCAAGTAGATCATCAGCAATCCGATATCAAGGAAAACTTGTATTGTATTGTACTTTATTGCATAATATTGTGTTGAAGATGCATTTATAGCGTTGTTTATCCCCGGACGAAGTCCATCAGAAGATAGGTCCCATGTTACACCGTGGGATGTACTTGCTTTAAAAAGTGATTAATTCTAGCATATCATATTTAGGTGGATTTTGTGTATCATGTGTGAAAATTAAAGTGGTGCTCTCTGCCTCTCGTCGATTGCTGAGCTTAAGCTTGTCATGGAGGGAGGCGAAGTGACAAATAGAACACTTGAACCTTATACTATTGTTGAGTCTGGTTCAAATTGTGTGATTTGTGAGTGTGACCTATGTGAGAAATGCTTTTTTGTTGGATCTGTAAGTTGCAGATTGCACTTTTCGTGTTGCTGAGATCAGGTAATTTCGCTGACACCAAAGTAGTATGAAGACGAGTGAGAGATGATTGTATATGTGATCATGTCTGCTGTCCTTCTGGGGGGAGCAGGTGCCCGTCCATGGGTGAGTTTGTGTCATCTAATGTCCATGCTCTTGTTTAATGGGTTATTAGATCGGTTTGGTGATCAGTGTAATTCTATACGACCTGTTTGGGAAGAAGCAGGCTGTTTTCCTGACGTCATGATGAACATAGATATTTCTTATCATTTCTGGAACAAAGATCGAGATTCCGCCATGCGCTTATTCTTTTGGAAGGATCATTGGCTAAGGGGACAGTCTCGAACGTAGAAGGTGTCAGTCTAGCTTGGAGGGTTCTGTGATTATCTTTGGAGCTTTACTTGGATGAAACATGGGACTTTCCTTTGGCTGGGCCTGTGAAGCAATGTAGAGTGCCGTAAAGGTAGATCGCCTGGCCACAGGCAGCCAGTTAAGCACACAGAGCACTGATGTGACGTTCCCGCTTGGGCAGAGAGGCAGGAGCTGTTGTGATGCTATGTTATTCATTCTTTGCTTTCGCTGGAGTAAGAATAGTGGTGACATGTCAAAGACGATGATGCCCTGTGGCTTCTGTGGGATCCAAACAGTTTGAAAGAAGTAGAAAGCATTTCTTTTGACTTGGCTCCTTTACCGAAAAGAAACAAGCATTGGCATAGCCAATAGGTCTCGCCTTTGGAACCATATAAGTGTTTAGCCATGCAACAGTTAATATTGTTGCAGTAAGGATATTGTGCTGCATAACTAAATTCTTATAAGGTCCCAAAGGCGAGACCTATTTGCTATGCCAATGCTTGTTCTTTATGGTTATTTATTTTAAATAAAGTTATATATGCATTGCAAAGGCGATCGGTGCTTATGCTATATAAATAAAAACATGCCTATAAAAAGAATGTTCCCGGATCAACTCTGCAATACAAATTTAAACATGTCTGCACTTTAGGAAATGTTGGAACTTTTTATGTGCTGCATGAGCAACACCACTTTTAAAAGTCTCCAGCCGCCGCTGCCTTTCACGGTAGCCAATGGGAAGCCAGCGCAAAGGGCAAACGGAGAGCATTTGCAGGGGCCAATGGGAAAGCCCACAGATACACTGCATGGAAGCACCGGCCTGCTGGTAAGGCCACGGGGATGTGAATCCATGCGCCCATTTGATAATTAAGCAGCCTTTCTTTTCATGTTCAGAGCACTTACCTGCAGCTGCTGCAGTGAGGATTAGCCGGGTACCCACATGCCACGTCCCCAATACTAATTACTGCGTATTTACACACAAACATCTGTGAAGCCGTGCTCGGCTCTTGCTGAAGTCTTTGAAGCGAAAACGCATTCGCAACTTCCTAGCTGAAGAACTTCAAATGAAACAAACAAACAAGACGCTGCTGGCACAACAGAGAGAAAGACGCAAAGCTTAGCTCTGAAGCGCGAGAGGAAACGGATCCCGTGGACGAAGCAGCCGTGCTCACCAGGAAGGAATGCGGGTTATATCAGGAGTGCGTTTGCACTCACGCAACCTTTACGCAAAACACCGCCTCTGAGACCATCAGATAAAAAGGAGGAAGTGGGATAAGGGAGGAGGGTAGGGCACTAAGGCGGAGGGAGGCACGCAGGCTGGCAAATGGTGTGCACTTTCGCGGCCGCTTTGATGTTCTCAGTGGCCGCGCAGCTCACTGAGAACATCAAAGCGGCCGCAAAAGTGAGCACACAGGCTGACAAATGGTGCGCGCGCCCGGCACACATGCACTGTAGCTGGAGACCTGACAAAAGCCACTAGTTAGCACTTCCAAAACCGGCTTACTAAAACTGTCGCCAGAGTAGCGCTAAAGCGCTGGCTCAGGCGAGACCTAAAAAAGGGGAGTCCTGGAATACCATCACATTTCTTACTTGAGTTGATGTTGCAGGCAGTGGACCGAGTTCCTGTGGCCAGATGATTGTAGATTGGTAGTTCTTGCATTCTCACAGGCTAGGACCTAATGTTTAGAATAGTCCTGCATCCATTGATCTACAGTATACATGCAGTTTAGAAGTCCTGAGATAGCAAAATCATTCATCTTTCAAGTTTAGGTTGATCTCTGTGTTAGTGGCATAGATGCCGCATGTTAGTTTGAAAGTCTTCATGAGGTTCAGTTCCAGGGTGAGATAGAATTTGAAGAGGAGTGATGAGATAAGAACACGTGAGGTAGGTCGGTATCAGAACTGAAAGGACCTGGAATAAGCAGAACGTCAAGTTGATGATAGATGTGCTCTAAAGGTAGGAGGTCCAGCCTACGATGAAGCATCAGATGTCAGACTCCTCTAGCCTCAGCAGTATCATCTGGTGGCGCACCATGTCAAAAGTGGTGCAATGATCCAGTAGTTATAGTGCAGACACCTATTTTGTTCATGCCTGTTTTCATTTCATCTCCAATTGATATCAGGATAGAGGTAGTGATCTGCTTAGTGGAAGCTCATTTGATGGTCAGAGAGTAGGGTGTTTCCTTCTATGAAGTGAGAGATCTGAGTGAAGATAGCTCTTCCATCAGTTTCCCTGAGAATGATCCATTGGAGGTCCTTCACTAGCTAGCTGGATTTGCAGAGTTGAGGAAGTAGTAACAGGTGCGATGAACAAGGCTATTGGGATGGAGGGGGCAGTGCCTGCAGTTATCAGGTTATTGAAGATCATTCTTGCTGGAGAGGCAGTAGTTGCAGAGAGTAGAATGGCAGTGGTGATTTTGTGCTGGGCAGGGGTCTTGTTTTGAATTCCTTTGAGCGGGAGACTTGTGTAAAGGTGGCTGGAAAGTGTTGTCTGCTTTGCCTTTTGTCTTGATAATCCTAGTCTCAGTCGGAAATGAGGTCGTGGTTGTTTAACATTAAAGGAAGGTTTCAGCTATTGTTATGATTGCAGGCCAAGCAAAGAGAAGGATAGAGATTTTAGAAGGAGAGGAATCTTACAGGAATAGGTAGGGTAGTGAGGGGGCAGGGTATAAATAATTGCGTTTGGATCATCTACTATTGCAAACTTTGTGAATAGCCCTGCTGCATTTGCAGCTTCTACTGCAATCCAATAATAGAATACCTCAATAGTATACACTGGGCCAGCTCACAACCACAAGTGAAATTTCACCATTTAGTTTAATGGGAATCCTCTTGCAGTCAAATGGGCAATAAAGGTGGGGCACACATTTTATGGTAAATCTACTGTCGCCAGCTGTCTCCTCTTTTTCTCCCACCATTGCTCAAACAGAGTGAAAATAAGACCAAAGGAGCAAGATATACACATGTGGTAAAGGTGTGAGTGGTACTGAGTGATTAGAGGGGAGAAGAAAGTTCCACAAAATTACGAACCAGAGGACGGAGCGATAAGAGGGGTAGGAAGATTAAGATTGGTCAGAGAGCTTGGGCAAGGTAGCAGGAGATGGGGAGATTAGAAGGACAACTGAGTGGTTAGCAGAAGGAACAAGGTTGCAAAAAAGAACAAGGTAAGCGAAGAGATTTGCTATAATGATGTGAGTTGGCCTGCTTAAGGACAGGTTTTAGAGAAGTGTAGAGGGGGGGTCAAGATTGAAAGACCTTCCTCAGAAATGGGGAAGCACACATGTATATAGAAGGGAATTGTGGAGCTTTTCTCATGTGTGGGAGATCTGTGGGTTTGAGCAACTGTTGGAGCGCCTGTTGTTCAGATTGCTGTTATTCTTTAGTATTTTTATACATTACCGTTAGAAATGGGGGTCTCTAGTTGGCAGAGGTAGGTACCTTTGTCCAAATAGGGACCCTTGCTTCTAGTCAGGGTAAGGAGGATACACTTCTAAAATAACCCCTTGCTCACCCCCTTGGTAGCTTGGCACACGCAGGCAGGCTTATCTCAGAGGCAGTGTGTAAAGCATTTTTGAATACATATATAGTCAAAACACTACTAATGGACACCACACCAGTTTAGAAAAATAAGTAATCTTTATCTAAACCAAAACAAGACCAAGTGACAAAAATCCACAATACAGTATCAAAAATATTCTTAAAAATAGGTTATTCACTGAAGTAAAGCTTGTAGCAACAAATAACTCCACCTAGAGTTACAACGACGTCGTAACAAGTGAAAATCCCAAAGTACGGCGTCGAACGCGAGGTGCGCGGCGTCAGGCCCACAAAGAACAGTACCTTGGGACGATGAAAGCAAAGACGGTGCACGGCGTCGGTGAGGTGATGCTTCGTTGGCGCTGGGCAGCATCGGTTCCTTACGACCCCAGGGGAGGTGATGCCCCTGTTCCTTAGTGCAGGGGAGGTGAGACGTTGGTTCCTTACTGTGTCGGGGAGGTGACGTCATGGATGGCGGCGAGGCGGCAGTTCCTTACGACGGTGCGATGTTGATGGATTCGGGAGTCACCCACGTCGAGGATATGCTACGCGTTGATGAAGCACCGGTGTCGGTGAAGTTGGGGCTGCAGTGCGAGTCAGGACGGTGTCCTCGGCTCCTGGGCAGGCAGCGGCCTCGTAGACGGCTTTGGAGTCGATGGGGCGCGGCATCGGCAGGCATCGGGCCTACGGTGCAAGTCGGGGCGGTGTGTCGTGCTCTTCACGAGCGATGTCCACGGCTTCGGTGCAGGTTACGGCGTCGCTTGCCGGCGTAGGTGTTGCAATTTCCTTCTGTGGCAGCTGAAACAGCAGTTCCAGATGCAGAGAGACAGATGGGATGAAGTCTTTGTGTCTCTGAGTCTTCAGAACAGGAGGAAAGCTCTGTTTCAAGCCCTTGGAGATCTTTTCTTCAAGCTGGTGACAAAGCAAACAGCAAAATCCTTTTTTTCCTTTACTTGGCAGCAAGCAGCCACTGCAGGCCAACCCCAGACAGCAAACAGCACAGGGGCAGTATTCGTCCTCAGCCTATCCGGCTCTTCTTCTTCACAAAGGTTCCTCTTGATTTCCCAGAAATTATCTAAAAATCTGGGGTCTGGGACCCTCGTTTTATCCACAAAAATCCTTTGCTCTGAAGGCAGAGAGTGTCTGTACCCAGCCAAAACCAGTTCTGTCCTCACTGGTGTAGCATCCTGGCAGGCGGTGGAGACAGCGTTGTTGAAGGCAGACCAGGCCCATGCAGGTGAAAGGAAATATCCTCCCCCTACTCTAAACGCAGCGCAGGTCCATTCAGCCCAGCCCTGACTCATCAGACTTCTGGAGCCACTGCCCCTCTCCAGCCAATGTCATCCAAAAGCCAGACATGCAATACACAAACCTAGCAGAGGCACACTGGATGGTTATGCAAGAAAATAACTGTTTTCTAAAAGTGGTATTTTCAAACACAGAATGTAAAAATCACCCTCACTAAAAGATGTATTTTAACATTCTGAGTTCAGGCATACTCACCTTTATTTTTCTACCTGGTTCCCATTGGCAGTTATGTTTATAAGATGTTATAAACAAACTCCCCATTCTGTCCTATGGGACCAGCTAGCCTTGCAATAGTGAAAAACGAAATTGGCAGTATTTCACTATCAGGACATGCCACACACATCAGGGCATGTCCTACCTATCACATACAATGCACCCTGCCCACAGGGTACCTTGGGCCTACCCTAGGGGTGACTGACATGTAGGAAAATGTAAGGTTTAGGGATTGGCAAGTGTGCACAGACTGCACACAGGCTCTGCAATGGCAGGCCAGAGCCACATTTTACAGGCTGTTCTTATTGGTGGGGCAATCATTGCTGCAGCCCACTAGCAGCATTTTATTTACAGGCCCTGGGCACACACAGTACACTGTACTAGGGTCTGACAACTAAATCACATAAGTCAATCATGGAATTACGAATCCATAACAACAATTTACAAAGGGAGCACTTGCACTTTGGCACTGAACAGCAGCGGCAAAGAGTCCAACACACGGCAGAACACAGGGGGTAAAGGCAAAAAAATGGAAGGGAGACCAACGCCAATGGTGCCAGGTCTAACAATACCCTGTCTGGTTCTACTGAAATATAGAATGTACATTCTGCTAATATTTTCCAACATAGAGGGAGTTGTTTTTAGTTCATATCAGAACAACATTGGAATGTTGTGAGCTCCATTGAAAACAATGGAGTGCTCTGGGCTTCTAATGGCTGGAAGAAGCCCAGAGCTTCAATATTCCAATGTTTGTTCATACCTGTTGCTGTGAACAAAAGGCCTTATGGAGACTGAGGGGATTTCAAACCTCTTGGGCTACTTGAGGCCTTTGTTTTACAAATTAAAACATTCTGCTCTTTAGGGGAGGAATGTTCTAATAGCTGTAGGGCCTTCCGTAGCGTGCTCTACTGGCCATTAAAGGCCCGTTCCCTTCTTAAAGGCTCTCGCCTTCAATGCTGGCCTTTAATGCTGGAGCGGGCCTTAAATGGCCGCTAGAACCTGCTATGTCGGGCTCTAAGGCTATAATAGCTCTCCTTGTTTACTTTCCCCAAAGGTTTTTGGTGGTGAACTAAATCTGAAGTGATACTGATAGTTTCATAAGGGAATGATTAGCTCATTTTAAACCCTACTAGAGCTTTACACCGAAATTCATAGCTAGAATTTGGCAGTGGGCTATCTGGAATACATCTATTAATTTCAAAATTGAATGCATAGCCCTACGTTATCACTAATACATTTCTTTAACTTGAATTCAGTGTAATGATTTCACCCTCTGATGGTACATTTATTTCCAATACCAAAAGACAAATATTCAGACCAGTTCAAAATTGCCACTTTGTGAAGGTATACATTTTTGACCCTCAACCACAAAATCCCACAATTACCCCCACAGACTGCATATCACAAAGGTTTAAGAATTAGCTGTCTGATAGGAGAAAGCCGAATGTGTGAATTTTGCAGGATATATGATTTACTCCTGACAATTTCTGCTATCTGCCTAAATTTTTATTGGAGAATATCGAATTACTTCCCTCACTAAATTATAATAGTATTTAATATCAGAGGGTTAGATTTCAACTATATAGATTATATATGATCTCTGATTTCTAAGAAATTTAAGGTAAAGGTTAAGAGAGTGGGATCAAGATGGAATTTTGTGGTACTCCTTGCTGCATGTTAAAATGACTTAGAAGTCATCGTCAATTTTGATCAACGGCAGTCGATTAATCAACTATGATGTAAACCATTCAGCAACTACCCATCCATGTTCATGCAATCTTAGAGGATGTTGATAATGGCTGAACAATTAACTGTTTCAAATGCATCTGATAACTGATGGACATCAAGTGAACTGAAATTGTCAGAGTCAAGAATGGGAAGGGCATCATTAACCCCCTGGTGCATGGAGGTTTGAGTGCAAGCCACAGTCATAAATTTGACTGAAGGTTGTCGAAGAGCTCATTATCGGAGTTATATTCATTACTTTGTGCAGCAACACAACTCTCAATGGTTTTTGCTATGAAGAGAAATGTTGATATAGGGCGGATATTATTAAAATGGCTTCTTCAGAAGGAGGAGAGACATGATCACATTTAAGGCAGTTTGGGACTCTCCTTGCATAAGAAGTACATTCACCAAGTTGGTCCAGAAAGGTAAGAGCTGGACGAGTAAGTCTTTAGTATTATTTTCTGGAAGAGGGTCTCTGAAATGTTTACCAGCTTAACATTAGCAACAGTCTTTAACAATTCATTCTTTAAAATGTCTGAAGTGTACCCTATTCATCTTGTACTTATATATACTGCTCATGAGTGTTAGGAAGTTGAGACACTGATAGATTAATAGCTTTACTTTATCATCAAAAGTGCACAAATTACTTGGACTAAGTGACAGGATTTTCAAACGTGAAAGAGGAGCAAGGATTGTTAGCCAATGACAGAACTTTGAAATCTTTTTGGGGATGACTCTTGGCAGTACTAATAGAGTTTTCATGTGAGTGGTTTGGTAATCAAGTAATTCCAGTGAAGAATTAAGTCCCTCAAAAATGTTTGACTCAGAGAGAATTACTACACTCGCAAAGTATTCAACACCAAACAGTAACACAGAAGGGGCTTAGATGTGGTCAGGATGGGCCATCCTGACAGCATGGCTGTGAGGGGAGCTGTAACATGTCCTACTTACACTTTATTGGGCTTTGCCTCCTCCACACACAAAGGAACTTGACACCAGGCATCCCTTTTGTCACCCCAACAGTTTGGAGCCTTGACAGGGTAAGAACTCTCCAGAACCAGCTGTGGGGGCAAAATAGGGAGTCCCCGTACACAAAGGCTGGCGCCAGGTATAAATATTTGACCTCCAGAGCCACTCTTCAGAACACTCCTGGACCTGTGGACATTACAGAAGGACTGCTCTGCTACCAGAGGACTGACCTGCTGCTGAGGACTGTTTTGCTGCCCAAGAAGGAAGACTTGGCCTGCTGACCTTCTTCCCAGGTTAACCTGAGTTACTTCAAGGCCAGTTAGCTGCCCTTCTGTCCTGTGTGAGCTACAGGGACATAAAAAGCTCCTCAGGCCTCCCTGCAACTGCCCAGCTGACCTGCTGCACTACACCTGCAACTGGCCTTGCCTGAGTCCAGCTGGCCTGTGCTAGAGGGAGGTCCTGATTCCTAAGTGGTGCCCCCCCCCCGATTCTAGACCCTTGGCTGGCATCAGTTTCAACTCCTCCAAAAATGAAAAGTTGGTCTCTTGACCGCAAATGGGCCCCTTTGCCTCGAGGCTCTGTACCTGTGACGACCACCAACGTGAAACTCTGGCAAGATCTGCACTCAATGCTACAGAGATGACAGTCAGTGATGATCATTAACGCGAAGTTCCAACAACGACCGTCCACGATGTGCTGGGCAGCTCTTCGCAGTACAGTAATGACCATCCTCAACGCCCTGTCTGCTCTTTGTGCTACAGCAATGACCATTGATCGCCCTCACCCTAATCCTCGCAGTTTCCTCCACCTCGAACTAATTTAGTGACTTTTGTGGTTTACCCTGACAAGATGTGTGGTTGAGTGAGGCTTCCAGCCAGCTCAACCAATACCCCAATTGCTTACAGGTGTGCAATGTATGAGTATGGAATGGACTGGGTTTCTCAAGCTGAGTGGTATAAAGCATTTCATGAGTTCGTAATATCATTCCCAGACAAATGGCTTTGTTGAAAATATGAACAGGATGCTGGGGAACTGCATACAATGGGCTTTAGTTAACAACTTAATATTTTCCAATGCAGTTAGATCTATGCTTTGGTTTTATTGCACTACTCCGCATTCTGTAACTGGATTATCCCCTTCTTGAATTTTTGCAAGAATGAAAAGCAGCTACCAAATTCTACCATCCTGGATGTCAAGAACAATGTCTCAATCAGGGAACTTGAACGAATTTCCAAGTTGCACAGGATAAATAAAAACAGTACTATAGTCAAAAGAAATGTGTGACAGGGGTTCTGTTTAAAGTGGTAGAAATAGTACATATAAAGTAAGCTGGTCATACAGGCAAGTGAGACCCCAAATTTGAGGACCTAGTTAAAGTAGATGAGTAACTTGGAAGTGCTGTTATGGTCAATGGTGGAACAGTGAGAGAGTGGTCAAGGTGAGTCTCAATGCTGACGGTTCTTGAAAACCAGAAGCAGACACTGGCTCAAATGGTAGTGGGGATGCTTCTTTTGAAACTGGTAATTCTGTGATTTGTAGAAGTATCCGGGAGAGACTAACCTTTCAGCTATAGGTAATACTTGTTATTGTTAGATTGTTAGATGCAAAGTTCGTCCTGGTTTTGCTACCATATACCTTTTATGTTTTTTGTAAATTTTGTTGATGTAGATGACATATGCTATGCAGAAGTTTTTTTTCTTATATGGTAAATGCTACATAGGGTCTGCCTGTTCATAGTGGTTCGAATCGATACTTTAAGTTCTGTTTTGGAATTCTTGATGCTTAACATTCTGTAAAATGTATATTCTTCATGCTCTTAAATATTAGTGGCAGTTACAGCCGGCCCTGAGGTCTGCGTGCACCTAGTCAGCTCGTCTCCGCTTGCTCTTGGATTAAATTTATTTGGTGATCAACCTTCTATCTTGCCATGCTTCGGGAGAACACATTTGTGATTGATATTATTTATTCCTTCAGTCTTTTGTTTCCAATTGAGCTGGCATGAAGTTTTCAATGAATATCATAACTCTCATAAGTAATTTTTAAAGCATGTTCTCAGACAACTGAAATGTCTCTACCCTTAACCTAACAATCCCTACATAGTAAAAGAAAATAACTCAGTTGATTAAATTACGAATACCTTCTTTAGAGTAACATTAATATGAAGCACGAGTTTAGAATATACACATGTTACGTTTCTTGTTGTTTGGCTCCATCTTATGGGTATTTTATGAATTGCAGTCCGTGTTCTGCAATATAATTTGCCTGGCACCGGTGTCTGTGTGAGTAGCAGACACAACAATCACTTTGGTCCATAATCATCTTAATGAATCGGGCCTATAGGTTATAATGGGATTTATATTTCAAAGGCCAGGATATTCGTCACCCTTGTCACAGAGTAACCCATCTGCCGAAAATATAAATCTGGTATTTCTAAAGCGCGAACTACTCAACCTTACGGGTCTCAAGGCACTGTGGGCCGTCGTGGAAATTAAGTGAGCTATTGCCCAGAGTCACATAGTGCTGAGTTGATCTGCCACCGGGGATCGAACTGTGAGCTCTGTGCTCTGAAGTCAGCTGCCCTGGCCACTGCACCACACCTCTCCACTCTGAGTGAGGGCCTGATTCATGAAGGTGATTATGGACCGAAGTGAATATTGTGTCTGCTAATCACACAGACACTGATACCAGGCGACCAGCCACATGAGCCACAAGGTATGGGTTGTGACGCAGTGGTACAAAGCACACAGACACTAGCAGATAACTTGGCCAGCCCCCGCCCGGATCCTCTATCTGACTTTACATTGGGCCGGGGGCAAATTTATTACTTGCACACCACATGGTGTAGCCGACACCACTCGGGCAAGGCATCAAATGGGTTTACAATGAAGCCCCCCCTGTACACAGAGCATACATGAAACATTCTGTGTCACTCCTGTTACATCACAGGAGCGACACTACATTCCTCCCCAAACGCAAAATGGAAAACACAAAATGTAAACGACTCTAACAATGCTATAACATCACAACCTATATTAATCATTGACAGGAACATCTCTCAATAACAGTGGCGTAGCAAAATTATCATGGCACAACCTTCTGGTCACAGGCCAGACAAGCAAAACTTTACAAAATATAAGACAAAATGGAAATGTCTTTCATTAGGTGATCTCCCAATCTGATAGACGGCATTAGGTTACTTCTCAACCCATATCAGGTGCAGGTATCATGACCAGGTAACACACGGGACAACAGGGGAGTGGAAGTCCCAGCAGGAATGTCTTTTGGTCCAGAAACATCGGTGACACCACTAGGCTGCTCCTGACCTTCACCTACAGAATAGTTCAGATCATCAACGTCCTCAGGCTCCTCCGCCTCCACTGGCACCTCCTCTTCACTTCAAACTGTTATCCATTGAGGATGGAACCTCTTGAAGGCTGAAATGCTCCTGGTGATGGTCTCTGGGTCCCTTTGCACAGTGATGAGTGTGCCCTTCTTGTGGACGACAGTTCATGGTTCTTTCTCAAAAGGCAATCAAAATTGCTGCTGATGTATCGATTCTGTACCAGCCCAAGTCGCCTACCTTTGAGTCGGACATCTTAGCCCATCGCCGACAACTGGCACAGTCCTTTAACGTCTTACATCTCCCTTGAACCCGACTGTCATCAATAGGATCAGGCTGCCATCAGGGTAATGCAGAATTGAATCCACCACAACCCGACCCATAGAGAGGTGCCCCGGAGCTCTCCCACTGGTGGAGTGAGGTGTCTGGCAGTACTCACAAAGAAAGGCATAGATTGCGAGTTCAAGAGTTTGTTGGCTCACACATGCAATCCAAATAACCTTGTACCTTTAGACCTCCCCATTGGCCTGAAGCCACCTTGTATCTTCTTGTAAGTGATGCCAAGAGAAGATAGATAGGTCACGATCTCCTGCCCCTAAAAAGGATGACCATTATCAGTTTGCAGTTCCTTTATTAGACCGTGAGGGGCCATCACTTTTCCCAGTTTATGTATCACCTCACTGGCACTCAAGGACACTACCACATCTACCTCCTGATACCTGGAATAGTCGTCAATCATCAGACAAGCTCCCAAAGTCAAAACTGGCACAGGGGCTGGCAGACTGGCTTCTCCGACAGCCTGGCACCGTGGACAAGACCGAGCCACATCCTCAACCTCAACCTCAACCTTTTCATCCATCAGGGGAACCACACCATGGTTCGTAATCTATTTTTAGTTTTAACTATGCCTTGATGTCCTGCAAGGGCTAGTTAAATAACTATGTCTGTAAGGGCAGTTGGTATGACAAGGCAATGCCCTCTCAAAAGGCACCCCGTTGAGTCTCTACTCAGCTCTTGTCGAACATGATACAAACGCTCCATGATCCACCTCAATTCTGGAATAAGCGAAACTCAGTCTTTCTTAAGCCTCTGCCACTGGTTGTTCATCACAGTCTCCAACGCCTTCTGAATGCATTCATCCTGGTGGATAGTTTCACACAGGATCCGTGGTTACCCCCGCAAATGAAAATAAGTATCCATAAAATTTCAATTTTTTGTTGCAATAAGTTGTCCTTGTTGCGGTGCGCCGTCAGTCCGGCTTCTTCAATTCTCATGAGTACTTTCCTCAATCTTCCATTATGTTCCGGGATTGTCTTTGCGTGGATTAAGATGTCATCACTGACATTAATGACACCAGAAAGGTCAGCCAAAAGCTCCTGAATGGTGTTCTGAAACACCTTGGCCGCTCTCGATATACAAAAGCTTAAACGTTTGTATCGCCTCAGGCCTACAGGAGTTGAGAACGTCGTTATGTACCTCGACTCCTCATCCAAGACCAGTTGATGGTATCCTGATCCCATATCAAGTTTTGAGAACCAGCTAGCTCCACTCAATTCCCAAATCAGGTCGTCAGTTGTGGGTGTGAGATGCCGTTCCCTTTTTATCGCCACGTTTGGCACGCGCATGTCCACACATATTCGTACATCCTCCGGCTGCTTGGGCTTCCAGGAGACGACAATCGGTGAGACCCATGGGGTGGGACCCGGTACCTTTTCAATGATGCTAGCAGCCTCTAGCTTGGCCAATTCCTTTTCCACCAAGGGTCGCAGATGGAAGACAATGCACCTATAATGTAAAGCTATTGGCTGCACAGATTTATATATATGCAGATGGATCTCCTTGCCTTTCAGGCACCCAATACCTTCAAATACTGCTGGGAATTTGGCCAAGATGTGGGGGGTGGCTTCCTGATGGATTCTGAAGGCGAAAGTGACCATGCCAATGGTCTTTAGCCGCACTGCATCCCAAGAGCATACTAATGCATTCAATGGCAACATATACTTGAGACGCTACCGACTTGGAACCGTAGGCGATAGTCATCTTGAATATCCTTGCATTGCCAAAGGCTTGTCTTGACCATATGCAAATACCTTGATCGTTGCGGGATTTAGGAGTGGGGCCTGTTGCAGAGCCTCATAAGTCGCCACCAACATTATGTTGATGGTAGCTCCAGTGTCAACTGCAGCGGGAGTGACCTGACTGCCCACTTGTATCCGGCATTGCAGCAACCGACGCAAAGTCTGAGCAGCAGTGCCAATGGTGAAAACAGAATGAATAGTGTGTTCCTCCATGTTGTCATCATCCATGTCATTCCCTCCCCTTCTTACTTCCAGGAGCATGTTCACTGTGGGGCGTTGTCCTTGACCTTTTCCGGAGCAACAGACGTGCATGAAATGATTGAGCTTGCCTCACCCGTACATTTCTTTCCTCGGGCCAGGCCTTCAGCTGGGTCATGGCTGCTCCCACCACAGTATCCGCAGGCCCGGTTTCTTGGGCCATCAATTTGGCATGGTTTGGCTGTAGAATGGGCTAGGACAGCGTTGGCAGGCTCAGTCTTTACCAGTGCTTATAGGGCTGTTTCCATGTGGACCGCTCTAGCATGAGGCAGTTCCTTGGTCCTGACCAGCGTTAGAATATCTGCTAGAGATTCACCGGATTCTTCAAGAATCTGCTTGCAAAATTTTGCTGAAGGACAACCTTGCATGATTTGGCCTCTTATTTCCTCATTTTCATCATTAAAACCACACATGATCACAAACACTACGTTACAAAGGTGCATGAAGAAGAAGGAAAGGCAGGTAGAATGTTAGCATGGCTTGTTAAAAATGAATCTAGGAGCCCTCCCATTACTAGGATATATACTCATGGTGGGCAGCCCATATACTCCCCCAGGTTGATTAATCAAGAATTCAGCAACTATTATAGGAAGCTGTATGGAGCCCCTTCTAGCCTTACGGAGCAAGTTTTAAACACCTACCTATTGCAAATGCCGCTTAAACAACTAGATGCAGAACAGCATGAACCAATAGGGGACCCCGTTACCATGTAGGAGATCCGCGCAGCGGTGAAAGAGCTAGCGACAGGCAAAAGACCAGGTCCAGATGGATTGCCTGCTGAATTCTATGAAACATACTTTGGAGTGTTTGCGCCGCACCTTGAGAAAGTCTATGCAGAGGCTTGGGAAACAGGCTTGCTCCCTCAGTCAACTAGAGATACTGTAGTAATACCACTGCCAAAAGGTAAAGAAAGAGAAGCTTACTATCGCCCACTCGCCATGTTGAATCTGGATTTTAAGATCCTGAGTAAAGTATTGGCCCTTAGGCTCCTCCTACATATGCAGGGACTTATACATATAGACCAAAATGGGTTAATACCCAAGCGCAGTAATTCACTAAACCTTATGAGTCTTTATCATGTCCTGTACCACCCAATAATACAGGCAGGCCAAAGTGCAATGCTGATGTCGGTAGATTTAGAGCAAGCATTCGATACTGTTAGATGGGACTTTTTATTCTAGGTAATGAAGCGAATGGACACGGGGGATGAATGGATCAGGTGGGTCAAGCTGCTATATACCGCCCCAACGGCAAGAGTTAGAACTGGAACCACCCTATCGTAGCAATATAATATATATAGAGGCACTAGGCAGGGGTGTCCTCTCTCCCCCCTCTTATTTGCCTTGGTGATAGAACCCCTCGCAGCACACTTCAGAGAGACAGGTAGGGGGTGGGGACTAGAAGTAGAAGGCTAAGAACATATTATTTCGCTATATGCGGACAACATACTCCTTTTAGAGACGGACTGACTGGCATTCCCCAAGCTGTGGTGCAATTACAGCAAAAAGCTACAGTGTCTGGGCTCCGGGTAAATACATCCAAAATATACGTCTTTCCGATGTGCAAGAGACTGGAGAAACCTGAAGGGCTCCCGCTGTAACTGAATTGGTCTCTGGTATCCTTTAGGTACTTGGGGATGCAAGTCTTCCATGCTTTGGAGGATCTGGGTTACAGCAACCTGGGGGGTGCACTGCATACCTTAAGAGGATGCATACCATTTTGGGAGTCAGTGAAATTGCCCATAATGGCCAGATCACAGAAATGATAATGCTTCCGAGACTTCTTTATTACTTCGCTAATATGCCTATATATACTAACGGCCTGGTTCAAGCAAATAGACGCATTGCTCCGAGACCTCATATGGGATGGGGGCAGACATAGGGTATCTCTATCGACAATAGACGAAGGGGGCCTTGGAGTTCCAAACTTTGAGCAGTACTTTTTGGCTTCCCAGCTCCAGTGGCTGACACAATGGCTAGATAGGGTACATCACGAAGAACAACGACAAGCGGGGAAGCCAATGCATATGGACTTATTGGTGGCTAAACTATTAAATAACTCTATTGAGATCCCTAAACCTGGCATATTGCTTGACACTGCCTTGAAATGTTGGCGTAAGTGTGTACAAAAAACTAGAGGAATAGCATTATATGCTCCGTCACTGTCTCTAACAGGCCTACCGCATGGCGAACCCCTAACTTATTTCACTCAGAGACAATAGGCAGCCTAGACGGAAGTGGGTATACACACAGTAAGGGACTGCTATCTACAGGGCACATTAATACCTATGGAAGACCTGATAGACTCATATCAATTGCCCCCTGGACAATTCCTTAATTATAAGGCACTGGCAAACACTTTTCAGGCCTTATGGGGTACGGGTGTGATGAAACCCCCCACACATCATATACTGCAATTATTGATGTCGATAGGTGCCACAAAACATTTAGTGACTTGGTTCTATCGATCCATAGTAGACATGACTAAAGGTCAACTTGATACATGAAGAAACAGGTGGGAAAAGGCTCTCGCTCGTGATTTAACAGACTCGGAATGGCAAAAAATATGGACTACACCGAAAAAATTCTCTAGAAATACTAGGCTGAAATACACCCAATAAAACGACGTACATATGACCTACATGACATCGCACAGATTACAGGTCACATATGGGGGGGAGCCTCGACCCTGCCCCAGGTGTGGACACTTAGACGCGGAGTTTACGCATATGATATGTTATTGTCCACAATTGCAGCTCTATTGGTCGGGAATACTAGAGACCCTGCGTATGGCGTTGGGACGAACCCTCCCTCAGACATTAGAAGCCTGTATATTAGGATTATATGCTAAACCTAAGGCCAAAAAAGAGGGAACCAGATTCATAGACCTGGCGCTGGGCCTGGCCAAGAGGAGAATAGCCATAGAATGGACATCAACGATAGAACCAAAAGTGACGACATGGAAAACAGAGATGACACAGTGGGCTAGAGCGAGAGCGGGCATTGATCAGGGAAGAGGCTAGGGGGATTAGAATTCGACCGATGGGCCGAAATACTGAACGTATGGGAACACCCTGAGCAAGATAGTGATGAAGATGAGTATATAAGTGAAACCACCACTGCAGATGAGGAGGAAGGGCCCCCCACTACCGGAGTAGTGGTGTTACAGGATAGTGCAGATACAGGTCCCCCATTACAGCAACCGGGCATAGGATAATGTCCTCTAGACAGAACACACCTCATTCCCCCTAGAGCGAATAATACTGCCATTGTCTGCATAACGCTTTGAACGCAATGGAATGCCAGAAGCCTCTGGCATCTCGCGAGAGCTGCACTTTGCGACCAGGAATCAGATGCTCAACACTGGTACTCCCCCTCCGCGCCGACTTCTCACCACCTCACCATCACACCCCTATCCCCAGTTATAGTTAAATACAGTTAGTATAAGGAGGTACGCTTTTTAATTATAAGAAAATACACGGACAACATAATATGGGACAATGTTGCATAGAGTAAAGGAGACAACCATTAGTGATATCAGCATATGCTGGAAGGTATATAAACCAATGTATAACATGTTCATGCAAAACACATGATAAGTTAGCAATGTTTTTCTTTTATGGAATGATGTACTAAAAATTACCAATAAAAAGATGTTAAAAAAAGAGGGGCCCTCACTAACTTCTTGTGTTTCTCTCTCTGACAGAGGTAAGCTACGCAATTGTATTCATTTTATTTTTTAAGGAATTTCTCTAAAATGTTAATTTATGTGTTGATATGCGGTTCAGGCACAAGGCTTACATTGATCGATGCTCACTGACCGCCAACACGCTCCCCACTCATGTGCTGGGCTAGGGCGGGGAGCCTCCTCTGCAGACAGGCAGTCTGAGAGACACCAAGTGGTATTTAAGCCCCGCGCTGGTGCAGGCTGCAGTTGTTGCAGATTTAAGCCTTTTCACTCACTGGCATTTGGGAATCGGGGTGGGGCAATACTATATTTAAAAGAATGCCCCAGTACCACATCTAAAACAGAGCAGTACAGATGGGGGAGAAAGGCAAGCTCCAGAGAAAATAATATGGAGCACAGGGTCCGATTGGGAGTCGGGACACCAAAGTAGTCCTGGCAAATTTTGTCAGACCAGCCTCAGTATGTTACGTAGCGAGAGAGTGGAGTGAGCGAGCCTGCCCATTATGAGGGGGGTTTGGTTTGTCGGTTCTCCCGCCAAGAAAATATGGAGACAAATGGTGCATCTACAACCCAGTTTTCATTATACATTCAACTGTATTAGCTTTTAAAGCATAGCAAATAATTACCTTAGTGTGCACCAGGATACTTGTTTGGGCCCTTCAATAATTCCCTTGCTATCACCCTCCAATAATGACCCTCATCTCTCCATAGTCATTCTCTCACATGTATTTCATTTGTTTTATCGAGCCTCGCATACCTGTGTAGGGTGTCGGCGCACTTTACATCACGCACACATAGAGAAAATGTTTCGAGACAAAGGGAACTAGGAGGTGTAGGCATTTTAAGAGTGCTTGATCTGGAGAAGCACAAGCTCCGCATTCCAAACATAACACAGTGGTTAGGGTTGACTTTACGAATAGGAATTTATTTCTACCCAAACAAACCCTTTTAAAGTAACATTAGGATAAAGAAAGACTAGGAAAAACACAAGGGCCTCATTTACAGCAATAAGGCGCAGCACATTTTAAAAGCACTAGAATGCGTCATATTAACAACAATAAGACACATCCCTGTGCATTCCCCTGTGCTGGCGCACAATTGGCTGCCATACACCAATGCAGGCACCCTTGCACCGTGCTGCAAAAGATGGCTACATTGCGGGGATGATTATTATTGTGCAGGAAGGGACACCTCTCTGCACAAAAACAATCATTGATGGTGTTTTCCTCTTTCTATACGTGCTGCAGAATGCAGCATGCATAGAAAGAGGAAAAACAAGCATTGGCATAGCCAATAGGTCT
The DNA here is from genome assembly GCF_964204655.1 of Triturus cristatus. Classification (NCBI taxonomy): domain Eukaryota; kingdom Metazoa; phylum Chordata; class Amphibia; order Caudata; family Salamandridae; genus Triturus; species Triturus cristatus. The sequence continues at coordinate 319,890,972 of NC_140582.1, forward strand.
CGCTTTTGGCACCTTATAAGTATTTATTTTTGCAGCACAATATCCTTGGTGCAACAACATCAGCTGTTGCATGGCTAAACCTTGTACCTTATAAGTGTTTAGCCATGCAACAGTTGATGTTGCTGCACCAAGGATATTGTGCTGCAAAACTAAATACTTATAGGGCACACAGGCGGAGAAGGCTAGAGAGCGAGAAATGAATAAATTGGGATAAACACAGAGGAGGTGGTAACAGAATGGGTGGTGGACGGAGAGCCACAGAGAGCTAAAGAAGAGAGGGGGGTATAGAGGAGGGTACCGAGATATAGAAAAGAGCTGAGAAGCTGAGTGAGGAGGCAAAAGAGTGTGGGTGGGGGACTAAAGAAAAGACGCAAATAAAGGCAAATATTGAGGAGAGAATGGTACAAAATGTGGAGGAGTGAGAGGGGAAGGTACAACAGGAGATGAAGGAAGTGGGGACGGTAAGGGGTCGGGAGGAGTGAGTTGAGAGACAATGAAGACATTATTGAAAGAAGGGAGGAATGGTAAAAATCGAGGAGAGAAAAAAAGTGAGAGGAGCAAAGAGACAGAGGTGGGGTAGGGAAGGGGACCTAAACCACACACGCCCCAAAAAACCTTTGTAGGAAAAAAAACAGTCAGAATGACTTAAATACTAGCCCCACGGAGCATCAAGGGAATCGCCCGACATGTTTGAAAGATAAAACGGAGGATGCAACGAAGAAGTGCCCCTCGGGACACTGCCTTGCTTCAACAGGCATGTCACTCAGATCTGAAGATTTCCTGAAGGGGCATCACCAGCCCACCAGAGCTCGCCAGATGACCGGGTTTCCTTTGCAAATAACTGCCTTTTGATTATCCGGCTTCAACGCCTCCCTTTATGTCCAGACATGCGGCAAGTTTGTCTTTCACATATTGCGCACTATAAATCGAAATGAGTTCCCTTGACATTGTGTGAGACTGCCCTCTCTGCTCTACACATTACAAGCGAGAGTAAAGCTTGTAGTTTGTACTTCTACATCCACTTAAACTATTTGTGTGAAGCTAGCGCTGCAGTGCTTTAAATGTGCCGGTACTGACCGGTACTGAGTACCAGCACTTTTTTATTTTGGGAGGTAGAGTAACTTTACTTCTCAAGAGAGACGTAATGCTATTAATTGGGGAGTACACGCACTTCTCAGAAACACGCAGGTACTCTGTTACAGGGTACCCGCACTTCTATATTTCCATTTCAAGCACAGGCACTGCTGATACTTGTCCTGTGTCGATAATCTGCTATTGGTGCATTTTATTTACATATGACTGCCCGTGTTGTTGTAGTTCGTCATTGCTCACTGTTCAGTGAGAATAAGGCAAACATGCATTATTACTTCCTGTAGTGATCCGTGTTCTAGGGAGTCGCTGGCACTGAGGCTGCCCGTGACGTGCGTATAGCGCGTGGACGACGGTAGACAGGTGGCAATTCCAGTTGTCGACCAGTTACAATAATTCACTTAATACAACGGTGCGCGGGGGAGGAGGGGGCGTCAGGCTTGCACCTCTATGCACGCTGTTTGTGGTATGTGTGGCGGAACTCACAATGCTGGTCAGTAGCTGTTCAGTATGCGGGCAGAACAAATTGCACTACTTCACTCAGTGCTGCAAATCTCTTGTTTCTGTTAGGGAAGCTTGCAAACTTTCATTAGTGCTTCCTGAGGTAAGTGGGTGAAGAGGGAATTAGATGTGTGTGTGTGTGTGGTGAGAGCGAGAGTGGTAGAGCACTGAGCTGCAACAATCTGTTAACAGTAGGAGAGGATGTGCGAAAAGTAAACAAACAGCAGAGTCTGCCGGGCACCCGAGTTGACTACAGCTTTGTTCCATAACGTAAACACCTCAGGTTAACAAGAAACGGTGACAAATGGATGGAGGGGAACAAACATATACAAGGGAGTGTGGAGAGAGATGCGATGGGGGTGGATCTGTGGGTATGATGGAGAGGGACAGGGATGAGAAAAGAGATGTAACCGATGGCAAAAAAAAGCAATACCCCATGATGGTGATCGGGGCAAGCAGTACGGGGCCCAGCAAGGAGCAAGCTACAGCAGGAAGACGGTAATTGGGTGGCGGGACAAGCAATAATACGGCGCTGGGGGAGAGCGTTTTAAGCAATATAGATGGAATAGTAGGGTGTGAGCACAGTGCCCCCAAGATCTTCTTTGTATCGTGCACATCGACTTTAAGCAAGCTGGAGACATCCTCGGCTCAGATCCGCTAGCACTGCCTTTAAACAAGGTAGAACATGTCAAATGCAAAGGTAACCTGAAAGTCTGCGTGTTCCAGAGAGGAGCACAATGGCCGCGGGAAGAAAATGAAAGTGAGTGGCCACGCGGCCGTGAATGTGACGCGGCCGTGCGGCAGCGAAAGTGCAAAGCGGGAGGGGGGATAGAAAAGAGCATGAAGCGCGTTCTAAAACCAAGCATTGGCCACGATATGTGGTGGGGGAGGGGGAGAAGCGCGAGTGGTACGCGACAAGCGTGGCGGCAAAAGTGAAAGCCACTGCGCGTGTAAGGGTTGAAAGCCAGATGGCGCTGTAAGGCGTGCGCCCACGCACATGCACTCAAGCTCTAGGCTCATGGGTGCATTTTCTGAAGCCCCTTACTAAAAGTCTCGAGAGCAGCGCATGCGCTGGCTCAGCGAGACCTAACAAGGAGAAATAAAAGTATTTCTCCTTATTGTACCTCCCTAAACCTCCCCTGGGAAGGTGAAGGATTCTTACACATTCCCAAGTTTACGGAATGTTGTAAATCTGGGAATGCGGCAGAATCCATGGCGTGCCCCTTTCACTCAAAGTGATGCGTGAAAAGGGGCCACATTTACAAGGCCATGAAAAGCCAAGCAGAGTGGCTTTGCGTAGCCTTGTAAATATGGGCCAGCACAATGCGCCTCTAGTGTGTCAAAAAAAGTGACACACTGGCAGCGCAAGGCACTTGTAAATATGCCCCCAAGTTTGTTTGCACTGAACTCTATGATGGCAGTTCATAGCTCATTGAGCTAGATTACGATTGCCACTTATGAACTGCATAATAACAAAAGGATCTCTGTGATAAAAGCAGCAACCCACTGAACTATGCACATAAAATACAGTTCTGTAATCTCCATGATACGCATGTTAACCCTTTGTGCTTCCTTAGATTAGTCAAAACTGCCACTAGCCAAAACTTCGATTCCACTCCAGCAGGAATATTATTACCAGAGATATCTTGACACTTTTATTATTGCTGAAAACTGATGGATACACAAGGAGCTCCGCACTTTTAAAACTAAAACATATTTTAAAACACAGAAAGGCTTGAAATGAAAAGGAATGCTGATTGGATTATGCTGATCTGCTGATTTAGTTACTGGGGCCGAACCGGTCCACCAGCAACCAACACCCCCACCCCCACCCCCACCCACCTTTCCAGCCTCCCCAGGGAAATGTCCGATGCCCAGTGCGGCCAGTCTGCCACCGAGAACATATATGAATGTTTTGCTATTTATATCTAAAAAAAAGAAAACAATAAAAAGAATGAAAATGTTTTTGAAGTAACTTTGTATTCTGGGGTTTTTGTTACACATAAGTGATTAATACTGTATAAATAAGATAGGTCAGATAAGAGGTTTTCTCTCTCTTCATTTGTCTCTCTCCCCTCCTCTTGGACCTAAAAGTACTTAGGGGAAACCTTTTGCACACATAACCGATGGAGCAAATGCCAGAGGAGGAAGAAATACTGCAGATTTCAAGGGCTGATTCACAGAGCATGACTTAGTAGGCAGTTGATTCTGCCCTTCCTGAGCCTCGGGCAAAGAGATGAAAAGGAAGAAGGCCAGGAAAGAGATCAGAATGGCAAATATGTGCAACCTTCTCAGAAGAACGACCTCCTTGGAGAAGTTCTGGGCTATGAACAAAAGCCTCAGCAAGAAGAGGGGTTTTACTTTCAATATTGTGGACCTCATGTGGAGGATTTTACCGTTCATGATATCATTAAGCAGATGCTATTGAAGGAATGGAAGGACATAGGCAAGGCATCCATTCCTCGCTTGCTGAATAAACGATACTCTCCAGAATTTTGAGTCGGGTTTTCCCCATATGCTAAAGTGAATATGATCTTGGCATCTATGGCCTCAACATCATCTTTTGCCTCCGAGGACTCAACATTATCAGACATTATTGCCCAAAAAATGGAGGCAACCCTTACGAGGTCGTTTACAGCATCCAATTTTCACATTAGAGTGAACACATATGCAGCTTACGCAACACAGGTCGCAATTAAGGCTTTCTAACAGTTATAGGACTGCTTACAAGAAAATGAGGACACAACATCTATCCTCGCTAAAATGGAACTCCTTGCGTAGTTTCCATAGGGCACATGCATCAAGCTAGGCAATTGCGATTCCTTAATAGCGATTATTAAGGAATCGCTATTAAGGAATCGTAATTGCCTATGCATGTAGGTTTCGCTAAATTATTAGCGATTCCTACACATTCCTTAATTGCAAATCGCAAATTGCGAATCGCAATTAAGGAAAGCCTTCCCATTCATTCCTATAGGCCTCGATGGGACAGCATTCACAATTTGCAAGTACCAAATAGGTACTCGCAAATTGCGAATGCAATTTCAAGGGTGCTAGGGGGGCCTAAAGGCCACCCGACGCACCCCCAAAACATGCATGTGTGCACATGCGGCGCACACACATGCCCTAAGGGCATGTGTGTGCGCCACATGGCACTTAGAAAATGCAATTTTATGCATTTTTCCAAGGAATTGCAAATTACCATCAACTTCAAGTTGATGGTGATTTGCAATTCCAAATTGCAAAAACGCAATTTGCGATTGCATAATGCATCGCAATTAGGGAAACACAATTTGCGATTCCCTAACTGCAGTCGCAAAATAGGTAATCGGAAAAATTGCGATTACCTGTTTTGCGAATGCCTTTGGGCTTGATACATCGCAAATAGCATATTTCCGACCGCAAACGGGCCGATTCTGAGAATCAGCACGTTTGCGACCGGTATTTTGCTTGATGCATGTGCCCACGTAGGATCTTTCATTTAATCGACTGTGGGCAGTGGTATCTTTAGCAGGGCAGTGATTGCTGGGCGTCGCCTCTTCTGGATGAAATCCTGGATGTGGCAATCTGCGCAAAGAACCCTCAGACAAAAGCCTCTGTTCTCAGGTCTGACACATTTTGGTTCAGAACTCAACAACATGGTCCAGAAAGCGGCAGAGGGGAAAAACCCTGAAACCATTCACACTTTTTGGGAGCAAGAAATCCTTCCTAGCATTAGCACAAACGCAGCGATCTCAGGACAGACATCCCTTTCGTTGCCAAGTCTGTGGTCTGTTTCTGGTTCCAAAAGCAGATGGGAGATAATATCTGGTCCTAGACCTCAAGGGCCTGACCAAATATGTCCTAGTGGAAACATTCCAGGTAGTGTCGCTACAGACAATAATTATGTTAGTGAAAGAAGGCGATTTCCTAGCGACGCTAGATTTGCAAGATGCCTACTTCCACATGCCTATGCATGTCGAGAGTCGGAGGATTCTATGGTTTGCAGCGAGAGACCGGCACCTACAGGTTCACGCAATTCCTTTTGGCCTGGCAACCTCAACCAAAGTGTTTACATAAGTATTTGCATATGTTGCAGCATATCTTCAGCTGAATGTGATTACTGTCTTCCCATATCTTAATGACTGGTTGTTGTCTGCTTCTTCTTTCCTTAAATCACAGGAAGATGTGAAGAAGGCGACAGAAGTACTGCAACAGTTGGGGTTCATCATCAGCTTTGAAAAATCCCATCTACAACCAGTGCACACCAAGACTTTTAAAGGAGCTCTGTTCTACGCCAACACGGGTCTCTCAATCCATGATAACTGCATTCAATCTGTCCTACTTGCTCAGTCAGGATTGGGTGAGTTGCAGAGGATGGTTAAAAGTATAAGGACTCATGTGTGCGTCTATGGCCATCGTCACTTGGGGAGGCTTCCATCTAAAGCCTCTTGTGAACCATCTTCTTCAGCATTGGTCACCAATTTCTAAAGAGTTCAAACACCCAGTTCCAGTAACCCTTTATATATGCCATGCATTAACTTGGTGGCTACTGGAATGTAATCTGTCAAAAGGTGTTACACTCCATCTTCCTTCCCTAAAACTGTTAACCACAGATGCCAGCCAGTGGGGCTGAGGAGCAGCAATAGAGGATCAGGGCAGGAGGGGTCTCTGGTTGAGGGAGGAGAACTTACATTCCTATAATTTGGCTGCAGTTTGGATGGTGCTGCATGCTTTCACCCTCCAGTTGGAAAGTTTCAAAGTAGTTGTGCGAACAGACAACCATCTCACCAAATCTTACTTGAACCGACAGGATGGCATGAAATGCAAGGTACTTTTTCGGTTAACAACACAGATTTTTACTTGGGCAGAGTTAGACTTCCTAGTCTTGAGAACAGTGTATATCAAGAGAAGATTCAACTTCCAGGAAGACAGTATGAGCCGCAGGCTCCTGTCCTTGTTGAATTATCTGCTATCTTTCCTAGAGTTCAGGCACATCGGTGCGTGCTTTGGGATACCTTGGATAGATTTGTTTGTGTCCCGCAGAACACTATGCTCCCTGTATTCTGCACAGAGACATGGTGTCCTGAGGCAGTCAACTGGCCAAACGGGGGGGTCTGTATGCCTTTCCCCCAATTCCCTTCTCCTTCTCCCTTGGGCGCGTCAGAAGATTCTGTAGGAGAGGACATTCTAGTGGCACCGTTTTGGCCTTTGTGCCTTAGTTTTTTTCTCCTGATATCATTGTCCAAGGTGAATGATCTCCACTTGCATGATTAGCTTTCCCTTCTACAATTTCCTATCCTGCTGATAATTCAGTTTCAACATCTTAGGATGATGGTTTGGAGCTTCAGAGGGTAGATTTGCAACACTTAGGCTGTTCAGAACAAGTAGCCAAGAACATTGAGGCTTCTCAAAGAACTTTGGCCCACATGCATCAAAGCAATAACCGGTCGCAAACGGGCAGATTCTCAGAATCTGCCCCTTTGCGACCGGTATTTTTGCATTTGGGATGCATCATCCCAAATGCAAAAATCGCAATTTAAGTAATCTCTAAATTGCGATTACTTAAATTGCGATTGCATTTAATGAATCTCAAATTGAGATTCCTTAAATGCAATGCATTAAAGTAAAAATATTAGCGATTTCGCTAATAGGGGGAGCAAATTACCATGAAGTTGAACTTCATGGTAATTTGCTAAAACTTTGAAAAATGCACTAAAGTGCATTTTTCAAAGTTCCATTTCACACACACACATGCCCTTGGGGCATGTCTGTGTGCAAGATGTACTCATATGCAGATTTCAGGGGTGCAACAGGGTGTCCTTTTGACACCCTGGCACCCTTGAAATTGCATGAGCAATTTGCGATTCTCTAATTGAGAATCGCAAATTGAGAAAGTCTTCCCATTCATTCCTATGGGCCTCTGGGCCCATAGGAATAAATGGGGAGGTATTCCTTAATTGCGACTCGCAATTTGCGAGTTTCAATTAAGGAATGTTTAGAAATCGCTATTTTGTATGCGATTTCTACATGCATAGCCTTTTGCTATTCCTTATTAGCGAATCCTTATTTTTCGCTAATAAGGAATCGCAAATGGCATTGTTGATGCATGTGCCAGTTTGATGTTAGTTTTCTACATGAAACACAGGAAATATTTCTGGTCTCGGGCCTGATTTAGATCTTGGAGGGACTTCTGTCGTCCCACTGCGGTGGCGGTCCCAAGTACTCTGTCAACCTGACGGCATCCCACCCGCCGTAGTTAGATGTGGCATCAACAGACTGTGGACTCATCTGCAGTCTTCTCTGCTGGCTAGCAGTACTCTGTCGCCGGCATGTCAGTGGGTTTGCGCCAAGCAGATTTAGATGTTGCCCTTGTGCTGGCGGTGTCCTGGTGGCAGTTTGCTAATGGAGTGAGTCCCTGGTGAAGTGGAGACCGGTAAGTAGTACTTTTTATGCATAATTATACACATATGTTGTGTTTTCAACAATAAACATATGTTGGTAATATAAAATGTCTTTTTTTGTTATATATTGCATGCCACACGAACAACATACACACACCATAGTATGCACACCCACAGGCACCATGAGCACAACACACACGAGCACCTCAACAACAATAATGCATAACATTAAAAAATTTCATGTAAGAGTAATGCTAAAATAAACACAATGCATAGTAAGACAATTGTAAAAATAGCTTACTTTAGATCCCAGCGACAATGGAGTCTTTTGGTGTCATGGTGGAGTCAGACCAGCAAAGGAGGGACCTGGACAGTCAAGACGGAAGCTGAAGTCGGAAATAGCAAAGATTTAAGTTTTTACCTTATTATCTTTGATTCCGCCACCTCCAAGTAGGAGGTTTCCCTGCCACAGTTGCTTCAACGGAAAGGCACATCGTAATTAGCTCAGTGGGAATCCTGGCTGGTTGCGCCAACAGCCGGTTCTGCTCTGACGCCGTCCAGAAGGTCAAACAAGCTGGGGGGAATCGGCAGGACTGGAGCGGTGTTCTTTATCTATAGAACCGCTCATATCTAAATATGGTTGGCGGACCACCAAGCAGGCGGGCAGTAAAACTGTCAAAAAGGCGAAGACAAGGTCAACCAACATCTAAGTCAGGCCCTTGGTGTCATTCTAAAGGCTCAGATCCCTTAACAACGAGTCCCTCTTAGATCCTCAATTTCTCAAGTGAAAGGCTTATTAAGGGCATAGCGTTCTCCACTCTCTCTTTGTAGTGGTCCGGGATCAAGGCCCTGAGAGTAAAACAGGAGTGGATGGATATTTCCCCTTTGGTGGTTAGGCTCTTAAAGAGCTTCAGGTTGTAGAGACCATCATTTCTCAATCAGGCCCCAACTTGTGATTTCTCAATAGTTTTGAAGGCTTACAACAACAACCCATTGAGCCTATAGAAGATTGTGATCTGGCATGGTTATCGGCAAAGATGACCTTCCTAATTGCCATCACTTTGGCAGGAAGGCTAGGCAAATTGGGTAATCTCTCACCCATATTTAAGATTTTCCCTGATAGGGAGGTTCTTAAATCAGATCCTAACTTTTTTCCAAAAGTCAATTCTCTTTTTCGTTTGTTTCAAGAAATAGTTTTGCTACTTTTCCATTTTAAAGATAATTCTAAAATTCCCTCTTCTCCTGATGTCATGCGAGCCTTGACTATCTACTTACAGTAAACTAAGGCCCAGTTTTATTAGATTTTAGAGTGTCATTTTGCGTAATGCAAAAAGTCGCAAAGTCACACATCAATTTACAATGATGCGCAAAAATCATGTGGTGTCATATTTTTATGCTTGTATGGTGCAAAACAAGTTTGGTGTTTTTTTGCATAACAAATGTAAATGTATACAAATCTAACGTGGTAGGGTGTTTCCAACGCTAAATTAAGCTGAAACCAGAGCAAACACTATTTACAAAAGTCACACAAATTGATGCAAAATAGCACATACATAATTTGCATCAGAAAAATAGTGCATTTACAAAACATGGGCAAAAGTAATCTTGCAACAACAACAAGAGACTGTAAAAGGAACACCATCAGAAGTGAAGCCAAATGGACATACTCATTGTAAGATATAGGCTACTTCTAATTGCACAAGGAGAAAGAAGACAATGCAAGGAGAAAGTATTCAAACAGAGGGTATGAGTGTTTTACCAGTGTGAGCAATTTATTATTAAGAAATACAAACTAAGGGGTTTATTACGTTCCCGTGCGGAAGGGCTCCGATTTGGATTCGGGTTTGCCAAATCCAATATTGGACCCTTGTTTCCCACCGAATCGTACCCAGTTCCAAACGACCGATTACGATACCCGGAAACCTTGCGGGCTGTCCGAATTGGTTCCGGATGGCATTCGCGCAGATCAAGCCTTTGGGAGCCGATTCTTACAGCTCTATGGACTCTGTTTCTGAACAAGCGATTACAATGACCGATTTGGGCAGCAGTTCCCATTCAGTTTTCCCGGAACAAAACGGTTGTCAGAATCTGCGTTTGGGGGCCATAGCATGCCCCCCTTCACCCAGGGCCCTCCAAATCCGGCCCATGGGGGTTCCCATGTGTCCCTTCTTCCTAACCATGCACAGTGTGGCAGGCACCATGCAGTGCCCGCCACAGGGTGCATGATTTTCCCTAGCCCCCCCCTTTCTTCAATGGGAGCCTGTGTTCTCGATCGGAACACAGGCTCCCATTGAAGTTCAATGGGAGTCTGACTGAATCGTATCCAGAAGCATCCGGATGCATCCAAATAGCTCAGTCAGACTCCCCCGATCCGAGTCGTCCGGAAAGCATTCAGGAACCGATTCTGTCAGAATGCTTTCCGGACAAGATCGTAGTGGCCCAAAGACGGGATATGATTGTATATCTTCTTCAACAAATAGAACCTGCACTTGAACCTGCCACTACCAAATCACATGCTACACCAGCACATCTGAAAGTAATGTCAGTGCTACATCTATTAGCCTCTGCATCCTTCCAGAAACAGTAACTGCATTGGCTAGTGTGTCAGATGGCGCCTTGTTTATCTTTGTGCCAAGAGTTTTGAAGGCTACATTGAAACTAACACTGCAGCACATCAGCTTCCTCAAACCTGGTCTGCAAATGCAAAAAAGTGAAGCAAGGCTTTTACCAAGTTACACATTTTCCACATGTTGTTGGTGTAATGGATTACACTTGTGTCAACCTGCTCCCACCATCTGGAAAAGCTCATCTGTATAGAAATTGCAAATATGTGTACTCTATCAATGTACAGGCCATATGTGATGGCAACTACTATTTTGCTAATGTAGTTGCAAAATTTCCTGGCTCTGAACATGACACATTCATATTTCGGCACTCCAGAATCAATTAACACTTTGAAAGCAGATTGTAGGGTCAACGCGAACTTCTTGGTAAGAATGAGTTAGGGATACATTTTCTTTATTATTTCCATGTGGATTGTATAACTTATATTCAAGTACATAAATGCATGGACAAATTACTTTAACGTATCGTATATTTACAGTGATGTTGTATACATATTTACTATTGGTTTTAGCATGTCAGTGTATGTGATTTGAATTTGATGTTTATGTGTTATATATGTTATAAAGTGGAAAACATTTACCATGTGTCTCATTATTGCTTTTTTTGTAAGAAAAGTAGTTATACTTATCTCTCTATGTAATAACCATGGGCCCGATTCACAAAAGTAAGATGAGACCAAATCCTAACTTTACTACTTACTGTATTCACAAAAGGCATTTAGGAGTAGTAAAGTTAGGATTCCTAACTTTACTACTCCTAAACTGAGACAAAATCCTAACTTTACGGCTTTCGGTATTCACAAAAGGCATTTAGGAGTAGTAAAGCTAGGATTCCTAACTTTACTACTCCTAAACTGAGACAAAATCCTAACTTTACGACTTTCGGTATTCACAAAGGACATTTAGGAGTAGTAAAGTTAGGAATCCTATTTTTACTACTTCTGAATGCCTTTTATGAATACCGAAATTCGCAAAGTTAGGATTTTGTCTCAGATTACTTTTGTGAATTGGGCTAAAAGCATTGCTTTGCTATATTGAAGTCAAGATTCTGATGTCTAGATATTTTGGTGGCCATGTTTTTGTAGAGGCCAAATACAGTGTGCAATATGATTGTTGTATGTTGGATCTTACACAACATTGCGATTAGAGGTAAAATTTGTATTCTGGAAGAATTATAGACTTCTCACAATCTATCCACCATGTTATATATGGATTTTGGTCTAAATGTAGAAAAGGATTCCCATGAAGGACATATTAGAAAGAAGGGAAAAGTTGCAATTTGTTTTCTGGTTGAGGTTGAATCAATGAAACATAATCACAAGGTAATTTACATAATGTGTAAGTTGATTTTATATTATGTCTCAGAATATAAATTCTAAAATCGCCATGTGGTTGTCTCTAATATGTACAGGAAATCTCAAAAATGTTTCAAATGAACTCATAAGTCAAACGTGTCTAAAATCATCATACAAAAATACATTTGATTTATCTTTGGGTTGTGCCTTTAAACGCCTAAAAATGTTAAATGATCTGTTGTCATCCAAATAAGTCTGTGTGGTGACTAATAAAACAATAATTTCAAATCTTCTTCAAAAACAGTGTTTTATTGAATGGATGTATGGAACTCATTGTTATAAGTTAAAGTAATTTTAAAATAAGTAATGTATGGTTACAAATATAAATGATATCACTATACCTTATGTTAAAATTAAACATCAACATCACAAGGTGTAAATTAGCCATAGGTCACACAAAACAACAAAAAGAACCAGGAACACAAAGTCAAACAATAGACATATAATTATAATCACACAACTACCACACTGCAGTGTCAATCTTAAAATTCAAAGGTTAATGCTCCGTGTGCATACAAATGAACCTGACAACAGGCTTGCACACACCTTTATTTTACTAGCCAAGCTGGAGGCAAGAAAAGGGAAAAGACAGTAACTGATCATAACTAGTATAGGGTACTGAAAGGGATTCTAACACCCATAGGAAGCCACTGACTATAAAAGTTACAAGGGCAGAAACCTAAATCAGAATACTCCTTTAACCTGTGAAGACTCTGAAGAAGGAATAGTGAGAAGGAATAGAGGACTTGCTTGTGTTGTCAAAAGGACATCAGAAGTGATAGCAAGGGTCACGTGGTTGATGGCCTGTGTGAGCTACAGGGCCAACATAAGCTAAGTGAGGGCATATTCATGATATAAACCATTGTCCCTCCTAACTAGTTCAAAGTGAAACTACTCTTGACCCTGCCACAGGGCTCACTCGACTCATCATATCTCTCAAGAGTTGTTCAACAGGTCCTGGACTGCTGGCTGCTGTATGAGTTTCAACTGCACTTAAATTGAATTTGTACACTTTAGCATAATGTGTTGATGTCAAGACAACAAGCGGATGCTACAAAAGGACTGTGGATGACTAACAATTGCCAGTGTGAATCATGTAGCCATTTTGCCACAATCAAGCTGTCCAGACGTCAATAAAAGGTAGGGTTGTACAGGACTACACACTGATACACTGGCAGCTCCAACATATTGTTGTTGATTCCTTCTTGCTTCAGGGATATTGACTTTTCATCCTTGGGCCTTTCCCCTATCCACATTGAGAGCCCCTAAGTTCCAGCCGTAACCCTGAGGACCAACGCCACTGAAAGGCGTAGTAGACAAGCCCACTTCCGATCCAGGTTGGAGCCTGCCCCGGCTAATGTTGAGTTGATGAGAACTCCATTCACAGATATAACAATGTGAAATATAAGTTTCGACCAAGAATAGCCTGCTTCCTGTATCCGAACTGTGTGGCATGGCATAAAACGTAGACTTACACAGATTGTACCACTATAGAGGCTCAAATGGCTTTACTTTTGACATTTTGTCTGCAAATTAAGATTGCTATTTTACTAACATCATAACGCAGTGTATATGTAATGATTTGTGATGGATTTGGTTGTGTAAAAAAATAATCAAATATTCTAAAAATATAGTGTAAAGAGTTTTGCTACTCACTACATAAATGACTGTCACTTGCTAAAATATTTTAGACATTGAATCTAAGTTATAGCTGTGTGGTATGCTAGCAGATGGTGAATCACAGCTTAATTTGTAAACATTTATGGCTACCCTGCCGAGAATTGTGATAAATAATTGGGTTATCATTACGTTACTGAAATATACTATTGCAGATATTTTGAAGAAATTTTCTGTAGAAATATATATTGTAAAGCTAATACTCTTCATATGCTTAAATACATGTAAAATTAATATTGATTTAAAAATGTAAACTCATAAAGGGTTTGTTAACCATTGAATAAGACCTAGCACAATGCAGTATCCATGCAACATTGAGTCTTGTAATAGTTGGGTATATGTATGTAAGCATTTCTAACATTAAAATAAGCGACATTTTTTTACCCGCAAAGCAACGCAAACTGATTCAAATGCCCCGCGAAGTTGCGCGAATGTATGACATCAATGTGTGACGCATGTGGCTCCATGTTCTGACCTCACCTTTTCATACAACCTCTTCTTCCTGTTTGAACTGAGTAGAGAGCTCACCTTTTGAAACTTGGAGAGGTCGTTTTTGAATGTTGGTGAGTAGCACTAGATAGTGTATTGAGTTAAAAAAAATCTCTTCTTTGTGTTTGGTTACTAAATTCGTTTGATGCACATGTTATTTTATTATAACTTACTTCTTAATTTTAGGGGATAGACATTGCTTAAGGCAAGCCAGAAGAAAGGGGTGTGCACTGAGGAACCAGCCACGTGAGCCATATTTAACATGGAGGATTTGGGTGTCCTTGCACGCCATGTCATGCGTTATTTGCCTAGAATGCTGCAGGAAGGTGGGTTAGTGGGTCAGGGTACCCATTGAATGAGCGATTCAATTCAATTCAAAAAGTCTTTATTGCGATTAATTATCTTAAAAGACAAAACAGTCAGTATATTAAAATTTGATACAACCATATATATACCATACCAACACCTAAAACTGGTTTACAAGTTTCTCAGTAAGGTTTAAAAAAATAAATACCTATATTTACATATTAAAACAGTTCCTAATACAAGATTAAATATATCCCACGCACAAGACTTTGAACACATCATAAAAAACCATAAAAGTACATATTTCCACGTGGTTCATTCGATACCTCAAGGGAAAATATCTTAGCTATTTGGGCACTCCATTTTTCATCCGCAACACCCATGCCGAACTCAGGAACTTAGCTACTCCTATTACTGCTATCTCGTTGTGGCCAAATTTCAGCAGCCTCTTAGCGGCCATCGCAGAGCTAGTTCCTAAGGACCGACATGCTGGTTATAGCCACAAGCTACGAGGTTTGTGATAGACCGGACATACGAATAAGAGATGGTCAATATCTTCAGTATGATCCGGGCAAAATCGGCACTTATCACCAATTCCTGGTTGCCACTTACATGTAAACTTCCGGAGTGGCAATGACCCAACTCTGAATTGGTGATAAAGCTTGCGGTCTGATGGCTTTGATATAAGGTCCCAATAGCTTTCCAGGCAGGGTTCATCTTTAAGATCTAAAAAATCTCTAGATAGAGTAGGGCTAGTGACAGAGGAGAACTTCCTTATTTTAATTAGCTCCCAATATGCTGCTCGATAGAATTCTTTTGAAGGAAATTCCACCGATTCAGGGCTCTCCCAAAGTTCCCTCATCCCCATGTCAATAAGGAGAGATTTTATGCCAATCAGCCAAGGGATCCTATGCAGGCGATCCAATCCCCTTACTTCGGATAAAGCCCTAGCAAAGAGATGGAGCTCTGGAGTAATCTAGATACGCCTCCAGAAGGCCAACGGCCTATAGCGGGCAGTATCCTCAATACTTGACAGCCTAAGTCAAACATCAGTGGAGTACGGGGGGACGATTGGGGCAAGCCCACAACCGATCTCATAAATTTATTCTGGGCTGTGGACAATTGGGTCAGGTCACAAACCCCCCAGATTTCAGCACCATATAAAATAGCGGGAATGATTTTAGTCGTGTAAATTTTGACCACTGGCGCTATTGGCTTAGTTAATGATAGCCTGTGTTCCTTGGTCAATGCTCACGCTAATTGAGTGTGTTTCAGTGCGAGGATCTTAACTTGGGGATCCCAGCTCAACTTATCGCCAAAAGTGACACCCAAATAGGTGAATACTTTTGTCTGCTCTGGAGATTTCCCAACCATAAAGACACGTGCTTTGACCGGCTGGACCCATGGAGCACCATAAACTTAGTCCTCCCTACGTTAACCACAAGCTCATGTTCGCAGCAAAATTCCTCAAAACGAGACAGAGCTAACTGCAACCCCTGTCTCGTCTTGGATAATATCAGCGTGTCATCCGTGAACATGAGCAGGGGCACCTTTTGGCCGGCGAGCATCGGCGCGTCCGTTGGTTGGTCAACAAAATACTGCACTACCCCGTTGATAAATAGGGAAAACAGGGTTGGTGCCAGCACACACCCTTGCCGGATGCCCTTTCCTACCTCAAATTTCTTTGTAACCTCGCCCGTTTTCCCCCAACGAACCTGAGCGTACATTGATTTGTGGAGTCTACCCACGAGGGAGACTAACTCTTTAGGCATCCCCAGTCTCAATAAGACCTCCCATAATTTTGCTATTGGCACGAGGTCGAAGGCGGAATTTAAATACACAAAGGCAGCAAAGCGCATTCCCCTACCCAAAAAGACCTCCTTCCAATATATAAGGACAAATCTAAAAGCCTGATCCAAAGTCCCCATATGACACCGGAACCCCGCCTGTAAAGGAGATAAAATATCATTTTCAGACATCCAGCCCTGGATCCTACCCAATATTACACGTGCTGTTATCTTTTGAATAGCGTCAATTAAGCTGATGGGCCTATAATTGGCCGGAGCGGAACGATCACCCTTCTTTTAGATAGTGATGATTTCCGCTCCAGACCATGATGCAGGAATTGGGGCTCCACCAGCTATCGAATTAATTACATTTGTAATGTAGGGTATCCATAAATCAAGATCCTGTTTAAATAAATCGGCTGGAATGCAGTCAGGCCCTGGTGCCTTACCACTTGGGATAGACTTAAGAACTGTCTCTACCTCTTTTGTGTTAAACAGCAGGGGGACGTCAATTTGGATTTGTGGGACAACCCCTGACCTCTCTGAAACCAGTTGGAATTGTGTTTCGAAGAAGACAACCCATTGCTGCGGTTCGACATTATTATTCGGGATTATTGACCGATGTCCATTCCCCCATTTAACAAGATCCCAAAATTGGGTCATATTCCTGCCTCTACATGCTAACAACAGACAACACCAGCGATCCTCATCCCATTCTTTCTTGGCGTGTCTGATAGCCGTTTTATAAGTTACTCTACACTGCTTGATAGTACCATGGATCCTAGATTTAATGGCTACCACTAGAGCTTTGTGAGCTAGCCTGCACGTCTTGTTATACCACGAGTTAGGTTTATTCATACTAATCTTTTTAGCAGGTCCAGCTTTTATGAAAAACCTTTTTAGGCCGCTAAAGAGGTCACTATGGATTCCCCCCAACTTGGCATTTAGGACCTCCTGGGAGCCGCAATCGGAAAGTTCCCTTAAAGAACCTGACACTAGAGTCCTAATTTCTGCCACGTTCTTTCCATCCATTGCTACCTTGGCCCACCGTACCCTTCTTAGATCATTCGCAATAGTTACTATATTGGGGCAAGTGTCGCCTTCCATCAATACTGGACCACAAAAGCTCCTATCATCAAATTTAAGAACCAAGGAGTTGTGGTCACTTTCAGAGTGAGATTGCACTTCCATGTCTAGAACTAGTATCCATTTCTCCATTCACAAGGATATAGTCGACTTTTGGATCTACCATTATCAAATGTCACCGCACCCTTGGCATCGGACTTAGTCCTACCGTTAACCGCCCTTAGGCCTCGTTCCAGGCATAACCCTTTCATTTGAAGTGCGGCCTCAGTCTATTTTCTAATAGGCTCGAGGTCCAGTTGCGGGATCCCCCAGAGTGCATCAATCTCTTCGCTAAGCCTACCGTCATCTGAATCTAGTGGTTCAAAGCAGGTATTGAAATCCCCTGCAATAATGAAATCTTCATTAGGGGCCACTTGGGACAATTGATTCTCTAAAGCCATTATGACCTGAGAGCACCTCCCACCAGGTTGGCCCCTAGCGTAAACATTATACAAAGTTAAATCAAGGCCACTCACTGATCTGACCCTTATGGCCAGAATATCTGGACTATCAATACTGACCTCCTCCACCCTTATCCCCTCAGATTGTCTCACCCAACAGGTCAGTCCACCAACTGCTCTAACCCTATGACCCCTTATTGCTGGTTTGAAGAAATTCAAATAGCCGACGTGAAAGACCCCATCAATAGACCATGTTTCCTGGAATGCCCAAATATCTGAGTCTTCTATATACGTTATCCAATCAGCAGACAAGACTTTTGATTCCAGCCCTGCTATATTCCAAGAGGAAATAGTCATTGAAGTTCTCAACGTTGCCGGGCCACCACACCTAGAAGTTGCCTCAACAGCGTTTATACAGGGATTCAGGACTGGGGGGTCTGGTGACATAGCGGGTCCAGTAGGTGAATACTTCTCCATCTTAGTTCCCATAGGACACCCTACTGTCGGAGGATCTATGTCACTTCTCGTCTCAACCCCTCTAGCTAATCCCGGCCGTTCATCCATTCCCAGTCAGTCAATATCTTCGAGAGAGGATAAAACCTCATAACGATTATTGATCTGTATGGGATGGTCATTCCAGATGTCAGAATCCTGTGGTGCCCAAAAATCCCATTTTCTATGTCTTGTGTGCTGTTTATAGAAGAAGCCAAGGGGGAGCAGTCTAATCACATCTGTAGTAAAAGATGAGTGCCCAGCTAACTCGAAAATGTGATGAACCAAAGCAGGTGACCTGAAGCTTAGAACCACACAATCACCTGGCATGGATTTAGTTGAGTGTCCGACCCACTTTATATGTCTGGCCATTTTGAACTCATAAAATAAGTCTTTCCCAATACCAATTTTCTTACTCAAATAGTGTAGTGCCTTATTTCTAAGGGTGGACCAATGCTCGCGTGACCCCGGGGTGAGAGGGGGGACGTTCGCTAAAATGACCGAATATGGGGTTGCTTCTGGTGGGAGGTGGAGGAAGGTGGTCTTGTCTGACCCGCCATCATTGCTAAGTTCCAACTGCCTCCAATTTCCCTCAGCCCCAGCAGACTGCTGCTGGGGCATAGGCTTAGCGTTACTGACATCATTGAGGTTTGTGCCTGTAGCCCTCCCTACTGGTTGCACCTTTTCCACTATTATCTGTGCATTCACCATTGTACCCTCTTGTTCCTTATGAATTTCCCCCACTCTGATTGGAACAACCCCTCCTGTTACCCGGGGGTTTAGCTGTACAGGAATCTCTTGGGGTGAACGTGAAAAAGCTTCTTCAATCTTTTTAAGCCTAATATCGATGGAGTCTAGTCTTTCCATTAAAGGGTCGATGAAGGCTACTAATTGTTCCCTTAATAGGGAGCTAAAATCGGATTGGTTCAAGAACGGGGTAGTGTTAGCAGAGGTAGTGGTATCTACAATGTTACTACTTGGATTACCGGATACAAACCCCCCGCTTGATTTGCTAGTACCCGGCAATACCTTTTGCTTGTTTAAACCACGCCCCTTCCTTTTTTTATTTGGAGGTTCCATGCCAGTGCGAGCAAGGGCCTTCTTCCCTCTAGTAGTTACCATAGCTGGGCTCCCAACACTAATCTGGGGCTGTGGAGAGACCAGGTTAGGGCTATTGGGCGACAAACTTAGTGGCCTCAAGGGGGACCGCTCATTTGTAGGAGCAGTGTCAGAGTTGGACTGAATATTTGGCAACTGGACATTAGGTAAGGACCCCCCCTTTAGAAAAATCGGTTCAAGTGAAAGTCTACGCTCGGTTGCCTCAATTTCGTGAATTAAAACCGATTCGGCTCTTATTAAAAAAGCATCAAGGGTCCCTGCCACCCTGTCCCCCACATTCCTTTTACTCATTGCAAACAATTAATGTATTAGCCCCGGCTGTAGTCCGATATTTATTTAACGCTTACTGTCCTTAGATGAAAACGAAAGTGTCCGGGAACGTCCCACGACGCAGGAATTCCAATTCCAACGTCCTTTAGTGCGCCACCTGGAGGCGGTGTCCAGCTGCAAGGGGCCCTGGGAGATGTAGTCTCTCCGCTCAGCGGCCACGCACAAGATTAGATCAGGCAGCGGTGGCGGGGGAGACCAACTGTACAGCGTTGCGCGTTCTCGCGCCCCCATCAGACCCCCAGAGCGCCTCAAATGGTCCGCTGATAAAGAGGTAACAAGCGCCTCAAGTGGTCCGCTTTCTTACGTGCATGGGCCCCAGGAATGGATGCCTCCGTCCCCCACTTGCCCGAGTCCCAGAACACTAGGGCCTTCTGTATGACGGGCATAGTGCACCTTAATCAACGTCTATCAGCAGGTGTGTGGATGGCAGTGGGGAGTCGGCGGATTCTCGGAGTTGAGGTGCTGAGTTCCACCCTGCGTCCGTTTTGATGTTTAAGTGGGGAGCAGGGCCTAGTTCTGAGCCCTCCAGGCGTGCTTGATGAGGCGAGGTGTATTAAGGCCCGGGGAGCAGCAGACAGCCTCAGGGCACAGCGTCACAGCGTCAGCAGGTGACTGAGAACCACTGCTCAATAGACACCCCAGCCCAGAGATGTGTCCCGCCTTCACACACTTCTTGATCCGGCTCAGCACAGTTTGCTTGCTCTCCAGACTCTGCCAGATGATCTACGAAAGGCTGAAAGCCGAATCCGGCGCCTGCTGCTGGCTCTCCGGTGAAGGATACGAGGAGAAACTTGCTGTAATGAAGCCGAAGGGCCGCACTTCAACTGCGGTACTGACCCGTGGGAAAGCGGCGATTAACGGTCTGAGTCCAATTGCAGTAATAGCGGCGCAGATTGACCGACCCGTACCGGAGGTCTGTAGCACACCGGGAGGAGCTCCGCTGCAACCTGGACGCCGCGGGCAGACAGTAACCCGGAAGGAGCCTTCTCGTAACCCGGAATGAGCCTTGAGTACTTTCTACTGGCTAAGCGATTCAATAAATGGTACAGTGTCGAATATCATATCACGCGAACTAGTGATACAGAGAGGTCAATACACCGACATAGGTGGGCAGATATAGTTCTGCACCACCTGGGAATAGAGGTGTATAGACCAATTGGTAATTACATAGTTACATCATGTATTGGTATTAATATTTCATAATTTATGATAAATATGTTATAAAAATATGAGCATTGATTTATTATATGCATGTGTGATTTCTCCAATGTTATCCATTATGTCTGATTCACACAGGGTTGATTTGGCAGGTCAAATCTAGTTTGCTGTTGATGACAATCCCAAGGTACGTTGCAAGAGTGGTGGGAGCGTTTGTCGATCCTAGCTCTGTTGGCCATCAGCTGGAGTCCTATGGTTAAGTTCTCTTCCCCAAGATAATGATTTTGGTCTTGTCAGTGTTCAGCTTGAGACAGTTGGACTTCATCCAGTGGGCAACTTCAGTCATGCAGGCAGTGAACTTGATCCGGGTATTGGGCATCTTGGCCAGAATGAGTGTTGCAGAGGAGGCGGTGGTCATTGAGGTATTTGATGAGGCATCTGTTGATGATTTTCTCTTTAAGACCTTGCCAAGGAATTGTAGCAGGGAGATCAGTCAGTAGTTACGAGCGTTGAAGGGTCCACAGAGGGTTCCTTTAGCAATGAGAGGACAGTTGTGTGTTTCCAAACACCTGGGAAGGTTGCGGAAGAGATGGAGGGATTCAGGATGGCTGTGAGCATGGCGCTGAAGGGTTTCAGGTCAATGGAGTAGGCGTGGTGGGGCAGTGGTCTGATGGTGCCCCTGAGTAGATGGATTTCATAGTGGTAGCGGTTCATTCTGGGTGAAGATGGGCCATGTGGTTAGCAATGGTTCTTTGGCTGAGATTGAGAGGAGTTTGGCAAGGTCCTTTGGGTCTGGTTGCAGGTTAAAGTTACTATTAATAGCAGTGATTTGGTTGCTGAAGAATGGAGAGACATTATTGTAGTGGTCCTGAGAGCGGTGATGGACTTGGCAGCAGCTGCTGGTAAGGTGAAATCCTTCACAATGACAAATATATATTTGGTTCTGTTGGTGCTGGTGCGTATGGTGGTCTGATATTTGATGGTAGCATCTGAGGGTGGATTTGAATGTGCTTTTGTCTGTTTCTCTGTGCACCAACTGGCCTGGGGTCTAGTTCTTATTGTTTTTCTGTGCTTGAGGAGGGGGCCAGGGAATTGGCACAGGAGGTTAATCCAGTTGCTGAAAATGTTGATGGATTTGGGGAGGCTGTTGCTGTGTTAGGTGTTGAGGGTGGTGTTCCATTCCTTGTCAGTGATATTGTTCCAGTATCGGGGGGCTGGTCTGGTGGTGGTACATGTGCATTGGACAGCGGAGGTAATGCTGAACTTGACGAGGGCGTGGTCTGTCCAGGAAAGAGCTGTGGGATCTTCGAATCTCATGCTATCAAAGGTGGTGATAATAAGGTCCTGGAGTTGTCTGGCAACGTGAGTTGGTCACTTTACTCATTGAGTGAGGCCCAGGCCGCCAAGGTCTTTGATAACTGCTTATGATACTAAACGTTTACAGCGAGAAGAGTATTTAGGTTTTTCAATTATGTACCACAAATGTGAAATATGAAGAGGGCGTGGCCAAGCAGCCAACCAACATGGCCGCACTGCGATGATGAAGAGGGTAGTGGACTCCATCCTCACTTCTTCCACCCACCAATACCGGGATTCTGCACCCGCTTCCTACCCCGAGGGATGCAGTTACCCATCGCCGGGCTCCCATGCCCGCTCCCAACCGCTGTCAGCCACTGAGGGGAGAGGCCCAGCTCGCCTCAGAGGCCCCACAGAGCAGGGGTTCCACGCTTTTGATCTATCCCGGCTTCACGCTTGCAGTACAGGAAGCACAGCAGAAATTAATTGATGCAAAGGCACAGAAAGCATGGACTGAAATACGGCATGCGGTACCCAGCCAGGTTCCAAGTAATGGTAAATGATAAACAACGGTTCTTTGAAACTAACTAACTTTCTGAAAACAGCTGGGCAATTACAACATCACTCTCCTCGCACCTCCCTGGACCGCTGTTCTCAAGACCTGAACATTGCACCTAGCACCGAACTTTTCCCTCCGGGCTGAACTACACCATCAAACACATATCCTTAATTCGTTCCAGCGGGAGGGCTGTCCTCTCTTTATTGTTATGCTGTTGTGACCATGTTTTGAACATCCTCTCTTTCATTACTCCCTGTACTTACCCTCATTAGTTTACAAAGTTATCTTACACTCTGCAGAATGGGCACCAAGTTCCGAAGCGCTGCCCGCCCCCCACGGATGACTGTGTATCACGCTTTGTTGGGTTCTTTGTTCATGGGATTGAAGTCATGGGGATTTGTTGGATTTTCTTTGCCTGATGTGGGTGGGGGGTGGGATTATTGTGGTTTAGTTGAGATTGTACCTCATTCTTGTCTTTTCTTTCTTTTTACCATTCCCTCTTTCTCGCATAAGGCGATGCCAATTTTAAACAGGTATGCAGGCTGGGATGTCATGTCGCATTATTTTTATGATGGGAGACTCTACACGTACTGTGTATTTGGCGTTTCTCACTTGCAATGTCCATGGTTTAAACAATCCACGAAAGGCCAAATTGGTCTTATCATATCTTAATCGCCACCTGATTAAAGTTGCATTTTTGTGAGAAACACACCTCTCCCCACAGGTGACACCCGCTTTGCAACCTCAAGGGGACCACAAAGATAGTTTACCAACTATAGCCCTTATTCCAGAGGGGTTTGTATTCTGATACACAAAAGTCTCCCCTTTGAACACCGCTACTGTGGCATACAGAGCTGTTACCTGCTGGTGATAGGGACGATGACGGGAAGACAACTTCTGTTTCTAAACATATATGCCCGAGCAAAGACAACCACTGTTCCCTGTAAGATGCACGTGTGCACCTATGTCACCCCGAGCCCGCAGTGTAATGTGTGCAGCCCCCACACACAGCACCTTTGAGACCATTCGCACCGCTGCTTTTAAAATGCGTGCGGCACAAAAAAACAGTCACTTCCTTCTGCAGTAGGAGAACATGAGTGAAGTTTGTCAGCCAGTGGCTCCGGCTGCATTTCTTTTGTTTAAAAGGGCGCAGCTGCGGGGCATATTGCATGCCTTTTTCAAAGTAATCATGTTAATCGTAGCACCCATCATGCTCTGCAATTAACATTAATACTTTCCCAAAGACACACAATCTGTCCCGCAGCCCTGCCCTATTAACAAATGGAAGGCAGCAAGTCTACAAGCGCGACGCGTGCTTTCAGAATCACCTGAAAGCACACGTCGTGCTTGTAGACTTGCTGCATTTCATTTGTTATTAGAGCGGGGCAGATTGTGTGCTCTATTAACAAAAGAAATGCAGGAAGTCTACAAGCACGACGTGTGCTTTAAGGTGATTCTGAAAGCACAGGTCGTGCTTGTAAACTTGCTGCATTCCATTTGTTAATAGAGCGCTCTATTAACAATAGAAATGCAGCAAGTCTACAAGCACGACGTGTGATTTTAGCATCACCTGAAAGCACACTTTGTGCTGGTAGACTTCAGAGACGTTTTAAGGCATGGCCAAAGTGTGCTCTGGCCCAGGGGCCCTACCTTTCAGGGTAGTTTCCTGATAGTCTTGCCCTGACGACCTTTTACTCAACAGATTGTTTTGAATACCATTATCCCTTAATTTATTTTTAAAGGGGGTGACATGTGAGGGTCTATTATAGACATTTTTGCAGAGAAATGTTGTGTTTATTTTTCAAGCAATCTCCATAAAAAATTTTCTTTTAGATCGCAGTAGGACCAAGCATATGATAAATAGGATTGTGTCACAGATATTATTTGCAGTAATATAAGTGAACTGATGATGTGTTACAATATTGATAACACACATAACTATCCCTGAACTTAGATGTAAACACATTTAGAATTTGGACAATGGAGCCTGTATACTGTCAGGGACCTGGCCTAGAGGGCATGACAGAGCTGAAATGTTATCATAAATTCAAACCGTTTTTGAACTGGGGCCCCCAAAATAGGTTTGGCCCCCAAAATCCTTGAGATGCCTCTGGTAGACTTTCTGCATTTATTTGGTTAGTAGGGCTCGGCTGCCGGCCAGGGCCAGCTCTAGAGCAGTGTGACCGGATCCACTGTACCAGGGGCGGGTGGAGGCGCCGCGTTTGCAGGTATATTAGTGTTGCAAAAGCACCCTTTGCGACGTTCCTTGCCTCCAGCAAGTTTCATGCAATAATAAATATATCAAGATAACTCTCAGAGTTTTCTCTAGTTGAAGTTTTAAGGTAGCGGAGAGGGTTAATATACCTGCTGCAAAGAACGTGTACCATGCAGATCACAAAGTGCATAGAATGAAAATAGGTTAGCGGGTTACAACTTTTGTCAGAGAGGTCATTTTGTTATTTGCAGTTTATAAGTTAAAATCTGAATATAGAACATTAAACTATTAACTGTCATCAAAGAACCTCATGCATACTGCAAGGTATTGATTAGAGTGTTATGATTTTTACCCAGCCATTCATTATCCTTATGTGGCAAAAAGGTGTTCATTTGGGTACAAAGCAATTCTTATTAACCCCTTCAGTGCCCGCCCCTTTCCCCGCCCAGTGCCGGCCGTTGCATTAGCGGGCGGGGTCTATGACGAGCTGGACTCGTCATGGGCACAGCGCCACCGCGGCCCATGACGAGTCCAGCTCGTCATGGGCACTGAAGGGGTTAAAGAGAATCCCCAACCACGGTGTTACATTTTAAATTCAGAGTTTGTGCTTCACTTTGCTGTCCTCTGTCTTATGTAACATTTCTTATACACTGATTTACATGCCTATGATTGATTGTCTCTGTTTAATGTGAGTGCAATGTGAAGTGCTCTGACACCCTACACTAGTATGAGTTGCACTATAAAGCTAAATAAATGCATCTCAGAGACAGTGGTAATGGAGACTTGAGGGGCACTGTTAAAGGGTGGTAGTGAGGGAATCCGTGGCAGAGATGGTCATTGGGAGGCGACAACAAACATTGTCGCACAGGGTGCCACCTGCTCTAAGGCCGGCCTTGTGCCGGGCAGATTGTGTGCCTTTGAGAAAGTATTCATGTTAATTGCAACACATGATGGGCGCTGCGATTAACATGAATACTCACACAATCTGCCTCGCAGCCGCAGCCTATTAGCAAAAGGTATTGAAGGTACTGGCAATCCTCCACGTGCATCATGGGTGAAAAATACGAGGGACCAATCCAAGAAACCCACAGTTTTGCTGGATTTAGAGTTACTCAAACACATTTGACATTGAAACGTTTTGGCTTTGAGGGTACAGAGAATTTGCTCTCCAGCTACCTTCGCACTATATTAATATCTATACATAATTTTGTGAACTAACCTATATGCCACTGTTTTAATGAGAAGGTATGTGAGTATGATCAATGGTATGACTGTTACCTATAAGAAAATGTAGTAGATTGTATGATGGAAATATAAACCAACGTACTTATGTAATATTCCTCAGCACCTGATGCATTAACCAGCTTCCAATCATCTTTTCCATGTAGAACCTCTGTTGCCCGAAGCCTGGTGTCTTTTTGCCCTCGCCTGTGCAAGTGTACATCCCACTGCTGCTGCACTGCATTCGGTGATCCTGCTGCTCTGTCTGCTATCCAAGAACTACTGTTAGTTGTTGCTGCTGGCCGGTTTGCTGGTCTTGTTACAAATGTTATGATTACCATGCTGACTTAGGGCCTTATTATGAGTTTGGCGGTGCAAGACCACTCCGCTCTCGCACCACCAAACCCGTGAGAGCACCCCCTGCCAGATTTTGACTTTTTTAGTAACTGACAGGTTGTCCCACGGCAGTGCCTACAAAAAGGCACCGCAATGGGAACGCCAAAACAAATTCCTGCAGGGCAAAGACTGTAATGTCCATGCCCTATAGGAACTGGAGGTGCATGCACACAGAGGGGCGTAACATGTGCCCCCCTGCATGTATCCCCAGGTATGCAATCTTGCATTGGCTCCCAACATTTCCCCACCCTATGAACAGTGCTCCAGTTGAGAATCTTTGGTAAAATCTTATAATGGTACCACCGTTGGAGTCCTGTGCTTTTCTAAAGCTGAAGTGTACTTGCCTGTGTAACCAATTCATGTCATGGTCTGTGAATCTAAATTGCAAACCTGCCTTAGGACCTATCATGTGGCGCTGTGTGTGTGAAAATGCACCATCTTTTCAGTTTTTAAGCAAAAATGTAAGCAAAAATTTGGAGTATTTTTTGCACTCATATTTCTTGCTGCATCCACACACGCGGTCTGGTTCCTGGCACACATAGCCTTGGCTGCAGCGCACAGAGACCTTACACTGCCGCTCACAGCGGAAATAAATTAAAGAGAACATTGCAGACGACCCCCATTTTTTAAACAGCATCTCTACCCTCTTGGCCAGGTTTGACTCTGATACCATACTGTTGGGCAGTGACTTGAACTTACTATAGGACTCCACTCTAGACTCTTCAAGCTCTTGTCCGGGGGAAAACTGCATTATTTACATATTCCCCACGACTTGACTGACACGCACATACTCAAGGATGCCTGGTGCCAGTGCAATCCCAACACCCCAGGCTACACTTTTTATTCGCCCCACACTTGGTATGGTCCCGCCAGAACTACTGGTTCTTCTCTGCAGTCTCTTTCCCGTGGCTTTGGGATGTAAGGTGTTACCACGCACGTCCTTGGATCACGCTCCGGTTCATTTGCAGCTCACGCTCCCATTTGGTGGGGACTTAAAGCGTCGCTGGTCCTTTCCCACGACTGCCTTGCTGGACGAGGTTTTCCCCTCAGAACTCCGCAGCACCATACTTGAATACTTTGAAATTAATACAGGATTTGTGAGTCAGTATGCCACTTTGTGGGATGCTTTCAATGCATACATCCACTCTCGAAGCAGGCCGGAGTATTACGTGACCTCCGCAACAGTTTGGCAGGGTCGAGCACAAGCTGGCTTCCATCGAGTCTGAGGCTACTCCCTGACCTTCCTTTTCAACCCATCACAACTGCTCGGTCCATATAGAGGATTTCAATGAACTGGCTGATAGAGAAGCTACCCTACTAGTTAAACATGTGTGTAGATTCGGCGAGGGGGAACACCCCAGGGTGGACACCTGCATGCCTCCTGCGCCCCCCTCGAGGAGCGGGGAATATTACAGATCTCCGCCTAGATGATGGCACCCATGGGTCGAGCAACATTACCATTATCCGCGAGCTGGTCTCATTATAAATCACTATATACCACCCAGTTGTCTTCAGACGCAATGGCCCGCATGGCCTACCTCAAAGAGGTAGCAATAGTTTGGTTCACAACCGGACAGTCCCAGTTTCTGCGTGAGCCCTTCTCGACGGAGGAGATCGCCCAGGCAATTGACTCTCTAGATGGCATGAAGGCCCCCAGCCTCGACAACCTCTCTGGCACTTTTTACAATGTGTACAAACACATCCTGATACCGTACCTATTAGAAGTATACTCTGAATCCTTAAACAATGGGGTCCTCCCCCACACAATGCATGAAGCGTCAATCTCCTTACTACTTAAACCAAGTAAACCCAATGCTCATCCTACAGACCTCTATCCCTACTAAATTTCAACAATAAAATACTAGCCCCAAAGCGATGGCCAACGGGCTATTACTCCTGCTTGACCAAATACTGCCTACAATCCAAACCAGGTTTATACCACATATGTCCACCTCACTCAGCCTTTGAGCCGTATTCTCTGACTTAAATCGGGTGTCCCCAGATACTCCTGCGGTGGTTGCTCTTTTGGATGCGGAGAAGGCTTTTGATTCTATGGAATGGCCCATCCTTCAAGCGATGCTGCAAAAACTCAGCATCCCCAACAGATTCATGGCCCCAGTCTCCCTGCTATATTCCAACCCCACAACCCATCTATGGGTCAATAGCTCCATCTCAACACCCTTAAACATATCCCGGGACACCAGACAAGTATGCCCGCTATCCCCCCCTTATATTTATTATAGCCATGGACCCTATACTTTGCCATCTACAGGAGCGTAATATGCATTAGGCCTTCAATATAAATTCAGCACTCTCCTGGTGTCAATGTATTCTAGGGCAAATCACTTAATCTCCCCGTGCCTGAATGTGTCCTTGTGTAACGTAACCAGTGCTCATATAAAACGCTCCAATACCTTCGGGTCGAGTTCGCGCTATATAAATCTACATTAAAAAAAAAATGATAATGCACGCTGACGATATCCTGTTGTTTGTTTGACATCATAACCTGAACCCCTTAGTGTGGCAGATAGTATGATTTGGCAGCCACTCGGGCCTACTTATCAACTGGGCGAAATCTGAACTGTTTCCTCGAACAAACTCCACCACTCCCCTGTCTTGTGAACACCCCTTCAGGTGGTCACCCGACTCCACCAAATATTTAGGGATCGTCCTCCACAGAGACAAAGAGCAAATTAATTGTCTGAATTACGGGCCCACCATGGATAGACTTTCCCTGCAGGTAGACCATTGGATTCAATTGTCCCTCTCCATAGCTATTATTAAAAGGAATGTTCTCCCTCGTTTCCTATACTTATTTATTTATTTATAAAGTTTTATATAGCGCGAACAAGATCCCGAGGGATATCAGAGCGTTTTACAAAAGGATGGGAGGAAGGACATAAATGCAAAATCGACAACAAGTAGGAGTAAAATGATCGCATATTCAGGGACAGTTGCACAAGAAAGAACCGTAACAAATGATTGTCCAATGGAAGTAAGAGCGATTGTCTTCGAGCAGGTGCACCTAGCCCAATTAGGGTAAGAATTTATTCATAAAGAATTTTTTGGCTTCCAATTTGAATGCCGTCGTTGAAGAGATTCGGCGTACTTCCGGTGGAAGAGAGTTCCATAGCTTTGGGGCAGCGCCGGAAAAGGCTCTGTGACAAGTTCTCTTTTTCCTAAAGATGAGTGGTTTCAAGAGGAAAGTCTTGGCGCTTCTTAAGGCTCTTACACCACAAGAGAGCTCCAGTTTTTGCGCAAGTTACTTGGGAGTATTGAAGTGAAGGGCTTTGTGCGCCAGAACGACAATCTTTAACTGAATACGTACTTCATAAGGCAACCATTTGAGAGATTTTACGACTGGAGAAATGTGCTTGTTTCGCTTAATTCCTGTAACCGGTCTAGCCGCTGTATTCAGTGATGCTCTTAGTGGAGCCAGGGAGTATTTGGGAAGGTCACAAAGGGTCGCACTGCCGTAGTCCAGCCTAGGCAGGACAAGCGCTTGCACCACCTGCTTGAAATCATTTTGTGGAAGGAAAGGTTTGATATTTCTGAGTGTCCTCATCAAGTGGTTTGCACCCTTGCATACCTTACTGATGTGATTTTTCATATTCAGGTGCTTGTCCAAGGTGACTCCGAGCAATTTGGCTGAGTCTATGATGAGAGGGGTGCAGTTGAAGGCAGTGAGGTGATTTAACCAGAGGTCAAGCTTGGGGGTGTGGTTTGGAGGAGAGATGACCAGGAATTCCGTTTTGGAGGTGTTGAGCAGAAGATGGTTCTCAGTTAACCAGTTTTGAGTAGACGTTGGGGTCGAGTTGAGAGAGATGATGTTTTCGGGGGAAGAGATTTTCAAATAGAGTTGCGTATCGTCCGCATACATATGGAAGAAAGTGTTTGAAGAGTTTAAAGAGTTAGCTAAAGGTTCCAGGAACAGATTGAGAGGATCGGAGATTAGGCGGATCCTTGGGGGACCCCCATGAGAACTGGAGAGGGCTGGGAGAGAGAGTGGTTTGCCTTGATCCTTTGAGATCTGTGGTGGAGAAAAGACAAGAACCATTGTAGCACCTGACCAGAAAAACCCATCCTATTTGTCAGAGTGGCGAGGAGGTTGTCATGATTAACCGTGTCAAATGCGGAAGAAAGGACAAGGAGGATCAGGAAGAAGGATTTGTTTTGGTCAAGCATTTTTCACAAGTCATCCATGACATGAGTGAACGCAGACTCAGTGCTATGCCCCTTCTGAAAGCCTGATTGATGTTGGTCAAGAAGTTGGAAATTCTCTATATGCGCACAGAGTTGGGATTGTACGCATTTTTGTATGAGTTTCGCTAGGGTGGGAATATTAGAGATAGGCCAGAAGTTATTGAGATCTGCTTTGTCAGCATTAGTTTTTTTTAGTATAGGTGATACCTGAGCTGCTTTAAGGCTGTCAGGGATCGTACCTTGTGAATGCGAGGCGTTTACAGTCCTTGTCCAGGTGGGGAT
Source organism: Triturus cristatus (assembly GCF_964204655.1). Taxonomy (NCBI): domain Eukaryota; kingdom Metazoa; phylum Chordata; class Amphibia; order Caudata; family Salamandridae; genus Triturus; species Triturus cristatus. Next base: position 319,921,980 of record NC_140582.1, read on the forward strand.
GAGTACATTCTTGATTTCTTTGAAGATGGCCGGAGGTAACGGGTCACTGAAGTGGTTGGATGGGTTGATATTCAGAAGGATCTTGTAGATGTATTTTTCATTAAGTGGAGTAAAGGTGCACCATGACGCATTATTCTTGGTGAACAGGCTGGTGGATCTGTGATTTCCTGGGAGGTCATGGGATGGTATGTCCCTGGAGGAAGGCAATAGAGCCTTCTTAGAGGCGAGGTCAATGGCGATGAGTCTTGCTTTCTACGTGAAGAAAGCAGCAAGTTTGTCGCAAGAGGGAGGGGTGTCACCAGAGTCAGAGTGGTTGGGACCTACTACAGATTGCTGTTTGACCAACTCAAAGAGTTTCTTGGGGCGGTTTGCCACTTGGTCCAGTTGGTATCTGAAGTAGACGGACTTAGCGCTCTTGATTTGTTTGTTGTAGAGGCTCCTAGCCTCTCTAAGGAGTTTTAGTTGTTCCGAAGAGGGGTTGGATCGCCAGGAACGTTCGAGTGCTCTAAGGTTGCGGCGGTCAGTGTTTAAGTTGTCATTATACCAGGGGTTGGATATTTTTATTGAGGCATTTTTTTGTTGGATTGGAGCAATGTTATACATGATGTTGGAGATGGTCGAATTGTAGGAGTCGGTGAGTGACTGCACCTCAACCAGGTCGGATAGGGAGGCGAGGGCCAAATTACAGTGGGCCGCTATTTCACCGGAGTCTATTGATCTGAGGTCCCTATTCCATATCTTTAATTTCGTCGGTTGAGCCAACATCTCCCTGTTGATATAAAAGAGGATGCAGTGGTGGTCCGACCAGTCACATGGGGTAATGGAATCCAAGGTGATGGTCTGCTCCTTGGAGTTAATGAGGTCTAAAGTTTCTCCTTTAATATGGGTTGGTTGGTCACAGTGCTGAGTAAGATCTTGATCATTTAAGAAAGACTTAAGGCAGGATACAGCAAGGTCATTGGAGTTAGACCAGTGAAGGTTGAAATCATCGAGGAAGATTTGGGCCATGGTTGAATCAACATTAGCAGAGATGATTTCCATTAGTTGCTCGATGAGGGGGAGCTTATCTCCCAGGGGATGATACAGTGGCGTAGCTAGAGCTTCTGGCGCCCGGGGCTATCCCTCAGATTGCCGCCCTTGGCCGATAGCGGGAGGGGGGGGGGGCGGCTGCGGAAAAAATGACATTTGCTCCGTAGACCCCAATGAAGTCAACCATGTGGCTTGGCTCTATCGTGTCAAAAACCTATTGATATATAGAAGTTCATTTCACACAAGGCCTAGTGACTTAGAGAAATCGCACACTGCTTTTGTGTTCTGACATTCTTGGCATGCTTTACGTCATAATGTTAGACATACTCCATTATTCCATCCCGTTATCATGTTTTCTTAACCTTATTCCTCATCACCACATTCAGTAGCTTCCAGCCTGGGTTGTGACCCCTAGCAATGTGCGTGCCCATCCATTTCTGGTGCTTTCCAGCCGTTTTAAGATCTTCTTATAGTTTCCTATTTCCCAAATGGGTGTAATTTATCATATTTATATGTTTCCATCATCTCATTGCTTGATTTTGCTTATGCGGAAGTGTCACTCACAGTTGTTGAAATGTCACTCAAAATTACACTGATATTCTAAAAACGTCACATAGCAATCTGAAACCTTGGCAGCTATGCAGAATGATGCTATTTATTTCAAAAAGACATATTGAGCAGTTTAATAAAAATCAATTCGTTGATTACAGCACTGCACACAGCGCCACCAGCTATTATTAACCTGAGGCTAAAAGTAAGTTGCATGGCTAGTCTAAGTAATTAACATTACAATACAATGAGGCATGATGGAGGGGGCAATCCTCAGGAGAAGAGGCGGACTGAGGTACACATAGCCTAGATATCTATGCTGTATTTTTTCAAAAAGACAGTGAGCAATAATAAACCTAAAGCTAAAGGTAGGATCCATCCCCTGCCAGACTCCCTCTTTGCATCTGTCTGTATCCCTAGCTGGGAATAATCCCCACAATCAAGCTCTACGCTGCCTCCAACTCCTGACTGTGTACCAGTGAATGCAGCCGGTGCCTGTGCGGGGCAGCCCGACTACTGCCGTCCTCAATGTTCGGCCTCATGAGAGCCCTAATGAATGCACCGCTTGCTGCAGCAGTACTAGAATAGAAACATTGTACGCTCTCCGAAAATTACATTAATTTTATTGTGATATTGTGATTGACAACTAGTGGAAGTGGCTGGTTAACTTGCAGTGTTCGTTCCTCCCCTAGGCTGAGGTAGCGTGACTCTACCAGTGACGATCGGCCCTCAGTCTCTCACCACGGTCTCTTGAGTGCATGACGCAGCACTCTCCTTCATCCAGTGGCATTGTGTCGGCCGGGCCGGCCCAGGTTCTCTTGATGTTTGGTGATAATTCACAGGCCTGGCGGCATGACAATTTAAATTCTGGGGCGGCCCCACAGCGCGGGTGGCCCGGCTGTTCAGGACAGGTCTGAGTGAGGTGCAACATGTCCGTTCAGCTCTTGCCTTAGGCTCTCCTGTGTAGACTCCACAGTGGTGGCACAGGCAAGGCCCCTACTGTAGGGCAAGTTGGATTTTATACTTTTAGGATAGTTAATGTTTCTTCCGACAGCAACCGTGCAAACTAAACACCATAACAAATAAACACTGCTTAGGAATGGGTCAGACTTGTGAAGAGACCATCTGAAAAAGAGGAGCATACAAAGACACATGCACAAAGTATCAGCAAGGGAATTCAAAGCATTCCTGTTTTATTTGAGGGGATTGCGCCCCATACGGAAGATAAACCTCAGGACTATCACTGTGTTTTAGGGAGCAGTGGTGGCAGCAGCATGTTTACCTTCCGGGTACTCATAACTGCCAAGGTTTAAGATTGCTTATGTGTGACATTTTCATAGTTTCAGTATACTTATGAGTGACATTTAACGACCAAATGTGTGACACTCAAGAGTGGCACTTTCTGGCGAGTAAAATCGAGCAAAGAAGTCCGTGGAAACAGATAAATGCCACAAGCAACACCCATATGAGCAATGAAAAACTGTAAGATCTTCAAACTCCTACAAAGCACCTGCAATGGAAGGGCACTAATCTGTCTCTTTCACATGTTTCATTTCTTTTATAGAGCTCCTCATACCAGTGTAGGGTGTCAGAGCACTTTACATCATACACACATTATACAGAGAGACCAAATCATACATGTGCAAATCAGTTTATAGGAAATGTTACGTAAGACAGTGAGGATTACAAGTTGTCGGAATCACACATCATCCTTATTAGCAGGCAGTATATTTTAAGTGTGTGTGGTCCAGGGAGGCACAAACACAGGATTTTAAACGTACCACCGTGGTTGGTTTTACTAAAAAGAATGTATTTCTACCCAACCTAACCCTTTTAGCAACATTGGGATAATGAAAACCTGGGCAAAAAAATACATTTGTAACCTATACCACGCAGTTTAAATGCAGCTCATTGATTGCGTTTCATATGTATATGTGGTATATTAGTATTGTAGCTTATGAACTTCAAATAACAAAAGGATCTCTGTGACAAGAACAGTAACCCCCTGAGCTTGCCACATAAAATGCAGTGTAATGATCTGTCTGGCACACGTTTTATGCAGCAGGCACATCAACCATCTGCGCTACTTGATGATGGGTGAAACTGCCACTAGACAAAACGCTTATCTGGCTCCAGCAGGAACATTATTCACGAGAGTTATCTTGACATTTAAATTGCTTCCTGGAGACTCCTGGATTGACAAGAAATTTAGCAGAAGGTGGTTTTATTCCAGAGTACACAGCACCTCAGGGGTGAAGGGGTCCCCACACCATTGTAGTTTGAAGAGCCGATTCCCAAGCGGCTTGACCGCCAACAGAGACAGAAATTGGCCTTGGCACCCTTATCTGCTGTTTCTGTGCAGAGACTAAGCAAGGAGAACATGAACCATGGAAGCGTGCTTCTGACTCGCAGATGGAGCCAGAAAAGAAAAGTAAGTGGGCCAGCACTGCATCGCTTACCCAATACACAGAGCGCAGGCCTCTCCACTGTCTAAAGTAAAAGTAAACTGAAATACAGTTAGGAGAGGGAAACCTGGCGCTCGCACTGTGCACCAGGCACCTGCACCACAACAGCAGAAAAAACAATACTTTTGATATAAAAAGAAAAGCCAAACGATTCCTACCTTGGCTGTTGAAGCAACAAAAACTATAGTGAAAAGGAGGGAGGCCCTGCAAAACATTTATCCTCGGGAAGCAGGCCCGAGGCACTCTCCCACACTTCCATACATCAGTCTCAAATCACTGCACCTTCTCACCCCAAGGTGATACTCGCCGCTGCGGCACACGTGTGCTCACAGCACAACCTCCCCCCCACCCCCCAAGGCAATCCAGGCCCGGGCAGGCAGCCAGGCAGCACAGTGCAGTCCCCAGAGTCGCCGCACCACACCAGTCGGCTCTAGTGGGACTTAAGTATGCTGGAATTAAGTGCCAATTCACCACGATCCTCCAGGCGCTCAGCCGCACACAGGCATTGACCGCCAGATCCCTGGGCCCACTACGGCGTGTCCCTTAGCCTCACTCACCTCAACACTGGCTAGGCAGCGGCAGTGCCTCCGCACCCGCTCCGAATCTTCCTCCGCAGAGTAGGATGCCTCACCGGGGTCTGCAGCCATCTGCTTCCACCTCGCTGCGATTATGAGGCCAATCAACAAACAGTTAGGCCTACCGGCCTCGGCAACCCGACCACAGGCTGCAGATGCATAGGGGCCATGCCGTCGTCCCAGCCCCACCCCGCCAGCCAATCCACTGTTTCCCGCCTGAACCGCACCCTCCATTACGCCCGTCTCACGTTTTTTTCCGCAAGCATGTGTGTGGGGGTGCACTGTACAGCGCTCACTGTAGGGGTGGCGGCCGCGCGGCACTGATGGCGGCCTTTATAATTTATTTGGGGACACTGTATCAGTGTCCCCAAATAAATTATAAAGGCCGCCGCCATGGCCCATTAGTGCCACATGGCTGCCGCCCTGAAAATAGGGCCGCCCGGGGCGGACCGCCCCCACCGCCCCCCCCCCCCCCTAGCTACGCCGGTGGGATGATAGAAGCAATGAAGTTTACAGACCGGTAGGTTCTTGCTTGAGATGCTGAGACAGAGGTATTCAACGGAGGAAGGAGTGGAGGACTCTACTTGAGATATCGAGAGTGTGTTTCTGTGAATACAAGCTAGGCCACCACCCAACTTCCAGGTTCTGTCGAGCCTAATTATGTCGTGAGTGGGAGGAACTAGGAGGTCTAAGATAGGAGTGGAAGAGGGTTTTAGCCAAGTTTCAGTGAGGATGATAATGTCTAAGTCCTTGTGTTGGATAAGGTCGAAGATATCGGAGGCATGTTTACTTGCTGATCTGCAGTTGAGTAGTGCACATTTAAGACGTAACGGTTTTGGGAAGGAAGGCGACTGAGTAACTTTCACCTGAGTGAGGTTGTCAATATTACTGCCTCTGAGAATACGTGGAGGTTCTCTGTATGGGTTTGAATGGATGAATTGTATTTGCCTCTGCGAGGTCATGTTGGGGTTTGGACCAGGTAGGGTAAGAGTTGTGAGGGTTCTGGAGATCAATGGACGTCGGGAGGGTCACACATCTTCTGGGCCGGGAGGGATCGTTAGGTAGGGGAATGGATTTCATGATGGAGGAAGCTAGGAGCTGACCAATGGACAGCGGGTGGGTCACACAACTTCTGGGCCGGGAGGGATCTGCGGGTAGAGGATTGGGTTTCAGTATGGCGGGGGCTAGAGGCTGATTCCTGCAATCAATAATGCATGAGGAAGCGCTGGGCAAATTCAAAGATGTGAGGAGAGATCTGATCATGGGGAAAAAATCATTATAGAGGGCTTTCAGGTCATGTAGATCAGAGGTGAAAAGGTGCAACTGGAGAGAAATGTCATCTAGGCGCACTGCCAAGTCAGGGTGTTGGACTGGAGGGGGTGTATGGAAGGCAAGTAGGGAAGGGGGGTCTTGGTGTAGGACTGGGGGTTCCTCAGAGGTGGTGAATGGTTCCTGTGGAGGAAGTTGATCATTTGAGACTGGCGGAGTTCCAAGTTCTTTTACTAGTGAGGTTGGAGCCTTAGCAAGGGGGGTGGGAACGATGAGCTGGGGGTTAGGTACAGACCGAGCCGAAGAGGGTGGAGATGATCGATCACGATCAGTGGTGGGCGATTATCTGGGTTCCAGCCTAGTATGAGTCGTAGGGAGACGGCTGAGGGACGGGGGATCAGGCAATGGAGATAGTGTTATTCCATCACTCTGGGGTCTATCCGGTCGAGTAACAGATAGGATCGGACTGGCTGGATGTGCGCCTAGTAAGTTTAAGGAGACTCTCGTCCTCTGAGTCGAAGATTTAGCTGGTTGGGGCAGGTCAACAGGGGACAAAACCGATCTGTGAAGATCTAGAGGCGAGGAGTGGTTTAGATGGAGAGAGGGCCTTCCTGGTTGGGGCATGTCAATAGGGGACAGGGCCGCTCTTTGATGGTTTAGTGGCGAGGAGTGATTTATCTGGAATAAGGGCCATCCTGAAGATAAGGGGGGCGGACTCGACGTGTCCTGAGAGATGGTAGCGAGATAGTGGGTGTCAATGGATTTCGCTGAAGCCGCATTTTTGAGTATACCTATTCGGAAACATTTCTATCCCTCAGAAAAACTCCTTTTTTACACAGCTGTGCAGCCTATCGTTAAAATTTGTCTTACCTTCCCCTACGACTGAGACGGGTTCCCTGCTCCTGACCTCTGCCTATGCTATTTGGTCATGCAGGCTCAATTTGCTTATGACTGGTTCCATCTAGACGCCCGCCTTCTCTACAATAGGCCGGAACTAGATTTAGCAGACCCTACACCCTTAAACGTGTTGTTGCTGCAGGGCCTCAAATTGGACCCGAAAGATATTCAGATCATATCCATGACATGCTGGGCATGGCGGAAACTCTGCGGGACATTCAGCTTTGATCTTCTATATTTCCCCGAATTGCCTCTTTCCCCAAACCCCTGGCTACTGCTTACAGCGGAGAAGCTAGCACAGCGCACCATGACCAGGCTTCACCTGCACACCTTCGGAGATGTATTCCCAGATAGGCATGTCCAAACACTTACTACTGTCGCACAGGATGAGACGACATTGTAGATAGATAGGTTTGTCCTCAATAGACTACACAGTACATTGTGGTCCCGCATACCCTCTTATCCCTTCACCCCGAGGACTTCCCAATTACTCTTTTAATCACGGCTCCCATGTAATCACCAAACTTTACAGCGCCAGTATGGCTCTTAAACACACACATCATAGTGGGGTCCGACGATGCTGAGAGGAGTACCTGGGTAATCCTATCTCCGACAAGAAATGGGCTTTTAGCTGTGCACAAACTAAGTTTGTGTCCCCCAATCACCGTCATAAACTTGTCCGTTTCCACTTTCTGCATTGCTCCTACACCACCCCTCTTGGGTTATAAGATGGACCCCCTCCAGACCCTCACACTGCCCAAAGTGTCGCTCCCCAGAGGCAGACTTTGCTCCCCTGACCTGTCCAATCATTGCCAGACATGGGACAGCAGTGTTCGACATTCTTTCACAGATGATTCCCTTAGCTTTGAATGCCTCTGCTGTGTTGGCACTATTGGACAATGTCTCAATCTTTCCAGTGAGCTACCTCAGGTACACGGACATTGCTCTATTATTAGCGAAGAGAGAGATCGTAATGCACCGGGGTAGCAGAGTATGCCCCACCACGGCTGCCTGGCTCCGTAGTATGACTTCCTGCGATCTGACATGTGAAGCTTACTCTACATTACAACCTTACCAAAAGACATCTGGCAACTCCTTCGTACTTATTTACTTATCTTAGACTCCGACTCACCGTCGCTGTCCCCCCACTCACTCATCGATGCACTAACCCCTCATTCAGCCAGCCAGCCAGCTCATTGACTCTTAACCCCGCCCAGACCTGGTGAACCCTTTCCTCTCTAGTTGACCATTACTCAACCTGGTGATATACTTATCAGTAACTTTTCCTCTTCATCCTCTGTAACAGAATGTATAAAGTGAAATGTTGTAACACTGTCAAGCTATCTCATGTATATAGCCTGTATTGTGTTTCTTGGACCTTGCCTCCACTTCTCTCTTTCTACCCCCCTTTCTACTGTTTATTTCTGAAAAATCTTAAATAAAGCATTAAAAAAAGTGAAATATCATGACCCAATCATGTCTTCTTTTCATAAGCCAAAACAAAAAACAAGTTAGTAGAAATTATATTTTTAATTAAGGGATAATGGTAAGTTATGTTACCACGTGTTATCTTGGAATCAGTTTATTGAGATGTGTATCAGGGGTCAGGAGTATCCAATAGGAACAAATGTACACATCATTCCATGTTGTGTGTTGCTATGGCACAGAATGTTACATGTACGCAACTTTTTAAAGGTCACCAGGCAGTCCTTTTAAGGGCTTGAATATGAGTTGTCCGTTAGATTCCGACCCATGAGTTTACGCATGGGTCGGATTTATGAGTTGGTAGGTATTTAACGCATCCGATAACTATCAGATGCATTAAATGCATCAAGCTACAATCATTTTCAGCAGGTTAAACCTGCTGAAATTTAACAGGGCAAGAGCAAGCAGTATTTACCGAATCATGTGGATTTTGATGCAGTAAACACCAAACTCCACATGTTATCCCCCGACAACTTATAACAGATGCTATTTATCGCACCTGATAAGTAAATTATTTCTCAGGTGTGATAAATAGCACTTCAACTCAAAATCAGGTCCTAAGTGTTTGCTACAATTAAAAAGTTTAAGCTTACAAGAAAGCAAATCTTAACACATTTGGGGAAGTATGTTGTGATGTGCGACAGGTATGTGTCAAGGCATCACCTGATTCACAGAGTTGTGGATATGTTCCCCTAACTACCCAGAGCTGTGTCTCCAGCAGCTAAAAAAACCCACACATTTGTACATAAGCTCATAAATGTATGTGCCTAGTGTAAGCTGAGTATTTGTAATATATTGGCTCATTGGATGAGGGTGGTATGGACCCTTCTGACGCAACACACACAATCCATGTCAGGGTAAAACAGAAAGGTTACTAAAGTAACCTGTGCTTAAGGCACTGGTAGCTCAAAACAAAGTGTTTAGCATAAGCAAAGTGTAATGTATGTATGCTGCACACAGTCATTACTAATGTAAAATACATATCGGAAGAGGAATCCCAAACAAATATTGGCGCATATAATAATGTATGAAATATCACAGGAGGGAAATTAATTCAATCAGTAGAAATGTAGATATGTATTTTCTAAATATTACATGAGTATAGTGCCTAAAATAAGAAAGTGCCACTTGTGGTTAATTGGGTGTACTAAACCGGGGGAAATGCACACGGTCAGGCAAGCTGGGAGGCAGTGCGGCCAGATACAGGGACCGGGTACTTTCCAATGAAATGATAACCTTCTCAAGTCAAGCATTAAGAGTTCTGTTGGGGTAGAGGAGATCAAGACGAGAGTAAGGAGAGAGAGTATTGAAGAGGCTCTTAGCTGTAGTGTACATAGGGGTGTTTCACTTGAACTTTTGGGTGGGGTTGTTGTGGCCAACAGAGTGTTGCTGCTAAGTGGCATGTTTGTAGTTGAAAATTGGAAAATTAATTCTGGATTACACCAGTTCTTTTCAGAAGGTGCTCAACTGATGCCATCCATGGTTCCAGGGCGTGGGGAGGCATCCCTTGGGGCTCATGAACTAAGTGCAGGTTCAATTGCATGTCTAGGAATGTCCAATTGCAGCAGGTCAGCTGGGCAGTTGACGGGAGCCCTCTGGAGGATTTTGAGACCCTGTAGCTCAGAACAGGAGGTCAGCCAACAGACCCTTCAGGTAGCCTTGGATGAAGAGAGCAAGTCTGGATTTCCCTTTTTAGAGGGCAATGCACTACTCATGCAGCAAGGCAGTAAATTATCTGTAGTGTCCAGAGGTCCAGGAGTGCCCATACAAATGTCTCTGAGGGACCAATATGATTACCTGGTGTCAGCCTTAGCAGTGTGTAAAACAACATGCACAATACCCACAGCTAAGTCTGCCATAGATATTACCTTCCCCTGCCTGGCACACAGAAGTGTGGCCAGATAAAGCACAGGTGTTGCCTTGTCAGGGTTGAGCCAACTCCCAAAGAATTTCATGTGGTGCAAAGAACCGGTCCACCCATCACATCCCTCCTCCCACCCATCCTATCAGGATGGCCCATCCTGACCACAATCAAGGCTTTTTTCTCACTGTCTGTGAGGAATACACAAAGCCTAACAGCAGAGTCATGTGAACCTGGACCCTGACAGCAGCCATCAAATGGTAAAAACAACAATATGTGAACTTTATTATTGTGGAATATACTGAAATTTGAATTTAAATCCTAAGGTACAATTGAAGTGGGATTTCCATTTCAAATTATTTGAGTGTAAACTAGACATTTCTTCCTGCTCCCATTCCACATTCATCACATATTTTCTGTCATTAGCAATCCAATAGTAAAAGTAGCCCTTACAATTTTGCTGAACTGATTTAGGGAATATATGATGTTACAACGCATGCTTTTACAATGCATTTTCAAAAACTACAATTACAACGCATTCCATTACAACACATTCCATTACAACGCATACCATTACAACGCATAATACTTTTAGGGCAACAGTAAGGTAAATGTTGGATAGTGTAGGGGTAAAAATTATTATTCCCACTCCAGTGAGTGCAACCGTAGGGTAAGTGTTGGATAGTGTAGGGGTAAAAATTATTATTCCCACTCCAGTGAGTGTAACAGTAGGCAAAGTGTTGGATAGTGTAGGGGTAAAAATTACTATTCCCATCTACCCCAAAACCCATACCCACCCTAAAACAAAAAAATCTCTATTACTTACCTTATAATGCGTTGTAATGGCATGCGTTGTAATAGCATGAATTGTAGTGACATGCGTTGTAATGGCATGCGTTGTAATGGCATGCAATGTAAAGGCAGTTGCGTCGTAACAGCTGTGTTGTAAAAGCAGTGCGATGTAATGACTGTGTTGTTATGGATGTTTCCAAATTAGGGGGCTTTCACTACCAGTACATGTACTTTTTAACAAACTATGGGCCAGATGTAGGCAAATCTGAAATACCGATTTCTTAATAGCGAATTTTACCGATTCGCTATTAAGAAATCGGTATTTCCTATGTAGGTAGAGATTCGGTAAAAAATACTGAATCCTTAATATTCCGTATTACCGAATCGGTAATTGAGATCCGGTAATAAGGAATACCTACCAATTCATTTCTATGGGCTTGGAGGCCCATAGGAATGAATGTGAAGACATTCACTATTAGCGATTCGGTATTCCCGAATCGCTAATAGCGGGAGCACTTTCAAGGGTGCCAGGGTGTCAAAAGAACACCCTGTTGCACCCCTGAAATGTGCATGTGTGCACATGTGGCGCACATACATGCCGATTTCTTAAGGCTCAAAAGCACTCTTTAATGTGCTTCCTACATTGCATTTAAGGAATCGGTATTACCGATTCCTTAACTGCAAGAGAAATAAGGAATCGGTATTTACCGATTCCTTATTTACCGATTCCTTACCTACATTAGGAATGGCTAAATACCAGTCGGTAACGCTGAAATTTACCGAATTTCGGGATTACCGGCCGGTATTTAGCCACCTACATCTGGCCCTATGTCATTAAACTGAATAATCAAGCCCAAACTGGGATTTTTTTCTAGCTATTATTTTTCAACAAACAAAATCTTCAACCTCTGATAAAGTAATGTAATTCTTCTGAACAATCAACATTTGGAGATTGTGGTATAGATAATCTAACTTCTTGGGCTGCGGCAATTCTATTAAGTGCAGAAGCATTCTCTGCATTAATTGCAAGTATCTTTTCTTTCAGACTTATGATAGTTTTGACATCTTGTCTCAGGCCATTCACAGAATCTACAACTTTGGCTATCATGTGGTAAGATTAAATTCTGAAGCCAGCTTCAAAACATTATTGCTATTTGAGAAAGATGAAGTTGACACTTGCAGGATTTTTATATTGATAACGTCCACATTTTTATTAATTGACAATAAATCTTTAGATATATAGATTAGGTAATTGTCTATACCACTAATAAAATAATACAGGCCTTCTATTTTGTCTAACACTGACTTGCTTGGATTAAGACATTGTATTATGTCCAATAGCTAATCTTTCAAAATACTGGTAGAGGGGTTCGCATTCATATAAAACACTAGATAAATACCCTCCACCTACAATTCAAGGAAGGTCTAACTGGGATGTATCGGCCTCTTGGGAGGAGCCAGGGGATGCGTCAGTACAGGAAATATGTCAAGCTGCGACATGGTCATTCTATGAGACATTTGTCAAACACTGTAGTTTAGAACTACTAAAAATGGTGATGTTAATTTTGATTCCACTGTCTCTAAGTCGTCAATGGTGTAGTTGTTGATTAAATAAAGACTATTTGCTGCATCAGTGAATTGTTGCTGCAAGTTATTGAATCTAGGTAAATCTTCATATAGTAAGGACTGGTACACAGAGGACAAGATGAGGAGGTAATGACACAATTTCTTACTGGTAATCTTCATTACCCCAATTCAAAGTCTTCCTCATCCCAGTCCACATCCATCCCTCCCTCCCTCCTAAGGTTGTTCCTCTTATCTTTAAGTTTGTAAAATGTAAGAGTTGAAGTGAGAAAGAAGGACCTTATTCTACAACACTTCAACACTTAGAAATAGAAGTACTTTAATTCTGGGATCATAGATGAGAGTGGTAAAAGCTCTGTTTGAGGTGTGGACACCTCATATAGAAGGTCTTCAATTCGGGGAATTTGGATTACCGGTGAGTAATTGTGTCATTCTCTTTGGACAAGTGTTAGAGGGGGTCTCTAGTTGGCAGAGGTAGGTACCTTTGACCAACTAGAGACCCTAGCTTCTAGTCATGGTAAGGGGATACACTCTTTAGATAACCCCTGCTCACCCCCTAGATAGCTTGGCACAAGCAGACAGGCTTATCCCAAAAGCAATGTGTAAAGTATTTGTACCAACACTCACAGTAACACAGTGAAAACACCACAAATGGACACCACACCAGTTTAGAAAAATAAAATATCTTTATCTAAACTAAACAAGACTAAAACGACAAAAATCCAACATACAGATACTCAGTAGAATGTCTTTAAAAATGGTTGTTGTAAAAATAAGCTTGTTGATGGTAAATTTACTTTACTCTCAAAGTACCTTGGATACGTAACGCAGAACAAACAGAGAAGGCGATGCGGCTATTCTTCCTGCGCTCCTGTGACGATGCGACAAGATGGTGCCTCGATGCGTTGAGACGATCCAGTGTGATGCGACAAAATGGTGTCTTTGGTGCGATGCGACAATGTGGAGGTGATGCGTACACGCCCGACGGCCGTGTGGCGAAATCGGTGGTTTCCTGAATTGTGACAGGCCCTGCGACACGCTTCTCTGGTGATGTGACGGCAATCAGCGGTGGCGGCAACACGCTTCCTCAGCGATCCGACGGGTCCTGCGACACGCTTCCCCGGTGATGCGGTGACTAACAGGGGCAGCACGCTTCCTCGGCGATGCGACGGTGGCTGCTGCGGCAGCGACGCGCTTCTCCCTTGTTGCGTCGCGCTTCCAGCTACCAGCAGCAAGGGCCTCACACGCAGTTAAAGGTACCTCCTGGCAGGTCAGAACTCCCAGCAAGGAAGTTCAGGGAAGCTGGGGGTGAAGTCCTTTTGTTCCTGGGACTTCAAAAACAGGAGGCCAGCTCTATTCAGGCCCTTGGAGGCTTTTCTTCAGATGGATACAGCACACAGCAAAGTCCTTCTTCAAGCAGGGGACCCAGCACACAGCAAAGTCCCTTAGTCCTCTCCTCAGTAGAAACAGCAAACTGCAGGCCAGCCCCAGACACACATCAAGGGCAGTACTTCACCTCAGTCTCTTCAGCTGTCCTCTTTGGCAACAGGTTCCTCTTGATCACGAAGTAGTCTGATTTACAGGGGTTTCAGCATTTACATTTATACCCCAAAAGTCTTTGTTCTCAATGTGTGAGGGGTCCTGGACCCAGTCCAAACCAGCTCTGGGTGCACTCTGCCAGTGCACAACTTCTTCCTTTGTGAATGTGGGCCAGGGTCTTCAGACGCACCGCAGGAGGTGGAGACAGCATTGTGGAAGGCAGGCACAGCCCTATTCATGTCCAGGTGCTACTCCTCCCACCACTCTAAATGCAGATCGGCCTATTCAGCCTAGTGCTGATTCACCCAGACTCCTGGAGCCACCCCAGCCCCTGTCACTCTCAAGCCAGACAGTCAATCCACAAACAGGCAGAGGCACACAGAAAAGTTGAACAGGAAAATAGCCACTTTCTAAAAGTGCTATTTTCAAACGCAGAATTTAAAAGCCATATTTACTAAAAGATGTGTTATTAAATTCTGAGTTCAGGGATGCCAGATTCCAAGTTTCTATCTCACTCCTATGGGAAGATATGCTGGTAATATGTTACACAGCATTCCCCATTCTGTCCATGGGCAAGATAGCCTTTCAATAGTGAAAAACGAAATTGGCAGTATTTCACTATTAGGACATGTTACCCACACTAGTACATGTCCTACCTTCCACATACACTGCACCCTGCCCAGGGAGGTACCTTGGGCCTACCATAGGGGTGTCCTATGAGTATGAAAAGGGAAGGGTCAGGCCTGGCAAGTGAGTACACTGGCCAGGTCAACATGGCAGTTAGCAAACTGCGCACAGGCACTGCGGTGGCAGGCCTGAGACACCTCTTTGGGGCTACTCATGTGGGTGGCACAATCAGTGCTGCAGGCCCACTAGTAGCATTTGAATTACCAGTCCTGGCACACTCAGTTCACTTTTTCTAGGGACCTACTGGTAAAACAAAAATACCAATCATGGATAGCCAATCACAATAACAATTTACATAGGGAGCACTTGCACTTTGGCACTGATCAGCAGTGGCAACGTGCCCAAAGCATCTAAACCAGCAAAAACGAAACCCAGCACAGTGTCAAAAATACAGGAGGTAGAGGCAAAAATCAGGTGTAACTATGCCAAGGATGCTAGGTCTAAAAACAAGCAAATAAGCTTCTGTATTATGATCCTGATCAAGAAATGTTATACATTTCCATGCGTAAACATGCAATTACTCTTGCAAAACTGCAACGGTTGAGCTTACTAGGAGAAACAAGTGGAATTCTTCAACAGTTCTAGGGAAGCCAGAATTGTATGTGAAACACTACCAGAGAAAAATTTCAAGTTTCGAGATTAAACGTTTGTGAGTTGAGCCCCATATTAATCAATGATTTATGAGATACATATTAATACATTTATTTCACACTACACAAGTAGTAAATTAATATGAAATATAGGGCAAATTACATAATCACCACTTAGCCCATTTGAATACAAATGGGTTGAATTTTAGAAGGAAAACAAAACACCGTAACTTGCAATTTAATCAAGTTCTCCTATGATAAACCAAATTTCCCTAACCATTTCTAAGCCAGTCTGTCTCGAATGTAAATTGGTTTAGGCAGGGTTCCATAAGGGACCTTAAATGTTAAGTATTATAAGCAAGCTAAAGTACTGTATTGTGGTTTGAGAGCATGCCCTGTAGAAAAATCATGATATTCAGAAAGGCTTTTTGCTTCATCACAGAAGACGTATTTTATGAATGTATGTGAACTCAACATTTCAACTGCGAACACATGGGGAAAAAACTATGTTCTCTGTTATTCTTTTCTTGCAAATAATAGAGTATATAAAAATAAATATATATGGTGATGAGGAACCTGAATCGACTATGAGATGTTGTGGGTCTGGGAGTAAACACTGTGCAAAACGTTTAGACAAAAAGTGAAGTGCATTAATTATTGCATTTTTTCTCTCATAGTAATGCATTTAAAATGACTAACATTGAACAGTTGTTCAGTTTCACATTTTGCTAAGCACATTGATAAAATGCCACATTTGAGATTAGGGTTGTTTTCTGCAATTGAACACATAATTTAAGCCATGTGTAAGGACGCACAGAAACTGCGCTCCTTTCCACATAGTTTTAAGGTTTCTCATTGACTGCTGTCAGGGTGGTCTGGAGACAATATGTATTTATTTATTTTATTTAGTTTTGCATTGTTATATAGCAAGAACATGGCCCAGTACCATTAGAGTACATTAGAGTGCTTTGTAAAGGAACAGTCAAGTGACAAGGTAGAGCAAAACCTTAGGCCCGATTTAGAATCTGGCGGACAAGGTACTCCATCACAAATGAGACAGAAAACCCTACCTGCCACACCCTCAGTCCGCCTACCTCATTTAGAGATGACGGGACCATAAGTAATCTGTCGAAGGAGCCCCCGTTGGCTCCACTGTTAGAATGTTTTCTCCAAAAGCCCAACGGAGTAGGGGCTATCGGAGGAAGGACATAACATCACCTGCTTATTTAGGGTGGATGGCGTAATATCTTTTGATCCAATCTGTGACTTCCAGGAAAAACTTAGGTGTGAGGGTCAGAAAAAAAGGAATAATGGCCCCCACACCCTGGGAGAGAACACTTACAGGGTGTGGGTGTAATTAGTGTTTTTTTGGTTTTCAGAAAGAACCCCAACTTAGAAGTGTGTTTCTTAAAACAAAAACTTTGTATAACCTTAGAGGATGGACATTTACCAAACTTTATGTGCATTGAAAGGAACCGCCATGAGGGCTGTCTCTAAATTTGGTGGATGGTAGTCCGTCATGGTGGAGGAGGTAATGTCTTACAGCACCCTTACATACTGTACTCCATCAGCCAAACTATAAATCAGGCCTTCATTTTATATATATACAGTGTGATGTATAGATATATATATATATATACATATTTATATATTCACTGAAAAAACCATAGGTTTCAGGGGCGTTATAGTTAGCTGGACTTTTCACTCGTACAAAACCATTGAAATTCCCCCGTTATAGTTAGTTCAGCTAACTATAACTCGCGCGCCCGCAATGCACTGCTGATGATGTCACATATTACATCACTCATGACATGGTCAGTGACATCACTCATGACATCACTGATGACATCTCAAATGACATCACTGATGACATCATCCAGTGAATGTGTGTTTTTCTGAAAATTACATATGTATTATATATGTATATCTCAAGGTCGATGGAAGAATAAATGGGTATATAAGTGTCTAAATGGATGATTTGTTTTTGAAAAATTGATTGTATAACTGACTAAGTGTATCTTAGTGAATACATGGCTTAGTGAGTAATGTTTAAATGTGTAAATATCTGTATCAGTCTCTCACTTTGTGTATCAGTGGCTGCATGGGTTGGTGAGTAGCTACATGAGTGTCTATATAGGTTATTAGTTGGTTTTTTGAGTATCAGTATGAGTGTCTGAGTGTCTGTATGGTTCGGTGGGGGGTATTACGTAGTGCATAGGTGCATGAATGAGTGACTCACTGTTTGTATGTGTTGAAGACAGCATGTGTGCAGGACTGTATGGGTGGATGAGTGTGTGCATGGGTGTGTTAGTGAGTGATAGACTGTCTCAATAGTGTCTTTATGAGTAACTACATATGTTTTAAACTAGTATATGTGACTATTGGTGTATATAAGTGAGTATATGTGAGAGTGAGAGATTGAAAGAGTTCCTGTATGAATAAGTATGTGTTTCTATAAGTGATTGTTTAAAAGACTAAGTATGTGTAAGTTTCTGTAGAAGTAAGTGTGGCGGTGTGTGTATATCTGTATATGCAAGTAAATGGATGTTTGATTCTTTATTAGCATGAGTGACTATGTGTGTGAGTAACTCTATGGATGAGTGGCGTTGTGTAACAGGATGTATAGGTGTGTGAGTACATATGATGAGTGAGTACATGTATGAGTGACTGTATAGGACTGTTGGTGAATGAGTGGATGCGTATGTGGATCTTAGAATTACTGAATAGGCTGTTGTAACTGGTATTGGTATGTCCATTGTTTTGAACATTGTAGTTTCTATTTTTGAATGTGTGTATCAAAGGTTATATTAGGGGAAGAGGAGGTCTGCCACTCTATCACAAGGATGATGTCATCAGTGATGTCAGTAGTGATGTCATTAGAGCTGTCATCAGTGATGTCATGAGTGATGTCACTGACTATGTCATGAGTGATGTAATATGTGACGTCATCAGCAGTGCATTGCGGGCGCACGAGTTATAGTTAGCTGAACTAACTATAACGGGGGAATTTCAATGGTTTTGTACGAGTGAAAAGTCCAGCTAACTATAACGCCCCTGAAACCTATGATTTTTCCAGTGAATTTCTAAGGTTTTTTAAATGCTAATTCCTAACTATAACGTGCCTGAAACCTATGGTTTTTTCAGTGAATTTCAAAGGTTTTTTAAATGCTAATTTCTAACTATGCCTACAGAGATAGGACATGAGAAGAAAGAAGAAAAAACGCACAAAAAGAAAAAAAAGAAATGCAGAAAGAAGCAACAGAAGTCCTCAAAGACGAAGAAAAGTGCAGGAAGAAGGATAACGTGCAGAAAGAACAAACAGAAGAGCAGAAAGAAGTCTTGTTGCAAAATCATCCTGTACCCTCAAATTTTTCAGACGGATACTGGTGGTAACTGAGTCTGGCTAACCAGTCCTAGAGCCAGTGCTATGTTAAAAGACACTCAGAATACAGTGAAAACACCTACATACACTAGGGAACACTATGCGTTGGGGTCCCCCTGTGATCAGCATGACCTCCTCTGTAAGCCCCTAGTATATAATAGGGCAGGGGATTAAAACTACCTCTTAAAACGCGCCACAGGGCGTGTTTGCACACGTCACCTCAGGCCCCGTCCCCTCCCTTCCCCACTGTGTAAACACGCCCTGTGGCCGTTTTAAGTTGGGAGATTAAGTCCCCTTGAATCCTGAGGGTCCCTAGGGTCCAACTTGACCACTAGGTACCTCCAGTAAGCGCCACAGAGCTGCGTTGCAGAGAGATGTAAAAAGGGGCACGGCCTAGACCACCTCTCTGCAACGCAGCGGAGTGGTGCTTACTGGAAGCACCTGGTGGGCTAGTTGGCCCCCAGGGTCCCTCAGGAATGAAGGGGAATTATTTCCCCAACTTAAAACGCGCCACAGGGCTTGTTTGCACACGTTAACTCAGACCCTGTCCCCTCCCTTCACCACTGTGTAAACACGCCCTGTGGCCGTTTTTAGTTGGGAGATTAACTTAATTTGAATCCTGAGGGTCCCTAGGGTCCAACTAGCCCACTAGGTACCTCCAGTATGCGCCACAGAGCTGCGATGCAGAGAGGTGTAAAAAGTGGCACGGCCTGGACCACCTCTCTGCAACGCAGCTCAGTGGCGCTTACTGGAAGCACCTGGTGGGCTAGTTAGCCCCCAGGGGCCCTCAGGATTGAAGGGGAATTATTTCCCCAACTTAAAACGCGCCATAGGGCGTGTTTGCACACGTCACCTCAGGCCCCGTCCCCTTCCTTCCCCACTGTGTAAACATGCCCTGTGGCCGTTTTTTAAGTTGGGAGATTAAGTCCCCTTGAATCCTGAGGATCCCTAGGGGCAAAATAGCCCACTAGGTACGTCCAGTAAGCGCCATTGCAGAGAGGTGTAAAAAGGGGCACGGCCTGCACCACCTCTCTGCAACGCAGAGCAGTGGCACTTACTGGAAGCGCCTGGTGGGCTAGTTGGCCCCCAGGGTCCCTCAGGATTGAAAGGGAATTATTTCCTCAACTTAAAACGCGCCACAGGGCGTGTTTGCAGACGTCACCTCAGGCCCCGTCCCCTCCCTTCACCACTGTGTAAACGCGCCCTGTGGCCGTTCTAAGTTGAGAGATGAAGTCCCCTTGAATCCTAAGGGTCCCTAGGGTCAAACTAGCCCACTAGGTACCTCCAGTAAGCGCCACAGAGCTGCGTTGCATAGAGGTGTAAAAAGGGGCGTGGCCTCAGAACACCTGTCTGCAATGCAGCTCCCTGGCACACACTGGAGATACCTGTTGGGCTAGTTGGCCCTCAGGGACCCTCAGTATTGAAGGAGAATTAATTCCCCAACTTACAACTGGCCAGGGGGCGTGTTTGCAGAGTGCTGCAAGGAGGGGGCGTGGCCTCCAGCGCGATGCCGGTCTTTTATTTATTTAATTTTTTTAAGAAGGAGGGCTGTGTGGCCCCCCTTCTTTTTCTAATTTACTGGCCCTGGGGACCCCATCCCCCAGGGCCTGCACCCTAATTTTTTTTGTTGAAAAAAATAAATTTGGCCCTCCCAAGGCCTTAATCGGCCCCGGGGACCCCAACCCCCGGGTCATGGCCTTTTTTTTATTTAAATTCTTTAGGAGGGGGCTGCGTTGCCCCCCTCCTCAGGCCACTTATGGCTCCGGGGACCCCATCCCCCGGGGCCGGCCTTTGTTTTTTATTATTTTAAAAATATATATATTTATAGAAACACCTAGGACATGCTGGACAAACCGTATTTACCTATCACCATGACGATTTGCGTCATATTCATTAAGAGGCGACTATGCATAGAATGAATCCACATTGAATGTATTTACACCGCTAGTGAAGCTCTGACGTGTCTGACGCCCTACCGTGCCTAATCCCGGCGCCCCCGCCGGTGGGTACTCTCCAAGTAGACACCCTTGTTGTTTATTTATACAAACATGGGTAGCTATTGACGGGCACATTTAATATACACGCACACCAAGCCATTCAAAGGGGATTCGACAAAATTCAACCAAACTATGCAAGAAACCCCCCTCACGGTTAATAAAAAACACATCCACCGCCGGATATGTAATACTTTTTATTTTACTCTCTGGAAAGGAGACGACCCTCACTTGAGAGTCACAGCGTGCTCCTGGCTGAGCCCAATGCTGTGTTACACCCACCAGTGCCCGCCGATTGTCTCACACCTCTGTGTTGTATTCCACCAGCTAGTGCGTATGCTATGACACTCTCTAGCCCATGTGCACTGTAACACCACCCCGTGAATATGTCATGCCACACTTGCCTTCGCACGGGTTATATTGCCCCATCTAACGTGCCTTCCTCGATGTGCATGTTATAACGCACAGCGCTATGCCATACATATTACAATCTGGGATCCATATCTTTGTCACAGTGCATATGCAACGTTACACTCCCCAGCACATATTTTATATTACAACTTAAGAGACTAGTTATGTTACACAACACTGCTCTGTGCATATTACACTCCAAGGCGCATATCGCATAGCACGCGCTAGTGCCTGTGCTATCTCGCGCTCTCCAATGAATCTGTCATTGCGCACAATGTATTGCATATTATATTTCACGCCCCGGTTCATCTTATATCACACTTTTTGGTGCATAGATTATACCATATACTACATCTAGTTTTCATTTTCAATCGTGCTCTCAGGACTATGTTCTATATAACACTGCGTCCACCTACCCTTTTCACGGGCATTACATTTTGCGATGGGGGTGGAGGGTCAGGGGGTGTTTCTGCCAAGTGAGCCCAGAGTCACAGTCCCAAACGTCCTTTTCTTCCTGAATAAAAGTGAGATTATGCTGCATACTTGTTCATATTTTAAGTAGTTCGCACAGACACACATTTTAAAAACAATAAAGTTCCTAGTACCCACCTTCTCTGAACAGTTAGCTTGCTGCCCCATCCACCTCCTCCTATCCTCTGTTGTCTGAATCCATGGACTAGCCTCCTCCCTCCTGCCATGCATGGTCCACTCCTCCTGCCCTCCATTGCCCAATTCTATGGCCCATCATTGACCTCCTGCTTAGCCTCTGTGCTTAGCTTGCTGCCCCTATTCTCCTTCCCCCTGCCCTCCGATGTCTTTGTGCATGCCCCTGCACCATCCTTTTTGCCCACTATGTTCCATGGACCTGCCACTCCTATCTACTCTGAGTGTTCTGTTGAGCTGCCACTCCCCTTCCACCTGCCTAGCATTGTCAGATGACTGTAACCTGTCCCTGCCACCTCCACCCTGCCTGTCCACATGCCATGCCCCTATCCGCTTCCTCCTGTCCTCCATGGTCCATTTTACTGCCACACCCTTCTGCCCTCCCTGATCTGTTGTGCTGCAACTGCTCCTCCTGCCTGCCCCGCGCGGTCTGTTGTGAGGCCCCTTCCCCTGAACTCTCTTGTCTGTGCCCAGGTCCTGACCCTCCATTCTATCCTCCATGGTCCTTTGTGCATGCCCCTGCACCCTCCTTCTTGCCCATCATAGCCATTGTGCTGCCACTAACCCTCCCGCTCGCCATGCATGGTCTTCTGTGCTGCCATGGCCCCTCCCACCTTCCCTGTGTGGTCAGCTAGCTGACCCTGACCCCCTCCCACCTTCCCTCCATGGTCTGTGTGTATGCCACCATAGTCTCATTGTTGCTCTCTATGGTGTGTCTTGTTTCTAGTGCCCATCCTGCCTGACCTCCATGGTCATCTTGCTGCTCCTGCCCTGCCACCTTGCCCCCAGCCCTCTGTTTCCATGTGCAGACCCCCTATTCCCTCCCTCCTGGCTTGTCTGTTCCATTGTAATGCCCTGATCCATCCCTCCTGCCCTTTATGGTCTGTTATGCTGCAGCTTTCTCTCCTGTCTGTCCATTATGGTCAGCTAGCTACCATTGCCTCTTTCCCATCTGTTCTCTGTTGTCCATGTGCATGGTCCTGTCCCCTCCCTATTGCTTTCTATGGATTGTTGTGCTGCACTCCCGTCCCGCATGCGCTGTGTGGTGTATTGTGCTGCTGCAAACCGTGATGCCTGCCCTGTAGGGTCAGTTTGGTGCACCTCTCCATGCCCCTCCTGTCCTCTGTTATCCGAGTCCATGTCCCTACCCCAATTCCTCCTGCCTACCATGATTCAATGTACCATACTTGCGAACATTTTGGTTCCATCAAGAAGGCATTCAGATGTGTCACACATTTGCCATAAATTCTGAATGTTAGCACTCTAATTGCTCATTAGATCACTGTAGTAAAACTACTGCTCACCAGGGAAGTCTGCTGCTGGTATTCAAAGTGCATGTTTCAGTCTGCATGTCAGAAGTTTTTTTATGAAATAGAAGAGGATTTGAGAAGTCAAAATGTGCCCTAATTTTTCTTTCTGCAGAACTAATCATAATTTCTATGGCAAAATGAACCCCCTCATTTTGCTCCTTTTGTAAATTAAATGTTTTAAGTGTTACCACTTTATTCCAATCAAGATGGCTTCAGGTGTGCCATACTTTTGTCATAAGTAAGACAGTAAGCACTCTAGTTGTTCTTAAGAACACTCTGGGACATTCTGTCATTAGGCTATACTTGGGCTACATCTGGGTGATATGTGGGCTACATTTGGGCCCTTTTGTCTCTGGTGGCCATCTTGGGAGATTTATTTGTTATGAAGTTTCATAATTTCCTCATTTACTGCAGTCTCCTCAGTGGGAATACTTTCAGTTTTTTATTTTGGTTCCATCAAGAAGGCATTCAGATTTGTCACACATTTGCCATAAATTCTGAATGTTAGCACTCTAATTGCTCATTAGATCACTGTAGTAAAACTACTGCTCACCAGGGAAGTCTGCTGCTGGTATTCAAAGTGCATGTTTCAGTCTGCATGTCAGAATTTGTTTATGAAATAGAAGAGGATTTGAGAAGTCAAAATGTGCCCTAATTTTTCTTTCTGCAGAACTAATCATAATTTCTATGGCAAAATGAACCCCCTCATTTTGTTCCTTTGTAAATTAAATGTTTTAACTGTTACCACTTTATTCCAATCAAGATGGCTTCAGGTGTGCCATACTTTTGTCATAAGTAAGACTGTTAGCGCCCTAGTTGTTCGTTAGAACACTCTGGGACATTCTGTCATTGGGCTATACTTGGGCTACATCTGGGTGATATTTGGGCTACATTTGGGCTCTTTTGTCTCTGGTGGCCATCTTGGGAGATTTATTTGTTATGAAGTTTCCTAATTTCCTCATTTGCTGCAGACTCCTCAGTAGGAAATACTTTCAGTTTTTTACTTCGGTTCCATCAAGAAGGCATTCAGATGTGTCACACATTTGCCATAAATTCTGAATGTTAGCACTCTAGTTGCTCATTAGATCACTGTAGTAAAGCTACTGCTCACCAGGGAAGTCGGCTGCTGGTATTCAAAGTGTATGTTTCAGTCTGCATGTCAGAAGTTTTTTTATGACATAGAAGAGGATTTGAGAAGTCAAAATGTGCCCTAATTTTTCTTTCTGCAGCACTAATCATAATTTCTATGGCAAAATGAATCCCCTCATTGTGTTCCTTTGTAAATTAAATGTTTAAGTGTTACCACTTTATTCCATTCAAGATGGCTTCAGGTGTGCCATACTTTTGTTATAAGTAAGACTGTTAGCGCTCTAGTTGTTCGTTAGAACACTCTGGGACATTCTGTCATAGGGCTATACTTGGGCTACATCTGGGTGATATTTGGGCTACATTTGGGCTCTTTTGTCTCTGGTGGCCATTTTGGGAGACTTATTTGTTATGATGTTTCCTAATTTCCTCATTTACTACAGTCTCCTCAGTAGGAAATACTTTCAGCTTTTTACTTTGATTCCATCAAGAAGGCATTCAGATGTATCACAAATTTGCCAGAAATTCAGAATGTTAGCACTCTAGTTGCTTATTAGATCACTGTAGTAAAGCTACTGCTCACCAGGGAAGTCTGCTGCTGGTATTGAAAGTGCATGTTTCAGTCTGCATGTCAGAACTTTTTAATGAAATAGAAGAGGATTTGAGAAGTCACTCAAAATGTGCCCTAATTTTTCTTTCTGCAGCACTAATCATACTTCCTATTGCAAAATGAACCCCCTCATTTTGTTCCTTTTTAAATTAAATGTTTTAAGAATTACCACTTTATTCCAACCAAGATGGCTTCAGGTGTGCCATACGTTTGTCATAAGTAGGACTGTTACCGCTCTAGTTGTTCTTTAGAACACTCTGGGAAGCTGCAGTAGAACACAAAGGAATCAACTGACAGTCTCTGCCCTTGTTGGATGTACATGTTTTACTGAGAATGTCAGACTTCATTCTCACATGACTGAGAAAGATAATGTGAATTTACAGAAAATATGCTCTCAGTTAGCTTATAGATCACCTTCCAAACCTCTGTGGGAAAAGCATGAGAAAATAGTTTTCTCTCAAACATGATTCATGATATCACAGCAGAAGGCTTTTTCACATGGTAAAATCACCTTAGAACACACCACAATTCCTAAAATGAGTATGGTACCATCAACAAATGATTTATAATGTAACTAAAGTCTTAAAACCTTCTATTAACTGCAATGCTTTTTAATGAGGTGCTATCATGTATATTGGTCCCAAGATGGCTGCCAACACTTCTTGGATGAAGTGCTGACAGCCAATCAGATCTCACGATGAGATGTGTGGTTAGGCTCCGCCCAGATATATATGTGATTTTACTTTAGATTTTCTCAGGAACTACTGAACGGATTTACACCATTTAAGCAAAAGGCACATGCCTGACCTGAGGACTACCTCTTTGCCAAATTGCAAGTAATTCTGTTCAGCCGTTCGGGCTGTACCTTCGACTAAAGGTCCTGTGGGAAAATGCATGGGGAAAACGCGTTTTGGGACCCCCCTTTTTTTGTTCAAAATAGAATTTTCAGATTTCCTATGGGAACTCGGTCCTAATATATATATATATATATATATATATATATATATATATTACCTACTGGCGGTCGCCAGTAGGTAGATATAGTTAGGACCCTGTTTCCATAGGAAATCCGCAACATTCTATTTGGAATAACTTTGGCGCCGGTCGACGAATCCTCGCAAAATTTTCAAAATAGGTGGGGCGCTACGCTCCGCTCCTACCCTGAAAGTCTCGGGGGGATTCGTCAAGCAGGGGCCGAGAAAAAAGGGGGGTCCCAAAACGCGTTTTCCCCATGCATTTTTCCATAGGACCTTTAGACACAGCTACAGCCCGAACGGCTGAACAGAATTACTTGAAATTTGGCAGAGAGGTAGCCATAAGGTCAAGGAAGTGCCTTTTGCAGGTCTGGTGTAAATCTGTTCAGTATTTCCTGAGAAAATAGCATTTAAAAGCATATATATATGTGGGCGGAGCCTAACCACACATCTCATCCTGAGATCTGATTGGCTGTCAGCACTTCATCCAAGAAGTGTTGGCAGCCATCTTGGGACCAATATACATGATAGCACCTCATTAAAAAGCATTGCAGTTAATAGAAGGTTTTAAGACTTTAGTTACATTATAAATCATTTGTTGATGGTACCATACTCATTTTAGGAATTGTGGTATGTTCTAAGGTGATTTCACCATGTGAAAAAGCCTTCTGCTGGGATATCATGATTGAGAGAAAAATATTTTCTCATGCTTTTACCACAGAGGTTTGGAAGGTGATCTATAGGCTAAACTGAGAGCTTATTTTCTGTAAATTCACATTATCTTTCTCAGTCATGTGAGAATGAAGTCTGACATTCTCAGTAAAACATGTACATCCAACAAGGGCAGAGACTGTCAGTTGATTCCTTTGTGTTCTACTGCAGCTTCCCAGAGTGTTCCAAAGAACTACTAGAGCGCTAACAGTCCTACTTATGATAAACGTATGGCACACCTGAAGCCATCTTGCTTGGATTAAAGTGGTAACTCTTAAAACATTTAATTTAAAAAGCAACAAAATGAGGGGGTTCATTTTTCCATAAAAAGTATGATTAGTGCTGCAGAAAGAAAAATTAGGGCACATTTTGAGTGACTTCTCAAATCCTCTTCTATTTCATTAAAAAATTCTGACATGCAGACTGAAACATGCACTTTCAATACCAGCAGCAGTTTTCCCTGGTGAGCAGTAGCTTTACTACAGTGATCTAATGAGCAAAAAGAGTGCTAACATTCTGAATTTATGGCAAATGTGTGACACATCTGAATGCCTTCTTGATGGAATCAAAGTAAAAAACTGAAAGTATTTCCTACTGAGGAGACTGCAGTAAATGAGGAAATTAGGAAACTTCATAACAAATAAGTCTCCCAAGATGGCCACCAGAGACAAAAGAGCCCAAATGTAGCCCAAATATCACCCAGATGTAGCCCAAGTATAGCCCAATGACAGAATGTCCCAGAATGTTCTTAAAAACAACTAGAGCGCTTACTGTCTTCATTATGACAAAAGTAAGTCACACCTGAAGCCATCTTGATTGGAATAAACTGGTAACACTTAAAACATTTAATTTAAAAAGGAACACAATGAGGAGGTTCATTTTGCCATAGAAATTATGATTAATGCTGAAGAAAGAAAATGAGGGCACATTTTGAGTGACTTCTCAAATCCTCTTCTATTTCATTAAAAAATTCTGACATGCAGACTGAAACATGCACTTTTAATACCAGGAGCAGACTTCCATGGTGCAGTAGTTTTACTACAGTGATCTAATGAGCAACTAGAGTGCTAACATTCAGAATTTATGGCAAATGTGTGACATATCTGAATACCTTCATGATGGAATCAAAGTAAAAAACTGAAAGCATTTCCTACTGAGGAGACTGCAGTACATGAGGAAATTAGGAAACTTCATAACAAATAAATCTCCCAAGATGGCCACCGGAGACAAAAGAGCCCAAATGTAGCCCAAAATCACCCAGATGTAGCCCAAATATAGCCCAATGACAGAAGTGTGCAAAACACTTATTATTTTGTGTTTTTGCAGTGTTATATAGTGCAGACTTGTCAGGTATTGGAGTGCTTTACATGAGCATTGGTTACATCACACAAGAACAAATTCATTTTGGTTGTAGACATGGGGAGACTAAGTGATTTGACCAGAATCACAGAATGTCGAGCTGAAGCAGAAACTTCAACCTGGTTCCCCAGTTGCAAAGTCTGCAGTTCTGGAAGTAACACCACATCCTCTCCCCTAAGTGCAACATTTAATCAAGTGGTCAACTGGATAAAAAAACATAAAGATAACAAATAATTTAAAAGTGCTTTGTCGCTATTTGAAAACTCAGAAAATATGTCCTTATTTTAGTCTTTTAGAGCACTAACCATAATTTTGATGCCAATAAGACCCTCTCATATATGTAATTTCTAAAGGAAATGCTCTAGGTATTACAGTTTTGATTACATCAAGATGATGTCAGGCGTTCCACACTTTTGTAATAAATATAGAATGTTAGCAATCTAGTTGTTCATTAGGATACTGTTGAGAGGCAGAGGCCAGGGGCACGGACTCTGAAAATTGAAGGCAGGTAGGAGGGTGCAAAGGCAACAATTTAACCACACTGAGCAGGCAGGAAGGGCCGTGGAAGCACAACAGACTATGGAGGGCAGTGGAAAGGGGGGCAGGGGCAACAAACCAACAATACAGGACTTGCAAGAGAGGCTGTTGGAGGGAAGATCTATTACGGGTCAAGGAAGCTAGGGGCGGTCCCCAGATCCCCGGGAGCCACCACAGAACTGAGCAGGAGAGTGAGTCAGGGACAAAAGGGGCACCTTAATTTGAGCCGGGGTGCCTAGGAACGCTTGCTCCAAAAATGAAGAAAACAGACATATGAGACATGGAATTGGAGGCAGAATACAATGGCAGTTTAATGAGAAGATGCAACTTCAAAGAAACCGCAGAATAGAGACATAAAGTACAAAATACAGAATCCAGATAATCATACAGCTGTCATAATATTCTCTGTATCTCAATTAATGTACTGACAGAGAGAGAGAGAAAACACATCTATAAATGCATCATGAGAAACAAGTTACACCAAGGAAAATGTTACCTAGGAACACTCACGTTTACTCTCAGAGCAAGCATTCCTGCAATTACAATACAAAATCTTTTAAATGCAAAAGTAAAGAGAACAATGGTTAAACATAACATGACATTTCATATAGGTAAAATAGAATAAGATACTTCAAGCAAAGCAGAGCAAGACATTTTAAGCAAAGGAAGACAAGAGCTCCCAGCTCTTGGGGAAAACCTGCACTGCCTGTTAACCTACATACAGACGGCGAGGTAGTCCGTCGATATCTGTGGGTGCTCCCTTTTTATATCATTTTGTGGGCTCCTTTGCACGCTACATCTACCTACGTATGCTACCCAAAAGCTTCGTCTGCAGATTTTACCAGACATTTCGTCATTTACCCACTTAATGCTGACAATGGACTGGGTGAAAAGGTCAGTCTCTCAGGCCAATCGCTTATCGTAAGTTCCATAGAGCAAGCAGAAAATAATGGGTATTGTACGGGAATTCAATATATTCATGTATAAAATCTCCTCAGTTCTCTTAACTTGACGCTCTGCGGTTGCCACTTCCTTAAAAGCGGGAAACCTGCCCAGGAAGCAAGTACCAGTCCAGGATGCAGCCTACTGTATGTCGACAGCTTCAGGGGGATGTTGAACTTTGATACCGAGCACGGAGCACTCGGGTAGGGTGGGGGCTACTAGTTTGGATCAGAAGGCCTCTCAGACCTGCCTTCAGACTGCTATACACTAAAATTGCAGAGCTATGGTCAATTTAACAAAGAGGCCTACATATTGAACAGAAGGGCCTACACAGGGGTTTTATGCTGGCTGAGTGGTAAGGATGTCTCAGGATAATTATATAGCAACACAGGACCCGCTGGTCAATTTAATACGGCCTACAAATGCAGCTGGCAGGGCAAGGACAAGGGTCTCATACTTCAGGTGTGGACAGAACGGGCCAGGGGCCCCCTGTGATACAAAATCTACCCTCCTTCAAGGCTGTGGCAATGTAATAGACCATTGTGGGCAGAAGGAAGAGGCAATGGTAGTACAACCATACATGCCAACAGACCCGATTCAGCCAGGAAACGTCCAATGTTTTTAAGCTCAAATGGGCTTTATTTGATCTGTCTCCTGTCTACAATATCCTCTTTTTCAATGTAACTCAAAGGGGAAAATCAATACCCCAGTTTTTTTTCAAAATCTCCCTCTTACCAAGTTCAAAATGTTCGCAAGTATGGTACATTGGATCATGGAAGGAAATGGGATAGGGACATGGACTTGGATAACAGAGGACAGGAGGGACATGGAGAGGTGCACCAAACTGACCCTGCAGGGCAGGCATCAGGGTTTGCAGCAGCACAATACACCACACAGGGCATGCAGGACGGGAGTGCAGCACAACAATCCATTTAAAGCAAGAGGGAGGGGACAGGACCATGCACATGGACAACAGAGAACAGAGGAGCAAGAGGCAATGGTAGCTAGCTGACCATAATGGACAGACAGGAGAGAAAGCTGCAATATAACAGACCATAAAGGGCAGGAGGGACAGATCAGGGGCATTACAATGGAACAGACAAGCCAGGAGGGAGGGAGTAGGGCTGGGGGCAAGGGGGCAGGGCAGGAGCAGCAAGATAGCCATGGAGGTCAGGCAGGATGGGCACTAGAAGCAAGACACACCATGAAGAGCAACAGTGAGACTGTGATGGCATACACACAGACCATGGAGGGAAGGTGGGAGGGGGTCAGGGGCAGCTAACTGACCACACAGGGAAGGTGGGAGGGGCCATGGCAGCACAGAAGACCATGCATGGCAAGTGGGAGGGTTAGTGGCAGCACAATGGCTATGATGGGCAAGAAGGAGGGTGGAGGGGCATGCACAAAGGACGATGGAGGATAGAAGGAAGGGTCAGGACCTGTGCACAGACAAGAAAGTTCAGGGGAAGGGACCTCACAACAGACCACACGGGGCAGGCAGGAGGAGCAGTTGCAGCACAACAGACCAGGGAGGGCAGAAGGGTGTGGCAGTACAATGGACCATGTAGGACAGGAGGAAGAGGATAGGGGCATGGCATGTGGACAGGCAGGGTGGAGGTGGCAGGGACAGGTTACAGTCATCTGACAATGCTAGGCATGTGGGAGGGGAGTGGCAGCTCAACAGAACACTCAGAGTAGATAGGAGTGGCAGGTCCATGGGACATGGTGGGCAAAAAGGATGGAGCAGGGGCATGCACAAAGACATCGGAGGGCAGGGGGAAGGAGAATAGGGGAAGCAAGCTAAGCACAGAGTTTAAGCAGGAGGTCAATGATGGGGCATAGAATTGGGCAATGGAGGGCAGGAGGAGTGGACTGGTACATCATACTAAATTGAGGGCAGTGGCAGCACATCAGACCATGCATGGCAGGAGGGAGGAGGCTAGTCCATGGATTCACACAACAGAGGATAGGGAGGAAGGGGATGGGGCAGCAAGCTAACTGTTCAGAGAAGGCGGGTATTCGGAACTTTATTGTTTTTAAAACATTGTGTCTGTGCGAACTACTTAAAATATGAACAAGTATGCAGCATAATCTCACTTTTATTCAGGAAGAAGAGGACGTTTGTGACTGTGACTCCGGGCTCACTTGGCAGAAACACCCCCTGACCCTCCACCCCCTATCGCAAAATGTAATGCCCGTGAAAAGGGTAGGTGAACACAGTGTTATATAGAACATAGTCCTGAGAGCACGATTGAAAATGAAAACTAGATATAGTGTATGGTATAAACTATGCACCAAAAAGTGTGATATAAGATGAACCGGGCGTGAAATATAATATGCAATACATTGTGCGCAATGACAGATTCATGGGAGAGCGCGAGATAGCACAGGCACTAGCGCGTGCTATGCGATATGCGCCTTGGAGTGTAATATGCACAGGGCAGTGTTGTGTAACCTAACTAGTCTCTAAAGTTGTAATATAAAATATGTGCTGGGGAGTGTAACGTTGCATATGCACTGTGACAAAGATATGGATCCCAGATTGTAATATGTATGGCATAGCACTGTGCGTTATAACATAGGCATCGAGAAAGGCACGTTAGATGGGGCAATATAACCCGTGCGAAGACAAGTGTGGCATGACATATTCACGGGGTGGTGTTACAGTGCACATGGGCTAGAGAGTGTCATAGCATATGCACTAGCTAGTGGAATACAACACAGAGGTGTGTGGCACTCGGCAGGCAATGGTGGGTGTAACACAGCATTGGGCTCTGTCAGGAGCACGCTGTGACTCTCAAGTGATGTTCGTCCCCTTTCCAGAGAGTAAAATAAAAAGTATTACACATCCGGCAGTGGATGTGTGTTTTATTAACCGTGAGGGGGGTTTCTTGCATAGTTTTGGTCGAATTTTTGTCGAATCCCCTTTGAATGGCTTGGTGTGCATGTGTATTAAATGTGCCCGTCAATAGCTAACCATGTTTGTATAAATAAACGACAAGGGTGTCTACCAGGATTAGGCACGGTAGGGCATCAGACATGTCAGAGCTTCACTAGTGGTGTAAATACATTCCACGTGGATTCATTGCATGCATAGTCGCCTTTTAATGAATATCACGCAAATCGTCATGGTGATAGGTACGTACGGTTTGTCCAGCATGTCCTAGGTGTGTCTATAAATATATATTTTTTTAAAATAATAAAAAACAGTGGCCGGCCCTGGGGATTGGGGTCAAAAAAATATAATTAGGAGACTGGCCCTGGGGGATGGGGTCATCAGGGCCAATAAATTAGAATAAGAAGGGGAACCAAACAGCCCCCCTTCTTAAAAAACTAAAATAAATAAAAGACTGGCATCGTGCCGGAGGCCATGCCCCCTCCGTGCAGCACTCTGCAAACGCGCCCCCAACAGGCATCTCCAGTATGCGCCAGGGAGCTGCGCTGCAGCCAGGTGTTCTGAGGCCGAGCCCCTTTTTACACCTCTCTGCAACGCAGCTCTGTGGCGCTTACTGGAGGTACCTAGTGGTCTAGTTTGACCCTAGGGACCCTTAGGATTCAGGGGGACTTAATCTCTCAACTTAGAACAGCCACAGGGCGCGTTTACACAGTGGTGAAGGGAGGGGACGGGGCCTGAGGTGACGTGTGCAAACACGCACTATGGCACGTTTTAAATTGGGGATATAATTTCCCTTCAATACTGAGGGCCCCTGGGGGCTAACTAGCCCACCAAGTGCTTCCAGTAAGCGCCACTGAGCTGCATTGCAGAGAGGTGGTCCAGGCCGTGCCACTTTTTACACCTCTCTGCAACGCAGCTCTGTGGCACTTACTGGAGGTACCTAGTGGGCTAGTTGGACCCTAGGGACCCTCAGGATTCAAATGAACTTAATCTCCCAACTAAAAATGGACACAGGGCGTGTTTACACAGTGGTGAAGGGAGGGGACGGGGCCTGAGTTAACGTGTGCAAAAACGCCCTGTGGCCTGTTTTAAGAGGTAGTTTTAATCCCCATGCCCTATTATACACTAGGGGCTTACAGAGGAGGTCATGCTAATCACAGGGGGACCCCAACGCATAATGTTCCCTAGTGTATGTAGGTGTTTTCACTGTATTCTAAGTGTCTTTTAACATAGCACTGGCTCTAGGACTGGTTAGTCAGACTCAGTTACCACCAGTATCCGTCTGAAAAAGTTGAGGGTACAGGATGATTTTGCAACAAGGCTTCTTTCTGCTCTTCTTTTTGTTCTTTCTGCACGTTATCCTTCTTTCTGCACTTATCTTCGTATTTGAGGACTTCTGTTGCTTCTTTCTGCACTTCTTTTGTTTCTTTCTGTGCATTTTTTCTTCTTTCTTCACATGTCCTATCTCTGTAGGCATAGTTAGAAATTAGCATTTAAAAAACCTTTGAAATTCACAGAAAAAACCATAGGTTTCAGGCACGTTATAGTTAGGAATTAGCATTTAAAAAACCTCAGAAATTCACTGAAAAAACCATAGGTTTCAGGGGTGTTATAGTTAGCTGGACTTTTCACTTGTACAAAACCATTGAAATTCCCCCGTTATAGTTACTTCAGCTAACTATAACTCGCGCGCCCGCAATGCACTGATGATGACGTCACATATTACATCACTCATGACATGGTCAGTGACATCACTCATGACATCACTGATGACATCTCAAATGACATCACTGATGACATCACTGATGACATCATCCTTGTGATAGAGTGGCAGACCTCCTCTCACCCTAATATAACCTTTGATACACACATTCAAAAATAGAGACTAACATTTTCAAAACAATGGACATACCAATACCAGTTACAACAACCTCTTCAGTAATTCTAAGATCCACATACACATCCACTCATTCACCAACAGTCCTATACAGTCACTCATACATGTACTCACTCATCATATGTACTCATACACCTATACATCCTGTTACACAATGCCACTCATCCATAGAGTTACTCACACACATAGTCACTCATGCTAATAAAGAATCAAACATACATTTACTTGCATATACAGTTATACACACACCACCATACTTACTTCTACGGAAACTTACACATACTTAGTCTTTTAAACAATCACTTATAGAAACACATACTTATTCATACAGGAACTCTTTCAATCTCTCACTCTCACATATACTCACATATATACACCAATAGTCACATATACTAGTTTAAAACATATGTAGTTACTCATAAAGACACTATTGAGACAGTCATTCACTCACTAACACACCCATACACACACTCATCCACCCATACAGTCCTGCACACATGCTGTGTTCAACACATACAAACAGTGAGTCACTCATTCATGCACCTATGCACTACGTAATACCCCCACCGAACCATGCAGACACTCAGACTGATACTCAAAAAACCAACTAATAACCTATATAGACACCCATGTAGCTACTCACCAACCCATGCAGCCACTTATGCACAAAGTGAGAGACTGATACAGATATTTACATATTTAAACATTACTCACTAAGCCATGTATTCACTGTGATACACTTAATCAGTCAGTTACACAATCAATTTTTCAAAAACAAATCATCCATTTAGACACTTATATACCCATTTATTCTTCCATCGACCTTGAGATATACATATATAAAACATATTTAATTTTCAGAAAAACACACATTCACTGGATGATGTCATCAGTGATGTCATCAGTGATGTCATTTGAGATGTCATCAGTGATGTCATGAGTGATGTCACTGACCATGTCATGAGTGATGTAATATGTGACGTCATCAGCAGTGCATTGCGGGCGCGCGAGTTATAGTTAGCTGAACTAACTATAACGGGGGAATTTCAATGGTTTTGTACAAGTGAAAAGTCCAGCTAACTATAACACCCCTGAAACCTATGGTTTTTTCAGTGAATATATATATATATATATATATATTCACTGAAAAAACCATAGGTTTCACACATGTTATAGTTAGCTGGACATTTCACTCGTAAAAAACCATTGAAATTCCCCCGTTATAGTTAGTGCAGGCAACTATAACTCACGCGACCGCAATCCTCTGCTGATGCTAATACTGTATTTAGACACTTATTTGCCCATGTCTTCTTCCATTAAATTTTAGCTATACATATATTACAAATATTTTTTTTTCATAAAGACACATATGTCATCAGCAGAGGATTGCGGTCGCGTGAGTTATAGTTGCCTGCACTAACTATAACGGGGGAATTTCAATGGTTTTTTACGAGTGAAATGTCCAGCTAACTATAACATGTGTGAAACCTATGGTTTTTTCAGTGAATATATATATATATATATATATATATATATATATTCACTGAAAAAACCATAGGTTTCACACACGTTATAGTTAGGAATTAGCATTTAAAAAACCTTGCAAATTCACTGAAAAAACCATAGGTTTCACACATGTTATAGTTAGCGGAAATTTTACTGATAAAAAACCAATGAAATTCCCCCGTTATAGTTACTGCAGGCAACTATAACTCACGCGACCGCAATCCTCTGCTGATGCTAATACTGTATTTAGACACTTATTTGCCCATGTCTTCTTCCATACATTTTTAGCTATACATATATTACAAATATTTTTTTTTCATAAAGACACATATGTCATCAGCAGAAGATTGCGGTCGCGTGAGTTATAGTTGCCTGCAGTAACTATAACGGGGGAATTTCATTGGTTTTTTATCAGTAAAATTTCCGCTAACTATAACATGTGTGAAACCTATGGTTTTTTCAGTGAATTTGCAAGGTTTTTTAAATGCTAATTCCTAACTATAACGTGTGTGAAACCTATGGTTTTTTCAGTGAATTTGTACGGTTTTTTAAATGCTAAGTTACTTTACGCCATTCGTGGCGTGCGCGCCCACTTAACGCAGTTCGTTCTGTGCGCGCACGGTGCGCTTCGCGCACCGCGCGCCCACTTTACGCAGTTAGTGCCATGCACGCACGGTGGGCACGCGGTGCGCTACGTGCACCGCGTGCCCACGTTACGCTAGATGGGCCATGTACGCACGATGCGCTTCTCGTACCGTGCGCACATGGAGGACATATGATGCACTTCGTTTTGAAAGGTAATATTTTAATTTTTCGTATATTTTATAAGCCATGCACAAATGGTGCCCTTCGGGCACCATTTGCACACGGGGTGGAGAGAGTGTGGATAATTTTTTTTTTTTTTTGTTTTTTTTTTAATTTTAGTTTTTTTCAGCTGTGATAAGCCATGCACAATTGGTGGCCTTCAGCCAGCAATTACACACGGGGTGCAGAGAGTGTGGATGATGTTTTTTTTTTAAATTATTTTTTACCGTACGCGTACGGTAAGCGTAATCGGCGAAATTACCGAAAAAATAAAAATTCCGTTTTTGGCCTTGGAGGATCTTTGGGGACTCCCTCAACATGCCTATGTGTGTGGGAGCTGTCTAAACAGCCCCTTTACATGTTTTTGGGCATTAAATTTTGAAAAACGCTCTCAGTGCGAGAGAGAAAATGGCGGCCGCAGCTTCCTGGTTTCGGCCGATTCGAATGTTTACTAAGATCTAACAGCCAATCAGAATCGCGCTCGCGCACGCCACCGTACGCGTACGGTAAGCGTACCGTAAGCGCACCGTAAGCTGGCTCAGATATATATATTGATTTAAAGGCTATTTTCTCAGAATCTACTGAACAGATTTACACCAAACCTACAAAAGGCACTTCCTTGACCTGAGGACTACCTCTCTGCTAAATTTCTAGTAATTCTGTTCAGCCGTTCGGGCTGTAGCCCTGTCTAAAGGTCCTATGGAAAAATGCATGGGAAAAACGCGTTTTGGGACCCCCCTTTTATCTCAGCCCCCGCTTGACGAATCCCCCCGAGACTTTCAGGGTAGGAGCGGAGCGTAGCGCCCCACCTATTTTGAAAAATTCGCGAGGATTCGTCGACCGGCTCAAAAGTTATTCAAAATAGAATGTTGCGGATTTCCTATGGAAACGTGGTCCTAACTATAACTACCTACTGGCGACCGCCAGTAGGTAATATATATATATATATATATATATATTCACTGAAATAACCATAGGTTTCACACAAGTTATAGTTAGCTGGACATTTTACTCATAAAAAACCAATGAAATTCCCCCGTTATAGTTAGTGCAGGCAACTATAACTCACGCGACCGCAATCCTCTGCTGATGCTAATACTGTATTTAGACACTTATTTGCTCATGTCTTCTTCCATTAAATTTTAGCTATACATATATTACAAATATTTTTTTTTCATAAAGACACATATGTCATCAGCAGAGGATTGCGGTCTCGTGAGTTATAGTTGCCTGCACTAACTATAACGGGGGAATTTCATTGGTTTTTTATGAGTAAAATGTCCAGCTAACTATAACTTGTGTGAAACCTATGGTTTTTTCAGTGAATTTGCAAGGTTTTTTAAATGCTAATTCCTAACTATAACGTGTGTGAAACCTATGGTTTTTTCAGTGAATTTGTACGGTTTTTTAAATGCTAAGTTACTTTACGCCGTTCGTGCCGTGCGCGCCCACTTCACGCAGTTCGTTCCGTACGCGCACCGTGCGCGCACAATGAGCACGCGGTGCGCTTCGCGCACCACGCGCCCACTTAACGCAGTTAGTGCCGTGCACGCACGGTGGGCACGCAGTGCGCTACGCGCACCGCGTGCCCACGTTAGGCTGGATGGGCCATGTATGCACGATGCCCTTCGTGCACCGTCCGCACACGGAGGACATATTATGCGCTTCGTTCTGAAAGGTTTTCTATTATTTGTTCTCTTGAATGTGATATGCTATGCACAGAAGGTGCCCTACGGGCACCTTTTGTACACGGGGGGGAGAGTATGGATTATTTATTTTTTTAATTAATTTTTTACCGTACGCGTACGGTAAGCGTATTCGCAGTTTTTTCGAGAAAAAAAATAATTTATTTTTTGGCCTTGCATGGCCTTCTGGCACACCATAACCAAGGCTAGGTGGTTTGGAGCTGTCTAGCCTGCCCCATTTTTATGATATCCACCTTTGTTTTTCCTCCACCCCTCCAAGTGCGAGAGAGAAAATGGCGTCCGACACTTCCTGGTTTCGACCGATTCGAATGTTTACTAAAATCGAACAGCCAATCAGAATCGCGCTCGCGCACGGCACTGTACGCGTACGTAAGCTTACCGTAAGCGCACGGAGCGCTGCCACAGATATATATATTGATTTAAATGCTATTTTCTCAGGAACTACTGAACAGATTTACACCAGACCTACAAAAGGCACTTCCTTGACCTGAGGACTACCTCTCTGCCAAATTACAAGTAATTCTGTTCAGCCGTTCGGGCTGTAGCTGTGTCTAAAGGTCCTATGGAAAAATGCATGGGGAAAACGCGTTTTGGGACCCCCCTTTTTTCTCAGCCCCCGCTTGACGAATCCCCCCGAGACTTTCAGGGTAGGAGCGGAGCGTAGCGCCCCATTAGTTTTGAAAATTTCGCAAGGATTCGTCGACCGGCGCCAAAGTTATTCCAAATAGAATGTTGCGGATTTCCTATGGAAACAGGGTCCTAACTATAACTACCTACTGGCGACCGCCAGTAGGTAATATATATATATATATATATATATATATATATATATATATATATATATATATATATATATATATATATATCAAACCACAAACTGCTCAGCAGATGAGGGTGCACTCAGGGGGTCGCAATCCTCCGTGGGCGCCACCTGCACCTCGACCGGCGAGTATGCCTAACGCGTTTAAGGAATCACCCTTAATCATAGGCAAAAACACTCTGCAAGTTGCACAGCTGCAAATACTTTATTAACAAATGGTTGCCCGCCAATGGGCTTCTAAATAGAAAGTGGTTTGATGTATTGCGCGCCGGCTTCGGCCGCGGAGGGTTGCACCACCCGAGGATGAAACGGGGGCTATAGGCGGGATGAATATCATCATTGCTGATGCAGGGAGGTCGACCATGGATTTTGGATGCCACCAACGCCTCGCAGCCCATCCAGGGCTGATGTGATGGATACATACCGCCCATTGGGGTAAAGAGACTGGCTGCGATACTACGAGTCCCAGCAGGCATCGGGACTTTCTATTTAGAAGCCCATTGGCGGGCAACCATTTTCTAATAAAGTATTTGCAGCTGTGCAACTTGCAGAGTGTTTTTGCCTATGATTAAGGGTGATTCCCGAAACGCGTTAGGCATACTCGCCGGTCGAGGTGCAGGTGGCGCCCGCGGAGGATTGCGACCCCCTGAGTGCACCCTCATCTGCTGAGCAGTTTGTGGTTTGATACATATATATATATATATATATATATATATATATATATATATACATCACACGATCTCCTCCTTCTCCAAAGTAGACAAGGGGACACAGCGGGGGTTTTCAGGATACAATTTAATTAAATAATGGCATAACGCGTTTCGGCGATAAGCCTTGCTCACATGCCTTTGATATCTTGTTGGTCTTGACTGTTCTTTTGTAGGTGTGTCCCACCGATCCCATTGGTGTGAACACAGCTGACCCAAGTTCATGCAGAGAGTCCACCTTTTCAGCCCTCCTCATGGACTGGACCTCCCAAGATGCATTGTTCTTGTTTGCTGGGTTGTCTCTTAGGATTTATTCCTCTCAAAGTGAGTATGGGCTTTTCTAAAAAAAATGAACGCGGTCATTCTTGCCTGTCGTTTTCCAGCCTGGTATCTGTTACAGCATAAAACGGCATCCTTGCCCCCTTCATCCAGCCTCACATGCCACAGTTGAGCAATCCCGGAGGTGTCGAATAAGTGTGCACGCCTCTCCGTGCAGTCACGGACTGTGTTACCAGCAGTATTCCTAATCGCTGCGGCTGACGGCAGTCCCGGGGCTTCCACTTCCATGGAACTATTGAAATTCACTTTGCCAACAAAGCCTCCGAATGCTTAAGGACGGGTCCCCTGTGTGCTGCTGACCACATGCGTTATATTTCACACGATCTCCTCCTTCTCCAAAGTAGACATAAATATATATACTACGTACTTGTGATCGCCAATAGGTAATTATAGTTAGGACCTAGTTTCCATAGGAAGAGCATTTTTTGTTTTGCTAATAGCTTTGGCACCATTTGACGAATCTTCACGAACTTTTAAAAACTACTTTGCTGCTCACTTCAGCTGTAGTCTAGAAAGTTTTAGGTTTAGGTTGATTCATCAAGAAAATGAAATGTACTTGTAAATGAAGTGTACACATTCAGCAGTCAGGAAAGTAAAATTAAAGCACTTTTTTGTAATTCT
The DNA here is from genome assembly GCF_964204655.1 of Triturus cristatus. Classification (NCBI taxonomy): domain Eukaryota; kingdom Metazoa; phylum Chordata; class Amphibia; order Caudata; family Salamandridae; genus Triturus; species Triturus cristatus. The sequence goes on from NC_140582.1 coordinate 319,962,577, forward strand.
GAAGTGTGATGGAAACAAAGATTTTAAAAGGATCACAACAAATCAAAACACTTTACTTGGTGATGCACAAATGATATATATTCCCTGAAACCTGATTTCCACATATGATCATTTGTATGCAGTATAGTTCGATCGGAAACCTGTATGTCTGCGCAAATTCAGTGGCCATTTGTGAGAAATTGGGTTATTGGTTGACTTGGGTCTGATCCATGGTCAAGTAACAGCCACAAATCCCTTGCAGGATAATCCACAAAAGTCACTACATTAACCTGTGCTTAACCCTGGGTAACTTAGCACAAAAAGCAGTCAGGCTAACTTAGGGGCAGTCAGTCAAATATTCTTTATTCGTTTTTTTCTTAACCATAAAAGAGCACATTAGACATTCAAATAACATTGTGAATAAATACTATGTATATATAAAATGAGTCACAATAAAGTTTTTGAAAAATCCGGAAACAAAGTGCCAACGTGCAAGCATTCATAAATTCCTATTAAGGACACAACTGATGTCCGTTATATATTACCACTAGAATTCAAATAAGTACATTGAGTCTCACTAAAATCCATAAAAAATAAAAGCAGCATACAATATATATTAATTTCATTGGGCCCACCAATAGTAGATTAACATCATATTAATTCAATGAAGAAACATCAAAGCCACAAAATTAGGGGTAAAGTGCATTGTGCAAACTAAAAAATATAAACTTCATCACCAAATAGTGGGAAGATTTATTCATTTCTCTACTAGATTTCGTAACCAAACTGCAGAGGAAATACATTTATAAACCATTTGGCATATATAGACTGTTTTTAAAAGCTGAAAGTGATGCAGGGCCGGCCATTTCTTAATATTCAAAGTCCTTAATAATGGAATAATAAAATCTCTACGGGGTTTGGACAAAAGAAAAGAAAATGCAACATGTTTTGATGTGACATAGAGTCACATGGACATAAATGAAGCTCAGAGTCACAATATGCTTTACGAGGATAAAAAACCAACAGATGTGCTATACTGAACCTAAATCTAACAAGATAAAATCTTTTCAGGATGGCTAAAAGGAAACAGTAAATAAGGCTCTAAACATTCAGTGCAAACTTGCGGCAGGTATTCCTCTACACTCCTCTTGCCCAACTCTCTGCGCTCATTATTCATCTCTTTTTTTTAAGTTTTAAAGGAAAGTTTATTGAATGTCAATTACAACAGAATAACAATAGAACATAATGTCTAAATACAGCAAAAGTGCAAAAAATGTCATAAGCGAGGGGAAGGAATAAAGAAAGAAGGGAAAGAGATAGAAGGGAGAGGGAAAGAAAATATCAATTTATAGAACAAAACATATGCATTAAAAATGTAATCATTGGTATACAAAAGTATACACAAATACACAAAAATATACAAAAACTCCTCCAATAAAGATGCATAAAAGAAACATAAGACAATTTATATAAATATATATATGAAACCATCAGGAATACTTTCATGGAGGTTTGGGAACTTCTTCTGTACAAGGGGTATGTAAAGGTAGGGATCGAGCAGATATGTTTAAAAGATTTGTGATGGGTAACCATAGTAAATCGCATTTAATAGCAAGTGTAATGGGATAAACATAGGCCCTATCTAATCTGTGATGATAACAAACCCCATACCACCAAGCTTGAAAAGAAACACTTGAGGCATCCTTCCAAGATTTAGTGATTTGTTGAAACGTTACGGCTATAAGTAAATCAATAATGGATGTGTTAGTAATGGAGGAAGACCATATGTCTGAGAGACCTCCTAAGAAAATATGTGAAAAAGTAAAGGGGAAATGGGTAGAGAAAATATTATTAATCTGTTTCCACACATTGGTCCAAAACTTATAGATCACCGGACAAGTAAATAACATATGTTTAAGATCTGCCAGTGAAGCTGAGCAAGACCAGCAAGTGGAGGGAATAGAGAGATCAATTATATGCAGTTTGGCAGGAGTGATCAAAAGTCTATTATATATAAAAAATAACGTTTGAGTTGTGTTTGCTGCTCTAGATGATTTCCTTATCTTGGTCCAAATTTTTTGCCACATTAAAACAGAAAATGATTCCTCTAAATCTGATTCCCAGTCTTTTTCTATTTTAGATTTATCTCGAGTGCTAGAGGTATCTCGTAACTTTTTATAGATTTGAGAAGCGGAGGAAGAAGAAAGTAAATAAGGGAGAGTAAGAGGAGAAGAGTTGATATGAGTGATGGAATCAGAAAGGGCATCATAACTATTTTGTGCAACCGTACACAATAGTCTATATTTGGATTCAAAGGATACTGGTAAAGAAAAGCGGGATTGAAGTATAGAGAAGGAGATACAAGTACCTTCATGAAAAAGTTGGTGAGTCCAATTAAGACCGAGATCTTTCCAGTCCTTCCAAAAAAGCGTCTTGTTTCTAACTTTAATAAGGGGATTATACCAAATGGGGGATTGTAAGAAACGTGAGCGATCGTCTAAACCCTTCAGGAAATGAGGAGAAAATATTTTCCGAGAGTTTTTAAGAATAGGGAGAGAGAATTTCTTGGGAATATGGGACAATGACACAAATTCTTCAAAAGTGAAAGGATGAAAGAAGAAGGATTCAACCTCTACCCACAAAGGCTGAGAAGTGATATCAGACACATGTTCAGATAATAAGGAAACAGAATGTTTAAGAAAAAATGAAGTATGATAAGAGGCGAAATCCAGAAAATTAACTCCACCCAAATGTTTAGGACATTTAAGTTTAGCAAATGACATCCTAGCTTTCTTATGTTGCCATAAGAATTTTGATAATGTAGAGAAAATATTTTTATAACAGGATTTAGGGACATTAACTGGAAGATTAGAGAGATAAAACAAAATTATTGGAACTAACATCATTTTAATAGAGTCTAGTCTACCCCACCAGGATAAAAACAAGGGATGCCAACGAGTTGTAGTCATTTAGAGTCGTTTGTAGATTTTTTATATTTAGTGTTACAGTGTCTTTAATAGAGGATTTGAACCATAAACCTAAGTATTTGATCTTAATCGGACTCCAATGAAAAGAAGAAGCCAAAAAATCTGCATGGAAACAAAATGTATTCCGAGGGAGAATTTCACATTTATCCATATTAAGTTTGTAACCTGATACCATCGCAAAATCAGAGACTTCTGATAAAAAAGATGGAATTGAGGATTGGGGGTTAGAAATGAATAAAAGAATATCGTCTGCATAGGCAGAAAGTTTCAAATGTTTATCCCCATAAGGGAAGACGGTAATATCTTTATTCATTTGAATTCTTGTTAAGAAAGGTTCTAATGCCAAAATAAAAAGAAGAGGAGAAAGAGGACATCCTTGTCTGACACCTCTGAAGAGGGGAAACGAAGAAGAAACAAGGCCGTTTGCTAAGATAAAAGATCTAGGAAAGGAATACAATAAAGAAATATAAGAAAGAAATTTCGGGCCAAAACCAAACCAAACAAGAGCTGCGAATATAAATTGCCAATTAACCCTGTCAAATGCTTTTTCAGCATCTAATGCAACAGCAGCTAAAGAATGCTGGTAGGAATTGGACTTACTAAGTACATTGAAAAAGAGCCGGGTGTTGTCAGAAAGGTGACGACCCTTAATGAAACCGCATTGTTCTTTACCAATTAATTTAGGTAAAATTTTGTCGAGACGAAGCGCAAGAATTTTTGCAAATATTTTTTAATCCAGGTTGATTAAAGAAATAGGTCTATAATTTTTACATAAAGTATGATCCTTATTATCTTTAGGAAGGAGGCAGATTAAGGCCTCCTGAAAGGAGCCTTCAGATTTTTTGGACGATATAAAAAATGAAAATAATTGGTGAAGTTTAGGAACAAGCAGATTGGAAAAATGTAAATAGAATTCTATCGTGAAGCCATCTGGCCCAGGAGCTTTGCCTTTTTTAAGCACCTGAATGGATTCCAGAATATCTTTAGGGACTATATCCGCTTCTAAGGAGGCAAAATCTGTTTCTGGAAAGGAAGGAGAGGGAATAGAGGATAAATAATGATCAATGTCAGTTAATAGGGGAGGAGATTCCGGAGTATAAAGATTTTGATAAAAGTTAGTGAATTCCATCAGAATATCTTCATCTTTATGAAGTGTGATATTGGATGAGGAGACAATAGACTCGATTTTTGTGCGGTCTCTTTTAACTTTAAGATACTTGGCAAGAAGATTGCCTGCCTTATTTTGTGCGCTGTAATACTTAGCACTAGATTTAAGTAAATATAAATTTGCAGATTCCGTGGAGAGTTGATTAAAAGAGAATTTGGCCATGAGAAGTTTATCTAAGTCTGATTGAGATTTAGTTAAGTAATAAGAATGTTCCAATTGTTTAATTTGCGTATTAATTGACTGCAAGGAATGAGAGGCGGTGCGTCTTTTACGGGAGACAAATGAAATAATGAAATCTCTAGAAGCAGCTTTAAAAGTGTCCCATAACATCTGAGGGGATATCAGAGGAGACTCATTTTCTGTAAAAAATAGGGATGAAAAATCAAGGGAGGCTGGGGTAAATTTGGGATCCAATAGGAAAGAATTATTAAACCTCCATCTCCTAGTACCTTTTATGGGGGGGAGTAAATCTAAACGCAAGGAAACTGGAGCATGATCAGAGATTAAAATAGAGCCTATTTCAGAGTGGGTAATATGTTGGGTCAAGGCTTTAGAAATAAAAATGTAGTCAATCCGGGACTGGGAAGAGTGAGCAGGTGAGTAATATGTGTATTCCCGAAGTGTAGGATGGCAGAGTCTTCAGGAGTCAACAAGAGATCGTTGAGATATAGTGGAGGTAAATTGAGTGTGCATGAGAGAGGGTGAGAAATGGGAATTGGACCTTCTATCTAAAATAGGATCCATAATCGTGTTACAATCACCCCCTAAAATGAGATAATCATCAGAATATTGCATCAATGAAGCAAGCATCTGAGGCCAAAATAATTTGTCTTGTATAGTGGGAGCATACAAATTAAAAATAGTTAAAGGGATTTTATCAATCAACAAAGATACAGTAACCCACCTACCATCAGAGTCGTTGTCTTGGTTTATAACTTTGATATTTAACCGCTTATGACAGAGAATAGCAACACCATTACGTTTCCCTGAACCAGGAGACGCAAAAACATGATCTACCCAATTACGGCGTAATTTGGTAACTTCAACCTCTTTTATATGAATTTCTTGTCATAACACAATATCTCCTTTTAAGTTTGCTAAATGAGATAAAACACGTTGCCGCTTAATGGGGGAACCCAAACCTTTAACATTTCAAGTAAGTATATTCAACGACATCTAAAAATATAAATTATATCAGAAAAGTTGTGTGAGAGTCAATTATGTACAAGAGTAACAAAAAATAAAACATCATATAATAATTTGGGAGAATGACATTGCAACTAGAGGAGTATTGGTAGAATAAGGCAAAGAAATATGAAATAAGAAAGAGTAATGAAATAGGGAGATTGAAAGTAGAAAGGTATGAAATGGAAAAAGTGAGAATTAGAGATAAGTAAGAAGAGAAATACCAGAGTTAGAAAAGAGGCCAGAAAGAGAAGCGAAAAGAATAAATAATAGAAAGGAAAAGTAAAAAGAAACGCGTATTACAAACAACAAAGGGACAAAACAAAAGAAACATTTGATGAAAAAATATGATAACAAAAAGACATACCACAAGAAAAGATGAAGAACGGGGTTGGTGGAGCCACATAAGGGAGATAAGACACTGAACGGGAGATCTCAGGACGAGACGGTAAGGAAGGGACATCCGCTAGGCAAGCTGAGGAGAACAAGGAACGACGAGGGACCACAAGACCGCTACCTGATGAAGGGAAGAAAAAGGAACATATTAATCCAACATAATGCTACATAATACATTAGGAAAGAAATTAAACATCACTAAGGGCGAAGCAAACAGATACTACTGAAATAAATAAGTCTGTCATGATTGAGGCACTTCCATGGACTCTGTTCTGCAGCTGTTCAAAAATTGTTGGAGAAGCGCTGGATCTTCATAACTGGTTGTTTTATTATTATAAGTCACTTTGAAGAGACAGGGATGGAACAAACCGTAGCGCGCTTTTAGGCTGCGTAACGCAGGTCTCATCTCCAAGAACTTTTTCCGACGTTCAGCAGTTGTCTTGGCATAATCCTGAGCAAAGAAGAGATTAGAACCATTCCAAGAAATTTTCCCTCGTTGCTTGGCAGCATGAAGGACTCTGAGTAAATCCGTATACTCCAAAAAATACAAAATAACTCCTATCGGCTTAGTAGATGATGATGAAGAAGAACGGGCTAACTGACCTAAACGATGCGCCCGTTGGATATTCAATGAAGGGGTTTCAGGAAGACCCAGAAGAGTTGGCAAAAAAGACTGAAAAAAGGAAATTGGATTAGAACCTTCAAGTCCTTCAACTACTCCGTAAATGCGTAGGTTATTGCGCCTGTTGCGATTTTCTAAATTTTCAATCTGCTGTTTAAGTTGATCTATCTCTTTAGAGATGAGAGGAACTTGATTTGTAAGCCCTTGAACAGAATCAACACGCATTTCTAGGTCTCCAACTCTCTTTACAGTGAGAGACCAATTGACTTCCAGATTCTGAAGTCGGACGTTAGTTTCCTCCATATGTGGTTTGAGAGCACAAATTTCGTCAAGAAGGAGCTCCATAGATATTAGGGATGATGAATTAGTAGGAGAAGGTGGGTTAGCTTTCACTCGTTTGCCAGAAGTAGACGGTGACGCAGAAGGTATTTTGGAGCCTTGTTTAGTGCTTACGTATGGGTACGCACTGGTAGTACACATACGTGTAGGCACTGGTAGTACACATACGTGTAGGCACTGGTAGTACACGTACAGGTAGGCACTGGTAGTACACGTACGGGTAGGCACTGGTAGTACACCTACGGGTACGTGTACTACCAGTGCATACACGTATGTGTCAAACGCACTGTGCAACTGGTGCCATACGGGTACGTGTGAAACGCACCGTACCTGTGTGTGGATTTGAAAATTACATAGGGGACACATAAGGGACAAGTATTAGGCACTAAGTGCATGCTGGTTGTCATGGATACAGAGTTTTCAGTTCAAATTTTTCCATCAGGTGTCCTGGAAAAGTCAGTTGGCCACAAAATACAATGTTGCAAAGTGGTTGTTGTCTTGACATGATGCTCAAAATTTGAACGATGCAAATGCTGTCACTGGTGTATGTGGAAAGGGATTGGAGTAAACGTAAGATGCGAATGAATCTGACCAATCACTATGTACTCCTCCAAATGAATGCCCCTCAGCAAGACAGATATAAGTCAGCCAGAACCCATGAGAGGGCACTTGCCTGCACAACTTTCCTGTTGACAACACTGCTGCTGTCTGTGCTTCCTCTGGCACCATGTCAAGGTCTGTGGAGAGGGCCCAGCCATTCACCCAGGAGGAGAATGAGGCATTGCTGGATGTCCTCCTCCCACAGTATACCAGCCTGTATGGGAGACCAGGGGAGCAGGTGAGTGCTGACTCCACTACCTTTGAATGTGCACCTTTTTTGTGACTGTCACTTCTGGCATTGTGTTTAGGTGTGACAGACATGCAATGTTGTTTAGAGTGGGTCCCAGGGGGGAATGGCTCATGTCTCCCATGCAGAGCATGATGTAGTTCATGTGTGCACTCCTCACTTGCATCGTGCTTACTGTGACATTCACTGCATAGTGCATGACACATTCAGCCTGGCTAATCCTTTGTGGCATTTTTTGTCTATAGTCCTGAGGTGATTCAGTGGTCCCCCCGGTGTGACAGGTGACTGTACCCAGAGATGTGTGTGAGTTGAGTGGAGCTGTGGTGAGAGTGTCCAAGTGATGTGTACGCCCCCTGGACATTGATGTGTGTGACTGTTCCTTGTCATGTGGGTGAGTGTCTATGTGAAGTGTTGCACCACAGCTGCATGGAGGAGGCAACAGCTCTACCCATCTGATGTGAGAAGTAAGCCGTGCTGTGTGTCTGACTTGCTGAGCTCGCCCCACACCTGTGACACCCCACAGGCAAGTGGCACATGTGCAGAGTGAGCTTTGTATCCGCTGTTGCCAATGGCAGGTGATTAATCTGTGCCTGTGTGTGTCTGTGTACTCTGCTGAGGTTGCGTCAGTGGCCTGGGGATGTAACTGCTTGGAGGTGCTGTCCATCAGCCTGGTGTTGCTTGCAATGCACAGTGTGTGTGCCATGATCATGGAGTGTGTCGCACCCCTCATGCCACCTGTGTACTTTAAATGCCATGTAGTGCATTGGGGCTTCCACAGAGGCCAATGTCCATATGACAAAGATGCTATTCCTTGGCAGCATCCTATGTCCTGTTCAACATATCAAAGATGTTCAAATGTGTGTCTCTCTGACATGGAGCAGGTGTAGTGATGTTGTCTCACTTTGTCATCCTCACAGGTAACTGCCTACGTGAAGGGGGATATCTGGAAGTGGGCCGTCAGGGCCGTGAGATCGGTGGAGGGTCGCAGTCGGCGCCTAGCCCAAGTCAGAAAACGGTGGCAGGACATCCGGTGCTGGACCCGGGGGATCGCCTGGGTCCTGCCGGGGGACTCACCTCCACGCCCCCACGGCGGGCGCCGATGCCTGGCCCACCAGATGAGGCGTGTCCTGGCGGTGGTCTTCCCTGACATGGATAGGCAGTTACAGGAGAGACAGCAGCAAGGAGGGGGTAGGTACATGTGTGTTTGTTGTGTGTCACCAGCTTTTGGAAGTGCTCAGTCGCCTGGATTCACTGCCAGGGTTTATATGTGCAGTGCATATCCTGTTCCCCCAAGTCAACCGGTGCTGTTCTTCCTCCCTTCCCCTCCTTGACATGTGTTCCCTGGTCTGTGTGTAATCACTATTGCACATGGTCATCTAGGCTGCCAGTTAATCCAAGTGCACATTGCTTTCTGCATCATGTGTGGGGGTGGTCTGTGACATGTGTTGGTACCTTGCCTGTGCCCTGTCCTGTTCAGTCATTTGGGGGTCCATATTTGTTGGCACTGATGCTGAGTCTCAACATAGGAGTGTGAGGTTTCAAATTAACAGACTTGCAGCATGCATGACCGATGTTGTGGCCTCAGACATGATGTGCATGAGTGGGAGATATGCATAGTGCCGGGACGGTTGCTCATGTTACAGTCAGATCATTCCAGGACCATGGAGCAGTGTGCCCACTACAGTCCCCTGAGCCACCCTTGCCTCGTAATCATGTGTGTCATCCAACACTGTGCCCATTCTCTGTGTGTTCAGCATAGGTTGTCCTCTGTGGCATTGTTCCCTGGCCTCATTTGTATTTATCTAAAGTGTGCTACATGTGTCCACTGGACAGGGTGACCCCATTTGGCTTGTGCATCCTCACACTGGGCAGTGCCTGTGTGTCTATTTACAACTATCTGTTGATGGTTGTTTATCACAAATATGTGTTGGCAGCCTCACAAGGTGATGTGGAGTACATTTTGGAATTCTTGATGCACATTTTTGTAAACCCTGATTAAGAGGTGTCAATTCTTGATCTGTCTCAATCACATTGTCTCAGGTATGAGGGGTTTTTGCGGGCGAGGCCTACATGTCCAAACCTTATGTCTCCTTGCCAGGTCTGACCTGTGTGTGATAATTGTCTGGACAGACACTCAACATGCAGTGACCCAGTTATGTTGTGCAGGCTTTCATGTTTGTGCTTTGCAGCATGTGTCAAAAGTTTAAATACATGATTCCTGCTCTTCCATTTTTGGCACCAGTGTGTGGTCCAGTTGCTACATAGTTTGGTCTTTGTGTGCTGACATCTGTGTGGACATTCTTGCTTGCCATGAGGGTGTCTCCTCAGTGCAGGTGTGCCTTATTCCGACACAATTGCAGGCCCATTAGCTTATGCATTGTCCTGTGTTTGGACATGTGTGCCACTCCACATGACAGGCAGTGGGTCAGATGTGTTGCCAACTGTGTCATCATGGTACGGATGGCCATGTGACAGGTGGCATGATTCAAGTTGTTAGTCAAGAAGTCTTGTACCTTGGCACTCACTACACTTGTCAACATGTCTTCATGTTTTCAATGCTTGACTTTGATGTTTTGTTGTGAAGGACAATAATGTGCCTGCATGACAGATGTCTCCCAAGGAAGGGCACAAGAAACCACCTTTACACTTTCAGGGGTCACGCTATCACATTTTAAAGAAAGGCACAGTTCGCTTAAGACTGTTTTTCAGATTATACATATCCATGTTCACACAGTGTGGTGGCATTTGGGTAAGTCCTTGGTTGTTGCTGATACCAACTTACGAGTGTCAAGTCATCCAGACCGCCGTGGTGCCATGTATATGTACTTACTGAAACCCCATTTCTTTCTAACAGTGGCTTCTTTGAATAAGGCTGGCAGCCCATACAATGACTGTGTAAATGTAGTTTTGTGTGCACCTCCTTGTGTGACTTCTTTTATACAGGCACATGTGTGTTCTGTTCACAAAGTGGCACATTCACACATTCTAAACATGTAGATTGTGTAAAGTGGTGTGATTCCCAAGGGATCACAATGTATTTCGTTTGGGTTTCCAAAGTACTTACAGGTCTCTGAGTGTGGGGACACCTTCAGCATTGAGATCTGTTATTTAGCCTTGGGTGCACCAATACTGTTTCTTTCCCAGTAAACAAGAAGTGGCATGCCTTCATAGTATTGCTGTGCTCAACTGTTCCCAGACACTAGCTTCTCAGGATATTTCTAAATCAAGTTTTTGGCTGTTGTGTCCTATTTCTCCTTGCTTCCAAGTGGCATGGTGGGTCAACCAACTGGGGAGTACAGGGCTTACATATGTGCGGAGTAATCTAGATGTTACTCATGATGCATTGCCTGATATGCACTGTGACCTATTTTGTTTGGACTCATGTTTCAGATGTATACAGGTGACTGATTATTTTCTGTATCTTCACCTTGCCCACAGCATCATCGGAGGACACCGAGGGAGACACCTGCACGGACCTGGAGGAGGGATCCAGCACCGGTGCCACCAGTGCTGGCGAGTCTGCGGGAGCAAGTGGCGCGGAGGGCGAGGGGAGTCAGGCGGAGGACCTGTCTGGTGGCGACACCGACTACGACGCTGACGGGTCCGAGGCTGAACTCATCGAGGGGGCGGAGGCTGCTACAACACCTGGCAGCAGCACAACATCTGTCCCCGCCTCCTCCATTCCCATCACCGCCCTACCAGTTGCTCCGGTCCCTTCTGTCCGTACAGGGCACCACCATGTCTCCTTCGTAACAGGCACCACACCCCCTGCCCCTATCACCCCTGCTGCCCTCACTGCAGAGTCTGTGGACATTCAGATGCAGTTGCAGGTTGGCCAGACATCGATGCTGTATGTCCTCCATGGCCACACCAGACTGCTGACACAGATGGTGTCGTTCATGGAGGGCATGTCAGCAGCGATGTCTGACCAACGGATGTTGCTGAGGTCCATGGACTCTTCACTGACGGCAGCAGTGAGTCTCCTGCAGCTCTTCGTCCCCCCCTACCCCAGCCCCATCCACACTTCCCACTCCCATGCCTGTCCCATGCACACCCAGACATTCCCAAGCACGCACCCCACCAGACACAGGCAGCACACCAACACGTAAGGGCAAGCACACACCTTCTGGCATGCACACTCAGGGGGATACAGGCACACCCACTGGGTCTGGGGCACACAGACATACACGCAGCCACAGTCTGAGTCCGCATGCCTCACTACCCAGTCCCTCCAAAAGCACTCCCCTGCCACACAATCAGACAAGGAGAGCTACATGTCTGTGCTGGGACTCAGCCCCACTGGGTCACCAGCCCACAAATGGGCAAGGCACTCCCCGGGTAGGGGAGTTGAGTCCCCCCATGTCCACCCCCTCCCCCAGTAGCGCTGCACCCCATCCCTCCGACTCCCCCCCTCCTTTGTGCCTGTGGTTTCTTCTGGTGCAGGGGATACTCTGGACGCCCTGGCAGAAGTGTGCAGCGCCGAGCTCACCTCCACCCTTGTTGCTGCCCCACCCCCTGTGGTGGAGGCGTCCGGCCCTGCACCCACCACACCTACCCTTACACCTCCTTTCCCTGCGGTGCCTGGTCCTTCCCCACATGATGCCCCCCCCCCCCCCAGTCGACGAACCCGAGGGTTCAAATGTGCAGGCAAGCTAGGGGAGACGCGTGCCCATGTGTCCCCCCCAAGGACTTCTATTCTGGACTGGCCATTGGCCTTTGTATATAGTGTTCTTGAAAAAAAAAAATGTTATGCTGATTAAAGCATTTTCTTTTTACTTTGAACACTATTGCATTTCAGGTATTGATGTTGGTGCTGGTGCTCCAGGAGTTGGGGTTCTGGTAATGTGTTATGTTTCAGGCAAAGGTTCAAGTCTGATGGTCATGAGGTGGACCATGGGATCTGCGTGCCATCACAAGGTCTCTGCAAAGGATCTTTGGTCATGTGTATTATTTGTTTTTTGATACATTGCACCAAGGAGTGTCCCTTCCTCTGTGGCACATGACATCTTCCCTGCAGAGAGTTGCACAATTGTTGTGCTGACCTGTGTATACATTCCCTTTGTTGGTGACGGATCCCTTCAACTATGGCGTTGCCTGCTCAGCAATGTCTCCGGCTGCATCGTCTGTGCCATCCTTGCTAGTCACTGTACTTGTGTATTGAGTATGTTGCCATGCCTTCATGGAGAAATTCTCCCTTTTCCGCACTATGCATGTGTGTAATCCCAGCCTAGTACACATATGGTACTTGTTCTGCAGGGTGTTTGGGCACCTGACTCACAATTGTGGGCATTGCATCTGTGGGAACTCCACCCTATTCCTTCCATGAGAGACAACATCTTGGTGGCTGTCTCAGCACCTGTACATTCCTATCAGTCCTGGGATGTGCATGACAGTGTGTGTTCCCTTTGGCTCTCTTAGTTTAGTAGGCATTGACATTACTATACAGTCTTGTGGCATGATCTCTGTGTGTGTATTGTGCTGCATCCGCCAGGGGTGGGTATGCATGTGTCATTTGTCCTCACATCGACATGTGGTGTGTCATGCAGTGGGGGAAAGACATCCATCCTCATGGGAGTGGGACACTGCTGTCAGTGATGTGTTGTTATGGCACTATCTACATAGTCGAAAATTAGGGATGCGTACATACACCCATGGAGTTGTGGTCATCTGATAATGATGTACACACCCCCATGTCTCTGTCCACTGCTGGTATTCCTCTGCACCCACCCCTCACATGTCTCTGTCCACTGCTGGGAGTGATAGGCATCCACCCCCATGTCTCTGTCCACTGCTGGGAGTGATAGGCACCCACCCCTCACATGTCTCTGTCCACTGCTGGGAGTGATAGGCACCCACCCCTCACATGTCTCTGTCCACTGCTGGTATTCCTCTGCACCCACCCCTCACATGTCTCTGTCCACTGTGGGGAGTGATAGGCACCCAACCCTCACATATCTTTGTCCACTGCTGGGAATCCTAGGCAGCCACCCCTCACATGTCTCTGTCCACTGCTGGGAGTGATAGGCACCCACACCTCACATGTCTCTGTCCACTGCTGGTATTCTTCTGCACCCACCCCTCACATGTCTCTGTCCACTGCTGGGACTGATAGGCACCCACCCCTCACATGTCTTTGTCCACTGCTGGGAATCCTAGGCAGCCACCCCTCACATGTCTCTGTCCACTGATGGGAGTGATAGCCACCCACACCTCACATGTCTCTGTCCACTGCTGGGAGTGATAGGCACCCACCCCGCACATGTCTCTGTCCACTGCTGGGAGTGATAGGCACCCACACCTCACATGTCTCTGTCCACTGCTGGTATTCCTCTGTACCCACCCCTCACATGTCTCTGTCCACTGCTGGGAGTGATAGGCACCCACCCCTCACATGTCTCTGTCCATGGCTGGGAGTGATAGGCACCCACACCTCACATGTCTCTGTCCACTGCTGGTATTCCTCTGCACCCACCCCTCACATGTCTCTGTCCACTGATGGGAGTGATAGGCACCCACCCCTCACATGTCTCTGTCCACTGCTGGGAGTGATAGGCACCCACACCTCACATGTCTCTGTCCGCTGCTGGTATTCCTCTGCACCCACCCCTCACATGTCTCTGTTCCCTGATGGGAGTGATAGGCACCCACCCCTCACATGTCTCTGTCCACTGCTGGGAGTGATAGGCACCCACCCCTCACATGTCTCTGTCCACTGCTGGGAGGGATAGGCTCCCACACCTCACATGTCTCTGTCCACTGCTGGTATTCCTCTGCACCACCCCTTACATGTCTCTGTCCACTGATGGGAGTGATAGGCACCCACCCCTCACATGTCTCTGTCCACTGCTGAGAGTGATAGGCACCCACCCCTCACATGTCTCTGTCCACTGCTGGTATTCTTCTGCACCCACCCCTCACATGTCTCTGTCCACTGCTGGGACTGATAGGCACCCACCCCTCACATGTCTTTGTCCACTGCTGGGAATCCTAGGCAGCCACCCCTCACATGTCTCTGTCCACTGATGGGAGTGATAGCCACCCACACCTCACATGTCTCTGTCCACTGCTGGGAGTGATAGGCACCCACCCCTCACATGTCTCTGTCCACTGCTGGGAGTGATAGGCACCCACACCTCACATGTCTCTGTCCACTGCTGGTATTCCTCTGCACCCACCCCTCACATGTCTCTGTCCACTGCTGGGAGTGATAGGCACCCACCCCTCACATGTCTCTGTCCATGGCTGGGAGTGATAGGCACCCACACCTCACATGTCTCTGTCCACTGCTGGTATTCCTCTGCACCCACCCCTCACATGTCTCTGTCCACTGATGGGAGTGATAGGCACCCACCCCTCACATGTCTCTGTCCACTGCTGGGAGTGATAGGCACCCACACCTCACATGTCTCTGTCCGCTGCTGGTATTCCTCTGCACCCACCCCTCACATGTCTCTGTTCCCTGATGGGAGTGATAGGCACCCACCCCTCACATGTATCTGTCCACTGCTGGGAGTGATAGGCACCCACCCCTCACATGTCTCTGTCCACTGCTGGGAGGGATAGGCTCCCACACCTCACATGTCTCTGTCCACTGCTGGTATTCCTCTGCACCACCCCTTACATGTCTCTGTCTCTGTCCACTGATGGGAGTGATAGGCACCCACCCCTCACATGTCTCTGTCCACTGCTGAGAGTGATAGGCACCCACCCCTCACATGTCTCTGTCCACTGCTGGAAGTGATAGGCACCCACACCTCACATGTCTCTGTCCACTGCTGGGAGTGATAGGCACCCACACCTCACATGTCTTTGTCCACTGCTGGGAATCCTAGGCAGCCACCCACCCACCCACCCACCCACCCGCACCCTTGGTGCAGTACACTGCTGTCCTGGGCATACACACACTCCAATATACTGGTTATATGCTGCACCAGGCCCTAAGCCAACATTCGTGGCGTGTGTACGCCTTGTATCACAAATGTACTGGTGCGGGTGATGCGGTCCGTACCCCCGCATTCATAGGTTGGGTACGGTCCGTACCACGCATACCCCTATGTTACCACTACAATGGTGGTACAGACCGTACCCACGCTCTGAGGACGTGGGTACGGTCCGTTCCACATTGTAGTGGTGACATAGGGGTACGCGTGGTACGGACCGTACCCACGCTCTGAGGGCGTGGGTATGGTCCGTACCACCATTGTAGTGGTGATGTAGGGGTATGCATGGTATGGACCATACCCACGCCCTCAGAGCGTGGGTACGGTCCGTACCACACGTACCCCTACGTCACCACTACAATGGTGGTACGGACCATACCCACGCTCTGAGGGTGTGGGTACGGTCTGTACCACCATTGTAGTGGTGATGTAGGGGTACACGTGGTACGGACCGTACCCATGCCCTCAGAGCGTGGGTATGGTCCGTACGACCATTGTAGTGGTGACGTAGTGGTACGCGTGGTACAGACCGTACCCACGCTCTGAGGGCATGGGTATGGTCCGTACCACCATTGTAGTGGTGATGTAGGGGTACGCGTGGTACGGACCGTCCGTACCACCATTGTAGTGGTGACGTAGTGGTACGCGTGGTACGGACCGTACCCACGCTCTGAGGGCATGGGTACGGTCCGTACCACGTGTACCCCTACATCACCACTACAATGGTGGTACGGACCGTATCCACGCCCTCAGAGCGTGGGTACGGTCTGTACCATGCGTACCCCTACATCACCACTACAATGGTGGTACGGACTGTCCCAACGCTCTGAGGGTGTGGGTACGGTCCGTACCATGCGTACCCCTACATCACCACTACAATGGTGGTACGGACGGTACCCACGCCCTCAGAGCATGGGTACGGTCCGTACCACGCGTACCCCTATGTCACCACTACAATGGTGGTCCCACCATTGTAGTGGTGACGGGTACGCGTACACGTCCACTTCCGTTGTTGCGGTACGCAGGGATTGGTGGACACGCCCCCCGAAGTGACCAGACCCTGTAGGTAATGTATGTCCTCCATATTGTATGCTTTAATTTGTGTAGGGGGTATGTTTCATGCCCCTCACCCCCCCTTGACCCATGGGTGTTGTTCTCACCTTCTGCGGGGTGTGCGTCGGGTTCGGTGCACCAGGTCATAGGCTAGGAGGGCCGGGATGACACGTAGGATGGGGTCCATGGCTGTCCGTCGCGTACCGGTGCTCCTTAATCGCGTCGTCCTCAATTTCCCGGGAGTTTTTGGCTGCCGTAAAAAATAAGCCCGTGCGGAGTGACGTAGGCACGAATCGTACTTGCTGGTCCGTAAAACGCTGCCTGACTCCGTACGGACGTCACGTACGCGATGTCCCGGATCAGAATTGTGGGTATTTTTTAGCCGCACGTAGATTTTTACGAATCGTACGGAAATGGTATTTCTGTACGAATCGTACTTGCTGGTTTGTAAGGTGGATTTCCCGGGTACGAGTCGTACGGAGAATACGCTCCGTACGACCATTCGTACCCGGGTTTTACAGGATCGGAATCGGCACCTTGGTGGGGTGGTTGTGGTGATAGCAACACCAACTTACTGTAGAATCTTCGAAGCAGTAGCACACACCAGCCCATTACCAACCCGTGCATTAAAAAATGAATTATTTTTTTTCAGATATAGAATCAAGAACATCAGTCTTCAGCATCACCATCATCATCTTTGAGGTATTGTGTTGCCTACACATAAACGCCTAACTTAAGCTTGTCGACTCCAGACTTTGAGTTCATTTTTGATAACTTGTGGATTTCACAATTAGCTCCACATTAGCTAAAACTTACTAGTATTGCTGGATTGCTATTTTGTCTATTTTAGCACAATCAGATCTTCTAATTGTGTCATCATCATCACATACTACTCAGGTGGTGTCAATTGTTTGTAAATCTTTGATAAATATATGCCCACTTACTCAGCCTTTCTACTTCCATTTAGTTGCCTACGATAATCATCAATCAATCATTCTGAACAATCCTACAGCTGGATCTCACCTGGGTGAAACTGGAAGTGGGACCTCACTTGTGCAGTTGTAATCCCGCCCCTGTTATTGCTGCACGTATATTCAGGTACGATAACTAGTATGGATTTAATTTAACAAAATAAGAAATAAATTAACTGCTACTGTTTTTTATCTAGATAGTTCAGACCCTCGACAAAATGTAGCCTAGGTCATCTCATCATGGCAGTATTCCACATAATGGTCAAGATAGTTGAAGAAGTATAAGTCTAGATTCTATAACTAAGTACTACAATATCAGAAGTCTTAAGTTACAAGCACATAAACAGGCTGCGTAAAACAACTCGAAGGCAGCAGTGCAAAGTAAAAGTAAAATAAACTACTTCAAGCATAAATTTAGATTATAAAAAATATTTTCCCCCTTTATTTATTTCTAAAGCAACCCACCCTCTCCATCCAAACAACATGCCCACCCCTCTCCCAAACAAAACTGACCCATGCTCCAAAACTCAAAATGTTCATCAAAGTCTCTAGAGTCCCACACCCAACTCCCTCCCCACTCTCTCCACCCAGCCCCAACAAATAAAAAATCCCTCCAACCAAACCAAATATTTAAAACAGGGTTATGGATGTCGGTCCAGAACTGGTCCATACTCTGCTCCATCGAGGTGAGCCAGCCCTCAATAGTGTCCAACCGCTGCAGGATGTGGCGCAGTAATGGCCTGTTGCCATTCTGGTGGGGGTGGCAGCAGTTGACTGGCAGCGGCGCCGGTGATGGGATGGTGGGGAGGCTGGAGTCTGAAAGGGACAGGCTGCACTGGGCCCTGGGAGCTGAGCATTAATCTCTTCCTCCTCCTCTTCCAGGACCACCAGCCACTGGTATTCAAGCTAGATATGCTTCAGTCTCTTCGGCCGCAAACGGGCCGCTATCTCCTGCCTGGTGGGTGGTCTGGCTGGATCAGCAGGAGCAGCTACATTGAGAAAAATAAATAAGACAAATTGTAAATAATGATCTGTGTAAACAATTGTTTTAAATTACTGGATGGCATTGTAACAGTGCATTACTGGTCCTCTAGGGCCATTGGAATTTATTTGATGTGATTATGATTAGGAGAGTCACAAGGCCAATTTTATGTTTAACCCACACATGTTGCCAAACATAAAAATGCAGTGACAGTGTGGCAGAAAAGTACAGGCAGACTGGCAGAGAATAACATCACTGGATTACAGTGATTGTATTTGTATTATTTTTTTCTTCTAAAGGCTTTTCAAGTAATTATAATAAACAGAGTCAGGTACTTTGAGCTGAAAAATAAATGACTTCTCATTGATGAGTAAGGCATTATGCACTATTATGGAGTACACGTTGTGTGTGGTGCTAAAATAACGAATCCATGCTCATTACTAGCCAGCACCTCTAATAATTTGCTACTGACTGCAGCTGTAATTGACAATTATCTCATTCCAATGATCCTGCTCTTCACCAGATGCATTTCTCTTTCTACCCTGTCTCCAAAGAGGTTGAATAATAATAAATAAGATACTACGTCAGTCACACACTTCATGTATGAAATGCAGAGATTAATATATTATCCTGTCTACCGTTAAGTAGACATTGAGGAAAATAAATATAATGGACTGAACCACAGGTAAAGGAACGCATTAAATAGATTTTATTTGGCACATTCGTCACTGTGTATTCCATATGCCAAACTTGCACTTAGTCCCATTACTCTGTGGCCTCACCCGCTACCGCGTTTTCCAACAAATGCATGTGCTGGGCAAGAACCAAGGAAAGAAAACTTGATTTACTCTACTGCAGGGGATAGGGTAGAGGGATTAGACAAGTAGGGTGGAGCTTGTTTTTATATATAATAGAGGGGACACTACACTGATCATTGATTCATCATCTTAGGCTTATTCACTCGCGGTTCAATTCACAAGGGAAACATCTGAACAAGTGTGAATTAATTTGTTATAGGAAACCATGATATATGTGCTGGAATCACTTCACATGGGTATTGTATGATTAAATGTGGCACATGCCAAGAATGGCCCACCCATCCTTTCACTCAGATATCATTTCCTTTCTTTTAAGTTGCCTTCTGTTCTTTCATGTCTCCCTCAAACCATCAAAGTGCACAATGTGAGATTTTGCTGCATTTGCAAATAGAAGAGTCCTTAATAACTCAACCACTGCTGTGGCTGGTAAAGCTGGGAGGTGGGTTCACCTCACAGTAAATTCTGATCACGACGACGAGCGATGCCATGGCAATAGCTAGTGAGCATAGTAATTGAAAGAAATATGTGACTTGCCAGTGCCTGTCCCTGCTGATGCTTCTCCCCCTCCAAGAAATGAGCCATCGCCATCTCCTCCTACAGCAGCACTGGAGCCGGCATCACCCATGTTCTGTGTGGCCAGAATACAAAACATTACACATAATTTAGATCCCAGATATGCAACCCCAAATAGAACAGCAATGCAGCACTACAGCTCAGTTAGAATGTATCTTCCAAATATATCACTCTGGGCATTTGATTGGCTGGATCACAAAGTTAGACAAGCCAGGCATTCGAATAACGCTCAATGAAAAGCCTATGGGTTGTGTGGCAAATGCAATGCAAGTGGGGCCTCATACGTTTTTTTCCAGTCTTGCTGCATTGTCATTGGAAACTGGTGGTGTACTGTAACAATAAATGAACGGGTCTGTAGCACACTACATTGAGGTGGAGGGCCATGATGACGATGGCCACTGTCTTGTGAACTGAACTGTGTTAGAGCTCGACATAAGCAGGAAAAGGAAAGCCTTCTGAACAAACATACATGGTGATTTTTAAAAAAAATTAAATACTGGCTTACTTGGTCCTGCTATCTGAATCTTCACAAATCACAATAGATAGCACTAACATCTCAATAGACAAAATGTACCCCAAGATTCCACGGTCCTTTCTACCCTAAGAAGTCCACAATAATCATAAAAGGACTTACTGGGATCTGAAGAACCCTCAGCAGCGGCACTGGTGGTCGTATCCAAGTGACCGCTTGCCCAGGACCCTCCGAATCGTCCCTCTTCTTCCCCTTGGGTGCTGATGAAAGAAATTAAGAAGATAAATAAAAATAGATTAGTGATTCTGATAATAATCTCTATAAATTGTTTTATGAAAAGCAAACTGCAAAAACTACATATTGCTGTTAATGATCTTTGATTTTATTCTATTCCCATGTCTCAACACCCTTGATGAGCAAACTCACTCTCCTTTTTTTGCAATGCATAGATGCATACTTCACATCATCACTGTGAACTCAATTAAATAAATAGCCTGGAACTGTATGAGCTACATAAACAAAGTCACAGAGAGAACGCTCTACTCATTGATTCACTATAGTGACAGAAGAAACAGTCTGCAATGGCTTCTTTATTAATCACCCAAAGCGACCGCCTGATGAATGCAATTAGGTAGCGGCACCTGCCTAGCAGAAACTAGAAACTGGATCACACAATAATAATAATATACCGGCATAAACTTTACTAAAAACATAACTTATCTCTGACTGTGAGCAGCATGCTATTCATTTTTTTTTTTTTAGCATTGTAGAACAGAAACACAGCAAACAATTAATACTGACCGAGCCCAGGAATCTCAACGCCTAGCAGGTCGAGCAGGTCCTGCTCCCTGTTGATGAATGTCGGCCCAGAGGTGCCTCATCTGCTGGGCGGTGCGCCCAACCTCGCTGTGGAGCCACACGCACCACCGCACTGCCCCCGCTGCAGATGTTGCTCCCACAGGGAGTAGCCGCTACCGTGCATGCCGCCTGCTGCCAGCATAGTGGGGAGGTGGCGCTGCACAAACAAAACTAGTGCTGCCACCTCCTCCTCCTCTCCAAAGATCGCCCGGGGCTGCACATCTGGGCAGCGACGCCACCCACATGGAAGCCGCCCCTCCGCCATGGCGCTGGGTGGGGGATCTATTAAACTAAGACGGGAAAGGAAGGGAAAGTAAAGAAGAAAGTAATAAGGAAAAAAGTAGGGGGAAATAATAAACTAAGTCAAAAAGTAACAAAAACACACAAAAATTAGAGCAAAAATGTAAAATATACAAACACAAAGACGCACACTATTGTAAAAAGTGAAAATTAGGGGTAGAAAAGTAATAAAGGAGGAGGATGACAAAGATTAACTAGAGATAAAAAACTAGGCCTAGCACCGTAACAGAGAGCAGAAAAACAAGATGGCCGCACCCATGCGGACTGTGTGGACCTGTTCGTGTGTGATTTAGACCGCAGGCACAATTTAGGACCACTTAGCAATGTTCCCGTGTGATTTTGTATCGAGTAACGCATTCTGCGTTCCCAAAGCAACGCGAACGGGTGCGCTGGCAAACTCCGCCCGAATGCGGAACTCAGCGTAGCGTGGCGGAGGTTGTTTGCGACTCCGAGGAATTCCACGTAGTGGGACTCCACGAACCATGTCCACCCCTAGTCCAGGTACAGTTTGAAATAGGTGAGAGCCTTTTATGTGCCTGTGGTTCAGAACAGGAGGCCAGCAAAAAAATCCTTGGAGTCAATTCTGGTAGTCCTGGGTGTAGGTGAAGATTCAGGGCTCAACTGCAAGGCATGCATCTGTGGGTTAAAGGCAGGCTCCTGGCAGCAAAGCAGTCCTTCCAGAACCAGCAGCAGTCTGGCAGAGTGCACAGCAGGTCACAGCAGCAGGCACTTCTCGGACAGTCCTTCCGCAGGTCACCTAGTAAACTGAAGAGTGGGTCTGAGGGTCCTATTTTTAGGTCTCGCCTGACCCAGCACATGCGCTGGTCTGGCGAGACTTTTAGTAAGGGCTTTAAAAAATGCTGCCATGGCCGTCCTAGAGCATGAGTGCATGCGCGCGGGCGCGCGCTTTGCGTGCTTCTCTCCGCGCTTCATTTCCCTCCCTCACCACAGATCTCGTCATAACATTAAAAGTAAACATCTATTTCTTTACTTTTGCTATAATCGCGGCACCCGCGCTTTACTTTTAATGTTAAAAGTGAAGCACGGAAGCCGCGATTATAGCAAAAGTAAAGAAATAGATGATTTTTTCTATTTCTTTACTTTTGCTATAATCGCGGCACACGCACTTTACTTTTAACATTAAAAGTAAAGCACGAGTGCCGCCATTATAGCAAAAGTAAAGAAATAGAAAAAAACATCTCTTTCTTTACTTTTCCTTTAATCGCGGCACCCGCGCTTCAATGTTAAAAGTTAAGCGCGGGTGCCGCGATTATAGCAAAAGTAAGGAAATAGTTGTTTTTTCCTACTTCTTTACTTTTGCTATAATCGCGGCACACATGCTTTACTTCTCCGTGCTTCCTTGTGTCTTCTCACTCACTCTGTTTCCTTGTGGCTCTCTGTGCTTCCTTGTGTTTTCTTGTGGCTCACTCTGTTTCCTTGAGTCTGTGTAAGGGACTTCTGTGCCTCTATATCGAATGTGTAACTCCTTCCGGCTGCCTCTGTCTCCCTGGGTTGTCACTCCCTGTGGTTCTCTGTACCTCCTTAAGGCTCTGTGCCTCCTGACCGTGCTCTCTACGTCCTTGCGGTTCTCTGTGGCCCTTGGAGTTCTGAGTTTTCTTATGACTCTTGATACCTCTGTGAGGCTCTTGAGGTTCCATTCCTCCCTGTGCCCTTTGTACCCCATTTTGGCTCTCTGTGCCTTCTTACAGCTTTCTGTGCCTCCTTGTGGCTGTATGTAACTCATTGCAGCTCTTTGTGCTCATGGAGTTTCTGTGCCGTTTTATGGGTCATAATACCTCTGTGTGGCCCTCTGTACCTCCTTGTGCCCATATGCCTCTTTGCGGCCTTCTGTACCTCGTTGTGGCTGCCTGTGCCTTCTTATGACTGTTTTTGCTTCCTTATGGCTCGGTGTAACTCATTGTGGCTGTCTGTCTGTGCTCCTTGAAGTTATCTGCCTACCTAGGGGTCTTTATGCCTTCGCGCTACTCTCTGTTCCTCCTTGATGTTTTTTGGCTCTCTGATTTTCCTATTGGCTCGCTGGACCTCCTTGAGGGTCTGTGTCTTGTTGCGGCTCTCTGTACCCCCTTCTAGCTCTGTGTGCCCTCTTAAAGCTCTCTCGGCCTCTTTGGGTAGTGTGCCTCCTTCCAGTTCTACATGCTTTCGTACACCGCCTTGTACATCTTTGTGTCTTTTTGTTCCACCCTCTACCTCTCTCTGCCTCACACGAACGGCCCCCAGAGCCTCCTTTCGATTTGTGCCTATTTTAGCCTCATTGTGGGATGGTTCTGCCTCATTATGTCACATTTTGCTAAATGTGTAATACTTCTACCTCATTAATGATGTGCCTCGTTGTGGATTCCGCCGTAATTATGAGTCGTTCCCTAGAATGGCTTCTATATCAGAAGACTTTTTTTCATCCTTTCGCCCCTCCTTGTTCTAAAGTTTGGACCCTGTTTCTTGACTCTTTCTCACTCGGCTGTTCCGAAATGTCCTTTTCACTGTCCTAACACTTTTATTCTACTCTCTCTTCTTCTTATCTCTGTTCTTTCCCTTAAATCTTGCCTCTTTCCTGCTCCCTCCTGTGCCCACCAGACTGTATCATTAGTTCGCCTCACTGTTCCCTCCTTCTGGCCCTCTTTACATCACCCCTCATTATAATATTATACCTCCCAGGTGCCCTTCCCACCTCCACCATCATCTTTCAGCGTACATCCCTTTTTGTAGCACTACTTATTTGGATTAGGCACATGCGCTCAATGAGTAGGGCATCAAAGTGCTTTCTTCTCTTTGGCACCCTTTTGCCACGTTGCCCTTTTCTTCTGATTCAGCATTTCCGTTCTACCTCCTGATGATGTTTTCGCCTCCTTTCTTTTTTTTTTTTTTGCAGATTTATATAGCGCAAACTCGACCCGAAGCTATCGGAGCGCTTTACATGATCATCAGTTATGTTACACAAGGACACATTCATTCTTTGGTAGAAAGGGGGAGATTATGTGATTTGCCTGGAATCACAGGATGTTGAGCAGAGGATACCAAGACTCGAATCTGGTTCCCCAGTGCCACATTAGGCCTTTCCTTTTCACCTTTTATTTATTTTATTTTTATTTTAAAAGTTTTATATAGCGCTAGCTTGACCCGTAGGTATCAGAGCGCTTTACATACACACTGTAAAAAACAGAAGGAAATAGCATTACATAGTAGGAAGGCAGTAAGGAAGCAAAACAGAGATAAAAACAAGCATTGGCATAGCCAATAGGTCTCGCTTTGGGGGCCTTATAAGTATTTAGTTATGCAGCACAATATCCTTGGTGCAACAACATCAACTGTTGCATAGCTAAGCACTTAATAGGTCCCAAATGCGAGACCTATTGGCTATGCCAATGCTTGTTATACCCTGGTGTACTACTTCTGGAAAATGGGAGAAGTTTCTAGAAAGGTTCTTTGAAATACATGGAATTTCCTGACTCCCCTGTCCTGGCTCCAAGCTGCCTGCAGTGACAATACAGGATTGTTAAGCCTGTTGTGTGGTAACAGGACAAAACCTATTCAGGTGCAAGTGGGGCTGAGCCCCATCCCACCAGTTAATGGCCCATTGAGGTTCACCTAATCCCTCTATTGTGTGACTGTCTGGGAGGAATTCACAAAATCTAACAGTCAGATTATCCAGTCATGTGACCCAAGACATGCTGCCGGCACAAAGAGTACCAAACATGTTATAGCCATCAGCTCCCAATTGGAAATTATACTTATTAACTGTAACAAGGAATCTCCAATGTTATCCTATGGGAGGGGTAAGCCTCACAGTAGTGAAAACCGAATTTGGGAGTCTTTCACTACCAGGACATGTAAAGCTTAAAAGTACATGTCCAACCTTTTACTTACACAGCATCCTACCTTATGGACTACCTAGGGCCTACCATAGGTGTTACTTATATGTAATAAAAGGGGAGTATAAGCTTTTTAAGGGGGTTTAAATGCCAAGTAGACATGGCAGTGTAACACTGCATTCAGGCTGAAATTGCAGGCCTGGGACATGTTTTAGGGTGCTACTTAATTGGGTGGCACAATAGATGCTACAGGCCCACCTGTTGCATTTAATTTTGGGACCCTGGGTATTTAGTTTACCACTCTACAATGGACTTACAAGAAAATTAAATATGCCAATTAAGTATATGCCAATCAAACCATGTTTAGGGGAGTGAGCACAAGCCCTTTAGCACTGGTTAGAAGTGGTAAAGTGCACAGAGTCCTAAGGCCAACAAAAAAGAATTTCAGAAACAAAATTGGTGGCAGAAGGTTTGGGGAAGACCACCCTACAGCTGACAGGTCTAACACTATTTCAATAGAAAATATGCTGCCGGTAAATGACTGCGTGCTAGTTAGATTTAAAAAATGACTAGCCTCATGTCCATTAAAACTAGGTGAATCGGGAAAAGTTTGTTCTATAAATTGGGCTGTGGTTCTAAAACATTTAGAAAGCACTGTATTGGGGATATTTTGGGCCACAGAGTGCCTGTGTCCACCTTCTGGAAAGGACAGAAAAAGTTGACAAAACAACAATAATGTTAAGAGTCTCTGTTCTTTAGTATCTAAAATGTTAAAGATAACTATGGCCTGATAGAGAGCAATGGAGGAATTTCTTGGCCTTTAACCAGCATTAAATGAAACAACTATCACTTAGCAAAACCCTTTGCCTCGATCTATAATAATGATATACTTCTATAATGTTGTACTTTATTTAAGAGACACCAAATTACTATCCATCAGTAATTCAGCAAAAATAAAAGATTCAACGATTCAATTAATCAAAGGAGTAACTTCCATAGCCCAGAAATATGGAAAGCTGCTCAAAATGACTACTGCTACCCCATTGGACCAGGTACACTGGAAGGATTCAGTCTATTGACCAGTGATTCATGCAATGCCTTGTAATGTTGAGTTTTAATATAGTTGCAGAGATACAAGAACAATGCACAGACAAAAACTAAATGGGCTCAGTAAAGGTTCAGTATGAGTTTTCCACTGTGCTCCTGTAAGATTTGTAAGAGTGAACTATATATAATTTCTCACAGCATTGAATTTTATAATCCAGGATTGCTTAGTATGTCACAAAGAATTTACACCATTTTGATTCAGAATAGTTTCGGTTTTCCTTCCTCTCCAAAACCAAGGATTTATGTGCAGCACAAGTAGACAGAAGATTTTATTGATGACTAAGATCCCGTTTGTCTTTACTTAGCAGCCTTTCTCAAACGTAGTTTTAAGGATTTTCTAAACGGACTGCTTGCACGGTTAAATCATGGTTAGCAACTATTTGCTAATGCCTCCCATTACATCCAACTATGTTACTGAGGAATTTACATAGTGTGTTCCCCGAGAGAATCTAACAACTTCTCCTAATGGCCTTTGTGACAAATCATCTTTAAACCATGAGTATAATTATTGCACTTTGTTAACAATCCAACAAACCACTTTCCCCTTTACCAGAGTATCGACTACTATGAAAACTGTACTGGGGTTGGAGCCATACCTGGGCCTGGTTTGCTCACAGCATGATAGGTTTTTATTGGGCAGGTTCAGGTTCAATCAATTGCATCATTTTTTGGCTTTGCCAAGTGGGTGGGTTCGGCCGGAGGGAAGGGGATCCTGTGGCTGGGACAAAGTGTCTCCACAGGATTTGCTTCATTTCACAATGTTTTGCTTATTACAGTTGACCGAGGAAGCGTTTTTTAATCCCTGTGCTTAAATCGTTGCACTTTAAACAAGTCAGGCCTGCCTTGTTGTATTTACTGATGCTACCCACAGTCCAGGTAATTTTTACTGTTTTATCCTTTTTACGGGCTGTCTGGGTGTCGAGGGAATCGAGACCTGATTAATTGTTTTATGTGTTTCCTGTTTTTTTAAACAACTGTATTGTTTGTTTTTATTGTCTTTTTATGAACTCTATTTTACTATATGGATTTGTATTCTTTTATGGTGGTTTTATTTACCGAATAAAGAAATATTGAATGAATGAATGACTACTATGTTTTTAGATGCACTAGCAAAGGGTAGCATGATTTGTATTGGCTGGGGCATTTGGGTATTTAAGGAGAAAGGGATTATTTCATACCTTTCTGCCAATTTAAAACATCCAAATAACATGCAATGAATAGGTAGGAGTAGATATAACCTTTTGGTGAATACAAAGTATGATGTGCTGATTGGTCAGACTTAAATCAGCCACTCAAGTTTAGACCAGCCAAGAATTCAGCCAGTTCCCCATCACGCTCACAAACTGGGCAGACATTATAATTTACACTTGGGTTTTCCATGTGGTATTGCACAGTTCATATGACTGTGCACAAGGTGCTTCACGCAGCAGGCTGCAGGTAAAATCACCTGTAACAAAGAGAACATAGCCTTCGTTTTTGGCTTTCAATGACCTAATTTCAATAGGTTTCTAATTATTGACGTATCCCGGTTATATTTGAAAGGCAGCAGTTGTATATTACTCAAAATTAAGCCCTAGAGCTCACCATACTAAAATGTAAATGTAAATCCAGTACTTGTATAGCGCACAAATCACCCCCGAAGGGGTATCTCGGCGCTGGGGGGACGTTGGGAAGATTAAGCGAGCTATTGCCCAGAGTCGCATGGTGCTGGGCAGAGCCCTGCCGCCGGAGCCGGGGATCGAACCGTGATCCCCAGCATCCAGCTCAGTCGCCCTGGCCGTGGCGCCACACCTCTCCCTGACTGAAGTCCCCAGTTACATTTTAAAGCAATAAATTAGTCAGCGGAACTCATTGTCAACTTATGTTTTACCTTTAGTGACTTTTTAAAGAAAGTGAGTAAAAATTCCTTTGCCTTTTCCATACATCATTTTTTTACCTTCTACAACATAACAACTATTACCATTTAAGTCACAACTTTCTGCATGTCACGATTCCTATAAGCTGATAACATCAAACTCAAAAAAGAAGGGCCAGTCTATCTTGCTCTTTAGCACATCTTTGGAATCCTGCAACATTCCAAGAAAGTATGTTGAGCTTTGTGTTATAAACCTGGCTTTACTTTTGTTGATGAGCAAAGTGGCTGTTTTTTTGTGAAGAGAAAGTGGCAGAACATTCGGAGGAGTCCCTTGTGCACTCTCTGCTCTTCTCCTGCAGCTTTCACAGGTTGTCTAGATTTGGATGTTGTGTTTAATCAATTGTTTATTAAGTCTTTAGACCTTCTAGCACCTTTGAAAGTCCATGTAGCAAAAAGATCTAGGCCATCTGCTCCCTGGTTCTCTCCCGCCCTAAGAGCAGAGAAAAGCTTGTGACAAAAATGTGAATGTAGCGGGAGAAGGTCTTAAGACCCCGAGGCAAAGCTTTTATATAAATCAGCTCTCAGTAAATTCCGTAAACTCTCACAGAAAACTGTGAGAGAGCACTTTTCATCACACATTGAGGCTGTTTCTAACACCTCTAGGAAAGTATCTAATATAGTAAAGTCCTTTATTTCCCCAGATGCTGCTAAAAGTGCCTTTAACCCCTCTCCTGAATTCTGTAACAAGCTATTGGTTTTCTTAGATGAAAAAAAATCATAAGCTGTATTCTACCTTCCCTAATGATCCGAGTGGAAAACAGACAATAGTTCCTCCATCTAGTTACAAGTCTGCCCTCTCCGAGTTTTGCACTATTTCTGAAGTAGACTCACTCAGAGAGCTTGTGAAATGCAAGTCTGACCTGCATGAGGACCCTTGCCCTCAACATGATAATGGTCCACTTTGTCAACCCATTTCTCAATAACATCAGGAACGCCTCTTTAAAATCTGGCATTTTTCCTTCCACTTGGAAACATGTGTTCCTGCTACCACTTCTCAAGAAACCAAATGCTGACCCAGATGTCTTAAGACATTTTAGGCCTATTTTGCTGCTACCTGCCCCTCTCAAGTTTCTGGGGAATATGGCAAATCATTAGCTTTCTTCCTTTGCTGAGGCTAATGGTCTTCTTCATGACTATCAATAAGGCTTTCGAGCAGGATACAGTACTAAACTGCACTCTTGGAGGTATCAGAGTTTGTGAGGTTAAATTTGCATAAAGGCTCCTCAGCCATGGTGTTATTACTGGATTTGCCACTGCATCAGAATGTTTCACACTACTCTTTTGAACAGATTAAGCCAACTTGACTTCCAGGGCATGGTCCTTTCTTAGCTCAAATCATTCCTGGAAAACAGATCCTAACATGTTTATCTCCATCCTTTCTCCTCTTCCCCCAAACCTCTTGTTTAAAAAAATCTTTTTTATTGATATTTTCTTGTTTTTATCATGCAATGTGAACAATGCATAGACACCATGTATAATTACTTCCAAGAAATGAAATACAGAGTACAGATCCATGTAATACCAGATGGGTTATCAAGCAGGATACTGAAAGAAGGCTTGTGACAATGTCTGCACAGAGGGCATGGCAATGCCAAGAAGTCTTACAACAGAACAGTATTCAGATGTTCCAGACATGGTGTATTGTAGGCCAGAACTGTGGACATAGGGTACAACAAACTGAGGACACCTTAATCAAAGGAGGGGTAAGGAAATCGCTTGGGTCCCGCTGCCGCATGTGGTATAAAAGAGGGGTCCAACCTTGAGAGGGCTTAATGACAGTGGCTCTATGAAGCAGAGTCATACATTCCAGAAAGTCAATACCATTCTACACGTGCCCCAGAAAGTGCGAGTGCTGAGTGTCAGACCTGGTCGCCGTCCCGAAGCTCCCCAGTGCTAGTGACTATGCTCTGCAGATTCTACACCATAGCATTCCATTGGGACGTTAGTGGGAATTTACGGACGCCAAGCAGGTCCTCTCTCCGCAGAGCCATTCCCTCTGCCCTAGCCCAATTGAGTAGGGACCGGCGCCAGGCTAATGTGTGAGGTGCCAGAGGGGTTTTCCATAGCTTGGTGATCAAGCGCTTCGCTACAACTAGCCCCGGATCAAGAAAACGGGTGGTGGGCCTGTTTTTCTTATTCCTGCTGAATAGGTGTAATATATGTACCTCCCACCGAGATGGGACATCACGGGATGTGCAAGCAGCCAGTGTGGTTGCCACATTGCCCCAATATTCATTTAAGACTGGGCAGTGCCACAACATATGAAGGATGTCCCATCTAGCCGGCGGCATCTAGGGCAGGCAGTGTCTGTTCGGAGGAAGTACTTATGAATTTGAGCTGGGGAGAGATAAGCCCAGTGTAACACAAAGAATTGAATTTGTTTAAACCGCTGATTGCGCAAATTTGTATCGGATTACCCCGGACAACAATTCATTGTGAATGCCCTCCCCAAGGCCTCCTCCCAGCGTTGCTTCAGAGGGGTCAGCTTGGCCTCTGTGTGCTGACGAAGCGAGGACGCGAACCACTGAGTCAAATGGCCCCCGGTTCCCATCAGTGTACTTACTCTGAGCCATGTAATGGTATGGCCACCCATAACTTACAATAAGGATACTTTGCTTCAATACGGAAGATGGCCATTGAAGGGAAGAAAAGTATGGTCCTTTAAATTCCTTGGCTTATATTAATAAAGAGACAGTGCAACAAAGCTGAAAAAGATGGAACAGCACCTTAAAAAAACATGGTAAACATAGACAGCAATTCATCTCCCTTTAGAGCCCAATATCCAAAACTTGATAATATCACAAAACAAAATTGTAAGTGCCATTTTAGGGTTGGTTAAATTTGAATTTTCTAACCAAATAAAAATAATTTATGAAAATCATTGCGGTGCTATATTAAAGATGATAACAGGTGGAAATATATTTTGGAGCTATTTCCTAGTCAAAGATCCATAAGCACAAAGCGGGAAGCAACCAGTAAGTACGCCAAGACTTCCAAGAATCATATAAAATGCTTTAGGGGCAAACCAATAAGAAACAGAAAATGTGAGAATCTTATACAAGTGCCTGCTAGTCAGAGCAGTTCCTGGGAGATCTGCTATAGCATGATTAGATGGTGAAAGGAGAAAAAGAGTGCACTCAAACTAATGTTCTTTAAACCATCAAGCTCTCAAGAAAGAAGGCCTAGCAATAAGTACTTTTGAAAATGGCATAACCAAAGTAGTTCTTTACCCAAATACTCTACTTTAAATAATTTTTTCGTTAACTGAATTTGATTGACCTGACAGTTTTTTTTGCTGTCCAGAAAGTTTTATCTATTCCCTGTGTCTCTCATCACTTCTGAAATAGAGTTGTTTTGCTTGACTGGCGAACTAGAACAGAGATCACAGGATCTGGGGGCAGAAGTCGGCCTGGAGCCATCTCTAACTTGACAGAAAGATACTACACTTTCACTGGACCGCCTCAGCACCAGACCCACTAAAACAAACTTAACTATTCGATAACAAGAGTGCTTCTCGATTACCATTTATAGTGCATGTTTTAGGTTTTAATGAAAATATGTTTTTTCCCAGTGAAACATTACGGTGTAAATTAAGGGTATAGCGATTTTTAAATTAAGGACAATAGTTTTGGTAATATCGAAAAAACAGAGTATTGGAAAATCCACTTTTGTAAGGATTTTACTTTTTTAATTATTGTTGTCATTGTTCGTTCAACAATCTAAACGTACATTTGTTTTGCCTTACAACCATTAGATTGGTCTAACATTTTCCAATTTTTGCAAGTGTCTACTTCCTTCCCTAGTCCCTTACACCTCCACGATCCACATGCCCCTACAGATCAATTTCAAAATATTTAAATTGACAGCTAATAATCAATGAAAACCAGAAATAATTGCTAAGAACCTTTGTGTTGAGCTCAAATGAATCGTGCAGTTTAACATTTGTTTTGCGCTCGGCTGCATTAATATATTTTAATGAATGGTCTATCAAGCTAGATTTACTGATGAAATTCAGATTCTGTAAACAAGCAATTAAATGGGAGGAACTGTTTTTCATTTAATGTTTGTTAAACCATATCATGAAGCTCTGATAATGCAAAATGTGATGGAAACATGTTTGCACTTTCCATCAGCCACTTTTAATGTCACTCAATATATTTCTATTTAATGCAGTCTTATCATTTGTAAAATTGGGAGAGCTGGTAAAATGTCCATTCTATAGTAAAAAATGTACTGATGCCTACAGGCACTCCCTCTGTAAAGGCACTCTATGCCTCAAAAGCACCTCAAATACTTTCCAAACCTGACATCTCTGGAGGCCCTTTGGCAAAAGATCTGGTTGAATTCCAGTGGCTGGTTGGTATCGCCAAGCTATAATAAGCAACTGAAAAGTGGATTAGAAGAAACCCATTGAATTTTCACTCATTTAGCAGCCCCTTGCAGTTATTAGCATAAAACTACTAGGAGGCTTCTACTCTGCATATGAATCGGTCACAGTAAATTATCAACATATCATTTTTTGCTCGTTATCTTTTTATTGAACATTTTCAGTTAGGTACAACAAAGTGCGACATGACTGTCAGAGACCAGCAATGATATGACATAGGACCAACAGGCACAAAGTCAATGTTCATAAGGCGGCACCGTTAAAATGCTTTAAAAAAAATGGAAAGGTACACAGTGAGTGAGCAGGTGCACTCAGAGGGCGTCTATGGTGTAGCAGGTCACAAAACAAAAGAAGAAACAAAAGCATGAAAGAGAACAACAGAAAGACATGGAATTATAACAACTCCTGGTGAATGCTATTCGAGTGAGTTCGAGGGCTGGAATATCACCCCTCAATAGGGCAGAGACGAAAGTTATTATTACAGGGGGATCCAAGCACCCAGTGCAGGCCTCGAAAGGGGGTCAAAGAGCTGCAAGATTCGCAGCATCGGTGGACGCATCCAGGACGACAGCTTAGCAGTCAGGCTGTGATCTAGATACCTAATCATACCAGAGGACCACTGAAATGGGGCTAGGCGTTGTAGGGCAGGGAGGTCTTGCGAGGTATGGTCAAATTAAGCACACAGGGCTTAGACATACTAATTTTGAGGTCTGAAACCGCTTCAAAATTGGCAAGGCAGACGCTAATCGCTGGTAGAGAGATCTCAGGCTGAAACAAGAGAGCAAGAGGTCATCTGGAAAAAGAATGATCTTGTGAGTCCGACTCCCAAAGGGGATGCACACCACGTCCTCTGTGCAGCAGATAGTCTTAGCCAAGGGCTCTACCACAAGGGCAACAACAGGTAGCCTTAACGTGTGCCTCTGAGAATGTGAATGGGGGACATGTGGCGTCCATTGACAATGATAGTAGCTGTTGAGGCAACATAAAAAGCAATAATCTTAGCGGTCATTCCCAATCCCAAACCTATCTTGCCCAAGACCGCCCTGAGGAAGGACCAGTTCACCTTATCAAAGGCCTTCTCCGAATCAAAGGAAAGAAGGCAGGCCGAGATGTTGTGGCAGTGACAATTCTCAATTAAGTGTGCGATCCAGCACACGTTTTCCGCCCCCTGTCGACTGTGAACAAAGCCTACTTGATCGGGGTCAATAAGACTGGGCAAGAAGCGCTCCATCCTAGTTGCCAGAATATTGGTGAAGATCTTCGCATCCATGTTAAGGAGCGCTATGCGGCGCTAGGAAGAGCATTAGCTAGTGTCCTTCCCTGGTTTTGGTATAATGAAGATCTTTGCCGCTGCCATAGTGGGCGTAAGGCCCGTTTTCTCTGTGAAGGAATTAAACAGCTGAAGAAGATGGTCAAGCAAAAACAGCCAGCAGAAGCTGTCTAGTAGGCCATCACAACCCAGAGTCTTACCAAGGGGTAGGGCCTGAGTCGGGCTGGGGAGCACCGCAACGATGATCGGGGCATCAAGAAGCTCCACATGTCGGAGATGAAGGGGTTCCCAATCGCTGGTACGCAAGTACCCCCTATCAGAGCTGGAGATACTTCGTCGCTCACGTAGAGAGACTGGTACTAGTCATGGAACACCCACTGCTTGACAAGCTCAGAGATCGCCCAGTACCCGTTTTCCAGCCAGAGTTTAGCGACCCGCGCTTGATGTAGCCGTCTAACTAACATCAAGCCCACCTTGCTCCCCCCATCATAATAGTTCTGCTTGAGAGCTAAGAGGGAGCATTCAGTTATATTGGTGCAATGAGCCCTCATATGACCACGCAACATGTGGTGTAGCAGCGGGCCAACCAGCTCTACATGGTCAGAGACTGAGATATCCAAGATAGCTGCTGTTTTGAGATTGGGCAAGAGGGGGTGAATTAGAAAGATGTGATCAATGTGTGAGTGTGATGTATGGGCATGAGAGTGAAATGAGTAGTCTTTACTAGCGGGTGTTTATAGCGCCAAGCGCCTACAAGTTCCAACTCTGTGATGACACTCTTAAATGGAGTGGACATAGCCCCAGTTCACTAATACATGGCTGTGCTGCGGTCTAGATCTGTGTCCCATACTAGATTGAGATCACCACTGACTATGTCGCCCTCCACCCCTGACAGTTATATCTTGTCATCTCAGATAAGGGTCTTGTGTTTGGTTGGGGGCATAGATATTAAAGAGTGTGAGATGTGTTGTGCCCATATGATTGTGCAGTGCCAGAAAGCGCCCCTCTCTATCCCTCACCACTTTGAAGGCAGAGGGGAAAAAGACTGCCTTGAACAGAGCCCCCATGCGCAACATTTTTGCAGAGGTGTGTGCCAAGTATCACACCAGATACTTCAGGTGCGTCATCCTGTGGGAACTAGCCCTTAAAAGATTAGTTTTCTGAAGAAGTATGTATGGGTCATGTTGCAGTGAGTAGCACCATACTAGTCTGTGTTTGTTGAATTAGTTGAGGGTCCGTACATTGAAGAAAGCAATTTAGTTCCCAAGGGTAGAGTCATCCGTGAGCAGCCTACAGGTTAGTAACAGTACACCAGAGATACAGAGGAGGGGAGAGGCCAAGGGGACCGGTAGAGGCTCAGGATAAGGCCACCTCGTCCCCCCCCCCCCTTACTCTAGCATACGAATAAGTGGGCCACCTCCACTATGCAGGGCCCAACCTAAAGGTCCACATATGGGTCGGGTGGGCCATCTATCTGCTGGTGGAGGAATGGGATATGCCCTATACATCCTGCAAGATGTGAAAGCAATAGCCCTGAGCAGTGGTCGACCTAGATTGGAAAAACAAACTACAGCAACCAAAATCAGTGGACCAACTAGGTCCAACATAATCATCCACTTCCCACATGAACCAGCACCCATATGCTCAATTCCCGCTTGAGGAGCTATGCTCCGGGGGTGTGAATTGCAGGGAGGAGGTCATAAAAGAGAACCTGAATCAGAACTTGTGGGGACAGTCAGCGCTGCCTCCACGGCTCCTGCAGCTCAAGACATGTAGTGCCTGGGACTGCAAGGTCCGGAATGGTCTCAGCAGAGGGGAGGCTTTTGCACCCACATCCGACAGTCATGGCTTCACAAGGGGCCGGAGGTGGATGGGGCCGTCCAATGGTCCTTCTTTATTTTCTGAAGGTGCTGGATGATGTTCCGCTTTTTCTCCTGTGAAACCGCCTCTTGTCAACCAGTTTGAACGCTGGGGCCACAATGCAGACCAAAGGGGTCGCAGGTCTCCTCTAGTGGGCATGCAAGACGGAAAGGGGTCTTTGTCCTGTCTGACGGTTGCAAGTCCCAACAGTTGCTTTGCCTCCATCAGGGAGAGTAGGGCTCTCTGTTTACCAACCTACAAAAACAGTAGAGCAAAGGGGTATCTCCATTGATGTTAAATGCCCAGCTCTCATAGCTTTTCAGTGATAACTTTGAAATCACGTTGTCAGCCTTGTGTTAACAGGGGAGAGATCTTGGGAAAGCTGAAGGGTGTGATCACCGAAACACTAGGTCAGCCTTACCTCTGAAGCCACACAGGATGACTCCTATCTCTGAAAAAATGAACACGTGTCACTATGTCAGGGAGGGAGGCAGGGCATCCAGGAGCAGTTGCCACAAGGTGGGTCCTATCCAGGGCCGGAGTGGGTACCTCTTTGTCCCCTGAATCGTTTGCAGGAGCTCTGCTGTGAAGGCCATGATGTCAGCTCCTTCTGCCCCTCTGGGGACAACTCTCATGGGAATGTTGTTCAGCCGGCTCATGTTTTCTAGGTCCTCTTGTTCAGTTTACAGTTCTATTTGTTGGTCTTCAAGTGCTGCCACCCGACGCCATAGCATTTCAGCCATCTTCCAAGTTAACTCTGCATCTCATAAACCAAATCAGAAGATTTTGAAGCACAAAGGGTATGAAAAATGTACTAGCTGGCCTGAAGAAAAAAAGTATTCAATTAAGCGCATGGAGTCAAGCCTTATGCTTTCAACTTCCCTTATCTTGCTTAGAGGGCAAATCACATCACCACCCCCAAACTATATTTCCCAGAAGTACTACAGCAATGAACATGGCAATTTCAATCAATCCAATTCTATACCTGTCCTCAAGTAACTGCGAATCAGTTACTGTACCATTTTTCTTTTTCAATGACGCTTCAGAATAAAATTTCAAATGTCTACCCATTACTTATTTGTGCTTTGGATCATGAAAGTATAGGTCCCCTGGGGGCCTACAATTCAGGCTTATCAAAATCACACAACCTTCTCCTTCCAGACAAGGACTCCTCCTCTCATAATTAAAGGAGGGAAGAGATAATTGGTCATATTCCTGTCCTAGAGAAAAACATCCACAGCCTTTAATGTTTAGTTTTGAGGCAAACCATTCCATTGCTCTTGGCCTTTAACAGCCTATCAAGAGTTTGAAAACACCCAGTCTCCAGTCACTGATACCCTGATAGACTAAGACTTCCAGTTTGCAATCATATTCCTCATCTGGAAGATGTTCAGCATTAATCAAAATGCCATGGGGAACCTAAAAGTGGCAGGTATTTGGCCAAATACATAAGGGCCCTGCACTACATGCTCCCAGGTGATTGACTTGTCACTGGTGACATGCTGCCAATCATCAATAGTATACAGACCCATCCCTCACGTTTTGTGAGGCATTTTACTGCAGAGGACCCCACCAGAAGTTCCAGACAGGTATGTGAAGATGCAATTTCATCACTTGACCACCTTCCTCTTGTAGAGGTATCTCCATCAGGGACCACAGCCCCAATGGGTGATGTGCGACTAGACGATTTTCAGCATGGATCCAAATAGGTCAATGCCATTCCATGCATCCATGTGTTCTAGCCACCAAGGACTCTCCTTCGACCTCCTCCAAAAGTGGTCCATTGTATCAGTCTCTTTTAAATGTAATGTGTCGAATCTGTAACCTCTGAATGTTCCCATACAGAAAAGGGCCCAAGAAAAGCACTTGGTTGGATGGGAACAAACCCACAATCCTCACCAGTTGGTGAACTGAAACACTACCTTCATTCAAGAGGTGTAGCAATCTCCTCTAGGTAGGTGTTCATCCAGACTTGCCCTCGTTCACTTTGAAGCCTAGGCTCTGGATGAGATTCACTGTAGTCACCACTTCAAAATATCTCCTGCCCCTAAGCCATGAAAATCATGTTGTCAAGGTAAGAGATCAAACCGATGCTCCTGAACATGTACACCACTCCGTTCCACACAAACTGGAAGAAACCTGCAGTGTGATCCGAAAATACTGAAGCAAGCATCTTCATGGTCCAGTCTCATCATCTATTATCTTTGCAGAAGCTCGCTTAGAAAATGGATGGCCTCAATCATAAAGTGACTGTGAATTAACCAATTGACTTCTCAAATGTTTTTATGTATCTGAAGCTTTTTTGCTCAAAAAATCGTGATGGGTCATGCCAACAGTGACAGATCACTCCGTATGCTTCAGTCTTTCACATCTCATGGTCTATCAAAGCCGGTTACTGAAGCAAAAAAACATGAATGGGTCCATACTCGGCTGTCCGGACTAGATCAAGCTCTATCTGAAACCGTAAAATGGTCCAAAGGACCAAGGTGCTCCTATCTCAAACCAATTGCGTGCCAACAAGACCTACTGTTTGTCCTACTGTGCTTGTGAATGGCAAATAAAATTCACCTGCATTTCCACCAGAATATCGTCCAAAGTTACTGCTACCTCTGTAGTTGGCTTTGGGGAATATATGTGGTCCATTTTCTTCCTAGAGGGGAACAATTCCCAAAACACCTTTGATACTATCACTGGCCTTCCTTACATGGGCCTTGGAACTTTTAGGAGCCTTGTTTAAACAGGCAGAGCTTAACACATCCTACTTCAACATCGCCTTCAAAATGCTGAGATTAACGTGGTAGACATATAAACAGCTGAACTTTATCATGGTCTGTAAATGCCTTAAACTTCCCCCACTTATTAACAAACAGGTATTCAAACCAGCATCCCTGTGGGATAGGGCCGCTTCATAAGTTTCTAGCTCACTCAAATTAAGTCTACCCTTAGAATGGGTGCCACAGTGGCAAAAGCGCTGTTAACATTACTCAATAAATTAATTTCCCATTGGGTCATCCTGTAAAGTATCGGGCACAATTTGTTTTCTCAATTCCTTCATCACCTCAGCCATGTGGAAAATCTTCTAAAGGGCTTAGGGAATAACAATAGCTGGTCCTGGCAAGCTGCTCTCATATAACCAAAATTGTGCAAATCTGCAATCATCTGTGTGCTTTAGTTCTATAATCTTCTAAATTTGGTAACAATTCTGTTGGACTTGGCCGTTCTGGCAGGTTCACCCCTGAACGTTTTGCTTTTTATTGGTGACTTGGTGTGGTGATTTTTGGTTTCTGCGCACTTTCCCTGTGTCCCAGGGTAAAGTGCGTGCGCGCTCTGAGTGCATGTGGTGAGATAGGCCTGCCCTCCCATAGGAATGCATGGGGAATGTATGTGTCCCTAGTAGTTCCTGATGCGTGGGGTGTGCAGGCCCGAGTTTGGTATGAGCTTTGCCCCCCCCCCACCCCTGCTTGGCTGTAGGCAGGGGAGAGATTTGCTGGACTTTGTTTTTATCCTCCTAAGCGCTGGGAGCGCTGTATTTGTACCCCTGAGCGCCTGAAAGCGCTTTTACTGGACTTATAGCGCTAGGAGCGCTTTATTAGGGCCCCCAGCCGAAAGAAGCGCTTTCCCTGACAAGCGCCTTCATTGAAGCCCGTAGCGCGGCGCTACGATAACCAGGGAGGGAACCCCGACGTAGGGATTCCCCCGTTTGGCTGAGATCGAGCGGGAGCCCACCCCGCTGATTATGCCGTCTTTGGTTGCCTGATCCTCGCGGGTGCCTACCCCGCTTATTTTATTATTTCCCGTGCGGGAGCCCACCCCGCATACTGTGCCCGCCGCGGGTGCCCACCCCGCGTGGTGTGCCCAGAGAACAGAGAACGGTGTGCCCCGTGGTGCGGCGCTGGAACCCTCAGGGCCGCCGCGCTGCCCGCGGCGACCCGGAAGCAGCCTGCGAAGCCCTGGATGTGGGCGGGTCCTCATCGCGGCCCGGAAGCTGAGGGAGGCGGAAAGGTGCGTAGTTACAGCCGGAGCTCCCGGCGTGTGAGGGAGCCCCGCAACCCCCCCCCCAGTGGCCAGCCCAGGAGAGAAGTCAGCCCGGGGCTCTCGTGAGCGGAAAGAGAGCCCCGCAGCCCAGCGAGGTCGGAGCGCTGTGTGCCCCACTCCCGTCGTCGGCCGAGCAGGTAGACAACCCGCCGCGAAGAGTCCGGTGAGTGGGGGCTGCTACCAGCCTGGCTGTGTGGGCAGAGTGTAGTCCAAGAGCCGTGAAGGCTCCAGACGATGCAGATATTTCTTTAGAGCCTGAGAGGCTCCGGGGGCATTGTGTGTAAAGAGTCCCCCGTGTGGGACTCCAACGAACGTGGGCCTTTTGTTAAAGAGCCGTGAGGGCTCCAACGTTGCGAGGGTATTCTTTGAGAGCCCACGAGGCTCCACCACATGCGGGGGCATTATTTCTTGAGCGCGAGTCGCTCCAACGTTGGGGCATTTCTTGTCTCGAGCCCACGAGACTCCATCATTGGGGGCATATTTGTTTAGTCTAGAGGACTCCCACACAGGGCATATTTGTAGTTTAGAGCCTGCGAGGCTCTAGGGGGCATTCCAGTTGTTTCAGAGCCCTGGGAGGCTCCAACGTTGGCCCCAGCATTTCTCCAGTTGCCCAGCACTTAGTGGGCAACTGCTACGTTTAGGTTGTAGCCTCTGTGTTTTGGCTGGCGCAGCTTGCGCAGCCTTACCCTAACATTTGGACACAGGGTGCCCTTGCCCCTTCACGGCCAGTTGGCCTAGGGACTGCCACAGATAGTGGCTAATGTAAGTTTTTGCGCCATTGTTCCTTTCCTGCACCTCTGAATGTGTTATGCGTCATGTGCTTCGCTTTACACCTCTGAATGTATTTTATGCATCCTGTGTTTATGTGCTTAGACCCCTACAGGTAGAGTGATACTTAGGTGGTTGTTTTTCTCCTAGTACAGGTGATGCTAGTGAGGTCCTGATTCCCTGCGCAGTATTTTCCTAAGGTGGTTAGGGTTGCGTAGGTGGTACTTACCTGTTACCAGTAGTTACTGGTTGTGTGCTATATGTTCTATTTTTAGTGCTACAGTGATTGTATGTGCTATGTTCTCAAATATTATTCCTACGTTCTAAGTGCTATTTCTACAAAGTGCTAATTCCTCACAGTGGTCCATGTGGCCCTGTCCCCTGTACATATAATCCCTTGTAAATTCTGCCCGTGCCTGTTGGCACATTGTAAAGTGTGTGTTTTTATCTAATGTGTTTTGGTAATACAAAGGTTATTTTTATAGAATACCTTGTGTGGAGTTTCCTTTGTGGTGGGCCTTGGGTGTTGTTGCTGGGTGCGTGCGCAAACGCTTTACACATCGCCTCAGAGATAAGCCTGACTGCTCGTGCCAAGCTACCAAGGGGGTGAGCAGGGGTTATCTTTGGCGTGTAACTTCCTTGCCCTGACTAGAGTGGTGGTTTCTGCCTGACTTTGGTGCAAGCCTTAGCCAACCAGAAATCCCATTTCTAACAAATTCCATACTAGTATTTCACAGTTTCAAAGAAAGCAAAATTCAGAACAGTCTGACTATACCTAGACGCTATTGGGTTCATAGTGTTGTGCTCATAGGTTCCATCACAAACTCCCTCTTAACACAATCCACCTACTAAATGGCCAACATACACAAATGCAGCAGCAGGATTAAGGCCTAAGAGCTGATGCTACTTAATAGCATCAACTGCATATATAATGAACAGGTACAGAAGGATGGATTGCGATCTCAGGGAGAAGCAGTGATTTCATCTCGCCACCTTTTAAAAATCTGTTTGAGAAAGTCGACAAATGAGATTAAGAATGGATCTTTCATTGAATGGTAATGGGAAATCCAACAATTTCTGGAGGAAAGTCCTAATTCACCAACAGGAGGTCCTCAACTGTTGTTTTCTACTATAGTTCTAGTCTTTCGTCCATAAACCAAAGGATTTTGCATTACCGACCAACTCAAATCAGGTTAAAAAGTAGAAAACATTGAACATGCATTGTATTCATATTCCCTCTCAGGTAAATGTAGAGATTCATTATTTTATCAAAGTTAAGCCTGCAGTGCTGTTAGTGGGAAAAATAAATCCAGGCTGTGTGACAGATTCCTATTATGCATTCACATTTTGTAACAATCTATGTTCCTGGAAAGACAAAGCCACATTTTGGAAAGACGATTCAATGGAGAGCAATAAAAACAAATACTCAATGTTGGCAGTCACTCAAATGTAGACTTAAGGAGAAACTCACAAAGTAATTCTAATGTACTCTTGGTGGTAATGTTGCTCAAGCTTTTATCCTCTTTTCTGAGCTCCTTGCATATATATTGGGCGAAGCAGCTGAGAATCCAGATCCAGACATGGTCACTGGGAAAGTTGAGCTGCTCTCGTCTGGTTTGCTGTGTGTTTCATCGACCACCAATATCACTTGATTGCCTCTTATTTTCAACAGAGACCAAGTTATGTTGCATCTGGCAATATATTCTCTTTGTCCAAGGCAAAAAGAGGTCTAGCATTCACCATCATGAAATCAACCAAAGCAAAGACATTCTTCATGCAATGATGAAGTCATCTCATTAACAAATTCACTTTATTTCACAGAATACAGAGGTTATAACCAGTCAAAATATTAAGTCTGTTTTAGAGTCACTCATGATCCCGATTTGAGTTTCTTTGAGCAGAAGTGGGGAGCAGTACTTATTTAAATCTTTTCACTGTTGAGTTGTTGTATTCTTTTGTCATTATTCTGTTTCCAGACTGTTGTTCACATGCAGCAAATCCCACTCTGTGAGCTCCATTCAAAAACACACTAGCCCATTAGGTAACCCCTGAAATACACAAACATCTGATCAATAAATATTTACAACACAAAAAGAGACTCAGATCAATAAACAGTAAAAAGTGACATATTAAAGGGCAACATTTTTGCACATTACAAAACATACATTTTATTTACTGAGTTTTCTATTGTCACCCATTAGGATCTACAGTTCCATGCCTGTTTTGGTAAAGTTGCCTCGTCCTGCCTTCTTACTTTTTACTGGACAAACATGAATTGCCGTAATCATGCCAGTACACTGTTGTGTTCCATTTGTTTTCTGTTGTGTTTTTTATCAGAGTTATGCCTATGTTCTGCATGGTCGGCAAGCATTGCTCCCTTTAAACAAGGCAGCACTTCTGGTTGACTCTGGCGTCGCACCTTCATGGCCAGAGTAGCACAAGTACTGATCCCAGCCCACCACCCACTGGCACTACTTTGTTGCCTTGGATCATCTGGAAATGAGATAGATCTGCATACCAGGAACAAGACTTCAGATCATAAGGGAAACATCAGTTGAATTGCTCATCTCCATCCAGACTAGAGTTCAGTACAGGAGAACTTATGAAGAGACGAGTTTACCTGCAGTAAGACCCAGACTGTTCATATCAGTAGAATCTGAACAGCTCCCAGTTGGGACTGGTGGATCACAACCAGGAGATCCTTGGAATTCAGAGCTCTAAAGATGTAAGGCAATAGTTACATTTATACATCACACCCAGTTGTGACCTGAACTGATTGGGAGACTCCTCCATTAACTATCAGATTTTCATGGAAACGGCACTGACTTTATAAGGGATACATATTTTGTGAAGTGACAGCTTTTGTTTTTCTTTGGAGACTGGAATTGCGACTGAGGCTTCAGCCCCCAGATACTAGAGGTTGACTCAGGATGAAAGTTAAGCTACGATTCCTGCATCCACATCCCCTGCAGGAACCCGCACACCCTTTGAGGGAGAAAAGCTCTTGCAAAATGCTAGACACCTAAACGCACTGGCAGATAACAAGGCCAGCCCAAATAGAGCCTCAGAATGCTTAGAGCTTGGGACCTATATGGTAACCTCTGAAATAATACCTCAGCCTCAGAAAGGCCTATCTGCTTTTCTTTATTCAGCTTATCGTCACCTGTTCCCTTGGTTTATATAAAAGATGTTTTCTATTTTAAGACAAAGCACTGAAAGGATACCAATATCAATGAATCTGATTTACTGTGCCACACTGTATGAGATCTTCTAACCCCTTCCAGCTCCTAGATTAACTTTGG
The DNA here is from genome assembly GCF_964204655.1 of Triturus cristatus. Taxonomy (NCBI): domain Eukaryota; kingdom Metazoa; phylum Chordata; class Amphibia; order Caudata; family Salamandridae; genus Triturus; species Triturus cristatus. The sequence continues at coordinate 320,006,538 of NC_140582.1, forward strand.
ATTGCTGAACTTGCTATCATGATAGACTGTATTGCCTTAAGTAATTTTTATTTAGGTTAAGTGCAATAGAACTAGTCCTTTGACACCATTGGTAAACTGCCAATACACAGGGTGCAGTAAGGTAACCGCTGACACTCTCTCTAGCAATTCAAAAAAAAGGCCTCACAACTTGTCCACTGGCCAAATATTTCACTAATGATGGACCAAGGGCATACAAAAAGAAAATCATTGATGAGCTTTACAAAACATTGTGAATTTGTATTTGCAATTAGGTTTCCCAAACAAGGTTTCAACTGTTTTGGAAATAAAAATACCTTTCAGAAAGGATTCCGACGGGAAGTTAATCAAAACCTCCAGTACTTCTAACATCTTATTTAGGGGCCAGGAGCATTATCCACTGCAACAAAAACCCACACTCATGTGTTCACAGGAAATCACCGTTGCTGAATTTATGAATGTTTAGCTGTGGTTACTTATTTCAAAAGCATCAAACACCCAGGGAGGAACAATTACCCCTGTAGCACAGGAATCATTTACACCACACAACAAACATCATCCACACAGACTACAACTCTCAAGGACTAGGGGAAATAACATCCATCATGTTTCTTGGGGCATGAGAATGTCCTGCGCTAGATATAGTATTCGTAAGAACTCATGTGCAACTTAGTCTTTTGATTGGAATTAATGTGCACTGTGACTTACTCTGGCCAAACAACAGTCCTGTGATAGCAGTTTAGTGCATAAATGTGTGACAGACACAAAAGTATCTATATGAATATACATGCACAAAATAGAGCGCCACAGAACACAGGAACGTCCGTTGCTAAGACATGGAATGCCATCCTACCAGTTAGATTGGCGCATAATACATTAACTTCAGCTACGGTCCCATACATGACTGCCCGTTTAGTGCCCAAGGCAAGCTGCTTTGGGTGCTAGGCCATAGAAAGCATACTTTGCTCTTATGCAGGTACATTTCTCTGTGTGTGTATTTTTAGCATCTTGCACTGTGTCCACCCTTTCAATTCCGAAAAGCTGGGGTTCAATAAGAGCTTGTCTAGATCAGCCCTCTCCCAATTCTAGGTCTTTAATGTCCTCTAGACTAGGTTTCCTCAGATCATGGCTCTCTGGCGTCAGTGTTTGCCAAAATTCAACAGTTGAAATTTAAGACTTGACAACCGCTTTCTTTCTTCCTCTGGCACATCTCAAGTGGAAGAAAGCCAAAGGTGGCTTGTCACTTTATCGCGATCCATTGAACGTCAAGGTGCTGGGTGAAACTCCCCCCCCCCACTTTAAGACAATGTACAAAATGCACAAATGTCTACCAGTTCGAGGAACAGTCTAATGATATAGAGAAGATCATAACGTGCATCGGTACATGACAGGAATGCTCCTTCATGGCCATACAATACACAACTTGAATCGCCTCTGTGCAATACAGTAGCATCACATTTCAAAGTATTTAGCAACTCATTGCACATCGGGGAAAACTATGTATTAAACTAAATGCTTCTGTTCTCACTAGAGTCTTGTAAGACATTAAAAGACCTAGATGAGATATAGTTTGCAGTACGGAGCATCACGAAATAAAAATATTTTCTCAATTTCAATGGTACATCGCCTTGCACTACATCCTTGCTCTTTCAACACACCACCTTGGAAAATAAAGTTAAATATGGCAGAATCACAGAACAGGCTACTTACGGTAATTTCATGCGCATAAACACGCGTGCCATGAAAAAGCTCAAAAGGACGCTGACAAATCCAATGAAAAGCAGCAAGAACCGGTTGAGCTTAGGGATGTTTGGTGCATTGGACCGGTCCAAAATGATGAAGCCTAAGCCCCCCATGGTAAACAGGAAACTCGATGCCAGTCCTTCCATGATGTACTGCCCATTCACCCTGCGGGAAAAAAGACAAGTTGTTTCAACCAAAAAAAGGTAATCCTGTGGAGAAGGACGTACTGCACAGTGTGTTCAATTAAAATACATTGTGTAGTCTGATAAGAACAGCACTTAGATTTTTTCGGCTTTATGCCTATTATAGAATATGCAACATGAATTCAGAAACAGTAGCATCAATCAGGTTCTTGGCACTAGACTGTCAGAAAAAAAAAAATTGGAACAGTGTTTGAGATTTCCGATTTGTGGTAGCTTTTTTATTTGTATTTATTTAAAACACAGGGTAGTGCCATGCATATCAAGAAGCCATTATTTTCAAGAGTAATTCTGGGGAACCCTGGCTTAACTAGCATAGCCAATAGGCCTGGCTTACATGTGGCAAAGCATGCTAACACTGGCATGCACAGAGGCTATTGTTTAGGTGATAGTAATGTTTTTGGTAGTGGTGATAGCTCATATTCAAGTCCTGACAAATACATTAAAAAGGTAACTGCTTCGAAGAAATAGATGCATGTCATTAATGTATGCAATGTATGCATGAGATACAGAATCTATGAAGGTTGAGCACTTTGCAAGCAAGATCTCCACTGGCACCACACAACCAACAGTTTAAGTGAGACAGTAATCTGGATGGGCCAAAGCATACTCCATGTATATATTAAAGTATAATTAGCAAGACATCTGCACTGTCAAGAAACACCTAAAAAGCAACCGGGAGGTGGAGAGGAGTGGCTTGGACGTGTGGAAGTAATTCTGCCATCAGTGGGGAGCCCACTCTAGTGTGAGAGACTAGCAGATTGCAAAAAATCTTACAATGCAGAATGGGTACAAGCTCCTCGGCCGACGGCTTCGCTGGTTTAGGGGAGAGTGAGTGCTCAGTACTACAGCTGAGTGGTGTCTGTCTCATAATGCCTGCCGCCCAAGTCAATAACCAAGGTGAAAGGAAAGTCACAGGTTATCATTGCCACTACATGAAAACGCAAACTCGCATTTTGTTAAGTTTCTGCTTTTCTAAACTGAACAGTGACCTGAAGAAGGAAGATATTTAAGCACCTTGCTTATTTTTTGCACATAGCTCTTTAAAGGAAAGAAAGAATCTCTGCATGTTACTACTCGTTCAGAGCAACAGCCTTGATTTATATTAAACTGATTCTAATATGTTTTTGCAACAAATTACTAATTACTTTTGGTGTGTTTAATTTCACACTAGAGATTCCACGTTAGTTCTTCATGTCTGCAACTATCTCTTTCATGTGAAGGAGCAAGGCCCCAAGATATACAGTTTGTGGGAAATGGTGATGGTGTGATCACGTATAATAAGGAATACAATACTTCGGTTGTACGTTGAAAAGGGATCAAAGTCACCTCAGAGTTCCATGAAATATATTGGTACTTGCCGTTCAGAACTCCTTTGTGACTTGCAATCTCTCTATGATAGGGCCAGTACCTTATCCAATTTAAAAGGTGCACATGGGCAGAAATATTCAACGGTTTATGAATAGGTGAGATAATCCAACAATGTATAATCTATTTTCCTGCTGGGAGTCTGCCTACAGCTTGTAATTTACATGTATATATCGCTTACCTAATTACACGTCTAAATGTAAGGTTCTTCTGCAGCACATAGATTAAAACAGGCATTAAACGCCTCTTATGCAACTTTCATAGATATTACATTGGCGAGGAGGACAGAGGAACCATACACATTATTCGCTTGAGTCAATGGTGGGTCTATTAACTTGTCCCTTTTTAATAACTAAAATCATCTTGGATTTTCACGAGATGATGAATGTTCTTACCCAGTGTCTTTCTTAATCCCTCTACTGCAATAGAATAACATATGCACAGTAAGGGCACTTTACATTATCTGAACATTTAGAGTGCCAGACAACTTTTTGTATATTTGCTACCCCAGGTGGAATCAGTGTTTAAACAATCACTATCTAGATGGAGAATTTCCAAATATAGGCTTTTCTTATAAGACTGCTAACCACTCTCTGTCAGTAGTAATTATGTCTATTAGAGCACAGAATATGTGGATTCCAGCCTCCCTATGCAACTTACCAACTGTGAAGATATGCCATACTGCCACTTGGAAATAAGTTCACAAATTTCAGAGGCACTTATTGCTAGCACATTAGGCATTTGTAATATAACAGTGTGAAAAGATAAACATACAGCAAGTTTACCAAAAATTGTGCACATGCAGGCCTCATTATATTGAAATAAGCACAAAAACAAAATATTCTTGAAAGCATGCACTAGGCACAGAGCGCGATTCTAACCTTTCAGCAAACGTTTTATTTTTAAATAAATGAAAAATTATTAAAATTTTAAAATCTAAATTATTTCAACATTTAGTTTTTTTATCAACTTAACGGATAGCTTTGGCCAGTGCCCAATGCCATGCAGCTGTTGACTGAGGATATAGATATCCTTATGCACAATTTGAAAACATGCTACAGAAAAATGCCTTGCAAATCAAAATAAGCAGCAGGCATCCACTCCTATTCTCATATAAGTTTTAAACAGGAGGAGGCTTAGAAGTATAGAAAACCTTTATGATGCAGTGCAACCCTTGTGCAATTGTACATGGGTATGGAAGTGGAAAAACCTTACTGTTAAGTCAGTACATCTTTCCATAACAGAACTGCGACAGTGCCGCTTCCCTGAGGTGTTGGGAATTCTATGTATTTTTTATTTATATTCTTATAAAGCTCAGCAGACCAACAGCATCAGCACTCTGTACAGCTACGAAATCAACGAAAAGCTGTTTACAATAAACAATTTAAAATAGCTAACCATAATCAGTTATGACTGCATGTCGAGGAACTAAGTCTGTGAGCCATAAGGTTGCTTGGCTGAAGAAAAAAAACAACTGTTTGCATTTCTGAAAAATATCTAAAATTCAGTTTCCAAAACAGAGGATTATGCAGGCGGAAAAGCGCGCAGGCAATGATTCAGTGGTACATGCTGCACAAGGCCCTTATGGGAATCGAATGCAGTCCAATAAATATGCCGGCTAAAAATGTTGCATTCAGCTCCTTACCTGAAGAATGGGAGCATCTGGCTAGTGATGTGTCAAAAATCTTTCAGTGAAGCAAGAGCACCCCTTAAGATGGACAGGATAACTGGTTTAAAACAGGAGATGATGACTAATACTGTAGAGTGATGGCAGAGCTATGGCTTTATGCCTGCTCGGGGTGCTGGGCTACCAGTGTAGAGAGGTCCCTCACTCTACGGCCTCTCTGGGACATAAAGTATACAGTGTCCTTACCCTGAAGGTCAGCCTGATATATTCACAGTCATTAACAACAGATAGGAAACATGACTTTTCTTCTTTGCGAGCACATTACACACAGCAACAGAGCTCACATATGGTGAGGGGCCAGCGTCAAAGGAGTTGGAACCCAGGCATCAACAATCCAAAATATTTGTATGTAGGCAAATATTGAGAGGTTCATATGCACTATAAGCACAATAATACAAAAGGGACTCAAAACCCAGATGGTACCCCATTCGAGCACTATCTAAAAAGGAGTCCAATAATTTAAAATACCGCAATTAATATTACTTATGGTATGATTTCCAGATTTAGATAATGGCGGGGGGAAATATTGTGAAAATAGACTACACCAAGTGGGGGGGAGGCTTTGCAAAAACCCTGCGAACTGGAGCTAGCCTCAGATTAGAGCAGTTGAAAGGGCTATCCAGGCTTTGGAAAATGAGAAGAACAAACTTTTATTTATGCCTCAAGAGAGGTGGACAAACAAAGATTCTGCTCCACATGATGGGGGAGTGCCCCAGGCCGAGTGAGTTCTTGGACAGGGTAAGTGTCTGCTCAATAATGTAAGGGGATTTACGCAGATAAAGGGATCGAAGCACCAGCTATTAAGAATTTGGGGAGATGATTAACCATTGAGATATGCAGAAAAGTTGTTTAACAGAGGATTAAGGATTGCACACAGAGATGTTTTAAGCTGTGGGGCAAGCCAGATGTCCCGACATTTGGGAAGTGGTGTGCCAACTAATATCGCCACATGTTGCTGACAAATTTAATTATGAAGGAAGGGGATCTCCAAATAGGCATGAAAAGACTTGGGGCCATGGATGAACTACCGGAACTTAACTTATGGTGAGGGAGCGAAGTGACAAGACCCGGATATATATCTAGAGCTGCCTTATGAGGATGAACATTGTGACCAGTGATAAAAATGTAGCCATACTTTCCAAGCTATGTTTGATTAGTTACTACTGGATGAAAAAAACAAGTATTTATCAAAATTATGTTTATTTAAGGTTACTGTTTACAGACAAAGACACTAGGGAGTGAAGCCAAGCAAGGAACACTTAAGAGGAAACACGATTCTAGGTTTGTCCTTCTGGTCATACTTTCCAGAGTAATCCTTCACTTGCCAAGGACAAAGTAATATTATGTACACTGGTTGCAGCCATGCTGAGGTTTCTAGAAAGATAGGTAGTGGCGAATCCAAAATTACAGATTGGTATTATGGTGAAAATGGAAGCTGCTGGCTATGTAGAAAATCCACCATTCTATTACCTGTGCTCTGGACAAACTCGTGCAAACGTGCACTATTGCTGAATCCTATGTTCTCTGAATTTAGGAGAAATGGGTGCCTCAGGCACTTGAACGTCCTTTGTCTGCTACTTGATGATAAACCTATAAGTACACTGACAAAGCACCTGGAGCTCTACTTAATAAGATCATAGCTTCTGATGAAAAAATGTAACCTGAATCGTACTGCTATAGTTATAAATTCAAGTGATTTCCAACAAGGCTCAGGAAGACTGGGCAGGGACGGGGGTGTCTGGAGGAAAGCTGGGGAGAGCAAATTAAAAAGATGATCCCTTTAGGTTATCAGCTCTCGACTCAAATGCTCCAAGTATGACATACATTTCAAAAAGTTTGTTTTGCTTTATGGATGCAATTTAAATATTTGAAACTAAAAGTGGAGGATAATGTGAACAGAGTGGAAGGAACAGACAGATAAATATTACACAATATCAAAATACCTCTAAAAAGAAATTGGTGCAAACGATCATTTCAGCAAAAACATAAAATCATACCTGTATGCTAAAAAGGCAACTGGCCTCTGATGACCGTTTTCATCTGTCATTGATCCTACACTGGGAGGTTCCACAATTACATCATAGATGATGCCTGCAAATACAAGTATTCCAGTTAGACATACTAATACAGAATTTCAGGATGGCAAGTTTACAACTGTATGCCAGACAAGGTTTTTTTACGAATTAATAAGAACATATATGTACATCATACAAGTAATATTTTATAATTAAATTAATTAAACCTCTGTGCTAAGAATTCAAGACATATCAGTGTTGAGTTGATCCAAAACCAAGGACGCTGATGTTTAGCAACAGGTGAATTATCATAAGTGGAGGTGACATAGCAAACAGTGAAGAAGTGTGTTCATGGAAGAACGAGGCAGACATCATTCACTGTCTCTGTTGGGCTAAAAGGAAGGCATAGACATATCATAATGACTGTAATCCTATTTATGACATTTATTTGTGGCTGTTTTTCTTACAACATTTCACTCCATTACCCTGATACAAAAAGTATAGCGATCTAGAAGAAACAAACAGTTTTTAGTTGTATGCAAAAACTGGAACAAAAATTCTGTTACACAGACGAACTTTATTTATGCACATTTCCTAAAAAATAAAATGGCAGAAGAGCAAAAAATACAATGTTCCATAATGCTTTGACAGGATGACTTCTGGCATGTAAACTCCTAGGGCCTCATGTAGGTAGCCAAATACCGGTCGGTAACGGCCGATTTTCGGTAAATATGCCGTTACCGACCGGTATTCAGACAAGTGAGATGTAGGAGTCCAACAACCACTTTTCGGTAAATATGAGGCGGTAAATACCGATTCATATTTACCGAATTCCAAAATACCGAATCAGAGTTACCGAATATATAATTAACGAATCGGTAAATATGAAGTGGTAAATATGAAGTGGTAAAAATGAAAATGACATGTAGGAGCACTCGGTAACTAAGAAATCCAAGAAAATCGGTAAATAAGAGTCGGTAATTAACACGGATTGAAAGCAGGTGGTAACCATCAACAGTGCAGATAAGCAATCCCAAAATGCAACAGCGTGGACAACATGCCCGCTATGTACGTCATTGCAAGGCGCCCACATCCACAGGCAGCAGGACTGAGGGTTTGGCGACGGGAGGAACGCATCTACAGACAGCGCATCACACTATTCCAGCTGACTGATGCAGAGATACATGAGAGGTACAGGCTACACCCCGAAAACATCATGGCCTCAATCAGGGACCTGCACCCACTCCTGGACCAGCCAATAAGAAGGGCGCACGCCATACCCCCACATGTGCAGGTGCTCTGCAGCCCACATCTGTTGGCATCCGGCAGTCATCAGGTGGTGACAGCTGCGGTGGGTGGTGTATCCCAGAGTTGCCTGTCCCGTTCCGTCAGGAATTTCCTGGATGCCATGATGCAGAGAATGCACCACTACATCAGCTTCCACAACACACAGGCTGCACTGCAGTAAACAAAACCAGACATTTCTCACATGGCACAGTTCCCCCATTTCATTGGCTGCATTGATGGTACACACATCCCAATCTGTCCACCAGCTGACACAGAGCACATCTACAGGATCAGGAAGTCCACCCACTCCATCAATGTGCATACCGAATTGAATGATTTTGTGAATGGTCCTGTGGGTGGCACAACCAAAAGGTGGGCGTATGCTATTTACAACGAAGTCTGCAAGTTGTCGCACAGTGAGGCGGCTTCCAGATTGAGAGCTATTGACCAAGCAAACATGGAGAAGGCTTTAGCCGTTATAGATAATAGCTTCAGCACTCTCTCTTCTAGGATTCATACATGAGACAATAGGCACATGCAAGTACACGGCGCATGCAATGTACAAGCCCCGAATTTGGCGTGCGTCCCACGAGGTATCCCAGTGCCTGTGATTACACCTCCTTTCACTCTGCTTGCAAACGGTATTTATTTAATGTTGAATAATGAAGCTTGCTGCGGGATGTGAGTGGGAATCCCGTACATAACTGTCTCGCATAAAGTTGTCTGCTGCAATACTGTTCTTATTCCACCCCCGCATGTGCGGCTGGATGTTTCCATCTGGCCTTCGATTCCAACCTTGAAAGCAGAGTTCAACAAGTTGAGCAGAATAGAGCGCTATTGTCCCACAAAGAGGTGCCTTTGACTTCCTCCCGTGAAACATTTGTCCTTCACGTTGCTAATACGCGCACTGAGGTACAGGCGCCTCTGAATACTGACCTCCCCCTGCATTTCGGCTCTTTGATACAAACTATTTTCAATGCCTCGTCCACGACCGGCCTGGCTCATTTTTTTACACATGTGGGCTCGGGTCTCGTGACCTCTTTCCAACCTATTTTTGGTGTAATTCCGGCATTTGTTCATTCACTGTTCTCGAGCATCTGTGGAGGTGTCCCGCTGCTCCTGGCGCTAGTGGCAGGTGTGCTGCTTTTCCTTTTCATACTCCGGAATGGCTGCTCCTTCTGTGCCACACGAGCACCTGTCCCGTCTGCATCTTCTTCGTGATAGGATGCTTGACTATTATGGTACTCTGCCATTGGCGACTTTGAGCCTGGCTTATGGATTATCCTTCAGGTATTCCTACTTCACCTGCGTACAACCTGTATTACACTGCCTGGATTGTCCCTTTGAATGGCCTCTGGATTTGTGCTTGACCAACATGGTGTCTCCGGTGCCGGATTTCGATCGACTGATGAGGCCCTTAGTGTCTCACGAGTTGTCCTGTTCTGGTGTCCGGATCATGGCGTGTGGTGCGGCGCATGGTATCCTGGGTAATTGGGACATCTCAGCGGCAGCCTACGACTTCTTGTCCATGAGCTATTTGGAGGAACATTCCGGGTGCCCTCTGATTGTGCTAGAGGCTCCGTTGGTTGGAGAACACGTATGTTCCTTTTCTTTACTAAATTGGATGGCTGAGACTTTTAGTGGCCCTGCAAACGATTTTTTGTTGGAAGCCGTGGCCACATATGCTGCCTATACATTCATGGATTAACTGGATTGTCGTCCATTGCGCCTGTGCTACTGGACAGCACCCTGGCGCAACATTTATTTCTTTTATTTCTCTTTTTTCTCTTCCTGATGGTCGGCCTGAGTTTTTTACTATACTTGCATTGTGTTATTTGGAATTTTATGCTGCAATTAATTGGACTTTAGGACTTTGGCGCTGCATTGGTTACGCCTTGTTCTGCTCTGACGATACTGAACTCTGCGTTCTCTCTTTTCTTGCCTATCAAATATTGCTTCGCTCAAGGGGGCGTGTAGTGAGTTCTCCCTGAATACGTACATACATTGTTCAGTTAGCATGACCACGTTGAATGTTATGTAGCCATCTTTTTGTCTTTGCACACGACACTGCGTTTACATGTTCTTTCTTGAATAAACTGCTGACTCGAGACTTCCTTCAGACGAGTGCATTCTGTTGTTCCCATCCCAAGCTCTGCGCAGCGACCTTGGTCTGTACATGCTGTGACACACAGTCTGGAATTTTACACAATGCATGTTTTCCACTCTAGGTTGTTCGACCCACTATTTAGCCATGACACACGCGCAGCTGCAAATACCTGACAGTTGGTGCTTTTCATATCACAGACATCATGTTTATTATTCAGACCGAAGACGAGCCTTCCTGCGAGACGGCTCCTGATGCTCCTGTGATGTGATTTCACTGAGCTGATTTTTGAGGTATGGGGTCCCCTATTCAAGCCTAAGAGACCTTCTATTATGACATAATTATGATATTAGCTACTTAGTTAAGGGAAGGTGGTAGTATCCTCGGTATTTTCCGAATCGCTAAATACCACCTCGGTATTTACCGATTCGGTAAATACCACCTCGGTATTTACCGATTCGGTGAATTCCGATTCGTGATTACCGAATGTTACCGAATCGGTAACTGTTACCGAATTTTTACCTACATATAACTTACCGATTCTAATATACCGATTCGGTACGGCTCGGTATTTAAGAACCGGTAAAATTTATTTACCTACATGAGGCACCTAATGTCAGGAAAAACAAGCATTTGCAATGCATTAGGTCCCGCATTTGCAAGAGCTTAAGCTATTGGCATTGTAAATGAGAATGCCTTTTATTTATCGCTTTTGATAATTAACACATAAATAAAAGGCATTATTATTTGCAATGCCATTAGCTGAAACTCTTGTATATGCGAGACCTATTTCATTTTAAAGAAGGGGCTGGCATTGTTCCGGGCAACTTGGAAAGTGAAAACGCGCATGGCACGCTGAATGTTGCAGGAAAAGCACGTATGCCTGATATGAGGGGTACTGGAAAGTACAAACTGTAAGGAAGGTTCTAGCAGTCACCGAGACTGAATTAAGGGGTGGGGAAGAAAATTGGGGAAAAAACAAGTATACCTAGAGATGTGGAGAAATCAAGAGACAACATTATGATAGTAACATTATTATGAGAGTGTAGCGGGCCAGTATCATTGACAAAATTTGGAAACCCACCTACTATACTTATGGCTCTGCTGTATGTTGTGCGATACAAACAACCTATACAGTTCCATCGCTATCCTCCCCGTACAGAAATGGCCAAGGCAAAAAGAAACCTCACAATTTGCTGCATAATTTAGTCAACCCTGCATCATAGGCCCAGTGGCCCTGGATTAGGGGTGCCGTAGCACTGCTTTCATATCCGACGACGGAACGGGCACCACTCCCCTGTGTCTGGCTTCTGAACTATCTGCTAGGTCATGGAGTCCATTTGCTATAGCGCCCCGAGGCCACCCTTAGTTGGTCAGCAGCGCGTTACAGAAAACTCAAACTAAAGAAAGCGTTATACTGCTCACTATTGGCACCCCTCTTAGAGCACGGAGAGGGGCACCATGGTCCGTCCTGTGTTTTATGGGCCACCAGCATCCACATTACACGGAAGACCTTCATGTCAACACGCACACTGATGTTCGTTAAAAAGGTAGGACCGGCTGCAGGGCCTCGTGACAAGGTCACTTGACAGCTATGAGTGCACAAGACTGAACCTGGTGCATGCTTCAAATATGCATGTAACATTTCTGAAAAAGATGTCGATTTGGACATGGGCACGTGGAGGGTGGGAGGTAACACAAGCGCAGGGGGCACCAACCCTGCAGGGCCCACAAACCCTTCCAAGGGGCACCATTCCACCCAAGCTCACTAAATATTTGTGGGACATGGGACACTTAGGGCCCTCTTTGCATTCTGCAGGGGGCGAGGGGGCATCAGTGGACCATTGTGCTGCTAGTTACGGGGAATTCCTTCTAAGGAGAGTCCCGCCTGTGCCAGGGAAGAGACCTGTCTTCCTCAGGCGCCGCAGCAGGAAGAGCACAGCATGGTTCATGGAACTTCCTTCGTGCATTCCAGGGAATCCGCAACAAATGCAACCGGTGCTTGTCCGTCAAGGGGATGGGGCAGTGACTCCTTCCAGGAAGCATGTGCGGCGGCTCCCAAATGTCTCCTGTGTGAATGTTCCCATGGTGCGCTGCTGGTCAGGACCGCAGATAGCGATTATTGAGAGACGCTCCCAGGTCCGGCTGCATTGTTACTAGACACCCGCAGAGAGACAGAATGCCAGCTTATTCCGTGTGTCCAGCACAGTACTTTCATTTAGCAAAACAATGCATTGTGGGGCTTGTAGTTTTCGTTCGCTACAAACACACGAAATGGACTAACAGAACAGACATTCATTTGAAAAAGTAACAAGCTGTCGCCATTACGCCAACGAAAGCCGCTTGTTTATATTTGCATCGCCCTTTCACTTCAAGTGAAAGCGCGATGCAAAAATAAAAGCGCGTGTCACTGCCAATCTTCATCTGCTCGGGGTGTATCTTAAGCACCAGCTCCCCACAATCAGCTCCAAAAATCACAGCACAAACCGCCGACATCGATCCTTGAACCACAAGGTAAAATGTAAGCATTGTGCTAAATAATTTTATCGTCAGTTCTTGAGTGAGGAAAAGAAAACACGTGAAAAAAAAAACACGAAGGCTAAATGAAGAAAACGCCCCCCTCGTGGGTTTCTAGATGCATTAAAGTCAATTGCCAGAGAAAACATATTTTGGGTCCGACACGCCTGCTTTTGGCACTATGGGTTATATTCGTTTTGAAGGAGCACATGAAAACGCAGCTGCCTCCATTTGGAAAGAGAGCATGCTCTGGCATCTGACATAGCTAAAAATAGCACGTTCTATCTGCACTGTGCCTTACATGAGCAAATCATCCACTTACATTTCAGCTCTAATTCCACGGCTCACAGTGCAATCTGGTTCTACGTTTGGTTAAAATTCTGCTTCGTAGCACAAGATGATTATAAAAGCATTAAGCTGCATTGTCAGAAAAATGCCCACGCGTTTATCATGCTACTCAAGACACAATCGGACCGAAACAACCACTCCCTTTCCAAATCTAGATGCTGCTTTTGGAATATAACACGAAAAGGCACAAATACTTGCAAATAATACGAGTCGCCGGAAGATTACGGCCAAGCAAATAGAGGACAAGCATCGATCTCCTGTCTTTAGGGGGCCATGTGTTTCTAATTAGAAACACATGGCCCCATAAAGATAAGGAAGTGCTTTGCGACAGACACAAAACAGACGCGCCAGTCCGGATGGGCCGGACCAAAAGGCGACAGGGCGACAAACAAAAAAATACCCCATGTCCAATGGCAGGCCACCGTTTAGCATAAAGAGTGACGCAAGCCAATGGGAATGAGGGGCGGGACTTGAGTCCCTTTCTGAAAGTCCTCGTTAACAATAAATCTCGCCGAGGCGAGCAGCGCTTTGCGCTGCAACGCCATGCAAGACCTAAAAATAGGCATTGAAATATTGCGTGGGTCATATGAACACGTTTGCCTGTTAGCCAGCAGAGCTAGAAACTCAAATTACCAAAAAATCTGTATCTTCTAATAAAATGGAATACCTTTTCTGTGTGACATGCTAACAGCCCAATGAAGGCACAGAAATTGTAAAAAAAAAAGGCGCGAGTTCCTAAGATGGGGGGGGGGGGGGGGGTGGGGAAGAAGTGTCCAAAGGCCATCAGGGACTTCACAAAAAGAAGCAGTTTAGAGTGGTTATTTTGGGTGTCAATTAAATGCACCATACTTAAAGACTGCCCGACTTAAAGTTCAGTTTTAAATTATTCTAAGCAGCTTAGCCATGCAGATCAGCGAAGTGGGCCTTAAGAAAAGTTGGACACAAAACATTTCATTTCAAGGAGTAAACCTGACCCAGTATTTTGGCCTTTCCAACATTCGGGTCTGCAATGTTGCTGGTGAGTTTATCTTACTTTTCCGCTTTTTAGAAAAAAACATAGAATAAGTTCCCAAATTACATCCTACAACTAGTTACATTTTTAAGTTTTCATTATGAATTCCTCAAAGCTTTCATCCGCACAGTACTATTAATGCAATTTCATATGATGATTTCATACAAGCAAACCCTAATAGTACTTCTAATGATCAACATATGTCAGTCACAAATGAAATTATGTCCAGGTTTAAACGAAGGACATACCTTGAACATATGCCTCAGAAAGTAGGAAAAAATTTGATCTCCGTTACAGGCACGAATTGCTAGGATCTAGGGATCAAAATAATGCCCCTTTAAAATAAAATGGAGTAAGAAAAAAAGTCCGATCGGTAATCTATTTTCTCAGATTTTCTAATCAGAGCCAAAAAGTTGGAACTATTATTAGCAGTTCTGGCATATATTGTTGTCTGAACCTAGTTAGAAGTAACACTGCCTCTATTAAATGGAGTACGTCTTTTAAGATGGCCGATTACTTAAGGGTTACATTCACCAGAAGCTTATATCTGTTCAGCTACTTAAAAAAAAAAAAATGCTCCATTGACAATGAGTATTTGAAACGTGTTGATGACTGGTCTGGCTATAGATAAATGCAAATCTATTATCAGCCACAAAATGGTAAAACCTTACTGGTCAAGACCCGCGTGAACTGTAATATAACTCATGCTGTGTATGCCCTATTTTGTGGACTGTATTATACAGGCAGTACTATCGAGCAGCTCTTAGAATTGCTGAACATACAGGGTCAATCAGGAGGGTTGTTATAAAAAGGTGCGAGTATTGAATTTTAAAGACTGACACACATTATAAAATATTTTACATTTGTTGGAAAATGTGTACAAAATAAGCTTCCTAAAGGAAGAAATCCTACGAAATTCTGCAACTTGAATCTCGTATTTGTATTACCCTGTGCACCTTGAAGTCATTGGGTCTTGATCTCAATGGAGTATACATTTCCGTCTTTACTAACAGAAAACCATATCTTGATTGTATTCGGTCAAAAAGATGCATCTTACCTCACAAGCCATATCGGTACTCCAGCCTACAGGGCCTCAAAATGTTCAACAGTCCACTCACAGCAACTGTATTGTTTGGCTTCCTTGTGGTTGCTATGGAGGGGTCTGTGGACTAAGGCAGGCATTCAGAAGCAACAGCAGATATCTTGGGGAAAGCTGCTGGGGCACTGCATTGGCTTGCTTGTGGTGACTATTCCAACAAGTACTGGCAAAGCCAATAGGCCTCGCCTATACAGAAGTTACTAGCTTTGCCAATATTTTTTTAGCCAAGTTGTACATCAGCGTGGCTGCAGGTCAGCGTGGCTAAAAGTTAGTGGGATAAAGTAGAGCAGAGTGGAAGAGTGTAGAGTGGGGTAGACTTTACTGATGTAAAGTGTAAGAGTGGATTAGCATAGAGCGGAGCGGTGTAAACAGGAGTGGCATAGAGGGCATTGCGTAGAGTGGAGTGTTGTAGAGCGGAGTTGATTGTCCTGGAGTGGCATAGAGTAGAGTTGTTTGTAGAGTGGAATGGCATATAGTGAAGTAGAGTGCTGTAGAGGTAGAGTGGCACAAAGTGGAGTAGTATAGAGTGGAGTGGCATAGAGTGGAGCAGTGGAGTAATGTGTCGTACAACAGAGGGGAGTAAAGTGGCATGGAGTGGCATAAAGGGAGTTGCATAGAGCATCGTAGAGTGGAGTACTGTTGCACAGTGGCATAGAGTGGAGTACAGCATTGTAGAGTGGAATGGCATAGAGTGGAGTGGTATAGCATGGAGTGGAGTTGAGCGTCGTAGAATGGAATAGAGAGGCCTAGAGTGAAGTGGCGTAATGTAGAGTGGTTCAGAGTAGATTGAAGTAGAGTGCAGTGGCATACAGTGCACTGGTTTCGAGTAAAATTGTACCAAGGAGATTGGCATAGAGTGCAGTCACGTAGAGTGGTGTAGATGCAGTGGTGTAGAGTAGACTGTTTCACAGTAGAGTGAAGTGGTACCGAGTAGAGTGGAGTAGTGCAGGATAGAGTGCTGTAGTGTACAGGAGAGTGACGTAGAATGCAGTGGTGTAGAGTGCAGTAGCATGGAGTGAAGTGGTGCAGAATAGATTAGAGTGGTGTGGAGTGACGCAGAATGTAGTGGCGTAGGGTTGAGCGGTGCAGAGTAGAGTGCAGTGCCGTAGAGCGGTGCAGAGTACAATAGATTGACGTAGAGTGCAGTGACAGAGTGCAGTGGTGTAGAGTGGCATAGTGTGCAGTGGCGTACAGTGCAGTGATGCACAGTAGTGACTGAGTTCATTGGCAGATAGTGTATTCTAGTAAAGAGTAGCAGATTGCAGTAGCGGAGAGTCAAGTGTCGCAGAGAAGAATAGAGTGGCGTAGTGTGCAGTGGCGTAGAGTTGCAGAATAGAGTGCAGTGGTTTAGAGCAGAATGGCATAGAGGGCAGGACAGAGTAGAGTTGCACAGAGTAGCACAGCGTAGAGTACGGTGGCGTACAGTGCAGAGGCATGGAGTAAAGTGGTGTAGAGTAGAGTGGCAGAGTAGAGTGAAGCGCATAGAGTAGTTGGGTAGAGAGCAGTGGTGCAGAGTACAGTACAAAAACTTGGAGTGGAGAAGAGTGGCATAGAGTACAGTGCTGTAGAGTGACGTGGCGTAGAGTGAAGTGGTGCAGAGTTGAGTGGCCTAGGCTGGCGTGGTGTAGACTGCAGTGGTAAAGAGTGCAGTGGTGCATAGCAGAGTGGGGTAAAGTGCACTGGCATAGAGTA
This sequence comes from Triturus cristatus, assembly GCF_964204655.1. Classification (NCBI taxonomy): domain Eukaryota; kingdom Metazoa; phylum Chordata; class Amphibia; order Caudata; family Salamandridae; genus Triturus; species Triturus cristatus. Next base: position 320,023,607 of record NC_140582.1, read on the forward strand.
GAGTGGTGCAGGGCAGAGGGGTGAAATGTAAGGAGGCGTAGAGTGCAGTGGTGCACAGTAGATTAGAGTGGCGTAGAGTGTAAGAGTAAATTAGGACAAAAAATGAACATCATAAACTAAATGTGCCATAAAGAGCAAAACTTAACATTAAACTGACATGGATTTGAAATGTGCTAACTTGCAGTAGGCAATCATTGTTACTCATGGAGGCCATACTAAGGCCATGAAGCAAGTTTTTTCCTAGCTAGAAGGGAACTCGATAAGGCTGAAAATGTGTACAACATGATTTAGAAGCTTGACTGTAGAATGACATGTTTAGAGATGTTGTCATAACTGCAGAATTATTTGGTTTAACAAAATGAATTACTTATTAAGCTTGAATGTTATGAACTTCCTACTTTCTTATGTTTCATATATAACTTGAATGGAATAACTTGTGCATTTTAAACAATAATGATTGATTCATAGGGGCCGATTATGATGTGGGTCGTAAGGCATCCGACCTTAGGTCGGAGGCTTTACGATAGACATCATCAGTTTCAATTCCGACCGGCTGATACAATACAGCTGGTCGGAACTGAAACCGACCAGTCAATACCGCTGGCTTCCGACGGGCTCAAGGAGCCTGTCGGCCAGCCGGAAACAGCCTTTAATCCATATGGATGGAGGCTAACACTGTCCAGATTCTGATGCACTGTTTCCGGCAGGATTTTAATGCCGGACTTTCCGAAATGGAAAACCTGTCGGGAAGAGAATTTTGAGGCCCCTAGCGGGGCCCTCTTTCAATTGCAGCCTCCAGTTGGGGGCCAAGGGGGCACCTATGGTGCCCCCGTTAATCCCTGCACACCATGGCATGCACCTTTGGGTGCCTGCCACGGGGTGCAGGGATTAATACAATCTCCCGTGTATCTATGGGAGCCTGTGTTACGGCCGTAACACAAGCTCCCACAGAGAAAAGGGAGCATGCGACCGCACCATGTGCGGTCGCATCATAATTAAGCAGTCGGGACTGCCGACCGGGGGACGGTGGGTCCCGTTTCCGCTACGGTGTCAGTCGCGGACATCGTAATAGGTCCATTAGTGTAAAAGATTGCATTACCCAACAGTGATTTTGCCTTTTAATTAATTTGTTTGTTGTTCTGGCAGTGAAACAAATTTGTATGTGGAAGGTCGAATTGTGTTTGAAGCCTATGGGAATTATGCCTGATGTTTCCAGAATCTCATCACGCAAGTATGGCTGTGGCTAACCATACGATAAAGTTTCATCCACATGTATTTCCATGGGAACGGAGTACCTGAACCTGCTTACCAAAGAACTTTGTATGCTGATTGGTTTGTGGAGGAAGAGGTCTGCTACAATGTTTGCCTTACTTTGCTATTTTTAAATTGACAGTTTGCTACTGCCACTGTATGCTGATCCATTTAGATTTATTGAGACTCGGCTGAGTCTTATGAACTACTCTTCATGGGATGTTCTGCTACTCTAATTTGGCCATGAAGTTTTTGTTCCTTTAATTTCACTCTTTTCTATCAAATTGAACACTTCATGGGTTCTTAAAATCTAAAGCTCTGGTTCTTTATTTTTCGAATACTAAACATATTTCCTTTAGGGAACACGCTTAATAAAATGTATCATTAGGATGCTTTGTTCTAACTATTTATTTTTTAAGAGATTTCTGTAAACTTATTTGATTGGTGGACTGGACTAACTAAATAAAGACCAAAGAAACAACTTTACTAATCTCTTAATGAAAAATGACCGACGCCAGGAGAACGCTGTTGCCGCAGGAGGGGACTACCAGTCCCAGACACCTTTGCCAAGTGAGGGCAGAGCCACTGCTGCACGAGCGCTACATAAGCGCCAGGGAGACACCGCAGCGCGGGACGCGCTGACCGACGCCAGGAGAACGCTGTTGCCGCAGGAGGGGACTACCAGTCCCAGACACCTTTGCCAAGTGAGGGCGGAGCCACTGCTGCACGAGCGCTACATAAGCGCCAGGGAGACACCGCAGCGCTGGACGCGCGCGGGCGGCGCCCGGGCCAAGCCCGGGCCAAGGGCGGGCCCGTCCTTGCCCGTCATCGCCTGGAGGAGACTGGACTGGGCCACCCCTCTTTCGTCTTGGTTAATCCTGCGATTACAATCAGGTGAGCAAAAGACATTGACTCAATGCTTCATACCTGTGCAGCTGTTTTCCAAGTTTCAACAGTCTAATAATGGGGAAACGTATTACTCCACCTGTTATGAAATCTGCCACAACAAGCATCGAGAACATGCTGGAAAGAGCTGTTAGTATCGTAAGCAATGAGATCGAACTCACAGAGAGGCGTTTATCCCTTGGTTTAGGGCAATCCTTGCTATCCTCAGGTTTGACTACCGACACTACTGATATTACTGCACGCAATGCTAATGCCCCTGTTTCGGCTTGCGAAGAGGAACGTGATACTATTATATCAGATCCGCCGGAACTAAATCCTGCAACATCTAATGTTCCGCCTCCAGGGGCAAAACGCAAGAGGAAACTTGGGAAGCCTACTTGCGCGAAAAGAAAACAACCAACTCGCCCAACTCTAAACTCGTGGATTCGTTCATCCGCCAATCAAACGTCCGTAGAGGCTCTAGTGCATGCCCCATTGACTACGCACGCCCCGTTGACTAAAATATGTCTACACTCAATTGGAACTCAGACTGACACTGATTTTCTGTTCCCAATTGTCACGGACAGTGAAAACCACTTTAGAGCTATTGATATGAATAATTTGCTTGGATTGATAACTGATTGTATCAAACCCTTACTCAATAATCTCCTATCTGTGGTGAAAGATTGTATTTCTGATGCTCAGTTTATTCCAAACCCACGGTTGATAGCCCAGATTACTGATATTGTTCCCCCAGTTGCCCCTAAGTCGCCTACCCTGATAAATGCTATAGAGCTGGTTCAAAATGAAGCCACCATCAATATCCCTACCAATTGTCAAAATACTGTTGCCCCTTCTATCTCAAATCTGAAAATTAGTGACTGCACGACATGTAACAAAATCCGTTCATGTCTAGACAAGAAGGGAATTATGGAGGTAAAAAGCCCTTCGAAAAACATTACTGGGACTAATTTTGCTAACCAACCAAACAATTTGCAAATCCCCTCTAATGCGTCTATTCCCCCATATAGCGGTGATGGCGTAGCTAATATCCAAGATAATATTGAGCATAATGCAGCCACTGATTCAATTCCTAAGATCCTTACTGAGGGAAATAATGTGCTACTTGATCTACCCCCGCAGGCCTGCCCATACGTCGTGGTTTTAGCTGGTGTTCCCTTTTTAAGGAAGGAACAGAAAGAATCTTGGGAGCAACTACGATGTAAATGCGTTGATTGGCTATCCAAGCACAAGCGATTTAGGCCATCCTTGATTGAAAACATCATCATGGTACGACGTGTGGGCTGGCTTGGAACATCTCCCAAATCTATCAAAGGGGATTGTATAGTCATTAATTTCCGCAGACACTCAGTGGCGAAAGCTATTCTAACACCGCAGAGGGAAGTGGTTAATCATAGCACTAGTATATGGGCACTACCTTTAGGCTATTTTTACAAACCAACATTTGAAACATTCTCTCCTAACCCTCACAATTTCACCTCAACTCATAATAGATTCACATTGTTGTCAAGTCTGGATTGCCAAGATTGACTGTCATCCTCGTTAACAAGTGAAACATTGAGTGATGCACCAGTACCAGGACTGACTGATACATGCATTCAGGTTAATAGACAGGATGCACCGGCCACAACGAAAGTTGACTCGACACTTAAAATTCTGAGCTGGAATGTCGCTGGTCTGGCATCTAAGTTAAATTCATCAGATTGGAGGGAGCTAATAAGTGGCCAGGATATTGTAATGTTTCAAGAGACCTGGGCAACCCAGGAACTGTCTATGGAGGGTTTTGAATGTTTTAACATTTTGTCCCCAATCCCCACATTAGGTAGGCCCGTTGGTGGCCTTTCCACCTGGATAAACATCAAGGCAGGTGGTCGTACCAGGATTGTGCCCACAAACAGCGATGTATTTCAAGCGTCCCATCTCCTGAGGCGGAAAGCCGGGAGACGCTCTTTTTAGATTGTGTATTTTGTGTATTTTAAACTTTACCTGCTGCTATTTGCTTGGTTGCACCTCGAGGGCTCCGTGTAGCGGATCAAGCGCTCACGTGACGCCCTCCTGCCGGCTGGCCACGCCCACCTTCAGGCCACGCCCCCTTCCCGCCCTTCTTGGGCGCCAGTTCTCGAGCGCTCACTGGGTTCACATCTCCTGGGGCGGAAAGCCGGGAGACGCTCTTTTTAGATTGTGTATTTTGTGTATTTTAAACTTTACCTGCTGCTATTTGCTTGGTTGCACCTCGAGGGCTCCGTGTAGCGGATCAAGCGCTCACGTGACGCCCTCCTGCCGGCTGGCCACGCCCACCTTCAGGCCACGCCCCCTTCCCGCCCTTCTTAAGCGCCAGTTCTCGAGCGCTCACTGGGTTCACATCTCCTGAGGCGGAAAGCCGGGAGACGCTCTTTTTAGATTGTGTATTTTGTGTATTTTAAACTTTACCTGCTGCTATTTGCTTGGTTGCACCTCGAGGGCTCCGTGTAGCGGATCAAGCGCTCACGTGACGCCCTCCTGCCGGCTGGCCACGCCCACCTTCAGGCCACGCCCCCTTCCCGCCCTTCTTAAGGGCCAGTTCTCGAGCGCTCACTGGGTTCACATCTCCTGAGGCGGAAAGCCGGGAGACGCTCTTTTTAGATTGTGTATTTTGTGTATTTTAAACTTTACCTGCTGCTATTTGCTTGGTTGCACCTCGAGGGCTCCGTGTAGCGGATCAAGCGCTCACGTGACGCCCTCCTGCCGGCTGGCCACGCCCACCTTCAGGCCACGCCCCCTTCCTGCCCTTCTTGGGCGCCAGTTCTCGAGCGCTCACTGGGTTCACATCTCCTGGGGCGGAAAGCCGGGAGACGCTCTTTTTAGATTGTGTATTTTGTGTATTTTAAACTTTACCTGCTGCTATTTGCTTGGTTGCACCTCGAGGGCTCCGTGTAGCGGATCAAGCGCTCACGTGACGCCCTCCTGCCGGCTGGCCACGCCCACCTTCAGGCCACGCCCCCTTCCCGCCCTTCTTAAGCGCCAGTTCTCGAGCGCTCACTGGGTTCACATCTCCTGAGGCGGAAAGCCGGGAGACGCTCTTTTTAGATTGTGTATTTTGTGTATTTTAAACTTTACCTGCTGCTATTTGCTTGGTTGCACCTCGAGGGCTCCGTGTAGCGGATCAAGCGCTCACGTGACGCCCTCCTGCCGGCTGGCCACGCCCACCTTCAGGCCACGCCCCCTTCCCGCCCTTACGGCCACCTATAACAATGTGCCATTTTAGAACGCGCAGCGGACGAGCGCAGCGGGAGCGCCGACTTCGCGCCGAAGTCGCGCATAAGTCAAGCCCGTCTGCGCCCGTCCGCGGCCGATCGGGGCCAGGGGCACGACACCATGCCAAAATCCTGTCCTATTCGCCCAAGGACCTCATCGCCCTTCAAGGCCCTTGGCCACTCCCGGATTCCGTCCATAGACTCGTCTCTTCACTAGGCCTTGCCCCTACCCTCCCCACACCTCCGCTACCCCCGCTATGCACCCCCCTGTTACCCTGCCCCCCCCTCGCCGATCCCTGTCCCACGACCCCAGCACTGTCTGTCATCCTACTTAATACCAGGTCAGCGGTCAAGCACCACCACGAGTTGTACGCCCTACTCGACACCGAGAAACCGGACTTACTGCTCCTGACCGAAACCTGGTACTGTGACTCCTCCCTCCCCGCCCTCCTGGCTACCCTTCCGCCTTCCTACGTGGCCCTACGTGCCGATCGTTCGGCGGGCAGGGCTGGCGGAGGGGTCGCCTTAATCGCCAGGTCAGATTTGCATTTTCTATCACTTCCTTTTCCCCCTATGCTCCCTGCTGACTTCTTAGTAGTCCGCTCCCTCTTATCCTCCCCTCCCATGACTTGCCTTCTCGTGTACCGCCCTCCTCAGCCCTCACCTTCATTTTTACCTGCTTTTCAAGACCTACTGGCCAATCTGGTGGTCAATTATGCCTCGGTTCTGGTGCTGGGGGATTTTAATTACTGGCCCTCAGACCCACACGAGTGCCCTGCCTCAAAGGAATTTACAGAATCCTTACTATCTTTCAACTTCGTGTCACATATAACTGTCCCCACTCACTCTCACGGGCACACACTCGACCAGGTCTGGTCTCTCAACCTTCCATTGGCCTCGGTGGCTGTCTCTCCATGCCCCTGGTCTGATCATGCCCTCATCTCCTTCTCCATCCTCCACAACCCACTTTCCAAAACCCCGCGTGCCAAAAACACCTGGGCGCGGAACTGGAACAGGCTGGATCTCCCCTCCTTGACCTCCCTGCTCCGCAATTCCATTCCCTCCTTCTCTGGCCTATCATCTGCCTCTCAAGCCAAGGCCATTAACACCTGGCTGGCTGGAGGTTGCGACTTAGTGGCTCCCCTACGTCGCATTTCCATTCGCCGACTCAAGGACTCCAATAGATGGTTTAACGACCACCTAAAAGAACTCAAACTGAGCGCCCGACGGGCGGAGAGGCAGTGGAGGAAAGATTATAGCCTTTCATCTAAAACCCACTTCCTGGCATCACTGGCTAAATATAAATCAGCAATCCTGGCTGCAAAAACCGACTACTTCTCCACGAAAATAACGTCTGCCGACAACAAACCCAGGGTAATCTTTGGCATTGTGAATGACCTGGCATTCTCTGACCGAACTTCGTCCCAAATCCCTCCCTCCCAGCCCCTCTGTGATCAACTCAATCACTACTTCTCGGACAAAATCACAACTATCAAGGCTAATATCCCATTACCCTCGTCTGCTTTTGTTGATCCCTCCCCCCCCACCGTCCAGAACCCTCTCACCCTCATCCCTCCCCTCACTCAGGAATCTTTTCTGGCAATACTTCCCAAAGTAAAGTCGGGGTCTCCGGCGGACGTCTGCCCCGCACGCATCTTACAGCAAATCTACTCTAGCTGCCCTGATCCCCCTATCGCCTTTCTTAACAGCTCCTTGGCTCAGGGTGTTGTGACCCCTGCACTAAAGGCCGCCACCATAGTGCCTCTGCTGAAGAAACCCGGCGCGGACCCTTCCATCTCGGCTAACTTTCGCCCCATCTCCCTGCTGCCCTTCCTGGGCAAGGTGATGGAACGCCATGTCACCGCGGTACTGAGCGCTCACATCGAGGCGAATGGGGGGCTGGCCTCTCGCCAGGCAGGATTCCGCCCCAGGCATTCGACCGAATCGGTCGTAGTCTCAGTCCTAGACAACCTCAGAAAGGGTATGGATGACAACAACCACCAGGCACTGGTCCTCCTTGATCTCTCCGCCGCCTTTGACACGGTGGACCATACCATCTTACTTGCCCGTGTCAAGGCGGCCGGCATCGGGGGGATCAGCTCTGGTCTGGCTCTCCTCCTTTCTGAGGGACCGCACTCAGGCGGTCCGACTAGGCGATTTCACCTCCACCCCTCTCTCTGTCACCTGCGGTGTTCCCCAGGGCTCCTCTCTCTCTCCCTTACTCTTTAATCTCTATATCTTTCCTCTTATCTATGCACTCCAGCAGCTGGAGGTCACTGTTTACAACTACGCGGATGACCTCCAGCTCATCTTTGATCTGTCCCTCTCTCCTCTCTCGGTCTCTAATTTCCAGTCAACTATGACATTCATCAGGGACTGGATGAACCACAACCATCTTAAACTGAACCCTGACAAGACCGAGCTGGTTCTCACTGGTGGTTCATCCAGCCCCTGGAACTCTCTTTTCTGGCCCCCCTCTCTTGGCCCGGCACCATCCCCCTCCACCGTGGTCAAAACACTGGGTGTTAAAATGAATAATCAGCTCACTCTTCACTCACAAATCAGTTCCGTGGTTTCCTCCTGTTTCCTCACTCTCCGAACTATCCGCTCTGTCTCCCGCTTCTTCTCTCCCCAGGCACTTAAGATCATCATAGCCGCCCTGGTAATCTCACGATTGGACTACGCCAACGCCCTCTATCATGGCATTCCAGCGTACAGCCTGCGTAGACTCCAAACCATCCAGAACCAGGCGGCCAGGCTGATATACAGCCTTCCACGCTACCACCACTCCACCCCCCTTCTAAAAAAGCTTCACTGGCTCCCCGTGAAACAACGCTCCCTTTTCAAGATCGGATGCATGGTTTTTCAGGCCCGCCAGGGCACTGCCCCCGCTTTCATCGCCTCACTAATTAAACCCTATGTCCCCGCTAGAAATCTCCGGTCTTCCTCCAAGTCCCTTCTCCAGACCCCCCGCTTCTCACGCAAAAAGTGGGGCGGTTCTAACTTCTCAACTCTGGCCCCTACTTTCTGGAACTCACTTCCAGACAATCTCCGTTCTGCAACTCAGTATCTCTCCTTCCGTAGAGACCTGAAAACTTTCCTTTTCAGCCAGGCTTTCCCCGCCTAATACTTACTCCACCCTTCCATGGTCCTTTTTCCTCAGTTACTGAACCTCCAGCGCCAAGAAACCGCAAGGTGTACGCCGCGCTCTACAAGTGTTTTAAATTAGAAATTAGTCCCTTTATACTCGGGGGGCTTCACTTTATATAATTAATTTTTATAATAACGATTTTAAAAATATTCCCAATATGAACTTTTTAAAGTTGTTTGATTTTATTTCAAAATTGGAAAAAGAATATGGCGCCCTAAATAAAGGTATATGTCTAGGTGGCGACTTTAATGTTAGGCTCCCCAGAGTCATTAATCCTGACATTCGACCCAATACTATTGGCTCGCTATGTAAGAGAGGTGAGCAGCTAATGAACCATCTAAATTCGCAAATTTTTTTAAACATCATGGAAATCGCAGCTACTGACGGATGTATTATCCCCACTTATAGAAGTCGGGGCTCAACCTCCACTATCGATTACATTTTTGTGACTGCTCCCCTCACAAATTACGTGTTAAAGGCAGAAGTAATTCCAACAATATATGGTGACCACAATCCCATTACCACTACCCTAAGTTTCACACGCCGCCCAACGTACAAATGTACGCCGGGAGCAAGTGACTTAATGATATCAACTGATAACCTCCGACTGGTGTGGTGCGGTATTGATAATAATGCACTATTCCAAACCATGATCAAATTGCATCAGAACCTGATCAATGCCTGCCTGAAATATAGAGAAAGTAACACAGAGGTAGTTGATGCCTTTTCTGAACTCTGTCTTGGCATAAAAAAAATACTGTCCAAGCCAACTAAGAATATAAATCCAGATCCGAGGTGGTTTGACGCAGACTGTTCTGCGGCCAACAGAGCACTAAGAAAGGCACTTGTAACTAAACCGAGAGATAGCCTCCTTGTGCCAATATTGAGAAATAATTACAAGAAGGCTATTATACGCAGGAAGGAGGCGATCACTAATGATCACTGGACTAAACTTGTGCGTGCAAATGAACTAAAAAATGGTAAGAACTTCTGGAAAGCAGTTAAAGATATCAAACTCGTCGGAAACATATCCATACCGACTAGCTGTAACATCTCTAGCGAGTCTTGGGAGGCTCATTTTAGTAAAATTTATGCTGCCCCCATTATTTGGGATCCTAGGGAGTTTACATATACTGCAAACATTTCATTTGATTTATCTGAAGTCGAAGAAGCCATTAGCCAAAGTCTGGGAGGCAAAGCCCCCGGCCCAGACGGCCTTCCGATCGACCTCATTAAGAGCCACCCTGAATTTTGGGCACAATTACTTACGAATGTTTTCAACAATTTGACTAATTCATCCATCCCTGAAACTTGGTCCTGTAGCACCATAGTTCCAATTTTTAAGAAGGGCGATCGTTCTAACCCGAGTTGCTACAGGCCAATATCGTTGATTGACAACACCCTTAAAATTTTGGGAAGGGTGTTGTTCAACAAGATCAGGTCTTGGGCCGAGGATTCTAAAGTACTACACCCTTGCCAGCTGGGATTTAGGAGCAAGGTTGGCACTGTGGAACAGTGCCTCAACCTTAATCTAATTATTGGTAAATATACCGTAGCCAAAAAAGTCCCCATGTATCTGGCATTTATGGATCTTACGTCGGCCTTTGATTTTGTAAACAGATCACGATTGTGGCAAATCTTGTTGGATCTTGGGCTGGATGATTCCTTAGTTTCTTTTTTGGCTTATTTGCACAGAGACTTAAAAGCTAGGGTGCGCATTAGTATGAATGGTGAGATCTCAAAAGCTATTGAAGTAGGTAGAGGGGTCAGACAAGGCTGTGTACTGGCCCCCCTCCTATTCATTTTATACATCAATGATTTAACTAAATCTCTGTTGATCTCAACTGAAGACGTCCCATTGATTGGTGGCCATAAAATCCCTGCATTGTTATATGCTGACGACCCAGTTTTAATGGGGCGTACTCCTAAAGCTTTACGCACCCTGGTCCATGACTTTGTTAAGTTTATGGCAACTTTGGATCTGTGCACAAATTTTAAAAAATCCTTTTTAATGTCGTGTGGGTCTAAGAAATACTCCAACTTCACAATAGTCATAAACTCTAACCAGTTACTGAGCACATGCACTTTCCCGTATCTTGGCCTGCTCTTTGCATCAAATGGATTATGGAATGATGATATAGTTTATTGTAAACGAAAATTTATTAACTCTATTAATACCATACTTAGGTTACCGTAGCCAAAGAATATAGAGGTTGTGTCATCCATCATCAAAATGTATAGATTGCAATGCACACCAACTGTAACATATGGGGCGGAGGTTTGGGGGCATACAGCTAGCACGCCTATACAGCGTGAAGAGAATAGATTCTGCCGTAAGATTTTGGGCGCACCTTTCTTTTCCTCAACGTTTGCTGCCCATAGAGAACTTCATTTACCATACGTTGAGGATTTTATTAAGGCTCGCCCCATCTTGTTTTGGCTAAGAATCTGGAAGAACCCAGCTGCACACTTGACAAGGGAAATAATCAATGACTGCCTAAAATGTGATAAAGGGATGGATATACCGTGGTTAGCAGGGGTCTGGAAAAGTTTAAGTGCCTGAACATGGAACATCTCTTCTTAAACCCATTGCAACACAATTCTGTTAACATCAAAAAATTGGAAAAGACTCTGTATACCTTCTATAATGAAGCACGAGTATCAACTGAGTGTTCTAAAACCTCAGTTGCTAGATATATGCAGATAGAAATGTCCCCTGCTATGCCCAGATATCTTGTTAAACCTATTAGTTGCTGGGAAAGAGGTCTATTTTTCAGGCTAAGGACAGACACTATGAAATATCTGTTGTCATTTCCCATTGGGTTCACACATAATTTTAATTCAGTACTGTGCCCCTGTGATAACATTCAAAAGCAGTCAATGTTACATTTCTTGTTCTTTTGTAGTTATTACTCAGCCCCCACTAAAAAATTCCTGATCCCATATTTTAAATCTCGACACATTACCGATTATAAGGTGGCTTACGAGAAGGTGCTAGCTATTACCGATGACGAATTATGTTTAAGAGTTGGATCATTTTTAAAAACAGTGATGCGTATACGTAACTCTATGCACCCTGATTAATTGACCCTTTAAATTGCGTAACAGTTTTATGTCTCTAGTAACTTTTGTATATTATTTTATGCTGTACTTTTATGGATATGTTGTTTTTATCCGAATAAAGTTCATATTGATTGATTGATTGAACACTTTGAAAGAGCAATACAACTCTCATCATTGACTGAACTGTTAATGAAATTAAGTTTGAGATGTCTAACTTGCTCCTTGGCTCCTAATACAACTCACCAACCAAGATCCATCACTGAGGAGAAGAAGGATTTGGCACGACAAAAAGAACTTAACCCCGACTGAGTTAATTTTGGGTACAATCCATGCCATCAAGTGCATTGGCATAGAGTGGTGCAGAGTAGAGTGCAGTGGCATAGAGTGCACTGGAGCAGAGTAAAGGGACATAGAGTTCAGTGGCAGACAGTGCAGTGTTGTAGGGTGCAGTGGTGTAGAGTGGAGTACATTGGAGTTCAGTTGCATAGAGTAGTGCAGAGAAAAGTGATGTACAGTGAAATAGGGTAGAGTAGATTGGCATAGAGTAGTGTGTTACAGAGTACACTGGCGTAGAGTGCAGTGGCATAGAGTAGATTGTTTCGGAGTAGAGTGCAGAGGTGTAGGGTGCAGAGTAGCTTAGAGTGGATTGGTGGAGATTGAAATGGCATATAGTGGAGTGATGCAGATTAGAATGGCGTAGGGTGTAGTGGCATACAGTGCATTGAGGTACAGTGCAGTAGAGTGGCGCAGAAAAGAGTGACAAAGTTCAGTGGCAGCGGGCAGCATTGGCGAGTAGAGTGAAGTGGCAGAGTGGAGCGGTGTAACACTGCAAAGAAGACTGAAAACATCATCAACTCTTCCTCCTCTGCAACGCGACACTTTTACTCTTGAAATCAGACTCCAGAATTGTGATCCAATCATTAATCTAGTTACATCTCGACTGAGGCAGTACCTTCCTCGCCTAAGTCCCACAGTCCAACCTGAATAAACTAAGATATTCTTAATGCTGTGGCCCACCTGGTCAAAGGACTATAGAGTTTCAATAGGATCACCTTGTACTTCAAAGAGCTGTATTCCACCCCAAAACGCCAGCATCACTTTCAGAGTGTATTGCATCAATTTTCAGGAGGTAAGATTAAGCACCACACCATAACTGAAAAGATCAGGGTGTCCAGCTTCATATCACCGGCAGTAGCATTGCCAAGATGCAGACAAGAAAGCTCAAGAAGGATAAGAAAAGATTACAGGTGTTCTGCTGTGCACCGAGTATCTGGTACTACATTCCAATTTAGGTCCAGCTACCTCTGTTCTTCCTCCTCTTCCAAAGAGAAATAAAGAACCAACACCCCGTGCTTCTGTAACTTCTCCTGTTATCTCACATCTACTTAAGATTTGTGCTCCCTCTACGGCTCGCTTTTCTCTTTGCCAATTCACCCCCTGTACACCTGAATTGTTTTCTGTTATCCCTTACTTAATGCAGTACCCTTCTCTCCAGTACCTTATGAATCCCTACTCTGTACCCCTTAAATGCTCACTGCTCCTTTGCATCGATTTGCATTCTATAAATAGCCTAGTTACACATGTGTATTGCAGGACTGTAGAATCAGTGCTTCAGTTCGAACAGTTGTTCTCGATAAAACATACAATGGGTTGCTCGATAGCTCATTGTAAACTGTGTTGCCGTATTTTGTAGTGTGTGCAAAAACAGAGTTTTGAAGCACTCTTCTGGTTGAGTGTGTATTAAGAAAGTGCGGTTTACAGGTTTGCTTGCCGGTTGGATTCAAGATGATGATAGATATTTGTTAAATGTTATTCTGCTAGGAGGATGATAGGGGTGAGATGTGCATTTGGGGCCAGCAAGACAGAATATCCTTTCCTCAATGGTTACGGATAAAGCAACCATGTGGTATGAATGGAATTTAGTATTAGGGATTCTTGCAGGCCAAGATTCATTGTGTCCTCGTGTAACGAAACTGGTGCTCATGTAAAGCACTCGGATTAGTCTCGGGTCTAATTTGCGCTATATAAAACTCTAAAAAAAATAATTAAACAAATTTTGAAAGCGTGCATTTTGCTATGCATAAGGTTACGAGGTAGCCCATATCATTGGGAGAGCAAGTTCTAGTCCAGTATTTTAATCAAAAAAACAATGTTAACTAGAACGTTATTCCATTGACTCAAAAGAGGCGAATTCTGACCATAACGCCAAGAATTCATTGGATTACTGAACAAAATCCTGGGGCTGGGACGTGGAGTGCCTTTTTACATGTAACCATTAGATAGCCTTAGCTATGCAAGCAATCAATCAATCACCCGTATGTTTACTGTACGCGCTCTCTGCGTGCATAGTGTTAATGTTGTCGCTCTATGCCTGTCTTTTTGGTTAACACCCAAACTGAGAGTGCTGGAATGATTACTATCGGTTGTGTCTCCAGTCGAGTGTTCACTGCGGGAGCACACATTAGAGCACATTTGAGTATGAGGCAACATGATATTTGTTGGTAACGGAATGCTGAAACAAAAGTTATTTCTTTTAATACTGATTCACTTGGGCAGCATCTAAGGATTATCTTACAAACCCCCAAAACAAGTCAAGTAATATACAATTGCTTGAATAATATGTAGCATTTAAAGACTCGGTTGCTTTGATGAACACTTAAAGAGTTACAGATTAGCAAATGAGAATCTGAGGCACAAAAAATCTAATATTCAGATCGGCTGTGCAGTGAAAAGGGTGGATTTTCCGGTGAAAAATAACCTTGATTCTGAGATTAGACACAAGGTCCCTAGCATTCCGAGCTACATCATAAGGAATAGGGTATAAGATTACCCCTTGTTGCCAGATATACCTTTGTCGGAAGTGCCCAAATATTCATGTCCTGGGCCTGCATTTCAAAAATTGTGTGTTATGAGAATTGTAGTCATTTGCTCAAATCCAAATGTTAGGATAAATGTACATAATAACAATGATTTGTAAGAGAAAATTAGGGGCTGATACGTGCAGGTGGTGTGATTTGGTAGTTCTGTCCACGTAGCTTCGAGGTTCGAGTCCCAGTTTCGGATTAAACCCTTGGGCTTCCGGACAAATCACGTAATCTACCTATGCCAGTTCGCGCTAAATAAAACATGCAAAAAGTTACCCAATGTATAGAATGTAGCCCTCTGTGCTGTGGCTTACAGTTCGTTCATATATGCCCCGTGAGATTCATGCAAAGAGATAGTCTATGATTCCCCTGTATAGCATTCTCCTGACAAGTCGTAGGTGTTTTACGTCTTGGGTAAACAGAACAGTGTTTCGCGCTGCACTCACCCCCAGTGATGAGGAAGTAGGACACGACCACAAGAGCGTATACTGTCATGGCAGATGGCATATGTAACCAGGACGGCTTTTTGAGCTTGATGTTGGGGCATTCTAGCACCGCAAACGGGATTCTGTAAAGCGACTCCATACCACTCAATTCCAGAGACTCAGAACCGGGAACACGAAAGAAGCGTCGGTGCCACCTACACAGCACACACACCCCTGTCTCTGATAGAGAGAGAAAAGAGACTACATTTCGCTCTGCGAGCAACACGACCCTCTTAAAACTAGAAGATTTCTCCTTCGCGGACATACGTTTATCAATATAAGGAGAAACACATTTGTTTTTCTAAGAGAAAAAAACCGCTAATATTACGTATAACTATTACAAGTTTATTGATTAAAACATCTACCATATTGTCTGCCAGCAAATCAGTATTCAAAATTCTACAACGCAGTCTAGAACGTGTTGAACGTAGTAACAACAAACAGTTTATAAAAACGACCACAACGAGAGATCGTTCTCTGACCTTCAATAGGTGACGTACGAACACTGGTTATTCTAAGATGGCCGGTGCACTCGCTTCATGCTAATGGCCGCCTACGAGCAAATCGGCGTTGTTGACTGCTTCTGTTGGAAGTTGCAGCTACGTGTCCTTCGAGATTCATTGGACATGTTCATCCTTTTCTAACCTCTGTATACCAAAATATAAAAAAACACAAACTGTATAATTATATCAGTTCAGGTGTTTCGAAGAATTGCTTTTTTAGTTCAAATGTGATTTCTGTTTTTTCTAATCGCTTCTCTTTTTTTTCACTCTTTCAGGATCCAAACAACCACTGACCTGACGTGGCACTCCAAATGTCCATGCGTACCTATGAATTTAGAAAAGGGACGTGTTCTCCGGGGAACGTTATACGAGACCCAGTGGAGGCTATCTTTAAAACAAGCATTGGCATAGCCAATAGGTCTCGCTTTTGGGACCTTATAAGTGTTTACCCATGCAACAGATGATGTTGTTGCACCAAGGATATTGTGCTGCATAACTAAATACTTATGAGGTCCCAAAAGCGAGACCTAATGGCTATGCCAATGCTTGTTTTATAAGGTGATAAAATGTGCAATATATACAAACATGGGGTATGCGCATTGCACAGTCACATTTCCTTTTTTACCTCCAAAACTCCTGAAGGAAAAGTCACCCATCCAAGCAGAGGCACCGAATAGCGGAAAGGAAAATCGGAGCAGTTTACTTCATCATGTTATTGGTTGAGGAAGAAAACTGTAGTGAAACGCACATTACTTAAACAAAATCGTACCTTTTGGGCATCTCTTTGTAACTTCAGAGCTCTTCAACCAATATTTACCTTATCAGACAGCTCTAAAATATATATTTTACTGCTGTTAACTCCCGATTTGGTGAAAAATGGTCAAAGAGACCAAAGTTATTGGTGGGATAAAATTGGCATTTCCTTAATGGCAAAGGTGCAAATGCCCTTATGTAATATTTCCCAAACAAAATCGTACATTTTGGGCATCTCTTTGTAATTTCAGAGCTCTTCAACCAATATTTACCTTATCAGACAGCTCTAAAATATATATTTTACTGCTGTTAACTCACGATTTGGTGAAAAATGGTCAAAGAGACCAAAGTTATTGGTGGGATAAAATTGGCATTTCCTTAATGGCAAAGGTGCAAATGCCCTTATGTAATATTTCCCAACCAAATGTAAATGTCCTATTGGGGGCCAGGAGGGCTTCAGTGTAGACTGCCTCCAATGCACAGCCTTTTTGGTGTCCCACCTCACTACAGCTTCCACTGTCGAGTAATTATGAGCCACAATGTGATAGTATCAAGCAGATCACACAAACGAGGAGCCATAATTGTATTAAAAAGTAAACAACAGCTAGTCTAAACGTTCTCTCAGTAGAAGGATAACAAGGACATTAGCTGTGTGTGGGTTTCACCGCAGCCTGTACGTGCAGGAGAGAGTTCTTGAATTTATTCTTTTTTCTTTCTCTTTTATTGTTTCTTTTTCATTTCACGTTGCTGAGATACAGCGTTCAACACGCACAACAGCCGACACGTTTCGTTCCCTTGAGGGACTTCTTCAGGGCTGTTAAATACAAACAGATAAAATATACAAATATAAAAACATGACTTACAACAAATATACAGGACAATTTTTACATAGAAATGGGCTGATTTAATGCCCACATGCACAACAGACGACAGACCAACAGATTAACCAGCAACAATAAAAGCTCCTATTTACAACGTACATACGATACATTAATACTTGGTAAATACCAAAAAAGAGGAGAATTGGTCAAATAGGTCCCAGCCGGCACCGAATACGACAAAAAAGAGGTCCTCATTTTTATCTTCTTCTTCTTCATTACTTACAGTATCGTCACATCTATATACCAAGATATATTGATAAATTACAGTCCATTATCCATTAGTGCAAAAAAAAGAGAAGGAACGAAGTAAGATTAACACTTAGGGGCTTCAAGATGAGAAGGAACAAAAGAAGAGAAGTCAGGAGAGGAGTGGAGAAGGAAACCAGGCAACCAGAAATTATGGAAACATGAAGATGTAAAAAATATATCATGATCAAAGCCAGTATCAAGTCACAAGTACCGTGCCCTCATATCTGGGACGCAACAAAGGAGATGACAGACAGATGTGTTATATCACCCGGAGATCTGATGCAAACAACTTACAATAAAATACCCACCAAGAGATATAGGTGGAATCAGACTCTCTCCATGAAGTATATTTTAGTTCTGGGATTCCCTTGAAGGAAGCTTATCCCCATCTAATAAAAACTCCAACGTAAAGAAAGAAAGTCAGAAGTGGTTTCGTAAATATGGTGTAAGCTGAAGTTAAGCTAAAATTTAGATAGCAGAACCCATATGCTGTACACTTACATTATATTAGGTTGTGGCGCCGTTTGATTAGAAATAGCAATCACTCAATAATGAAAAGAAATTTTAGTCCCACTTTGAGAGTATCCAGATCTGCCACTGTATATGTTATACAGATTAAAAGTAAATCCCTCGCAGAGTATTCTGCAATTATAAAAGAAAAGATATGCTGAATAGAAATGAAGCCAACATAGCCTTTCCATGAGAGCATAACAAGTAATCTTTCTCAAAAGCTCCTGATTGATATAATAGGAGTCTAATTGGGTTGTGCATAATGTAAGAACTGCATTGAGAGATAAAATATCTTTCACTTATGTCACATTAAAACGTGATGGGAAAACAAATGACACCCCCTTAAGTAGGAATAACCTACTGAGCTAATCAGAACCATAGCACCTTCAAAGAGATCTGGTGTTCTTATTTCCCATCACAAGCGACCAGTGCTGAATTGTACCAAAAAAATGGGATGGGAAATAAGAACACCAGATCTCTTTGAAGGTGCTATGTTTCTGATTAGCTGTTTTATTGACATAAGTGAAAGATATTTTATCTCTCACTGCAGTTCTTACATTATGCACAACCCAATTAGACTCCTATTATATCAATCAGGAGCTTTTAAGAAAGATTACTGTTATTCCCTCATGGAAACGCTATGTTGGCTTCATTTCTATTCAGCATATCTTTTCTTTTATAATTGCAGAATACTCTGCAAGGGATTTACTTTTAATCTGTATAACATATACAGTGGCAGATCTGGATACTATCAAAGTGGGACTAAAATTTCTTTTCATTATTGAGTGATTGCTATTTCTAATCAAACGGCGCCACAACCTAATATAATGTAAGTGTACAGCATATGGGGGTCTGCTATCTCAATTTTAGCTTAACTTCAGCTTACGCCATATTTACGAAACCACTTCTGACTTTCTTTCTTTACGTTGTAGTTTTTATTAGATGGGGATAAGCTTCCTTCAAGGGAATCCCAGAACTAAAATATACTTCATGGAGAGAGTCTGATTCCACCTATATCTATTGGTGGGTATTTTATTGTAAGTTGTTTGCATCAGATCTCCGGGTGATATAACACATCTGTCTGTCATCTCCTTTGTTGCGTCCCAGATATGAGGGCACGGTACTTGTGACTTGATACTGGCTTTGATCATGATATATTTTTGACATCTTCATGTTTCCATAATTTCTGGTTGCCTGGTTTTCTTCTCCACTCCACTCCTCTCCTGACTTCTCTTCTTTTGTTCCTTCTCATCTTGAAGCCCCTAAGTGTTAATTTTACTTCGTTCCTTCTCTTTTTATTGCACTCATGGATAATGGACTATAATGTATCAATATATCTTGGTATATAGATGTGACGATACTGTAAGTAATGAAGAATAAGAAGATAAAAATGAGGACCTCTTTTTGGTCGTATTCGGTGCCGGCTGGGACCTATTTGACCAATTCTCCTCTTTTTTGGTATTTACCAAGTATTAATGTATCGTATGTACGTTGTAAATAGGAGCTTTTATTGTTGCTGGTTAATCTGTTGGTCTGTCGTCTGTTGTGCATGTGGGCATTAAATCAGCCCACATATTTCTATGTAAAAATTGTCCTGTATATTTGTTTTAAGTCATGTTTTTATATTTGTATATTTTATCTGTTTGTATTTAACAGCCCTGAAGAAGTCCCTCAAGGGGACGAAACGCGTCGGCTGTTTTGTGTGTTGAACGCTGTATCTCAGCAACGTGAAATGAAAAAGAAACAATAAAAGAGAAAGAAAAAAAGAATAAATTCAAGAACTCTCTCCTGCACGTACAGGCTGCGGAGAAACCCACACACATATAATGTCCTTGTTATCCTTCTACTGAGAGAACGTTTAGACTAGCTGTTGTTTACTTTTTAATACAACTCTCTTTCTTTGATATGGACGTTAAAATGATCTTCCCTGATAAAAGTTATTTTTGAGTGGTGCACCTGCTCTTTGGCTTTTGAATTGTTAAGTTCCTTTTGGAATAAGTACTGTGATGGTGGGTACTATACAGTGTGCACACAGATCCCACTGAATATAAAAGGGACATTACGTAAGGAGTATAAAAACAGGTTAGGTGCTGTTAATTGGAAGGTTCCACTGTCAGGTTTTCCTTTTTTTTACGTGCAGGAGAGAGCTTGCATGAAATAAGCATCTCCAAGAAAGGCACAGGAAATGGCTTTAATAAATCGGAAATCAATGCTATAATTCATGGTTTGCTAAAAGGTCGGCCATCGCTGCTCACCGTGCCTTGTCCAACACAGTCTGGATCCTCGGCAAAGAGGTTGGCGGGATGCACTGGCACAGAGGTAGACCTCAAAATCACGGCAAATTAAGAAACACACCTGCCCCCACGCTGCTGCGAAGGTGCGAGTCAACCACAGCGCCTTGAACCCGGAGCACAGCACTCTGACTGGAACTGGCTGTAAAGCCCACGAACCACAATCACTTACAGAGCTATGAGCAAATGTCAGGAGCTCAATTTTATAAAATAGCCTATTTGTATTTGACATAAATAGCTCAGTTGAGTAAAAAAATAATAAAACACAACAAAAAAAAGCCTTCCCGCCAGTGGTGGGAGGAGGGGCCATCGTACGCTAGAGTTAATAAAAATGCTACCGTCGGCCACAGCTTGCAGTGCATGTTCGCGAGTGGTGCGCGCGCAGCAGTAATCACGCCATATGGCGCCTCTGCTCAAGCGCACGCCCGCGCACATGCACTGCAAGCTGTGGCCGGCGGAAGCATTTTTTGAAGCCCTTACTTATAGTCTCACCAGACCAGCGCAAGCCCTGGGTCAGGCGAGGCGAGACCTAAAAAGGGGGTGGGGGGAGGGAGCAGAATAGTATGGTTGGCTATCATATTTGATTGCATTTTTAAAACTGTAACCAAACTTCATTGCAATGTTTAACTGAGTCTAAGACATATTAAACAGTGCCAATTAAAAGGAATTGGTTTTTTTTCGGGGGGGGGGGTACAAAGTTTGAAGACCACTTCCCTAGAGCCTATGCAAAAGAGTTCAGTGCTACCTCATTCCACCACCTTACTCCCAAGAAGGGGCAAGAGGCTGTTATCACCCCTCATTTAAACTTATTAATTCGAACCAACGAAAGTAAAGCATGAGAGGTGGCAAGTCTTTGCAGCTCTTATCTAGGACTATGCTAGGCCACATGCCTGAATCCGGTCATTTTTAGCTCCGTCTCTCAGATTTGCGAGATCTGTGCATTCACCATACATTACTTTGGGTACCAGTAACACATTCATCTGAGCGCCCTGAAACGACAACATTGCAGCACAGCGGGCAGCTTTAACACACTAAACAAGATGAAAACTGATTTATCCCGAAATACAACCGCAGTGCTTCTATTATGGGTGCATGCTAGTCAGCAAGGGTCTCCTTAAATGTTTGCAAGTCCTACAACAGGACCTTCTAGACAGGACAGGACCTAGATCGAACTCCTGAGGCGGAAGCCGGGAGGTTTTAAACAAAACTATTTTGAACTCGCATTGTTTTGCATATATATTTTATTGGCGTCCCTTCCCCCTGCCACTGATTGTGACTCACCTCGCTAGCAAACCGCTGCCACCGTTGGTGTCCAGAGCCGCATCGCTTTCCCTTGCGGTGCAGGAGGACCCAGGCAGGTTTCACTTGGCAGACATCTTGGGTGGGGGTCTTGGACAGCGCTCTAGTCGCTAGCAGGTCGGGGCCATAAAACCGATGATAGCGCGAGCGCGTAGCACCTAGATCGAACTCCTGAGGCGGAAGCCGGGAGGTTCTAAACAAAACTATTTTGAACTCGCATTGTTTTGCATATATATTTTATTGGCTTCCCTTCCCCCTGCCACTGATTGTGACTCACCTCGCTAGCAAACCGCTGCCACCGCTGGTGTCCGGAGCCGCATCGCTTTCCCTTGCGGTGCAGGAGGACCCAGGCAGGTTTCACTTGGCAGACATCTTGGGCAGGGGTCTTGGACAGCGCTCTAGTCGCTAGCAGGTCGGGGCCATAAAACCGGTGATAGCTCGGGAGCGCAGCGGACAAGCGCAGCGGGCGCGCTAAAGGCAAGCCCGTCTGCGCCCGTCCGCGCCCGTTCGGGATCGGAGGCCATAACCCATGTATCTTTTCATCGACCGATAAGGTATTACAGCTCTGAGTCCCTCCTTAGTATGAAGACTACTGGGGAAGGAGACTGTCTGCACTCATTCCAAGCGCTGTATCTGCCTGCGGTCTGTCCTACGTGCAAACATAAGCTGAATACTATCCAGCGTCATGATAATAAGCAGGACCATAACATGCTACTTTTAAACTGCAGGTCCCTACCTAAACATAGGACGGAAATTGCTCTTATGCTGGAGGAGCGCAGGCCAGACGTAGTTTTCTTAACAGAAACCTGGCTGACTCCAGACTCCGATCCAGATATTGTATCAGCCATGCCCCCGGGCTTCCAAATTATGCGGAAGGACCGGGCTGTAGGGAGAGGAGGTGGCCTGGCAATAATATACAAAGAACAGTTTTCTTGTCGATGTACATCTGAATCAATTCCTGACTGCGAAAGCCTCGCTTTCAGCATTGAATTCTCCCCCAATAACTGTTTCTCAGGCACCCTTATATACCAACCACCGGGCCCCCCAAAGCAGTTTCACAAGACCCTCCCATCGACCCTGGCCGAGGCGGTCACAACTTGTTCTAATTACACATTGCTAGGCGATCTTAATCTCCATTTTGATGTCGCTCATGATCATACCGCCACGGAGTTGGCGGATGACTTGGCGGCTTTACAATTGGAGCAGCTTGTCGATTCAGCCACCCACATCAAGGGCCATCTTTTGGACCCAGTATTCAGCAATTGTATCGAGCTCAAGGTTGGGAAACCTGTTTGTCTTCCGTGGACTGACCATTTACTTGTCCCCCTTACTTGGTCCATTCGCAAGCCACCTCACCTAACCCCTATTGTGAAGAACGCTAGAAACTGGGCTAGACTCCCAGTGGAGTCCTGGTCCAACAGTCTTATTATTTCCCGTCCCCCCTGTAACGTGGATCCCTGCACAGCCAATCAGGACTATGAGGAGTGGATCTTGAAATCTCTTGAGACCACACTCCCCCTCCGCAAAATCATTACGAAGCGTTCACAAAAAACTGCCCTCTGGTTTTCTCAGGAACTCAGGGGAAAAAAACGGCACTGTAGGAAACTAGAAAGATGGTGGCGTCTGGATTACTCCTTGGACGATAAAACCCAATACAGAGAGGCGATTAGAGCCTACAAAGACGAGGTAAAAACTGCCCAATTAACTTATTTTTCTACTCAAATCATGCGGGCAAAATTTAAACCTAAGGAAATCTTTCAGATAGTAAAGAGCCTCACTAAACCCCGCCCCCCCCCTCAACGCATCCATGTAAAACGTTAGCTCACTGTAATGACCTGGCAGTTTTTTTTCATCAAAAAGTCCTCCAAATTTACTCCTCATTTCCTGCCATGGTTCTTCACCCCGCTGCTCATACATGGCCAAGTCCGGTGGAGGCTCCCCTTCAACCCCCGGCAACCTTGGAACACTTTCCCTTGTTAGAACAGGATTCCCTGGAATCCCTAGCTCGGCAAGTAAAATCGGGGTTACCATGTGATCCAGCTCCACCAGAGGCAATGATGTCGGTAATTCAGGTTGTTCTCCCTACTATCAGGAATCTCCTCAATGCCTCTATTACCTCTGGCATAGTTCCACTCCCCTGGAAGCAGGCTATGGTGCGTGCACTGCTGAAGAAACCGAACCTTGATCCTGGCGACTTTAGCAGCTATCGCCCCATCTCCCTGCTTCCCTGGGTGAGCAAAATTCTAGAGAAGCACATCAATATACATCTAATGGACTTTCTCGAGAATAACCAGCTGCTGGATGTCACTCAAACGGGCTTTCGGCCTAGACATGGGACGGAGACTGCCTTACTAGCCGTCACCGAGGAAACCAGAAGGATCTTAGATCGAGGGGGATCAGTGGCAGTGGTCCTCCTCGATCTGAGCGCAGCATTTGACACGGTCAGTCACGATGTGCTGTTGCGCCGCCTTTCTGATGTTGGAATCTCAGGCAGGGCAATACTCTGGCTCAAATCGTTTCTGAGCAATAGGTCTTTTCAGATCTTCGAGGGAAATACGGTCTCCTCCAGCAAACCCCTGAGCTGTGGGGTTCCGCAGGGCTCTTCTTTAAGCCCTGCGTTATTTAACATCTATATGAGACCACTGGCTGAGGTTGTTCGTCCGTTTGGCATTAAGATCATTTCATACGCGGACGACACTCAGCTAGTGGTATCCCTGGCACAGGAGGACGGCCAATCTGCACAAATGGGGCTAACGAAATGTTTGGAGGAAGTAAAAAGCTGGATGACGAGCTCCTCCCTTAAGCTTAACGGGGATAAAACTGAGCTGATGCTCATGGGCCCCGCTGTTCCAACGCATTTTGACTCCCTCTGGCCTCCATGCCTAGGCACCCCCCCTGTACCCAAGGACAACATAAAAAGTCTGGGGGTATGGCTGGATAAAGCCTTAGCCTTTGACACCCAGGCCATCAAACTTTCTGCAACATGCTTTGGCCTCCTCAGGATGTTGAAAAGAGTGCTTCCACTTCTACCTGTGGAGGCCAAGCAGGTTGCTGTCCAAGGCCTGATCCAGTCTCGACTGGACTTTAACAACGTCCTGTATCTCGGTGCCCCCGATTATACACTGCGTAAGCTGCAGATTGTTCAAAACTGCGCGGTTCGCACATTGCTCCAATTGCCACGGAGACTGTCAGCCAAACCTGGGCTGAGTAGCCTGCATTGGCTCCCGGTTCGGCAAAGAATTGCCTTTAAGGCAATGTGCATATCCCATCAAGCCTTCTGGCACAAAGGACCGGCAATTAGCCGGGAACTAATCACACAGTACAACCCCAGGAAACACCTTCGCTCAAGCCACGCCTTTTTAGCAACAGTTCCCAGAATTAAGAGAACGAGAGCTGGTGGCAGGATGTTTTCCTATAAGGCCGCCAAACTGTGGAACCTCCTTCCCCTGCAACTCAGGTCTAACCCTATTCGGCTCTCCTTCCGTAAGCAATTAAAGACCTTTCTCTTTAACGCCCATAACTAACCTCCAGCTGATCGCCTCTGACAAATGACCTCACTCTCTAGGTAGTGCTTGGACGCCTCAGGGCAGCAATTCGCGCTTTATAAGTCTACGTTTCATTTCATTTCATTTCATTCTATGATGCTGCTATGGAGATCCTGCACAAGCCTTGCACCTCCTCCCGTCTAAATGCCAATGCTTCAGCCTTGCTATATTTAAGTGATGCAGTGCATAAATGTTGCAATCCCGGACTTTTATCTGCTTTCCAATGTGTTGCAATGGACTGATGGGAAATGAATAGCGCCAGGTCTATGAAATGGTTAGTTACTCTTCGAGCCGTCTTCCCCTTGAACTATCCTAGCAGCGCTACTTCTATTGTGAGCAGGTCTTTGCGACTCGTCACTTACGGTGATGCATCTATAACCTCACTCCATAGGGTTTCAACAGAAGGGCAATTCCAGAACATGCGAGCCATGTTGGTGCTCGGCATCTAGGAAAGAGACAGTTGGATCCAAACATTTTATGAAAGCATGCTGGTGTGAGATATGCTCTATGGGGGAAGTTATGTTGTATGTATTGCAAGTTAGCGTTAATGTGATGAGTCTACAACCGCTGCCCATGATGCAAAGCATGTGCACTAAAGAATGTTGCTGTGGCTCCGTGTAGGTGGACTTATACCACATGCTTAAAGCTTCTTATTGTGTGAGTCTAGGTGGTGGCTTAATCTCACATAGCTTTTCCCTTTATTTGTCATTAATTCTTAGCTCAAAACTTCTATATTTCAGAAATCTCAATTGACTCTCTTTCTGAGTCATCTTGCACCATTAATGAAGCCATAAACATGCATTTAATCCCACTTTGGTTAACATAAAATGTGCCGGCGTACCCTCAGGAAGTGCCTCTTCACCTTCCCATATCAGAACTGTACAATTCCCTCTCACAAAACTCTTCAATCCTTTAGTAAATGTCAAGTTTTCACAAGATTTGCAAATTAAACAATACACAATTTAATGTTTTGATTCTGTTCTGTAAACATCAAAGTTCTCCTCTACAATCCTATCAGTTGTTATTTATCAAAAACCTGCTAACAAATCTCAATGCGATACTCACACATTCACTGACATATCAGAGTGCAGTACCTTGACGTTAACAACCAATCGCAGCACGAAGGCACACCAACCGTCCAATCTCAGTGTGAAACACTATGACGTATGATCTCACTCCTTGCAGCAGTTCACCCTCCTTTACAATTTCTCTCATACTTACACAAACCAACTACAGAACTTCTCAATAGGTAAAACAAAACATATGTCAAATTGTTTGCTTTTTTTAACCCCTTGAGTGCCCCGCCCTTTCCCCCTCCTGTGCCGGCCCTTTCATTAGCGGGCGGGGTCCATGACGAGATAGTCTCGTCATGGGCACAGCGCAACCGCGCTCCATGACGAGACTATCTCGTCATGGGCACAGAAGGGGTTAAAAGGAAAACAATAACAATTCAACAACTGGAATATTAAGGGTTTTACACCTTCAGACTTTTATCATACACACACACAAAAATGTCATTCACAAGCAAATTCCCCACCAGCGTGAAATCCTCCTGATCAACACAGCTTCCCCTTTTTTGCGCAATTAGGTTCTGATAACATCAATCAATATTGGACAACCACAACAGAGTATTAGTATTTCTATCTCAATTGTGTAGGTGATGGTGCCTCACACCTTATACCACAAAATCTCTGCAAACATAAAATACTGTTCACCGATGGTTTATTCAAGTGCCTTCTACACTTGTCTCAATATGTTTTATTGTTCTAGGATTTTAGACTACGCCGAGTCTGAACTCTTTAATCTCTTCACATAGAAACAATAAACATCTCCATTCATCATACCATTTACTCTCAACTTAATAATACAATGGTAAACATAATTACAATTATAATAGATGTCGTATCACCCTATTAATACTCACACCTCCAAAAGAGCAACCGCCTTCGAAAATCGCACCTTGTCAGCTCCTCAAGTTCCGGTCATTAGATGTCAGGATTTGGGTATTTTATTCTAACTTGTGTAATTATTTATAGCTCCTTGCTCCAAATATTAAACTGTACTCTGCTACCAGAAAACTTATAGCGCGAACTGGGCCATAACTTTTCTTAATCGTTTACATAATACAAGTACGATTGAGTTAAATTACCAATTTACCACATAATACCAGTTTCCATGCTAGGATTTTCTTTCTTCCTGTGATGGATCTTTGAATATTGTATTAAAAATCAAGGAGCAAAATTTAACACGAGAACAAAAGTGACACAACAGCACGTTCAAACATGAAAAAGTCCTCATA
This sequence comes from Triturus cristatus, assembly GCF_964204655.1. Lineage (NCBI taxonomy): Eukaryota > Metazoa > Chordata > Amphibia > Caudata > Salamandridae > Triturus > Triturus cristatus. The sequence continues at coordinate 320,050,890 of NC_140582.1, forward strand.
AAGAGGGCCAAGTCCCATCACCCACCGAAGTGGCATGGTTCATCATCTGGGACCTCCCATAACCACACCTGGTGTGGTTATAGAGCTACAACTCCTTAGGTTACTGTAACAAGGAGGAGCTCAGGGATGTTTTCATTCCTATAATCGGGAGGATAAATTATCTCAGGGTGAGAAAGACTGCCATAAGTGTGGTGAGTCTAAATGCAGTGTGTGAGTTAGAAAAGTGATTTAAAATCGATTAACATTGGAAAATTATTTTATTATCCAATGGCATCAAGCTAAAAACAGCAGGAATCATAAAGGGAAACGTGTCCACAAATGTTATAGGAACACGTCCTCATGGGTCAACATGTTTCAGCCAACCTGTGTCTACCAAATGACAGTGGCTTTCGTCAGGACCATATGGTAACACTACTGCAAAATGTGAATAAGTGATAAGTGAAGAAAGGAACAATACAAATTACCAAAGTACCTACTTATCTGTAGATATGTGGCACTGTAGGAATGTAACTTAATCACCTGAAAACAGAAACACAATTATAGTACAAGGAAATGAATGATATGTGCTGGAAAATGTCATCTAAGTTTTTTGACATAATACAAATGTGTCATACATAAACATTTGTCATGCGTGCAAACTGCATTATCTTCTTACCCGCAATAAATCGGGGATGCGACCTACACTCCTGGTTACAGCTCAGGGCGTGAGGCAACGCTCTAGAAGACAAAAAAGAACTAACTAATGCCAAAGAAAACAGAAGATTGTTTGTTCATCTGTTTAAGCATAAAGTTGTTTAACCATAAAAACAGTATACAAATACAAATACAGGTGTGTCGAATGACTCCAGATCGCAAAGAACATGCTGCCATTCTTCTGGATAACGAATATTGGAATACACAGATTAACCAGGTCAGTATGCGAGCATGTCAATCCCGTAAATGCCAATAAAATGACAGAAAACAAGCGATAATCACAACGCGCATGTTTATTCAGCCAACAGTGATTGAAAGCCGAATATCTAGCATGTGGTTAAACTAAAAGTCCATTTGATCGTATATCACCACGCAGAGAGCAGGCTTACCTGTCCGTCGTTACCCCGGACCTTCTTCCCGGTTGTACCGAGTAGTAACCGGAACAGTGTGAGCCTGCCCCTCTTAAAGGTTATCTGTGTAACTCAAAGGGCATTGGACAGATCGTCACGTGATAGCGCGATGACACGTACTGAGCGTCAAAAGACGTGTAACACGCAAGGGATGCTGGGGAGTGTAGTCCTGGCGGTCACGTTTCAAGCATTCAATCGGAACTACGTGTTTATTTATGTAAAGATGAATCTTGTCAATAAAGCATTCATACAATGCACCCATATAGTGTATAAAAAAGGTTATTTTGACAGGTCGTGTGTCAAACAAGAAATGCCGAGTAAAGTGATGTTTTGAGAAACGTTACTGGGATTAGGTTGAATCTTCGCGTTTAGGTGAACGCGTCTTTAAGTGGAGGTATTTTAGCGGCGAGCCCACACCCTACATTGAACAACTATTTGGAACACAAGACGGGGGGGGTTTATAGCGCTCTGATTAGCTACCATGCCAGCATACTGGACGTACGTCCTACTATGCACGTCCTGGTTAGCAGTCGTGTATCGAACAAGCCTCACTGAGGATGTGAAGGTATATCTCAGGCTACCAGGTAAAATCAGAATGTTGGATAAGCCATATGGATATTGTGTACATAGAAATCCTGTATGGGACATAATGGCAGGAAACTTCACAGCTCTATAGTTGTTAACTCTGGGAGAAATAAACCAGATGTTAATGTGCAACAATCGTAGCACAGCAGCTAATGAGTACACTGCTTAACGCATCAGTTAAAGTGCCCCAGAGGCCGGATGTATGACGTTACAACGCATGCTATTACAACGCCTACGTTTACAACGCATTTTTTACAACGCAAACACTACTACAATGCAATACTTTACAACAAATGCTTTTACAACGCCAAACTTATTAAAATAATTAAAAGTGCTTTTACAACGAAAACCATTACAACGCATACCATTACAACACAAAATAAATATATTTTTTATTAAAAAGTTCAATAAAATCTGGCACGGGATGCAGGGAAATTAGGGGTTTTAGGGTGGGGAAGTGTATTAAAATGTGGAGCAAAACTGAACGTAAATCTACTGAAATGCATTACAAAATGTATGCGCGAGTATTAAAATTAATACTCGAGTATTAAAATTAATACTCCTATTTCCCCAAAAAATCTGTTTTCACACATTTTAAAGTTTTACACAAATAACGAAAAATTTAACAACAGTTCATATACATTTAAATCATGATTATATCAGAAAAAAACTGATGAAAACAGAAGACACATACACATAGTCGCCATTTTATCCATCTCACTTTGAAAACTTGTCCTACAACACTTTCTATGAAAACAATAGCAAAAGACATGCTCCAAAATGGATGCCAAAACGGAGCAAACAAATGAAAACTATACATCTGTTAATGATTTTTTAAATTATCATTTTACACAGCAAAATAAAATATACTAAAAAACACAACGAACGCTGTTTTTAAAAAAATTAATAGTGACACTGACTAAAACTTATAAATATCAGGAAGACACCATTTTGCAATCAGTTGATTATCAACTACCAGAGAGACCAGACGTAAAAACCTGACCCTCTGACACCTAGACTGTGACCTCGACTGACAGAACACTGCAATCCTTTGGAGAAGCATTGTTACTTTGCAACTACTAGTAAGTCACTAATATATTTTAACACCTTGTTTTTTCTAAAATCATGTTTTATTTCCTTACAAAATATGCTTGAAAAATATTTTTAATAATTTATAAAATGTACTGTTTTAAATTTTTTTTCAACAAAGAAACTTTAAGATATACCAACTTAAAAACATCTACTTGTTTTTCCTAAAACAGAAAGTTGTTTTTCTATCAAAAGCGAGATATCGTTTCCCTATTTTTCCATCACCTCAACGTAATCGACTCACCTTTGCTATTGTGAAGGTAAATGATTTAATTTTTTTTTTAATTCTTTAAATTTAAAAATATATTTTTATCATTAGCAAAAGTGTTGTATGGTATAGAGGTTAATATTATTTTTGAACAATCACGCTGCATCATAAACGAAATTGTGCGATGGTGCAGGAGTAACAATAACTAAAATGACTGCACTTAGGTACAGCAGTAGAGAAAGCGTTTGATGGTAAAGGGGTAACTATTACTATTCTAAGTCCCGGAAGGTGCAGCAGTAGGGAAATTGAGTGATGGTGTAGGGGTATCCATTACTACTCTAAGTTCATAATGTATTGAAAGTGTAGTATGTTTTGGTGTACCAATTATTATTCAATCTCAAGTGTGATGCAGCACCATGGAAAATATGATATGTGATGTAGTTACAGTGAAATAAAATATCAGATTTACAAACAATTTGTCTCTTTTTTTTTTTTTAAAACCAACGTTGTCAAAGTTGTTTTAACTTTTAACTTTTTTTTCATTTTCACAGACAATCGGTTGCAACTTTGTGTATAAAATCAGTAAAACAAATAACTTAAACTTCCAGCCAGCAGTCCAATTCCACAGCAGCAGCCAAACCAAGAAAAGAATCAACTAAAGAAATAGGTATTTTAAATTTTCACTGTTATAAATCCAACAATGTAATAGTCATACCTATTACTATTGTAACTCCAGGAAGGTGTAGAAGTAGGGTAAGTGTTGGATAGTGTAGGGGTACAATTTACTATTCTAACCAGGAAGGTGCAGCAGTAGGGAAAGTGTTGGATGGTGTAGGGGTACAATTTACTATTCTAACTCCAGGAAGGTGCAGCAGTAGGGAAAGTGTTGGATGGTGTAGGGGTATAATTTACTATTCTAACTCCAGGAAGGTGCAGCAGTAGGGAAAGTGTTGGATGGTGTAGGGGTAACAATTTACTATTCTAACTCCAGGAAGGTGCAGCAGTAGGGAAAGTGTTGGATGGTGTAGGGGTAACAATTTACTATTCTAACTCCAGGAAGGTGCAGCAGTAGGGAAAGTGTTGGATGGTGTAGGGGTAACAATTTACTATTCTAACTCCTGGAAGGTGCAGCAGTAGGGAAAGTGTTGGATGGTGTAGGGGTACAATTTACTATTCTAACTCCAGGAAGGTGCAGCAGTATGAAAATTGTTATGTAGTAAAATTTAAATACAATGTCATAATTTATAAAATGTAATCAAAATTTGCATTTGTCACCAACGTTGTGAAAGTGTTTAGTTTTTTCAATTTTTTTTTTCATTTTTCCAGACAATTGTTTGCAACTTTGTTGTAAAAATCTGATCAACACATAACTGAAAACTCCAGCCAGCAGGCCAATACCACAGCAGAAGCCTCACCAAGGAAACAAATCCAAAAAAAACAAGGTATTTTTAAACAACACTGTTATAAAACCATCAATATGTTAGTCAAACCATTTACTTATTATTTTTAATAAGATCCCAAAATGCATAAAAAAAGGGTTGTAGTTGAAATAACTTATTTTTCTAACTACAGGAAGGTGCAGCGGTAGGGAAAGTGTTGGATGGTGTAGGGGTAAAATGTACTATTCTAACTCCAGGAAGGTGCAGCAGTAGGGAAAGTGTTGGATGGTGTAGGGGTAACAATTACTATTCTAACTCCAGGAAGGTGCAGCAGTAGGGAAAGTGTTGGATGGTGTAGGGGTACAATTTACTATTCTAACTCCAGGAAGGTGCAGCAGTAGGGAAAGTGTTGGATGGTGTAGGGGTAACAATTACTATTCTAACTCCAGGATGGTGCAGCACTAGGGAAAGTGTTGGATGGTGTAGGGGTAACAATTACTATTCTAACTCCAGGAAGGTGCAGCAGTAGGGAAAGTGTTGGATGTTGTAGGGGTATAATTTACTATTCTAACTCCAGGAAGGTGCAGCAGTAGGGAAAGTGTTGGATGGTGTAGGGGTAACAATTTCTATTCTAACTCCAGGAAGGTGCAGCAGTAGGGAAAGTGTTGGATGTGTAGGGGTAACAATTTACTATTCTAACTCCTGGAAGGTGCAGCAGTAGGGAAAGTGTTGGATGGTGTAGGGGTAACAATTTACTATTCTAACTCCTGGAAGGTGCAGCAGTAGGGAAAGTGTTGGATGGTGTAGGGGTACAATTTACTATTCTAACTCCAGGAAGGTGCAGCAGTAGGGAAAGTGTTGGATGGTGTAGGGGTAACAATTACTATTCTAACTCCAGGAAGGTGCAGCACTAGGGAAAGTGTTGGATGGTGTAGGGGTAACAATTACTATTCTAACTCCAGGAAGGTGCAGCAGTAGGGAAAGTGTTGGATGTTGTAGGGGTATAATTTACTATTCTAACTCCAGGAAGGTGCAGCACTAGGGAAAGTGTTGGATGGTGTAGGGGTAACAATTTCTATTCTAACTCCAGGAAGGTGCAGCAGTAGGGAAAGTGTTGGATGGTGTAGGGGTACAATTTACTATTCTAACTCCAGGAAGGTGCAGCAGTAGGGAAAGTGTTGGATGGTGTAGGGGTACAATTTACTATTCTAACTCCAGGAAGGTGCAGCAGTAGGGAAAGTGTTGGATGGTGTAGGGTTAACAATTTACTATTCTAACTCCAGGAAGGTGCAGCAGTAGGGAAAGTGTTAGATGGTGTAGGGGTAACATTAGAGGTATTGTATTTACTTTTACATCCTAATTTCTTTTTCTTTTCTTCTCTTTTCAGATAATGTCAAGTTTTGAAGCAGCTAAATACATTAAATCGAGGAAAGGAAAAAATTTATTAAACCATGGAGGATACATATATAGTAAGGAAAGAATAAGTTTTCCTAGAAATCATTGGAGGTGTGTGCAATACTACACTACCCATTGCAGTGGCAGAGCGGTTACTCTTGATAATTTAGTTGTGAAAACAACAGAACATAACCACTCTGCCTCTGCAATGGAGGTAGAAATAAGAGAAACTGTTAATGAAATGAAAGCTATTGCAAGCACCTCCAATGATTCTACAGGATCCATTTTAAGAGAGGTTGCACAGCATGTCCCCAGTCATGTTGCTAGTAACATGCCTATAATTCCTAATTTGAGACGAATTATTCAAAGACAAAAGCAGGCAAGTAACATCCAATTATCTACACCACATACTTTTTCAGATATTAGAATTCCACATGATCTTTCTATTTCTTTTTCTGATGAACCTTTCCTTTTGCATGACAACGAAAACCCTCAGAAACGAATTCTTATTTTTAGTACCCCACGTAACCTTGCAAAGTTAGAAAATAGTGAAATTTGGATGATGGATGGGACGTTTAAAAGTACACCCCATCCTTTCACTCAAATTTACACTATACATGCCAAAATTAACAATAATGTAATTCCCTTAGTATATAGTTTGCTACCTGATAAGACTTCTGCAACATACTCTGAACTTTTATCAGTTATTAAAAGTAAAACATCTCAAAGTCCTAGGAAAATAATAATTGATTTTGAATTGAGCATGATCAATTTGATCAATAAAACGTACACGGATACCCAAATTCAGGGATGTTTTTTCCATTTTTCCCAGGCTTTTTGGCGTAAATTACAAAAACATCCCTAGTTGCAGAATATTCTCGTGATAGCAAACTACAGTTTGAACCAAAAAAATTAACAGCACTTTGTTTTGTTCCTCCCGATAGTGTGGACGAGTACTACACTGCTATTATAGAATCTGTTTATTATACAAGTAATGAAGAGAAATTGGCACCCATCCTAAATTATTTCGAGGACACATGGATTGGGCACCTAAGCAGATCGGGTTGCAGGAGGAAGCCACGATTCCATGTGGAGTGGTGGAACTGCTACACGAGCTGTTTAGAGGGAGAAGCAAAAACAAACAATGCCATTGAGGGATGGCATAACTCCTTCAACCATACAATTGGCAAACCTCATCCAAATTTCTACTCTTTTTTGGAAACTTTGAAGAAGGAGCAAAGTTTTCAAGAAATGAGACTAGCCCAAACACTTGCAGGTAGTCTAAACCCACGAGTAACTGTCAAAACTAAGGAAATGTCAGAGAGACTATTGGCTATATTACAACAATTTACGTTGTGTGTGGCTCTAGACTACCTGGAAAATCTTTCTAACATTCTTTCTTTCTAAAATTAGTTTTGTTCTTACTTTCCTGCTTTGCTTCAAATTTAAATATCCTTTAATTACAATTGGCATACAATTATTTATCAAACATTTTTTCAAATTTAAAAGTCGGGTCTCCTAATAATTGTATTTTTTTTTCAATCTTCATTTTTTTCTAAACAACCAATGTTACCAAATCAACTTTTCCATGATATTCGACCAACTTTTCCAAAACCAAAGGGCAGTAAAAAATTATTGGCAAACTTCATAAGTAACTACGACCCTTAAAATCCTCAAAAAAAACAACTATTCAAAAATTCATAAGTCAATCCATTTTCAAAAATGCACATTGCTGCATAAACACCAAATTAATAACAATCTTTTTTATCAAAAATTAAGAATACGCAATTTTTTTTTTTTTAAATGAAGATATAAATCATTATTATTGGTTCCAAAGTTATGAAATAAACATTGTTAACAGTAACTTAAATTACTTTTACAGTTACTTACATTTTTTAATGAACCAATACATTTTCGCGACCCGACATAGGCATACATTAATGACATAATTGTGGACATGTTTTAAAACATTTTAAACATCAATTAGTTATTCCACAACCTCTCCTTATTCTTTTTTTACTATACATGTTTCTTTTTTAAAGGTTTTATCTATAAATAAAAGTGAAAAAGTTTCCTACCTGGACGCAGATCAGCTTCCTGCTGCTTCCTCCTCCGATGCTCTTCAAAATGGCGCCTTACGTCTACGTTCACGTCATGACGTCATCGCGTGCATCAATGTTAATAATGGACTATTTAATTTACTTTTTCTGTAAATAAATGTTTATAAATATAAATAAATTATGTATATGTTTTGTAATAAATGTACATTATGTTATAAAAAAGTATAAAACATAAAAGTTTTTTCTATGTTTTTTATAATAAAGAAATATTTAATAAACCTTATTTGTTTACTGTTATTTATTTATCAAATTGTTATTTAAACATGTAAAATGTTAATTATAATTTGTAAATTTACTAAATGTGTTCCTTACCTCGACTCTATTTTCTTTTTCCTTTCAAACTTGCTTTTTCTTCTCTTTTCGCTCCTTCTTTTCTTGTTCCGCGGGTTGTATATTCTTAAGCTGCCAAAATAAATGAAGGACAATTTAGCACATAGACTTCAATGCAAAAGCGTGGGAATTTTTTTAAAGTAAGTTCTATATTATTATTTCTTATTTTTTTCGTATTAATATTATGTTTAATTAATTTTTAATAACTCTATGATTATTTTAGATATAATATAAAAAAAAATCTCCATTTTTTATATTTCATATTTAAATACTCCAAAAGTATTTTTTTTTTAAATGACTTGTTATCATTTTTTTATTTTAAATTTTATTTAAAAATAATCAAGTATTAATTATTCATAATACTCAAATTACTCAAGTATTAATCATTTTTATTACTAATCATATATTTTATTATTTCAAAAGAAATTAAAAAAATTATACACAATAATTATTTTTAGAATATAGTATTTAATATTATTAATAAAATATTAATTAATTATTTTTAACATACTCCAAAGTTACTTTTTTTTTCTTTTTATATTTTATTATATAATTTTCATTTTTATTAAGAAAGATAAAAATACTCAAGTATTAAACTCTCATAATACTACTCATTTTTAATTTCTTTTTTAAAATACTCTTTCATATTTTAAAAGTACTCCAGTATTAATCGTTTAAAGTACTACTCATATTTTTAAATGTTTCTTGAATATTAAATAATTAATACTCAATAATTACTCTTTCATATTTTTCTATTATAGTATTTAATATAAATAATAAAATATATTTTTTTTAATAAATACTCAATAATTACTCTTTCATATTTATCTATTATAGTATTTAATATAAATAATAAAATATTAATTAATTATTTTGCAAACATCCTAAATTAAAAAATTTATAAAAAATGCGTTGTAATGGTATATGCGTTGTAAAAGTACTTACCATATAACAGCATGCGTTGTAAATGCATGCGTTGTAAAAGTTTTTGCGTTGTAAAAAATGCGTTGTAATATCATTACGTTGTAAAAGTTGCGTTGTAAAGGTTGTTTCCCCTAGAGGCCCCTTCCTCAGATAGACCGGAAAGAGATTACCAATTCGTGCAGCAGGGGCTCCATGTATATGGGGATGTAGTTCATTGCAGTAATACAGGACGTTGGAGCGGGGGACAGGACAAAAGCCATGAGTCAAAAAGAACCCCCTCTATCAAATGGAAAAACAGAGACCCAACAGTATCACAACGAGGTCCAAGGAATTGCCTCATTGAGCCCCACTATATAGCTTTTGAGTTTAAAAACCCAGCGTTGTTCCTTTCTGAACAAAAATGTGGAAATGTCAGTGACATGGGACGGAATAAAAGGTTGTTCAAGAATCGTCCACTTGATATCATCAGGTCTGTGTTTCAGTTCCAAGAAGTGTCTAGTCAGGCGGGTTGCCTACTTTGGCATCTAATGGTACTTTTATGTTCCATTATCCTCAGTTTGACCTTTCTGGTGGTCATCCCCACGTATCTCATATCACAGGGGCAAGTAATCAGATAAATTACCCTCTCACTGTTGCAGTTAGTATGTTTTACCTGCCTCCAGGGTTTGTTTGTCCCATTGTCAACTTCTGTAGTATGTCGTGTGTTTGTACATACCACACAATTACCACAGGCATGATGCCCTTGAACAGGTGGCAGATTCCATAAGGTGTTAGTCTTGGAGACAACTGTAGTTTTTGGGCGCGTATGTACCAATGTATCTCGCAGGTTAGCACTTCTCTTGAACGAAAATAAAGGAGGACTAAGATGTACCTGTCCCACATTTAGAATGCGCCAATGTTTGTGTATTATTTTCTGTAGTTGGTTAGAGTGAGTGCTGAACGTTTGAACACAGGTCAGTCTGTCCAAAGGGGCCTTAAGTACAGGCGGTTCTAGTAGGGCTTCTCGGTTATTATTGCTAGCCCGCTTGTATGATTGTCTAATCAATTTCAAGGGGTACTGCCTAGCCTTCAAATTCTGGGAGAGGACGTCAGCATGCTCTTTGAACTTGTCTGTACTGGAACAGTTACGCCTCAATCGGAGAAATTGCCCAAATGGTAGGCCTGATCTTAGTGACTTGGGATGGAAACTGTCATATGACAAAAGGGAATTTCTTGCCATAGGTTTAGTGTATAACTCACTCCCTAGTCCATTGGCAGTGGGGAAGATAAGAAGGTCCAAAAATGGCAAGCTAAGCTTGCTCGCTTCCATGGTGAAATTGAGGAAGACATTCTGGTCATTAAGCCACAGATGGAAGGTCTCTAGAGTGGCATAGTCACCTCGCCATATGACGAAAACATCGTCGATATAACGTTTCCATATGACTATGTAGTCACGAAAGGGGTTGCTGGTACACAAAACGCATTGTTGTTCGAACAGGTGTACATACAGATTGGCCAGGCTGGGGGCAAAAACGCTGCCCATAGATGTACCTGATATTTGTAAATAGTACTGGTTTTCAAACTGGAAAAAGTTCTCAGTCATGGCCAGCCTGGCACACTCCATGATGAATCCCACTGGCGAGCTCAACCCAATTGTATTAGCTTCTAGGAGCCCTCTGATGGCTTCGAGTGTCTCTGTCTGGGGGATGCAAGTATACAGAGATTCCACATCGAAACTGACGAGGAAATCCGTATTTGTGTTGTAATCCAAACCTGAGAGCAACTGTAAGACCTCCTTAGTGTCCTGCAAGTATGTTGGCATGGTTTTAACCAAAGGCCTGAGAAATACATCAACAAATGTGGAGAGTGGTTCCAGTAACGAGCCCAACCCAGAGATAATGGGCCTACCGGGGGGAGGACGTTGTACCTTGTGGATTTTGGGCAGTACGTAGAAGTATGGGGTGACCGGGTGTTCAGTCACCAAAAATTCTGCTTCACGTGCTGAAATCCAACCCTCTAGTTTGGCCTCATTGACGAGCTCCAAAATTTCTTTTTTGATGCGGGATGTAGGATCTGACTCAAGGGTTTTGTAAAATCTCTCGTCACTAAGTTGTCTTAAACACTCAGTACTGTAGTCTAGAGCGTCAAGAATCACAATAGCCCCACCCTTATCGGCGGGCTTAATGATGAGCGTGGAATTTTTGGAGAGAGAGGTCAGAGCCTGCTTCTCTAGATTAGGTAAATTATGATACTGTCGGGTAGGTTTAGTCATGAGTTCAGAGATCTCTTTAGTTACGGCTGTCTCGTAAGCAAGAACATGAGGAGGCAAAGACTGTGCAGGTGGATTGAATGTGGATTTGTTCCTAAGACCGCTATCAGTCACACCGTCTTCCAGTGTAGTGTCCTCATGACTTTTATCTCTAAAGAAAAAATGCAGTCTGATTTTCCGAAAAAACTTGGCTATCTCACACTGGAGAGTGAACGGATCCCCCGTATTGGTCGGTACAAAGCCCAGGCCTCTATTAAGGACTTTCTCTTCCATATCAGTTAAAGTGTAAGAGCTCAAATTAACCACTAACTGCTGCTGGGTCCTGCCCCTGTTGGGCCCTTCGCTGAACTGCGGAGATTCCGTGGTGATGTTGGTGCTGGTGGGCTCCAATGGACCCTCGTTTGGTTTGGGGTTTGTTGACCTCTTCTTCGTCCCCTTGAACGTCCCCGGCCCTGGCCTAAAAAAGGCTGGTTGTGGAAAAACTGCGGGGGGGGATTGAAAGGCATCATGTTTGGAAGAAAGGGAGGGTTGGGATATTGCCATGGTGGAGGCTGCCACCATTGTGGTTGTTGGTTACCTCGCCAGTTCCGCCTAGAGTTGTTACCCCTTCCTCTATTCCGTGTTGGCTCGTGAGTGGTAGAGTCAGAATCACTTGACCAACCTTCTGATCCAGAAGAGGAATAGTTGGAGCCATATCGTCTGCCTTTCCTATTGAACTCAGGTGGTACATAGTTCTCTTGTGTGTAGGGATAGACTCTTTCAAAGGAAAATTTGGCTAGATCTTTTGACGCTCAGTACGTGTCATCGCGCTATCACGTGACGATCTGTCCAATGCCCTTTGAGTTACACAGATAACCTTTAAGAGGGGCAGGCTCACACTGTTCCGGTTACTACTCGGTACAACCGGGAAGAAGGTCCGGGGTAACGACGGACAGGTAAGCCTGCTCTCTGCGTGGTGATATACGATCAAATGGACTTTTAGTTTAACCACATGCTAGATATTCGGCTTTCAATCACTGTTGGCTGAATAAACATGCGCGTTGTGATTATCGCTTGTTTTCTGTCATTTTATTGGCATTTACGGGATTGACATGCTCGCATACTGACCTGGTTAATCTGTGTATTCCAATATTCGTTATCCAGAAGAATGGCAGCATGTTCTTTGCGATCTGGAGTCATTCGACACACCTGTATTTGTATACTGTTTTTATGGTTAAACAACTTTATGCTTAAACAGATGAACAAACAATCTTCTGTTTTCTTTGGCATTAGTTAGTTCTTTTTTGTCTTCTAGAGCGTTGCCTCACGCCCTGAGTTGTAACCAGGAGTGTAGGTCGCATCCCCGATTTATTGCGGGTAAGAACATAATGCAGTTTGCACGCATGACAAATGTTTATGTATGACACATTTGTATTATGTCAAAAAACTTAGATGACATTTTCCAGCACATATCATTCATTTCCTTGTACTATAATTGTGTTTCTGTTTTCAGGTGATTAAGTTACATTCCTACGGTGCCACATATCTACAGATAAGTAGGTACTTTGGTAGGTTGTATTGTTCCTTTCTTCACTTATCACTTATTCACATTTTGCAGTAGTGTTACCATATGGTCCTGACGAAAGCCACTGTCATTTGGTAGACACAGGTTGGCTGAAACATGTTGACACATGAGGACGTGTTCCTATAACATTTGTGGACACGTTTCCCTTTATGATTCCTGCTGTTTTTAGCTTGATGCCATTGGATACTGAATAAAATAATTTTCCAATGTTAATCAATTTTAAATCACTTTTCTAACTCACACACTGCATTTAGACTCACCACACTTATGGCAGTCTTTCTCACCCTGAGATAATTTATCCTCCCGATTATAGGAATTAAAACATCCCTGAGCTCCTCCTTGTTACAGTAACCTAAGGAGTTGTAGCTCTATAACCACACCAGGTGTGGTTATGGGAGGTCCCAGATGATGAAGCATGCCACTTCGGTGGGTGATGGGACTTGGCCCTCTTTATGAGGACTTTTTCATGTTTGAACGTGCTGTTGTGTCACTTTTGTTCTTTTGACAGACTGGTTTAGACCCGTGGACTCTATCTGTTGTTTCAGTTCGAGTGATTTGTCTGCGCAGGTCTTTAAAATTCCCTGAGACCCCATAACCAATTGTTTTTCTCTGGCAAAATTTAACACTTCAAATATAAATCGTATCAACAGTTTAAGTTCAGCCAATGATGACAGTTGGGATACGTTTTCAAAACCTTTATTCTCATTAAGAGATTAGTAAAAAAGCATTACGTTTATTTCATCTTTATTTCAGTAAGCCCATAAATCAAACAAATTTATAGAAATCTCAGCAAAAATAATAGTTAGAATAAACAATCAAATATTTCATGAAGTGCGTTTCATAAAGCTTTAAGTCCCTATTCTAAAGCTCAAAATCAGAGTTTTAGATTTGTAGAACCCATGAAGAGCTCAGAATCAAACTGAAAAGAATGAGATCAGAGGAGCATAAAGCTTCAAAGTCAAATTAGAACAGAAGTACTTCCCATAAAGAGTAGTTCATAAGACTGAGCTGAGCTTCAATAAATCCAAATAGATCAGCATACAGTTGTGGTAGCAATCTGACAAAAATCAAATAACAAAGTGAGGCAAAAGGGAAACAGTGGCAGCAAAAGCCACAACCGCCAGGGGTCTGGGTCTAGGATGGAGTGTGTAGGGAAGCATAAAAGTGTCTGTCTCTACCTAGGAACGCACACTAAAATAAAAGTCAGGAGAAAATGTTAAAAAACAAGCTTCTTCCTCCATGGACCAATAGGATGGCAGCACTCTTCGGTAAGCAGGTTCAGCTCCTCCGTTTCCATGAAAATACATGCGGCTGGCAAAACTTTAATTGCAAGGGTAGCTACAGACAGCCTTGCATAGTTAGATTCTGGAAACCTAAGGCTTAGTTCCCATAGATGTTTTAAGATAGGTCGACTTTCTACATCTCAACTTAATTACAAGACCGGAGGCTCATATTATGCCATCTTTTCTTGCTGTTTATTTACTCGCAGCCAATCAAAAAATAGAGCTACATTTCTTAGAATATCTAGTTAAAGAAACTACAGAAAATGACATTATAATAGAAGCACCAATAAGACATCGAGTTCCCCTAATAATTATCTTGACTGAGAGCAACAAACCAAACCCTCTTTTCTTGCTGCTCGCATTCAAGATAAGTACCATTTTTCAATTACAAATTTACTTTATTGTGGTTGTGCGTATTTAAGTATTTACTTTGTTTTAATTTACAATACTTCTTTCTTTTACCTTTCACTTGTACTCGTGCTTCATTAGCGGACGTCTTTCCCTCACGATGCTTGTTCCTTTTTAGTGCGGCTTCGGTTATTTATTTCAAACGCTCCTTACCTGCCACCCGTGATGCTTGTGTCTTTCCCGGCTTTCTCCTTAAGGCGGTAACACTGTGCCCAACTGCTTTCCTCTGGCAGCCACTCCTTCTCACACAGGCGACATCTCTCACACGCCCACTTCTGGCTAACCGCTCCCCTAGCTTTATGACTGTATTAACCCTTTTTTACCCTTCTAATTTCAGTTTGTTGTTGTTTTGAGCAGTTTTAACAGTTTTTCTTGGCATTACCTTTGTTTTATGGTTATTTTAATAACTTTCCTTTATCATGTCTGAGGAAGAGGGTACTCAGGGGTTTAAAAGATACTTCAAAATACTTCATTAAGAATTCTGTGCTGTTGCTGTGTCTATGTTGGCTATATCAAAAAATCTTTAAGAGTTCCTGTCTAAAATGTTTTCTTCCTCTGAGGGCCTTCAAAAAAAGAGTAAGAAAAGTGCATCCACTATTGGTGTCGCTCTAAAGGCGTTTCTCTCCCTGCTTGTCCTCCTACAAAGGTTTCTTTTTCAGGGCTCCCTTCATCCCCCCTTATTTTTACCCATCTCAAAGACACAGATGATGATGATGATGATGGCAATGATGTCATGAATGATAATTTGGATGGATTTTCAGATCTTACAACTTATAAGCCTCCAGAGAAAAGGCAGAAAATGTCTCCTGATAGAGGGTGGTGTCTCTCACCCAGTGTCTGTTGATTTAGTGTACCATTTTGGAGAGCCCATGTCAGACCCCTCCCTCATTCACCACCCCAACTCTACAGAGTGGTTTTCCTCTGAGCATGTGGCTGGCTATGTTTCCTTTTATCTTCACCATGCTCTTGATAAGACATCACGCAACAAATTAAAATCTGAATGTCTCCGCCCTTCCCTCCTAAATAATATAACTCCTATTCCTGTTATTTATCCCAATATACTAATGTTTTTCACTAAGTACAGAAAAGACCCTAAAAAAGGTGAAAAGCTGTTGACAGGGCCTAGTACAGTTGTCAGGATTGCATTTTAGATCTGGTTGGCCCTCTCACCAAGATTTTGGATGGAATGGCACTGAGGTGGATCCAGATACTTAATCCAACTGGGCTCAATGGGCTATATGGATTTTGGGCAACGCTAATGCCCATATTTTGCAGGAAAGGAGAAAAAGCCCTCTACTTAAAATTGATCCCAAACTAAGTAGTCTGGCCACCAAGGAAGAAGATCCACTGGCAAATGGCTTTTTATTTGAAATTTCTTTTTTAAAGAACTTAGAACTTGGACAATATGTCTCCACGTTTGCTACTATGGACAAAGCCCAGCTTCTCTCAAGGAAATTGTCTCTCCTCTGCTTTTTGCCAGGGCCGGCAAAGGCAGGAGCCAATTTGCTGGCCACTACCACACAAGAGGTAAATCCCTTTTCAAAGGCTCCTTCGATCACCAATCCCAAGTGAATGTTTATACTGGGTACAAACCCCAGTTCTATCCCCGTCATTCCATTGGATTCCATTTCAGGGCATACAGGAACAAAGAAGACCAATATTCAGGCAAGACTTTTCACTTCTGGCCTACCTTCCGTAGGAGGCAGATTAGCAATTTAAAAGCATGGTTACCTCTAACCTGAGATCCTTGGCTGATTCCGACTGTGCAAGGTTATCAAATAGAACGTTATCAAGACCCAGTCCAAACCCATCTTCCCCGTCCTCTTCTTTTTTCTTAACAGCAACCTCTTTTAATTCAAGACGAGATCGCTTCTCTTCTAACCAAGGAAGCCATAGAACAGACAGATCTCTTTTTCTAGCTTTTCAAGATTCTTATTATAATCCCTATTCATGGCGGCTCTAATTTTAATAATCTCTCCTCTGATAGTACTCTTCAAAGCCTCCCACTGGTTGAGGTCTGATGTGTCATTCTGTTTGTTATCCATGAGGTAATTCTGTATTGCATTTTCAAAGCGTTGTCTGTGGGACTCTTTTTCTAAAACTTCATTGTTGAGCCTCCAAAGAGATTGTTTTTTGGGCGGCTTTGGGTCAGATATAGATAGGGTGGTACATGAGTGGTCTGAGATCACTCTTGGCTCAATCGAAGTTTCTTCGATTCTGGGAGTGGCATTGCCGGAAATAAGTAGGTAGTCAATGCGTGAGTAGGAGTTATGTGGGGCTGAGTAGAATGTATATTCCCTTCCTGTGGGGTTTTGTAACCTCCAAGTGTCTAATAGATTGAAACGTGTGCAGAGATTAATAAGGGCTTTATGAGAGTTATTGCTGCGAAACGGGCATCGTGAGTCTTTGTCTAAGGCCGGGTCCATGGGTAGATTAAAATCGCCCGCTAGTATATGCATAGCAGTGTCTGGGATAGTGTCAATTTGTTTGTTTAAATCTTCCCAGAATTCCAAGTCGTCCTTGTTAGGGGCATATATATTAGTAATGTAGAATTCCATATTGTCCTTTGCCAATTTTGTCATAACCCATCTCCCTTTAGTATCGGATGAGTGTGCTACCATGTCGATGTTTGATTTTTTTGCTACTAGAGTCAGAACACCATTCTTCTTCCCTATTGCATCAGAGCTAGCAACTTCACTATATAACCTATTTCTAAGTGAATTAAATTGCTTTGAGTGGTCGATCTCAGCACCGTCTTTCTGGTGAAAAAGAAGAACAAAAAGTCCACCTGGTATTAAATCTACAGCTTTTCAACAATTTTGTTGTCTAGCATCATTTTAAGATGGAAACAATTCTCCATCTTCAAGATATCCTTCTTCAAGATGATTGACTGGTCAGATTAGATCCTCAGGATGCTTATTTCGCATTCCGATTCATCCTTCTCACAGAAAGTTTCCTCAGGTCCAATGGGAAACTTCTTTCTTTTATTTCAAGGATCTTCCCTTCAGACTTCCCTAAGCCCCTTGGTGTTTCACCAAGGTTCTTTAACCTGTTGTAGACTTCCTCAGAGCGCAAGGTATCAGACTCATTGTCTACCTCGACGATTTTTTGATAATGGCACAAGACAAGAATGTTCTAATAACTTATTTGCAATTTTGCCAAGACTTGCTTCTTCGCCTCAGCTTTCTTATCAACATTCCCAGATCTGCACTGATTCCATCTCGTCAGCTTGAGTTCCTGAGTTTCCTGATAGATACTTCTCGATATATTCTCTAACTGCCTCTTCAAAAAGTCACCCTCATCAAAAAGGAGATTGGTGACACTTTCTCTCAAGCATTTTTCTCTGACATCATTAGCCTGCTTGGTGGGGCTCCTAGATTTTGCCCTACAAGCAATTTTTCAAGGCCCTCTTCATTCGAACAGCCAGGTCGGGTCATTCCTGAATTAGTGGAGCCAGCTCAAGTCAAGGAAGCAAGTATTTTTGGGGGCATTTGAATAGTCACACAGTGGCTCCATCCTGGCCCAACAGCTTCTGGAATTGATCCATAACCTCAGCTCAAAGGTGTTAATATAGGCTAGGTACAGAGCATGTATTGTATATCAGTTTCCAGCAGTTGAAAATGAGGACCACAGGAGTCAGTACTCTGGAAGAATTCATTGATCTTCCCAGGGGTCAGGTGCAGACCTGTATGAGCTTCAGTCAAGCATTCCACGCTGGCCTCCTCATTTGACTAAATTGTGTTTTCTTGTGCAATCAAACTTTTAACCTATTCCATAGTCCATATTTTTATCTAATGGTTGGAAAAAGTTAGAATCAACCTAAAAGAGGTCAAAAAGTTTGTGGTTTAAAAGAAACTTGCTAGATATTGCTGGATATATTGCTAGATATTGCTATCAGTAGATATTGCATGATTAAGGGATACTGTACCCATGAATAGTACGCTATGTGTTGCAATGAGCCGTATCATAAACCCGGCTGCATTCAGTTATCAGTTCTTAGTTCTGAGTTTTTGGTCCTCAGCTCTTAGTTCCTAAATGCTGAAATTTACTATTCTCAAGCCACGCAATGGTCTCGTGCGACCAACACATCTTGTCTGGCTCACATGGGAGGGAAGTTCTCTTCCCCAGTCAACATGTCTGTTTTCTACCTTGAGGGGTTGGTAGGGTCAAGGTTTTGGATCTTGTGTTCTTTATAATATCATCATTTTTCATTGTTTTCTGCCTTTTCAATGATGCTCACAATTGATTTCCTTGCTCAAGTGCCTTGCCTATTTCTTTAAGTATTGGTCTCCGCAGTGATTCCCGCAACAACACCTCAACGCAAGCAGGTGCGATCAATTTGTATGTGATCCCCTATAGACATGATGCGTGTTGTCATGCAGGTACAAAGTTTTTCTACTCAAAGGTATTGTCTTACAGTAATAACTTCATATATACATCGTACACCTCGTCGGTTGATATGCGCCAAAGATATGTCATGTTTCTCTACCTGCTCATCATGCTTTTTCTCCTAGGTACCAGATCTTGCTATGATGCCTCTATTCACAAGGGTGGAACTGCACTGATATGTATTTTCTATCAAGGTGACATACCTCTACACCCAACTCTCGGGCCTTATGTCTCTAGTCCATTATTTCACACACCCTATCACCACACAGTGAGTAAAGTGTACAGAAGTCGCTGGAGAACTAGGAACGCATCTACAATGTTGATAACACACTTATGATGTTGCAAATCTCCCCAAGGGTCTCAGCACATGATAACCTCAAGATACTCTCACTGAACGTTAAGGGCTTAAACCACCCGGTCAAACGGAGGAAAATTCTTGATTACCTTCAAAATCAAAAAGGTGACGTCTTCCTACTACAGGAGACAAAGATCCACTCAAAGCAATTTAATTCACTTAGAAATAGGTTATATAGTGAAGTTGCTGGCTCTGATGCAATAGGGAAGAAGAATGGTGTCCTGACTCTAGTAGCAAAAAAATCAAACATCGACATGGTAGCACACTCATCCGATACTAAAGGGAGATGGGTTATGACAAAATTGGCAAAGGACAATATGGAATTCTACATTACTAATATATATGCCCCTAACAAGGACGACTTGGAATTCTGGGAAGATTTAAACAAACAAATTGACACTATCCCAGACACTGCTATGCATATACTAGCGGGCGATTTTAATCTACCCATGGACCCGGCCTTAGACAAAGACTCACGATGCCCGTTTCGCAGCAATAACTCTCATAAAGCCCTTATTAATCTCTGCACACGTTTCAATCTATTAGACACTTGGAGGTTACAAAACCCCACAGGAAGGGAATATACATTCTACTCAGCCCCACATAACTCCTACTCACGCATTGACTACCTACTTATTTCCGGCAATGCCACTACCAGAATCGAAGAAACTTCGATTGAGCCAAGAGTGATCTCAGACCACTCATGTACCACCCTATCTATATCTGACCCAAAGCCGCCCAAAAAACAATCTCTTTGGAGGCTCAACAATGAAGTTTTAGAAAAAGAGTCCCACAGACAACGCTTTGAAAATGCAATACAGAATTACCTCATGGATAACAAACAGAATGACACATCAGACCTCAACCAGTGGGAGGCTTTGAAGAGTACTATCAGAGGAGAGATTATTAAAATTAGAGCCGCCATGAATAGGGATTATAATAAGAATCTTGAAAAGCTAGAAAAAGAGATTGCTATACTAGAGGGGAAACACGTAATATCACAGGATGCTTCAGTCATGAAGGAAATAGTGAATAAGAAATATGAGTATAATAAAATTCTCAGTGACAGAGCAGGAATATGGATACGTAAACAAAAAAGCACAAAGCTTTGTGAGTCCAATAAGGCTGGGAAGAGCTTAGCTGCGTACTTAAAGTTTAAAATACAGAAGAACATGATTAAAAACCTAATAGATCATAAAGGTTTAGCTCACTCTGACCCGGATAAAATTACAGAAACTTTTAAGGACTTCTACAGTACTCTGTATAGCAAAAACCAGTAGTTGGACAGCACAAAGTCGCAAGACTATCTAAATGAATGCAAACTTCCTACCCTTTCAGATCAAGAACAGCTAGAAATCAATAGCTCTATTACCGCCTCAGAGGTCGAAAGCTCAATTAAGTCCCTCAAAACTGGGAAGGCTCCGGGGCCTGATGGGTTTAGTGCCAAATTTTACAAATGCTTATCCTCACTACTAACTCTTCCACTTTTATACCTGTTCCATGAATTCAATAGCTCTGGCAAAATTAATGGGACACTAGCAGAAGCCATTATAGCAGTAATCCCAAAAGAAAGGAAGGACCCAACACTCCCCAAAAACTATAGACCGATATCCCTAATTAACTTAATTTATGCAATGATTCTCGCTAAGCGTCTTCAAAAATTCTAACCCAAACATAACCACCGCTCGCAAGTTGTTTTAAAAAAAAAACCAGACTATCTAGTGACAATACCAGAATCCTAGCTCATGTACTGGAGAAAGCGAAAATTAATGACTCACCAACAGTGGCTATCACTTTGTATGCTGAAAAGGCTTTCGACAAAGTAGATAGGGCATACCTGAAAGCAACGCTGTATAAATTTAACGTGGGCGAGAATTTTACACGCTTGGTAATGTCACTCTGTTTTAACCCCTCGGCCAGGATAAGAGCGGGAGGCTCCCTCTCATCCACCTTCAAATTAGAACAAGGAACAAGACAAGGCTGCCCCATTTCTCCCTCCCTATTTCTGCTTGCAATTGAACCCTTCCTATGCCATTTTAGGAATAAAAGCCAGATGTCAGGGATACGTTTCAATGACTACACGGTAAAGATTACTGCGTATGCTGACGACGTACTAGTTGTCTCCGAGAATGCCGAAGCTGCTATCCCTGCTCTCATGTCCTCAATAGAAGACTTTGCTGCAGTATCTGGGTACAAATTAAATAAAGATAAGACTGAAGTTAAACTCCTGAATAAACTTGGTGGTAGAGAAATTATGGGCGACTCGGGTCTCCTGTGGCAACCTAAGTGCTTCAAGTACCTGGGCTTGGACTTCACCGGAGACTTGATCACCACCCTTCAAGCCAATGAGAACGCACTCCACAAGAAAATCTCTTCATTGCTAGATGGGTGGTCTCCTAAATATCTATTGTGGTGGGGTAGGGCTGAGACATTAAAAATGATGGTTACTCCTCTTGTTAACTATCTAGCTAGCATGCTACCAATGGCTTTTTCAAATGACTTCCTGAATAGAATCTATAAACTTTTTAATACGTTCCTTTGGCAAGGCAAGAAACCCAGAATATCAATGACAAAACTCCAATTACCGAAAGAAAAAGGTGGTCTGGGCCTCCCGAACTTTAGGAACTATCAAACAGCATATTTTTGCAAGCAAGGTGCCAACTGGCCTATCAATCAGACTGACTATACCCCAGACATAGAGAGGTCAATCATCAATGATATGCCTCTACCTGCCCTCCTTACCATGGATGTATCCCACCTCCCCCACTCAAAGTACATTCTGCTTAACACTAAAAGCGCCCTTTTATGGCTGGACCACCTCTCCAAACTAAAAATCAATAAGTCCACTATGTCCGCTCTCTGGCACAACCCGAGCCTGAAGATCGATGGTGAGATGCTCCACTGGGAACAATGGTCTCAAAACAGCATAAATCTAGTCAAAAACTTCTTTATAGGGGCCCTCCCATTACCTTTTTCTACCCTCCAAGACCGACACAGACTAAAACCGATGGACTTTTATAACTTCCTAAAACTAAAATCTCTCCTCTCGATGCGCTCTATTAAACCCTTCGACCCGTCGATAGTCTCCAAGATGTCACAACTACTAGAGTCAGGACACACCGTCTCTAAAATATATAAACTTCTTTCTCCCAAGCCTCGTAAATCTCACAGAAAATGTGAAATTAAGTGGGAATCTGAACCCAACTCCAACAACATCCCATATGACTGGGATAAAATACATATCACACCATTTTCAAATAAAATATCTCCGTGGACCCTAAAGTCGAAAATGTAAATGACCAATACCTGCTAGACCTCATGCTCACCTTAGCCTGTAAAATTGTATTGTGTAAGTGGAAAAACATCAACGATGTGTCTTTTAGAATGTGGCAAGAGTGGCTAGCTTTCCTCAGAGGAGCGGACAATACCGCGCTCCATACCTCTCCATGGCGTAAAACCCACAGGAAACACTGGAAGTCCCTTGATGCCTCATCATTCTTATACGATCCACTGTGAAAATCTCCTGTACTGTATTGTAGCTCTTTCCTGTATAATTGCGTTGAATGTAACTACTTGACACGCTTGTGCTATATTCTGTACTGTATACTCCCTTGAACTCCCGTGGAGAACCGTGCTGGTTCACTTACCTCTACGTCTTTGCGAACTCACTGCGAATACCTTGGCTGGGCACTTGAGCAATTTATAGTATCTATTTATTTACTTACTTTGTCTTTGTATTTGTTTTCTCCTGATTGCTTGATTTAATTATTACTATTATTACTGTTCTTATTATTTGTTATTTCTTGTAACTCAATAAAAACGATTTGAAATAAAAAAAAAAAAAAGAAAGAAACTGGATATTTCCAGGGAAGGGTGGGTAGACAGTGCCCACTCTCATGATAATTAATCGCCTTTGGAACAGACACTACTAAATTACAATCTTAGGTCTCTATCTTTATCAAATTGTTTGATCTTGGGCAAATCATACTCTCAGTGCCTGTGTTCTCTGATCTGACAATATGTGCGCAGTAGAAGTGCGCAAAAAGGAAACCTTCAATGTTTACGGAATTTTCTAAAAGTTCTATATGATCCAGAGATGCAGAATGAATGTAGCCAAAATTGGGCCAATGCTGTGCATGCACATGTGTGTGAGAGGATCAAAGTTGAATTGTTTTACTTCAAGGAATAGGTATGTGCAGTAGGAACAAAAGTGACCAATCTATAATAATAAAAGAAAAACAACGCTAAATTATAATGCATTCATGTTATTCACCTGTGATGAGTCGACAACATTATTTGCAGGTTTCTGGAAGTCCCAAGCAGGAGGCCCCATGCTATAAATATGAAGTTTCACATAGATGGGGAGGATTTGGCAGAACATAAAGTAGTTTACCTACTTATAGTGCACAGACATACATACAACAATCCAGCGCACATAGCCGACTCAAAGTGAGTACTAAACGTGCAATTTCTCAGCTTCTTACAAGCTGCCTACCACGTACCCCCAACATACCAACTCGCAAGTGTAAACATTTCCACCAATTTTAAGTGCTAAGACAACTGCCATAAAAATGTTTCCTTAAAAAAATCTCTCTGAAGTGGCATGGAAGCTCGCTTCCTGCTTCTTCCAGCACCTGTCCTACAATAAAACTGGCAACATAAACATAACTTAAGAAAATCAAACGGCCTTCCCTTGAGCCTCTTGATTAATGTGGCCAGGTGGACTGAACCTAGCTATAGGAACTCTGGCATGTATTTTCTCTGTACAGTTTCTACATCTGCATCTAACATTGATGATTCAAAAATAAAAAGACCAGTTTACAAATGTCTGCATTCCAAATCAATCACATGAATGGATGCCCTTGCTCCAATCCCCGACTGATCACAAAAAGTAATGCTGGCTCCTTGTGTGTGCATGTATGAAAGTTCGAGTGTGTGTCTGCTTGTGAAAACGTGTTGTACAGTTGAGAGGTGAAAAGCCAGACCAGGGTGGTGTTCAGGAGTGGCTGGTGACCTATCAAAGTGGTTGGGTGAGCCAAGTGACCCCCATCACATCCAAAAACACATTTTACCTGCCTACAAACGCCCATAGTAAAAGAAAAACACCCTCAAAAGCCCAAATAACAAGCATTGGCATAGCCAATAGGTCTCAACTTTGGGACCTTATAAGTGTATAACCATGCAGCACATTGTCAGCCAGTGTCAGCGCAGGGTGAGCTATGGTGCACTACCACAGGTAGTCATTCGAGGTTCCTGGATAGAAATGTACAGCGCTGGGTGCACTATGTTGTACTACCACATGTCGTTACTATAGGTCCCGAGAGAGCCTGACTTCAGCTCTTGGGGCTGCACTACTACAGACTGAAGGAGAAAATGAAGCCCAGAGTGCTTGCTGCAAGATTGACAGAACCCAGTGTGTTCCAAGGCTGTTCCCACGATTGTCTTACACCTCCGTACACCCCCAGCCATGTAAGTTGTATAACAGCAATTTAAATATTTCACATCAAGGCAAAATCTGTTCTCTTACAAAAGTTATATAGTTGGCCTTGTTATCAATTGAAACTTAAAAACATATTCAATCAAATTTGCGACACTCAGCACTAGTAACTTGATCTACATTACATATAGGTAAGGAGCAATTAGAAAAATATTTTTTGAAAGCCATCCAACATATAACAGACGGTGAGTAAGCAGTGGCCATTCAATAGGTTTAAAATTGTTCATCCCATTTCATAAGTCAATTTTATAGAACAACGCATGTCATAATATTAGAAGCACAGCTTGAAGCGACAGGATACCCGAATTAGTGATAAAGAATGGATGTGACGAGGATTTGCAAATTATAAGATTCCTCTGAAATTACCAATCCTCGTTAATTTGTCAATTTCGAAGAATGGAAGTATCTGTTTCATAGCAAGTTTCAGCTTAAGAGACTATTCTCCAAACCCCTTTGCATATCTCTGCTGAGCATGAAAAACAAGATATTACCTCTTATTTATTTATACGTGAATGCAAGAAACCTTCCACTCATGACTATCCCCTAAACTGATTTTTTTTTATTTGAGAATAATCCTGATGTATCTGTGCAACAAATTATAAACATAGGTTGTCTAAACATCACTATTGGTATGAAAGTAAAAGGCAGGAAATTGAACACCACACACAGGACCTATCTTCAATAATGTCATTGTGGCTCAACATTTGTAGGGGACGCTGTTCGCAAGTTTATTTATTCACAAATATTTGTAACGCGGCAGAGTCTAAAAGTTAAACATTCCTCCAATACCTTGCAGACAATGGCCGGTAGATGAATCTCAAGTACAGTACATGAACATGACCGTGAGCAGGAGCATGCAAACAGCTCTTTTCAAGCACTCGTGCTTGTGCTGGCATCGGTGTGCGCACTCCTGCAAGGCAGATGCCAGCACGAGTGCTTGAAAAGAGCTGACAAATTTCTAAAGGTCATCTCCTAGAGCAGCGCAAGCGCTGCCTAGGCGAGACCTAAAACCAACCCCACCCTCCAAAATAAAACAAACAGTACAGCAGTATACATTATATTAATTAAATTAAAATAAAGAGTCCTTACCACGGGCTCAAATAGTCTGTGGAATGAAGAAACCCCTAACCAATCCAGATGCTGCTCTCATGCTGCATGAGAGCAGTGCCAGGATTGGATGAAGCGGGATGTCCTAACGCTTCCTCAGGCCTTAGAGGCCTGTGCTTGGCCTCCACTCAGCTGTCTTAGAGCTTCAAAGTGCGCATGTCATCAGGGCCGGACTGCGAACCAAAACCGGCCCTGGCAAAGAGCTCGGCTGGCCCCCCTGGGTGCGGCGGAACTGTTTGCCAGGGCCGGCTTCGGCCGATTTTGTTACAGGGGCCGATTTTGCAGCTATGCTGCAAAAAACGGCCCTGTAACAAAAACGGACCCCAGCCTGGCGGCCCACCGGGGAAACGCCCGGTGCCCGCTAGGGCCAGTCCGGCCCAGCATGTCACTCTGGCCGGCGCAAGACCCCCGGCCAAAGTGACATGCACACTTTGAAGTGCGTGGCCACCACTACTCTAGTCCTCCTGCTGCCAATTGGCAGCAGAGGAGAGTCAGGATACACCCTCCTGGCTTAGAGGCCGGCTCGGAGTTGCAGCGCGCCTTGGTTAAAAATAAAATGCCAATGAAACCATTTAATTGTCATTTTATTTTTAACGCAGCGCGGCTTGCAGAGGGGGAGACACTTCCCGCCCTCATAAAGAAACCGTTGCTGGTGGTGTTGCTTTACAAACGCCTGTAATGAGAGTCAGGGAAGAGACAAGGAGGAGTCTAACATGCTATTTACGTGTAGCCTCGGAAACCAGCAGAGGAAATAGCATGGAGGTCCAGTTTAAAGGAAGCGGAAAGGTTAAAGCCCGAAGATGAAAAGCTTCACCAAGGTACAACAAAAGCAAGAAACGACAACAAACGAAAAAGCCAGCAGGATGTAGTAAAAGGCAACCATGACAACAGGAACAGTGAATACAAGACTTCCAAGAAGTAGCTTTCAGAGGTGCATCCCTTCAGAGATACAGAACACAGGCATTTCCTGCTATCTATGCTGCAGATTCTCAAATTGGAGGATGCCACACAATTACTGGCTGCTTTGGTTACCTCCAATTAGAGTCCCAGGAAATGGCAATCATTTTGAAACGCAAATGAAGCAAACGTACTGTTAGAATAAAAGACAGCATAAGGAGAGATTTTGCTGTGGAAGGCACACCTCTTTTTCCCATGACAGAGTGCCCCCCTAGTTTGAGACATCGGCTCTATAGGTTTTGTGTTGTAATATATACCACTGAGACTCTTAAAATACATTTTTAAATCACCCTTTCACAAACAAATGTTGTTTAGGGCGAGCATGCTAGAAGGCGCATGTGTAGGAAATAGGGTTTCTGGTTGCAGTAACTCCCCAACTTTTTACCAGATTTCTGATGCACTTTGACTTGATGCACCCTGGGTCCCTGCCAATCAGGTTTCAAGGGCCTGTGTTAATTCCCAAACTGTACCTTTGTACCCACAATTGACACCTCTCTGGCCATATATAAGTCCCTTGTAAAAGGTTCCATGGGTACCAAGGGCACTGTAACCAGAGAAGGCCTCTAAGGGCTGCATGACATATTGTGCCACCCTTAGAGGTCCTGTACCTACCTACCTATTCATTCATTCATTCTCTCTCTCTCCCTCTCTCTCTCCCCTGCATGTTTTGGTGTAGAGAAATGTGAAGAGTCAACATGGCAACTGCAACCCACCGCCTATGGTATAGGTAAGATACTCCTCTAACTGGGTGCACTATACCACTGGTAAGGGTACAGTTGCATGAGCACATTACCCCTACAGTGTCTGAGTCCATTCTTAGACATTGTAAGTGCAGTAAAGCCATAAAGAGTATATGGGCTGAGATTTTGTCATTACAAACTCCACTCTGAACGTGGACAGTGGTTCTTGTAACGAGTAATGGAAGTTAAATAAATATAGTATGCAATCAAATCTATAGTTCAACTATCCAGCCGGATAGGGAATTAATCCAATTTATTCCAAATTAACAAAGCGCAAATTAAACAAAGTGGGATACAGTCCTGTACCGACAAACGTAAGGGTGAGGTAATATGTGACATTAGGACACAAGAAACAAAGACATTTTAGGCAAACCAAAACAAAACAGCTTGTTGTAATTATAAGGCATGAAATAAGCGTGATAGTGGGCACAAACGTGGCACTAGTATGAGCAGATTTAGTAAGTGTACACGTTGTTTACAAATGTCAACGACGTTTCGATCCCGTTTACGAAAATAGAGGGATCATCATCAGGACTGACAATATTTGCCTAAACAGTTTACATGTAATGGAACAAATTATTGTGACAACAAAGGAAGGAAGGAAGCGAGAAAAACAATAGAGAATTAGGGATTGTTCAACATAACAACAACGCTTAATTCAAGTGGCGCACAGCCATCTTGGCTAAGGCCAAGGGGTCAAAATCAATATGCTACAACTTAAGTACAATCGAAGAACGATATTAGAGAGACTAAGATGAATAACGGTTGAAGGTTGAATTACACGTGAAGGAAGCCAGTTAGCGGTGCCACTAAGGAGCAAGCATTATAAAGAGCTACAAGAATGGTTGCCTGAAAGGTGGTAAGGCAAAGTGATGCAACCGGAATTGCAGTGTGAACAGGAAGCCAGCATAATACAATTGGCCTTGTCTAGTTCCTATGGAATGATTCATAAGGTCAAAAATCAAACAATGAAGGTGAAGGTCAATAGAGGAGGGTGAAGGAAGGAGGAGGGTAGCCTAATTAAGCGCAATAGGTGAATTGACGATGCATACCTTGGGCCCAGATTAAATCGTTAGAGGAGGAGAGGGGTCCGTGGTTGCAAAACCCAGTAAGGAAATGAGGATCGCCGAGTAAGCGCCGGGGCCTGTAAGTTGTACTTCCTAACCTAAGTCAGAGACTTAGGTTAGGAAGTAATTGGACAAGGGACGCGCGTGTAGGAAGAATGCCTACCTTCGATATTACCCTCAAACCAAGGATTGTGTGTTGGTAGGTTCGGCAAAAGAGGTTCTAGCCAATTATTCAGGCAGTACAGGTTCTCACCATTAGTGGTGAACCGGACCTGAAAAATGAGAGGTATTAATGAAATAATTAGCAAAAAGAACCGGGCAACAACGGAAGAGCTACCGCTTACCTCAAGGACGGTGATTGCGTCGGGATACATCCGGTAATTACCGTTGGATGGAGGAGCTCAATGACTCTGGTCCTGAGCCGGTGTGGGGCGAGAGCCTTAAAACCAGGAAGTGTAGGAATCGCGCGGGAACCGCTAGCGTGTGTGCAGAAATTAGACTAGTGTGCGAACCAAGGTGGCCATCTTGGTTGAATTAAGGTGCACCCGTGGTGCTGCAAGGTGTAAGTGAGCTTGGGCTGGAATTCGAATTGGTGAACAATTACTTCCAATTTAAATGAATTAACAAATAATAGTGTGTGTAGAATAATTGCTAATCGTAATTCCCTGGAGGCAGAGGCAATTAGTTGTTAAGAAGAAAAGTAGTAATAGAGAAGAAAGACTCAGTGAGTGGCACAGTGGTCGAACTTCGCACATTAGAACATTTACAGAATTTGGAGAGACAGAGGATGACAATTAGTTAAAAAACAATGCAAGGAATTGTCCAAACAACACATGAGTAGCACATGAGTAAGATCAATGAATTCGAATTGGTGAACAATTACTTCCAATTTAAATGATTTAACACAAATTAGTGTGTGTAGAATAATTGCTAAGCGTAATTCCCTGGAAGCAGAGGCAATTAGTAGTTGAGAAGAAAAGTAGTAATACAGAAGAAAAACTCAGTGAGTGGCACAGTGGTCGAACTTCGCATATTAGAAAATTTACAGAATTTGGAGGGACAGAGGATGACAATTAGTTAAAAAACAATGCAAGGAATTTGTCCAAACAACACATGAGTAGCACATGAGTAAGATCAATGTGAAGTCAATGTGGGGTCAACCATCGTAATTTAAAATCAAGGTAGAACCATGATTTATTTAATACAGAAGGGTGAAAAACCAAAAGGTGAAGCCCGAATTAGCAATTACTGATTGGTGGATGACCTGGAATGGATTGGCACTTAGGGTTAAAATAAAGGCATCGGACAATTTGCATGTGACAAGCTATGGAGTGAAGGATCATAATAGCGATGTCCAATCTTCATTTCGGTTTAATCCATTTCTTATGCTTTGAGTCCGCAAAATCCATTTCAACTCTTCTTTATTTAGCAGGATGCCAATGTCGCCACCTCTTGGGGGTGGTTTAATCTGACTGATTATTGTCCATTTTAGGTCATCTTCGCTGTGTCCAGTGTTAAGAAAGTGTTTAACCAACGGTGCGTGGGTAGGTTGACAATGAATCCTGCTACGATGTTGGTTAATCCTTAGACGAGCTTTTTGTGTAGTTTGTCCGATGTAGATTTTAGGGCATGGGCATTGGATCACATAGATGACATTACAAGAGTTACAGTTGGTAAGGCATTTCTATGTGATTTTGACATTATTAAATACTAAATCTTTCCCCTCGATAGTGTAATCACACACACTACACATACCACATTTGACATGTCCAAGAATGGGGTCAAGGCCCCACAGTTCAGTGAGAGTAGCCGGAGGTTTTGGGATAGGAAGTGCTGCTCTGACTAGATGGTCTTTTATGTTGTGGCTTTTTCAGAATGCGAAAAGGGGACGTTCAATGTTAAGCATGCCTGCATTCAAAACAGACCAATGTTTAAGGACAGACTTACGAACAGTGTTAGACACAGGGGAAAATGTGGTTACGCATACCATGCGGTTGCAGTCAGTCTTAGGTTTGGGAGTAAGGAGGACTTCCCTGGGGCAGTACCAAGCTCTTTTAAGTGCGTTGCGTATGAATCGTTTAGGATATCCACGAATGTGGAGTTTGGAGGATGGGGTACCTGCTTCACGGAAGTAGTCTTCCCTACGGAAACAATTCCTTCTGATACGTAAAAACTGGGAATATGGGAGTGAATCACGCAAGGCTCGGGGTGATTGCTGTTGTATTTGAGCAATGTATTACGTTCAGTTGGTTTCCTATAAAGACTGGTAATCAACTCACCGTTGAGATGGTGGATTGTAAGGTCCAAAAAGGGAATGGATGTTTTACTGTGTGTAAGGGTAAAGGTCAGACCATGACAATTGTTGTTTAGTCAATGAAGAAAATGATTGAGATTGTTTTCGTCGTTATGCCAAATTAAGAAAATATCATCGATGTAGCGCTTCCATAGGGTGATGCCTGTATTGAAAGGGTTGTAGGGTGTGAGAATAGTGGACATTTCTAGGTCATCCATGTATAGTATGGCTAGATTAGGGGCAAAAATGGCCCCCATCGAAGTACCCTTTACTTGTTGATAAAAATCATTATCGAACATGAAAAAATTCCTAGTAAGACAGAGTTCCAACAATTGAAGTATAAATGTTGTTGGGACATTGTGAGGACTGGGTCTTATGTTCAAAGTCTTTTCTATGACTAACATTGCCTCTATCTGGGGTATGTTTGTATAGAGCGATTCCACATCCAGGGTGCATAAAATGTCTGAACTAGTGTCAAATGGGTAGTGCTCTACTAGGTTGATCATGCCCATGCTGTCTCTTACGTAACACTCTGTATTGGGTACAAAGTCCTTAATAAAGTAATTTACATACTGACCTAAGGGTTCAAGGATGGACCCACAGCCAGAGACTATGGTACGTCCGGGTGGTGCTTGTAACAAGTAATGCAAGTTAAATAAATATAGAATGCAATCAAATCTATATTTCAACTATCCAGCCGGATAGGGAATTAATCCAATTTATTCCAAATTAACAAAGCACAAATTAAACAAAGTGGGGTACAGTCCTGTACCGACAAACGTAAGGGTGAGGTAATATGTGACATTAGGACACAAGAAACAAAGACATTTTAGGCAAACCAAAACAAAACAGTTTGTTGTAATTATAAGGCATGAAACAAGCGTGATAGTGGGCACAAACGTGGCACTGGTATGAGCAGATTTAGTAAGTGTACACGTTGTTTACAAAGGTCGACGACGTTTCGATCCCGTTTACGAAAATAGAGGGATCATCATCAGGACTGACAATATTTGCCTAAACAGTTTACATGTAATGGAACAAATTATTGTGACAATAAAGGAAGGAAGGAAGCGAGAAAAACAATGGAGAATCAGGGATTGTTCAACATAACAAAAACGCTTAATTCAAGTGGCGCACAGCGATCTTGGCTAAGGCCAAGGGGTCAAAATCAATATGCTACAACTTAAGTACAATCGAAGATCGATATTAGAGAGACTAAGATGAATAACGGTTGAAGGTTGCATTCCACGTGAAGGAAGCCAGTTAGCGGTGCCACTAAGGAGCAAGCATTATAAAGAGCTACAAGAATGGTTGCCTGAAAGGTGGTAAGGCAACGTGATGCAACCGGAATTGCAGTGTGAACAGGAAGCCAGCATAATACAATTGGCCTTGTCTAGTTCCTATGGAATGATTTATAAGGTCAAAAATCAAACAATGAAGGTGAAGGTCGTGAGAGGAGGGTGAAGGAAGGAGGAGGGTAGCCTAATTAAGCGCAATAGTTGAATTGACGATGCATACCTTGGGCCCAGATTAAATCGTTAGAGGAGGAGAGGGGTCCGTGGTTGCAAAACCCAGTAATGAAATGAGGATCGCCGAGTAAGCGCCGGGGCCTGTAAGGGAGAGGTAACGAGGTTGTCAGGGACTTAGGTTAGGAAGTATTGGACAAGGGACGCGCGTGTAGGAAGAAGGCCTACCTTGGATATTACCCACAAACCAAGGATTGCGTGTTGGTAGGTTCGGCAAAAGAGGTTCAAGCCAATTATTCAGGCAGTACAGGTTCTCACCATTAGTGGTGAACCGGACCTGAAAAATGAGAGGTATTAATGAAATAAGGGGGGGGAGGGTAGCAAAAAGAACCGGGCAACAACGGAAGAGCTACCGCTTACCTCAAGGACGGTGATCGTGTCGGGATACATCCGGTAATTACCGTTGCATGGAGGAGCTCAATGACTCTGGTCCTGAGCCGGTGTAGGGCGAGAGCCATAAAACCAGGAAGTGTAGGAATCGCGCGGGAACCGCTAGCGTGTATGCAGAAATTAGACTAGTGCGCAAACCAAGGTGGCCATCTTGGTTGAGTTAAGGTGCACCCGTGGTGCTACTGGTAAACACCAGCCTGCCACCACAAGACAAGTTTATGGACCCGTGGGGTGGGAACCTTCGCTCCCTGAGCCCAGAAACAAAGCCTTTCCTGAGCTCCCCCAGGTCAGGAAGAGCCATCGGTGGCAGGGGAGCTTCAAAGGCCTTGCCGTCTTTGTAACGCCACCTTCAGCCTCTCCTGCCACCAGGAGCAGGCCCCCTTTTCGGCGGGAAGACAGGCGGGCTAATATTAGAGCAGCCCTGAAGGTGTGCCCACCTCTGCCAACCCCACTCCTCAGGTGGGGGAGGCGAGTTGAAGCCCACTCTTCAGTGCCCACCATCTTGCAGATGGCACTCTCCAATCAGAGTTAGGAATTGTGCCAACTCCCCCACGTGGGGTGAGCACACCAAGGGTGTAGTCACCCTAAGGTCAATAGCCAATGGGCTCGAGACTTCTAAAACACCACCTAAATACAGTATTTAAGGGGCAGCCCTGAACCCAGAAGGCAGATTTCCGCAACCTACGAAGAAGGACGAAAGAAGATGCACAGCAGAGGAGACTGCAGAGAAGAACTGAATTGGCCCCAGCCCTTTCGCCCCGTCTGCAGTTTCCAGAGACCCTGCGCCAAGAGTTGCCTTGTCCTGCAGCCAGGGACCTCCAGAACCCCTGGGAGGACTGACTGCCTTCAACAAAGACAGAATCTCCGGTGAACAGCAGCTCTGTTCAAAAGAATCTCCAAAGAAAGACTCTGACCCTGCTGAAGAGAAAGAAATCCGCCGCCTGGAACCACCACTGCACCCGTCGCCCGTGGCCCACCGGTCCCAGCGAGGTCCCACCGTGCTCCAGAGTCCGAGTCCACTGTGGGTTGACTCCTCCAGGACTCTCCAACACCACCTGCAGCCTCTGCACAGAGACCCCCCAATTAGAGTGGCCCAGTGAGGTGAAATCCGACCTCATCAGGCACTACTGCATCCAGCCGGCCTACGCCATGGAGAAGAGGACCTGAGGTGCACCTATGTCCCCAAGCTCTCCAACTTACCTGCCCAGCTGTTGTTTCCTCCTGGAAGACTTCCTGGACCGAGCCTGCAGCCAAAATCCAAAACCGGCAACTCCCATTGAAAACAACAGGGCACCTGACGCCAAAACTGCACCCTGAATCCGGCCGCCCCTGTGCCGCTGTGGGTCCACTTTGTGTGCTAACTTGGATCCCTCATCGCCTTGAGCTTAACCCTAGGAGCTTTTCTCCCTCAACCTTGTGGCCTGCCCGAGAGCAGCAACCAACCGACGGCCTCCCTAGCCCTATAGGCTATCATTGGGCCTCAACACTCTGCACCCAGCTGCCCAAGTGCTGCTGAGGGTGCTTTTTGAGTGCATCCTTGACCCTGGGAGAACCCTTTTTCTATTCCCAGAAACTCACCCCTCAAGACAGTGTACTTACCTGCAAACCGATAACCTCATTTTCTCTCCATAGGATTACATTGACTGTTTTCCTCTGAAAAACCTTCTTCGTGTTGAGGGTGTTTGTATGAAAACATAGGGAACTGTGTTTTGACAAAAACTGTTTTACTTACCTTTAATCTAGGAAATGTCCCAGTGTGATATCTAGGCATATCACACTAAGTAGAAAAAGTAAGCCAAAAAGTACTCTAAAAAGTCATCTAAAAGTAATTACAACTTTATTTGCATATTTTCCAAACCTGTAAGAAAAGTAATTATTCATCCAGCCTGCTTGTTGAACAATCTGTCTGGGAAAGTACAATTCTATTTACCTGTACTAAGACCTGCCTGGTTCTAAAAATTAACTACAACAAAGAAATATTTTTGATACAATTGGTCTGAGTTCAGTCCTTTGAGTGTGTGATATAATTTGTTGCCTGAGTGTGTACAAGAAATGCTTAACACAACCCTCTGATAAAGCTGTATTGCTTGCCCACACCACCACAAATAGAGAGAAAGAGGTATTACCTACTTTTACCTCTGTACTTTGGGAAACCATTGGAATCTGTGCACACTATGGCTTACTTTGGTATAGTATATACGGCGCCAGCTTTCTACAGCATGTGCTTTCTGTTTGCAAGCCATAATGTGGCTTACCAAGAACCTACAGGGGGCTGGATCCCCATTCATTGCTTACCATTTGGTTAGCTTTCCTGTTACTCTCCTTTGGCCGTGTCCTATTAGAGTCCCAGTTTACCAATCTTGTGCTTGTCCCCTACCATGCACCACTGCCTATTTACCATCTCTTGACTGCCTGGCATCTATGCATCTACTGCTTGCTTTTCAAACACTACTTTTTTGGTTGGAGCATACACAAGGCATGCTCAGTCTGTAAGACATGCTGAGTTCCTTTCCCTGGAGTGTTGGCCTATTACGTGTATCCTTTCTCCAGAGGGTTTTTCGTTTTGTGTTCGTGCACTTGTTTTGTGTTTTGTTGCACAGTACATGTGTTTTCATGGATGAGCACGGCTCTCGATGAATGGACACCACGCTTTATGTTTTACACACGTGCAGAGTACATTTGTTTTAATCGTTGAGCATGGCGCCCGCTTCATCGGCGCCACACTACCCTTGATGTTTCACTGATACTTGCTCTCCTCCCCCTGTAAGCATTTACCTGGCTCAGCGTGGTGCTCGCTTCATGGAAGCCACAATTTGACTTTTTTTGTATCCGACATGTTTGAGTGCGTCATCAACATTTTCATTTTTTATACTGCGAAATTGAGGATACCAACAGCAGATCGATGCACAAACGTTTACAGATACCACGCTTCAGCTTTAAGCACGGGCCCTCGTGGGAAGGCCATGCCTTTTTTTCCATAAATTATGCACGGCATAGCGGCCACAGCTTCGGCGTGAACATTCCACGGGTGGCCACTCCACTTTATTTATACACGCACCGAAAGGCATTCCCTGACAAGGTGGCAGCGGGAATTGCATCTGTTCCAGGAGGAGCGGGCAGCAGCAGGCATTCCGAGCTGCAGCTCACCATGGCGGCCACTAAGATAGACAAGTTCTCGGTGAGTACTGCATGGCACTCGCTTCACAGACCCCACGCTTCATATTTCGGATAGCATTTGACAGCATTTGCATTTTTAACCATGAGCTTCCTTTGTTCAGTTCATCCTGCCCAAAATGGCTTACACAAGCTGCAGGGAAGCACTTTAAATCTATGAACCGTTACACGCCAAGGTACACGAGTTTCCTCAGCGTCTCCTGTTGCATGTGTGCGCCTCTTGCAGCACTGCACGGCTGCTGTAACCAAATTCTTTTCTTTACCTAGTTCGAGTGAAGGGGGCAGGGGGGGAGGCATCACTGCTTACCCTGGCTCCCAGCAGCCTTCATTCCGCATGCGCACTCAGTTCACATCAAACCTTGTACTCCACCGTATGTGATCACCCCTTAGGGCAGTCTGGGATTTGCGACTGCACATCACTCACTCCTTGACCTTTTCCTCAACTTGAAAGGGGGGGGGGGTTGTGTTTACCATCTCCCGATGCCCTCTAAAGTCCTACTGCCGTGCCTCTCCATGCCAACTATTTGGGTACCTCAATGGAGATTATGGCTCCCCCAGTAGGGCACTAAGGCATTTCTCCTTGCTGTTCGCTTGTGGTCCTTATCCTCGCCCCTCTCCTTAGAGCTTAGCAAAAGCATGTGAATTGAAGGATCAATGTTTCGCTTGGTGGTGCCAGTCCACAGAGGCATGTCATGGTAGGGACAGAGTCGGTCGGGAAACCGGGACGTATCTAGTTTTCTCTTCTCCTCTTCCTAACCCCTACCTCTTCTCATGTCAGCACACATGAGCAAGCTTAGCATTCTGAAGGGCTACCTCTGCTTTCAGTCTCTGCACAATTCAGCAAAAAACAAAGGAGAAGAAAGCACAGGAAAAGGGAATAATGCCCATGGGCTGTGCTTTTGTTTTTTCCATGGCCCTCTGTGAGACTTCTGTGTCAGAACTGCTGGCTTCGCACCTCCAGTAATTTCCAATTCAGGGTAGATCAGCAGCTGCACTGAAGGCCAGACCAGTCCTAGAAGTGCACATTACCCTCTCTTCTTGCACCTCCTTGCTCTCTGGTGTAACTAAGCACCCACCAGACTCTGAATGTCCAGGGGTGTTGTGGGAGAGAGAGAGGGTAGAGCAGAGCTTGGGGCAACCGGTTCATGTTCCGATGCTTATATTGTATTGTAGTTTTTGTATATTGCTTACCAACCTGAGGTGGGTCCAGCGCACTTCGGCAGATACTGTCACTTTTTTGATGCGTCACTTAAGTCGGTATTCGGGTTAGAACTTGCCCATTTTATGTAGAGATTGTGGTGCTGTGGTAATAACCCTTACTGGCGCTTGCCCAATCATAAGCAGGGCCGCAGCCACCATTGGTGCAGGGTTTCCAGACTTTAACGCCACGCGAGGGACGTTTAGCCCTAACGTTTGAATGAAGCACATAGGAGATTTGTTCTCCCAACACCTGGCTAGCTCTGCTATATATATGAGCCACTGTGGAGATGCCTTTTTAAGTTGTGTATGCCACAACTCAGCATCATTGTATCTAGAATCCTAATTCCCTTTTAGCCATTGGCGAGGTGCATTCTAATAACACAAGTTGTGCATGCCACAACTTTTTATCTTGTATCTAAAATTCTGTTTTCCGTTGTTTTGTAAACTTTTCTATACCACTCAAACCTGCGAAATCATCTGGCGTTGCAGTATCCTGTCGAAATAGATTCCTTTGGATGCTCAGGTAAAAATTCTTGTACCGATGATGACCATGTAATTATACAAAGGTCAAAACGCCATCGACACATATGTGGTCCTAACTAACAAAGGACGCATTGTCTTGCTTGTTGTTGTTTCAGTTTTGTCCTGAACCTCCCCTGCTATGTACTTCCTTCTGTTTGCCACTTGTCTGGTTCATGTACCAGTGTATGTTTCTGAGCGTATGGTCTTGTATTGTTTTTACTATTTATATATTGAATAAATTTGGTATACTTTTCTAATATCTCTCATACGGGTTCTTCTTCCTCTTCTATTTTTGTCACATAGTTTTGTCTTTTTCTAACAGTTTAATTCGTTGTTAGTGACTGTTTGTAAAGTTGGTAAGCTCATGATTTCTTGAACCGCTGTTAGGACTACATAACACCATTGGTGGAGTGGCACCCTATCCCAGAGCCCTAATAGATCCATTGAACCCTAACACATTTTGTATTTTACTATATCAACAGCACTCAAAGGGACCATTTTTCTTGCATGCACCATGGCCTCAGCATTCTGTTATGCACCCGATCATAAGCTGGACTTTCTTGGCAAGAGGTAACCAGTTCTTAAGTTACGACATTGACCAATATACACATTGGAAGGCCCCCCACAGGAGAAACATGCACTGACCAACAGAAATAGTTGTATTTATGAAGGATTGTGTGATGTTCCCTTCTGTCTATATTGTAAAGCAAAAAAAAATATTCAAACGTATTGTGAAACTTTGGCTAGGCTCCTGAATCTTAATGTAATAAACACATTTGCATAGATGACCAAACCAAGACTCCCAGTAACATTCTGCCATAAAGAACAATTGTATGAAGTGTGAATGCGCTATCAGATACATACTTTAAGGCACTTCTGGTGATGCTCATCATTGGTAGGGATGAGCTGGGCTAATTATGTGATTGATAGTTGTAATGTGCAAGTGCCTGCCAACTGCTCCTATGCCATGCATGACAACTTCCAGACACTCCTGTTTTTTTATATTAATATCATCACTTTTCATACTGGGCTGTTTGTGCCAACGTGTTTCTTTGTGAAAGGAAAAACTACAAATTCCCAAATTCCACAATACGAAAATGCTGTTGCCTGAAAGTCCAGGACTAACAGGAGTTGTCACAAAAAGCATGTGTTCATTTGGTAGCTGTGTGAATAACAGCACAGGAAACTTGAGAGATGGCTCCCAAGGTGATACTTTTTCCTATAACACTACATTTTGTTCCTCACAATCAATGTATCAACTTCTACCAGATTCATCCATTAAATATTCTTCTCAGCTAAATTATTTGTACATTTTGGAGGGTAGGAGTTTCCTTGCCTCGTGCTTATTCCCTTTCGTGAAAAGCAAAAGGAACAAATGATGGACAGAATGCGAAGCAATGCAAACCTTCACCCCCAGTCAAAAAGATCAGGGTTGTACATCAAACTTATTCCATTACGTTAATCACCTATAACTAGTAAAACAGGAAGTGACATCAGAGCAGAACAACACATGCAATGTTAAGCCCATTTAGGGCATGCTCATGTGGTTTTTAAGTGAAAGCCTACCAGACAGCTGTATGGTCTGGTTTGCTAAAGACATTTTGGGGACATTCGGAAAACGTCCCTGGGAATGCATTCCACTCATTGCTTACCATTAGCTTTGTGATTTGTAACGCACATTTGCTTGCTTTCTATTTGCTGCCTTTGTTTTAGGCAGTCCAGCATGTGTTTGTCCCGCCTCTTGCCCAAACCGTATTTATTGTATTCTTCATCATCATCACAAGCTTTATTTCGACGTAAAAGTCATAAAAGCATCATAAAACAAGGGTAACACAGCCATAAGATTAAGTATAGATAAAAAGAAATACAATGATAAATATACACTTAATCATCCTAAAATCAAGATAAAAATAGATAGTAGATCATCGCTTTATAATGCATGGAAAGACTTTCGATTTACTTGGGCTAATTACCAGAATTTAAAAAATAAAGTCCTTGTGCATGATAGTATTTGCGGCAGTGCTATTGTGACTTTGCAGACCTGGCTACTGTCTGTGCAATAAAAACTACACCTTCTTTAGAAGTGCTTTCCATCGTATCAGCCAAGCTTGACCCAAGAACTTTGCTACACAACAAGATTTAAAAAAAGGTCTAGAGTCTGTTTTGAGAATACGTAGTGCAACATGATGGTCCCGTGTTCCAAGCTGCTGGCAAAGCGTACTCAGCCAGTTTTTCCACTGTGTTTTATACGCCGGGCAGACAAACAACAAATGAGCAATGCTTTCCACAGGGGCCTTGCAGCTGGGACAATCTTTTCCATTATTGGTGGACCATTTTACTGTCACTTCCCCCACTGAAAGAGAGCCATACCTGAAATGCATATAGAGTATTCTATCTCTAGGCACTTTTATTAGGTCCAGGTAAGGCTCATAATATCTACTTTGCTTGTGGGAGTAGAACTCAGTTGTCAAATTGCCCACATTGGGTCTGCTAAACTCACGTTGGTCCGCCTATTCCCAGTACAGGCGTTTAAGTTCCTCCCTCCTTGGGGGTTCCTGACTAGCCCAGCATCCACAAAGCCCGATTGCGGATAGCATCTTTTTGGTGTCACGTATCCAGCCTATTTTCCCCCCAGTGTCAAGCCTAATAACCTCAGTAAGTGCCTCTGCGTAGGGGGAAAGCTCAGGGGTCCTCCTAATGCAGGCCCAGAATAGTAAGGGGCGCATCCTAGCTATATCACTTATCGATTGCCTGCCCATATCCATTAATAGCGGGGTGAGGTGAGTGTATTTTGGTGCTGTTACTTGATCTCTTAAACATTTATGTTCTGCTCTACAAAGTTCATCCAATTTGTCGTATCCCCAAACTTCAGCACCATAAAGGGCAGCTGTTAGAACTGGGGGTCTCTAGTTGGCAGAGGTAGGTACCTTTGACCAAATAGGGACCCTTGCTTCTAAGTCAGGGAAAGGGTATTACACTACTGGATTACCCCTGCTCACCCCCTTGGTAGCTTGGCACGAGCAGACAGGCTTATCTCAGAGACAGTGTGTTAAGCATTTGTGAACACATACAGTAATACAGTGAAAACACTACAGATGGACACCACACCAGTTTTATGAAAATAAGTATTCTTTATATAGACTTAACAAGACCGCAAACGAACAAAATCCACAATACTGTATTTAAAATTGGCTTCAAGATGGTAGAATTAACTTAGTTCAAGTTGTCGGTAAATGCGACATAGTTCTCACAAAAGGACCTGGATGCGTAACACAAAATAAACAAAAGGCTTGCAGCGTTGGAGATGTGTTGGTTCCTTGCTTCGGGGGAGACAATATGTCGCACCTCAATTCTTGCGCAAAGTAGGCGATGCGTCTTGATCCTTACCGGAGAGGAGGTGATGCGTAGATTCTCGTGCTGCAGCCCGGTTGCGATGTGGCAAGATGGCACCTCGATGCAATGCGACAATCTGGTGCGATGCGATAAGATGGCGCCCTTAATGCGACGAGGTTGAGACAATGCAACACGCCCTGGCAGCCTTGCGGCGACTCTGTACTTTGAAGCCGCGACAGGCCCTGCGACACGCTTCTCCGATGATGCGACGGCGACCCTCACGGTTGCGATGCGCTTCTCCGGTGATGCGACAGCAGACAGCTGCGACAAAGGCACGCTTCTGGGAGATGCGGCGGCACGCTTCTTCGGCAATGCGATGACTACAGCTGCGCCGGTGACACGCTTCTCGGTGCGTCGCACTTCCAGCTCCCAGCTACACGCAGGCTTCTGCAGATAGAATTCCCAGCAAGGAAATTCAGAGGGGAGCTGGTGGTAAAGTCTGTTGTCCCTGAGACTTCAGCAGGAGGCAAGCACAAGTTCAAGCCCTAGGAGAAATATTCTGCAAGATGATGAAGTACACACAAAGTTCCTTCTCCTCTCCTTGGCAATGAAGACACCACTGCAGGCCAACACAGCACACTGGCAGGGGGGCAGTCCACTCCTACAGCTTCATTTGGTTCTTTTCCTTGGCAGAGGTTTCTTCTTGTTGTTACAGAAGTGATCTAAAGTCTTGGGGTTTGGGTCCCATATTTATACTACTTTTCCCTTTGTTCTCTGAAGGCAGAGAGGCCTTTGCCTAGTCCAAACCAGTTCTGGTCAGTCCTGGAGCACTTTGTTTACCTGACTCCTTCTTTCCTTTCAGAGTACAGGGCAGAGACATCAGACACACCACAGGAGGTGGAGCCAGCATTGTGGAGGGAAGGCACAGCCCTATTCGGGTCCCAGGTGCAACTCCTCCCACCCATCTACATGCAGATTTTCCTATTCAGCCCTGTGCTGACTCACCCTCTCCCCTGGAATCCCCAGCCCCTGCCACTCACAGACCCAGACACACAATACACAACCTAGCAGAGGCAGGCTTGGACAGTTAAGCAAGAAAATACCTACTTTCTAAAAGTGGTATTTTCAAACACAGAATGTTAAAACCAACTTCACTAAAAGATGTATTTTATCATTCTGAGTTCAGGCATACCAAACTCGAATTTCTACCATGTTCCCTGAGTCAGTTAGGATTATAAAATGTAATAATCTAACTGCCCATTCTGGCCTATGGGGAGCAGGTGGCCTTGCAATAGTGAAACACGAAAATGGCTGTAATTCACTATTAGGACATGCCACACACACCAGGGCATGTCCTACCTTATATTTACAATGCACCCTGCCCTTGGGCCTACCATATGGGTGTCTGATATGAAGAAAAGGGAAGGTTTAGGGACTGGCAAGTGGGTGCACTTGGCCAGTCAGCATGGCAGTACCAGACTTTACATAGGCTTTGCAATGGCAGACCTGAGACACACTTTACAAGCTGCTTATGTGGGTGGCACAACCAGTGCTGCAAGCCCACCAGCAGCATTTGATTTACAAGCCCTGGGCACACATGGTGCACTGTACTAGGGTCTGACAAGTAAATCAAATAACCCAATCATGGAGTCACTAATCAATACATCAATTTAACATAGGGAGCACTTGCACTGTGGTACTGAATGGCAGTGGCACAGTGCCCAAAGCATCTAAACCAGCAAACATATCAAAAACAGAGAAGGTAATCAGAAAAAATGGAAGGGAGATTCACGCCAATGGTACCAGATCTAACAGCAGCGCTGACCACCTTAGTGTTATATATCTGGAGAGCTGGGGCTACAGGCCTTGTGTGGGAAAGGCGATGTTCTTTTACAATTGCACCTGCCGTGCGCTTGTGAGCCATCAACATCTTACCCAGGTGGGGTCTCCATTACATTTTATCGGAGAATCTTACACCTAGGTAGTCAAAGGTGTCAACCTTTTCAAGGAGAGTCCCACCTAAGAGTGGGCCTTTCCTGCATGCCCTATGGGGATTAAAGGCCATAAATTTGGTTTTACTGGCATTTATCATCAGGCCTCGATTTTCACAGAAAAGGTGGAATCTGTCAAT
The DNA here is from genome assembly GCF_964204655.1 of Triturus cristatus. Lineage (NCBI taxonomy): Eukaryota > Metazoa > Chordata > Amphibia > Caudata > Salamandridae > Triturus > Triturus cristatus. The sequence goes on from NC_140582.1 coordinate 320,094,207, forward strand.
TAGGCGCTGTGACCCTGTTGGAGTCTTAGATATCAACAAAGTGTCGTCCGCAAACAACAAGGTTGGTATCTTTCTCCCCTCCAAGGTGGGTGAGTCTGCCGGCTCCTCTAAGAGGAAGTCCACTATCCCGTTCACATATAGGGAGAACAGAGTTGGTGCCAGAACTCAACCCTGCCTTACTCCTCTCTTGACAGGGATGCGCTCGGTAACTTGGCCCTGGTCTCCCCACCTAACCTGAGCAAAGTTCCCCTCGTGCAGCCGAACTGGTAAGTTGAGGACAAAGTGAGGCATACCCATTTCTCCGAGGGTGTCCCATAACCTGGATCTGGGAACCAGGTCAAAGGCAGTCTTCAGTTCAATGAATGCTAAGTAAAGACTGCCTTTGTCTAGTACCACGACCTTCCAATAAATTAGAAGGAATCTAAATACCTGATCCATTGTCCCAGTCTTTGTTCTGACACCCACCTGAAACTGGGAAAGACCTCGGACCATGTCTGGATCCTATGCAGAAGCATCCGACCAAATACCTTCCGCATAGCATCGATCAAACTTATTGGTCTGTAATTGGCGGGGTCATCTCTAGCTCCCTTTTTAGGTCTCGCGAGCCAAAGGCTCGAAGAGACATTTTATATCTGGGCTTTTCAAAGTGCTGCCGTGGCCTAAAGCTACAGTGCACGTGAACGTGCACGCGCGCAGCGCCATGTGTCTTTCCTCCGTAGCGATCGTAATCACGATCACTTTCACGGGCTCCTCTGTTGCTGGCATTCCCCCCTCCCTTCTCGCCCAGCCCTTCTTGTTTCTTCTTCTCATTTTCACGGACGCATGGGAAGACTCTCCTTACAGCACAGCTGCTCTCCCTGCTTTTCCATGTTGAGTGTGAGTGAAAACAGGGCTGTAAATTTTGCCACAGTGCCCACTGTCATGATTTATTAATCGTGCACCTTTTATCTGCTCAGCACCGTGCCCCACAGCTGGTCATCGGCACTCAATGAGAAGCCTCAAGCACAGCTCTTGATGGTGCCTCCTCCAGGTCTGGCCTTCGCAGCCTACTTGTGGAATTCACATCCCGCCGAAGCCCCGCCTCCCGGCTCTTCCAGCGGGCTGCTTCATGTAAACAACCCTCTGCTCTATTTACAATCACTTGACTGGATGGGACTCGTGCCAGGATCCGTCGTGAAAATAACAGTGCACAACACAGTAAAACCAACAGTCAGGGATTGGCAATTCAAAGAAACGCACAATGTCACAGATGGCACTTACGGCACTGCAAGGACTCCTCGAGCACACCTGGCCCGTCCACCCGATCTGGGCATAGCAGCGTAGTAATGGAATTTGCGATCTGCTGAAGTATCGCCTACCGGCTCCTCATGCTGGCTGCTTCACTGAAACAACCCTTTGCTATATTTACAATCACTTGTTTATTTAAATGGCTGCCAAGGGTAACTGAAGATGCCGATCTTTGGGGGTGATGGAGAGGACCCTGTACCATTTACTGCTTGTGCTAAAGGCCAGCCTTCAGTCCCTTTCTCGTGGGGCCTCCGTCTGTGTTCTTTCTTTCCTGTCTGAGCCAACACTTTTTATGTTCACGCTCACATCGATATGTCCTGTCATGATTAATACCCGCAGCTCATCTTTCCGGCAAATTGAGGCAACAGTAGCTGCTTCCAATTGGATGTAGGATTGTGGTTTTATTCTCCAGAGAGCAACACCACGTCGGGTTTGAGCTCGTAGGATGCGCAGGTTGCTGCTGTTTGTACTTATAAGTAACAGGTTCAAGGTTCTCTTTGCCTTTTGGTTCTTTTTTTACTACATTTTCGGTGTGTGTTATTTACATGAGTAGACGCCCTAGATGGCTGTTAGAGACAGCGATCTGACATGTGGCTGACTCTGCTGCAGTTTTTGAACATTCAAGGGCACCGACCTCCCACGATGGAGTCTTCCATAGCTCTCGTGGCTTTCAGAGACACCAGCAGCAGCAAGGCCAGTCTGCTTCACCCTGGGAGAAAATAAAAGCCACGTCCAAATAAAGCAGGGACAACACCAGAATGTGTTGCCTATTTTTCATAGTTCTACTTAAATCGACTAACCAACCTACAGTTATGGCCGAACTGAGAACACAAATTACCCTAGCCCATTTGGGCCCTTGGGGGTAGGGGTCAGGCAAGGATGCAGGTGTGAAGAATATTGCTTAACTAAACCGGCCCCTAACACTACTGCTTTTGTTACAGGGGCCGATATAGCAGCACTGCCGCAAAACCGGCACCCGGTAACAAAACAGGGCCCTGTGGCTTCAAACCACCATTCCAGCCTCCCGGGAAACCCCCGATGCCCGCTACGGCCTGTCTGGTCCTGCCGAGATATTTTAGCTGTCCGCTCATCCCCATCTCCAGAGGGTCTGACACTGCGAAAGTCTCTTCCTGGGTATGGCAAAAGGGGCATTGCTGGCCCGGAAATGGGACACAGCACTGTGGCAGTAGATTGGAGGTTAGTGCCCCTTCTTCTTCTGTCTGTTGGAAACGCGCTGGCACTAGTACCTGCACTGCAGGCTGAGGCCTCAAACTTAAGCTTTCTGTCCCTTGAGCGTGCCTTAAAGCAACAGTGATGACTTGCTTCGAGGGAAGTCCCCTTTGCACACACTGAAACATGCCTGCTCTCTTTTAATATTTATATATCGAAAATTAACCAAGTGGACTAATGTATCTGTTCGATCCCCGGCGCCGGCAGCAGATTAGCCCAGCACCATGTGACTCTGGGCAATAGCTTGCTTAATCTTCCCGACGGCCCACAGCGCCTACAGACCCTTAAGGGTGAGTGTTTGCGCTTTACAAATGTGGATATTATTATATTATCTGGTGCCAAAATAGATTTAACATCAGCAGTATAGAATGTACAAAGATAAGTGGCAGTAGCCCCTCCAATTTAGAGCTGACAGACTTTTTCAAAGTGTAATGTTACAAATGAGTGTTAAATGTAGTTTTCATTCAAGGGGTAATAATAAAAGTTGAGTAAGTTCAGGTTTTCTAGTACTTTCATTATGTTGGCTGGCATGCCTGTGCACTCACATTTGCTTCCTTTCTTGGAAGACTGTTAGAAGCTTCTCAACAAACGAGCTTTATTGCATCATTAATACAACCGGTGTCCAACCACTCTTATCTAAACGGAACGCAAACCCTCCCCTGCTGTGTTCAGAGAAAGAAGGCACAGAAACACTTTTATAGAGATTGCAATGTGTGCCAGAGCAGGAACTCAGGAGCAGTTCAGTGGGTTTATGTGAAAATGATTGTGTGAATGCTGATCAGAATTAAACAATGTAAGGCCTATCCTGGTGAACATTGCTGAATGCATCAACATAAAATTATAATATCTGCATACTCTCTAGTGCTTAATTCTGCTATAGCTCACCGCGCTCATAAGAAGTGTGCTCCTTTGTGATTAACGTTTTTTTACTCAAGCTATTTCAATTTTTGGATAAAATTACACTTCAAAAATATAACAGGAGGTCTAGTATGATTTATTTTTTCCTCTGCTCGCCTGGATACCATATGGCATACTTGGATGTGGATAACATCCAATACCACACAATTTAACACCACACAATTCACCAAAACATAAATTAACACCACCCTATATATTTACACTCCACATAATACCACTCAGCACAACACAATTAAACTCCACATAATAACACTCTACTCACTCCCACATATTTACACACCACAGACAAACTATACCACATAACAATCCACATAAAACCCTCCACAGCATGCCACATAATTTCATCAGCATAATTTCACCCCACACCACACAATTCAACTCAACACATTTCCACTACAAACCACATAATTTGACAACAAACCACACTAGTCTAATCAACAATACAATTACATAACACGCCACATACATCCAATACACACCACATAATCACACAACAAACTAAAGAATTCTGCAGAACACCACATAATTAAAATCCACTACATAACACAACACAAAATACCATTCTACATAATTACACTCCATAACACACAATCCCACTAAACACACTTCAAATACACTATACAGTATGTGTGCCCATAGTGCCAAGCAACCCCTATTTTGAAAGCTAAAAATGATTCAGATTTTGTTCCGTTTTTTTCTAATAAACAATTTCAGCTAGAAATCATTCTAGAGGAGATATTTAATCCTGTATCTCGTTTCTGCTGTTCATCTAACTAATGTCACCTTTAATTACTACTGCCCACTGTTTTATTTCTGTTGCCCTATAAATTCTGTACTTGATAGAGACACACTTTTTAGATCTAGCTTTGAAATTTTGCTAAACTTGTGTGTGAATGTACTGATATATAGAGGATTTCAGCAGCCCTATAATCAGTAGGTCTGTTATTGTCATTCACATCACTCCACATAATTCCAATACACTTAATACCACATAATTACCATCCAGATAATTCCACTGCACACCATACCACATTATTCCACTACACACCACATAGATCCACTCCACTCCAAAGTCCATAAGTAAAAAACATTCACCTTTACAACGGCAATAGCTATTACTCTCGAAAAGCGAGACCTATTGCATTGCCAATGCTTGTTGTATATTGGTACTATTTCAGCGGATTTCCATGACGTTGGACAGATGCAACTTCGGCTATGGTGCTAGTTAGTAATAGAATATAGCGTGCCAATTGAGCACGATCATCCAGAAATAGGTCGCCTGGAAGGCCATCCGGACCTGCAGCCTTTGCGGGAACTATTTTATTTATAGCAGCTTCTACCTCCATAAGCGTGAAGTATTCCTCCTCTGCCGGGTGCCCGGTTTGCCCTGCTGGTTCCCCCTTTTGGGTATCTCCTTCAATGGAATAAAGCCCTTTAAAATGATTGAACCAAACTTGGCTAGTGATGTGGTTCGAGGAAGACGTGGACCTGTCCTGCTGCCCCAAGTGACCAATTTCCCAAAAAGATTATTATCCTTGGATGAACATGCATCATTCAATTGCTCCCATCGAGAAACATCCCAAGATATCTTTGCCTTACTTTGAGCCACTTTGTAGGAATTTCTGGCCGCTTTTATTTGGGTTTATTCTTCCCCTTGATTGCCTTGATTAAAGCCGACCTATTTTCCCTGCAGTCCCTGTTAAAGCAGGAATAAGGGTCCTTAGTGAAATGACTTGCTTTCTCCTTTTTTATTGTAATAAAAAAAATATGCATTGATTTGAGTGATTGTATGCTCATGGACTCTAGGTACGTCTAGAGATCTTGTTGTGCTATGTACCGCGGTTTGGCGCTTGGCCATGCCGATTGCTAGCTCTTGTCTGAAACCGGCAATCTTGCTCTCGCTAAATGCTACCTTTTCCCACTTCAAGGTCTTTTTGCAATTTGATGGGTCTACAGTTCTGGTGACTGCCAGAGATTGGGTGTTCTGCCGATGAGAATTTACACCCCAGAGGGGTTACAAGGTTAGGCACAGAGGATTATGGTCACTGTCTGTAGTTGAGCCCACTAGCATGTCAATCAAGTACCCCCATAATCTAATGTCTAGGATGGTATAGTCAATCCGTGATGGGCCGCTAGTTCTATTGTAGGTGTTGGCACCTTGCTTGTCAGAGTGTGACCTACCATTAGTAGCCCTTAGGCCGTGTTCCATTGTGATGGAATTCAATTGGAGAACCTGTTGGGTCCATCTTTTGATTGGATGAAGATCAAGTTGGGGTACAGCCCACTTAGCGTCTTGGGGTTCAGTTTCCGATAGTTCCTCTACGGCCAGAGGTTCGTAGGTGCAGTTAAAATCACCTGCAACCATTGATCTTGCATGTGGTGGGCATTTGTCCAAACATTCCTCTAATGTAGAGATGGTATTCAAGGGCCTACCACACTTGGTCCCTCTTGCATAAATGTTAAAAAGCTCAATTTGGCTGTCACCCCAAGATTCCCTAATGCTCAACCATAGAATATCTGGGCTTGGGATTGCACTGAAGGTAATTCGACAATCGAGAGCTATGCTCGTCCAAACAATCAGGCCCCCTGAAGGACGGCCTCTCCCGGCAGATATTGCAGGGATAATGGCAAGTATAGCCAGGTTTATGTAAAGGTTCCAAACTCCACGTTTCCTGGAAGATAAAAATGTTGAAATTCCCAACTAAATCATTCCAGTGAGGGAGAGGGAGTTTGCTATTCAATCCTGCCACGTTCCAAGATACAATCTTTAGTTGCTGGTTTGGTGTGGATACCACACTTTGTGGGAAGGTGGAAATATTTCCTGGCAAAGGGACTGGAGATGGTAAATCTGCGTGCAGAGGTGAGTCAGTGTCTAATACCTCGTCTGGGTGTATTGTTGCCCCATTTGTGCCCACTGAGCAATGAGAGGTTTGTGCATGATGATTTGAGCAAATAGGGGGGATCAGAGGAGGTTGTTTTTGCAGTCAATCGTTAGACTCCAGGGAAGAGGTACCGGCTAGGTGAATTAATGCTTGTGTATGTTGTATCTTGTCTAGCTTGTGCAAGGGTTGGTGTCTAAACTGGATAGATGAGCCATTCGGGGGGCAGGTGCGAAACTCCAGTGCTAAGAGAATCTCAGAATCCTTTAAGGTGATCTCAATATCATCCAATTGAGTAAGGGGTGCGGGACATCGTCGAGTTCTGAGGATATCATCTCTGATCACCGATTGGCAGCCCCTAGTGTGACACATCAAGTGAATTACTTTGTTGATTAAAGATTCTTCACTCTCAGAGGTGTTCTTGGTAGTAATATTAATTCTTGGGACATTGGTCATAAAAGATTTTGGGATTGTGATCCATTGCTGATGGTTGTAGCCGTTGCGGGGATCAGGGGTGCTTGAGTATGATAAGTTAGAGGTTGGCTGTGGGGTTGAGCCTGTCGTGGTTGGGCAGTGTGCTTTATTGCAGAGGCCTGTGAAGCCTGTGGGGTGGCCAACCTCTTAAGCCTATCCTGTATAGAGCTATTGGGCCTATTCATACTCTGGTTCAGGGAATCTTAGAGGGATTTTTCGGAGTCGATGGAGCAGGGATGGCTAATTGATGTGCGTTGGAATCATAAGAGGAGCTTTTTAAACTAGAGGTTGATGGAGCTGACTGTTTGTGGCTATGATTGTTGAGCTGTGGGTAGTGACGTTGCACAAGAGAAGCATTTTCCTTACTGGGCGTGACCTTCTTCGCTATAGTTGTAACTAAAGTTGTGAGATCCTCAATCATTCTTTTCAGTGCATCAATCTCTGATCTTAATACATTTATGGCAAGAGTAGCATCTGAGGGCTCGATTTGGTTTGCTGTGCTACATGCCCCAACGGTGTCAGCCAAGCCATGAGGCAGTGGCTTTGGAGGGTTGTCATTACATTCATCCCCAATTGCCTGGAGGGGTAGAAATCTATTTGAGCATGGAATGGTAGATTCTTGTGCATCATGAGATGCATTAATACTGGTGTTAATGGGGGAAGTGACGGGAGCAAGAGACATGCTCTGGACGGGGGGAACTGGCTTGTTTAAATTAGTGGCTGACCTTTTAAAGGGTAACTTTTGAAACATCGTTGGAATGGCAACGGAGCGGGCTGTTCTCAAGCTCAGAGATGGTCCATCATCCATGCTTCCAGGGATCTGGGGTGCTGATTGATTACCCTCCAAGATTTCTTTGCACTCGTTTATTAGGGTATCTATCCTATCGAGTACGTAGTTACTGCCTGGATGTTTAAAAGACTTCCTAGCCCTTTTACCTTTAGTAGGTCTGCCAGCCCCACTTCCCCCTATGCCTTCCATAGTATTCTGCTTCCCCATGTTAAATATTCAAGTGTCACCGATGATAATGTTGATTAATGTCCACAGTTCTGCTGGGTCAAACAATAGGTAATACAATATTCCCCCACAAAGAATGGCAAAAAGCAGGGAATACAAAGAATACAGGCCAACAGATCAAAAATAGGGCAAAATACAAAAAGTGCTATATAGTCCCTTGTAATGCCAGGGAATGAAACACCATTAAAGTCAACAGACCAGGATTGAACTTTGGTCAAATGTCTGCCGTCCACGTCATATAAAAGGAGCCAAAGTGCACAGTACCTTGCTTAACTTGTCCACAGCAAATTCAAGGGAGGTGGCCCTGCCCTGCCTCTTCCTGCCAATGACGGGTCCGCCCTGGACATGGGCGCGGCCCACGCGCATCCCACACTGCGGGAGGCTGGGGGTGAAGATATAGCACCTCCTGGCACGCTGCACAACGTCAAAGCGAGGCTATGAGGCAGGTGATTCTGGAAACTGTAGTTTCCGGTGAGCCGTTACCCTCACAGCTGATGGAACCGGATTCCTACGGCGCTGGCCGTTATCCTCACGGAGGCAGTGATGCGATGTTGCAGTAACAGTGACTGCCTTCACTGCTCTGCTGCCCAGGGAAAGATCTACTGTTGTGGGCGGGAGGCTGGGGGGTGAAGATATAGCACCTCCTGGCGTGCTGCACAGCGTCAAAGCGAGGCTATGAGGCAGGGGATGCTGGAAACTGTAGTTTCCAGTGAGCCGTTCCCCTCACGACTGATGGAACTGGATTCCTACAGCACTGGCCGTTACCCTCACGGCGGCAGTGATGAGATGTTGCAGTAAGAGTGACCCCCTTCACTGCTCTGCTGCCCAGGGAAAGATCTACTGTTGTATTCTTCCACCAGTACTGAATTTCTGTATCTCAGTTTACTTTACGAGCCGATTAGTTCCCTATGTGTGCGCTCAACTGAATCGCTGTGTGTCACCTGGGAGTCTATTTTTGGAGAGGTTTCTGTTCAAATGTTGCAGTGTCAGAGGGTGCCCCTACTCTTCTGTGCCCAAACCCTGCTACTTTTCCCATAATTGACCCTCCATAGCTGGGTAATCAAGCTCCAAATTCAAATCCACCCCCCCAAACTTTCTTCCATTCTGCTAGTCTCTTCCTCACAAAGTTCACAATCGCCCTGTTTCCCACTCCAACTCATATTCCTTCTCCCCTGCCTCATTCTTATCCAACCATCCCTTTCTCCCAGTCACTCATGCATACTCATCTCTTAACCCTCTTTCACCGTCTCACACACATATCCTGCTCCAGTATCTCCGACCCTTTACAGCAACTCCATCCCTATTTTTGTAATTCCTTTTTCCATTGGTATCATTTTATGTTCCACCTCGCCTTACTTTTAACCTATTTCCTATGTGTCCAGCGCCACAAAATCATACAAATGGCAACAGCGCTGTGCAGATATGATCACTCCACTGCGAACAGAAAAATAAAAAAGTAAAAAACTGTTGTTTACGCCAATAGCTCTAGCTTCACAAATACGAGACAGATTGCATTGCAAATGCTTGTTTCTTTATTCTTAAGCAATCCACAAGTGTGCATGATCGGCCTCTTTCGTTATTTCTCTCCCCCTGCACTCCATGTTTTTTGGCTGAAGTGCTTCTTCTATCCCCCCAGTAGTGTAGTGCTGGTCTATGCTTCTCCCCATTGCTGCACTCCATCTGCTCCCTCAATGTTGCTTACCACCCAACATACTGTTCCTTGTGTCCCTCCTAACATCCTCTGTGTTGCTCACCCCCATGTTGTTTCTGTGCCTTGTGTTGTGCCCACCCTATTTAACGTCCCTCACCCACTTTTTAAAATAACAAAAAAACGCATTTGCACAAAACACCTGCATGCATGGTGCACGCAACAACAAACTGACTCAGGCAGCCGGGTTTTAAAACTTTTTGTTCGATCTTTAGCCATGCTGTTCCAAATCAAAGATACTGTGAAGAGGCTCGAATTCAGCACACATTAGAAGAGCAATTACCAGGTTTAGGTCCGCTCTTACATGACAATATGAGAGGGAGGAAACAAGTAGTGTAAACCTTTTAAAATACACATAACTGGAGGCTTAAACAACAAGCATTTACAATGCAATGGTCTCGGAATTGGTAAAGTTAGAGCTATTGGCATTGCTCATGACATTATTTTTGTTTATGTTTTTGTTTTTAAAACATTTAAAGAAACGGAATTGTCATGAGCAATGCCAATAGCTCTAACTTTAACAATGCCGAGAGGTGCCCAGGTCCTGAGTAATGCTGTGGTGGTGCTGAGTAATGCTGAGTAATGTTGCGGTGGTACTGAGTAATGCAGAAGTGGTGCTGAGTAATGCTGAGGTGGTGGTGGGTGGTGCTGAGAAATGCTGAGGTGGTGCTGAGTAATGCTGCGGTGGTGCTGAGTAATGCTGAGGTGGTGCTGAGTAATGCTGCGGTGGTGCTGAGTAATGCTGAAGTGCTGCTGAGTAATGCTGAGGTGGTGCTGAGTAATGCTGAGTAAGGTTGAGGTGGTACTGAGTAATGCTGAGGTGGTGCTGAGTAATGCTGAGGTGGTGCTGAGTAATGCTGAAGTGGTGGTGGGTGGTGCTGAGAAATGCTGAGGTGGTGCTGAGTAATGCTGCGGTGGTGCTGAGTAATACTGCGGTGGTGCTGAGTAATGCTGCGGTGGTGCTGAGTAGTGCTGAGGTGGTGCTGAGTAGTGCTGAGGTGGTGCTGAGTAGTGCTGAGGTGGTGCTGAGTAGTGCTGAGGTGGTGCTGAGTAGTGCTGAGGTGGTGCTGAGTAATGCTGAGGTGGTGCTGAGTAATGATGAGGTGGTGCTGAGTAATGATGAGGTGGTGCTGAGTAATGATGAGGTGGTGCTGAGTAATGGTGAGGTGGTGGTGGGTGGTGCTGAGAAATGCTGAGGTGGTGCTGAGTAGTGCTGCGGTGGTGTTGAGTAATGCTGAGGTGGTGCTGAGTAATGCTGAGGTGGTGCTGAGTAATGCTGCGGCGGTGGTGCTGAGTAATGCTGAGGTGGTGCTGAGTAATGCTGAGGTGGTGCTGAGTAATGCTGAGGTGGTGCTGAGTAATGCTGAGGTGGTGCTGAGTAATGCTGAGGTGGTGGTGCTGAGTAATGCTGGGGTGGTGCTGAGTAATGCTGGGGTGGTGCTGAGTAATGCTGAGGTGGTGGTGCTGAGGTGGTTCTTAGTGGTGTTGAATTGGTGATGTGCTTTTGTAGTGCTGTGTTGATGCTGAGGTGCTGCTTTTGGTGAGCGCCTCTAACAATCTTTAAAAAGCCGGATTGCTCCTAACTGGCAAGGGTTATTATTTTTTTCAAGTGAGTAATTTCGGTCACATTTACAAATGTTTACTTTGCATTGAATGAAACATGTAAGATGGGCTGGGAAAGGCCACTTTGCAGCTGTGCTGTAACCCTGTAACCACCGTTTTTTGTATGCTTGTATGTAGCTCGGGGAGAAGGCATGGGGAGGAAGTGTGAAGTATGTTGCAGATTGCAACTTCTTAAGACTTCAGAGCGGTTAGATGGGCTGGGGAGAGGTCACCCTTCAACAACACGTATTGTGTATGTTTGTAACTATCTGAAGCAGAGGGCCAGGGGAGGAAGGGTAAACTCCTTTGCAGATTCAACTTATTTAGTCTTCAGATCGGTTAGATGGGCTGGGGAGAGGTCACCTTGCTTTGGAACTATGCAGTAGTAGGGAGGCTTGTGGTGTGCGCCTCTAACCATCTGCAGGCGAAGGTGAGGGAAGGAAGCTTGCAGTACGAAGCCACTGGAACCCAGAGACGGCATTGAAATACTGCGTTTTGTCACAGTAGGTTAGTCTCCACTTGGTCGCACCCTCCGAAAACATACAAAGCAGTGTGAACACTCGATAGTAAACTGTGTTTAACACTCCTAAGGGGCTGGGTGCCTTAGAATGCTTTACTGCAACCTTGTACCCCACCCCGAATGGCCCTTTACCGATTCGAAAACTATGGTTTTCCAACAAAACCGTTCCCACCTGTGTGGCTGTTGGTGCATAAAGCGCTGTTGCGGATTTTAATGAAAAGATCATAGAGGCTTTTTTAAAAGCCAGAGTGCCCCTAACGGGCAAGGGGTCTTATTGTAAAAAAAGGAGTCATTTAGGTCAATTCAATTCTTTTATTAACATTTCGCTCTCTAACGAGGCCCTCTGAAAGACAGAGCAGAATACACAAAATGATGTTCACAATTATGTCAAAATAATAAGATTACACATATATATTTAAATCCCTTAGCGTCATCGGATCAATCAAGTTAAATGCATACGTAATTTATTATAAAACTTCCATATATGGGCAATTCATAAAAGGTTACACTTTTGTGCAAATAGACCAAACCACCAAGCAGCAAAAATGCAAAAATGCACGTGCAAATGATTCCGAAGGAAGGAGAATCAATAACAGTTGTGGAAAATCTTCCTCCAGCCTCAAAGTTTACAGTCTTTCTGTTACTCTGGGTCGTGATAGTAAAGGGCATTCTTGCGCAATTGCATTAGTAAAACCAATCCTTAAAACGACATCATTTGACCATAAAAAATCAACTCCCTCAGAGCAGCAGAAGGTATGTGCAAAATGTTTCTAAAAACGATAAAAGCACTGGCAGCCGCAGCAGGAGTCTGCAAGTAACAGTCCTGTAGTCTCGTCCTCTCGAGTAGCAATGTAGCAATATACTAAGTGAGTAAAACAGATTCAAAGGATTCCTTAAAAAAATACATATTTGTGTCCATATTAAGAGTGATTTAGGTCGCATATACAAATAGTAACTTTACATTAAATTATACATGTAAGACGGGCTGGGGAGGGTCAGTTTGCAGCCGGGTTGTAACCCTGAAGCAACGGTTTTTATGTATGCCTGTAAGTAGCTGGGGGGGGGGGCGCCAGGGGGCGAAGCTTGAACTCCTTCGCACATTGCTGCATGCGAAGTGTTTGGAAAGGGTAGAGGGGATGGGGAGAGGTCGCCATACCTTAGACCTGCCTGCCTTTCATGTCTGATATCACACACCGCGCCCTTCTCCGGCGTGGCGCTGGCACCTCAGTGCCACGGTCTGCGCTGGCTCGGGGTGTTTGATGTTTGCTGCGTGATCCCTGAAAGGGCACCTGGAACACTGGTGCGGTGTTTACAGCGGAGTAGGTGCCTGCCTGCCAAGCTCACAGCCCTGATATAGCGCACGTCACCTACGCACTCCCCTGCGACTCACGTGCGAGGACAATGCCACCTCCGGGGGAGGGGGGGGCGACTCGGGCACCGGGGAAGGAGTGAGGCGATACAGCGGCGGAGAGCACAACTTGGCGCGCGGGGGGGAGAAGGCGGTTTAGAATGGCCTGAGACTGGCACAAGGCCCGCCCCCGACAAATTAAAGACACAGAAACGTAACAAATCGTAATAAAAACAAACTACACAACACAACACCACCGCCAAACGCAGCGTCCTTTTCGGATTCGGGGGCGTGTTTTGTTTTTGTCTCCTCCCTGAGACTTTTCGCAAAAAACACGCCCCCCGATCCGAAAAGGACGGGGCATGATTGGAGTGACGGGACCTCTTCTCCAATGGCTGGCCAGCATTTACGAGGCCAGCCAATGGAGAACAGGGCAGAAGAGGGGCGGGTTCAAGCCCCTCTTCTCCCAAGTCATTAAATCTCCGGACTTCCGGTCTGCCGACCGGATGGTCCCGAGACCTAATAAAGACAGGCACCAAAACAAAATAATCCGAAAGGTTTCCCTTTAACTGTACCCAGAACAAAGCCTTGCCAGGCATAAAACACAGAGCGAAAGGTCAGATAAACGGGGGTTGTGCAGACTGGGAGGGTCTATCTTCCGACTACCGCACCAAGCCACATATTTACAGATTGCCCCAATGACCGGCACATGGTTTTAGTCAAGGGATATGTGGCTGTCAAGAGGACATAAACCACCTCAGGAGATAAGCTGAATGTGATCAGCTGTCACCACTTAATCGTGGAGATTTTGAAGGCCTGGATGCTGCTGTGACATCACATCCTCCTGGAGGGGCAGCCTGTTTGAAGGACAGATGCTCAAGCAAGGAGTTCTGGACACCATACCTTCCGTGACTAATCCAAAGTCATTAGGATGAATTTAGCCCTGTCTGTCGTGATCTTTTTGAGAACTTAGGGCAGGCATATCGACAGAAAGGCATGCAAAAGTCCAGAGTTCCGTGAGGTGGAATGACTGAGCAAGAAATGCCTTGGAAACAAACAGGCAGAAGTATTTACAGCATGCGTTCTCTGCAGTGATGTAGTCATAGAGCCAAGATTCTCTGCATTCATAAAAAGAGACCAACCGGCACCACCTCCAGGTGTAACTGTCACTCGGCATTTGCTGGGCGTCAACGCCAGAGATTGTCTGCTCTGGCATTCAGAGGGTGCGAGGTGGTTAATCACCAGAAAAAAACCCATGTTGCTTCAGCTAGTTCCAGAGAATGGCTTCCAGGCACAGGGTCCATGATCCCACCCAGTTTGTTACAGTACCATATGGCATCCTGCAGGCCTAGGCACCACCATCCACTCTCCAGGGCAAACAAGACATGAGTCAGAATTAGCATTTTGAATTTCTCCTTCTGGAGGGTGTCAAGAAGGTGCAGATCTAATCTAAGACAAAGGCCTCCATCCTTCCTGGACACTAGAAAGTAGCAGGAATATCAACCATGTACTACTTCTGGCACTGGCAACCTCTTGACAGCCCCATTGGCCAAAAGGGAATGCATTTCATGCAGTAAAATGGAGAGATGGTCCTCCATCAGTCACTGAGGGGGGAATGTGCAGCAACAAAAAGAGTAGGGTATATCCCCTGTGAAAGAATCTTCAGGATCCACATGTACACATTGCTGGCTTTTTATGCAGTGTACCAAAATGAGGTACACTATGTAGAAAGTCTAGGCGACCCATATTGGCTTACGTGGCTTAAATTAATAATCCCAAATGCTCTTTGTGGTAATGTGGGCGAGCAGCTCAGTCTTATCAGAGGGTAGAATTAAACAGTCAATAAATGAGACAAGGACACACAAGACAAATTTAGAAAAATAAGATGTTTTTATATAATTATAGACACCAAGATAAGGGAATCAGTTGAATACTTTAGACAACATGGATTTTTGAAGGAAAACCAGTAAGAAATCGCAGCTGTCAGATTTGAGGCATGAGCCTTGAATACAGTTATGTTATCCTGTGGGAGAAACATTCACTGCATAGGTGCACTTACAAACAATTCTCAGGGTTACTCTTCTGGGCTTAAGGTGCTTTGGGGACAAGGTCCAAAGAACTAGCAATTCCGATTTACATACGCTGGTGTGTCCAGGTGCAGAAGTGCTGGTCGTGATGGTTGCCTCAAACGCTGCTAGTTAAGTCAATGGAGAAACCTGTAACAAGAAAAATGCTGCCAAGCTTGGCAGAACCCGGGGGGGGGGGGGGGGGGCCCAATCGAGGTTCTCTGGAGCAAGGGGGCTCAGTCAGTTGGCTAGGATGCGGAGGTTTTATACAGCAGGTCGCTTGCGTTTGAGGCTCTCACTTCAGTATCAACCAAGTGATGATGGGGGAGGGGCAAACAGAACAGCAGGGCCACTCTAGGTGCTGGCCTCTGATAAGGACGTCCGTAGATCGGTCTTGGCAGGGCTTTTGTCTGGACACTAAACAAGCCTTGGTTGTTGCAAGGGCTCCAGTACTCTGGGTATTGGTGCTGGAGGGTCTATTAGCTCAGTACTTGCTGGGGCTGACCTCTGGGAGCCATAAAGTCCTTGTGGGGCACCGCTTCCTCAATGGGGTCAACAGAACACTGTTCCGGGCAGAGGCGGTAGGTGCCTGCAGGAAAGTGGCTCCTCCACTTTAAGGGAGATGCTGGTTGGTAAAGTGCTGGCAGCCCTCCAAGTATTTAGGAGGGTGCAGAGCTGCCAGCAGGTAGGGATTGGTGCCAAGCCCAGAGCTGGTCCACAGTTCCTGTGCTTTTTGGCTCTTCTTGGTCCCTCTGTTCCCAGTTGACCAATCTGAGTTCCTGGTGTCCGGGGCCACCTAAATACTGAATTTAGAAGCGTTAAAGGTATTGGCCAATAGGCTACCTACTCAGACTACGCCTAGAATATACCCACTTCATGGGGAGAGTTCCACTAAAAGCAAGATGGCAGAACCCTCCTTTCATTGTTCACTTCAGGGAGTCCACCTTAGGGGTGTAACTAGTCTGAGCATGAACATCCCTTCTGACTAGCTTATTTCCCCACCTGTCCTGGTGCCATATGGGCCTCAGGGCAGGGGTGGCATCTCCCAGGTCGGGGGGAAGCCCAGGTAGCATATCAAAGGCAGTAGAGGCTTTGAAGCATCTGGCCTGGATATGCTGAAACACTAGGTATCCTGCTGGAGGAGGTGAACACCCTCCGGAGCAGACATTGTTGCTGGCCTCAGAGCGTGTAGTCTACCCTGCAGGGGATCAGAATCCCATCTATGGTGAAAGCCCGCACACTAGATACTGGTAGGTTTTCAGGGGGCACCTCTATGGTGCATGTCAAATATATATATATATAGTACTGGCAACAGAAATTGAATTATAAAGACAAAATGTTGGATACCAAACATAATGGGTTTCAGTAAAGCCATCAAGCAGCTGGGGAACTCCTGACCAGTGCCTAGTACATATACTTAATATGGCTTCCTGAACACGTGCAATGTTGTGGCAATAAAACCAGACATCACAGGGGCATTTCCGCTCATGCGGATATTTTCTCACATATAATATAATGCACCCTGTCCTAAAGCTCTAAGGCCTGTTGTAGGGGTGACTTACATATAGTATATGTAGTGTATGGGCATGACACACGGAGTGTGCCATGTATTTTCAAAATACTATGCACCATTTCTCGCAGCTTGCAATGGCATTCTGCATGGACTTGGGTGTGGGTCCCTCAGGGTGGCACAATACATGCTGCAGCCCTTGGGGGCCATCTTTAGTACCCAAGCCCTAGGTACCAAGGGCACCCTTTACTAAGGCCTTACAGAAATGCTAGCAGCCTTGCAGATTGGGGTACATTTGTACATGTTTATTATAGGGAAAGCACTGGCATAGAAGCCTAATTATAGCATGGACCCAGTGCACACCAGTCTAAACAAGCATTGGCAAAGCCAATAGGTCTCACCTGTGGGACTTATTTGCTTTGTCAATGTTTTTAGCCATGCTGGCACACCATCTCCGATGCGGATGCTTCTTTTCTTTGTCGTTACCGATTAATGTTGGATCAATAACTAAAACCGGAATTAAATGAAAAAGATGATTTTTTTTTTTTTAAGAGGATGAGGGAAAAGCAACAAGGAGTCAGGGCAGGAAGCAACACGGTTGCAGGTGGGGGAAGCAGACGATAGAGCAGGAAAGAGCAAAGTGGAGCACAGAAAGGGGAGCACACTGGAAAAAAAAAAGTAACGTGGAGCAGGTGGGATAGTGCAATGGGGGAAGCACACGAGGCAGAGAGCAACACTGAGGGGAACAGGGAGAAGCACAAAGGCGACAGAGCAATACACAGTGGAAGGGAGAGAAGTACACTAGGAAGAGATCTGGAAACACAAGCACTCAAGTAGAGTGCTTAACCCAAAAGAAAAAAGATGTTCTTGTAAAGCAAGCAATAGAAGCATAGAACACAGTCGGTCAAAAAACTGTAAAATAAACTATGCTCCATGGGCGAGAGAAGCACAAGACTGACAGGCTGGGACAAGGATATGATGCAGGCAAGTGAGTGTGACAGGAAAGCCATCCAATGGTGAGCATTTGGCGGGCTTTAAGTGCTGTATGTTCTTGAAGAGGCCAGTATAAGTCTTCAACAGACAGCTCTTGCACTCTCGTAGGCGACACGGGATGAATATCTGCAAGCGCAGCACTGTGTCAACAGCAGGTCTCTGTTGAGGGAACAAATCAAACAAGGGCAGGATCCTGGATTCCCAATAATGGTGACCTTCAAGCGGCCGAACAGAAAGGTTTACTTGCCTGATAACGTAGGGTATGTGCATATGTTCATTTACGATGGTATCCTCTTTTAAGCACTATGCATGTCAAAGATTACACAGAGTGCCAGCTGGGGCTTATGACATGAACAGATTACAAATGGGAAGGAAAATATCACAAATGGTGCACATGAGGGGGGTGGTGCTGAGAACCTTTCTGATGTCTGCGGTTGTCAGCCTGCACACAAGCATTTTTAAAGTGACCAAACCCTACAAAGTAATGCAACTAGCCCAATATCACATGGTACATACAGCAGAGGCTGCGGGATTACATTTATATTGCAACACGCATGGTGCACAGGAAGGAGGGTTTGCACAGCTACTGAAAGAGAAAAAAAAGTTTAATAAAATCTAAGTGACGCCTTCCATTATCTGTCAGCTTGACTTATTCCTCCGGCCTTGTTCAGAGCAGCGGTGCTGAAACTTTCCCGGCCTCCTTTAAAGTTGGAGCATTTTCGTGGCACGGAGCCACCTCAACTTCCAAGAATCGCATGACAGGGCACACCGTGCAATATGGAGCTGACTCAGGGCCACTGTTAACTCGGGGACGGCATAGGTTGGTGTTAATCGCAACTCTAGATGACACAGTTTACGATTTATTTGGTATTTTTCAGGCGTAGTATGCCGCTAGCAGGCTGCCATATAGCACACCAAGTTATAAAATAGAGAAGAGGGAAATGGAGGTAATGAAAGGCAGGAGTGTGTGACGCATCGGCTGTGGTTAAGTTTATCTCCAGTCACGTTGCATTAAAGTTCCAGATCCGGAAAAAGCCCACGCGTCTCTCCTGAAGTAAACAGCCCTGCGTAGGACCTCTAGACAGATCGAAGCACTTCATTGAGACTTTGCATGGCTGCGGCATAGGCGCGAAAGTGACTGCGCTGGGCTAATTAATAACCTGATCCAGGATGGAATGCAGCTGGCACACTGCGCGCCGCTGCTCACTCCAGAGACCCATAGGCCATGGGAGTGAACGTTCACAGAAAAAACGGGACATACCCCCGCCTTTGGCCATTTGCGTGCTTTTATTTTTGAAAGCCACATGCAAAGGTCAATGGAATATGTGGGAGGCGTCCGACCCACGAGGAGAGGTCTATCAATCAATCAATGACACTTATAAAGCGCGCTACATACCCGTAGGGTCTCAAGGCGCTGGGGGGGGGGGGGGGGGTGCCGCTACTGCTCGAATAGCCAGGTCTTCAGCTTCTTCCTGAAGGAGAGGTGGTCTTGGGTCAGGCGCAGGTCGGTCGGGAGGGAGTTCCAGTTCTTGGCGGCCAGGTAGGAGAAGGACCTTCCTCCTGTAGTCGCTCTTCGGATGCGGGGGACGGCGGCGAGGGCGTGGTTGGCTGATCGGAGGTGGCGCGTGGGAGCGTAGAAGTTGACTAGGCTGTTGAGGTAGCTCGGGCCTTGGTCGTGTAGGGCTTTGTGTGCGTGGGTGAGGAGGCGGAAGGTGATTCTCTTGTTGACGGGGAGCCAGTGAAGGTCTCTCAGATGTCCGGAGATGTGGCTGGATCGTGGGATGTCGAGGATGAGTCTGGCTGAGGCGTTCTGGATCCGCTGGAGTCTCTTCTGGAGCTTGGCGGTGGTACCGGCGTAGAGGGCGTTACCGTAGTCCAGTCGGCTGGTGACGAGGGCCTGGGTGACGGTCCTCCTGGTCTCGGTGGGGATCCACCAGAAGATTTTCCGAAGTATGCGTAGGATGTTGAAGCACGCCGAGGAGACGTTGTTGACCTGCCTGGTCATGGAGAGGGAGGAGTCCAGGATGAAGCCCAGGTTGCGTGCATGGTCTGTCGAAAGATAATTAAACCAAGCAGGCACAGATTCACGTCGAGGCAGGGGCACAAACAACTGCAGTGGCGGCAGCCGGCGGACGAAGCAGCAGCGAGGCAGAGGGCAGGCAAGGGGCACACGCAGCAGCTGGTGGCCGTGCGGCGCGGGGGTGTCCCACAAGTGGGTCACACTCACCTGCGTCGCATGGTCGCCATTTAAGGCCAAGTGCGCGGGTGGGCGGAGCAGCTGGGAGGCGGGAGCGGGGAGGGTTACAGAAGGCAAAGGGGGCGGGGACAGGCGGCGGTCTATTGTAAGTCTGGAGTGATTCCAAGAGGCCCTCTCCTAGAGCAGCGCATGCGCGCTGCACTAGGCTCGACCTAAAAAAAAAAAATCAGTACCAGTGTCAAAAAGTGGGGGTGACCATGACAAAAAAGGGGCACATTCCCACAAAGTGCCTAATGTTATTGCTTGCCAATTTGGGAAGAACCTTTGCGCCTCCTGTGAGGCTGTGTCCCCCTAGAGGAGACTAGACTGCAGTACATGGACCTTCGCCTCGGGGGCACCCTGACCTAAACTGTAGGGTTTCTTGGAGGCTAGACAGGCTGGCGTTATGGGACAGCTCTACCAAATCTGCGAAATGAGTATTAAGGGTAATGCAGTTGGCAAGGCAGGTAAGCCCAGAGAGTGTGCAGTAGCTCTGCTCTCCTTTAATCACATTAGTAGAACCAGCTTGTCCTCTAGCAGGCAAGCCCCATCAAAGGGAGGACTGGACACTGCCGGAGAACCCAGTTGATTGAAGCAACCCTTGGTCGAAAATGGTGACACTGGTGCCAAATGACTTTCCCCATGGAATCTATGGTGGCAAATGCACCACTAAATTAACTTGTTAGCGGGGCGGCGCAGAATAGGACTGTCAAAGTTGCAACTGGCCAGTAAACGTGGGGGTATGGGCGCTCCAGATTTTAGGGCATATTGGTATGCAGGTCAACTACAGTGGTTGTCATATTAGATTGCCGCGCATAACCCCCAGGAAATAGAAATGTCGCAGGGAGAATGGAACAGGGGCACCCTGCATGTGCTGCTGTTGCCTGGTGGTGCGACTGCACCATCCACCTCCCCATTACTGAAAGTGGCAATAATATACTGGAAGAGGGCCCTAGCTTATACGAAGAAACGTACCTCATATGCACCTAATATACCATTACTTGGCACAACTACTCCACTGGGAACAGTATCGCAAAGACAAATTTCTGTATGGGCAGAGACGGGAGTAGATACTATTGGAATGTTTGTAGACAACACGCTGATGAACCATGATACCTTTGTTGAAGAGAGAGGAGTGCCGAACACCCAGTTTCTCTTACATACAACCATAACACGCTTTATCAGGAACACATGGGCTCCTACTGTTAATGAACCCCAAAACACACAATGGTACATTTACAATACTTAATGGGGAATGGCAGCCACTTGACTATGGTTATACCAGGGTATTCGGTCACACGCTGAAGTACCACTACAGGCGCTCCGAGATAAGTTGTCTGTGGACTTCAAAAGGGTATTTACTGATAAGGAATGGGATACTATTTTAGAATATCCGAGGAAGGCGTGCGCAATGCGAAGTTTAAATTTATCCAACTTATGATTGTGCACCGAGCGTACTTGACCGCACACAGGCTGCATGCAATGTTCCCGAACAAGTCGGATGTATGCCCAAGATGAAAGAGTCCTAATGCTGACCTGCTGCATATGCTATGGATATGTCCACGCTTACAACACTACTGGGTGAAAGTGCACAAAGTTCTACAGGAGGTGGCCCCGGGGAGGCGGGGTGTATTAGCGGAACATTCCCTACTGGGATTGGGTATAAAACACAAAAGTGGCAATCCCACAAACAGATCGTCAACCTAGCGCTAATTCTAGCTAAACATACAATAACTAAACGCTGGAAAGCCACTACGGCACCGCTAGTGGTATAGTGAGGTGGTGAGCTGGAGCAAAGCAGAGAGCACTGAGCTTACAAGGGAAGAAAGTAGAGGATTACGCAAAAAGCCTATCTCCCTAGAATGGAACACAATACTGGAAGAGTTTATTGCAAAAGAATTGTAAAGGAGATATAGCAGACGCATTGATGCTACAAGGCCCTGTCATTATATACTGAGAATATGCAGTTGTCCAAGACGTGATAATTGTACATGTAAGGGATATTTCCTGTAAGAGGATGTTGCTGCTAGACCAAATTGTGCTTGAATATGTTTTTTTTGTAAAAGTAATTTACAATTCCATAAGGGTTCATGTGGAGGGGGGGTTATTTCAGTTGCTGTGTTGAAAGTGTCACGGTACATACTTTGGATTATAGAATGTTAGCAATATGTGCAATGATAACTACAAATGTACAAACAGTTATGTGATTGCGGAATCATTCATACAATATACAGTTATGTGATTGCGGAAACATTCATACAATGTTATGTTATAGAGGACTTTACAGCGAGCTCAATTACTCAAGAGTAACCTGGCGCGAGCAGTTATCGGAAAACCTTAGAGGGAGGAATGCATGGATCAGCTAATTAAAAAGAAAAGTTTTAAGTAGTTTCTTGAAGGGTCCAAGCTCCTGAATACTTCGAATTTCTAAAGGAAGAGAACTCCAGGCCAGTGCAGTTTTGACAGAAATGGACTGACCTCCCAGCCGGGACCTGCGAAAGCGGGGGATTGGCCATCAAGTGATGTGTATGTATAAAATGACACCCAAAAATGTATATACATTTTTTTAAAAAATAACTTGTTAGCATCACGGGCATGGTCAAGTTGGAGATCTTTCAGGACACCGGGGAAGACTGAAAAATGTATTTTTTTTTAAAAAAGGAAATGTGTGGGAATAGCATCTCAAAGCCCATCTTCCACCAATTCCCAGCAACCCCCCCACAATGCTGAGAGGGCTGGACCCCATTAACAGGTCCACAATGTAGAAACACTTGCTGATCTAGACAAACCCTCACCCGAGACACTGTCTCCCTGTGCGATCCATTAAGAAGTAGCCAGCGACCACCCCTGTCCAAAACGAATACTACAGCAAGAATCCTGTGTGCAAGAATGGAAGAGTATCTTTCTCACTGATGCGAAATATCTTCCTACGGTCCAAGCAGAACACGAGACCCCCACATTCCACCAACAACTAAAACAAACCAAATACAAGGGGAAAAAAAGTGTGATTTATGAGTAAAGCTCTCAAAAATAGGCACTATACGTGCTCATTATCTTCTAAAGACAACCCGAATAAAAAAAAAGTTTATGCCTTCAGAGCAGATGGAGCTCATTTTTCTGGATGGCTGGTTAGTACGGCTTATTCCTTTCCCCTTATTCCAAAAACTGGTCTCCATTCCTACCAAAGTTTGGTGCAGGATCAGGAAGAGTTTCATCCAGCTCGTTGTCGAAGTGGTAAATCTCCTTCATTTCAGCCGCAGAGCTTCATCACTGTCCTAATTGAAGGAAAGGCCAGTGGGTCATTTTTTTTTTTTTTTAGCAGCGGGCAATCCACGAGGAGTGTTCAAGCACTGATTTAAGTTATGATTGGCAGGTGGGGAACACATCAAAAGAGAATGTCCAAAGCTACAGCCGTGGCGCTCCAACCAACAGGACGCTGAGCTCTTCTGTATAATTGTGCTTCAACTGACAGCACTAAACTGTGGTGCTATAGTACCTCTGTATATAGCTACTGGAGCTCAGATGAGGTGCACAAAGAAATAATCCTCTGTCTTTAATAATTAATTGTGTGTACAACTACAAACTGCCATGGCAGGCAACTTCCTTATACACTGGCAATTCTTTTAACAGCTTATGGCATGACCGTGTGTTTAGGATTTATTTTAGTTTTAACTAGTGGCACCCTTGCTGGGATACAGGTGAAAGGAGAAGGCCACAGTATTCTAGAGGTTTTGTAAAGCATAGATAAAAACGTGTGTCTTCAGAAAGTGAAAATGAAAACAGATCAAAAAATGTCAGTATTATGGCAGGTACAGCCAAAGCACTAAAATCAGTATTCATCACTGAATCTATAGATCTGTTTACAGCCCTGCCCAACAAAGGGAAAAAAGCAATCCCCCTGCAGAGCTTACACAAAACTAGAAGCAGTAGGCAGACTGCGCATATGGGAGTCAGTAACTTAAAAAAACAGCACTATGTATGCTGGCATAATAAAACTTTGAAGACATTTTTCTTTTCTGGCATTCCCTCCTCCCTTTCAGACGTATTTTTATTTAAATAACTTAAGACAGACCATAATGCATTTCGTCCCTAGCCATAAATATTTCATGTATAGTCTACTACTGGTGCCACGATTTCAACTCCCTCAAAGTAATGGTGTCGAAAATCCATTGAGCAAACATTCACACATCACAGTAAACCAAGACCAGAAAATGCTTTTTCAAAGCTGCATAAAAATTAACAGTTCTGCTCTGCTCATTCACCCAAAGGAGCTGTGTGACGAGTGAATTCTCACATTGGTAGACTTCCCATATGTGTAACCGATAATTACTCTAAAGTAAAAGTGGGATGTTGTCAAATTACATGATAACTTGCAAATCAAGAAATTGCAAAGTCATGCAACTTTACTGGCAGCCGTTTGTACCATCTGATTTTACTGTTCACTATTTGGAAACAGTTTAAAAAGACAATTTATTTTTCAGTTATTTATTTTTATCTGGATCGTATAAATGTTTATTTGGTTTTCTGGGACTGTGCTTGTGCCTTCAACACCTTGACAACGATCTTCTGCTCTTCAATTAAAAAAGCACGTTTGATCCTGAGGAAGAAAAAATATAATTAGATTGGATGTCACAAACACTCAAGATTACAGTACAATAGACAACCTAAGAAACAGCAAGGCAGCTTTGTCTTAGACCGGGCAACGTGTTAGATTTAACTACATTAAACTACAACCAGAAAGTGGACTGACCATCCCTGTGGTTTTTCGTGGATCATTGCATAACAGGACTGTATAGTCAAGCACGAGATGGCCATACTGTAACCGAATTACCTTTAGACTGACAGCCTCTCGTCTCAAGTATCCACTTTAGTAAGTGCAAAATTCAACTTTAAAAAATAAACAAACCTTAGAAATGATACTTTCCTCTACGTGCTTCACCTCTTAAAACACCACAACTTTAACCAACTAACATCCATATATCCAGAGACCAAGGAAGGAGCCCAACCCTAAGACAACCTTTCAATTCATGAAATGCATGGCACCAAACATTCAGTGCGAGCACTGAAAAACACCAACAAACATCCAAAACGCAATTTTCACCCCAGAACGGACAATACTCTAGAATGGAACCAGTAAGAACCTATTATATCCCGACTAGAATCGCTATTAAGTCATAAAATGGCAAATGTCCCCATCTTGCACAAAGCAATACCACCAGTTAATATCTTGAGAAACTATCCAATTGCAAATGTGCAAAATCAATCCCTGGACATATCCAAACAATTTCTACTACGGACTCAGAAAACATTTACTTCTCTGCACGACTTATGAAACACCAAGTTCAGTGGCCACATGTGCAGGACAAAGTACACACATTCAAAGTGGGTAAATCGGTGATTAAAAGAAGCAATGAATCAGAATCAATATGAATCTGATAAAGAACATTGCATTCAATTGAAGCATTATAAAGTGTTCGCAGAACAAATAGAATTTAAAACGTATGCTCCCTATTTGCGTTTTCAACTACAGCACGGTGTAAGGTGTTGTACCCTACTCTTACATATACTCCCTTAAGCAACATTTTTAGCTAGCTGGGAAGGTACAAATAATCCCAAAGGCACATGTGAATTATGCAAAGGCGGCCAACAAGTTTTGCTCTACGTTTTACTAATATGTCCCAATGTGAGTATAGTAGCGGCACGACAACGTTATACAATTCCAATCCAAGTATAATGCATTCTTGGCCCAAGATCTAATTACATTGTGTAACTCCCCCGTTAATGAATTTGTTTGCCATAACTTGTTTAAGTTTTTAAAAAGCTTTCTGAAGCTGTTCTAATTTATAAGCACAATCAGAAGATTCCATCTTCTCTACCGAATGTTGTATGGGTGGGCGGTAGAATATTGCTACTGTCCCAACTTAGGGCCTTATGTAGGTGGCCTGGCATTTACCACTTCATAAATACCGAATCATACAGATTCGGTATTTATGAAGTGGTAAATGCTATGTAGGTATTCATTCGGTAAAAATTACCGAATCGTAGAAATTCGGTAATTACCGAATCGGTATTTACCGATTCGGTAATGAGGCATACCTTCCCATTGATTGAATCAATGGGAAGGTATGCCTCATTACCGAATCGGTAAATACCGATTCGGTAAATTACCGAATCCTGTAATGTGCCCCCTACATTGCAAAAGCCTAAATACCGGTTGGTAACGGTATAATTACCGAAAATCGGCCGCTACCGACCGGTATTGGGCTACCTACATGAGGCCCTTAGTGTTTAAAAAGCAAAAGTTTCTTAATCATTTTTAAGAGTATTAATAATAATTTTAATACTGTACTTGTTGATCTCAGTTGAGGTCTGGATCAAATAAAAATTTACTGACAAGGATGAATGGTATGCTGAGTGGGGAAGGAATGGTTTTGTAGAAATGTTTCGAAACGGCATCCAAAAAACCTGACCGTCAAGACCGAGTTAAGGCAAGAGGCTAGATTCTAAGGAAATGTCAGACAGCAGTGATGGACTGGCACAAAAGAATCACACAGACTCTAAAAGCACTGCATTAAAAAAAATACAACTCATTAGGCTCCAATCAATGGTTGCTCTCCCCATTTCGAGGGACAGTGGAGCTAAGAGCAAAACAAGACAACATTTGGTTAAGCAGAGTAGGACTCACCTGTCGCGTACACATTTTGCACACATGGACCCGCCATAGGCTCTGCTGACATGCTTCTTAGTCTTAGACAGTCGCATTAGCACTTTAGGTCGAACAGCACGGATCTATATAAACAAATATAATGTTTTATGCAAGACAATAAAAGATTTACTATCATGTAGTCTTAAAGTTCAGCTTAAAAGTAATGTGCAACTTATTTTGCTGTAGGACCATATCATCCATCAAGTACATTGAATTAAATTACACAAAGCACAGTAAAACAGGTGAAAATAAGAGTACATTTTCCCCAGTTTGTGGAGTGACATCTTGTAAACTTTGCACAGGCTCGAGCACAATTACGCTTATTACAAACTTACACAAAAGGAAATTAAAATTAAGAGCTGCATTGCTATTCATCCATTCATATACTGACAAAGGAAAGGGGTGGGGGGGGGGGGGGGGGGCGATAGGCACTTGCCATATCTAGCAATAATAAAGCTGTCCAATTGTAAACAGAAAATAAATGGTCAAAGAGAACATGTAAGGCACAAATTTACATCGTTTAAAAACGTGGTGCGCGCCAGATGCAGATCATTCCGAAAGAACAGCTAGAGGACATCCTCATTTAAAGTAACTTTTAGACTTCAATGATTCTTGGCGGGGCATCCCAAAAATAGAGTACTATGATATGAGGCAACTACATTGATTTCAGACATGAAACAAAAAAACATTAAAATAAAACACGATAGGTAATCAGTATTTGTATAGGTAACACGCATTTCACACATTGTTATGCTAGTGCTGACGGAATCTGGACCCGAATGCAATTTTCCATTAAGTTTTTGCAAAGAGACAACCAAGTGCTTAATTTTACCTTGGAAAGAGACTCGATAGGTCATGTACATCTCCATGCCGCAGTGATTAAACTTTACTACCATTGCCTCAATATAACAGTTAGCTAAAACTACGCAATAACCATCTGTATTCGTTACACTAGTTGACTATATCTCCCTCCCCCTCCTCGCAACAGGGCTTTTTATTATAGTATATTAAACAGTTTCCGTCTTTATTCAAATACAAATCCCAAAGATCTCTGGTCTGTAGCCACTCCATGGCTTTTCTCCACTGCCCATGTAACGAGATGAAACTGAAGATGGTATTCTCTGAATTGCGATCTTCTCAAGTGACTCTTGAATGCATGTGCGTTTCTCCCCGACTCAGTAAGACTACTTAATTCAGCAAATACATCAAGTTTGCTCCAAAGAAACAGTACAAAAATGCTGTTCTCCGAATCTTAACCAATTTAAAAATAAAAATAGGGGAGGGAGTTCCCTCAGACACCAACAGTCATCGGTAAACACTCCTGTCCTCCATAGGAAAACCAAAGCGGCACCATAAGCCTGTACAGCAAACATCACAATATTTATCGATCAACTTGACCCACCACAAATTGATACACATATTTCAGGAACTGACTTTTCTTCAAATAAACCAATGAAAACGTGTTTGCCCTTTTGTTGCTACTGGCAATAGTTGGCATATAAACAAATGCATGCTCGAAGGACCTGAAATGCACGCTCCTTGCGCTGAATAAAGACCATTTCCGTAATCCAGGTTTGCCCCTACTGAAACAGCCGGAACGATCCGACCCGACTTTGAAGGGGAGAAAACTTACTCTTCAAAGTTGTAGCTGACAGAAAAGAACAGCCCAATGGTCAAAATCCACCTCAATAAAATGCGAACCTCGGGTTACTCAAAGTCCTCTACGGTGTATCACACAGCTAGAGGAGGGCTATTTGCACGTGATCGCTAATTTTTTTTAAAGTCTCAATAAAATTATTAAAATAGAGGTTGGAACCCGTGTTAATGATTTACTGTCCAATAACCAGAGGTAAAACGTCGTTGTGGGCACAGGCTAAAAAAGTACGACAAAAAAAAAGCCATATCACAAAAGATCACAGATGTGCTGTTAAGCAGCATGGCTGGTACACCCCTCTGTCACTGGAGCAGCAGCTGCATGAAGTAAGACACTATGCCCTTCCTGGCTGCGCCCAAGAAATATGAACACTAGTATCAATGCATCCGCCACTCTTCCCGCTTCTCCTCATGCCACACTGCACTCACTCATCAACCAACTTGTTTTGCTCCGAGACTCAGCTCTTCTCTTCAGCATTACTGAAAAATGCCGCAGTTGTGCCTTCACGATCTTCAGGCCGCACCATGATATAAGTGCGAACTCACTTGTGGGGTTAATTTCCATGGCCTTCGTTTATGCTTGCAATAGATAGCTGGTGGGTGATACGAGTTCCAACATTATACGGTTTAAATGATTGTTACAGATACGGTGGTTCTAACACTCCTTTATTTTGTACACCTAACCATGGAAATTTACGTGATGCGAGTCTGTGTTGAATTGAAAATT
This sequence comes from Triturus cristatus, assembly GCF_964204655.1. Classification (NCBI taxonomy): domain Eukaryota; kingdom Metazoa; phylum Chordata; class Amphibia; order Caudata; family Salamandridae; genus Triturus; species Triturus cristatus. The sequence goes on from NC_140582.1 coordinate 320,123,079, forward strand.
ACAATAAATGTGTTTAAATAAATAAAAAATTAATGCAAACTCAGAGCCACACAACAATCTTCAAGTACGCAAAACGCAGATATACAAGTGAATCATGTTTTTAAGCAGCCATGCCAACATACATGACTACGGCCATCAGGATGGGAAAACAGATGCAACATGTAACTGAAGATATGCCTGCTTGGAATGGGGTTTATAAACTAAGTAATTAAATATATAGAAATCCTTGCGTGAATCCTGGAGTGGAAGGCCATGTAAATGCAATGATCATCCGTAACAAAATCACTATATATCTGCATTGATTTAAGTCACACCTCATTGAAGCAAGAAAGACCCTTTCTCGTGTGTCAAACTATCACTTCTGCTGCTCAACCATCTATGAAGGGCCTGCTTATCTCGAACAGTCAATGACGGCCAGTCACCTAATACAACTCACTCTTCTCACCTGGCACCAGCACAGCTCTAAATTGGCTCTCTCCCTACCTCTCACTTCAACTTTTCGGTCTACTGGTGCTAATCACATTCTTAAAATTTCCCACAACTTGTTTGTTTATCCCAGTTCTGGGACAAATCTCCTGGCATCTTAGCTTGGGTGTTTTTTTTCTCCTTATTCCTGCGCCCAAGAGCAACAGGCATAGAGTCCCCAAGTACATGTGAAGCCTTTAAACCAGTCTATTGGAGTTTACCTTTATCCACAAACTAGAGACCCAAGAGTTTCCAGAGGACCAGCAAAACAACTAAACCAACTATCATATCAAACTCAATGCATAGTGCTAATAAGTTATAACTGCGACTGGGGTATCTCAGCCGTGGAAGGTGCTAGCACAGTCCATTTTCTCTATGCATTTCACTTTGTATTCATGTTAAGAGTGTTAGTTTTTAATCTAGTATACTTCCTGGACTAAGCCTAATTCCTCACAATCACTGCTCAAAGAGCCAGTCATAACAATCCAAGCCCATACAAGAAAACCCATCACCTGCACCCATGTCAAATGTAGATTGCAGGATACTGGAGTCAGTCCCATCAGTCTTGGCCTATAGTTTAATGAGACCAGTGAATTGGATTTCTGCCGTGCCAGGACAGTTCAGGATGAGACCAATTATTAATCAAATCAGTCTCAAAATCGTTAAAAGTCTTCAAATAAGGACAAAGAGTGCGTCAGCACCTACTATGTAGTCTTCGGGTACACCAAGTTTCAAGTAGCAAACTTAAAAACAGACTGTCCAGGTTTCTGCATGGCAGGACACCCACTGGGCAGAATAGCACAGCCAATCCCAAAAGGGGTTTAGGGTTATGGTCAAACTGGGACTATACAATACAAAATATCAGGAACAGCACATATGAGCGCGATCACACGAGGGAGCCACAATCTGTGCAACTCGCAAAGCCAAATGAACAGTTTTAAAGGCAATGCTAAAGTGTGTAATTAGAGCGCTTGGTTGTGTCACACATGAGCTATCTTGGAGTACCAGGCAAGTTTAGGACTATCCTTGCTCCCTAGAGATGGTGGCATGATAGCACCTCTGATTGCACAACCCCTGTGGTCTTGTTGGGCTGCAACAATGTCACAGCATCTGGGCGACTCATTCCCAACCTCCACACCAAATGCAACAGTTTTTTTGTGCATTATTATATAGTGAAAACTAGACTAGAAGGTATCACAGCGCTTTGCATGAGCACCAGTTGCGTTAGACACATTCATTTTGTTAGGCACAGGGAGATTAAGTGATTTGGCCAGAACCACAGGATGTTGAATGTCCCTGCAGAGACTCGAACCCAGCTTCAAAGTCGACCACCCTAGCAGTTAGGCAACATCCTTACCGTGGGTAGATCTTCCTGTCGGGGTTGGGTTTTCCTATTGCTGGGCAATCTAACTCTTCAGCTCAGCTACCACCAGCAAGATGCTAAAAAACTGGCCATCGTCTTTAAGATGGCCATAGGCAATGTCACGCCTCTGGCAAACATGCCAGAAATTATCTTCCAACATACCCAGGTAGTCAAATGGCTTGACTTGATTAAACATTACTCATGTGCTCTACTGGAACATATCCACAAGAAACATGCTCCGGTGAGCATGCCTCTCTCATCACACATCCAGCCCAGTGACAAATTCAGGTTGCTATCCTTCAGACTCCTGCACCACAACACTAAGACGCTGATTAACTTCAGCAAGCCACCTACTGCCTCTTTCCAAGAACGCTCTCCCTTCCTTACAAATGGAGACCCAGCAGTGGACCCACCATAAACCCCCAAACCTTCCCAGAAAAACAGCTGCCCTGTGAAACTGCATGAGTTCAGTCCAGATTTTAATATGCTTTATTATCTTTAAATGTGATCATACATTTACCAGCCCATCGACTCCCTAAAAGTGTGTAACATTTATGGTTTTACTAAAGTTTCCAGTGACAGTTTAGCTTATCAGGAGAAAGGCATGAACCAGTCAAGTGATAAATTAGTTTTGTGAATAAGCTGAAGTTTATGGAATGGGGACTCCGCTATTGGCTACTTTCAACTGATTTTGTTCATTTTAATTAGTAATCTGCTTTTGTGTAACAAAGGCTGTGGTTATAACTGCAGGGCAACTCTGTTTTGCAATATGAAAAAGGTTTCAAATAGCTTCCAAACACAAAACTTAAGCTTAGATAGCCACCCGACAATACCTCACGTTCAGCAAATTAGTGCATCTTTTAAACAACTGAGCAAGTGCCGCGAACATCGTGTACTCCCTACAGCAGCAACCATTTTCTCTTAACATTGCTGGGGAAATGGGATAAAGAAAGAGCGTTCAAGAAAATCGCAAAGTTGAAAGTGTGGGCTGAATGAGTTTGTCAAATTAAAAGGTAATTGAGTAAAACAAAATACTAAACTGCTACTACAGAATGTGTCACTGTAGTGGGGAACACATGCCAATAGTAGATTAGTCTAAATGACAAGAATGTGTGAATCTATACCAACTACAACCCTTCTACATTCTCCTACAAACTCTTAAATACCATTATGGAAACGTGCATGCATTTAAGGCAGTGCTCACGGCACAACTTTGCAACAAGTCAATTCCCTCAAAGAAATCAAAGCGGGAAAAAAAAAAACACATGGCTGACTTAGGCCCCTGGCACTGTGTCGGGTTTATACAATTTAGCCAAGTTAAAAAAACCCATAAAACTTCACATCGAGATGGTGACCGAAAGCCAACTACCAATAGACTACCTCTAGCTTGCATGCATTTAGTACAAACAGCAGACCATAGGTGGCAGCAGAATCACATGCATGTGGTTAGGAAGTTGAAAGTTACTGAGCCATGCTATGCCGACATAATGGCAAGTGAAAGGCATTGTATAGTTCAGCAATATACTGGTCCCTGCACTGTTTCAATCTCATTACCAACTAGAACAAGCATTGGCAATGCCAATAGTTCTTGCATTTGTGAGTTGGAGATATTGGAAGTGTAAATGACAATGTCTTTTACCCATGTGTTATGGTGTGGAGTGGAATTATGTGGGTTGGATTGGAATTGTTAAATTGTGTGGTGTGGAACTGTGTGGTGTCGAGCGAAATTATGCCGATTGGAATTATATGACATCACATTCAACTGCTCCATCAAGTCTGCCACCATCCCTGAAGACTGGAAACGCAGAGATCCACCCTCTGCTGAAAAAAAAAACCTCTGCCTAGCAGACTGACCTCAAAATTTCAGATCTCTGCTTCTCTTCCCAGCCAAAGTAATCGAAAGGGCAATCAACACCCAACCCACCATATTCATCGAAACAAACTACACACTGGACACCCCCCCTCCAATCATGCGTCAGAAGCAACCACAGCACTGAGACTGCACTTGTCGCCTCAGACATCTGCACTTGTCGCCTCAGACATCTGCACTCTCCACAAACAAGGCAAAACCTCAGCCCTCATACTGCTGGACCTCTGCCGCCTTCAACACGGTCTCTCACCACACCCTCGGCACAAGACTACACGACAACCGCAGCACAGCCTTAGAGTGAAACCACTCTTTTCTCACCAGCCAAACCTAGAGTCAAGCTCCTACCATTCTCCTCAAACTATAGAGATCAGCTGAGGAGTTCCTTAGGGATCCTATTCAAGCCCCACTGACCTTTTCAAATCTGTACCTTAACTTACCACAGAGGATTCCAGAGCTAAGGGGGGGGGGGGGGGGAGCATTGGCAAAGCCAATAGGTCTCGCTTTTGCAAAAGTTTTTTTCTGTTCTAGAACGCCGTAAAGGTCTTGGCAGTCCGGGAGCTATCAGCGTTGCAAATGACAATGTCTTTTAGCCAGGTAGTCTGGAACGCATAGATATATCTATCTATATCTATATCTATGTGGTGTGGAATTGTGTGGGTTCGATTGGAATGGTTTGTTGTGGAATTGTGTGGGAGAGTTGTGGCATGGTGTGCAGGGGAATTATGTGGATAAAAATGATATGATATTGAGTTTACTAGAATTATGACGAGTGGGATTGTGTCATGGAGTGTGATAATGTGGTATGGTAGTGTGATGGAGTAGCATGAAATGGAGTTATATTATGTGGTGTGCCATTGAATATTTGTGGTGTGGATTGGATCTATGTGGTGTGTTGTGGAAATGTGTGGGGAAGTTTAATTATGTAGCCCGTTGTGGAATGGAAATGTCAATCTGGAATACAGCTATACATCAATACTTGAGGACTGCCTCTACGCCATATATACACCAGACAAGTAATGCATCTGACGTAATGCAGAGTTTTTGCAGGCAGATGCAGAGCATATGCTCCGGACAAGAGCCAAACAGTAATAAATGCTTCACTTTGTCACAATTTCACTATACAAAATAACAAAAATGTTAATGGAAAGAAAAATACGACCGACAAGTCCTGAAAGAGTTTCAAATATAATGACATAACTACAATGTTAAACTACCAAAATGTTCTGAACCTTTATACTGCACTGATCTGATGGAAAACGTGTTTGAAGTCATGGATCCCAAAAGTTGTATGCGTTGTCCACACAGCTGGAAGAAGCGGGCATAAACAAACCCTTTTAGAGAAAACATAACTTAGTAGCCATTGAGAGGCATACAGCAACAAACCCTTGGCTGAATTCTGCATTTTTAACAAAAACAGGCTAACACGTCGGCGTTTAAGCTCATATAGTACTTGAGGCAGTTGACTTTAACCCCTTCGGTGCTCATGACAGAATAGTTCCGTCATGAACACTGGTGCTCCTCTGCTCAGGATGGAACCATTCCGTCATGAGACAGGGGCACGAAATCCCTCTGCTGTAACCAGCAGAGGGATTTCAATTTTGAGAGGGGGGGGGGGGCTCTTCACAGGTTTTCAATGTAATGACGATCGCGCGCTCTCGTGATTACATTGAAAACGAAACTCAGTGCTTGTGGGGCTCTCAGCCCCGAGCACAAAACACTTGGGAGAGGTATCACTGGAAAGGGGAGAATCTTGTACAGGCCACAGAGAGGAGTGAGGAAGCTGCAAGGGTCAGGTATTATACTATAGAAGCAGTGAGGGCGTAACAGGTAGTGCCCTTGTAAGCGATATAATATAATGATGCGAGTGTGCCTGCCCACACGTTACAGGAAATTAAGAGAAAAGACAAACCCAGCATACAGCGCTAAAGTGTGTATGTGTCCATTTTAGACATGAGGATGCATTTTGCACCCCCCCCCCAAAAAAAAATCACGAAAAACACAAGTACTACTCGTTTTGTGGTCATGCATGTTTTTGCGTTCCCACTTAATTTTGCAGCAAATGTAGCAACAAAACCCTTCATTTAAAAGAGTACTAGTTATCTAATACATGCTCAGTTCGAGCAACTAGCTCTACAAATTAATCAAGAGACCCGTAAGCATCTAAAACCAAATATCCGCATATTAAAGTCTGTAAGACTTACTTTTACACTTAAGTTAAAACAATCATGCCGCCTCAGACAGCACGTCCGAGCCTCAGCTTATGAAGGGCACGATATGAGCAATTGTGGTGGTCCCGCTACTTGCCAGTTACTAAGTAAAGTAACAGGGTCCCTCTTGGAATGAATTCAATATAATAAGATAAGAGTGTGAAGTGCAGAGAATTGGACATGTAGGACAGCCTCACATTCAAAAGAGATCACAAGAATTGAACCATAATCAGAATGTCCTCACCATTGTTAGGTTATTGAACGAGATGTTTCTCCTCATGTGAAGACAAACACTGACCTTAAAAAGCCCATTGAGCGGCCACACTCTACCCTGCCTCCAATGAGCTGTCGCACAGCCCGAGGAAGCAACAGTCCTGGTAGACTTCAGATGAGAGCAGGCGCACACTTTCATGAGGGGGCGCGATGTCTCCCATAGTGTGATCGCATTGAGAGGAGAGTTAAAAACAAGAAGACCGCGAGTGGTGCACGCGCATTGCAAGGAATGCAGCTGCCACCCTGCGCGCCGCTGCTTGCTCCCGCAAGCTAAAAGCTGTGGGAGTGAATATTTTATAAAAAGGTGGGACATGCGCCCGCCTTTAAACATTTGCAGGCTACGGAAAATAAATGACAGGCAACAACCAACCTAATGTGTGTGTGTGTGTGGGGGGGGGGGGGACAGGAGAAGTCCTAGACACCGAAGTTTGGAGTGCTCACAAGAACCTCCCCATAGAGCAGCGCATGGGCGCTGTGCTCAACTTAAAAAGGTTTGAGAATCAGATTTTGAAGTTATGGCTCTGTGCAGGCAACAATGTGAAGTGGCCGTTCTCCTTCAGAGAAACCTTTTCCAGTCCCACCTGCAGTGAAGGCCAACCCCAAACAAACAGCAAAGAAATAATGATAATAAGGATGATTTAAAAAAAAAAAAAAAAAAAAAAAAACCACACACACATCATTGACCTGACTGAGGCCTTGCTGGCTGGTCCAGCTGAGACGGGTGCCATTGGCATATAGGCAGTGGTCTCAGGTAAACACTTTGCGCTTGCAAATTCATCATGATTGTGACCATTGGTGAAACTGTCATTTGCCAGCTTCTATAGTTGAAACATAATCCTAACTAGCTTAAGTATTCAGTACTCTAATTCAGTACCCAAATTAAACATGTCAGGGGCTCTTTAATGCAGTTCCATGTGAGAGCAACATGTGACCTTGTATGGAAGTGGTACAACCAAAAACAGTGGAAGACTTCATGCTTCAATTTTGTGACAGATTTAAGGCCATTTGCGGTTGTGTCACAACTGCCAGATGGCAAAGCCGGTGGTGGCTCCATCATAGCGGAAGGCCACCCTCTTCTACCCTGTGAATTAGGCAAGGGAGCACAGACGAGTGCAGGATCTCGGTTATTCCAGGAAGACTCATTATTGCCCACCACTTTGCAATAACCAGGTTGCTGATTTCAAAGGTAGAAGGTGTCCGCTGCTTTAATTGAAACTTACGGAATGACCACTATGCATGTGGTTACTTTGCTTTTCAGACTCTCCTGAATTTGCATTTTGGATTCTTTAATGAACCTGTATGTGGCTATTAAGGCCTGAAATCAAATAGTCAGGTTGCTTAATCTTTTTTGCTTTTTAGTGAGCTGCCCGATTACTAGTCTCGATTTTTTCCTGTGTACAGACTTTCGGGAGAAGACCTGGCTACCACCATTTCAAATAGTTTACTCTTTCAGCCATTTGCACAGGCCTGCCACCATGTATTCTTTCACAAACCAATGACTAGGCGATAAGTCATCTGCTTCGAGTATCATCCATCTAAAGTACAATTAACATGTGCTCTCAACTACATGTTAGCTAGAACTCGTGTGAACTTAAAAGTGACATGAATTTAAGTAGTTTACTAAAAACTACTGCTCGAATGTGATAACAAAGGACTGCAACTGGAAATCAGGCCTACACAATCAAGACACCAACATCAAGATAGTCACCGACTCATCTGTGCTCAAGATCTCAAACTGAGGTGACCCTGCGTGTTTATCAGTGGAAGGATGCCGGGAGGTTTCTAACCAACTAAGTTCTTTCTGGATCTTATTTTTTTTCTCCATTTTTAGAAACGAGGTAATGGTACATGCAATGCGGAGGCAGGAGAAGATGCCTCTACTAAGGTTATATTCTGTATCCCAAAGTTGTGGAAGCAGAAGGCAATGATGGGGGTCATGAGGTTGGGGAGAGGTCGTTCAGATAGGAGTCATATCGAAAAAAGCACTGTTCAAAACTTAAGTTTTATGGCAACAACGTCGAACTTAGTCTACTAAGGAAATGGCAGAACAAATTCAAATGGATTAACAAAAATTGGAGATAAAAAAAAAAACAGGAACACCTGACCAATTCGAGACATTTGTGAAAAGGCCCATTTCAGCGCTCTCTACCTCTTCTGAGCCATAAGCTTACTTAAACTGCCAAATACTTTCCTCCTCTTTCCGGAAGTTTTACATTTCATTAACTTACAACATTCTTATTGGGCAGTATCATATTTAGTTCGAGCATTAATGAAGTAACCTTCATTTTTATAGAACCCCCAAGCCAAAAGTAGAAAGGTGAAGACATCACTGATTATAAAAATAAAAAAGATAAAAAAAAATAAAAAAAACAGTAGCTTAAATGGAACAAATAGTATAAGTTTAACAAAAGTGTAAAAGCACAACAGTTGGAAACAAAAATAGACAATCGGTCAAGGGAAAGAACTATGCACACAACACAGACCCCATAGGAACAAAGACAGTGCATTAAAGTTAAATGGCACAGGGAGACTGCTCTTAAAACTGAACAGTAAGGGACCCAAAAGAGCATATGCTAAATAATATGTATTACAGACTGTTCATTGCACTAACATCTGTACAAGAGGCCATGCTTATCAACACGGCAGAGATGAGCTCATGCTCCTACTGGAACCACAAGTTGATTAAATGGAAGGATGCGTACATAGAAATCATCTTAGATATACCAGTAAGCAACCAAAACACTTAACAGATATGGGACGTGCAAGATGAAAATAAGAAATGGATGGCGAGAAGAAAATTCAAGGGCTAGATAGGGGAGGAAAGGAAAGAGCAGTAGAATTGAATGTCTATCCACATTTAACCCAGGAGGACGCTGTGCTCCTCCTAAGGCATGATGCAGGCATTTTAATATATCCTCATACAATGCCAGGGAATTATATGGACGATAAAGCCCCTGGAGTAAGGAAGAGGAACTGAAGAGTGCCAGAGATTAATCTCCATAACCAACAACCACAGGAACAACATCTTTGGTTCAGGACTAGTGTGCGCATTAGCGCCTAATCAGAAGTAGTAAGCACTACTACACTACAATAAAACACAAGAGGGTCGGACAGACCTCCAGTACAATATTCATTCAATACAGGTAAAACCCTGCGAAGTATAGAGAGCCCTTTCTAGTGCCAAATGCACAGGAGGCACTTGCCATCCAACATGTGTCTTGATTTTCAGCATGTCCATTGCAAAACCAAGGCAGAGATTTAAGTTCTGCCCGAAGTGGAAAAAGTAAGCATGTAACAAAAAAAAATATAGGACAAGGCAATACTCACACCACGGAGTCTACCTGGGCATATACCACATGCTGACTTTGGGGCTTTGCCGACCTTCTTGGTGTACAGGTAGACAATCCTGTTACCTGGAGTTCGGGATCTATGAGCAAGAGAGAAATATTAGAATAAGCGGAACCAGGCACTATAATGCACAAAGTAGTACTTCGTACAGAAAATAAGTCTTACAGTCTGGTTTTGTTTGAGGTGGTGTTGTAGGACAGCCTACGGCGGTATGTCAAACGTTGAACCATTTTTCAACCTAGAGAACAAAAAAGAAAATTAAATAGTTTCAAGTACAGTATCAACAAAAGCAAGTTCCTGAATGTTTATTTTGGGATTAATTGGCGTTTTGAAAGTCATGAATGAAAGGACCTAGTCAAAATACCGTTTTTGTGTCGATCGTTAGAAATAAGCAGGGTGACTGGAATTATGCAGCAGGGTTGTGTAAACTATGCGGAAATGCACATTCAGTGGCAAAATGCAGCACATTTTGTGATACTATTACTTGATTATTTTGTAATGTGTACATTTGTTAACACAGTCTGGGCATTGGCTACATCTCATTAATACCAGCTTAATACCCTAACAGCAGTGAGTGACAAAGGGGACAAGTCATCCTTTGGAAAGGGCCTTCCACTGCATGGCAACATGTGCCCCTGAGCTTAATAACTTTTGAACAGTTTGATTTTTGTTAAAATTTGCTTTTATACAGATGATGGATTATGGGGAAAATCTGTAAGTATACGAAAAAAGCAGCAACAGCACACTCGCATAATTCCAGTAGCCATAAGTCTGCTTGATTAATGACCCATCAACTCCTAGACCTCAAAAAAGATAATGTTTCCTAATAACGCAAAATAAGGTTGAAGTGCGTTTTCATGTCCATCTTCACCCAAGAGAAAGCACGTCCCCTGTACTGCAATTGCTCTATTGGCTACGTTCAACAAACTCTGTATTGTCCACAGAACCTCACAAGGAAAAGGAACTATACCTACAATTTAAAATGTAAGCAATACAAACAGAACACTGCGCTAAAGGCATACACCACTTATCATACCACCTTTACGATAAGAAATCCATAGAAGGCACTACTCACTTGGTACATGCTACCAAGCTCTGAAACTCACCAACAGTTAGTATTAGAAGTGCCCGGGGCCTTATACACCCCTTTAGACAGTTTGAAAATCTGAGAATTTCCTGGATAAATGCAGCACTAGCATCCCAGCAACAAAATACAGAAAACAGACACACCCTCAGCTTACAACCCCCAAATTGCAAGCAACACAACCGGCAAACTTTTAAGTAAGGATTTTTTTTTTTTTTAACACTGTTCCCTGTGGCATATAGTTATGTACTTTCATGAGTTGTGGCCCACAACACCACTAAACCAGGATACAAAGCAACCGGGATACAAAGCAATCGGCAACAAACTGACTTATACTAATCAAATTCACATAAGACATCTATTAAGGCTGTTCAGCACTGAACAGCCAAACATCACTAAATAAACAGGCATGGAAAAACTGAAGAGATCTGTCACATATTACTTGACAACTTTGGAAGACTTTAATATAGTCCACTCGCTGTCAGTCCCAAATATCTGTACAAACTGACCACTTCTATACTACTCATACAGAATCAGATATGGGAGGATAATAAAAAATGTCCATACCAACAGATGTCTCCCCTTATCTCTCCCTCCAACCACTCCAGCTCAGAGCCACAACTATACACAAAATTTCAGATTGGACAACCCAGACCAGTTACCAGATAAGCACAGACTTGTTCAAAGTTACCAGCATGCTGACAACCATTAAACTGGACACCTGTCTCACATTTCACCATCCAACACACTACGACATGCTGAGTCCCATAAAACGATCTGTGCACCTCAGTGGTCATCACGCACGCCATGGACAATGTACCAGTTAGGATCAAAACAAAGACATTATTCCAAACCACACGGTACATGGTGAAGGGCGCTACTCATGTAGGCAAGCGCGTCAGCGCCAAACAGAGATGGTAAGTGCTATATAAAATGGTGCAATACAATAATTGTAATGTTTTGCACACTTATGTTCATGCATTACATGATTACCTATAGTGCCAAGACCCATCACATAGCCAAGTTGACTTTCAATAGTAAAATGCTTTAATTTCCCCGTAGCAGCTTTAATTATTCACTAACTGAAATTTCAAAACAGCCCCACCCCCCCAAAAAAATAGAAACTCTGGAGCTCCAATTATAAACGTTTCATAGTTTGGTAGAACCAACAAAAAATTTTCCGACAGCCATTACTGACATTCTCTTGATAGGAGATATTTGAAAGTCACCACACAGGTGGGAACTGATAACATTACCTGCAATACAATCACCATTGGTATCACATTGTACATGAGCACTTGCATCAGATGGTAAAGTCAGGTGGAATATGAAACAGCAGGGTGGGGGGGGGGGAGATACTGCTCGACTAAATTACAAAAAGATACATTATCTAAGTTAATAATCGCGTGACCCTCTTCCAAACTGATGCTTTATCACCAGGCATAGTTCTGTTTGAGAAACTCAGCAAATAAATACACTGCAAGGGCTGAGCGGCAAGGATGCTGCTCCTGGTGGGGCCATCATCTGAACTTATCTACTTGTAACTACCATCCTGTAAATTGCCTAATAAACCTCTACTTTGGTTTACCACACGGCTACCTCTGGTCTTCCTTGGATTCTACACTGTATCATTGTATCACAAACCATGGTCTAGACAGGTAAACTATAAAGGACTGTGGCCATTGTACCTACAAATCCCACGCTATTAGGCGTGAAAATGCTACCTATATTGCAGACATTTTTAGGGCGCTTCTCCATCCATCCCAAATCAAAAGAAACAATATCTAAGAAAACCAAACTGACAGGGTGCAAATGTGGCGTGCAAAATGGACACGCTGAGAAAATTCTCAGTTAAGTTCTTAGAACACGGGACGCTGCGAACGAAGCAACGGATTCGCACCTCGCCATCTCCGCAGGCTTACTGATGAACTGTGGGGTGGGGGGCTGAAAACAACTTCTGGCCGCCAACAGGCGTCTGCTTTTAGGATATGCTATAAACGCGATCGCCGGGGAAGCCGTGGCAGTACGGTCATCGTAACATAAGTATTCCAATTACTAAAGTTCACGCATTCAAAACTACCCATTTAAAGCAGCACTTTGCTCTGCAGGTGCAATACTCGACAGAGCCAAGAACTCACAAAAAACATCGATTTGGGTAAGGAAGGGGTTTCAACGCTAGAAAAGGTTCATTCATTGAAGGAATTCTAGCGAAATAAGAGACGACAAAAAAAGCCACACAAATTGGAATTAAAAAACGGCAGCGCTGCCACGCATGCAGCATGTCCCGGCGTTCATGGCACCTACTTAGAACCGCTCTCCGTACAGGGACCGCAGAGTCGCCTCTGTACTACAGACCCGGCTCTTGTTACAATTTCCACCCCTTTACACGTGAGTCGTTGTGCTCAAACAATGTGGACCCAACAGCCACCAAGTGCGTCTAGACTTCCAAGTAAACGCGGTCCTTACTGAACCCCTTGGAAAGGACAGATGGATACGGATTGTCGCGTATTAGCTATCACAAAAATTCCCAAAGCCGCCATACCTGCAGCAGCCGTAGCCGGAAGAGAAAGGAAGGAGGAACTTCGGGGGTAAAGTTGAAATGTCATCGGACCCAAACCCAACATCACTTCCGGTTTATTGTGCATGCAACGTTAACCTCACTAAAGAAATGTAGCTTCATTCTACTTTATCATAGCATAGAAGAAAAGCAATCTACATGTCGGACATTAGTTCAATAAATTATTGACAACGTCAACATGCTATGATTCCTCAGTAAACATTTTAAAACAGCATTTATAAGAATTGCTTAACGGATATGGTAAAATCTCTTTATTTGATTTTTTGCAAACAGATTCGTACTGCCACTGGTCTCAAGACTGGCTTACGGTCGTTTGCGACGTATGATGATACAAAGTTTTGAACATTCAAAGATGGAGCAATGTTTCGCCGGAAACGTTCAGATGCCCGAGGGTAGTCGTAACTATAAAGGCAGCCATTTTGAATCTCAAAAATGCTGTCTTTAGAACCTGGGTATTCGCTTCAGAATAAGACGCACATCGTCTGTTAAACTTTGTTTAAGTAATTATTTTGTAGATCCGTTTTTTAATCAGGTAGAAATATTTATTTTTTGTCTTTAACTTGCTTACACAATTTATCACGTTTTCAATATCTAGTTGATAATTTTAAAGGCTGTCAAGATACGAAGGACCTTGCCATGTTTACAGAGGGATAATGTGTGTCATGTCACGGTTTCATGCGTGTCAATTTTATTGGCACTATATTATTAACGTATTCATTGAGTCAAACAGATACGTTTCAACAGTTGCAGAGGAATGGTAATTGACCATTTGCAGACGCATAGACCTAACATCAAGGACTATGTTGCAAGAAGTTCTAATTGGTTCCCTTACCGGCTGTAATTACCAGGCCACCATGTAAAGATGGCCCATGCAGTATCAGAGTAAGCAAGATGTATTCTTAGTTGAAAGACCGAAGTACAGAGCGGATCCAGAGAACAGCCTTCCTTGCTTCTTTAATTTTAATAACGATTTCTAAAGCGCCTGGTGACCAAAGGGCATCCCCGCGCTGTGAATTTCCTTCCTTCCTTTCCTCCAGCGTCTGCCGGTCCTAGCTACAACCGAAGCTAGAACACGGCGAGGAACGCACAGAAAACGCCTCAATACAAATAATAACAATATACATGACAAAGTTGAATGAGCACGTGCAATATATATTACACAAAGGAATGAGAACGTGCATACTAGAGCATTGCGTATATATGAACATAACACATCTCCCTTTAGTAAAAAGGTATGATACAAATAAAGTAAACAACAACTATACAATATATATAAATATACTCTCTACAAAATCATTGGCCACTGTTGTCTAGTTCCCACAAATTTATAGGATCTGCGCATTTAGACAACATAAACGAAGGGATTGGTCAGACTCATTCAAGACACCCCCAAAGGCTATGTCAGCCTTTAGCCTCTTTCGTGCGCCGGACGGCCCCCGGCCGACTGACGTTTTGGTGGAAGTGTGCGGCAGATGGACAGGGGCCGTCCGAACCGCGCACGCGTGGAATTCCTCAGCACCGCTGGGAATTCCGGCTGCAGCGAAGCTGTTAGACCAGCTAGCTCACAGTGCCACCATAAGCCTCCTAACCTTGCCAAGGAGCGAATAGTTTCTGGCAACTAGCAAACATGACAACCCTTGATCCTTCAGGGATTGTGGAAACAGTACAGTATTTTTCGCTCAATCGTACTTATTCTCAGAGAGATACACTGAATAAACGATGGGGACTTTTTCAATAAGCATTTATTGAACCAGCATCATTCTAGTATAAAACATGTTTGCTGCGACAACCATTAGACAGAAACAGATGTATAATATTACAAGCACCATCAGAGTAAATAAAAGGTAGAATTCTACCATGGTGCTAAAACAGTGAATATATGCAGATATATAGATACATGACAGTAATCACGCGTACTCCTAAGATGCAAACCCTACCTAAGTGTACCTAGCATGTATGTGGGTATAAAGGCAAGAATCCCCTAGGAAAGAGCCAACCCCATTACTTGATGGGAGAGAACGAAGCACCCAGTCTCGGTCTTGAGTTGGACACCCCGCAAGTGATGTCCGATCGTTGCGTGTTGTAGCTTCTGCAGGCAGAGACCTCAGCATCTAGTGTCAGCGTGAAGCTTCTCTGTCTATCTAGTGTTGGTATGGGTGTTTTTATACCATAAAGATTGCCTCAGGGTCCCTTACATAATCAATGTGGTGTAAGTATGATTATGCAAATGAACCTAGAACAATACCTGCGATTATGCAAAGTAGTTCTTTTGCCCTAGGATGAAGATGACCATGACATTTTACACAGAATATGTTCATGCTATTACGTACGTCATGTGTAGGGATTTGTCTAAGTACCCTCATGCGTAATAAATGAGGCTAGTTTCCAAGAAACAGATCAACATTTATTCAGCACATAACTTGGTGAAAGGTCAGTGCTAGAACTGTTAAGCAGAGCAAGGTAGCACAAATGTAGGTGATGGAGCAGGTAGTGCAAAATTTTGTATACCTCCTATATTTTTGCATGAAAATACTAATTATATAATCTATTAATTATAATATTATTAAACCAGTGTTGCATGTATAATAATCAACATTATTAATACTAAAATATACATGGGATTTGCTAATTGCATGGCTAAATAACTCTTATAACTAAAATCTGTACGCATATTAACAATAGTATATGTAGTAATAGAATACTGCATGATATATGTTGCTTTGTGATGTTGCACCCATGAGGAGGATCGAAAAAGGTGAATATAATTGCTTTAAATGACGCTATATGCTAGATAAATGCACATAGAGGGATTAGCAAGGGGTTAACATTAGGATCACCAATTC
This sequence comes from Triturus cristatus, assembly GCF_964204655.1. Taxonomy (NCBI): domain Eukaryota; kingdom Metazoa; phylum Chordata; class Amphibia; order Caudata; family Salamandridae; genus Triturus; species Triturus cristatus. The sequence goes on from NC_140582.1 coordinate 320,139,110, forward strand.
CCCGAATTAATTATTCTTTTGTGTTTGTTTCGCTTAAGTTGGCGTTTGGGCCTAAATCCAAAATGTCCACTGTCGGCACACGCAGAAGTGGCCACTGTCTCATGAGGCGCGAAGTGAGCTGTGCATGTGCAAGAGATCTCCTAAACCTCGTAGCGACCTTTGCACAGACTGTCCCCGGTCAAGGAGACGAAACGGGATACTCGCCAAGATACGGGAACAATCAACCTTACAGTAAACCGGAAGAAGCCGATACTTCGTTAACCAGTGACCTCACCCCTCGAACTGTACTGAAAATCTTGGGATAGTGGTCGTACGATCTCAACCAGCCAATCACGACTGCTCTAAAGTTTAAATTTGTATCTTCTATGATTTATTTTAATATAAAAAGGCTAGTAGAATAGGGAGGGGTACCTACCTACTACAGCAGCAGCAGCGGATGATGATCTCTTTTTCTTTCATTCATCATTTTTCCACGTTCGTTGTGACGCCTTTTCTGAAGATCCAGATGCTGCCCAACTGCTTGATGACTACAAACTTTTTCTAAAAATCCACAGGCTATGAGATATGCTTGCATGATTTCTGGTCCTTTGATAAATTGGGACTGTAGCGTGCTGAGCAGAGGACTTGGAGCTTTGGCCTGTTTTTCTGACAATTTACGACAAATTTTGGTTATGCAGACCCAATGAATTAGAGGACTTCAAATAGCCAGATTAGGTAAATATGATGTTCTGCGATTTATTTGAATTGATCTAAACTCTAAACTTTGACGAGACTAATGCAAATGATAATCATTATGAAAATTTAGATAAACAAATATAGATTAACAAGAAATGAGTTTGTGGTTTCATTAAGGGAAATAAGGATTCCGAGTCTTAAATTGTGTTTTAGCTGGTTCTAAATCACCATCAACCAATCCAACTAAAATGGTCCATTGACCAAGTAGGTGGAGTGCCTTGATGTTTGAGACTAGGGATCTGTAGGCGAAGGATATTAATGTATATTTGGTAAAATAACTTTTCTCTCCCTATAGGTTATATAAGGTATTTCCCCCACATGTCCAGCGCTTGAATTACTCATCCCTCCTGTGTGTGCAGACCCGTGAGAGAGACGTATGAGTGTTGGTGTTATGGGCCCCACCAATGATTGCGTGTGTGAATGAGTTAGTGTGACGTCGAGTCTGTGACGCAGGGAGGGTATTGGTAAATGTTGTTCCCCATTTCCCAGTCTTGCGCTGGGTCATAGGTAAAAGGTCATGTAGCTACCTAGGCCTAGATTGGGGTACATAACTCCCACTCCTCATCCGAAGGACGATAAGGTCAACTAATGCTAAAATATGCTTGTTTAAAAAGCATTAAAAAATAAATTATTACAAGAACTAGTGTAAAAACATCTAAAAATATATGTAAAAAATTTGTAAATAAGTTTAAAAAGCTCCATAAGTCCTCTAAATAGTCAATATACTTTTAGACCAACTGAGCACATTGAAATCCATGGTACTCAATGAGAGCAGGAGAAAACTAAAACAACACAATGTTTTTGAATTCCAATTTGGCTTGTTTTGGAAAAAGGCCGAATTGTTCTCATCACATGGAGAGCCAAATGTTTATATGACCTGTAAGGGAGACGCAACATCACTGTTGCGTGCATTCGCAGATGATGGTCCCTGTAACACCTCTTGTATCAGGTCAATGGAGCAAAGGTGATCATCTTCAGTTCCCGCAGCAGACGCCCAGGAAACTCTCAAAACCTGGGTGCTGGTTATAGAGCTGGTGTCTGTTCCGAGAGGAGCTGAAACATCCTGTGGAGGCTCTAAGAATGCTGTCAACATGGGAATACACCTCGGACACTGTAATATGTGGGCCTTTAAGTGGTCCAGTAGTACATCTACCTCCGCTGTCGCAACCGATGGCAGTGTTAGACATATGTCCAATACGCATTCGTATCTGCAGAATAGGCAGCGGAGCACAGTCAAGATGCAGTCTTCCCAGACTGGTCTGAATGATAGGAACCAATGCTTGTTTAACTCTCAATGCCGAGGTGTGCCCAGATGGAGTATCATGTGCTCACGGCAGGAAGCACCAGGAGTGCCTTTTCCATCTCTTGAGGAACTGGGCTGTCCATTGCACAGCAGGAAAATTAAAACCAGGATACCCACTACAAGTAGTAGGACTAGTGGAAGCACTCCAAAAACGCTTCCCAATACGGAGTATATAAATGCTGGGATAACTCCGAAGATTGTCTAAAAGGTGCTTAACAGTCCAGAACATATGCTTTTAAATAGGTGGACAATACCCCTCCTATCAGACATGTTACAGATCCGAAGAACCATTTCCCCAAAATGGAGCAGGAAGTTCTTACGTACTAGTGCCTATATCTCAGATGAAGACCTTGCAACCTGGAGATCAAAAGTATCTCCGGCTCAGTTTAATGCCACCTCTTTCTGCAAAAGCATGGCTTTCAGACTGCTCAGAGAATCAAACTGTATAAAGCAAACATTCAATAAAGGCCATAGCATCGCCTCCCTAACTGTGTGGGTCGGTGGAAACAATATTTGCATACAACAAGTAACCCTGGAACTTACTGTGACAAGATATGCGATGCCTGGTACATTCCACAACAACCTTGATAATTCAGCATCAAATAGCTTCCCTTCGAAAGCAGCTTGAGCGCTGGATACATCACGGCAGGTGGGGAACCCTTCAAGTGACATAATAAGTTGGCAACCGAAGCATTGCAGTCTCCATGAAGCAAAATATCATTGCAAAGTAGAGACCCGCTTAAAGCCATTTCACATTCCGAACTGCTGAGAAAAACTTCAGTGTCCACATTCTTGCATCTAAATCTGTACAGTAATTCACAGTACTCATGTATAAATCCCTCTCCCAATGCTTCATAGCTGCCTACCTGCTGGTACTGTAGACAGTACTGGAACTGGAATTGCATGACTGGCTGTGTAATATAGCCATGGATTAACCATTCTGTGGAAGGTGACTCAGCCACGGTGAAAGGCAATTGGTCCAATTTTTCAATGTGTAGCATTGTATATTTTGCATCTCTTAGTGCCATTGACATCTTTCTTTCCATTAGCTTGTATGCCGAAAACAGAGTCATGCTGTTGATGTAGTGCCAGGGCACATGACCAGAATGCTATGATTGAAGCGTCCATTTTAATAATGAAATGGATCGCAATTGCGATTGTCCATGTTGAAGAATAAACAAATCCTGTTCCATTATATCTATAGCAGAAGACACAATGTTACCCAGTGAATATATTTTAGGGGATAGTGTGGTCATGCCATTGTTGACCACTGCCAAAGCCTTTTAAAGGTTAACCCTGACAATCTCACTCAGTCTCTGAGCAGCCTCCTGCTGGGAGATTTTCCATACCTCGTTATAAATTGCGTACAAGAAGCACTTTTGATGTGGCTCCTGGGGACCTAACAAAAAATCCCTATGCTCCATGTCATCTGAGAATAAGGACACGTTGTTTCACCTGGGGTAATGTTGAGGTTTTTAGCCACTCTAGGCATAACTTCCCAACACTGTAAAATGTCACCACCCGAGTGTACTGTTTGTACATAACGCTGGTCAGACCTATGGATACGGAACCCTTCGGTGGTACCCCAGAATTGGGTCTGACACCTGTTTGTGTCAATGCCCCAAACCAACCATCCTTTCCAATTGGGGTCTGATGAATTGTAAGAACCATTATGTAGTATGGCATCTAATGTATCCTCACTGTTTTGTGTGTAATTTTGCCATCCCTCAAAGTGTGTAAGTGAAGGAATCTGAGGTATATTCAAATCCTTAATCTTGGCCAACCCAAGACAAAAAGTCTGTTGCACTGTCTCGTTCAGGAAAATCATTTGATACGATAGGAGGCATGCTCTAAATAAGGCTTCAGTTCCCTGAAATTGCCATTCTTTAGTCCCCCAGACGGATTTTGTGTCAATCGTGTTCCTCCAAAAGTCAAAACCCTGTAAAGACAGGTGGGAAAAGTCAGCAGAGTATATCTGTTTTGTGTTAGCATATTTTTCTTTGCAGGTGTTGATACGAGCTTATTATAATAAGAGCTTGGGTCTCAAGTGTTAAACCCAGAAAAATAAGCAAACTTTTGTGCAAACTTGTTTCAATTACCTTTCGGTGGTGTTGGGCAATGTTCCCATTGATGGTAAGAAAAAATATTTTGTGGAATACTTGCTTTGTGCAAGAAATTAGGGCCATAGTGTTGGTAACAAAACATGGTTTCATACAATTCATTGTTTGAAAATGCAGTAGATTGTTCTTAACGGAGACAGCATAGTATTTACAGTTTCAAAGTTCCAATCATCAGAGAAAGTACTGGAGATGATGATATCACTTAAATAAATGTTAAATAAGTGTGTTATTTTTAAAAGTTTGGTAGGGCCATATACAGCATAAGAAACTCTGTCCCAAACTATTCCTTTGAGAACTGGAACTGCTGTAATGTTCACTAAGGACAGGTCTTTTTGTTCACGGTGTGATGTATGCGGTTTGAGGACCATATTCACAGTTTGTGCTGCAAAGCGTTTTGGGAGATAATGTCCATCCAGGAGCAGTAAAAAAAAATTGCTGTACCAATCTAAGTGACTAGAAACAGTAGACCAATTGCAACCCAGAGCTGTATCCAGGGAGTAACAAAGTAAGTCTTTTTCAGCTAAAGGTAGAACTCACAAATTCTTTGTTTGTGAGAAACACGCGGTGGCGTTAGCTCAGGTTCACTTGGATCCAATAAGAAAGTATCAAAATCAATGAAGTAGCCAGATACAGTTCGATCTGTCTTTGGTAGCTCAGCAGGTTTTCTAGAACTTTCAGATGTCTCAGTTTGAGACATATTCACATAGATGTCGGTGTTAGGCCGAATTGAGATCTGTGTGTCATCTGTTAGTTTGAAGTTATTCAATATCAACAGGTACAAGTTGCATTCCGTGGTTGATAACCCCTTCAGTTTGTGGAGTACAATCTTCAAACGTAATGAATCTTTCCATCTGAACTTCCTATATGGTAGTGAGAGGAGATCTGATGCTACCCTGAAGTCCTCGCAGCCTACTATTGAGTATCGGCCACATAGTGTGGTTTGATCAGATCAATGGAGACAAATCTCTTTTCTTTCTTGCTGGCAAGGGGCGGAAGAAGTACTGTCCTTGTTCCTTCGACAGCCAGGACAGGTACAGGCGTTCTGTAAGATAGCCCAAATTCTTTTTTATCCACATTCTTTTCTCTGACCAGGTTTCCAATCTTCGGGACCCAGATTGGTCTTGCCGGAACAGCTTTCATTTTCCCAGTGGTGGTGCGTTTTACTTGGACGTTGCTTTGTAATGCCCGGAATTCATTCAGTTCCATAAAAACAGCCAAACGATCATTGATGTCAGATGGTTTTTCATCTGCTACTGTGCTGCAACAGTCAAGGTCAGGTACCCACATTCAAATCCCAAACAATCCTTTGTATGGAGTACGCCCCCCAAGGAACTTCTTGGCATGTTGTTTAGTGCCCTCTGTACCCCAGATAGGTGATTGACCCAAGAGTGCTTTGAAGTTCAGCACTGGGGGCACATTTGTTGTCCCTGTGCATAGTCCAGTTCAAACCGGTTGCAGGGGCTACCAGCCCCTGCTCTGGCACGAAACTGGACAAAGGAAATGGGTGTAGCCACCCCTCTTTCCTGACCCACCCATAGGTGGGTCCCTAGAGTTTGTCCAACCCCTTCCTTGGGTATAAGAAAGGAACCCTTTGCTACAGGACTTTAGATTACACCTGGATGAAACTCTGATACTGAATCCTGGAACTTCGATGATCTACCTTGAACTAGATGACTGAAGAATCTCCCTTGGAGTAAAGGAGTTACACCCCTGCTTGGCAGGCATCAAAGACGCATATGTCTGGTTTGCATCTCTGAAGCTTCCGCCGTACTCCGAAGAATTTTGCAACACAGGAGGTGGGTTTCCGTGGTCTCTGAGGTCGATCTGTGCACTCAGCAATTCTGAGGCCTGTATCCCTGCCACCTCGGAGAGGAGTACCGCAATGCATCACCCAAACCTTCCATGGCTTCTTTGTAAGCCCATGAGCTAAACACAGGGCCATGGTCAGAATGTAATGTGCCAATTTTGTATGTCCCAATAACGGCTCGCAAATCCTTGATAACAGTTCGGGCGTCAGCCGAGTGCTGAGGCCAAACCCACAGGATACTAGAGCATGAATCCACTTCCACCAGGATATACCTGTAAGTCTGTCAGATTGTAAGGGGCTGCAGTGGTCCAAACAGACACATGTGACATGTCTGTATGATATCAGTAATGGTGTTTTTGGTAGACATGCTACGGTGGAACCTTTCATATGCTGACAGATGTCGCACTTAAGGACATAACCCTTGGTCTGTTTAGTAAGACCTGGCCACCAATAACGCTGCTTCAGTAGTGAAATAGTTGCAGCAATCCCCGCGTGTGCTGAACCCAGACCCCCGTGTGCAGCTAGAATTAATATTAATCTGCGATCCAAGTTTGGTATTATTCTATTCCCCACTCTTGGAATTTGAGCGTACAGAATATTTTGTGCATCTAACTTGTAGGAGTACTTGAGTGGAAAACCTTTTGACAAGGCTGAGTTGTTGTTGCGCGTAGCATTCACAGTTATCATTATCCGTCCGTCTATTCTTTTACTAGACCGAGTGATTGCAGCAACGGCAGCAGTTCGTAATGTCGCCTTGGTGGCTTCATCAGCCAGTGAATTTACTTCAACGTGCACACCAACACGCTGATGACACAATGTGTGAATTACATGAGCCCGGGGAAGCATTTTTTCAGATCTGCCACCTGTTCCCAGAGCAACTTATGCTTTATTGTGCAACCTTTTGAATCTCGAAACCCATTCTGACCCAAATAGTGAAGATATTCATTGTATGACTGGATACAATAAAACAAATCGCACACAATGAGTGTGGGGAATTCCCAATCTGTATTTTTTAGTGCCAGCATCAGGGCTTTTAGTTCTGCCAGCTGTGCAATCTCCTAGAGACTGCGTCTGTGTATTGCTAGGGCGGAGCTTGCTGTCCCACATACTGTAGGAAGGTGACTCTGACTGTATAGTTGACCCCACTTTTTTCCTGGTGTTTCACTGTTTTTCGTCTTAAGTCTGGCTGGGGCCCTGCTAAACAGGACACCAGCCTTGATAATGTGGGGCATGCACCCCTTACTGAGATATAGGTTCACTATATCTCTCAATATCACTGCACATATAAACCTATCAGTCACCCACTATGGCAGGCCTTACTAATCCTGAAGGCAGGTTGCTGGGTGTTATGTGAGAGGGTGCCCATGCATGAGCAGGGCCCCTCTGCAGCCTTCGGAACCTTTATTCCGAGGTTGTTTGTGATGCAGCCAAACCATATACTCTCACGTGCATTATAACCAAACGGTAAATGCTAACTTTGGGATGGCTGCACGGAAACATGTCGTGTTTAGTGTCAAACACCTTGGAATCATACCCCCACACCAGTAACCGGTATGGGAGTATGATCCCACCCTTCTAGAGGGAGAGACATGACAGCACCAGTATACCCGATACCAGCTAACAGAGCCCTGGCATCACAAAATGGATGCTGCCAGCCACAGACATGAGTCTGCCCTCCTGCTGCTGGACGAAACTCCAGCAGGGGAGGCCTGGACAATAGGTTTCCTGTCACAGGGAGGTGTGACAGGAGTGTATTGGGGCTGGGTGGGTGCACTCCAAGAGTGCTTTGAAGTTCAGCACTGGGGGCACATTTGGTGTCCCTGTGCATAGTCCAGTTCAAACCGGTTGCAGGGGCTACCAGCCCCTGCTCTGGCACGAAACTGGACAAAGGAAATGGGTGTAACCACCCCTCTTTCCAGACCCACCCTTAGGTGGGTCCCTAGAGTTTGTCCAACCCCTTCCTTGGGTATAAGAAAGGAACCCCTGGCTACAGGACTTTATATTACACCTGGATGAAACTCTGATACTGAATCCTGGAACTTCGACGATCTACCTTGAACTAGATGACTGAAGAATCTCCCTTGGAGTAAAGGAGTTACTCCCCTGCTTGGCAGGCATCAAAGACGCATATGTCCGGTTTGCATCTCTGAAGCTCCCGCCGTACTCCGAAGAATTTTGCAACACAGGAGGTGGGTTTCCGTGGTCTCTAAGGTCGATCTATTCACTCAGCAATTCTGAGGCCTGTATCCCTCGTGGAAGACCATGCAACCCGAACCCCTGGACACCGCGACCATTTGCAGAAGCATCAGCTTTCCAACGACTCCTACAGCTGAGCCTTGGATTACTTGTAGCCCTGACCCCGAGCAGCATTTGCACCGAAGATTGCCTGCGTACACTCCACGAGTGTTCCGTAAGCTGGCCCTTTGTGTTTTCTCTTGAGGTCCCTTTGCGATCCCTGATCCGTCGACTGGTGGGTCCCTGTGAAAGTAACTTTAATTTTAATTGGGCTTACCTGGTTGCTCCAGACGTGCCCTGACTCTCCATCGCTTGGGGAGTCCCCAGGACCTTGCTGGTCCGCACCAAAGTATCTTTTCTCTTCGTGGATTGCTGTTGCCAAGGCTTGTTAGGACCAATCCGGCACCGACACCGCAGCACTCAACATCCTTTGTGGGACAGCTCGAATCCCGCTCATGGTTGTCGTCGATGCCTCCTGATCCTCGTGGCTGCAGAGTCAAGCTTCACCTCTTCGCACCTCTTCGCACCTGAAACACCCGACATCAGTGGGCATTCGTCTGTCGTGCCCCTGGTCACTGGCAAGTGACCCAGACTCTGTCCCCTCTGCTTTCAGGTTCTTCTGATCTTCGATCCAGGCTTGGATCACACCGGACACTTCTCTCCTTACCGGCAGCGGCACTTTTCAGCAGATCGCCATTGAAATCAACAATGATTCCCGACACCATTTGACTCCCATGGGTGAGGTAACTCGAGTACTACGGTGCTCCCATGGGTGCTGGCCCTAAAACCCCCTAAGTCTAAAGGGGTTTGCTCAAAGTCCTCTCCTAAGTGTCCTTAACTTCTAAAATTCCAACCGCGACTTTCCCATAGAATAGTACGAGGCTCGTGGCTGTGTTCTCATACTGCACACGTCCCCCGTGGGTCTCCTGTGTCACTACCTTGGGTGGTTCCTTGGGGTCCCAGCGATTCTACGTGCTCTAGGCACTGTGTCTAGTCAAGTCGTGGTTCTTCTACCACTTTCTTAATATATGGTTTGGTCCGCCCCTAGGGCCCATTGTATATTGTGCCATTTACTGTCGTTTTAGAACTGTATTATTGTGTGCCTGGCTCTCTAATCTCATAAAGGGATTAGTAGAGAGTGTTTAGAAATAAATACATATATTTTATATATATACCTTTTGTGGTTCTCCTTTCATTTAGTGATTCAAGAGGTTATAATCTGGTAAACCAAGCTGCTTTACACTCCTTCAAGACTTAGCCTGAAGGCTACTCTCCGTAGCTACCACTAGGATAGCTTTCAATAAAGGTTGTCTTTAAACCTATCATCAATAAGGGTTGTTTGGACTTCTGCAAGGTGCCCACTATAACTAGTGGACAGCATATGCCAGGCCAACTTCTCACACATACGTCCCTTCACAATCGCATATGCTGCACTGTATTGCTGTTTACTTCCGACGGCAGGCTGGGAAGATCCTTCAGTGTAAATGATGTATTTATACTGATCTAGAGGCATTATTTAATTCGGGAGAGGATATTCTTGTTTGTACTGCAGAAATGCTTGTGTTTTTAATGTAAAATCTAATTTGTAGTCTACATCTGTTGCAGTGAGAGAATTAGCCCATTGTATCCATCGTGGATGCAGTGCTTCTGCATTTGGAACGCTTGCTTTGGTAACAGCTTCTAAGGTTGGTACTGGAATCACAACAATTATGCGTCTTCCCTGAGCTAGTGCTCATTCTCTCACTACAGCAGTTTGTACTGCTGTCAGTTTTTTTTCTGTGGATGCAAAACGCATTTCAGTGTTTGTGTACAAATGTGATTTGTATGTAATGGGTACTGAGAATTTCTGTGTGTTCCCGTGTCCAATGTTAAACTGAAAAATCAGGACTAATTAGGTCGTATAATGGTTTTACCTCTTCTGCGTAATCCAAAATGTATGTTCTGCCAAAATTTAGGAATCCCAAAATGGATTGTAAACCTTTCAGAGGTTGGAGCAGCACACATTTTTCTAAAAAAAATACCTGCCAGGCTTTTTCCTTTACTTCATAGCTCAAATCCCCAAAATAGGACATTGAGGTGGGCAATTTTCGATTTTTTAAGTTAAATTTGTAGCCCACTGTGGTGAATCCCAAAATTATGTTGTTTACCCTGTGCAATAATTCATCGTCCGTCAGATAAATATTTTCTACATAGGACAATGCCTCACAATTCTGAAGTAACTCTGTTACTCTTGCTGAGAACAACCCGGGGCTATTCCTATACCCTTGGGGCAGTCTACAGAATTGGCATTAACAATCGAGCTCTGTAAATGCTGTTAAATGTCTGCTTTTAGGCACTATATTTTGGCAGAAGTATCCATTTGTGATAGCTAATGTTGTTTTGTATTTTTCTTGCACACTGTTAAACATTAATGCGGGACTGTGTGCATTTTGTACGGCAGATGTTTTTGTGCATGTGTTCAAATGCCTGTAGTCGCAACTAGATGGTATGAATTGTCAGGTTTTAGTATGGGAAACAAAGGAGGTGCAATTCTCAATCACACCTTGGTATTCAAGTTGATCTAAGATCTCCCTGACTTGTTTCTTTGCGTCATGCTTTATTGGGTACTGGCTTTGTGGTGTAGAAGTAGTTTTAGTGGGATTTCGTGGCGAGGTGACTCGGTATCCCACCCTACATGATTGCGGTAATGTGCAGGAGCTAGCGCTGATGCCCATTCCTGCAAGTATGTGTGTTTTAGTGACTCTGTAATGAGGTAGGAGAAAGCCAGTAAAATGACGTCTTCCCCCTTTGGGCACTCCATGTAGAACTCAGGTGGCCAATCTTTTTCAGCTAAAAGGATATCGTATCCATATGTCAGGTTCTCCCAAAAGCGACCTTTTGTTTTCCTGGGTATGTCCCCCTCCATTTGGAGGGTTATTTCGTATAACTGATGTGGAACAATTGCCCTTGTATCAGGTGTTTCCACTGTGATATGCTCATTCAACACTGCTGTCACCAGAAATTCCATCAGGTTCTGGTGAGCTATTGTTACTTCTGCTGTGCTGTCTAGCATTGTCAGAGCCTATTCCCCGTTCAGTAGTAGAGTCTTCAGGAGCCTAGGCATTTCTTATTTTAAGGCCAGCTAACTTCTTCTTTTTAAATTGAGGTTTACTTTTGGGTTTGTTCTCTTGTTTTATAATGTAATCTGAAGTGCGATGTGTGTCTCTTGGCTTTGCCTGCTCTTCTGATCTGTGTTCCTACCGTCCTTCCTTCTTCGAGTTTTTTGATGAACCCTGAAAGGAACAGAAGGAACGTGTATCAGTTTCGTGATACCTGTCAGGTTTTTAAATATTGTCACGGTTTCTAAGATGATATTTTCTATCAGAGGGCTCATGTTGAGGAGACCCACCTCATGATCCTGATGCATTCTGAAGCATTCTGCTTATTATTCTTTGATTGTTTGTTCTCCCATTTCTTTTTAGAAGAATCAGTTACCTGCTTTGAGATGTCCTTTTCAGGATTACTCGTTAATTGTGGTTACACAGGTCTAGCTCCCAAGTTATCTCTACCCAGCAAAGCATAGGTCTCTTCGATAATCTTAGGTAGGTCTCACTCCTATTTGCAGGAGTGCATTCCCTCAGGCGTTGGTGTATAGCCACTGCTGCTGCCTCCCCTTTTATGTTAGCTAACATAATCGTTGATACATGGGCAAAATTGCCTATCGATTTCATCCTTAAGTGGAGGGCAGGTTCTGACTCGTACTCATTCTGTGTTTGTTTCACTACTTTCAGTATGACTGCTATTCAGGGGTACCATGAGTTCTGGTCTAAACGGCAGCGAAAACTGTACCTCAAATGGTACAATCCTCTATCGGGGGAGCTTTTCCCATTGGCAAGCAAATTGTTAATATTCTGTGTTTTTCCTGCGGGCCTGTGTGGGGAAACACTGCCTCAAGATGTGCTATTTTCTGTGCTATCCAGAGCAACATTTGCTCCCGTTTGATGGGCATTCTTCCCATAATCGCGTTCAGCGCTTGTGGGCTGATATTTGTCGTAGTCAATTGAGGCTGACCAGCTTGAGCAATCCTCGCAAGTTGAACTGTAAGTGTTCGCATTACGAACTGTGTAAGATTTCTGTATAGTTTCACTGTATCTCTGTAAAGTGTACGTAAGTCTGCTGCTGGCAATGTATCTATCTCTGGATGCGGTGTATAAGCAGCTAGGACTGGCCAGGTCGCTCCTTCTCTGCTGAGCGGACCGAGTCTCACATTTGTTGTGCTAAGGGGTAGGGTGCCTTTAAAACAATTAATATGTTCTTGGTAAGCTAACGTGACTTCTATGTGCTCGTATGGAGAGTTTTCTTCAGGTGTCTCATCTGGAATATAATTATGAAACACATGTGTATGTGCATCTGCGGGCGGGAATCTGACCAAAGAATGGAATACCTCTGTTCTGAATCCCTCGTGTGCCCCAATCATGAAGGTAACCGTTCCACCTATTGATGAGACGCCATAATCTAATAATTTTATAGTAAGTGCATGCCTGCAATTCTCTGAAATGTTAAGAGCATCTTCAAGCACTTCTTTCCCTGTATTCGCAGTGCCGTCCAGGACAGACATTGCAGGCAGAAGGTTTTATGGGGAAGAGAAAAAGGTTATGCATGATGTGGGAAACTATAATTCTTCAAGCATGAACATACCTACAGCCAATGCATAGGATATACCTCCTCAGCTGCGGTGGAGTTTCCCTTCCCACTCCAGATGTCTCTGGTTAGATATGAGTAGTAGTCTCTGAGAAAGCATGACTGAACTACACAGATTTGACCGTTAAATAAGAACCAAACCAACGTTGGCGGCGCCATGTCGTGTAGTACCTACAAATATATGGGGTCTGCGTGTTTAGATAACATAAATTAAGGGATTGGTGTCCAGACTGATTCCAGACACCCCAAAAGGATATTTCAGACTTTAAACCAGCTAGCTCACAGTGCCACCATAAGGCCCCTAACCTTCCCAAGAAGCGAATAGTTTCTGGCAACTATCGAACATGACAACCCTATATCCTTCAGGAATTGTGGAAACAGTACAGGACTTTTCGCTCAGTCAATCGTACTTACTTATTCTCAGAGAGATACACAGAATAAATTATGGGGACGTTTTCAATAAGCATTTATTGAACCAGCGTCCTGCTAGTATAAAACATGTTTGCTGCGACAACCATTAGACAGAAACAGATGTATAAAATTAGAAGCACCAACAGAGTAAATAAAAGGTAGAATTCTACCATGGTGCTAAAACAGTGAATATATGGAGGCATATAGATACATGACAGTAATCAAGACCCAAGGGTACTCCTAAGATGCTAACCCTACCTAAGTGGACCTACGTATACCTAGCATGTATGTTGGTGTAAAGCCAAGAATCCACTAGGAAAGAGCCAACCCTATTACCTGATGGGAGAGAACGAAGGACCCAGTCTTGGTCTTGAGTTGGACACCCCGCAAGGGATGTCAGACTGCTGCATGTTGCAGCTTCTGCAGGCTGGGACCTTGGCGTCTAGTGTCAGCGTGAAGCTTCTCCTCTGTCTATCTAGTGTTGGTATGGGTCTTTTATACCATAAGATAGCCTCGGGGTTCCTTACATAATCTATGTGGTGTAAGTATGATTTTGCAAATGAACCTAGAACAATGCCTGTGAGTATGCAAAGTCTTTCACCCTAGGATGAAAATGACCATGACATTTTACACCAAATATGTTCATGCTGTTACATGTGTCATGTGCAGGGACTTTTCTAAGAATTCTCATGCATAATAAATTAGGCTAGTTTCCAAGAAACCGATCGACATTTATTCAGCACATACCTAGGTAAATGGTCAGTGCTAGAACCGATATGCAGAGCAAGGTAGCACAAATGTAGGTAAAAGATTATGTAGCTACATAGGCCTAGATTAGGGTATATTGGGGTACATAACACCACCACTCCTTTCTTCTATAGAACTCCGGGACGCCCATGGGATAGGAGGCAGACTGCAGAAGCCCCCGGCGGGGCTCCCACATTTGGCCCCATCCAGGACTAAATAGCCTGCTGCCAGTAGGGCCCCTGGAATTGATCACCATCACCTTGCGACTACCCTGTTTGGTGGAGGGGCGAAGTTAGGGCCTTTTCCTGCTTTGCTACGAGGCCCTTCCTTGACTGTGCCGCAAGTCGAAAAAAAGATTGCGGCTCCTTGGCTGACTCTCCCGGTGTTGCAGGCGACCAGACCATTGCTTACTAGAACAGCTTTCCATAACACCTTAGTAACTTTTAACGGATCAGAGAACTGACTTTAACCCTTCCTTACTTTCCAGGGTGTTTTAACTTTAACTCACATACCTTCCTTAATTATAACATTCTTTGATCCTCTCTTGAGATCAAACATCTCCTTATATTTCTGATGTTTGCCCAAAATGCTTTTCCTTACCTTATCCACTGAGACAGTGGTGTCCAAACCCTGCAACAACCATTCAGGGTTACACTTGGTCCTAGCCCCCCTTCCTCTCATAACTCCAAAAGGAGACACTTCCAAAGCCTCATGGGTAGTGGTCCCATACATCCACAGAGTCTTAAAAATCTGTGCTTCCCAATTACCTCCACTCTTGGTAGTAAGTTGAATGGCATTCTTCAGCACCCTGTTAAATCTCTCAATCATGCCATTGGCACTGGGATTGTACAAAGATGTAGTCGTATGCTTGACTCCTGTCTTACCAAAATACTCCAAGGCCGGGTCTGGTGGCTTAGTGGACTAATGCACCCACTGTAGGGGCCTGTGTTTGATCTCATGGACACAGGTTCAAATCCTGACAGGTCCACTCAGCCATCCATCCTTCTGAGGTCGATAAAAATGAGTATCGTTGAGTTGGGTAACAATAAACATCTGTTATTCAGTACCAAGATGCCTACGGGTGAATGTGCGCTTTGCAAATACACATGTTATGTTACATTAGTGTAAGCGGGTTCGAAGGAGGACGCTAGAACGTGGGCTGCTGTATAGAATGAGTTTTATTGTCGTATACAGGGTAGGTATGTAGGAGTTAAGCAAGTCCGGTTTCCTGGCGGGACGGTCGTCTGATCTCCGAGGTCCAAGTCTTGCTCGTCGGGGGGGGGCGGGGTTTACAGCTGGCTGGAGGAGCTCCGGTGCCGGTGCCCAAAAGGAAAAGAGAAGACTATCGTTAGTCTCAGGCCTCGTTCGGGCACAATCGTGAAGGAGGGGAAGTGAGGGAATACACACACCAGTGCAACAGTGACCCAGTCCACGTCTCGTGTGGGGGGGGTGTTTTGTGAGGAGGGGGGATTTACACACTATGTACACGGCGGCGAGTGGTGGCGTCTAGAGCCGCCCTCCCTTCTCCCGCCTCCCGACCCAGCCCGAGAAACGATCCCGTACCTGGGATAGCCACACTCTCCCTTGAGCGTGGCTCGGCGGAGCGTAGTTGCGGAGACCTCCTTGCTCCGGCTTTCCTTCCTCTGAATCGTTTCTGCTCCTTGCTGGTTCCTCCGTTCTCCCGTCGTCTGGCCGTCGCGCTCTTCCACCTTGGCTCTCACTCTCTCGACTTCCTCCGGTGTCATCACACACCCGGCTCCTTGTCTCCAGGATATTTATTGGCTGCGGGCTGCCTAGGTCAGCACAGAGGGCGGTAGTAACTGGGAGGGTTTCCCAGTTAAAGCAACAGGCGTCCTCCTGGGAAGGTCCGGTGTCGGATGCAGCCCACGGATCGTCCTGGGGAGTACAAATCACAGGCTTTGTCATGTCGTGGTGTGCCCACCAGTCTCCCTCAACGCGGGGTTGTTCCCCGTGTTCCCCGTGACACTCCTCCACCACTGGATTCTCCCGCTCGGGGAGAAGACATGTCCGAGACAGGTAGTCTGCACTGCCGTTCTCCGACCCTTTACGGTGTTTCAATGAGAAGGAAAAGGGCTGTAGGGCAAGGAACCACCTGAGGACCCTAGGGTTGTTAGAGATGTTATGGCTCATCCACTGTAGGGGTGCATGGTCAGTATACAATGTAAAGTGTCGCCCCTCCAGGTAGTACCGCAACTTGTCGACTGCCCATCGAATTGCGAGGCACTCCCGTTCTATCGTGGGGTATTTGGTTTCCCGAGGAAAGAGCTTCCTACTAATGAACAGAATGGGGTGCTCTACGTTATCATCAAGCACTTGGGATAGCACCGCCCCCAACCCGTGATTGGAGGCATCCGTATGTAATATGAAAGGCTTGGAGAAGTCCGGGGAAGACAACACGGGGCTCGAGGTTATGATGGTTTTTAGGTCCTGAAAGGCGTTCGTCATTTCCTCGGTAGGTTCTTTGAAGATTCGGGGACTCACGTTTTTCTGAAGGGTGTTTGTCAGTGGGGAGGCCAGATCGGAGAAGTTCGGTATGAATCGTCTATAATACCCGATTAGGCCCAAGAATGCTCTCATGTCTCGTTTTGTAGAAGGGAATGGTGTGTCGGTAATGGCTTTTATCTTCTCCGTCTGGGGAGCAATGAGACCGTGCCCCAAGACGTAACCCAAATAGTTCACTTTCTGGAAGGCAACCCTAGATTTCTTTGCATTCACGTGGAGACCTGCGTTATGTAGAGCCAGAAGAAGAGTATGCAGGTGTTGGAGGTGCGTGGGCCAATCCGGGCTGAAGATGACGATATCGTCTAAATAGGCTGACGAGAAATCTTGGTGGTCCTTCAACACCTCATTCATCAGGCGTTGAAAGGTGGCCGGGGCACCATGTAGTCCGAAGGGCAGGACCGTAAACTCGAAGAGGCCGTCCGGTGTTGAGAACGCCGTCTTTTTCTGGTCTTCTTTCCTCAACGGCACCTGCCAGTAGCCCTTTGTCAGATCTAGCGTGGTGATATATTGGGCTTCTCCCAGCTTCTCTATCAGTTCGTCGATGCGAGGCATAGGGTAGGCATCAAAGGAGGAGATGTCGTTGAGAGCACGAAAGTCCATACAAAACCGTATGCTTCCATCGGGCTTAGGCACCATCACTATTGGTGAGGACCAGTCGCTTCTGGACGGGCGTATCACTCCTAGCCTTAACATATCCTGTACCTCTTGCCGTATCGCTGCTCTTCTGGCTGCTGGTATGCGATACGGTCTTTGTTTGATGATTCTCCCCGGAGGGGTGTCTATTCGATGTTCTGCCAAGTGCGTTCTCCCCGGGGCATTGGAGAACAGCGAGGCGTGAGTATGTAACGTCTTCAGCAGTTCCTCGGTCTTTTCTGGGCCTATGTCAGGGTTGATCACTAGGTGCTGCAACGTGTTAGGTTCCTTCGGCGGAGTGGGTACCGTGAGGTTCGTATTCTTGGGTGGGGGTCCGATCCATTTTTTTAATAAGTTGATGTGAAACACTTGTGTTCGTTTTGGGGTGATCTGTAGCCTATAAGTAGTCTTTCCAATGGTTGCTACTACTCGGTATGGTCCCTTCCATTCCTTCAGGAACTTTTGTGAGGATGTAGGTAGCATCACCAAGGCCCAGTCGTTTATTGCAAGGGTCCTCCATCTTTTCCCTCGATTGTAATATCTAGCCTGTTGTTCTTGTCGTTTCTCCAGATTTGAGTAGGCTAGGTCGCGGAGTTTCCCTAGCTTAGAGTGTAATTCCCGGGTGTACTCTAACATCTCTCGGGTGCTTTCTATGTCTTCTTTCTCCCATGCGTCCTTCGTCATCTCCATGAGACTCCTGGGTCTTCGTCCGTACAATAACTCAAAGGATGAGCAGCCTAGACTGCTCTGTACCTGGCTCCTTATAACGAACAGGGCTAACGGTAATATCTGGTCCCGTTCTTTGCCCTCTACGTGTAACATCTTTTTGAGGGTAGCTTTCAAGGTTCCATTATAGCGTTCCACCAACCCGTCAGTTTGCGGGTGGTACACGGAGGTTTTGATCTGGCGAACATCAAGGAGTTTGCAAACTTCCTTCATCAGGCGAGAGACAAACGGCGTGCCCTGGTCAGTCAATATCTCTTTCGGAAAGCCGACTCTTGAGAAGAGCTCCACGAATCGGTCGGCTATGTTCCGGGTGGTGGGGGCTCCTAAGGGGAATGCCTCCGGAAAGCGTGTAGCATAGTCGACCACTACTAGCACATAGGTATGGCCTCGTTTTGTACGAGGTAGAGGACCTATGAGGTCCATCCCCACTCTTTCGAACGGGGAGCCTATCACGGGAAGGGGTTGAAGTGGCACGGCTGGGGGTCTCTGTGTGTTCCTCGTCTGGCATACTGTGCAGGATTGACAGTGGTCTTTGGTGTCCTTGTAGATGCCAGGCCAATAGAAGTGTCGGAGTATGTTTTGTGTGGTCTTCTCCGTTCCTGTATGTCCTGCCGTGAGGTGTGAATGTGCGAAAAAGAGGATCTGTTCTCTAAAGGATTGGGGCACTATGAGCTGGTGTGGTTCGGAGGGAGCACCCTGTCTGTAGAGTAGGTCGTTTTTAATGAGAAACCGGGGATATACTACAGGGTCTACTCCTATAGATCTGTGTGCCTGTTCCCATGCGTTTAGGAGTGTGGCATCGTTGGCCTGGGCGAATCGAAAGCTACGATTCAGGAGCCAGGGTTCTGCCGTTATTAGGGCTGGGGCTGGGATGTTCTCCCTCCGGATAGGGTGTTCTTCCCCCCCTTCCGTCTGAGACAGGGCCATGCGGAACATATCTTGGAATTGGGGATTATCGGTCCCTATGATTAGCTCCTCGGGAAGATTGTCAAGGACTCCTACTCGTATTTTGCTCCTATCCCCAGAGGGTTGTACCACGGGCACATCAGCCACTGGATAAGGCTTAACGTCCCCATGGACACACCGAATGTGTACAAAAGCATCCGGTATAACCTGTTCAGGAGCCACCCACAACCCCTGAATAACGGACTGCCTACATCCCGAGTCCAGCAGTGCGTGTAAGGATGAGCCATTTACCTGCATCTGAACGTGAAAAGCGGACCCCATTTCTGCTGTGTAGAGGATGGACTTGGGTATATATCCCACCTCCATGGGTTCGTCTACGGGTCGTTTCTTTGGACAGGCCCGGGCGATGTGACCCCACTCCCCACAGTCAAAGCATTGGGGTCCCCTCGGGACGGGAACCTCATATCTCGTGGCACGACCTTTTGGGGGTTCAGGCATCTTTGGTTTCTTCTCGATCCGTGTGGGGATGTTGCGCATTTTCTCCAGGTCCCCGACGTATCCCTTTGGCTGTGCCCTGGAGAAGGTAGTGGCCATTTCTACGGCTTGTTCCGCCGTCAGGTGGGTATGTTGTTTAAGCCACCTCTGTGTGTGATAGGGCAGGGCCTCTAAGTACTGCTCAAGGTATATCTTTTCCATTATTTCCTCTTTGGTACTGGTACTGGGACTAAGCCATTTGTCCGCTGCCATTTTCAGTCGGAAATAAAGGGTTTTTGGATTGTCCCCAGGTGCTCCTTTCTCCTTGCGGAAGCGAACCCGATAGGCTTCCGCGTCAAGGCCCAGGTGATCCAGAATGAGGGCTTTAATAGAGCCATACGGGGCATCACCGGTGGCATTGGCCACCTGATATGCGGCTTGAGCCTCTCCTGTCAGCAGGGGTGCCAGGAAGAACGGCCACTTCTCCACCGGCCAGCTACAGGCCCTAGCGACCCTTTCGAAGTTCGTAAAAAACGCATCCGGATCATCTCCCTGGACATATTTTTGTAAGGAGATTCCGGCAGGGGTGTTGTGGCGTCCGTCACTCCCGGCGCCCACCACGGGGTTGGTTACGGCTCTCTGTAACCCCTCCAACTGGGACGCTATCGTGTTCTTGAAGACCTCCCGGTCTGCACTCGCAGACGTCATCTGGCGTTCTACTGCCCATTCCAGCTTCTCCTGTCCCTTGATCAAATGCTGTATCAGCGCATCCATCTTGACGTACAGATGGGTCCTCTATGCCCGCATTCTCCACCAGTGTAAGCGGGTTCGAAGGAGGACGCTAGAACGTGGGCTGCTGTATAGAATGAGTTTTATTGTCGTATACAGGGTAGGTATGTAGGAGTTAAGCAAGTCCGGTTTCCTGGCGGGACGGTCGTCTGATCTCCGAGGTCCAAGTCTTGCTCGTCGGGGGGGGGCGGGGTTTACAGCTGGCTGGAGGAGCTCCGGTGCCGGTGCCCAAAAGGAAAAGAGAAGACTATCGTTAGTCTCAGGCCTCGTTCGGGCACAATCGTGAAGGAGGGGAAGTGAGGGAATACACACACCAGTGCAACAGTGACCCAGTCCACGTCTCGTGTGGGGGGGGTGTTTTGTGAGGAGGGGGGATTTACACACTATGTACACGGCGGCGAGTGGTGGCGTCTAGAGCCGCCCTCCCTTCTCCCGCCTCCCGACCCAGCCCGAGAAACGATCCCGTACCTGGGATAGCCACACTCTCCCTTGAGCGTGGCTCGGCGGAGCGTAGTTGCGGAGACCTCCTTGCTCCGGCTTTCCTTCCTCTGAATCGTTTCTGCTCCTTGCTGGTTCCTCCGTTCTCCCGTCGTCTGGCCGTCGCGCTCTTCCACCTTGGCTCTCACTCTCTCGACTTCCTCCGGTGTCGTCACACACCCGGCTCCTTGTCTCCAGGATATTTATTGGCTGCGGGCTGCCTAGGTCAGCACAGAGGGCGGTAGTAACTGGGAGGGTTTCCCAGTTAAAGCAACAGGCGTCCTCCTGGGAAGGTCCGGTGTCGGATGCAGCCCACGGATCGTCCTGGGGAGTACAAATCACAGGCTTTGTCATGTCGTGGTGTGCCCACCAGTCTCCCTCAACGCGGGGTTGTTCCCCGTGTTCCCCGTGACAATTAGCCAACTTGGACACAAACTGTACCCAATTATCGCTAATTATCTGCACATAAACTTCAGTACTTCCTCTGAAATCCATTTTTTTCACCACCTTGATCACAGGCCACCTTGAGAACACATCAATTAGTGCAATAATGTACTTGCACGAGAACCAATGGTCTCATTATGTCTATAGCCACTGTGTGCCAAGGTGTTTTAGAAATGATGGGTTCACACATTTTCGGTCATAAAGTCTTGAGAGATTTATCTGAGTTAGCACACCACACAACTCCTTACCATTTTCTCAGCACACACTTCAACACCAGGCCACCTGTACCATCTTTTAATGCTTTGCTTGGTTTTCACAATGCCTCCATGACCCTCATGACACAATTTAACAATTCTGGATTATAAAGAATTTGGAGGGATAACTCTTTCTCCTCTATAAACACTCTTTTAATCAAATGCTTTCTGGTTAACAATGTTCCACATATATAATGAGTTGCTGTAAGGTGGTATCCAAGGAACGTAGGGCTAGATGTAGGTAAAAGCATGTTTGCGATTCCTTAATAGCGATTTTTAGGGAATCACTATTAAGGAATCGCAAAATGCTATGTAGGTAGGAATCGCAATATTTTTTGCGATTCCTTAATATTCCTTAATTGTGAATCGCAAATTGCGATTCTCAATTAAGGAATACCTTCCCATTCATTCCTATGGGCCAAGAGGCCCATAGGAATGAATAGGAATTGCTCCCGCAATGTGCTAGTCACCAAGAGGCACTTGCAAATTGCGGGAGCAATTTCAGGGTGCCAGGGTTCCAAAAGGACACCCTGTTGCACCCCTGAAATGTGCATGTGTGGCGCACATACATGCCCTAAGGGCATGAATGTGTGCCACATGGCACTTAAAAAAAGCAAAAAAGTGCTTTTTTAAAGGAAATCGCTAATTACCACCAACTTGAAGTTGGTGGCAATTAGCTATTCCTTAAGGCTAAAGTGCACTTTCTTTTGTGCTACTTACATTGCATTTAAGGAATCGCAATTTGCGATTCCTTCAATGCAAGAGCAAAATAAGGAATCGCAATTTTGCGATTCCTTATTTTGTTAGTAGGTTTCAACTTACCTACATTGCTCGCTGCCAAATAGCGAGCGCTAACGCTGAAATTCTGCGAATTTCAGCATTAGCGCTCGCTATTTGGCCACCTACATCTGGCCCATAATTTCCTCCACTCTTCTTTGTTAAACAATGTCATATCTTGGTCATGGACTAGTCCAATATGAAAGTCACCCTAATCACTTTCCTGACACTCCTGCATTTCAGTAGGCATACGTGATAGGAAGTCAGACAAAACATTTTTCTTTCCTGGCACGTATTCAACTGTATAGATGAAATCCTGAAGCCTCATAGACATCCTTGCTATTCTGTCTGATGCTTTAAATAGGCCCTTAGTGGTGAAAAACTTTACTAAGTGTCTGTGATCAGAGAGAACTTTGCAATGTCTATCCCAAATAAAAGATCTAAAATGCTCCAAAGCCCAGGCACAGGCTAGGGTCTCTTTTTCTATTACAGAAAAATTCTCTTTGCAGGAGCCAAAGCACGAGAAGCATGCGCAATAACATTTTCCTCTCCCTTCAAATTTATCTATAGGAGTACACCTTTGTTGCTGGCATCAACCGTTACAACGTTCTCCAACTCAGGGTCACAGCTTCTCAAAGCGGGGGCTTCCTTAATGGCTTTTCTGTCTTCAAATTCTAGATTGCAAGCATCTATCCATAGAATTTTCACTTTATTCTTGAACAATTGTCTTATTTTTTTATTTTATTTTTTGTATTTTTTTTTTGTCCTCATATGCCACCAAGGTTCTATATGCGCAATCAATCGGCTTACAAGCAATATGCTGTCACAGTTCATACCAACTGGGAGGGATAGTTATGGAACCGGGGCCTCATCCCACAGCAATCGGGCTTGACATACCAACGATCGCCATGTCATAACCTCAGAAGTTCAGCCAGGGTGCTACCCAGGTGCCAAAAAAAAAGGAATCAAAACACCGCTTATACAAAGCAGTGGGATAGATGGCTTAATCATTGGACCTGGGGAAAAAAAAAAAAAAAAAAAAGAAAAAAAAAACCCAGAGTCTCACTGGTCCCATTTAAGAAGGTGCCAAAATGATCTTTTATCTGGATTCCCAGCTCTAGCCAAATCCAACTTGGAAACATGCAGGACAGAGGCATACCAATCATTGATAGAAGGAGGTAAAGGGTCCTTCCACTTTCTGCATATCTCCCTTCTAGCCAGAAGTATAGCGAAAAATACTAGCTTCTTCGCCGAGCTGGAGACTCCCTCTAAGATTCCGAAAATCACCAACTGGGGATGTACAGTTATTTTGGAGTCTATTGAAGACGACAAGATCTTACAGATGGCTTCCCAAAACTGAGACAGAAGGGGGCATTCATAAAACATGTGGACGTCAGAGGCAGCTAGGAGTCCACATCTAGCACACACCACCATATTCCCTTGAGTAAATTTAGAAAGTCGAAGGGGGGAATAGTATGCTCTATGGATAGTAAAGATGTGGTTCCTACGCAACCACGCCGGTTTCACCACATCCCACAGCAGTCTACAAGATGATCTCCATAACTCTTGCAAATCAGTATTACTGATGTCAGCCTCCCAGAGTTCATGTGGAAGCTTAAATGCTCCGTCCATCTCATCCAGAATCAAATTATACCAGGACGAGATCTCCTTCTTAGCAGGAGGTCTATCAATTAGCAAAGTTATAAGGGTACTATATCCACCTAATGGGAATTTATTTTTTCGAGAGGGCTGAGCAGAATAGAAGCGAGACCAGCTGGACATCTGCAGATATTTTAGCCTAGCTAATCCAGGGCCAATCTTACTACTCAGACACTCCCAAGAGAGTAATTCCCCCTCAACAAATAGATCACCCCAGACCTCCACCCCTGCCTCTCTAATAGGTATTGCAAGTGAGTCTCCCAACCAGGGTGGATTATCGGGGAGATCCCATAAGGGAGTTCTACTGCTATAGTACCCAATTTTAATGGATTTTGAAACCTGGGCCCAAGTCCTTGCCATTCCCAATAGAATTTTCAATTTAATTTTTTTTAAAGAACTTGGGATCTCCGAATTTCAGTAGGAACCCAGACTGGCTAACCCCCTCTCCCCTAAGCAGAGTGGTGTATAGAGTTCCCACTCCATACTCTAATGGTTTTTTTAACAACACCCTTGCATGAGATAACTGGAACGCCCAGGCATAGACCTGGATGTCCGGGGCGGCCAGCCCCCCCTTTTCCCTGCGCCTCCTTAACTTTTTACACGAAATTCTTGGAAGCTGTTTATTCCAGATAAAGGTGTTAATCTCGGCCTGAAAAGTTTTAATAGGGCTTGGATCAAAATATGGAGGGATAGTGTTGAAAAGAAAAGAGATCTTTGGCAAGACAGCCATCTTAACCAAGTTAGCCCTTCCTAATAAAGACAAAGGGAGATGGGACCAAGACTGAAGCAACTTACTGCAATCCTTGGCTACCTTGGAAAAATTCATATTTACAATCTGATCTATATTTTCCACAATATCGAGACCCAGGTATCTCAATTTATTGCCTGGCTGAATACCCGAGATACAAAAGCTCTTATCCATACCCCAGGTCAGCATCTCGGTTTTAGAAGCGTTGATCTCGTATCGGGACACTGCCCCAAACTCCGAGGCTAGCTTCACTATTTCCGGGAGAGCCGTACGGGCATCAGAGGTGAAAATAAGGATATCATCAGCGTACAGGGCCACTTTCCTTTCCCAACCCCTGTACGCGAACGCCTTGATGTCGACATTGTCCCTTAAATTTTGAGCGAACGGTTCAACGTATAGGTCAAAAAGAAGTGGGGAGAGGGGGCAGCCCTGTCGCGTTCCTCTCGAGATGTTGAAGGGGTCAGACAGGATGCCATTAATCAGAACATAGGCACTTGGGTTCTGATACAATAGACTGATTGTCCGGCGAAACCCTGCTCCCACGTTGAACTTCACCAAGGCCTCCGACAGATACAACCAGTTAACTCTGTCGAAGGCCTTGGTGGCATCCAAGGTAAGAACCGCCAGGGGGAGGGACTCCAGAACTGCCAAATCGATAGCCCCTATTAAATCAAAAGTTAATTCATATAACTGTCGCCCCCTGACAAACCCTTTCTGATCCGGGTGTAAGATATTGGGGGCAACAAGAGCTAATCTATTGGCCAGAATTGAAGCAAATATTTTATAGTCGACATTTAGTATGGAGATTGGCCTATAGGAACCACATGCAGTAGACGGTTTCCCTGGTTTTAAGATTACCGTAATAGACGCACTGTCCCATGATATCGGGGGCCGACCACCATCCAACAAAATATCACTAAACAGTAATACCAAGAAGGAGACAAGTTCCTGCTCCAGGACTTTATAAATTTCAGCCGGCAGGCCGTCTGTACCGGACGCCTTCCCCTTCTTGGCATTATGTATAGCCTTAATCACTTCCTCCTCCGAGATTGCACTATCCAGCCTCTCACTTTGTTCATCAGAAAGTGCTGGAAGTGTGATCTTACTGAGCCAATCTTTAATTCTAACTGGACTGATGTTCTTATCCTCACAGTAGATATTTTGGAAAAATTCTCTGAAGGCGGTTCTAATATCTTCATCCCGGGACAGTGGGGAGCCATTGACATTAATCACCTCGATATTATTACGGACTTGGTCTGTTTTGGCTTTCCAAGCCAATAGCTTCCCTGCTCCTTCTCCATACTGAAAATGTGCGAGCTTACTGGCCTCCCATCTATCTTGAATCCACTGATTCAAGACAGAAGCGAGGTGGCCCTTTAAAGAAATTAATCTTCCAGACAAAATAGAGCGATCCTCTGATGTAATGGAATCAGCGTCTAGGTCAGACTGAATCTTAACAATGTTTGCTTCCACTGATGTCACTGCCTCTTTGTATTGCCTCCTCCTATAAGCCATTTTATTTGTAATAAGGCCTCTGACAAAAGCTTTAAGGGAGTCCCACACCACTCCGCTGCTTGCCGTTCCTACATTTGTTGTTAAAAAGTGACTCACCTCAGACTGGAAAAATAAAAACATCGTCTGGGTGAGAAAGTAGGGAGCGATCAAAGGACCAACTTCTAGCCGGCAAACTTAGCATCGGAATAAGCTCCATGGTTACTGCAGAGTGGTCTGATAGATGTAACGGGAGGTATTTAACATCTTTAACAGAATCTACTAATGTATGGCTGACTAATACAAAGTCTATTCTGGATTGGTGGCGATATTTTTGATTCCTATAGGAGATACCCAGCTGTTCACCTGCCCTCAACCTCCAAATATCCACATAGCCATATTGCTTCATTTCATTAAGCAAAAAGGATCTAGATTTTGATGGAATTCTAGATCGACTATTATGCGATTTATCAAGAGTGGGGTCTAGGACGATATTAAAATCCCCTGCAAAAATTACAGGCTCTGGGAAGGACAACAGGTGAGAAAAAATTACCTCCAAAGATGATGGATCGTCCTGGTTAGGGCCATAATACCCCACAATAGTGACCTGGCTGCCCAAAATAGACAGGGAGGCAATAACCCATCTACCCGCTGGGTCAACTTTAAAATCTAACACTTTAGCCCTAAGTTGTTTTTTAAAGATAAGTGAAACCCCTCTACAGATCAAAGACTGGGAAGTAGAAATTGAGAAGTCTATCCACTTATTCTCCTTAACTAACGTATCCATTTCGTCTTGAACCAGATGCGTCTCTTGCAAGATAATGACCTGTGCCTCTGAATCTCGAAGGTATTGAAGTATTTTCCTGGCCCTAGGTTTAGTACGCAGGCCATTTACGTTCCAAGATATTATCTTTAAGTTAGCCATTTGACTTTAACGCCTCTCAACCTCACCCAGAGACATAAGACATCGCCCGTATGACCTAACCTAATATCTGATAGTTGCATATCTGAAATTATCCTACACCCAGCTGAATACCATAGCGCACAAGGTTGGCACATGAGGAATTTTATAAAACATTTTACCCCGTGACCCCTGTGTCCCCCCACACCCCCCTCCCCCCCATGGAGAAGCCTTGGTGTATCTAACCGGAACAAATCCAGTAGATAGCACCCCATCTCAAGCTCCCGTGACCCTCCCCGACGCTGAACCAAGTTTCCCTCCAAAATGAATCTAATTGCACACATGTTCTAACAGAATCTGTAAATGCTGGTACGTGAAAGTGAGAGATTATGGATGCAACAAGGATCAACAGGGAGAAAACAGACTAGAATTTCTACCCTTCACCGAAAGTATATTTTTTTTCCTTACACCATTTTTTTTATTTTGATATTTCATCATTCCTTTTTTTTTTCCTTTCCCCTGTCTCCCCCATCCCCCTTCTCTCCATGATAGATGTGCTGTAGCCAAAACTACTTCTACTAATACCAAAAAAAAAAAAAACTAACTTCAGTACCTATAAAACTATTAATAACTTTTAACACTCAGGAGCCCATTTTTTTCCTTTTTTTTTCCCCTTTTTATCTTTTTCTTTTCCTTGGTCTGAAATTTTACAAAAGGTACATACTCAGCCAGCTGCCTTATTGCCCAACTCCAAAAGGAGCTCGTCAGCGGCTTGCACTGACCTGATGTTAATCATCTTATTGTTGAACATAACCTTCAGGGCAGCAGAGAACACCAGCTGAGCCGTTGCCCCCAATTTTCTAAATGCCTCCAGCCGCTTACCAAACTCCCACTGCTTCTCTAACGTGACCCTAGAAAGGTCCGATCTAATGAGGAAAGTAAATCCCTTTCCAAGGAGGGATTTTTGTTTCAGGGCTAAGTTGAGGATCTGTTCTTTGAGTGCATAGGTATGGAAGTTAACCAAGATTTTGCGAGGTTTAACTCTTTGTTGATTCCTCCTGAACGGATCTCTATGGACCCTCTGTATATCGATGCTGAGATCCTCTAAGGATTTATCAAGACATAACGACTCCTTTAGCAATTGTACCACAAAATTTTTAACGTCAGAACCCTCGGAACCTTCTGGTACATTAAGTATAAGTATATTGGCTCTCCTGGCATTAGTTTCCAGCAATTCCATCCTATCAAGTAGTGCCTGATCCTCTTTTCGCAGATTAACAATGTCTTCCTTGGCTTTGTCCAAATGAATAGTCATCACAGCAACCGTCTCTTCTAGCTTCCCCGTCCTAGATGTTAACCCATCGATCTTTTTATCTAAAGACTCGCAATAGCTCCGAATGTCTGCCTGATTAGCAGAAGACTCCTCAAATCCTTTTTTAATGTCGCGGGATAGGGTTGAGAACATTGCCAGTATAGAAACCGCAGAGATTGCGCCCCCGGTATCTGGATCCACTGGGGCTACCAGATTAAGAGAAGCAATAGCAGAATCGCATGCCCCCCCTCCTTCTCTTGCAATACCATGACTTCCCTCCCCCGGAAACTGAGGCTCGAAAGTCCTGACCGCCTCACTGGTCTCTAAATCTGACTGAACCGATTCCACCTGAGGCGAAACACACTCAGAAGCGGGCTTAGGACCAGGGTCTTCACCCGAAGGGGCACAAGAGGCAGAGACAGAGTCCGCGGCTGGAACTTCCATGACACCTAGAGCGCTCGAGACGGGCAAGCCATTAACGCCAGAGTCCATTACTGTCAAGGGAGAAGATATGCCCTGAGCCTCCGACAAACGGAGCACCTGTGGTACAGCTTTAAAGTATGAGCGCAGGGACGGGGCTATCTTAGAGCTAGAATCAGGTGCCACGCTTGAGTCTCTTTTATATTTAGCTTTACCCCTAACCCCGTTTGATCTTGTACACTTAGATTTTACTTCCACAGACAGATAGGAAGAGGCTTTCTTACCTTCATGGGAAGAAGGTCCGCTGTGTATCAAATCGTTCAGGTTTACCTGAGGGGTAGGAGCAGGCTTCTTCCACTGTGCCTTAATGGACTCCTTGCCTCTTCTACCTGAGCTTCTACTTTTGGATGACTGGTGATGTGGCTGCTGTAGCGACTGTGGACACTTCTTAGCTACCTCCTCCAGGATCCCCTCCCCACCCTCCTCGCCGCTTTCCACGATCTTTGCGCCCTCAGGGCCCTCAGGGCTCTCAACACCTCCTTCACCCTCCACCACGCCTCGGGAAGTATGCTTGAGCTTCTGAGCCTGGGAGGAAATACTACAAGCAGCTAGAGTCAAACAGCGAGCCTTTCTTCCCCTACGCAGCTCCAGGGCGGCTATGGACCACAATCCTAGCCTTAGAACAGCCGGTAATATAATTTGATTGGGGTGAGTGTCACCTGCTGCATCCGCTACACCGCCGCCACCTCTACCGCTAAACTCGCTGCCTTTGGTCATGGAAAGGGAAAGCAGCCCGCATACACTGAGCCGAGCCGAGCCCATAATTTCCTCCACTCTTCTTTGTTAAATAATGTCATATCTTGGTCATGGACTAGTCCAATATGAAAGTCACCCTAATCACTTTCCTGACACTCCTGCATTTCAGTAGGCATACGTGATTGGAAGTCAGACAAAACATTTTTCTTTCCTGGCACGTATTCAACTGTATAGATGAAATCCTGAAGCCTCATAGACATCCTTGCTATTCTGTCTGATGCTTTAAATAGGCCCTTAGTGGTCAAAAACTTTACTAAGTGTCTGTGATCAGAGAGAACTTTGCAATGTCTATCCCAAATAAAAGATCTAAAATGCTCCAAAGCCCAGGCACAAGCTAGGGTCTCTTTTTCTATTACAGAAAAATTCTCTTTGCAGGAGCCAAAGCACGAGAAGCATGCGCAATAACATTTTCCTCTCCCTTCAAATTTATCTATAGGAGTACACCTTTGTTGCTGGCATCAACCGTTACAACGTTCTCCAACTCAGGGTCACAGCTTCTCAAAGCGGGGGCTTCCTTAATGGCTTTTCTGTCTTCAAATTCTAGATTGCAAGCATCTATCCATAGAATTTTCACTTTATTCTTGAACAATTGTCTTATGTTGAAAACCCTATTAGAAAACCCTCTTACACATTTACCATAGAATTCCACTAGCCCCAGAAAGTATCTTGCTTTGTCCTTACTAGTTGGGTGTGGAGCATTTTGGATGGCCTCAACCAATGATGGCTTGGTAACACCTTCTCTGCACAAAACATGGCCAATGTGTGTCAGTGACTGTACCCCAAACTTGCACTTAGAAAGCTCAACAGTCAGACCACTTCATCCCAAAATACCTAAAACTTCTGCCATAATTTTTTCATGTTCAAGTCTTTCCTTTCCAAACACAAGAAAATCGTACTAAAAGCACCTGACATTCTTATTCAAAAAGTTGGAACATGAGTCTTTGAAAAATGGCAGCAGCGGATGCTAACCTTAAGGGCATCCTTTTGAATTGGATACATCCTATAAGGGTGATAAAATCTGAAAAAGGTTTGCTATCATCACTCAACTGTATTTGGTGATAAGCTGCAAAGAGATCAATAGTTACAAATAAATGGCATCCTTCACCAAAGCTAACACAAGAAGATAATGGACGGAGCCCTGAAACTTTTCAGACCCTCACCCCCAGTCACATATCTGGGTTGAATCCATCATCATTCTTTAGCTCACTTCGCCACACCAGTTCTTACCCAGCCATCTGCAAATCAGTCTTGACCTTGTGCCTCATGGGAACAGTCCAGCCCGAACTGCCAAGCCATGGACAGAAACAAGCATTCTGGGACCGGTTTTGAGGTAACATCCCTCACAGCCAGGTTAGCTTAAATCCAGTGTCAAAGTGAGCAAGGGACCCACGTTTGGGCAAACCCTGACAACTTAGGGCGAACAAAGCAAACACAAGGAGATGATGGACGGAGCGCTGAAACATTTCAGACACTCACCCACAGTCACAGATCTGGGTTGAATCCTTCATCGTTCTTTAGTTCACTTCACAACCCCAGTTCAGACCCAGCCATATCAAATCATTCTTGACCCTGTGCCTCATGGGAACAGGAACTGCACTAAGAAACTAGACTATTTTGCTCAATCAAAAGATCTGAGCCAAGGACTGGAGGAGAGAGGATACCCAAGGAAGCTGATTAGGAGGGCTCGGAAAAGGGCTTGGTACAGCCCACGAGAGAGCCTGCTGACACCGAAACAAAAAACAGAGGAACCCATGAAGAGGATGATCTGTGTCACTACTTTCTCGACTCAAAGTCATGTGATCAAAAAGGTAATCAATAGACATTGGGGCCTCATATCAGAAGACATTGACCAAACTGACCTCCAAATGCACTCATTTACGAAAGCCAAGAGTGTAAAGGACCACATAGTTCGCTCTGTTCTGGAGACTACTGTGGAACCATCAATTCAATCGATGTGGAAGCTACCACCAGCATTAGAGCATTTCAAATGTGGGCATTGTAAGGCATGCGGTACAACGATCCAGACTAAAGTTTTCGAATATAAACATAATGTAATCCATCTCAAATCACTCACGAATTGCAATACCACAAATGTAATTTATGTCATCACATGTCCGTGCGACCTCTTATATGTGGGCCAAACGCAACAGAGGGTGAAGGCGAGGATCCTGCAACATTGCAGCTGGATCAGATGTGGGGTCCAGGGAGCACCCCTCGTCAAACACTTTCGCAATGCCGACCACAGCCCTGATGAACTCCGCTGACTAGTTCTTGAAAAAGCTACTTTGGGTCCTAGGGGTGGCAATATTGAGACAATACTTGATGTAAGAGAATGCAAGTGGATGTCCTTTTTTGATACCATCAATAATGGCTTAAAGGGAGCCATCTACCAAATTTAAGTAGCCTTTGCCCTTACCTGGGACCTGCTTTGGGACAGTTGGGCTGTTGTTCGGACCCGCGCTGTGAGCGCTTGTTGTCTGGTTCGCTGCTCCCTCCCGCCGCCGCTGTTGGAGCATCTAGCGGTTGCTGAGTGGGGGGAGTGGGACCACAATACCCAGAATTCCCGGCTTGCTTCCCACCCCCACACACAGCCACTTCCGCGCCCGGAGGCGCCAAATACGAGCAGGCTCCCTCGGTGGAGCGGGAGCCACCTACCAAATCTAAGTAGCCTTTGCCCTTACCTGGGACCTTCTTTGGGACAGTTGGGCTGTTGTTCGGACCCGCGCTGTGAGCGCTTGTTGTCTGGTTCGCTGCTTCCTCCCGCCGCCGCTGTTGGAGCGTCTAGCGGTTACTGAGTGGGGGGAGCGGGACCACAATACCCAGAATTCCCGGCTTGCTTTCCGCCCCCACACACAGCCACTTCCGCGCCCGGAGGCGCCAAATACGAGCAGGCTCCCTCGGTGGAGCGGGAGCCATCTACCAAATCTAAGTAGCCTTTGCCCTTACCTGGGACCAGCTTTGGGACAGTTGGACTGTTGTTCGGACCCGCGCTGTGAGCGCTTGTGGTCTGGTTCGCTGCTCCCTCCCACCACCGCTGTTGGAGCGTCTAGCGGTTGCTGAGTGGGGGGAGCGGGACCACAATACCCAGAATTCCCGGCTTGCTTCCCGCCCCCACACACAGCCACTTCCGCGCCCGGAGGCGCCAAATTAGAGCAGGCTCCCTCCGCGTCGCGGGACGCGCGCGCGCGGCGCCGGGCTGAGCCCGGGCAAAGGGCGGGCTCTCTTAGGCCCTCAGAGGCCTGAGGAGATTGGGCTGGGACAATCCCTTTTCAATCTGTGGTAATATATTGGCTATTCGCCCTGTAAGGGTGGTGTGGGACATTCTAATTTTATTGTGTGATTTTGATTTTGTCTTTGAAGGGGTGATTGTACTAGTTTCTATCAGCCCTTTAGTATGGCTAAAGCGAAGACCAAAACAGGTATGAGGGGGGTGGGCTTGGGGACTCTTGATGGTTATTTGAAACAGGTAGAAACGGCTGTTGCTAAGGAAATTGATTTAGTTGAGCGGAGATTGTCCTTGGAGCCTATCAGACAAATGGTTTCTCCGTCCTTACCTGTAGCGGAATTTGTCACCACTGATGTCCCATTGGATTGCTCGCACCCCTACATGATTTCAAATGGGTCAGTAGCAGTAGATAGTCTTCCGATTTCCCCTGCCCCCCTACCTGTAATTAGTGTAGCCCCTTCCCCCGTGGCTATATGTACCAGGCAGTTGAGGGCTGGACCACACATGGTAACTAATCGCAGCAAAAATGTTCCGGGGAAAAGGAAGGCTAAGAACATCCCACACGGTAGCCGGCAGCAGGCAAAACAGCCAAGAAATAGTAAGTCCGCTTCTGGGTTGGATCAAAATGGAGTTAATGTCCCCCATATAGACAATGAGGATAGGGGGGAGGGAAGACTTGATTGTATTAATTTAGATACTGAGCACAGCAGTGAGGGAAATATGTTAGATTTTGTTAAGATTTTGGATGTACGACTCAGGTCATTTACTTCGCCCTTAATGGCTAAGCTGGAACGAATAGAGGATCGACTTAACGAAATTGAAAAACATCTTAACACTAAGGACCCAAAGATGGGGCCAAGTACATCGGCAGCTCACTCATTAAGTGTAGCTACAGCCTCAGTTAATAACTTGTTGGACTCTATAATTACATCACACCAACAACCGGTACCCCTAGTGACTTTCCAGGGTGTAGGACCAAGTATTCTACCTTTAGTGCCAAAAGTCACTGAAACTATTCAGGGAGAGAAACAGGGTCCTCGGAGCCCAGCGGGGAGACTAAGTCCCCTGATACAGTCCCCTAAGAGAGAACTATCGTTACATCTACCAGCAGAGGCATGTCCTTACACAATAATACTTGCTAATGTTCCCAAAATTGAGGGTGTTGAAAATGAACATTGGACCTCATTAAAAAATAAGGCCCTCCATTATTTATCCAACAAAACAGTTTTGGGACAACATCTGGATAACAACTTCATGATGATCAGAAGGGTGCCGTGGGTGGGTAAGACTAAGAAAGGCTTAGCAGGCGATTGTGTCGTCATAAGCTTTAGATCCCCCAGGCTGGTTGATGACATATTGAGGCAGGCTGGGTCAGTTAGAATTCAAAATGAGTATGTAAATATACTCCCCTTGGGGTTCTTTTATCCCCCACATAACATCAGGCCAGTGTGCAGTGACCCATTTAAAGGGAGAAGTCCCTATGAATTCACTCTCCCAGTCTTTAATAGATTTGACACTCTTTCTAATTTGGGAGAAAACGAGTGACTAGGGATTCAAGAAGATATTATTATCCCTGTCACCCCGGTTAGAGTTCCTACTGCAGCTACATTGGTAAGAAATGCCCCCCATGTAGACGGCCGTGATCAATGGTCCAGGGGTACATCCGTAAGGCTGGTAACGTGGATTGTTGCTGGTCTTAAAAATAAAATCGATGACCCAGTATGGAGGGAATTTGTTGGTCGGGGTGATATTATAGGATTACAAGAAACCTGGGATACAGGGAATATCCTGACTTTGGATGGTTACTCCAGTTATTTTATTCCGGCGGTTCCATCTAATATGGGGAGGACGAAGGGTGGCTTGGTCACTTTAATTTCAGCTACCATTCCTGGTACCCATATCCAATTAGATACGGGATCACAAAACTGCTTAACAGTACAAATTTCCTTGAGTGGGGTGGGAGATGTCCTAATTATTAATTTTTATAATTCTTACGACAGAGTCACCTCGACTGATCACCTGGACATGTTAAATCTTTTTTTGGTACATTACAAGGAGGTCAATAAAAATGAATGTTTTATTATAGTTATGGGAGACTTCAATATCCATGGCTGTCCGGATAAATGTTTGTCATTAGATCTATTAGGTCCAGCAGAGCAAGGGGAGACTCATTTTGAACATTCTGCACAGGGAGATCTCCTTGAAATAATTCTGGCGGATAATGGTCTGATGCTTCCATCCACGCTGGATGAGGAGATACCTACCTTTAAGGGGAATGGCAGTCACTCAGTTATTGACTGTATCTTTATTAGCTTAGCACTGGGAGATAGGATTTATGGATATTCGCCGGTTTGGTCACATTTCAGTGACCATAATCCAGTGGCCCTCAGTGTTTCGGACCTGATCATAAAGCCTGTGATAGCTAAAAATAGAATGGACAAATCTGATATTCATCCAATAGATCAGGCCTGTAGGATTAGATGGAGTAGAGTCATACCGGGAGACTTTCATACCAATTTAATAAGGAAGGTAGGATCTGAGCTGGACACGTGTTTGAATTTGGAAGCAGGGAATGAGGAGGTTTTAGTGGCTTGTTCAATAATTTGTACCCAGGTCTCAGCAGATCTTAGACGTGCAGGGAAAGCTAAGGATCCGGCTGAGATGGGGTGGTTTGACCATAATTGTTCGTCAGCCAATAAAAAGATGAAGGCCGCCCTGAATTGTAAGCCAGTGAATAGGGCTACTGTGGCCTTTTTAAGGAAAAGCTATAATAAAGTCCTGGAAACAAGAAGACGGAAGATTCGGGAGGATGCCTGGGAAGAATTAGCCTCTGTGGATGTGCTCAGGAACAGCGCCAAATTTTGGGCTGTTGTAAACAAACCCTTTTTCCATGACCATTGCAATGACCAATTAGATTGTGGTATTCAGGAACAGTTGTGGTGCTCTCATTTTAAGTCAGTCTATGAAGGGGAAAACTCTGAGGAGGTGAATATGCCTGCCCCTATTTTTGATCCCTATACTGTAACGGTCACTAAGATTGAGGTGGCAGACGCTATCGGGAAGATGATGAGTAATAAGGCTCCGGGTCCCGATGGCGTTCCAGCTGACCTTTTTAAATCAGATCTCAAGACCTGGTCTACAGTTTTAACAAACGTTTTTAATAGGGTATGTACTGCAGGAATCTGTTATCATACCCATTTTTAAGAAAGGTAATAGAGAGGATCCCAGTTGTTATCGCCCTATCTCTCTCATCGATTCTGCGGTGAAGGTGCTAGGGCGAGTGGTTCTAGGCAAAATTACAGCTTGGCTGGAGGATGCAGATACCCTTTCATGCCTGCAATATGGGTTTAGGAAGGGACGAGGCACTATAGATCAAAGCCTCAACCTTCACCTATTAATTGGAAAATACACTATTGCCAAAAGGGGCACGCTTTATTTAGCCTTTATGGACCTTTCCTCGGCCTTTGACCGAGTGAATAGGTCCAAACTTTGGGGATTGCTCCTTAAGCTTGGCATTGATAAAAAATATTGTGTATTTTCTTGCTGATTTACACAGGGACCTTACAGCCACAGTTAGATATGATCGATTAGGTAACTGTACGGGCAAGATTGGGATCACTAATGGGGTTAGGCAGGGGTGTATTTTAGCCCCCTTGCTTTTTACCCCCAATATTAATGACTTGGGTGCGGTTCTCACGGGGGCGTGCAAAGACATCCCAAGGGCCGGCAAGTATTCCATTCCGGCATTACTTTATGCGGACGATGCCGCTTTAATAGCACGCACAGCAGTGGGGCTGCAATGTCTTTTAAATCTATTTGCCAATTTTATGGAAGCGCTGGATTTAAGTGTGAACTTTTCAAAATCTTATGTAATGATTATGGGTAGCAAGCCCAAAGGATTTAAGACTATGCACTGTGAAGGGAATGTTTTATCCAGGGTTTCTAGATTTCCATATCTGGGGGTCATTTTTGATGATAAGTCCACCTGGTTGCCCCAACTAGTTGCCAAACGTAATGCCTTTGCTAGGTCTATTTTGGCTGTCCTGGACTTTGCCCGTAAGTTAGGGGCAAAGCCTTTACAGGCTGTGTTGAAAATGTATGATGCCAAATGTACCTCAATAGCTATGTATGGAGCTGATCTGTGGGGGCTCAAAAATGTAAAGGAGTTGCAGGTGGCAGAGGATAAGTTCTTGAAATCTATCTTATCCGTTCCCCAGTCAACATCTGGATATATTGTTCACCAAGAGTGCGGGGTAGAATATCTTGTAGACCGTATAGCCCTAGCTCCGCTATTGAAATGGATCTCAATATGGTTAAACCCTGAATTAGAGCTGAATCATGAGATTCTCAGGGATTGTTTAGCCCTTGAGTATGGTAATACCATCCCCTGGTTG
This sequence comes from Triturus cristatus, assembly GCF_964204655.1. NCBI lineage: Eukaryota > Metazoa > Chordata > Amphibia > Caudata > Salamandridae > Triturus > Triturus cristatus. Next base: position 320,176,118 of record NC_140582.1, read on the forward strand.
AACTATATTAAAAAATTAACTATAGAAATGGGTCGTCCAGAATTGTTTGATCATCCAAATAATTTATTGAAGAGGGATGTGAAATGGGTGAAAGACACATATAAGCAGTTGGCATATCTAGCAAGAGAAGAAAAGGAATTATGTAAACCAACAGTAAGGGCTCACCAGTTGCTAATTACCTCCAGTGGTTTAGAACCCTACTTGGGAATTGTCAACAATATGAATCATCGTTATTTGTTAGATTGAATAAATTTCACCTTCTGCTTACCGAACGACCAGGGTGGACGAAAGAGACGGATTTGGAGATCTGTTCCTGTGATAGCTTCTCTATTAAAGACACTGTGCACTTTATTTTCTTTTGTAAACATTTTGGCCCCATTCGCAAAAAGTTCATTATTCCTCTGATCCAAGATAAAGGCTTTAGACAAGTTAAACATGCTCTTTTGTACTTGCAGCTGTTGCATAATTCCTGGGTGGTTTTTAATATAGCAATTTTTTTGGCAATAGCAATGAGATTGAGGAAAAAGATTAATTGGCAATAGTGTACAAAGTGTACATAGTGGGAAATTTATGAAATTTTGACCGAGCGCTTTGCTTTTTATTTTTTAAACGTGTTTTGTATTGTTATATATATGTATTTATATTGTATGGTTTGTAAAAATTTGTATAATTGTCTTGTCATATTTTAAATAGCGGTCTTGACTTCGATGTACTATGTACCATACTTTTATGGTTTTTGTTATGAACCGAATAAAGTACTCTGACTGACTGACTGACTGACTGGCTTAAATGAATCGGAAGTCAGCCATGCCCAACTAGCGTGTCTGTCACATAAATGACTGCAACTAGCCCTGCATGTTTAGACAAGCACTTTACCACTAGTGTCAGCAGGCTACTGACGAACAGGGTTGCCATTTACACCGAACTCCCCTCATGACGATGTAGATAAATATTAATAAACATTGAAACCAGCACAACTTGCTATTCAGACAGATGTCGTAACATCATTGTAGATTGTACTCTTTACTAGGATGTAATTTTTGGTAGGACTGCTATTACATAATTGCATTCAAGACAGGATGGACATGCACCTTCTTTCCTGTTACTTGTATATTAACATTTGGCCTTAATTGTTTAACCCAATCTTAAGAACGTTTTACCATACTTATGTGCCATGCAACACATGTAAATTCACTCTTAAGATGTAACTTTTGTTATGACTAACAGTTTAGAATTACATTTAATACAGGATGTATATATATATATATTTTCCTTTCTGATACATGTGTATGAACATTCGCGGATGGAATGTGTAATGTCTAGGCCCAATTTGTATATACATGATTTTACATTTACGTCAGCCATGATCCATAGTGACTACCTGAATGGATATCTATCCTATTTGTCCCCTTATAAATACAGACACCCTACTTTATGACCCCATTCCATTGTCATGAGGTTGCTTGGACTACATTTGTGTCCTGTGCTTTCACTGAAAATGCCTAACGGTGTTTCTTTAACTACGTCAGCCTTGCTCTAGGGCAGAGGTCTTCAAACTTTTGGATGCCGAGACCCCCCTGTCAACATTTTGAGGCGTAAGGACCCCCTCCTGACAAAAATGTCTAAACCTGTTGACTTAATTGCGTGGGATGAAAATGTAAATGAGGTTATGTGATGCCGCGTATTTTGGGATAGCATTGCTTCATTATTTTGATATTTGTTACACACAGTAACGCTGAGGAAAGATTTCACCCAATCAGTACCCATTTATAACCAAAATACAGCAATTATCATCAGAAAGATTTCAAGTCAACCTTTGTGAAGGGCCTTCCACTCTGCAGCAATACGTGCTGCCACATTAGAAGCTCACCTGGCCCTGACCGGAAGAAGCAGGGGTCCCTTAAAACCCTGGCGGTTTTGTGTAGAGTTAAGCCGTTTACCCATGCAGCTTTCCTCTCACCCCCTCCCTTCCATCCCTCTCTCCTCTCCTAACCCCGGATCCCTCTCTCACTTTGCAGGTCATTTTCTTTCACCCCTTTTTACAACGTCTGAACTCTCCCCATTCAACCTCTCACTTCACCTTTAATCACCTCTTGCCATTCTGTCCTTTAACTGCCCTCATCTCTAACAGTCTCTCACATTTATCTCATGGCCTCTCTGGCCCTGTCACCTCCCGTGCCCCTCAGCACTTCTCATTCACCTCGTCTCTTCATTTAAATTTTTGTCTATTTGTATCTTACACCTCTCCAGTCCCCCCATTCCTCTTTCACATCTCCCCTTTGTTCTAACAGAAGCCCTCACCTTTGGATCACACTCACTTCTTGCGTGTCCACACTTCTCTTCGGCAATTCACATTTCTCCTCATCCCTGACCTCATTTTGGGTGCGGATGCAAGTTCAGAATGGGATGAATGAATGTATGATTACTGATGGGCTTGTTTGAGTGAGTTGCATATTGAGTAGTGAGGGGGACAGGTGAGTGAAGTGTCACATGAGTGCAGGATGAGTAGTGTACTCGTGTGACTGCAGGTTGAGGTATAGTGTGAGCAGGACAAGTGTATTTTGAGTGCAGAGTGATCACTGTGAGTGCAAGGTGAGCGGGTGAATGGTGCAAGTGCATGGTGATCAGTGTGAGTGCATTGTGATCACTGTGAGTGCAAGGTGAGCGTGACAATAAAGGGCGAGAATGAGGAATGAGCTGTCTGAATGCAGGGTGCATTCCCAGACCCATGAAGTAACTCAGCATGTTATTGACGGGGGCGTAGACTTTAAGATCTAAGTTAAACTATTGCGGCATTAATCGGGGATCGAGGGTGAAGGGAATAAATAATGTGCTGATCCTGCAACAAACTTCCAGTCCTATGGTTAGGGTTACCAGCAGATTATTTTGATGGCCCAGTCGGTACAAAAAAAAGCAGTCACCTAAAGCGGTATTTTCAGCGCTTATCTGTGCATACTTCCCAGGGCTGGCTTTAGTGCTGGTGGTGCCCTGTGCGACAATGTTTGTTGGTGCCCCCCAAATGACCACCCCCACCACGGATTCTCTCACTAGCACCCTTTAACAGTGACCAAGTCTCCATAACCCCACACTCTCAGATGCATTGAATTAGTTATATAGTGCCACTCATACCAGTGTAGGGTGTCCGAGCACTTTGCATCACACACACATTACACAGAGACAATCAATCATAAGTGTGTAAATCAGTGTATAGGAAATGTTACATAAGCCAAAGGACTAAAAGTATAGGAGTCACATGTCATCCATACTGGTAGGCAGTATAGTTCAAGAGTGCTTGGTGTGGAGAAGCACAAACTCAGAGTCGAAAAAGAAACAGCATAGTTGGGAGTTTCCTTTAATAATAAGAATTGATTTCTAGACAAATTAACCCTTTTTGCAACATTAATCAATGGTCTAATAATGTATTCTTTGTAGTGTGCATGCTGTTCTAGGATGAAAGTTAATAGCTCACTATTCTATATTAGGACTTTAAGTTATAAATTGCAAGTAACAAAAGGATGTCTCTTTTGAAAGCAGTAACCTGCTGATCTCTTCACATCATACACACTCTGTAATCTACTTGGTACACGTTCTTTGCAGCAGGCATATTAACCCTCTGCACTAACTTCACCTAAGTCAAAACCTCAACTATACAAAATTCTGATCTCTCTCCAGGAAGATAATTAATCACACAAGTTATCTTGACATTTATGTGAGGCCTGGTAATTGCCGGGGAAAGAAACGCTGCAGCAGGTGCTTCAAAAGCACAATAAACTTTCACACACGGCGCCCCCAGGAAGCCAACTTTGTATTCCTTTCCATGAAATGCATTCTCACACTACGGCAGTGAATGTAAAATCCAAATGTAAGGAATAGGCACAGTGGGGACCCAGGGGGTACTGGAACCAGCAAAAAAACCTAAGCCTCTGTAACCAGTTTACAAAGGCATGTTAAAATGCAAATGGTCTTTAAAGACCTGTGAAAAAACACGGGGGTGCCGGAGATAGGAATCCAGACACTGCCCAGCTGAGCCCCCAGCAGCTCAAGTTTCACTGCATCAGCCCGGGCTGATGACACAGGACGGGGAAAGTGTGGGGGGGGGGGGGGGGGCTGAAGCCCTTGGGCCTGGGCAGAAGTGTGACTGGGAAGGCGCGACCCCCTTTGCATCACTCCACGGCCCCCCTGGGGGTCGCGCCCCACAGTTTGAAGACCCCTGCTGTAGGGTGACTATCTGAATGGATATCTGTCCTTTTATAAATAGAGATACCCCACTGGACGATCTTATCCCATTGCCATGAGGTAATTTGGACTACATATATGTATGATTAATGCCCTGCCTTTTTCTCTCTAAATGCTTTTCTTTAACATACTTAGGCGTTGCTTCTTTAATTTACTCTGTACACTGTGTTATGCCCTGCATAGTACTTTCATATCTTGCAGTTTAGCAGTCCACCTGCTGCTCAGCCACTATGTGTGTTTGGAGTAGAATGTTGGTAATGCTGTGATGCGTGGAATGTTGGGTGTCTGACTGAGTGAGGTGTGAAAGTTACAGATGGGCTGAGCAGCAGGCAGGCTGCTCCTGGTTGGGTTGCTGTGGCATAGGACCAAGGGCTGACTACTGAGTTATCCTACATCATTACTACCTGTTTATCTGGTCTACCAAGATGATGTACTTACTTACCATCCTGCTGTGCAACTGGAATAAAGGTACTTAAGAACATACATGGCTACCAGTGTCTACTTTCTACCACAGAGCACAACATATTTTGGCGACGAACGACAGTTGGAGACGTTCCTACATGCCTACTTGTCTCTACAGTTGGTCTAGTAACCACAAGATGACATCTGCACAAGTCTACATGATGAGAAGAAGCCACAGGTCTAACTTGCCAAGACAGCATAGAAACGACGCAACTTTAAGCACACTAAAGGCGACCTATGAAGAGACTCAAGAGGTTCCAATGCAACACAAGAGGTCACAAGCAACAAAAGAAAGTGGCACAGCACTCTCCGCAGCCCCATGTGTCCTGTACATCGGACAGCCCCAACAACAGAGTGCTGTACTGTGTGGTTGTGCGTACACCCACAAGTCCTGCATCTGCGAGGAAAGTCTACTGCTTGGAAATTGCTTTCTACATGACTACAAGTCACATGGGTGCAGCACACGTCAAGATTCACATGGACAGCTGTCCTGCGCAAAGTCTGTCTACTACTGGATGTGACAGTTACTTTGGAGGAGCCAGGAAAAGGACCTTAAGTATCCACCATGTGTGTAGCGATCTCTGCAGTTGGGTTCACATATTGATTTGGATTTGTAAACGTGCACTGTGTTGGGCATTCTCAGCGTGGAGAATTCGCATGAAGGACAGCTGAGGATGTGACACGGAGCCACTTTGGCAAGCTTTGGTTATTCCAAGTTTCTCCCTGGCAGTGGCTAATTGTGTGGTGACAAGATGTGGTGCATTCTGGGCGCATCACAGATGCAGTGTCACAGGGAGCAGAGTCGGGTGAGACACATTTTTGTCATTTATTGTTGGTCTATTCTGAGACCTGATGTCTATGGGGACCTTTCAACTGTCATTTTTTAACTTAAAAATGAGGCATGAGTCTTCAGTAGCGCGAGGAGGCTTACCTTCGTGTGGGTCTCTGGCGCTGTTCCTTTATGCAATTATGACGTTCTAGGAAACACCGTGTTTGCCCCTCAACGTTTTGAGAAAGCAAAAGACACACAATTGATGGACGGAATGCAGAACAAATCAAAACATTCACCCCCAGTCAAGAGATCTGGGTTAAATCCATCATTCTTTTGCTCACCATGCCTCCCCAGTTTAGACCTGGCTATATGCAAATCAGTCTTGACCCTGTGCCTCATGGGAACAGTCCAGCCCGAACTGCCAAGCCAGGTCCTCCCTGGACCGGAAACAAGCATCCTAGGACCGGTTTCGAGGTTTCACCCCTCTTCAGCCAGGATAGCTTGATTCCAGTGGCACAGTGAGCCCAGGACTCACGTCTGAGCATACCTGGCACACTTAGGGCGAGAAAGCAAAAGACACACAATTGATGGACAGAATACAGAACAAATCAAAACATTCACCCCCAGTCAAGAGATCTGGGTTAAATCCATCATTCTTTTGCTCACCATGCCACCTCAGTTTAGACCTGGCTATAACGTTTTGAGGCACTAGCGTGCCGTGAGCCACCCGGCATGGCGTGGGATAGCGTGGCGCCATCTTGTGGAGGACAATTGCCATAGTCAATCAATCATCAGCCTCTCAACTTGCCAACCTCTCATTTTGCCAACCACGTTTTATTTTTTTCCTTACGTGCGTGGCGTCTTCAATAAAGTTGTATGGTGCACCTAGGGGTTTTCACGTGATCCCGGTGATCGGCATGAGTATCCAACATAGGAGTGAGGATGCTGTTTTGGATACTGGCGGTGAGTGGAAGTGTGTTTTGCAATTATCTACCATCCGGTGGTTGAATCAGTTTGTTTCCTTGCATTCCCACACATGGACAGTAAGAAAGATTTACATGATGTTGTACTCTTGTTCGGAATTGGCAGAACGCACATGAGAGACTTCAAGGTGTAGCAGTCATTTTACAACAGGAACTGTGACTTGTATTATTGTTATTGTTTGGCATGAAAATGTTCTTAGCTGTCGTCATGATTTTTCGCCATTTTCTGCCCAGTGTTGTGCTGCCATCTACTGCTAAGATGAAATATGACGTCTATGTATTTGAAATGATTTTTTTTGATCCACGTTCTCTTTCCTACATCAAGCATGTTCCGGATGAGAAATTTCTACAGTAGTATCTTTGCCTTGCCAGTTCTATGTATGTAATGTTTAGTATCCATGCTTGAAGGATTTACGCTTAAAAGGTATATGTGCCAGCTTCCACAATTTAGGTTTTGTTTCTCTATGGACGTCTTTGTCTAGTTTATTATAGTGAGTAGCTGTACTACATTATCCCTTATATTAGGGATGGGCTTGGGTTTGGTTCTAGTTCCTTCCCATAAAGCATTAACGCAACCCCTACACAGGGGTGGGTTTGTGGTTATGGTTCTCATAAAGCGTTACAAGCGGCCTCCTCATTGAGGCGGGTTTGTGAGTGTGTTTCCCACTTACAGTGTTCAATATAGTAACCCTTTCACTGGGTTGGTTTTGTTCAAGGGTACGATTTCCATTAATAGTTCTTTGTTTGGTAACCCTTACACGGGGTATGTTTATGGGGTTTCCTCCACTTAATATTGCATGCAACTCTTTCACTGAGTTGGTTTTGGTTTATGGGTACGGTTCCCCTACACAGGGTGTATCTTCATGTTTTATGGTCCCATATACTTAGTTAAAGTCTTAGACCCTTACAGAAGGGTGGACTTTATGGGTCGCATTCCCAAGTGTTTGTACCTCATACGAGGGGTGAAAGATTGGTTTTTAGCTCCATCTTCACAACGTTTGTAAGATTCTTTATGTGATGTAATTTGTTCCCTTGCAGTAGGGATTGCATTTGCAGGGTTTGTTTATTGGGTTTCTGCCAATTTACATTACTTTAGGTCACGGGTCTTTTCCCATTATGTGGCACATAACTCCTACATTGGGTTGGGGTGCATTGGTTGGGTCCCATCTATGCTATACAAGGCCAATCCTACACAGGATGTGCATACATGGGCGTTAGACCCAAATACAGTGGCGGGATGTTTACCTTTTGCCTTATGCAACAACATTTTCTCATTTTGTTTTTGGGAGAGGATGGGTTACTTAACTCAATTTTTCAGTTGTTGTATATTATCCGTTCTCTCTACTTTGAATGGTTCTTTATCTCTCGTGATGTTCTCTTACTTGCACATCCCTGGTTTTGAACCATTCCTTACATTTGTAATTTTGCTATTTTTGCAAAATTAGTCATATGTGCATTATGCAACAGAATGTTTTATAGTTTGGGTCTAGTGTTGCAGGGTTTGTTTCCCCTTTGCTATTCTCTACTTATTGTCTCAATCTATTCTTTTCTTTTTATTTGCTTCTTATTCTTTTGTGATGTTTAACACTTTTATGCATCCCTGAGTTTTGAATCATTTCTTTCAATTGTACTTTTTCTTGTGTATAGTTTCCTCTTTTTGCATTGTTGCTTTTCCCTGGTACCAATGTCACTTTCGTTTTTCATTTTAAAAGAAGGGGGATGTGTTATGCCCTGCATAGTACTTTCATATCTTGCAGTTTACCAGTCCAACTGCTGCTCAGCCACTGTGTGTGTTTGGAGTAGAATGTTGGTAATGCTGTGATGCGTGGAATGTTGGGTGTCTGACTGAGTGAGGTATGACAGTTACAGATGGGCTGAGCAGCAGGCAGGCTGCTCCTGGTGGGGTTGCTGTGGCATAGGATCAAGGGCTGACTACTGGGCTATCCTACATCATTACTACCTGTTTATCTGGTCTACCAAGCTGATGTACTTACTTACCTTCCTGCTGTGCAACTGGAATAAAGGTACTTAAGAACTTACATGGCTACCAGCGTCTACTTTCTACCACAGAGCACAACACACTGGTTCAGGTATTTAGTGAATTAATATTAATATCTTCACCGAGGAACGCATTTGGTATTCTAATATAAATGTTTCACATTTCTCTGCATGTTTACTGGCATTTTGAATAAGGTCCGCTAAGACTTTCTTCCTTGCCGTCTATTGAAAGACTGCCGGTTGGCACGCACGTGTGTTTTTTTCCGGTTCCCGGCAGCTTACTTTAGTAGCGTTGTCCATAACTCCGGTTCCCTCTTCTGAACGGAGACGCGCTACGGAGCAGCGGTAAAGCACTTGTCAGCATAGTTAGATTAGATCGTCCTACAGGCCTTCTCGCTCTTTGTTGACTTTATGCAGATTTGTCTCGACCATCAGTTTGGCGTTAAACGATTGCCCCTCTTTGGTTTGATGGTTAATGTAGTAACTTGTATGTCCCTTTAAGTAGTTTGGAATTTAGAAGTATGGCATGTGATAAGAATGTCTGTATGTAATAGCTTGTACCAGAATGTTAAGAGTCTTTATGAAGCTGACTCTCAGCTGAGCTGCATGCACTTATTGCTTCTTTACTTCAATAAAGCATTTATGGAATAATCCATTTAAGTTGATCACTACACTTAATTTGGCGACGAGCGGGAGCACTCTTGGAGAAAAATGAGCTCTGCACACAATTAGTGATGGATTCAAGATTTTGAGGTCTACATGAATATGAGCGGGACGACGCTGAGCCTTTGGTAATTCATCTACGCTGGTTCCTTGCGTCTACGCTGGAGTGAGCACTCGAGTTTGAAGAAAACGGGAAATTCGATCTACGTTTAGCTTTTGCTAAGTGAAGTAAGTGAATTTGTTTTTAAACAAAGTTGCACCTACCGACTGTTGGAGCCATATTAACGGCGGTTAATATTTTTCAAATGCCGCGCTGTTGACCCGAGACGTCTGAGAACCCAGCATTGTCTGCTCGTTCCCCCGACGACTCGTCACAACGCGAGGGAGCTTACATCAACAAAGAAGAAGGACTGTGTGCTCCTAGGACTGTACGCTTCTACACAATCACGCAAATTCACACGTACGGAGGCCATTTTTTTTTTTGCTATCACTTCTGATTGAAAAGAAGCGTTCCGTGAAGCAGGACAAACCGGACACCTTGGACTAGCCTAAACTCGATAAAACTATCGTCAATAAGGAAGTTCATTGTGTTGGAAGCCTCGCGTTACGGTATTTACTGTTTCTTTCCTATTTTTTTATCCAAGTGCATGCAGCGTTATAATTAGATTTTGCTGAGGTTAAATAGGACAGACACTTTCCGCTTCATTCTTCGTTGGATCCATTAAGTACTGTAATTGTTTTTAAACCATTGTGCTACTGTTCTTTTTGCTATTGCCTATACTTTTGTGAAGACTTATTATTATTGGTTCTTTTTCTATGAATACTCTTGACACTTTTGCTTTCAACCGTCATAACTTTTTCTTTCCACATCAGTCATGCCTAATAATGGTACTGATGCAACATCTTCAAGAACAAAGCTGCAGGGGATACCACCTGTCAAATATGCACATCAATTCGCCTAAAGAATTTTTACCAACACCTGGAGAACCTTTTGTAGCGTGGTTAGACTGGAAGGAATATTTTCTCGATTACATTGCGAACTTAGAGGATGTCAGCGGACTTTTCTCACCGGAGAGGAAAAAAAGGATGTTGTTATATTCTTTAGGTCCTGATGGGTTACACGTTTTTAATGAGTTGCATAAGCATGAGAGAAGTCAGGATGATATGGATGTGTTTAAAAGTGCTATTTTAGATGTAGATGCCCACTTTTCCCCTTCAGTATGTATTGCAGTCACAAGACACACATTCTTTCACAGGAAGCAGGAGAAACATGAAACAATTGAAGAATATGTTTCCGCATTAAAAAAACTAGAAAGTAAGTGTAGATTTGCACAACAACACGACAAGTTAATTTATGACCAAGTGGTCATGTATACCAAGAATAAAAACTTACAGGATAAGCTTTGGATAGAAGGTGAAGGTTGTTTGAAGGACATTATTGCTTTGGTAAAAAAAGCTGAACTCTCGGAACGTTGTGCAAAAGCTACACTTTCTCAAGATAAAAAAGATTCTGAAGGAGTTGTGGGGAAGGTCGTAGAAAAGAAATCATCATATAAAAGTTATAGAGGTGCAAAGATGGAAAGGAGAAAAGGCGATAATTCTGAGCAAAAGAAATATAGTCATTTAATCTGTTACAGATGTGGTAGCTACTCGCACTCTGCAGCATACGAGAAGTGCACGGCTAAATCTGCAAAATGTATGGAATGTGGTTTGATTGGGCATTTCTCTAGGGTTTGCAGACGTAAACCTAAAAAAAAGCCTAAAGGTAAAGTTGCCTGTGTTCAAGATGGGGATGATGATAGTCGCTCAAGTTCTAGTGATGATGATGTGCAGGTTAACTGCGTCCAGAAGAAGAAGGTGGTACTAAATATCACCAGTTGTTCTTCGTCAAAACCCTTGTGTGTGGTCTCTCTTGGAGGCATTACAGTCTAATTAGCTGCAGACTCAGGATCCCCCTTTACTATTGTTTCACAAGATGTATGGAAAAGTCAATTCATCAACAGTATTGGTGTGTGGTTAGAACCAAATGACATTTCTGCTGAGAGTTTCACAGGGGAAAAAATTGAAATGTTGGGTTTTAGAACCTTAATATTTCGTTTCAAGGAGAGACAGTCAGTGGGGAAACTCTATATAGCAAAAGAAGGCCCGTCTGTTCTGGGGTGGAAAGATTAGAAGTTGTTAAACATCATACTTAATCCGAACAGTAAGGAGCAAGTTTTGGTGTCGTATGACAGCGAAGATACCAGAAAGTGGGTGCTACAAGAGTTTCCGGAAGAAGAAGGACTGTGTGCTCCTAGGACTGTACGCTTCTACACAATCACGCAAATTCACACGTACGGAGGCCATTTTTTTTTTTGCTATCACTTCTGATTGAAAAGAAACGTTCCGTGAAGCAGGACAAACCGGACACCTTGGACTAGCCTAAACTCGATAAAACTATCGTCAATAAGGAAGTTCATTGTGTTGGAAGCCTCGCGTTACGGTATTTACTGTTTCTTTCCTATTTTTTTATCCAAGTGCATGCAGCGTTATAATTAGATTTTGCTGAGGTTAAATAGGACAGACACTTTCCGCTTCATTCTTCGTTGGATCCATTAAGTACTGTAATTGTTTTTAAACCATTGTGCTACTGTTCTTTTTGCTATTGCCTATACTTTTGTGAAGACTTATTATTATTGGTTCTTTTTCTATGAATACTCTTGACACTTTTGCTTTCAACCGTCATAACTTTTTCTTTCCACATCAGTCATGCCTAATAATGGTACTGATGCAACATCTTCAAGAACAAAGCTGCAGGGGATACCACCTGTCAAATATGCACATCAATTCGCCTAAAGAATTTTTACCAACACCTGGAGAACCTTTTGTAGCGTGGTTAGACTGGAAGGAATATTTTCTCGATTACATTGCGAACTTAGAGGATGTCAGCGGACTTTTCTCACCGGAGAGGAAAAAAAGGATGTTGTTATATTCTTTAGGTCCTGATGGGTTACACGTTTTTAATGAGTTGCATAAGCATGAGAGAAGTCAGGATGATATGGATGTGTTTAAAAGTGCTATTTTAGATGTAGATGCCCACTTTTCCCCTTCAGTATGTATTGCAGTCACAAGACACACATTCTTTCACAGGAAGCAGGAGAAACATGAAACAATTGAAGAATATGTTTCCGCATTAAAAAAACTAGAAAGTAAGTGTAGATTTGCACAACAACACGACAAGTTAATTTATGACCAAGTGGTCATGTATACCAAGAATAAAAACTTACAGGATAAGCTTTGGATAGAAGGTGAAGGTTGTTTGAAGGACATTATTGCTTTGGTAAAAAAAGCTGAACTCTCGGAACGTTGTGCAAAAGCTACACTTTCTCAAGATAAAAAAGATTCTGAAGGAGTTGTGGGGAAGGTCGTAGAAAAGAAATCATCATATAAAAGTTATAGAGGTGCAAAGATGGAAAGGAGAAAAGGCGATAATTCTGAGCAAAAGAAATATAGTCATTTAATCTGTTACAGATGTGGTAGCTACTCGCACTCTGCAGCATACGAGAAGTGCACGGCTAAATCTGCAAAATGTATGGAATGTGGTTTGATTGGGCATTTCTCTAGGGTTTGCAGACGTAAACCTAAAAAAAAGCCTAAAGGTAAAGTTGCCTGTGTTCAAGATGGGGATGATGATAGTCGCTCAAGTTCTAGTGATGATGATGTGCAGGTTAACTGCGTCCAGAAGAAGAAGGTGGTACTAAATATCACCAGTTGTTCTTCGTCAAAACCCTTGTGTGTGGTCTCTCTTGGAGGCATTACAGTCTAATTAGCTGCAGACTCAGGATCCCCCTTTACTATTGTTTCACAAGATGTATGGAAAAGTCAATTCATCAACAGTATTGGTGTGTGGTTAGAACCAAATGACATTTCTGCTGAGAGTTTCACAGGGGAAAAAATTGAAATGTTGGGTTTTAGAACCTTAATATTTCGTTTCAAGGAGAGACAGTCAGTGGGGAAACTCTATATAGCAAAAGAAGGCCCGTCTGTTCTGGGGTGGAAAGATTAGAAGTTGTTAAACATCATACTTAATCCGAACAGTAAGGAGCAAGTTTTGGTGTCGTATGACAGCGAAGATACCAGAAAGTGGGTGCTACAAGAGTTTCCGGAAGTTTTTGCTAACAGGATGGGAAAACCAAGGGTTTCACTCATCAGATTCGTCTAAAAGAAGGGGCTGTTCCAAAAATACATAAAGCAAGAAATATTCCCTTTATAGTTAGGGAGGAAGTTAAAGGGGAATTGGAAAAAATGTTGAGTGATAACGTAATTGAACCTGTGGAAGCTGCCAAATGGGTTTCTCCATTGGTTGTTGCCCGAAAATCCAATGGAAAGACCCATTTATGTGTGGACTTAAGATATCTGAATAACAATATTTTGATTGACCAGTTTCCCCTTCCCAGAATTGACGAAATGTTATCCTTGACACGAAATGCTAAATGGTTCTCCACGTTGGACCTTTCTGCCGCATATCACCAAGTTATGTTAGACAAAGGGAGCAGACAGTTTACCACGTTTTGTACACCATTTGGTTGTTACAGATTTAAATGAATGCCTTTTGGGTTGGCATCAGCCGCTGCTGTATTTCAAAGGCTGATGTTGAACTTATTCGGTCACATTCGTGAGGTCGTATTCTTTCAGGATGACATTTTGATAATGGGAAAGGACAGATTACAGCATGATGCCATCCTTAAAGAGGTTTTAACCATACTTTAAGAAAATGGGTTGAGTGCTGAAGGTAGCAAATGGAAATTTGCTGAAAAATCTGTTACATATTTGGGTCATGAAATTGGTGGAACAGGAATTAAACCTAAAAGCAATTTGGTGGAAGCCATCGTCAGTGCCCCTTCACCCAAATCAAAGGACGAACTTAGATCTTTCCTTGGTTTAGCAGAATTTTATTCGAAGTTTGTTAACAACTTCTCACAGAAAACTTATGATATGCAGTTACTAATGAAGAACAAAGCTACCTTTGTATGGAGTGACGCTTGTCAAAGGTCATTTGATAGTATCAAGGAAGCTATTGCTGGTGCCCCTACATTACAAGGATTTGATCCTCTCGCAAACACATTTGTCACTACTGACGCAAGTGGCACTGGTTTGGGGGGTGTTCTGTCCCAAATATCTGAGCAGGGCAGAGAGGTTGTCATAGGCTAGCCTTTGCGTCACGTTCTCTTTCCCCCACTGAAGAGAAATATTCAGTGATAGAACGAGAAACGTTGGCTTGCGTGTGGGCCATGGAGCATTTTAGGAAATTTATATGGGGGAAGAAGTTTATTTTACGCTCGGATCATAAACCATTGACTAAACTGCTCACTACTGAGGGTCTTTCAAGAGCCTCGGCAAGAATTGCCAGAATGTCAATGAGACTTCAAGATTTTGTGTACGAAGTGCAATATGTCCCTGGAGCAAACTATTTTATTGCCGATTTTCTCAGTAGACTGTCTTTACCGATGAAGGAAATTGACCCCGATCCCTGGTGTGATTTTTGTGTTGCTGGAGTGTTTACCGACACTACTGGGTTACGTAAGAGTGATTGGGAAGAAGAATGTAAGAAGGATGATGTTTTGTTGAATATCACAAACGGGTGGTCTAACGAGTGCAAACTCAATTTGGAGTTAAGAGCATTCTGGGAGGTACGTAACGAATTGGGTATAGATGGTGAATTTATTTGTAGAGGAGAAAAAATTGTACCGCCTAAAGGTATGCGGGCAAGGATTGTTTCGATTGGTCATGAGGGATATCCAGGTGTATCTCATACTAAGAGAAACATTAAGGCATTGTATTGGTGGCCAAGAATTGATTTAGACATCGAAAGATTTGTACGTGCTTGCGTAAGTTGTGAAGGTTCAAAGCACAAAAGACTCAACCCTCCTATGTCGTCACTTGCTTGTCCCAATTTACCATGGGAAAATGTCGCCTTAGGTATCATGGGACCCATGGTTTGGCAAGATGGCGTTACCAAGTATATTTTAGTATTGGTTGAAATTTTTTCAAGGTGGCTTGAGGTTGATGTCGTCATGAAGGTAGACACTGAGAGTGTTATTGCTTTCTTGGAGAAATGTTTTTGAAGAGAGGGTTTTCCGGTGTCCATATTAACTGACAATGGAGTACAATTTAAATCAGATTTGATGAAAAAGTTCATGGATAATACTGGAAATGAACAGAAATGTACTGCCTTCTATCCTCCCAGGGATAATTCTGTTGTTGAGAGAGTTAATAGAGTATTGAAAGGTGTTTGCAGTTGGCAAAAAAAGGTAACAAGAATTGGGATGATGAACTCAGTAAGTTGATATGGTCATACAGAGTAACTGTCCACGATACAGTTGGGGAAAGCCCTTTTGGATTAATGCGTGGAAGGTTTCCTTTTTGTAGGATTAATCCCGCATGGATGGGTAGAAGCAAAAAGTATGACTGGGATTGTGAACAGGTGAAGAAATCCATCATCAACTCGCAATGTAAAAATAAACTCTATTTTGCCAAACATGGAACTAAGGAAGTCTGCATAAAGGTGGGACAATGTGTTAGAGTTAAGTGTGGAAAAAAGGTTGGCAAGTTACAGCCTAAGTTTTCTGATCTTAGGATTGTGACTAAAGTCATGCGAAACACAGTTGAGCTGGATGATGGTAGTATCCATCATGAGTTGCATTTCCATGTCAGATGGTTCTAGTGTTAGAAATAAGACTTGTACGACGGAAAGGAGGAAAGATTATTGGTGGTTGGATGTTTTACCTTCTGTTGAAAGGGGGAATGATGTGACTAAGGATTCTGATTTTACGGATCCTGGTTCCTTTTCTGGAATTCAGGATGCTACGCCTCAGTTGTTGGATTTTGGGCCACAGGACAGGTGTAGTACATCTACGCTAGAGAATGGAGTGAGTATTGAAGTTCCCCAGGAGAAGTGCAATAGGGGTGAGTTGGGGATTGATTCCGAAAGGTTTGAATCCGATGATCAGGTGAAAGTAGGAGAATCTGGTTTGCATAAGGGAACTTTGGTTGAAGAGGGAGCTTTGGTTGAAGAGAACAATGCGAAGAATAAATCCAGCAAGTGTGGGAGACGTATAGTAACTCCTAAGAAGTTTCAGGAGTTTGTTCGTTTTTAAATATCTTTTTTTTTTCTTCTTCTTTTCATCATTATTATTATTATTATTATTATTCTTGTTTCGTTAAGAAGGGAGATGTGTAGTGACTTGTATGTCCCTTTAAGTAGTTTGGAATTTAGAAGTATGGCATTTGATAAGAATGTCTGTATGTAATAGCTTGTACCAGAATGTTAAGAGTCGTTATGAAGCTGACTCTCAGCTGAGCTGCATGCACTTATTACCTCTTTACGTCAATAAAGCATTTATGGAATAATCCATTTAAGTGTGATTTTACACTTAACCATTAGACTGTTAGCGCATTAGTGCGTATGTCTGCAGTTGGGTGGAAAGGATATTCGTTTTTCTGTATAAATGACTCTTTGTTATCTGGTCTCTGAGCAGCTGTATTCTTCACCTAACGCTTGTAAGCTCCACAAGCTGTACATTCGCAACTTAGTCCAGCGCTCATCGCTTGCTGGGAATAGGCATTAATTGTTTATGTGTAACTTGTTTACCTTTATGACCACCACTATTTTAGTCTTCCTAGCAATACAGCTCATTCTCTGCACACGTAATTGCTCCGTGCACAGTTTTAGATGTTGGCTCATATTTACTGTTTGGTATGATTTTTAATTCACTTTGTTGTCATTCATTATTCCAAAGCCCCGCCTTTTAACCCTAGGGCAAGTGGCTTTTCCATTTCTTGTTAGTATGTAGCCCTTTCTCTACACCATAGGCGCACCCATATATACTGCGTTCTAATATGCTTTCTTTCCTTTTCATGTTTAGAACCAGGACAGACGCCATGACCCTAGGTTATTTGCATTTATTCCGATGTTTGTTTGTTTTCGAAAATGCTCCCGTGGCATTGAGTAGAACTGCTATTCATTAACCCTTTTGCCCCCCCCCCTTTTGGTTTAGAGATTCTAATTGAAGGAGCTTCATTGCCCACTTTTGTGATTTCTAGGCCTGCTGAGTTGTACACCCGACTTTGCACTGACTTTCAGAGATTAAGATCATCGTGTAAGTAGTGTCTCTTGGCCCAATTAATTGTTGATGCTGGGTCCTAGATTTCTTACTGAACCTGCTCATTTTTTCTGCAGGCTGTTTTGATTCTCGCCCGCCACACTGGAGCCTACGCGCCCATCTTTCTTACGTCCAGGCCCACGGGGTCTTTTCTAGGGTAAAGTAGCGGACTTATAGCCGGGACCCTCATTTTATTTCCCTTTTCTGCAAACACATTTCTGAATGTTCTCTCATCTTTTTCCCAGGTTCCAACCCGTCCCCTTTTTCACCACCACTGTCCTGAGGAAGACCCCGTCATAAGGGACTCATTTACCTACAATCCTATAGGGGTTGAAACGTCGACTTTTGATACAATAGCCAGTCTTGACAACAGGGATGTATCACTCTGTTTTTGATATGTGAACATGTCTTTTAGTGAATTAGGACACTGTTTGAATAATTTGGCTGATTTATAGGCCATTGTGTTGTCTAATCAATATACTGTATGAATCACACTTGTATATATTCACTCCCTCATCCCCACCCTAATCACAACACGCCCGCCCCCCTCCCTCTCCCCTCCTGGGGCACTGTTATTAACACTGTGCTAACAAACGTATAAATGATTAGGACCCCAGTGTGATTAAATAACACTGTGCACTGAGTTCAATACGTCTTTTTATATTTCTCTTTGGTTAATATGGTTTATTTCTTATGTACATGAAACTAACCACTGGGACCACTGTTCATATGTACTCATGGGAACAGTCCAGCCCGAACTGCCAAACCAGGTCTTCCCTGGACCGGAAACAAGCATCCTGGGACCGGTTCCGGGGTAACACCCCTTCACCAAGGCCAACATTTCCTAAATTTTGGGGAGTGGAAATGTGTCAACCACAGTATTTATATTCAAATGGTGCAAGTCTATGCACAATCTGAATTTCCTGTTGCTCGGTTTTGCTACCACAAACGGAGAAATCCACTCCGAGGACTCAATGAGCTCAATTACATTGTCACGGTTTCTAAGATTATATTTTCTATCAGAGGGCTCATGTTGAGGAGACCCACCCCATGATCCTGATGTATTCTGCTTATTATTCTTTGATTGTGTGTTGTCCCATTTCTTTTTAGAAGAATCAGGTACCTGCTTTGAGTTGTCCTTTTCAGGATTACTCGTTAATTGTGGTTACACAGGTCTAGCTCCCAAGTTATCTCTACACAGCAAAGCATAGGTCTCTTCGATAATCTTAGGTAGGTCTCACTCCTGTTTGCAGGAGTGCATTCCCTCAGGCGTTGGTGTATAGCCTTCTGTTGCCTCCCCTTTTATGTTAGCTAACATAATCGTTGATACATGGGCAAAATTGCCTATCGATTTCATCCCTAATTCGAAGCAGGTTCTGCCCCGTACTCATTCTGTGTTTGTTTCACTACTTCTATTATGACTGCTATTCAGGGGGTACCATGAGTTCTGGTCTAAACGACATCGAAAACTGTACCCCAAGTGGTACAATCCTCTATCGGGGAGCTTTTCCCATTGTCAAGCAAATTGTTAATATTCTGTGTTTTTCCTGCGGGCCTGTGTGGGGCAACACTGTTTCAAGATGGGCTATTTTCTGTGCTATCCAGAGCAACATTTGCTCCCGTTTGATGGGAATTCTTCCCATAATCGTGTTCAGCGCTTGTGGGCTGATGTTTGTCGTAGCCAATTGAGGCTGACCAGCTTGAGCAATCCTCGCAAGTTGAATTGTAAGTGTTCGCATTACGAACTGTGTAAGATTTCTGTATAGTTTCACTATATCTCTGTAAAGTGTACGTAAGTCTGCTGCTGGCAATGTATCTATCTCTGGATGCGGTGTATAGGCAGCTAGGATTGGCCAGGTCGCTCCTTCTCTGCTGAGCGGACCGAGTCTCACATTTGTTGTGCTATGGGGTAGGGTGCCTTTAAAACAATTAATATGTTCTTGGTAAGTTAACGGGACCTCTATGTGCTCGTATGGAGAGTATTCTTCAGGTGTCTCATCTAGAATATAAGTATGAAACACATGTGTATGTGCATCTGCGGGCGGGAATCTGACCAAAGAATGGAATACCTCTGTTCTGAATCCCTCGTGTGCCCCTATCATGAAGGTAACCGTTCCACCTATTGATGAGACGCCATAATCTAATAATTTCATAGTAAGTGCATGCCTGCAATTCTCTGAAATGTTAAGAGCATCTTCAAGCTCTTCTTCCCCTGTATTCGCAGTGCCGTCCAGGACAGACATTGCAGGCGGAAGGTTGTATGGGGAAGAGAAAAAGGTTATGCACGATGTGGGAAACTATAATTCTTCATGCTTGAACAAACCTACAGCCAATGCATAGGATATGCCTCCTCAGCTGCGGTGGAGTTTCCCTTTCCACTCCAGACGTCTCTGGTTAGATATGAGTAGTAGTCTCTGAGAAAGCATGACTGAACTACACAGATTTGACCGTTAAATAAGAACCAAACCAACGTTGGCGGCGCCATGTCGTGTAGTACCTACAAATATATGGGGTCTGCCGCGTGTTTAGATAACATAAACTAAGGGATTGGTGTCAAGACTGATTCCAGACACCCCAAAAGGATATGTCAGCCTTTAAACCTGCTAACTCACAGTGCCACCATAAGCCCCCTAACCTTCCCAAGAAGCGAGTAGTTTCTGGCAACTATCGAACATGACAACCCTTTATCCTTCAGGGATTGTGGAAACAGTAGAGTACTTTTCGCTTAGTCAATCGTACTTACTTATTCTCAGAGAGATACACAGAATAAATTATGGGGACGTTTTCAATAAGCATCTATTGAACCAGCGTCCTGCTAGTATAAAACATGTTTGCTGCGACAACCATTAGACAGAAACAGATGTATAACATTAGAAGCAACAACAGAGTACATAAAAGGTAGAATTCTACCATGGTGCTAAAACAGTGAGTATATGCAGGCATATAGATACATGACAGGAATCAAGACCCAAGGTTACTCCTAATATGCAATCCCTACCTAAGTGGACCTACGTGTACCTAGCATGTATGTTGGTGTAAAGCCAAGAATCCACTAGGAAAGAGCCAACCCCATTACCTAATGGGAGAGAACAAAGGACCCTATCTTGGTCTTGAGTTGGACATCCCGCAAGGGATGTCAGACTGTTGTGTGTTGTAGCTTCTGCAGGCTGGGACCTCGGCATCTAGTGTCAGCGTGAAGCTTCTCCTCTGTCTATCTAGTTTTGATATGGGTCTTTTATACCATAAGGATAGCCTCTGGGTTCCTTACATGATCTATGTGGTGTAAGTATGATTTTGCAAATGAACCTAGAACAATGCCTGTGATTATGCAAAGTCTTTCACCCTAGGATGAAAATGACCATGACATTTTACACCGAATATGTTCATGCTGTTACATGTGTCATGTGCAGGGACTTTTCTAAGAATCCTCATGCATAATAAATTAGGCTAGTTTCCAAGAAACCGATTGACATTTATTCAGCACATACGTAGGTAAAAGGTCAGTGCTAGAACCGTTATGCAAAGCAAGGTAGCACAAATGTAGGTAAAAGTTTGTGTAGCTACCTAGGCCTAGATTAGGGCATATTGGGGTACAGAACACCACCACTCCTTTCTTCAATAGAATTCCGGGACGCACATGGGATAGGAGGCAGACTGCAGAAGCCCCCGGCGGGGCTCCCACATTCTGCCCTATCCAGGACTAAATAGCCTGCTGCCAGTGGGGCCCCTGGAGTTGATCACCATCACCTTGCGACTATCCTGTTTGGTGGAGGTGCGAAGTTAGGGCCTTTTCCTGCTTTGCTACGAGGCCCTTCCTTGGCTGTGCCGCAAGTCGAAGAAAAGATTGCGGCTCCTTGGGTGACTCTCCTGGTGTTGCAGGCGACCAGACTCTAATCCGGGGGAAGCCGTGGGGGCCTTGCCAGTTGGGGTTTCACACCTTACCATTGCTCACTAGAACAGCTTTCTGTAACACCTTAGTAACTTTTAATGGATCAGAGAACTGACTTTAACCCTTCCTTACTTTCCAGGGTGTTTTAACTTGAACCCACATACCGCTTGTTGCTAAATTTTAAAGATGGTCCACACAGTATCACAGTAAACAAGATTTATTCTTAGTTGAAACACCAGAGTACAGAGCGGATCCAGGGCACAGCCTTTCTTGCTCCTTTCCTCCAGCGTCTGCCGGTCCTAGCTACAACTGAATCTAGAACACGAGAACACGAAAAAGGCATGCACAGAAAAGGCTCAATACAAATAATAATAATATACATGGCATCAAGGAATGAGCAACGGCGATATACGTGACATAAAGGGATGAGCTTGTGCAAACTAGTGCATTATGTATATATTAATATAACACACCAGACCCAAGGGCTTGCCCAGTTACCACATGTACATGGTCCCTTTAGCGTCCGCCCCAGCCCCGGAGCATGCAAATGAATACATCACATGGAGCTCTGGATTGTACGTCTTTATTCCTCAGCATAAAATCTCACTCTATTCTCTAATTACGTCATAACCGTTAATAACCACACCATAGCACCTCCCAACTAGTGACGTACTCCCTCTATTGAGTCTGCCCAGAACCACAAGGATCCTAGCACACATAGTCTCATGACACTACATCTCTCTCTTTGTGTTAGATAAAAAAAAGAGCCATTAGGATTTTAAAAACTGATACATCACAGAAAATAGTTTTAAGTGTAAGCAGATAGCTATCTGCTGTCAATTTAATACGTAAGGGAAAAGGTATGAAGTTTTAACTTTTATTGACGCTGCTTATATTCCAATTTTTTAAAATATTATATGATGCTTAAGTATGTACATGCATCTTTTGCACTTGTACTTTAATAATTCCTGCCTTGAACTCATATCTCCTATATGATAGCAAACCACATAAGAGTTTTAGAATTTAAATGTATGCTTTATTTTTTGTTAAACAATTTTATTAGTTTTAAACAAGAACCACCAGCAGCAGTCAAATACAGTACATCACAATAATCAGTTGGTATCACCATGTACATACACTGTATGTACATGGTAATACCAACATATTGCACATATTTCAAGGAGATACGTTCAATCTATCTGCCCCAGCCACTTACCCCAAACCCTAAGGTATTTAGCTGGACACCCCCTAGCCTCAAACAACGTTTTCTCCTGTGCCGCGCACCAGTCCATGCCTCTGCACTATTTCGATATGCCGGGGGGTTCAAGATCTATCCAACTAGCCGCAATTTCTCGCTTGGCCACCACTGTTGCAGTGGTCAGAAATTGTTTATCTGCACGGGAGCCATCTAGGCCATCCGTAATACCCAGGAGCATATGTAAGGGGTTGTGCGGGACCTCCCAGCCCAGGACCTCTGTAAGTTCTTTCTCTATGGAATCCCAATAGCGTGTGATGACAGGGGAGGCCCATACCATATGGAAGAAGTCTGCTTGGTCATGATTGCACCGTGTACAAGATGAAGATGACTTTATACCTGCTCTAAAGAGGCATTTGGGCGTAAAGTAGGTGGCGGGTAGATAGTATAGTTGGACCAGACAGAGCTTTGCAGAGGTGGTGACTGTCTTGGGTGCCATTAGAGCGTCTCTCCAGGCTTCCTCCTCGAGAGGCCCTACCCATTGCTCCCATAGGTGTCGGAGTCAGTCTAGCGTGTTTGGAGTGTTGTTATTGAGAGAGTGTAGATACGAGAGACACCCCCCTTTCCCAGGTTGCCCATCATAGTCTGAGCCTCGGGGCACTATATTCCGGAAGGGATGTGCCTCGAGGTACGTGAGTGTAAAGGGCGTGGTGTAACTGCAAATACTTCTAAAATTGCGAGGAGTGCAGGGAATAATGGATTGCAGATCTTGGATGGTGCACATATGGTCACCCGTCCACATGTACCCAAGTTGCGAGATACCAATAAGGTCCCATTGTCGGAATCCCACAGGGCACTGACCTCTCGAAGCCAGGTCCCATGCCAAAGTGGAGTTTATTGGGTCAGTTTGTTCGTACATTGGGTGTGGTGCAAGGAGGCTCGCCAGGCTAGGAGAACTGCCTGCGTCACCGTTGGCATCGTCCTGGGGATAGTGGCACCATACATCATCGCCTGGACCCTGGGTAAGTCCAGATCGCCCAGTTCCAATCTGAACGCTGGGTCTGACCAGCCACCATTAAACCAGTCATGCAACGTGAGCAAACGGGTCGCCAAATATTATAGGTAGAGATTAGTCATGCCCATGCCAGCATCAAAGGACAGGATCCAGCACTGGGATAGAGCTAAGCGAGGTCTCTGCCCGCCCCAGAGGAATTTAATAGTCAGGCTGTCAAGCTCCTTAAACCATGTTCGCGGGAATTGAAAAGGGGTGTTTTGGATCATGTAGAGTAATCGGGGGGAGCATCATAATTTTAAAGAGGGCGACCCTTCCCAGAGGGTTAAGCGGGAGCGTTTGCCATTTATGGAGATCAGCACAAACTTTCTTCACCAGTGGGGTGAGGTTAAGCGACCAGGCGAGGTCAGGGAGCAGGGCCAACCAGATTACCAGGTATTTGAAAGACTGTCTTCTGATTGGAATTGTGGATTGCCAATCAAAGCAGTCTCTTGAGAGATGAAGGGGAACCAGGACGGACTTGCTGGAATTTAGCTTCAGCTCGGAGACTTGTACAAAGAGATGTAAGGTCCGGGACAGCGAGGACCAGATTGGGCTGGTTCAGTTAAGAAAAGCAAGACATCATTAGCATATAATGTGATTTTGTCCTCCACAGCATTTGGCCATCTCCAGCCTTGAATACGATAGTCAGATCACACCAGGCCCGCCAAGGGCTCCATTACTAGGACAAACAGTAGCGGCGAGAGGGGGCAACCCTGTCTCGTCCCCCTTTCAATAGGGAATAGCTCAAAGAGTGACCTGTTAACTAAGACTCGTGCTTGTGGTCGAGAGTATAATATCTTGACCAAGTTTCGTAAGTTCTGGCCCATACGCATTTCAGTTAGGACATCGTCCAAATATCCCCAGTATACAGAATCGAATGCTTTCTCAAAGTCAAGAAGGAGCAATAAATAAGGGGTTAATGAGTGGTGGTGCGCTAGAGATACGTGGAGATGCCTAAGGCAGTGTCTAGTTCCATGGGAAGGCATGCATCCACACTGGCCGGGGTGGACCAATGTGGAAAGATACGGTTTCAGCCAAAGGGCGAGAATCGAAACGAAAATTTTGACCTCCATGTTTATGAGGGAGATGGGGCGATATTCGACGATGTGTGGCGAGGGAGGAAGTGTTTTCGGGATTACCACAATAGTGGCGGCGTCCGTTTCAGTTAGAAACAAGCCGTTTTCAGTCGCTTCAACATAGACTTCCAACAAATGTGGGACAAGTATTTTTCGATAGGCGGCGTAATACTCCTGAGGAAGACCGTCGGGACCCGGGGTTTTGCCCGGGGAAGAGCGCGATATAACATCATTGATCTCCTCCAGAGTGACAAGAAGTTCTAGGTCTAGTGCGTCAGCTTGGCTTAAGCGAGGGGGTTGGATATGTGTTTGAGAGATTAAACTTGAAAGAGAGAGCTCAGAGTCTCGAATAGGGCTTGGAGTAATAGGCAGCGGAGGTCTGGGCTATCGCCGAAGGGGTGCAGTGAGTGGTACCCTCTACGTCTATTATCTCTGGGATAATACGATGGGCCATGGGGTACGTGGCCAAGTGGTGTAGGAGTTTCCCGTTTTTATCCCCCCATCCATACACCCTGGCCACTAAATGTATGCTTTTATCTATAAATTGAGAAATCTGCTATCTATTTTAAGGCAAAATTTTATCCATTAAGACTGCTGTGGGCGGAATGAGGGAATGGTTACTTTTTGATTGTAACTATTAAGGGCCCGATTCGGATCTCGCTCAGAAGAGCTCCTAACGGCATCTGTCATCAGCGAGTCCGAGTCACGAGTGCGATTTCTGACCGACTTGTCCCGCCGTACGAGTGAGCGTGTACGATGTTAATATTGCCTCGCACTCCGAGTGAACCTTACCCATCAGCGAACCCCTCCGGACGACTACAACATGGCCGACTCATGCAGCGCAGTGGGTCCGATTTCTTACCGACCAAGTACGACTTGGAACCTCTGACTCGGTCACATGCATGTATGGTTCGGGGGGCACCGACACCTCCCCATGACAGGGGGCACCCCTTTCTGCAATGTCCTTTGTTCACAATGGAAGCCTATGTACGCAACGTTCAACAGGCTCTCATTTACTTCAATAGGGCTCCGTGCGACCCGAGTCCGTCAGCGCATCGTACTCAGGTGCTCAGAGACCAGGAGCATGAGTCGGTCAGAAAGCTCTACAGGGCCGAGTCGGCCGTAGGGCTTTCCGAGCGAGATCGAAATCGGGCCATAAGTATGTATGTATTGTATAATGTGCATCTTTTATGGTTTTTTAAACCGAATAAAGATTAATTAATTAATGAAAAATAAAACCCACGATTATATTACATTTCTTCTATGAGTCATCGAGGCTCTCACACTGGTTGACCAGATAGAGCGGCACAAAGTGGTTGAGATGCACTCTGCTCAAGCACCAATGGTATAGGTTCTGATGCTTGATTTTGGACTCACAGGTGGAACGACCTCCTCGGTAAGTGTAGAAGCTGATTATCGCAAGGGTAGGTGCTTGAAATGTGACGTGTTCCATGTGATGGACTACTTGGGATTATGTGCAGTCACCATATGTCCTTTGCACATCACAACCCGGAGAGGATCTGGAGTTTCTGTTTTTTGCTTTCGCTTCTGCCTGGCCAGGTGTAAGTCACCTTCACTGAAAGCTGTTTCTCTGGCTCTCCAACACGATTAACTTATGTCTTCATCTTGTGCACAGTGTCAGTGATACTAACCTTATCAGCACTCAAGGATCCCTCTGCTGTCCATTATGACAGTTTGGTTCCGATGGCTCTACCAAATAGCAAGATGGCGGGACTTTCCCCTGTTGTGGAGTGAAGAGTTGTACGATAAGCACAGGAGCTTGACACAGGACTGGCTTTAATTCAGTCCCCTCCATGGATGCTTGCTGGATCACCCTTTTGAGTGTACTCATAAATCGTTTCACTACAACATCTGCTTGGGGCCACAGAGGTGTACTTTTTGATGCTGGATATTCATTCTGGCTAGCAACTCTCTGAATTCTTTGCTGGTGAACGGCAGACTGTTGTCCGATTTGAAAATTGCGGGAACACCCCATGCTGCAAAGCTGTTGTCCAGCCGCTCAATGACCTTGTAATAGGTTGTTGATGATAAATCCTCTACCAAAGGGAAACATGAATATTCATCAATAAATACCCTACAATGATGTCTGTTTTCTAGGGACTCAAAGAAATCAACTGCAACTCTTTCCCAAATCTTTGTAGGAAGGCCAGACATGGTTAATGGATGTTTGTGTCACTTTGTGAGAAAGGCAGTTGCAAAGATGACACTCTTTTAATTCCCGCTCAACTTGTTTGTCTAAACGCAGGAACCACACTCGGTCTCTTAGGGCTCTTTTCGTAGCTACAATGCCATGATGTCCTTCATGGGCTAGTTCAATGACCTATTGTCTTAGGCTCTCAGGTATGACAATTCTTGAGCCTCTCAATACAGCACCTTCTTTGGTCATAAACAGTTCATCCTGTTCATTTTTTTTAATTTAACATTGTCAGCAAGAGGTCGAACACTTCTTTTCCCGGATTCAGTCAGAATGAGGACTTTGAGAATATGCATATACTTGTCAGCATTAGTGGCTTTAATAATCTGTTTGAATCATATAGCCGCTGACGTACTGGACTTCCCAATGAAGTTGATGAAATCCTCAGCTGGCTTGGACATGGACCTGTGAAGATGCAGTGGTATTCAAGAGGAATAATCAGCAGGGCTCTGGTCTATACCCGGTTTGTGTACAGTTGTATAATCGTACTCTTGCAGTCTCCAACTCCACCTCTCAATGCGAGTGGGCATCATGGCTATCGGATTTCCGAAGATGGTGAGCAGCGCTTGGTGGTCTGTTAAGAGGGTGAAATGTTTTCCGTACAGACACACATGAAAATGTTCGCAGGCCCACACTACAGCCAGACTCTCCTTCTCTTTCATTTGAATGACTATTATGTTGAGCAAGGATTGCCCACAGCCCCACCGGACTCGCATCCACTGCGATCTATGTTTGCAGTTTGGGGTCAAAGTAGGCTATATCGGTTGCATGCTCAACTGCATGTTTTTATGTTTTTTTTTAACTTTGATCACATTTAACAGTTTATTGTAACAGGACGTTTCTTTTTGTCAACTCTCTCAATGGAGCACTTACAGTAGCAAAATCACAAATGTACCTTGAGCAGTAACTGGCCATACCTAGAAAGGATCGCAGCATAGTGACATCTTGCAGGGGGCAAGTACCTGCCAGTGCTTTACTTAATCAGGGTCAGGAGCCATCCCCCATCAGAAAAATGTGTTCAAAGAATTTGAGTTTGGTCTTGTGAAACACATGTTGGTGCGTTCAGAGTGAGACCTGCATCAGCAAGTAATTGGCACACCTGTGTAAGAGCCTTGTCGTGCTCCTTTCGTCCTGCTCCATATAACAGTATGTTAACTGTAATTAAAAGCATTTGTGACAGGTTGAATTATTTCACATATAACATCCAGACATATCCTTGCAGCTGTACTAACCAAAAACAGTGATGTCCCTGCAATTCTCTTCGAACTCAAGTTGATGATATCAGGTCAAGACGGGAAAAAATGTAGGCACTGTTCAGTTGCATGATCATGTCCGTTATGCGTGGACCAGGATGTCTTTCTCTCTCGATTACTTTGCTAGCCTGGTGCATATCAACAGAGATGCACACTGCACCCTCACTGTCCTTTTTGGCACCACCACTATGGGGAATATCCATTGCGTAGGACCAGTGGAGCACTCAATAATGTCATGCTTCAACAGCATTTCTAGTTCTTTCTTAACAGCTTCTGGCAAGTGGAAAGTGACTCTGCGGTGCCTCTGGGCAACAGGGCGAACATCCTCATTGATGTGCAGTCTCACTTTCATTGTCTTGAGCCTGCCCAGGCCATGAAATTGACACAACTTTAGATTCAGTGTGGAGGCTTTAATGGATAGATGTCAGTCCCATGTCAGCAGCGGTGGCAAAGCTGAGTAGGCAGGCAATGGATGAAGCTCCTCGAAGAACTTGAATTGGCGCTTGTACTGATACTGTCTTATGTTTCAGAGTCACCGTGAATGACCCATAGCTGTACAATGGTTTAGAAGCGGCCCATGTGCATTCTTTTGTGTTTGAAGAGTGGAGACGCGGCACAGGAGATGTTGAACTTTTCAACTGGCATGATGTTAATTGACGCACCACTGTCAATGATGAAAGTTATGGGGCAACCGTTGACCTTTATTGTAATCTTGGGTAATGTTCAAATGAGTTTTGTTGTTTCATGTGGTGGTTTTCTTTTGTCATTGGTTCTTCCTTGCAAGCAGCCAGACCTACATGGGACCTTCGTTTGTTGGTCGGTGCCATCAGCACACATCCATCTTCCTCACTGGTGCTCGATAATGACGTTGATGAGCCTCTGTAGGATAATCTTGAAGACGATCAACTTAGTCTGGTTTCTACTTGTCGTTACTGATGCCGCCTATTTGTTTTGTTGGTGTGTCAAGAAGGCTTCTGGAACTTTCTAGCATCCATTTTCTCTTCTCGCTGTGATGTAGTTAGTGTCTCTTTTGCATTGTAAACTGTTATGAGGTGGTTCTCCTTACTGCATCCTTTGCACGTTTGGCCTATGGCTAAATATTAGTCTTCATGTGGATATGAAAATCCACATTGGAGGCAGAACCATTTCTTCTTTTTAGACAGTGACTTGCATGTGTTTACTTGGTGTTTGTCCTTACTCTTCATGGCCAATGCTGATTACGTTTTTTGCCGTTCCAGCTTCCTTGTCAGTGACTTGTTGATCCACTCTTTCTTCAGTCCTGGTGGCCATTGGTATTTTCTACAAGCTGACTGTCTCTCTCACCATGCGTCTTCTGAATGAGTCTGAAATACAGCCGTTGATAACTCGGAGACGTATGGCTTCTTCATCATTTAGTTTATTAAACTTGCAGTGCTTGATAACAAACTCATCCATTGTTTCACCAACTTGCTGTCATGCTTGATTGAAAATGTACCCTTAATAGTCGACATTTGGCATCAGATTGAATTTGCCTTCCAACACTTCGTTGATTTAACGGTATGATACTTCATCAGCTTGTAATATATTCTTCAGCACTTCTTTAACTCCGTCACCAGCAAGGTTCATTAGGTACCTAATTATTTTCTTGTCATCTACCTCTTCTAGGGCATCTATGAAATTATTGAATGTATCGATCCATGCAGTCCATCTGACATTGATATTCTGCTTCTTCTCTTTGTCGAATGGTGGTTTCAGAAACACAGCGGCATTGTACTTCGTGCTCTTCTCAAATGCCGTTAAGAGTATATGCTGTTCAGGCAATGGTAGCTGTTCTTCTGGGACGGCACCTCCTGCAAGCACTGGCCATGTGCTTGAACTTGGGTCAATCAGAAGGCGTAAGGAGCCATCTTCTTTTTTGACGGTTAGTGATGGTTTTGTCTCTTGTATTTGTTCATCACTGCTTTCCGCTTTTGCATTGTACCTGGTTGTGGATGCCTTTAGCGTTTCACTTTGTATCAATGATGGCTCTGTGTTATTCTGTCGCACAGTATCTCGCTTCTTGGCCTTATCAGTGAGTTCTGGCAGGCTTTTCAAATGTGCTCCTCTACAGGGTCTTCAACTTCTTTGAAAGCAGTATGTGGGCTGGAGTGGGCTTTGATTCACACATGCCAACTTCAAACTGTTTCTCATCGAAATAGGTGCAAGTGGCACACACATGGAGTTTGCTGTAGCGTTGCACACTTTCAGGGAGAGCAGTCTCATTTCTTTTCGGGGCATAGATCCGCACTACCCGCCAGTTGTGGCGTTCTCCCCAGCCCTAGAGCGGGCAAATGAATACACCACACAAAGAGCTCTGGATTGTATGTCTTTATTCCTCAGCATACAATCTCACTCTGTTCTTTTATTACGTCATAACCATTAATAACCACACAGTAGCACCTCCTAACTAGCTACGTACTTTCTCTATTAAGTCAGCCCATAACCGTAAGGGCCATAGCACACAGTCGCATAAAAAATATATATATATTAGTATTAGCATGATAGTAAATAACATGTATGTGGAACTGATTTAATTTATTTTAACATTTATTACTGCGGGCCTCAATTTCAAAATGCCTGATATTGGCAGCCATAAATCAGTGCAGTCGTCCTTTCACTTGTGTTTCACCCAGCATACAGACTATTCATGCATGCTGGGATGGAAAAGTTCTTCGCATTTTAATGGACATGCACCCCTGCCCTGAGTGCCCCAACTGTGTTGATGTCTGGATCCCAAATGTACGCCATGACATAGGCATGTCCCATGGATTGAAGTCTTGTTGGACCAGAAGGGGCCCCCAAAGCGACACCCTCATAGTGGGTAAAGACTACTGCCTTTATCCAGGAGTTAAGCAGTTCAAGCGCGGTGGTGGCAGCATAACGCGTAGTGATCAGCAGGACTGAAGAGGTCCTTTTTACCTGAGTTACTGGAGTGAGAACTACAGGCTTACTCATTTAAAGTTCTGTTGCTGTGTGCTTAACTCACCCTTGGCCTGCATCGGTTTGGTGTGGAGTACTGTGCAGCACAGGAGTGGTGTACCTGCACTAGTATACGTGTGCCTGGGAAGGGTTCAAAACAGGGGTAATGCAGTGCATGTATGTTAAATGCATGTTCTGTATGTATTTGTATACCAGGTTCCATTTTGGGAGGCCCAGAGCTGTATGGTGAAACAAGACAAGACTGTAATGCTGTACATGCATGTTAAATGCATGTGATGGGCATGTGTACCTGTGAGAGGTACAACACATAAAGGCTGTAGTGCTGCACAGTGCACACATGTTAAATGCATGTGCTGGGTGTAATTGTGCCTGTGAGTAGTGCAGTACATGAAATATATAGTACTGTGCAGGTCATGTGTGTTGAAAACGTTTGGTGGGTGCATTTCTGCCTGTAAAGGGTACAGTACATGGTAGACTTGGGTTCCATTTTGGGTGGCCCGAAGCTGCCTGGTGAAACATGAGGAGAGGAATAGGAATTCCCAGACAGATATGCGTATTACTGTGTTCCTGTAAGCTGGGTGGGTCACGCTGGAGAAGGGGGAGAGCCAAACTACCCCAGCACACTTTAAAGGATGCTTTTTGATTCTCTGTTGAGTGGCGCATCCCCAAGCATAACTGATGTATCTCCTTGGCTGAGCATCTTCGAGCAGAAGTGATGCTCGCTGCGGCTGCGCGGATTGAGAGAGCACCGAGCTGTGGAGCGGACGTCTAGTTCCTTGTCCCTAAATACAGACAGGTCTTCGGTCCTATCACGTAGACCAGTCTACATACAATGCACAGAACTTACAATGCACAGAACTCAAGAAGCCCGCGTAAATTTTGACTTTGATTTTGACTGTAATCCTGCACACTAAGGGGAGCCCATTGGGGTGTTTATGAACCTTGGGCCTTTTTATTTAATTATGTTCTGATCTCGCTATCACAGACCGGCTTATACACTCGGCGGAGCCCATTTTGTACTCTCCTGCACATTGCTGCCTCCACAAACCTAACAAAATGGCAGCAATAAATTTCCCAAAATGGCAGCAACAGATTTAATGAAGGAGGAAGGACTTTCCTCAACGTGGATATAGTCATTAAGAGACAGAGGACTCCCACATAAAATCGACTCTTTAGAAAACAAAGAAAGGACCACCCATCACAGTGCACATAAGAATGGAAACAGGACTTCACCCCATCAGGACTAATTAATGGAAAGGGTGAGAGGACTTCCTCTCTGGAATTGTTCTCTTTAGCAGAAGGGGTGGCCATCTTGGACTGATGCACTCAGAATGGTTTGATGCCCAGACAACACAAACAACATCCTTGAGTCCCTACTCAACTCATTCATAGGTGAGATTTCTTTCCCCCCCCCTCTGACCTAACACAACCTCAACCGCATAGTGCACACAGCATCAATTACCCCACCGACCCTTCTCTACCACCTCTTACAAGCGTCTACCCCACTAGGGAGCTACCCCCACTGACCCTTCGTCACCCCCCTTACAAGCGCCTACCCCAATATGGAGCTCACTGGTCTACACACTTAGGGCCATATGTAGGTAGCCCAATACCGGTCGGTAACGGCCGAAATTCGGTAAATATCCCGTTACCGACCGGTATTTAGTCAAGTGAGATGTAGGAGGCCAAAAACCAATTTCCGGTAAATATGAAGCGGTAAATACCGATTCATATTTACCGATTTCTAAAATACCGATTCAAATTTACCGAATACATATTTTCCGATTCGGTAAATATGAAGTGGTAATTATGAAGTGGTAAATATGAAGTGGTAAATATGAAGTGGTAAAACGGAAAAAGACATGTAGGTAAATTCGGTAATTAAGAAATCCATGAAATTCGGTAATTAAGAGTCGGTAATTAACACAGATTGAAAGCAGGTGGTAAGCATCAACAGTGCACATAAGCAACCCCAAAATGCAACAGCATGGACAACATGGCCGCTCTGTATGTCATTGCAAGGCGCCTACGTCTACAGGCAGCAGGTCTGAGGATTTGGAGACGGGAGGAACGCATCTACAGACAGCGCATCACACTCTTTCAACAGACTGACGCAGAGATACATGAAAGGTACAGGCTACACCCAAAAACCATCATGGACCTGATAAGGGACCTGCACCCACTCCTGGACCAGCCAACAAGAAGGGCGCATGCCATACCACCACATGTGCAGGTGCTCTGCAGCCTACTTCTACTCGCATCTGGCAGTTACCAGGGGGTGATAGCTGCGGTGGGCGGTGTATCCCAGAGTTGCCTGTCCCGTTTCTTCAGGAAGTTCCTGGATGCCATGATGCAGAGAATGCACCATTACATCAGCTTCCCAAACACACAGGCTGAACTGCAGAAAACTAAAACTGACTTTTATCACATGGCACAGTTCCCCCATGTCATTGGCTGTATTGATGGCACACACATCCCAATCTGCCCACCAGCTGCCGCTGAGCACATCTACAGGAACAGAAAGTCCACCCACTCCATCAATGTGCAGGTAATCTGCGATGCAGGGAACATCATCACTGATATTGTTGCGAAGTTTCCTGGGAGCACCCACGACTCCTACATCTTCCAGAACAGTGGGATCTACACACGACTGCTTGCCGGAGAATTTGGAGAGGGATACCTGCTAGGTAAGTAACAGTGACGCTCCATGAAACTTGCAAATCATAGTGTATTGAGGCATGTGACTGATGGTTCCCTTTTACTCACCTAGGCGACAGTGCATATGCCGTGCGGTCATTCATCCTCACTCCCTACCTACACCCATCAACCCAGAGTGAGAGACGATATAACGTGGCACACAAATCTACACGCAACGTGGTGGAGCGCACGTTTGGAATATTGAAAAGCAGGTTCCGCTGCCTCCACAAGAGCGGAGGCGCACGCCAGTACACACCCATCATCTGTTGCAAGATCATTGCCACTTGTGCAATGCTGCACAACCTTGCCACGAAGAGAGGTACAGAGGTGGAACTAACAGATTTTGAGGACAATGAGGATGAGTCAGGTCAGCCAGAGGCCAACGCAGCTGGAGTGCCAACAGCAATAGATGGGAGAGAGATACGGGCAGAGATCACATGCAACTATTTCTGAGTAAGTAAGGGGAAACAGCCAGTTGTTGCATGTCATGACGTAGTTTAATAATGCGGCACTACGCCACAACACCAAGAATATGCCATTCTGGCAACATTGCGTAATTAAAAGTAGTAAGTCCAGGGTTACGTCACCCAATAGTCTTTGGCTATGCGGTGCTGCATTAATGTTTGCGGCCACGCGCTACAGTGTGGGATGGCACGGATTGAGCCTCCTCACTAGTGCCAGCCCCAAGTCGCCTGCTGCTCCTGCGTGTATCTGGGACCGGGGGTGTTATGCTGCTCCTGCTGCTGGTGTCGATGCTTTCCGCAGCATCCCCTGCACCAGTTGTGGCCGCCTGACTTGTCAATAGCACCTCAAGTGCACTTGTGACCTGCACCATCCCCCGAGACACGTCGCTGCTGCAGTGTGTCAGGCCCTCCTGCATAGACACAGAGCGCCGGCAGAGTAGTGAAGTGGCAGTTGCCAGCCGGTTGAGTGCCCTGGTGTGACTGTCTCTCCTCTGCCGTTCCCGGCGCCGTGCAGCTCTGTCTGCATCATATTTGCTGCACAACAGCTTGATGGACTGGGACATGTCGCGAATGCCCGCTGCCATGTCACCCATCCCCACCGCCATTGCGCTGATGTTCCTGTCCATGTTGACAAAAGTGGTTTTCAGTCCCCGCATATGCCGCTGCACTGACATAACTGCCTTTGTTTGCAGGCGCTGTTGCTTCAGCATGTTGCCCTCGAGCCCCGAGAAGACCCCATGGCTGTCACCGTCTGCTGGTGGACTCTGCCCCCGCGACCTGCGGCGCCTTCTTGCACCCGTGTGTTCTCCCTGTGAGGTGGAGGGCACAGTGGCATGGCTCCCATCCTGGGGCATAGTGTTTGGCTCCGGGCCCCTGCTGTCGTCAGATGAGGTCTCTAACGCTTGCAACCTGGCAGCAGCACGCCTCCTCGACCTCACAAATGCAGGCGGTGATGTGGCCGGTGACTCAAACATGAGTGGCGATGCTGGCTGTGGTAGAGGTGATGCTGGCTGTGGTTGAGGTGATGCTGGCTGTGGTAGAGGTGATGCTGGCTGTGGTAGTGGTGATGCGGGCTGTGGTGGTGGTGATGCTGGCTGTGGCAATGCTCCCTGGGCAGAACTTGTGCTGGCCAGAGCTGACCTGTCTTGCCGGTGTGCCCTCTCTCCTGTAGCATGTGCAGTCCTGCGCGATGTTACATCTGTGGACAGAAATGCAACATCAGCTCAGTGTACCTGAAGCCCTGCATTGCTAGCATCACAATAAATTTATGTAACACTCTCACATTGTCCTCTGCCTGCTTTTGGCTAATGTGTGTACCATGCATTGTTGTTCTGTGCTATTCAGTTCATGGTTGGGGTTCCCCTGACTACATCTCCCATAATGCATTGCCTGTCTGCACTAACACATGGACTGGAGTGGGATACTCATTTCACAATGGGGGATGTGGGATAGGGCTAGGGGGGGCTACATTGCTGTGCATTCGTCTTACCTTGTTGGGTGGCGGCTCTGGCAGAGCTGTCGGCATCCCCAAGCCCCACGACACTCTCGGGCTCTATTGCCGACTCCACCAGCTCCTCCAGTTCGGTGAGGGCAGGTGCCCTGTTAATTCCACCTCCTGTCCGGCTGGCCTCCTTCTGTATTTCCCCCATCTTCCTCTTTGTGACGATCCTCAGGTCGTACCAGCGCTTTTTAAGTACCTCAATGTCCCTGGGGGTCACTCCAACAGCATTGACCTGCGCCTGGATTCCCAGCAATGTATTGCGCTTCTCTGACTCTGGCACTTGCAGGGACTGCCTCCCAAACAGCTTCTGGTGCTGCTTCACCACCTCCTCCACTAGCACCTGGAGTTCCCTGGGGCTGAATTTCTGCTTCCTCCTCCTTTCCCCTTCATCTCTCTGTGTCCTCTGGCTGGACATAGTGATTTTGAGCTGCACAATCAGGCACTGGCTCCCTGCCTCTCCTCTGCACTCCCAGCCTCTCCAGGGTCTGTTGATTGTGTGCACCTGCCTGGGTGTGGCCACTTCCTGGTTGGGTGGGGTGTGGTTGCACAGGATTGGCTGTTTCATCCAGTCATGTGTTTTCGTTTTTCCGATTCGGTACATACCGATTCGATATTTACCGAATCGGAAAATTTTGATTCTTGAATACCGAATGTTACCGATTCGGTAATTATTACCGAATTATTACCTACATATAACTTACCGATTCATAAATACCGATTCGGTAAAGTTCGGTATTTAAGAATCGATAAATTATATTTACCTACATGAGGCCCTTAATCCATTAAGTACCCCCCAACCTTACAAAAAAAGCA
Source organism: Triturus cristatus (assembly GCF_964204655.1). NCBI lineage: Eukaryota > Metazoa > Chordata > Amphibia > Caudata > Salamandridae > Triturus > Triturus cristatus. Next base: position 320,212,488 of record NC_140582.1, read on the forward strand.
GCTAACAGCTTTAAACACAATATATTAAAATCTCACCCCGAAACCCCAATCTCTGACCCTTACTTCTCAACTAACAAAGGACATATAACTAATGACATCATCTTTTTTACTAAAAGAAGAGCTCAATGGAGGAAAGCCTGTCTCGCCCTATTCGCGATCGCCTCCGCTAGGAAAACAGCATATGGTCTCACAATATCTATCATTCCGTACCCATGCTACAAAGCCACAGCAACAATCACCATCTACAATAATGGTATCATCCTTCTGCAATCTTCGGACCATAACTTAAACCTACTGGATAACATCTTTCCTCTCATCAAGGAAAATGTTGTAAGACCCCATCCCACCTCCCCAGTCGATCACAGTCCCAGTGCACTTCTCATCGTCCTGTCTGAATCCCCTTTAAGACATTCTCCCCCGGTGTCCCATCTCACTTATACCCCTACCCCAGACCTAACCCTCACCCATGGAGATGACACATTTCTCCTCAAGTCCTACCCGTCCCCCAGCACCATCAATACTCCTACTGTTCCAATCACACCCCCCATCCTTACCTCCTCCCATCCCACCTTCCCACCTGCCCCCTCTCCCCCACCAATCCGCCCTCTACACCTCCCATACCCCGACCCATACCTCCCCATATCTGCGAGATAACACCCATCTCCGCAATTCCCTCTCCGCCCCAGAACCACCAATATTCACACTGTTCCAATCTCACTCCACACACTTAACTCCTCCCACCACACCTTCCCACCCACCCCTTCCTTCCTCATCACCAATCCCACCGTCCCATATATAACCCACATTCATACTCCCCAACATCCCGCCTTCACACCCCCCCACTCAGGGGATAACCACACAGGAAAACTATTGTACAACGAACCAGATTATGATTTCCCACCAAACCACTTACATGGCTCAACCACATCTCCCTTAACCACAGCCCATACATTAGATAAATTACCTCTGACACCAGACCGCAGACTCAATGAGATATTACTATCTTTACAACAAGTCAAAGAGGACATCCAAACTCTTCATGACATGATTCTACAACAACCCTTGGTCACACGCTCCAAGCCTGAATCCACGACATACCCCCACATCAACCACTCAAAACGTACCCAGCAGCTGCACGCAAGCCCCCTGACACATGAGCCCCCAAGGTGGAGAACAATGCCCTACCCCAATGCCTCATCCCGTCCGGTCTGGAAGAAAAACTCTCTATCAGTTAAAGACTTAACCTCACTACTTCGTTCCTATTAACTAACGGTTCCCCCGTAATACTGCGCACTCTGATAATTCACATAAACCTTCCCTAATCCCCTCCATTCCCCCAATACACATAGAGGCACAAGACACATCGCTAGAGGTATCATAGAAAACAACCTCATGCGAGTCCCCATCATACACGAACCCACCACAACACAAATTCAAAACTCAGCTAAAATGTAGTCTTCTAAACTGTAGGTCGGCATCAAGACATGCAGCTGATATAGTGGACCTCATTCTCACTAATGAACCGGACCTACTAATTTTGACCAAAACATGGCTAAACAAAACTTCCACGCCCATCCTAGACATACTAGTCCCCCCAAATCACGACATCACAAGACTTGATAGATCTGATAAACCAGGTGGAGGTATTGCCTGCATACATCGTAGCAATATCTCAGTGAACCGCTCCCACTCCCCGGTACTATCCTCCTGTGAATACCTTTGTTTAGACATCTCTAGTAATAATAAACCAATATGTTCACTACACGCATTCTACCACCCACCAGGGGAAAACCTCACCTTCATCGAACATCTCATGGATATTATAGCTACAAATGACGGTCAACAAAATACGCAAATGTTCCTTGGTGACCTCAATCTCCACTGGGATGACCTTGACGACCCCAGAGTCAACAGCCTAAAAGCTTTCCCCTGACCTTAAACTTACCAAAATCTGTGACACCCCCACACATGATAAAGGCTCAACCCTCGATCTAATAATTTCCAAAGTGGACTCCACTCAGCTTGAATCAACCCTCCCCTGCGACTGGTCTGACCACCACGTCATCACATTCCACATCAATGTAACAATTAAATTACTCTTTCTATCCACCCCACAAGAACAAAAATTTGGAAGAGGAACCTAAAAAATGTTGGTTCCCACTTACTCACAACCTCCATTCCGAACATTCTGCTTCCACCCATAGGCTTATCAGATGTACAAGATCTGACTTATCGCTACTTTCACTCCATGAACATGGTACTAGACAAACTAGCTCCCTTACAACTGAAAAGAGTCACCCCCAAAGACTCAAAACCCTGGTTTGATGGTAGACTAAATATAGACAGACGAGCTCTAAGACTAATTGAATGAAGATGGAGATCGTCACCGTCATCCGACCACCTCAAACTATTAAGAAGCACGAGAAACTCCTACCACAGAAAGATCAGACCATCAAAAGCAGACTTCTTCAGTAAACAATTATACCAAGCCAAGAACCGCCCCAAAAAGCTTTTGAACTAATCAAATCTCAATCTAAGGATGCACCCCACCGCCCACAAGTTAACCCAGACTCACTTCCAAATTGCGAGGAATTTGTTGCCTTCTTTACTAAGAACCTTGAAACCAAGGAGAGGGGGCTCTGAAATCCAAAAGGTTGGAGCACCCAATAATACAAGTATAAAAATATGTGTACCTTTTGGAAATCGTATCGGGGTTATAACTTCATACAACACAAATGTTCACATCCATACTTACACAAAACCACACTTCACTTAACATGTTTGAAGCACTTATCATAAGACAGATTTATGTCAAATGTATATATTTTTAATAAATATCAGTTCATATAAAGCATCAGAACATCAGAAATAAAAACAATACTAATAAAAACACAATAATTCACACATGGAATCGATCATGTACCTAAAAAGGAGAACACTAAGAGACAGACACTGTGTCATACATATGTTAATTTGGATACGTGATAGACGGTGTCAGACATAAGTCTCCAATCCCTGTCTATAGCTGACTAATGGCTAAACCAAATTTAACTTTAAAAAACGGGCGTCGACGCGTTTTGGTGGTAGAAATCCCAGTAGGACCACCTTCTTCAGGACCAATAATTTTTCTCCTTAAACTGTATATAGAATTCTGGCATCAATTCCACCTGTTAAAAAAACATATTTATATATATATGTATAAGCCCATAGTGATTTGATTAAAATTCACCTAACTCAATGTAAACAACAAATTATACACTGATCATAAAAATGTATTACATCTCAGTTAAAATCATTAGTGCTCCAAACATTCGAACAAAACCATGTTGAATCTAGGGAGAATGTACCCCCTACCTTTAAATATACATTCATTCCTCATTCATCCATCTTACATTTTGACCAACTTATTTTTTATATAAATTATATAAAGGGAATCACCGGTGCAACTGCACTGCGGTAAGGATATCTCCTCACACTGGGAATCATATGTGGTGCTTCAACAGAAGCAGGATGTTACAATAATAGCTAAACTGATAAGGCAATAAAGTCAATACCAAAAATATTATGAAGCTTATACTGACCAAAATGACCTGTCTCATTGTACATTTCTTTTATTATTTATTTTATCATACAGTTCAGGGGTGTTTCTATAGTTGATATTAGATTTCAGGTTTATTCTCATCTATTACATTCCTATAATTCAAAAGAAATCGTATCCTATATGGGTAATTATACGTTTATTCCCCATATTGATTACCTCTTAGCAACAGAGTTTCTTCTTTATATCAGGTATTACAAAATCTTTATATTTATACTAAGAGATTATGCCATGTGCTTTATCTGAACACCCACCTTACTATCAGTGAATAGAGGACTCACATTTTTTTTCCTTTTTTTTCCCAAATCCCCTCTTTTTCTTTCTTTCCTCAATAATTATAATAGCGGGATTCAGTCTCGGTCTCTAGGAAAGTATACATAATAGACTCATGTATTCTTGTTTGTGATGTTTATAACAAACTCCTCTAAATACTACCCCTTAATAAATATCCCTTATTGTATGTGTCTCACCTTTTTAAGGAATCAAACGCAATCGTTCTTTATTTAAAACCATTCGTTTAGAAATCAATCTCGATCCCTGAAATATATAATTGAATTATTGGAACCACACATTATCTATTTCTAAATATATTATAGAACAATTAATAAGAACCCCTTATCATGTGTCTCACCTTATTAAAGATAGGAGCGATCATTCAATGTATCGTCTCCCTGGATCATCTATAAAGTAGAACAGTATATATTAACCGTTATATCTCTAATTAGCTCCATTACAATTACTTATTTCAGGTGAACCTTCTAATTCTATAACATATTCATTATCCTAAGTTTTCATCGTACTTCGGGTTGAATAGCAATTGTATAATAAGGTTCCTGTAATACGGTAACTTAATTTGCCTAATACTGATCCCGCTGTGGCTAAAACAATATCCCCCCACTCATTGTACTTCGATTTATTGTACCACTGTTGTGGGAATACCCACATCATTTATCACTAGTGGGTGCAACTTATCTATTTTGATTTTGGCGTATAGTTGTAGTATGTATATAAACAACCAACAATAGTTTATTCACGTTCTATATCTGCCTCTTTTATATAATAACTATATCCCAATATCTAAGATCACTCACCAATTATAACAACACCTTTTCTGTCCCGGCGTCTTACATCTAGTCGGAATGTTTGAAACCGACTGATTCAAAACGTCTCCGTTTTGTCTTGTGACGCTACGTCACGTTCCGCTGTGTCTACTTATTACGTATACGTCTCCTGATCTTGGCGTACACCGCCGCCATATTGAAAAGGGTGTCAGTGTATTGTATATTAACTAACGTTTGAAGTATATCGCCGCCATATTGGGATAGGTATCTGCATATAATAGACGCTATATCTACTCTGTGTGTGTATGTCACCTAATCGTTGCATACAACGCCGCCATATTAGAATGGATGTCGATACATTGTATACACATTACAATTTTACAAATAAATCGCCACCAAATAGAAACAGATATCTGTATATCAAATAGTCGTTGCGGTCTAAAATGTCTCTGTTACCGATTTGATCTAATATAGGGACCCGCTACCATTCACATGAATAAACATTGTTTGTACCTTGCGATATGGATCGCCCGATATTGGTATATGTCTTAATGGCAAGTTTACTGAATGCGCAAGTGTATTGAATGCACAAGATTATTGAATGCACATCCATTAGTATTACAGTTGAATCCCTTTTGTACAATATCTAAAGTAAGGGATCAAAAAAGTTCTATGCTGCAAGTTTCATCCAATCCTCTTTGGAATTGAGTCCCTTTTGTACAGTATCTAAAATATACCATTGTTCCCTATTTTTTCTTTTTGTTTCTAGGTTCACTCCTCTTCTATTCATGGTTATCCGTTCTATAACAAACCATTCAAACTCTGTATATTTATTCGTCAGCGCGTTATAGTGATCTACAAGGGGGGCATTTGGTTTGTTAGTTTTTAAGGCCGATCTGTGTTCTAACAGTCTTAGTCTTAGTTCCCTCCCTGTTTCTCCCACATATGCTAGCCCACATGGGCAGCGCAATAGATACACCAGATTCTTCGTTCTACAGTTATTTAGATGTTTAGAAACCATTGTGTATCCATTGTGGGTTAGAGATTTGGCAACCAAACAATTGCTGCATATGGAACAATTACCACATTTGTGGTTACCCCGGGCCATGTTGCCTTCGATAGTTTTCTGTATCGATGAACATTCCTCCCTATATGTCGTCACCAGGTTTTTCCGTATATTGTCATTTCGTTTAAAGGCAAACACTGGTTTTGTAACTTGGTTTCATTACCTTCATTTAGAATGCACCAATTGGAGTTAACCACATTTTTTAGTTTATTACTAGGGCTCCCGGTTTTCCGTTTAAACGGATTTTTACATATAAGACGGAAAACAAGTTTTCCTTTATCTGTATTTATATATAAAAACCGGAAAATACTAGTACATTTGGCCGCGCTGCCGTGCTCCAGCAGACCTGCCTACAGTAACATCAAACGCTTTCTAAGTACTGGAACGGTACGGGGGTGATGTATCAGCGTGAGGACTGAGATGCCCCAGCAGAGCTGTGTATTCCGGCCCGATACTGGGTCAGAGCTTGTCCTGCCGGGGGTCAGTGAGTGGTCCATTATGGAGCGAGCATGGAATGCCTTCGCCCAAAGACCAGCCCCCCCCATCCTTCCACACTTCTTACAATGACCCTCTTCGTAGTTCACTCGCCTCCCCCAGGGAGGAGGCCTTCTCCGGAGCACCGGTGAATGGAGAGAAAAGGAAGGGGCACCCAGACACCAACAATGGAAGGACAGGATAACACCAGCCGCGGTGCGTCCATAGGGGCGTAGGGGCGTAGCCCCACCAGCCCTGCTGCTTGGACCCGCGGCTGCCCTACGGTTAACTAATTAAAATAAATGTTTTACCATCATTTACTTACTTAGCGCAAATTATTCCGGCGGCGCCGGGCAGCACCCGACTTTATCGGGAGTGTGCAGGGGGGGGGGGGGCGGGCTGGCTGGTGATGATTGACAGGTCTAGGGCTTTGAAAAAACCTTTTTTTCCCCGCATGTATGCTTCGGGCAGCAACTTGCCCGAGCATGCGCACCCAGGCCGGCCCCATTAGCTAGTAGGGGGGGGGGTGCAGGACCTGCTGGCGGCAGCGCTGGCAGCAAAAGGGTGACAGGGCGAACAGTCACTGGGCCCTCCAAGCCAATCCTGGCGCTGCATGCAGCGCCAGGATTGGCCGGTCACTGCGCAGCACAGCAGGGGCAATCCATATTGGATGCCGAGCGTGGGTGGCTCAGCCGCCCTGCACAATGGCCAATCACTGTCTCTGACTTAATGTAGTCATGCAGTGATTGGCCATTTTGCGGCGCGCGGCGCTGCAGCAGTGTCGTAAGCGTGCGTCGGACGGTTCACTTCACTCGCGTCGCCTGAGCCTGGTGGTCGTGTGAATATATGGTGAGATTGATAAACGGATGAAAAGTACCTGTTGCTGAATGTTCAGTAGTTAATTGGCAGCTTAAGGTGTAGATAGATGGTTCCCATCTGAAAATAACCATTCCCAGCCAGGGCCAGGAGCCCACAGGTAGGTAGAAGCAGCCGGAGTTTCCTACACCTTAATGCCAATTACCATAGGGTCAGGGCTAACTTAAAGAAGACATTCTCACTACAGGTTTATTTCACACCGCACACACGTATGCTGAACGGCAGAGTAATGAATACTATAGTTATAAAGTCCGACCACGCGGCCTAGACTCCGCCTCTCCAGTGCACCGTCCCCAGCGCTGCTGGTTTCATCAACAAAAAAATGCATTTTGGGGCTTGTATTTCTGGTTCACAATGACAGTTCCTTCGACTACAGATCCCAGAATCCCGTGGTTCGCAGAGGGCAGTCCCAGGGTTACCTGGGGTAGGAGCCAGCGAGGGGCGTTGCTGGGGGTCCTAAACAGAGCTGTCTCCGGTCCTGCTTCTACCTGCGGGGCGAGAAAGGGGCGCGCGAAGACGAGGTGCGTTTCTGCATGTTTTGGTGTACGCTGCGCTTCATGGCGCTTTAAACAGTATCAGACGATGCTCTTACGACACAATAAAAATGCGTTACTGTTTGTGGAAGTTGACCAGGACTGACTGTCTGAAATGTGTGGGTATTTTTGTAGTGTCTTATAAACGATAAATGTCGTGTGGCCCCTTCTCGTTTCAGGGCAGTGCTGTGTTTCTGAGTTCTTTGCCGGTCGAGTCTCCCAATTACTGAGGGTAGAGGGTAGAGGGGGGAGGGAGGCGGTGTCTGTTTTTTTTTTGTTAACAGCTAACATCCCCACCATAACAGCTCATTAGGTATGGGTAGGTTGGAATCGGACTGTGGTTCCTGGTTTTGGTCACATGAGAAGTCAGGTGGGTGAGGAAGCAGTGCCGCTGAATGCTCGGTACCAGGGCTTGAACCAGGATCGAAATGTATATTTCTGAAATATGCAATACATCTATTTGATTCAAGCGTGGAACATTTGTGCAAGCTGATTTTGAGATTTAATCAGCTGTGTTGGCCTAGATGATGATGATGAGCTCAGATGATTCCACTTCCTTGTTTGGCGCTTTTCTCCGTATGTTACTTATTTTTTGCAGCTCTGTGACGGACTTCATTCAGCTTGGCCTTTCACCTCTGGCCTCATAATGCGGCGGGGTCAATCATGGTCATTTATTGCAATGTAGTCATGCACGCGGATGACTTGGTGATCCTCCCTACGGACCTGGGGAAGTATAATTGCAGTTTACAAACACATTTCCTTGCTGTCCTTTTGTTTCTATAATTCGAATGCGATCGGTAGCGCGGAGTCAAGAGACATCCGCACCGAGAGTGGTTTACCCGGAAGTGAAATATTTAAAACCAGTACTGACGAGCTGTTCAAAGCTCATTAGTTAGCAGTTTTCATGGATTAATAAATAAGGTCCCATACAGATACTCGAATTGAAACTTGGATGCACAACATTTCAGAATACAGTTGATACTCGATGTCAATGCATACATGCCAACACTCCCGATTCAGAATCAGGCTTGGTAATGTGTAAAGTGCTAAGTCTTCCAGCAATAGCCAGAATGGCGATGCAGGGGCTCTAGAAGGGGTGAAAAACCAACAAAGCCCCATTAACAAGCGAATGGTCTTTTAAACACCTGTGTGTGTGCCCGGAAGCTGTTTCAGCCCGGGCTGACGGGGGAGGGAGGGGGGGTGTATGCACTGACCGCAACCTGCCAGGCCAGTGCACAACTCTTGCATCCCCCTCTCTCTCTGCCTGCCATTGCGCTCCATGCTTCTGAAAGGTGATAAAAAAAAACACGTGAAATTGCTTTTAAATGTCCGATCCTGCAGCAGCACACTTCCAAAGTCCATACATGACAGAAATCCGATTGAAGGCCCCATTCTCCCGATTATTTTTTTTTTACTTTTTAAATCTCCCACTTTGCTCTTCTGAAATGTTGGCATGTATGTGTCAATGTCACCTTTGTTATTCTACATTTATAAAGGCATTATGCAGGTAAGCGTTAGAAAGTAGACTGTGCAGCTGGAAACTCGAAAAGCCCCTATGACAAAGAAGTAAACAAAATATAGCCTTAATGCTTGGCACCTAGGGGTGCCTTCCTGAGGGCTGTCGATCCTCTGAAGTTCATGAGATCTAGCCCTGGCGTGAGTATGGCTGCCAGAGTCATATTGTCTGTTGCAGTATTTCCCTAGTTCTTGTGGTGAATGGCTGCCTTGAATGATCTGAGCCTTGAGTTCTTCGTCAAACCTCAACGTGTTCTCTACCCTGCATACTTGAGCACAGACGGTGTCCCTTGGGCCAAGGGACACCGTCTGTGCTCAAGTATGCAGGCTAGGTCTTTAGGGTTCTGCTTGGCTTGTCGCATAGTCAACTGTTCATAGCTGGTGTTAACCTGGGTAATGGATTGGCAGTCCCTGCTGGCAGAGCAGCTTTGCAATCATTGTCTAGTCTGGTGTTGGGCAGTGTGAGAAAAATGGTGTCCGCCCCCACCCCATCCAATAGGCCCCACCCCACCCACACCCCCCGTAGCGTAAGGGCTTGTCTGATAGTGGGGTCAGTCTCTGGCTGCGGAGAGATAGTTTTCGAATCTTGCTACCCATGCTTCCCATCCGGTCACCATTGACGAAGGAGCAGTCATAGGTAACTCATAGGGAAGAATACTAGGTGACAATTGCACCCCTCCCCTCCCTTAAAGTAAGAACCCCGTGGCTTGCTGGACACAAAAATAACCATACCTCTTCAGCACTGACGCGCCATTTGATCTTGGACGAGGCTGACAGACGTCAGTGTGCAGCATCTGTTAGTGTCTTCGGAGGAGCCATAATAGATTTTAATGTGGATATCTGGTGTATAGATTCTCGTTTAGAAGAGATGCGCCGTGCCCTCATCTCTGATGCTAAACGCAGCCATGCGAGAGGATAGCTTTTGTTTCCAGAGCTCCGGCTTCTGGGCGGTGGTGCGTGCTGTCCCCACCTGCCTGCACGCCTTGTCGCATCTCTCCATCCTTGGCAAGCGCTGGAAGGCACGAACTGAAAGGTGGGGTGAGGCCGTGCACAAGAAGACCGGATGGATACTGCAGTTGCAGCCCGCGTCCAGCAAAAGCTGCGCTTCATTTCTTAATTTGTAAAAAAAATAAGAAAAAGTTTTAAAAAAAGTTATTATGTCTTAGCACCCAAAGTATTTCTTAGGAGCCCCCTCCAGCTCTGCAGAGGGCCTGGGTCATCAAATGTCAAGCGCCTAATCTCCATTCCTCATCGTGCCTCTTTCTTCGCCCAATCTGCCAACCTTGTTCTCCCTTTGTCACTGCCTTCCCATGTTTCTCTTCCTCCCGTTTCCGGCTTTCTCTCTCTTGCTCTGGATCAAAGTCTGATGAAAAATAAGTCCAGGAAATGTGCGTGGGGCCCGGTGCCTACAACCACAGCACAAACTAGGAACTGTGGCTCAGATTCTTAGAGCAATGAATACATTATAAAAAGCTGAAAGAAGAACTCCAGGCGGTGGGAGTTTTAAGTGGTTAGCATTTTATGTGAAGCCCAATCAATCCACCAAATCTTTTTTGCCCTCTTAAATGCCTGTTTTCTGGCACTCAGAGTAGGAATCCGAATTTACAGAAATAATGGACGTGAAGTGAATGTGACTAGAGGCAAAGGAATGCATATTCGGGGAACAGGAGTGTAAAAGTCTTTCTTCCCTTCCCACAGAGGTGATTCAGGGCAGCCTATTTATCTTTGCTGAGGATTAGGCCGCTATAAAAACAAGCAAATGCAAAGCAATAGGTCTCGCATTTGCAAGAGTTTGAGCTATTGACAATGCCTTTTTATGTGTTTTATGTGTTTTGAAAACCTGAAAGCGGTGAGTAAATAAGCACTTTGTACTTGTAGTCCTTGCTTACGACAAGCAAGTCTGGCAGTAAACGAGGTGCAGTTACTGCCAGCCTTGGTTCTCGTAAGCAACGACAAAAAGTAGAAAAGTGCGTGTTTACAACCACTTGCAAGTTTTTACAACACATACATAAAATACATGCCCGATCCGATGTCTCGGGTCTACTTCGCTATATAAAACAAATAGAAACATCAGTTGTTGGCCTATATATGTAGGAGCGTTGGCAGTCTGCCAGACTATGTTTGTGGTCCCACCGTCCCAGTAGTGAACTAGCAGCAGGCGGCAGCGCAGAAGCTTAATGTGCCTGCTGCAAGGAACATATATACCTGATGCAGAGCACAAAATGCATATGATGTAAATAGGTCAGTGAGGCACTGCTTTTGTCAGAGAGATCCTTTTGGTACTTGCAGTTTCTAAGTTAAAATCCTAACATACAACGGACTCTCAGAAAGCTATTAACTGTCATCTAAGAGCTGAATGCAAACTGCAAGGAAAAAATTGGAGCGTTATGTTTTTTCCCCACAGTCTTTGTTTCATTACCCTACTGTTTCAAAAATAAATTGTTATCTTTTCATTTTCAGCACCTGACAACCTGAAACATTACCGCATTTTGGGGCAATTTTCCAGCAAACAACAAGAGGACCCCAACCTCCTTTGCTGCTCTCACCCGACCCCGGCTACAACCCAGCAAACACCAGTGTTAAAGGTAAGGAAACTGATGCTATATATTTTTTTACATCGTAGTTAGAGCTATGTATGTGGTCCCTCTCAAGGCCCTCAAGCAGTGTCTGCGGAACGAGCCTGGCAACCATTACACTGCTGTGCAACTTCTTCTACTCTTAGAGCTGAGATTTCCATGAGTCTTATAGTCTGAATTCAGCACCTGAGCATAATAGGACAGAATGTATGAAGCTCTGTGGTAATACTGAATAAGCAGCTACCTATGTTATGCCATCTATTAATGTAATAACTGCACTTTCACAATTGCTTTATTAACCTTGCTGCTTTCTCAAATTTGCTTGAAAATGCACGATTTTTCTTCTTTTTTTTTCAAAATTTTCTTGGGGGGGGTAATCCCCCCAAACCCCCCTTTTGGGGTTCGGGATCGCTCGCTGCGCTCGCTCGCTACGGTGCTGTATGCTAATTCGTTTGCGCCCCACCACTTTAAAATCTCACCCACCGCCCCTGGGCAGCTTTTTAAAAACAAAATGCGCTGGTTTTAAATTCTCACAGGAGAAAGAACACAAAAATGAAGGGGAGAGACCTAGCTTTGCACTCAAAGTAGGACTCCACCTAGGGCTGCCACCTTTCCAAGAGAAACATTCCGGTCATTTAGTGTTGTTTTAAGAGCCTGCAAAGGACGGGACATGATATTAAATGCGACTCGAAATAAAAACGTAGGTATCCATTTGTAACAATCACTTGACTGCTTTTTTACATTAATTATTAGTCATGGTTCATTAACACTGCTGTAGAACACATTTAAAATAATTTCTATTTCCTGAAGTGTGTACAGATAAAGGATAAAAATACCGGCTTTTAGTCATTTTACATATTTCTGTACAGGGCAGGACATCAAAATACTGATGGTGCTGGTAAAAAAAAACTGTCAGGTGTCAGAAAGACCATTTACTTGTTAATGAGGCTTTGTTGTTTTTTCACCCTTTCAGTAATAGAAAGAAGCCGCCCAGAGTGGCCAAGAGGCTGACGATCGGACCCCAGACCTGCCTAATTGCAGCATATGCAGCCATTTCAAAACAAAAGTAGGTGCCCTCGGGGAAGGGGGTGGGGGGCTGGAGTCAGTGGCGTATGCAGTTTTGGGGGCGGCAAAAGCAGGAATCGAATGCCAGCACCCTGTGAGGCGGCAAAGCCTATTGAATTAAACACGGTCTGGCACTGAGGGGGCACTTGCTGCCTCTGTTATCTGAAGAGCACGTTTGTTGTGCAGGTAGCAGTAGCCCAACAGGTTAGGGTGGAAAGGTCACTGGTGCCAGAGACAAGCAGGGAATGGTCCCTACTGTGCCATTGGAGGTTGCATAACTGAGGAGGAGGAGTGCAGCAGCTCGCCACAGGCCATGGGCCGTCAGTGAGTGTGTGAGTAAAAGTATTAAGGTACCTACTCTAGCGTTTTGTGTCTAGCATTAGCGGGTCACTCATAGATATGATTCAAAGCCACTTCAAAGTTACACAGCGGCGGCCTCTTCCTTTTTTCCCCCGGACAAGGTCAAGGACAGTTTCCACTTCTGCTGCCCCCACTCTTTCTTCCTGTTCTTCTCTCTCATTCTGTTGCGCTCCTCCTCACTTGTAGAAAACCGTGATTGTTCTTTGCTTTCCTTTCCGTCATTTGTTCCTCTGTGAAATGGATCCAAACAAAGAAGAAACACTTTTGTAGCAAATGTCTTTGTCAGACATTTTTCTACTCCAAAATGCAGCCTCAGGAGGAGAGAAGAAAAGATTTTAAAATACAAACAATAAATACATAACTAAATAAAGCAAGACAGAGTAGTCGCAAAGTGGCCAGATTGGTTTTATTTACACTCAAACACATTAGCACCACCTTACAGAATTTGCCAGTGAAACGCTACTTTTCTTTTCATGTTGTTAGATTTTCAAGCAAAAACGCTCATTGATGTCTGAATAATCAGTGTAAAAGCTTTAAGTTGTATTCACTATGAGTGTTTGCTTTTTTCCTGTATGTTGTTACTTTTTTTCAGGCAGCATATTACTGTAGTCTAGTGCATAATTTGAATTGAATTGCTTCCAGGTGTTTATAGCGGGGCACAATTGGATTGCAGCTGAAGGCAGTGTGAGTTTCTCTCAGTGGGGCAGTATGGTTTTCAGTGGGGGAGAGGATGTGGCACTCTGCAGATGACAGAAACTGTAAGGCTCTTAGACAAATGGCTTGCGATAGCCCTTTGAAGCATATTTGGGACGTTCTGCAAATGGCAAAGTTTTCAGATGAATGTATAGTGTTGACCAATAACAACTGAGCGCATGTGTGCATTGTCAATTTAAATAAATGAGGAAAAATACTAGCTGTAGCGTCGTCTTTTGCTTGTGGCAAAAATAAATGTGGATAAATACAGAAAAAATGCCCAAAAAATAAATATGGATAAATACAGACGGAAATGGCAAAAAAATAAATACCATAAAACCGAGAGCCCTATTTATTACTTATATTTGAAAATTGTGTGACAAACACTATTTTATTTTCTGTCCCTACTCTCTTTCTCTCTTTGTCACTTGCACTAGAATTCAACATACTGTTCCGGTCATAAAAGCGAGCCCGCTTGAGTGACCTTTTTATAAATTTTTTTGTATAGCCTCTGTCTAATAATTTGCTTTTTAAAACAGTAGAGTGTTTGTAAAAATCATCCAATGTTGAGCAGTTCCTCCTTAATCGTAGGAACTGCCCAAATGGAATATTATCTCTCTGTGTTTGAGGATGGTAACTCGTATAGTGGAGCAATGTGTTCTTGTCCGTGGGTTTTGTAAATAGCTCCACTTCCAACACTCCTTCGTTCACCTTGATTGTTATATCCAAAAAATTAACTGCATTGTTGTTATAATTGCCGTGAATTTAAGGTTGGTGTCCCCCAAGTTCAGCCTCTCTAAAAATTCAACCAGAGTCGACTCTTCACCTTCCCAGATGAAACAAATATCATCAATGAAGCGGCGCCACAACCGAATATTCTCAAAGAAGGGCGCCGCCTCATTGAAGATATGCCTGTCCTCAAATTTGCCTACGTACAGGCATGCCAAGCTGGGAGCACAGGTTGTTCCCAAGCTGGTCCCTTTGCACTGGAGGAACAGGTCCTCTTTAAATAAAAACATATTATTAGTGAGTACTAAAGTGACACAGTCCATTATGAACTCTTTATTCACCCCCCGAAGGTCGTCCTCCGTCAGGATCTCATTGATAACCTCAATGGTATCTAGCTGGGGGATATTTGTGTAAAGTGCCTCTATGTCGAGGGTCACCAACATCTGATTCCTTACATTGAAGGTGATACCCTCGATCATGGAGATAATATGGGCTGAGTCACGTACGTATGATTGCTGTTTATGAACTAATGGTTTTAAAAAAACATCCACGTATTGACTTAGGGGTTCTAACAGTGAGCCTATACAACTCACTATAGGTATCATAGATGGATTCCTTTAATTTTTGTGGACTTTAGGAAGTCCATAGATTGCCGGGATAATTGCATTATCGTTGTTTAAGAATTTGTATTCAGCCTGACAGATCCACTCATTTTCACTAGCTTTTTTCATAAGTGCCTCTACTTGACTTTTTAATTCCTCCATTCTTGAATTGGGAACTTCCGTATAATGTTCCTTCACCTGAAGGAGTGTTAACATCCTCATCTCGTAGTCTTTAGTGTCAAAGACCACGATTCCGCCGCCCTTATCGGCTGGCTTTATAATTAGACTCAAGTCATCTTTTAATGTCTTCATGGCTATTCTATGTTCATGAGACATATTATTCACATTAGGGTGTGCCTCTCTTATAATTTTTCTGACATTAGTTTCTACTACCCGTTCAAAAATTTCCACATTCTTACAAACTTGGGTAATAGCTGGGGTAAACGTAGATTTACCCTTCAGGCCTGAGATATTTTCTGGTCCATTATATTCACTATTTTCAAAAAACCCATTTAATCTAATTTTTCGAAAAAAGCCTTTCAGATCCTTTTCTAGCATAAATGTGTTAACTCTAGCTGTGGGGGCGAAAGTAAACCCTCTTTCTAAAATTTCTATTTCTGTTTTACTCAAATTACGTGAGGACAAATTTATAATGGGAAATGTATTCTCCAATCTTGGGGCTACCACCAGTACCTCTGATTTCTCGTTTTTAGATATTCCTGGGGTTGGTTCCACTGATGTTGACCCCTGCCTTGATTCTGATGTGGGTTTTGATTGGGTCATACACCTCTCCTTTGGCGGTGATCTAAAAAAGCTCCACCATAGTTACTATTTGAGGCATGTCCTCCCTGTTTGTCATTGGATAATCCTTCATCCTCACTGCTAGATCCTGAGGTATCCGAAAATGTAGCCTTCTTTCTTCCACCCCTCGAGTATATCGATTTTTGGTCATTGGGTCTATCTTCTCGTTATTCCCTAGGTTGTGAAAAATAGTCTTTATTGGTGTATGGGTAAACCAATTCTAAACTACATTTATTCACGTCCTTCTTAAGTTGTATTGTTTTTTTATTCACAAGGTACTCTTTGTAACCATTTACTTCCTGGTTTAGATCTTCTAGGCGTTTTTTCGCATCTTCAAGTACTGACATATCTTTCAAAGCTTGTTCTAACGTTTCAATCTCTTGTTTTTCTAAGACTACCATTTCTAAAGCTGTCTCAATGATCAACAGGATCCAATCCCGACTACACCTATTTGCAATGTGGGTCCATAGTTCTAGACATTTTTTATTCTCTACAAAGAGGCCCTGTTCATTACGGACTTGTAGTCCAATGGGAATCACACCCGCCTTAACGTACTCAATCAAAAATTCGGCATGTAGCTCGGTTCTTATTAATTTTTTCTTTAAATTGAGGGTTTTCCTCTATTTATCGTTATTACCCGTCACAGCTGTAATTTTACTCCCTGCCTTGGACGAATTGCCAATGAGTTTTTGAAACTGGTCTTCTGTAAACCCAAAAGTTTTAAATGGGTCCATAATATATGATTTATATTCGTTATTAAAATGTGGTTAATTTAACGATCGAGGTCAACAATACTCTCCAACTCGAAGGTTGTGCTTAAACCTTGAAACCAAGGAGACGGGGCTCTGAAATCCAAAAGGTTGGAGCACCCAATAATACAAGTATAAAAATAAGTGTACCTTTTGGAAACCGTATCGGGGTTATAACTTCATACAACACAAATGTTCACATCCATACTTACTCAAAACCACACTTCACTTAACATGTTTGAAGCACTTATCATAAGACAGATTTATGTCAAATGTATATATTTTTAATAAATATCAGTTCATATAAAGCATCAGAACATCAGATATAAAAACAATACTAATAAAAACACAATAATTCCCACATGGAATCGATCATGTGTCTAAAAAGGAGAACACTAAGAGACAGACACTGTGTCATACATATGTTAATTTGGATACGTGATAGACGGTGTCAGACATAAGTCTCCAATACCTGTCTATAGCTAACTAATAGCTAAACCAAATTTAACGTGATATTAAATGCGACTCGAAATAAAAACGTATGTATCCATTTGTAACAATCACTTGACTGCTTTTTTACATTAATTATTAGTCATGGTTCATTAACACTGCTGTAGAACACATTTAAAATAATTTCTATTTCCTGAAGTGTGTACAGATAAAGGATAAAAATACCGGCTTTTAGTCATTTTACATATTTCTATACAGGGCAGGACATCAAAATACTGATGGTGCTGGTAAAAAAAAAACTGTCAGGTGCCAGAAAGACCATTTACTTGTTAATGAGGCTTGGTTGTTCTTTCCCCCCTTCAGTAATAGAAAGAAGCCGCCCAGAGTGGCCAAGAGGCTGACGATCGGACCCCAGACCTGCCTAATTGCAGCATATGCAGCCATTTCAAAACAAAAGTAGGTGCCCTCGGGGAAGGGGGTGGGGGGCTGGAGTCAGTGGCGTATGCAGTTTTGGGGGCGGCAAAAGCAGGAATCGAATGCCAGCACCCTGTGAGGCGGCAAAGCCTATTGAATTAAACACGGTCTGGCACTGAGGGGGCACTTGCTGCCTCTGTTATCTGAAGAGCACGTTTGTTGTGCAGGTAGCAGTAGCCCAACAGGTTAGGGTGGAAAGTTCACTGGTGCCAGAGACAAGCAGGGAATTGTCCCTACTGTGCCATTGGAGGTTGCATAACTGAGGAGGAGGAGTGCAGCAGCTCGCCACAGGCCATGGGCCGTCAGTGAGTGTGTGAGTAAAAGTATTAAGGTACCTACTCTAGCGTTTTGTGTCTAGCATTAGCGGGTCACTCACAGATATGATTCAAAGCCACTTCAAAGTTACACAGCGGCGGCCTCTTCCTTTTTTCCCCCGGACAAGGTCAAGGACAGTTTCCACTTCTGCTGCCCCCACTCTTTCTTCCTGTTCTTCTCTCTCATTCTGTTGCGCTCCTCCTCACTTGTAGAAAACCGTGATTGTTCTTTGCTTTCCTTTCCGTCATTTGTTCCTCTGTGAAATGGATCCAAACAAAGAAGAAACACTTTTGTAGCAAATGTCTTTGTCAGACATTTTTCTACTCCAAAATGCAGCCTCAGGAGGAGAGAAGAAAAGATTTTAAAATACAAACAATAAATACATAACTAAATAAAGCAAGACAGAGTATTTGCAAAGTGGCCAGATTGGTTTTATTTACACTCAAACACATTAGCACCACCTTACAGAATTTGCCAGTGAAACGCTACTTTTCTTTTCATGTTGTTAGATTTTCAAGCAAAAACGCTCATTGATGTCTGAATAATGAGTGTAAAAGCTTTAAGTTGTATTCACTATGAGTGTTTGCTTTTTTCCTGTATGTTGTTACTTTTTTTCAGGCAGCATATTACTGTAGTCTAGTGCATAATTTGAATTGAATTGCTTCCAGGTGTTTATAGCGGGGCACAATTGGATTGCAGCTGAAGGCAGTGTGAGTTTCTCTCAGTGGGGCAGTATGGTTTTCAGTGGGGGAGAGGATGTGGCACTCTGCAGATGACAGAAACTGTAAGGCTCTGAGACAAATGGCTTGCGATAGCCCTTTGAAGCATATTTGGGACGTTCTGCAAATGGCAAAGTTTTCAGATGAATGTATAGTGTTGACCAATAACAACTGAGCGCATGTGTGCATTGTCAATTTAAATAAATGAGGAAAAATACTAGCTGTAGCGTCGTCTTTTGCTTGTGGCAAAAATAAATGTGGATAAATACAGAAAAAATGCCCAAAAAATAAATATGGATAAATACAGACGGAAATGGCAAAAAAATAAATACCATAAAACCGAGAGCCCTATTTATTACTTATATTTGAAAACTGTGTGACAAACACTATTTTATTTTCTGTCCCTACTCTCTTTCTCTCTTTGTCACTTGCACTAGAATTCAACATACTGTTCCGGTCATAAAAGCGAGCCCGCTTGAGTGACCTTTTTATAAATTTTTTTGTATAGCCTCTGTCTAATAATTTGCTTTTTAAAACAGTAGAGTGTTTGTAAAAATCATCCAATGTTGAGCAGTTCCTCCTTAATCGTAGGAACTGCCCAAATGGAAAATTATCTCTCTGTGTTTGAGGATGGTAACTCGTATAGTGGAGCAATGTGTTCTTGTCCGTGGGTTTTGTAAATAGCTCCACTTCCAACACTCCTTCGTTCACCTTGATTGTTATATCCAAAAAATTAACTGCATTGTTGTTATAATTGCCGTGAATTTAAGGTTGGTGTCCCCCAAGTTCAGCCACTCTAAAAATTCAACCAGAGTCGACTCTTCACCTTCCCAGATGAAACAAATATCATCAATGAAGCGGCGCCACAACCGAATATTCTCAAAGAAGGGCGCCGCCTCATTGAAGATATGCCTGTCCTCAAATTTGCCTACGTACAGGCATGCCAAGCTGGGAGCACAGGTTGTTCCCAAGCTGGTCCCTTTGCACTGGAGGAACAGGTCCTCTTTAAATAAAAACATATTATTAGTGAGTACTAAAGTGACACAGTCCATTATGAACTCTTTATTCACCCCCCGAAGGTCGTCCTCCGTCAGGATCTCATTGATAACCTCAATGGTATCTAGCTGGGGGATATTTGTGTAAAGTGCCTCTATGTCGAGGGTCACCAACATCTGATTCCTTACATTGAAGGTGATACCCTCGATCATAGAGATAATATGGGCTGAGTCACGTACGTATGATTGCAGTTTATGAACTAATGGTTTTAAAAAAACATCCAGGTATTGACTTAGGGGTTCTAACAGTGAGCCTATACAACTCACTATAGGTCTCATAGATGGATTCCTTTAATTTTTGTGGACTTTAGGAAGTCCATAGATTGCCGGGATAATTGCATTATCGTTGTTTAAGAATTTGTATTCAGCCTGACAGATCCACTCATTTTCACTAGCTTTTTTCATAAGTGCCTCTACTTGACTTTTTAGTTCCTCCATTCTTCCTTTCCTCCTCTTTTTTGAAGAAACCTTTATTACACATTAAAGAGATACAAACAAGGGCCTACAACTACACGGGCCGGCCGCTAAGTTCCTCCATTCTTGAATTGGGAACTTCCGTATAATGTTCCTTCATCTGAAGGAGTGTTAACATCCTCATCTCGTAGTCTTTAGTGTCAAAGACCACGATTCCGCCGCCCTTATCGGCTGGCTTTATAATTAGACTCAAGTCATCTTTTAATGTCTTCATGGCTATTTTATGTTCATGAGACATATTATTCACATCAGGGTGTGCCTCTCTTATAATTTTTCTGACCTTAGTTTCTACTACCCGTTCAAAAATTTCCACATTCTTACAAACTTGGGTAATAGCTGGGGTAAACGTAGATTCACCCTTCAGGCCTGAGATATTTTCTGGTCCATTATATTCACTATTTTCAAAAAACCCATTTAATCTAATTTTTCGAACAAAGCCTTTCAGATCCTTTTCTAGCATAAATGTGTTAACTCTAGCTGTGGGGGCAAAAGTAAACCCTCTTTCTAAAATTTCTATTTCTGTTTTACTCAAATTACGTAAGGACAAATTTATAATGGGAAATGTACTCTCCAATCTTGGGGCTACCACCAGTACCTCTGATTTCTCGTTTTTAAGTATTTCTTGGGTTGGTTCCACTGATGTTGACCCCTGCCTTGATTCTGATGTGGGTTTTGATTGGGTCTTACACCTCTCGTTTGGCGGTGATCTAAAAAAGCTCCACCATAGTTACTATTTGAGGCATGTCCTCCCTGTTTGTCATTGGATAATCCTTCATCCTCACTGCTAGATCCTGAGGTATCCGAAAATGTAACCTTCTTTCTTCCACCCCTCGAGTATACCGATTTTTGGTCATTGGGTCTATCTCCTCGTTATTCCCTAGGTTGTGAAAAATAGTCTTTATTGGTGTATGGGTAAACCAATTCTAAACTACATTTATTCACGTCCTTCTTAAGTTGTATTGTTTTTTTATTCACAAGGTACTCTTTGTAACCATTTACTTCCTGGTTTAGATCTTCTAGGCGTTTTTTCGCATCTTCAAGTACTGACATATCTTTCAAAGCTTGTTCTAACGTTTCAATCTCTTGTTTTTCTAAGACTACCATTTCTAAAGCTGTCTCAATGATCAACAGGATCCAATCCCGACTACACCTATTTGCAATGTGGGTACATAGTTCTAGACATTTTTTATTCTCTACAAAGAGGCCCGGTTCATTACGGACTTGTAGTCCAATGGGAATCACACCCGCCTTAACGTCTTCAATCAAAAATTCGGCATGTAGCTCGGTTCTTATTAATTTTTTCTTTAAATTGAGGGTTTTCCCCTATTTATCGTTATTTCGAATCACAGCTGTAATTTTACTATCTGCCTTGGACGAATTGCCAATGAGTTTTTGAAACTGGTCTTCTGTGAACCCAAAAGTTTTAAATGGGTCCATATTATATGATTTATATTCGTTATTAAAATGTGGTTAATTTAACGATCGAGGTCAACAATACTCTCCAACCCGAGGGTTGTGCTTAAACCTTGAAACCAAGGAGAGGGGGCTCTGAAATCCAAAAGGTTGGAGCACCCAATAATACAAGTATAAAAATATGTGTACCTTTTGGAAACCGTATCGGGGTTATAACTTCATACAACACAAATGTTCACATCCATACTTACTCAAAAACCACACTTCACTTAACATGTTTGAAGCACTTATCATAAGACAGATTTATGTCAAATGTATATATTTTTAATAAATATCAGTTCATATAAAGCATCAGAACATCAGATATAAAAACAATACTAATAAAAACACAATAATTCCCACATGGAATCGATCATGTGTCTAAAAAGGAGAACACTAAGAGACAGACACTGTGTCATACATATGTTAATTTGGATACGTGATAGACGGTGTCAGACATAAGTCTCCAATACCTGTCTATAGCTAACTAATAGCTAAACCAAATTTAACGTGATATTAAATGCGACTCGAAATAAAAACGTATGTATCCATTTGTAACAATCACTTGACTGCTTTTTTACATTAATTATTAGTCATGGTTCATTAACACTGCTGTAGAACACATTTAAAATAATTTCTATTTCCTGAAGTGTGTACAGATAAAGGATAAAAATACCGGCTTTTAGTCATTTTACATATTTCTATACAGGGCAGGACATCAAAATACTGATGGTGCTGGTAAAAAAAAACTGTCAGGTGTCAGAAAGACCATTTACTTGTTAATGAGGCTTGGTTGTTCTTTCCACCCTTCAGTAATAGAAAGAAGCCGCCCAGAGTGGCCAAGAGGCTGACGATCGGACCCCAGACCTGCCTAATTGCAGCATATGCAGCCATTTCAAAACAAAAGTAGGTGCCCTCGGGGAAGGGGGTGGGGGGCTGGAGTCAGTGGCGTATGCAGTTTTGGGGGCGGCAAAAGCAGGAATCGAATGCCAGCACCCTGTGAGGCGGCAAAGCCTATTGAATTAAACACGGTCTGGCACTGAGGGGGCACTTGCTGCCTCTGTTATCTGAAGAGCACGTTTGTTGTGCAGGTAGCAGTAGCCCAACAGGTTAGGGTGGAAAGTTCACTGGTGCCAGAGACAAGCAGGGAATTGTCCCTACTGTGCCATTGGAGGTTGCATAACTGAGGAGGAGGAGTGCAGCAGCTCGCCACAGGCCATGGGCCGTCAGTGAGTGTGTGAGTAAAAGTATTAAGGTACCTACTCTAGCGTTTTGTGTCTAGCATTAGCGGGTCACTCACAGATATGATTCAAAGCCACTTCAAAGTTACACAGCGGCGGCCTCTTCCTTTTTTCCCCCGGACAAGGTCAAGGACAGTTTCCACTTCTGCTGCCCCCACTCTTTCTTCCTGTTCTTCTCTCTCATTCTGTTGCGCTCCTCCTCACTTGTAGAAAACCGTGATTGTTCTTTGCTTTCCTTTCCGTCATTTGTTCCTCTGTGAAATGGATCCAAACAAAGAAGAAACACTTTTGTAGCAAATGTCTTTGTCAGACATTTTTCTACTCCAAAATGCAGCCTCAGGAGGAGAGAAGAAAAGATTTTAAAATACAAACAATAAATACATAACTAAATAAAGCAAGACAGAGTATTTGCAAAGTGGCCAGATTGGTTTTATTTACACTCAAACACATTAGCACCACCTTACAGAATTTGCCAGTGAAACGCTACTTTTCTTTTCATGTTGTTAGATTTTCAAGCAAAAACGCTCATTGATGTCTGAATAATGAGTGTAAAAGCTTTAAGTTGTATTCACTATGAGTGTTTGCTTTTTTCCTGTATGTTGTTACTTTTTTTCAGGCAGCATATTACTGTAGTCTAGTGCATAATTTGAATTGAATTGCTTCCAGGTGTTTATAGCGGGGCACAATTGGATTGCAGCTGAAGGCAGTGTGAGTTTCTCTCAGTGGGGCAGTATGGTTTTCAGTGGGGGAGAGGATGTGGCACTCTGCAGATGACAGAAACTGTAAGGCTCTGAGACAAATGGCTTGCGATAGCCCTTTGAAGCATATTTGGGACGTTCTGCAAATGGCAAAGTTTTCAGATGAATGTATAGTGTTGACCAATAACAACTGAGCGCATGTGTGCATTGTCAATTTAAATAAATGAGGAAAAATACTAGCTGTAGCGTCGTCTTTTGCTTGTGGCAAAAATAAATGTGGATAAATACAGAAAAAATGCCCAAAAAATAAATATGGATAAATACAGACGGAAATGGCAAAAAAATAAATACCATAAAACCGAGAGCCCTATTTATTACTTATATTTGAAAACTGTGTGACAAACACTATTTTATTTTCTGTCCCTACTCTCTTTCTCTCTTTGTCACTTGCACTAGAATTCAACATACTGTTCCGGTCATAAAAGCGAGCCCGCTTGAGTGACCTTTTTATAAATTTTTTTGTATAGCCTCTGTCTAATAATTTGCTTTTTAAAACAGTAGAGTGTTTGTAAAAATCATCCAATGTTGAGCAGTTCCTCCTTAATCGTAGGAACTGCCCAAATGGAATATTATCTCTCTGTGTTTGAGGATGGTAACTCGTATAGTGGAGCAATGTGTTCTTGTCCGTGGGTTTTGTAAATAGCTCCACTTCCAACACTCCTTCGTTCACCTTGATTGTTATATCCAAAAAATTAACTGCATTGTTGTTATAATTGCCGTGAATTTAAGGTTGGTGTCCCCCAAGTTCAGCCACTCTAAAAATTCAACCAGAGTCGACTCTTCACCTTCCCAGATGAAACAAATATCATCAATGAAGCGGCGCCACAAACGAATATTCTCAAAGAAGGGCGCCGCCTCATTGAAGATATGCCTGTCCTCAAATTTGCCTACGTACAGGCATGCCAAGCTGGGAGCACAGGTTGTTCCCAAGCTGGTCCCTTTGCACTGGAGGAACAGGTCCTCTTTAAATAAAAACATATTATTAGTGAGTACTAAAGTGACACAGTCCATTATGAACTCTTTATTCACCCCCCGAAGGTCGTCCTCCGTCAGGATCTCATTGATAACCTCAATGGTATCTAGCTGGGGGATATTTGTGTAAAGTGCCTCTATGTCGAGGGTCACCAACATCTGATTCCTTACATTGAAGGTGATACCCTCGATCATAGAGATAAAATGGGCTGAGTCACGTACGTATGATTGCTGTTTATGAACTAATGGTTTTAAAAAAACATCCAGGTATTGACTTAGGGGTTCTAACAGTGAGCCTATACAACTCACTATAGGTCTCATAGATGGATTCCTTTAATTTTTGTGGACTTTAGGAAGTCCATAGATTGCCGGGATAATTGCATTATCGTTGTTTAAGAATTTGTATTCAGCCTGACAGATCCACTCATTTTCACTAGCTTTTTTCATAAGTGCCTCTACTTGACTTTTTAGTTCCTCCATTCTTCCTTTCCTCCTCTTTTTTGAAGAAACCTTTATTACACATTAAAGAGATACAAACAAGGGCCTACAACTACACGGGCCGGCCGCTAAGTTCCTCCATTCTTGAATTGGGAACTTCCGTATAATGTTCCTTCACCTGAAGGAGTGTTAACATCCTCATCTCGTAGTCTTTAGTGTCAAAGACCACGATTCCGCCGCCCTTATCGGCTGGCTTTATAATTAGACTCAAGTCATCTTTTAATGTCTTCATGGCTATTTTATGTTCATGAGACATATTATTCACATCAGGGTGTGCCTCTCTTATAATTTTTCTGACCTTAGTTTCCACTACCCGTTCAAAAATTTCCACATTCTTACAAACTTGGGTAATAGCTGGGGTAAACGTAGATTCACCCTTCAGGCCTGAGATATTTTCTGGGGTCCATTATATTCACTATTTTCAAAAACCCATTTAATCTAATTTTTCGAACAAAGCCTTTCAGATCCTTTTCTAGCATAAATGTGTTAACTCTAGCTGTGGGGGCAAAAGTAAACCCTCTTTCTAAAATTTCTATTTCTGTTTTACTCAAATTACGTAAGGACAAATTTATAATGGGAAATGTACTCTCCAATCTTGGGGCTACCACCAGTACCTCTGATTTCTCGTTTTTAAGTATTTCTTGGGTTGGTTCCACTGATGTTGACCCCTGCCTTGATTCTGATGTGGGTTTTGATTGGGTCTTACACCTCTCGTTTGGCGGTGATCTAAAAAAGCTCCACCATAGTTACTATTTGAGGCATGTCCTCCCTGTTTGTCATTGGATAATCCTTCATCCTCACTGCTAGATCCTGAGGTATCCGAAAATGTAACCTTCTTTCTTCCACCCCTCGAGTATACCGATTTTTGGTCATTGGGTCTATCTCCTTGTTATTCCCTAGGTTGTGAAAAATAGTCTTTATTGGTGTATGGGTAAACCAATTCTAAACTACATTTATTCACGTCCTTCTTAAGTTGTATTGTTTTTTTATTCACAAGGTACTCTTTGTAACCATTTACTTCCTGGTTTAGATCTTCTAGGCGTTTTTTCGCATCTTCAAGTACTGACATATCTTTCAAAGCTTGTTCTAACGTTTCAATCTCTTGTTTTTCTAAGACTACCATTTCTAAAGCTGTCTCAATGATCAACAGGATCCAATCCCGACTACACCTATTTGCAATGTGGGTACATAGTTCTAGACATTTTTTATTCTCTACAAAGAGGCCCGGTTCATTACGGACTTGTAGTCCAATGGGAATCACACCCGCCTTAACGTCTTCAATCAAAAATTCGGCATGTAGCTCGGTTCTTATTAATTTTTTCTTTAAATTGAGGGTTTTCCCCTATTTATCGTTATTTCCCATCACAGCTGTAATTTTACTATCTGCCTTGGACGAATTGCCAATGAGTTTTTGAAACTGGTCTTCTGTGAACCCAAAAGTTTTAAATGGGTCCATATTATATGATTTATATTCGTTATTAAAATGTGGTTAATTTAACGATCGAGGTCAACAATACTCTCCAACCCGAGGGTTGTGCTTAAACCTTGAAACCAAGGAGAGGGGGCTCTGAAATCCAAAAGGTTGGAGCACCCAATAATACAAGTATAAAAATATGTGTACCTTTTGGAAACCGTATCGGGGTTATAACTTCATACAACACAAATGTTCACATCCATACTTACTCAAAACCACACTTCACTTAACATGTTTGAAGCACTTATCATAAGACAGATTTATGTCAAATGTATATATTTTTAATAAATATCAGTTCATATAAAGCATCAGAACATCAGATATAAAAACAATACTAATAAAAACACAATAATTCCCACATGGAATCGATCATGTGTCTAAAAAGGAGAACACTAAGAGACAGACACTGTGTCATACATATGTTAATTTGGATACGTGATAGACGGTGTCAGACATAAGTCTCCAATACCTGTCTATAGCTAACTAATAGCTAAACCAAATTTAACGTGATATTAAATGCGACTCGAAATAAAAACGTATGTATCCATTTGTAACAATCACTTGACTGCTTTTTTACATTAATTATTAGTCATGGTTCATTAACACTGCTGTAGAACACATTTAAAATAATTTCTATTTCCTGAAGTGTGTACAGATAAAGGATAAAAATACCGGCTTTTAGTCATTTTACATATTTCTATACAGGGCAGGACATCAAAATACTGATGGTGCTGGTAAAAAAAAACTGTCAGGAGTCAGAAAGACCATTTACTTGTTAATGAGGCTTGGTTGTTCTTTCCCCCCTTCAGTAATAGAAAGAAGCCGCCCAGAGTGGCCAAGAGGCTGACGATCGGACCCCAGACCTGCCTAATTGCAGCATATGCAGCCATTTCAACACAAAAGTAGGTGCCCTCGGGGAAGGGGGTGGGGGGCTGGAGT
Organism: Triturus cristatus; assembly: GCF_964204655.1. Classification (NCBI taxonomy): domain Eukaryota; kingdom Metazoa; phylum Chordata; class Amphibia; order Caudata; family Salamandridae; genus Triturus; species Triturus cristatus. Next base: position 320,240,007 of record NC_140582.1, read on the forward strand.
CAGTGGCGTATGCAGTTTTGGGGGGCGGCAAAAGCAGGAATCGAATGCCAGCACCCTGTGAGGCGGCAAAGCCTATTGAATTAAACACGGTCTGGCACTGAGGGGGCACTTGCTGCCTCTGTTATCTGAAGAGCACGTTTTTGTGCAGGTAGCAGTAGCCCAACAGGTTAGGGTGGAAAGTTCACTGGTGCCAGAGACAAGCAGGGAATTGTCCCTACTGTGCCATTGGAGGTTGCATAACTGAGGAGGAGGAGTGCAGCAGCTCGCCACAGGCCATGGGCCGTCAGTGAGTGTGTGAGTAAAAGTATTAAGGTACCTACTCTAGCGTTTTGTGTCTAGCATTAGCGGGTCACTCACAGATATGATTCAAAGCCACTTCAAAGTTACACAGCGGCGGCCTCTTCCTTTTTTCCCCCGGACAAGGTCAAGGACAGTTTCCACTTCTGCTGCCCCCACTCTTTCTTCCTGTTCTTCTCTCTCATTCTGTTGCACTCCTCCTCACTTGTAGAAAACCGTGATTGTTCTTTGCTTTCCTTTCCGTCATTTGTTCCTCTGTGAAATGGATCCAAACAAAGAAGAAACACTTTTGTCGCAAATGTCTTTGTCAGACATTTTTCTACTCCAAAATGCAGCCTCAGGAGGAGAGAAGAAAAGATTTTAAAATACAAACAATAAATACATAACTAAATAAAGCAAGACAGAGTAGTCGCAAAGTGGCCAGATTGGTTTTATTTACACTCAAACACATTAGCACCACCTTACAGAATTTGCCAGTGAAGCGCTACTTTTCTTTTCATGTTGTTAGATTTTCAAGCAAAAACGCTCATTGATGTCTGAATAATGAGTGTAAAAGCTTTAAGTTGTATTCACTATGAGTGTTTGCTTTTTTCCTGTATGTTGTTACTTTTTTTCAGGCAGCATATTACTGTAGTCTAGTGCATAATTTGAATTGAATTGCTTCCAGGTGTTTATAGCGGGGCACAATTGGATTGCAGCTGAAGGCAGTGTGAGTTTCTCTCAGTGGGGCAGTATGGTTTTCAGTGGGGGAGAGGATGTGGCACTCTGCAGATGACAGAAACTGTAAGGCTCTTAGACAAATGGCTTGCGATAGCCCTTTGAAGCATATTTGGGACGTTCTGCAAATGGCAAAGTTTTCAGATGAATGTATAGTGTTGACCAATAACAACTGAGCGCATGTGTGCATTGCCAATTTAAATAAATGAGGAAAAATACTAGCTGTAGCGTCGTCTTTTGCTTGTGGCAAAAATAAATGTGGATAAATACAGAAAAAATGCCCAAAAAATAAATATGGATAAATACAGACGGAAATGGCAAAAAAATAAATACCATAAAACCGTGAGCCCTATTTATTACTTATATTTGAAAATTGTGTGACAAACACTATTTTATTTTCTGTCCCTACTTTCTTTCTCTCTTTGTCACTTGCACTAGAATTCAACATACTGTCCCGGTCATAAAAGCGAGCCCGCTTGAGTGACCTTTTTATAAATTTTTTTGTATATCCTCTGTCTAATAATTTGCTTTTTAAAACAGTAGAGTGTTTGTAAAAATCATCCAATGTTGAGCAGTTCCTCCTTAATCGTAGGAACTGCCCAATTGAAATATTATCTCTCTGTGTTTGAGGATGGTAACTCGTATAGTGGAGCAATGTGTTCTTGTCCGTGGGTTTTGTAAATAGCTCCACTTCCAACACTCCTTCGTTCACCTTGATTGTTATATCCAAAAAATGAACTGCATTGTTGTTATAATTGCCGTGAATTTAAGGTTGGTGTCCCCCAAGTTCAGCCACTCTAAAAATTCAACCAGAGTCGACTCTTCACCTTCCCAGATGAAACAAATATCATCAATGAAGCGGCGCCACAACCGAATATTCTCAAAGAAGGGCGCCGCCTCATTGAAGATATGCCTGTCCTCAAATTTGCCTACGTACAGGCATGCCAAGCTGGGAGCACAGGTTGTTCCCAAGCTGGTCCCTTTGCACTGGAGGAACAGGTCCTCTTTAAATAAAAACATATTATTAGTGAGTACTAAAGTGACACAGTCCATTATGAACTCTTTATTCACCCCCCGAAGGTCGTCCTCCGTCAGGATCTCATTGATAACCTCAATGGTATCTAGCTGGGGGATATTTGTGTAAAGTGCCTCTATGTCGAGGGTCACCAACATCTGATTCCTTACATTGAAGGTGATACCCTCGATCATAGAGATAATATGGGCTGAGTCACGTACGTATGATTGCTGTTTATGAACTAATGGTTTTAAAAAAACATCCACGTATTGACTTAGGGCTTCTAACAGTGAGCCTATACAACTCACTATAGGTCTCATAGATGGATTCCTTTAATTTTTGTGGACTTTAGGAAGTCCATAGATTGCCGGGATAATTGCATTATCGTTGTTTAAGAATTTGTATTCAGCCTGACAGATCCACTCATTTTCACTAGCTTTTTTCATAAGTGCCTCTACTTGACTTTTTAGTTCCTCCATTCTTGAATTGGGAACTTCCGTATAATGTTCCTTCACCTGAAGGAGTGTTAACATCCTCATCTCATAGTCTTTAGTGTCAAAGACCACGATTCCGCCGCCCTTATCTGCTGGCTTTATAATTAGACTCAAGTCATCTTTTAATGTCTTCATGGCTATTCTATGTTCATGAGACATATTATTCACATTAGGGTGTGCCTCTCTTATAATTTTTCTGACATTAGTTTCTACTACCCGTTCAAAAATTTCCACATTCTTACAAACTGGGGTAATAGCTGGGGTAAATGTAGATTTACCCTTCAGGCCTGAGATATTTTCTGGTCCATTATATTCACTATTTTCAAAAAAACCATTTAATCTAATTTTTCGAAAAAAGCCTTTCAGATCCTTTTCTAGCATAAATGTGTTAACTCTAGCTGTGGGGGCGAAAGTAAACCCTCTTTCTAAAATTTCTATTTCTGTTTTACTCAAATTACGTGAGGACAAACTTATAATGGGAAATGTATTCTCCAATCTTGGGGCTACCACCAGTACCTCTGATTTCTCGTTTTTAGATATTCCTGGGGTTGGTTCCACTGATGTTGACCCCTGCCTTGATTCTGATGTGGGTTTTGATTGGGTCTTACACCTCTCCTTTGGCGGTGATCTAAAAAAGCTCCACCATAGTTACTATTTGAGGCATGTCCTCCCTGTTTGTCATTGGATAATCCTTCATCCTCACTGCTAGATCCTGAGGTATCCGAAAATGTAGCCTTCTTTCTTCCACCCCTCGAGTATACCGATTTTTGGTCATTGGGTCTATCTTCTCGTTATTCCCTAGGTTGTGAAAAATAGTCTTTATTGGTGTATGGGTAAACCAATTCTAAACTACATTTATTCACGTCCTTCTTAAGTTGTATTGTTTTTTTATTCACAAGGTACTCTTTGTAACCATTTACTTCCTGGTTTAGATCTTCTAGGCGTTTTTTCGCATCTTCAAGTACTGACATATCTTTCAAAGCTTGTTCTAACGTTTCAATCTCTTGTTTTTCTAAGACTACCCTTTCTAAAGCTGTCTCAATGATCAACAGGATCCAATCCCGACTACACCTATTTGCAATGTGGGTCCATAGTTCTAGACATTTTTTGTTCTCTACAAAGAGGCCCGGTTCATTACGGACTTGTAGTCAAATGGGAATCACACCCGCCTTAACGTACTCAATCAAAAATTCGGCATGTAGCTCGGTTCTTATTAATTTTTTCTTTAAATTGAGGGTTTCCCCCTATTTATCGATATTTCCCGTCACAGCTGTAATTTTACTTCCTGCCTTGGACGAATTGCCAATGAGTTTTTGAAACTGGTCTTCTGTGAACCCAAAAGTTTTAAATGGGTCCATATTATATGATTTATATTCGTTATTAAAATGTGGTTAATTTAACGATCGAGGTCAACAATACTCTCCAACCCGAAGGTTGTGCTTAAACCTTGAAACCAAGGAGACGGGGCTCTGAAATCCAAAAGGTTGGAGCACCCAATAATACAAGTATAAAAATATGTGTACCTTTTGGAAACCGTATCGGGGTTATAACTTCATACAACACAAATGTTCACATCCATACTTACTCAAAACCACACTTCACTTAACATGTTGAAGCACTTATCATAAGACAGATTTATGTCAAATGTATATATTTTTAATAAATATCAGTTCATATAAAGCATCAGAACATCAGAAATAAAAACAATACTAATAAAAACACAATAATTCCCACATGGAATCGATCATGTGTCTAAAAAGGAGAACACTAAGAGACAGACACTGGGTCATACATATGTTAATTTGGATACGTGATAGACGGTGTCAGACATAAGTCTCCAATACCTGTCTATAGCTAACTAATAGCTAAACCAAATTTAACGTGATATTAAATGCGACTCGAAATAAAAACGTATGTATCCATTTGTAACAATCACTTGACTGCTTTTTTACATTAATTATTAGTCATGGTTCATTAACACTGCTGTAGAACACATTTAAAATAATTTCTATTTCCTGAAGTGTGTACAGATAAAGGATAAAAATACCGGCTTTTAGTCATTTTACATATTTCTGTACAGGGCAGGACATCAAATACTGATGGTGCTGGTAAAAAAAACCTGTCAGGTGTCAGAAAGACCATTTACTTGTTAATGAGGCTTGGTTGTTCTTTCACCCCTTCAGTAATAGAAAGAAGCCGCCCAGAGTGGCCAAGAGGCTGACGATCGGACCCCAGACCTGCCTAATTGCAGCATATGCAGCCATTTCAAAACAAAAGTAGGTGCCCTCGGGGAAGGGGGTGGGGGGCTGGAGTCAGTGGCGTATGCAGTTTTGGGGGCGGCAAAAGCAGGAATCGAATGCCAGCACCCTGTGAGGCGGCAAAGCCTATTGAATTAAACACGGTCTGGCACTGAGGGGGCACTTGCTGCCTCTGTTATCTGAAGAGCACGTTTGTTGTGCAGGTAGCAGTAGCCCAACAGGTTAGGGTGGAAAGTTCACTGGTGCCAGAGACAAGCAGGGAATGGTCCCTACTGTGCCATTGGAGGTTGCATAACTGAGGAGGAGGAGTGCAGCAGCTCGCCACAGGCCATGGGCCATCAGTGAGTGTGTGAGTAAAAGTATTAAGGTACCTACTCTAGCGTTTTGTGTCTAGCATTAGCGGGTCACTCACAGATATGATTCAAAGCCACTTCAAAGTTACACAGCGGCGGCCTCTTCCTTTTTTCCCCCGGACAAGGTCAAGGACAGTTTCCACTTCTGCTGCCCCCACTCTTTCTTCCTGTTCTTCTCTCTCATTCTGTTGCGCTCCTCCTCACTTGTAGAAAACCGTGATTGTTCTTTGCTTTCCTTTCCGTCATTTGTTCCTCTGTGAAATGGATCCAAACAAAGAAGAAACACTTTTGTAGCAAATGTCTTTGTCAGACATTTTTCTACTCCAAAATGCAGCCTCAGGAGGAGAGAAGAAAAGATTTTAAAATACAAACAATAAATACATAACTAAATAAAGCAAGACAGAGTAGTCGCAAAGTGGCCAGATTGGTTTTATTTACACTCAAACACATTAGCACCACCTTACAGAATTTGCCAGTGAAACGCTACTTTTCTTTTCATGTTGTTAGATTTTCAAGCAAAAACGCTCATTGATGTCTGAATAATGAGTGTAAAAGCTTTAAGTTGTATTCACTATGAGTGTTTGCTTTTTTCCTGTATGTTGTTACTTTTTTTCAGGCAGCATATTACTGTAGTCTAGTGCATAATTTGAATTGAATTCCTTCCAGGTGTTTATAGCGGGGCACAATTGGGTTGCAGCTGAAGGCAGTGTGAGTTTCTCTCAGTGGGGCAGTATGGTTTTGAGTGGGGGAGAGGATGTGGCACTCTGCAGATGACAGAAACTGTAAGGCACTGAGACAAATGGCTTGCGATAGCCCTTTGAAGCATATTTGGGACGTTCTGCAAATGGCAAAGTTTTCAGATGAATGTATAGTGTTGACCAATAACAACTGAGCGCATGTGTGCATTGTCAATTTAAATAAATGTGGAAAAATACTAGCTGTAGCGTCGTCTTTTGCTTGTGGCCAAAATAAATGTGGATAAATATAGAAAAAATACCCCAAAAATAAATATGGATAAATACAGACGGAAATGGCAAAAAAATAAATACCATAATACCGGGAGCCCTATTTATTACTTATATTTGAAAATTGTGTGACAAACACTATTTTATTTTCTGTCCCTACTTTCTTTCTCTCTTTGTCACTTGCACTAGAATTCAACATACTGTCCCGGTCATAAAAGCGAGCCCGCTTGAGTGACCTTTTTATAAATTTGTTTGTATATCCTCTGTCTAATAATTTGCTTTTTAAAACAGTAGAGTGTTTGTAAAAATCATCCAATGTTGAGCAGTTCCTCCTTAATCGTAGGAACTGCCCAAATGGAATATTATCTCTCTGTGTTTGAGGATGGTAACTCGTATAGTGGAGCAATGTGTTCTTGTCCGTGGGTTTTGTAAATAGCTCCACTTCCAACACTCCTTCGTTCACCTTGATTGTTATATCCAAAAAATTAACTGCATTGTTGTTATAATTGCCGTGAATTTAAGGTTGGTGTCCCCCAAGTTCAGCCACTCTAAAAATTCAACCAGAGTCGACTCTTCACCTTCCCAGATGAAACAAATATCATCAATGAAGCGGCGCCACAACCGAATATTCTCAAAGAAGGGCGCCGCCTCATTGAAGATATGCCTGTCCTCAAATTTGCCTACGTACAGTCATGCCAAGCTGGGAGCACAGGTTGTTCCCAAGCTGGTCCCTTTGCACTGGAGGAACAGGTCCTCTTTAAATAAAAACATATTATTAGTGAGTACTAAAGTGACACAGTCCATTATGCACTCTTTATTCACCCCCCGAAGGTCGTCCTCCGTCAGGATCTCATTGATAACCTCAATGGTATCTAGCTGGGGGATATTTGTGTAAAGTGCCTCTATGTCGAGGGTCATCAACATCTGATTCCTTACATTGAAGGTGATACCCTCGATCATAGAGATAATATGGGCTGAGTCACGTACGTATGATTGCTGTTCATGAACTAATGGTTTTAAAAAAACATCCACATATTGACTTAGGGGTTCTAACAGTGAGCCTATACAACTCACTATAGGTCTCATAGATGGATTTCTTTCATTTTTGTGGACTTTAGGAAGTCCACAGATTGCCGGGATAATTGCATTATCGTTGTTTAAGAATTTGTATTCAGCCTGACAGATCCACTCATTTTCACTAGCTTTTTTCATAAGTGCCTCTACTTGACTTTTTAGTTCCTCCATTCTTAAATTGGGAACGTCCATATAATGTTCCTTCACCTGAAGGAGTGTTAACATCCTCTTCTCTTAGTCTTTAGTGTCAAAAACCACGATTCCGCCGCCCTTATCGGCTGGCTTTATAATTAGACTCAAGTCATCTTTTAATGTCTTCATGGCTATTCTATGTTCATGAGACATATTATTCACATCAGGGTGTGCCTCTCTTATATATTTTTCTGACCTTAGTTTCTACTACCCGTTCAAAACTTTCCATGTTCTTACAAACTTGGGTAATAGCTGGGGTAAACGTAGATTTACCCTTCAGGCCTGAGATATTTTCTGGTCCATTATATTCACTATTTTCAAAAAAACCATTTAATCTAATTTTTCGAAAAAAGCCTTTCAGATCCTTTTCTAGCATAAATTTGTTAACTCTAGCTGTGGGAGCAAAAGTAAACCCTCTTTCTAAAATTTCTATTTCTGTTTTACTCAAATTACGTGAGGACAAATTTATAATGGGAAATTTATTCTCCAATCTTGGGGCTACCGCCAGTACCTCTGATTTCTCATTTTTAGATATTCCTGGGGTTGGTTCCACTGATGTTGACCCCTGCCTTGATTCTCATGTGGGTTTTGATTGGGTCTTACACCTCTCCTTTGGCGGTGATCTAAAAAAGCTCCACCATAGTTACTATTTGAGGCTTGTCCTCCCTGTTTGTCATTGGATAATCCTTCCTCCTCACTGCTAGATCCTGAGGTATCCAAAAATGTAACCTTCTTTCTTCCACCCCTCGAGTATACCGATTTTTGGACATTGGGTCTATCTCCTCGTTATTCCCTAGGTTGTGAAAAATAGTCTTTATTGGTGTATGGGTAAACCAATTCTAAACTACATTTATTCAAGTCCTTCTTAAGTTGTATTGTTTTTTTATTCACAAGGTACTCTTTGTAACCAATTACTTCCTGGTTTAGATCTTCTAGGCATTTTTTCGCATCTTCAAGTACTGACAGATCTTTCAAAGCTTGTTCTAACGTTTCAAACTCTTGTTTTTCTAAGACTACCATTTCTAAAGCTGTCTCAATGATCAACAGGATCCAATCCCGACTACACCTATTTGCAATGTGGGTCCATAGTTCTAGACATTTTTTATTCTCTACAAAGAGGCCCGGTTCATTACGGACTTGTAGTCCAAGGGGAATCACACCCGCCTTAACGTACTCAATCAAAAATTCGGCATGTAGCTCGGTTCATATTAATTTTTTCTTTAAATTGAGGGTTTTCCCCTATTTATCGTTGTTTCCTGTCACAGCTGTAATTTTACTCTCTGCCTTGGACGAATTGCCAATGAGTTTTTGAAACTGGTCTTCTGTGAACCCAAAAGTTTTAAATGGGTCCATATTATATGATTTATATTCGTTATTAAAATGTGGTTAATTTAACGATCAAGGTCAACAATACTCTCCAACCCGAGGGTTGTGCTTAAACCTTGAAACCAAGGAGAGGGGGCTCTGAAATCCAAAAGGTTGGAGCACCCAATAATACAAGTATAAAAATATGTGTACCTTTTGGAAACCGTATCGGGGTTATAACTTCATACAACACAAATGTTCACATCCATACTTACTCAAAACCACACTTCACTTAACATGTTTGAAGCATTTATCATAAGACAGATTTATGTCAAATGTATATATTTTTAATAAATATCAGTTCATATAAACCATCAGAACATCAGAAATAAAAACAATACTAATAAAAACACAATAATTCCCACATGGAATCGATCATGTGTCTAAAAAGGAGAACACTAAGAGACAGACACTGTGTCATACATATGTTAATTTGGATACGTGATAGACGGTGTCAGACATAAGTCTCCAATACCTGTCTATATCTAACTAATAGCTAAACCAAATTTAACTTTAAAAAACGGGCGTCGACGCGTTTCGGTGGTAGAAATCCCAGTAGGACCACCTACTTCAGGACACAATCATTTTTCTCCTTAAACTGTATATAGAATTCTGACATCAATTCCACCTGTTAAAAAAACATATTTATATATATGTATAAGCCCATAGTGATTTGATCAAAATTCACCTAATTCAATGTAAACAACAAATTATTCATCAAAACATACACTGATCATAAAAATGTATTACATCTCAGTTAAAATCATAAGTGCTCCAAACATTCCAACAAAACCATTTTGAATCTAGGGAGAATGTACCCCCTACCTTTAAATCTACATTCATTCCTCATTCATCCATCTTACATTTTGACCAACTTATTTTTTATATAAATTATATAAAGGGACTCACCGGTGCAAGTGCACTGCGGTAAGGATATCTCCTCACACTGGGAGTCATATGTGGTGCTTCAACAGGAGCAGGATGTTACAATAATAGCTAAAATGATAAGGCAATAAAGTCAATACCAAAAATATTATGAAGCTTATACTGACCAAAATGACCTGTCTCATTGTACATTTCTTTTATTATTTATTTTATCATACAGTTCAGGGGTGTTTCTATAGTTGATATTAGATTTCAGGTTTATTCTCATCTATTACATTCCTATAATTCAAAAGAAATCGTATCCTATATGGGTAATTATACGTTTATTCCCCATATTGATGACCTCTTAGCAACAGAGTTTCTTCTTTATATCAGGTATTACAATATCTTTATATATAAGAGATTATGCCATGTGCTTTATCTGAACACCCACCTTACTATTAGTGAATAGAGGACTCGCATTTGTTTTCCTTTATTTTCCCAAATCCCCTCTTTTTCTCTCTTTCCTCAATAATTATAATAGCGGGATTCAGTCTCGGTCTCTAGGAAAGTATACATAATAGAGTCATGTATTCTTGTTTGTGATATTTATAACAAACTCCTCTAAATACTACCCCTTAATAAATATCCCTAATTGTATGTGTCTCACCTTTTTAAGAAATCAAACGCAATCATTCTTTATTTAAAACCATTTGTTTAGAAATCAATCTCGATCCCTGAAATATATAATTGAATTATTGGAACCACACATTATCTATTTCTAAAAATATTATAGAACAATTAACAAGAACCCCTTATCATGTGTCTCACCTTATTAAAGATAGGAGCGATCATTCAATGTATCGTCTCCCTGGATCATCTATAAAGTAGCACAGTATATATTAACCGTTATATTTCTAATTATGTCCATTACAATTACTTATTTCATGTGAACCTTCTAATTCTATAACATATTTATTATCCTAAGTTTTCATTGTACTTCGGGTTGAATAGCAATTGTATAATAAGGTTCCTGTAATACGGTAACTTAATTTGCCTAATACTGATCCCGCTGTGGCTAAAACAATATCCCCCCCACTCATTGTACTTCGATTTATTGTACCACAGTTGTGGGAATACCCACATCATTTCTCACTAATGGGTACAACTTATCTATTTTGATTTTGGCGTATAGTTGTAGTATGTATATAAACAACCAACAATAGTTTATTCACGTTCTATATCTGCCTCTTTTATATAATAACTATATCCCAATATCTAAGATCACTCACCAATTATAACGACACCTTTTCTGTCCTGGCGTCTTACATCTAGTCGTAATGTTTGAAACCGACTGATTCAAAACGTCTCCGTTTTGTCTTGTGACGCTACGTCACGTTCCGCTGTGTCTACTTATTACGTATACGTCTCCTGATCTTGGCGTACACCGCCGCCATATTGAAAAGGGTGTCAGTGTATTGTATATTAATTAATGTTTGAAGTATATTGCCGCCATATTGGGATAGGTATCTGCATATAATAGACGCTATATCTACTCTGTGTGTGTAAGTCACCTAATCGTTGCATACAACGCCACCATATTAGAATGGATGTCAATACATTGTATACTCATTACAATTTTACAAATATTTTGCCACCATATAGAAACAGATATCTGTATATCAAATAGTAGTTGCGGTCTAAAATGTCTCTGTTACCGATTTACACTCAAGCGGGCTCGCTTTTATGACCGTGACAGTATATTGAATTCTAGTGCAAGTGACAAAGAGAGAAAGAAAGTAGGGACAGAAAATAAAATAGTGTTTGTCACACAATTTTCAAATATAAGTAATAAACTAAAAAATGTGGTTAACTCCAATTGGTGCATTCTAAATGAAGGTAATGAAACCAAGTTACCAAAAGCAGTGTTTGCCTTTAAACGAAATGACAATATACGGAAATACCTGGTGATGACTTACAGGGAGAAATGTTAATCGATACAGAAAACTATCGAAGGCAACATGGCCCGGGGTAACCACAAATGTGGTCATTGTTCCATATGCAGCAATTGTTTGGTTACCAAATCTCTAACCCACTATGGATACACAATGGTTTCTAAACATCTAAATAACTGTAGAATGAAGAATCTGGTGTATCTATTGCGCTGCCCATGTGGGCTAGCATATGTGGGAGAAACAGGGAGGGAACTAAGACTAAGACTGTTAGAACACAGATCGGCCATAAACATATATATAAATATGTTTTTTTAACAGGTGGAATTGATTCCAGAATTCTATATACAGTTTAAGGAGAAAAATTATTGTGTCCTGAAGAAGGTGGTCCTATTGGGATTTCTACCACCGAAACGCGTCGACGCCCATTTTTTAAAAATAAATTTGGTTTAACTATTAGTTAGCTATAGACAGGGATTGGAGACTTATGTCTGACACCGTCTATCACGTATCCAAATTAACATATGTATGACACAGTGTCTGTCTCTTAGTGTCCTCCTTTTTAGGCACATGATCGATTCCATGTGGGAATTATTGTGTTTTTATTCGTATTGTTTTTATTTCTGATGTTCTGATGCTTTATATGAACTGATATTTATAAAAAATATATACATTGGACATAAATCTGTCTTATGATAAGTGCTTCAAACATGTTAAGTGAAGTGTGGTTTTGAGTAAGTATGGATGTGAACATTTGTGTTGTATGAAGTTATAACCCCGATACGGTTTCCAAAAGGTACACATATTTTTATACTTGTATTATTGGGTGCTCCAACCTTTTGGATTTCAGAGCCCCCTCTCCTTGGTTTCAAAATTTAAGCACAACCCTTGGGTTGGAGAGTATTGTTGACCTCGATCGTTAAATTAACGACGTTTTAATAACGAATATAAATCATATAATATGGACCCATTTAAAACTTTCGGGTTCACAGAAGACCAGTTTCAAAAAATCATTGGCAATTCGTCCAAGGCAGGGAGTAAAATTACAGCTGTGACAGGAAACAATGATAAATGGGGGAAAGCCCTCAATTTAAAGAAAATATTTATAAGAACCGAGCTACATGTCGAATTTTTGATTGAGTACGTTAAGGCGGGTGTGATTCCCATTGGACTACAAGTCCGTAATGAACCGGGCCTCTTTGTAGAGAATAAAACATTTCTAGAACTATGGACCCACATTGCAAATAGGTGTAGTCTGGATTGGATCCTGTTGATCATTGAGACAGCTTTGGAAATGGTAGTCTTAAAAAACAAGAGATTTAAAGGTTAGAACAAGCTTTGAAAGATATGTCAGTACTTGAAGATGCGAAAAAACGCCTAGAAGATCTACACCAGGAAGTAAATGGTTACAAAGAGTACCTTGTGAATAAAAAAACAACACAACTTAAGAAGGACGTGAATAAATGTAGTTTAGAATTGGTTTACCCATACACCAATAAAGACTATTTTTCACAACCTAGGGAATAACGAGGAGATAGACCCAATGACCAAAAATCGGTATACTCGAGGGGTGGAAGAAAGAAGGTTACATTTTCGGATACCTCAGGATCTAGCAGTGAAGAGGAAGGACTATCCAATGACGAACAGGGAGGACATGCCTCAAATAGTAACTATGGTGGAGGTTTTTTAGATCACCGCCAAAGGAGAGGTGTAAGACCCAATCAAAACCCACATCAGAATCAAGGCAGGGGTCAACATCAGTGGAACCAACCCCAGGAATATCTAAAAATGAGAAATCAGAGGTACTGGCGGTAGCCCCAAGATTGGAGAATAAATTTCCCATTATAAATTTGTCCTCACGTAATTTGAGTAAAACAGAAATAGAAATTTTAGAAAGAGGGTTTACTTTTGCTCCCACAGCTAGAGTTAACAAATTTATGCTAGAAAAGGATCTGAAAGGCTTTTTTAGAAAAATTAGATTAAATGGGTTTTTTGAAAATAGTGAATATAATGGACCAGAAAATATCTCAGGCCTGAAGGATAAATCTACGTTTACCCCAGCTATTACCCAAGTTTGTAAGAACATGGAAAGTTTTGAACGGGTAGTAGAAACTAAGGTCAGAAAAATATATAAGAGAGGCACACCCTGATGTGAATAATATGTCTCATGAACATAGAATAGCCATGAAGACATTAAAAGATGACTTGAGTCTAATTATAAAGCCAGCCGATAAGGGCAGCGGAATCGTGGTTTTTTTACACTAAAGACTAAGAGATGAGGATGTTAACACTCCTTCAGGTGAAGGAACATTATATGGACGTTCCCAATTTAAGAATGGCGGAACTAAAAAGTCAAGTAGAGGCACTTATGAAAAAAGCTAGTGAAAATGAGTGGATCTGTCAGGCTGAATACAAACTTTTAAACAACGAAAATGCAATTATCCCGGCAATCTATGGACTTCCTAAAGTCCACAAAAATGAAAGGAATCCACCTATGAGACCTATAGTGAGTTGTATAGGCTCACTGTTAGAACCCCTAAGTCAATATGTGGATGTTTTTTTTAAAACCATTAGTTCATAAACAGCAATCATACGTACGTGACTCAGCCCATATTATCTCTATGATCGAGGGTATCACCTTCGATGTAAGGATTCAGATGTTGGTGACACTCGACATAGAGGCACTTTACACAAATATCCTCCAGCTAGATACCATTGAGGTTATCAATGAGATCCTGACGGAGGACGACCTTCGAGGGGTGTATAAAGAGTGCATAACGGACTGTGTCGCTTTAGTACTCACTAATAATATGTTTTTATTTAAAGAGGACCTGTTCCTCCAGTGCAAAGGGACCAGCATGGGAACAACCTGTGCTCCCAGCTTGCCATGCCTGTACATAGGCAAATTTGAGGACAGGCATATCTTCAATGAGGCGATGCCCTTCTTTGAGAATATTCGGTTGTGGCGCCGCTTCAGTGATGATATTTTTTTCATCTGGGAAGGTGAAGAGTCGACTCTGGTTGATTTTTTAGAGTGGCTGATATTGGGGGGACACCAACCTTAAATTCACTGCAAATTATAACAATGCAGTTAATTTTTGGGATATAACAATCAAGGTGAACGAAGGAGTGTTGGAAGTGGAGCTATTTACAAAACCCACGGACAAGAACACATTGCTTCACTATACGAGTTACCATCCTCAAACACAGAGAGATAATATCCCATTTGGGCAGTTCCTACGATTAAGGAGGAACTGCTCAACCTTGGATGATTTTTACAAACACTCGACTGTTTTAAAAAGCAAATTATTAGACAGAGGATATCCCAAAAAATTGATAAAAAGGTCACTCAAGTGGGCTCACTTTTATGACCGTGACAGTATGTTGAATTCTAGTGCAAGTGACAAAGAGAGAAAGAAAATAGGGACAGAAAATAAAATAGTGTTTGTCACACAATTTTCAAATATAAGTAATAAACTAAAAAATGTGGTTAACTCCAATTGGTGCATTCTAAATGAAGGTAATGAAACCAAGTTACCAAAACCAGTGTTTGCCTTTAAACGAAATGACAATATACGGAAAAACCTGGTGGCGACTAATAGGGAGGAATGTTCATCGATACAGAAAACTATCGAAGGCAACATGGCCCGGGGTAATTGTTCCATATGCAGCAATTGTTTGGTTACCAAATCTCTAACCCACAATGGATACACAATGGTTTCTAAACATCTAAATAACTGTAGAACGAAGAATCTGGTGTATCTATTGCGCTGCCCATGTGGGCTAGCATATGTGGGAGAAATAGGGAGGGAACTAAGACTAGGACTGTTAGAACACAGATCGGCCTTAAAAACTAACAAAACAAATGCCCCCCTTGTAGATCACTATAACGCGCTGAAGCATAAATATACAGAGTTTGAATGGTTTATTATAGAACGGATAACCATGAATAGAAGAGGAGGGAAACTAGAAACAAAAAGAAAAAATAGGGAACAATGTTATATTTTTACTTTAGATACTGTACAAAAGGGACTCAATTCCAAAGAGGATTGGATGAAGCTTGCAGCATAGAACTTTTTGATGCCTTACTTTAGATACTGTACAAAAGGGATTCAACTGTAATACTAATGGATGTGCATTCAATAATCTTGTGCATTCAATAAACTTGCGCATTCAGTAAACTTGCCATTAAGACATATACCAATATCGGGCGATCCATATCGCAAGGTACAAACAATGTTTATTCACGTGAATGGTAGCGGGTCCCCATATTAGATCAAATCGGTAACAGAGACATTTTAGACCGCAACTACTATTTGATATACAGATATCTGTTTCTATATGGTGGCGATATATTTGTTAAATTGAAATGAGTATACAATGTATCGACATCCATTCTAATATGGCGGAGTTGTATGCAACGATTAGGTGACATACACACACAGAGTAGATATAGCGTCTATTATATGCAGATACCTATCCCAATATGGCGGCAATATACTTCAAACGTTAATTAATATACAATACACTGACACCCTTTTCAATATGGCGGCGGTGTACGCCAAGATCAGGAGACGTATACGTAATAAGTAGACACAGCGGAACGTGACGTAGCGTAACAAGACAAAACGGAGACGTTTTGAATCAGTCGGTTTCAAACATTACGACTAGATGTAAGACACCGGGACAGAAAAGGTGTCGCTATAATTGGTGAGTGATCTTAGATATTGGGATATAGTTATTATATAAAAGAGGCAGATATAGAACGTGAATAAACTATTGTTGGTTGTTTATATACATACTACAACTATACGCCAAAATCAAAATAGATAAGTTGCACCCATTAGTGAGAAATGATGTGGGTATTCCCACAATAGTGGTACAATAAATCGAAGTACAATGAGTGGGGGGATATTGTTTTAGCCACAGCGGGATCAGTATTAGGCAAATTAAGTTACCGTATTACAGGAACCTTATTATACAATTGCTATTCAACCCGAAGTACAATGAAAACTTAGGATAATTAATATGTTATAGAATTAGAAGGTTCACATGAAATAAGTAATTGTAATGGAGCTAATTAGAGATATAACGTTTAATATATACTGTTCTACTTCATAGATGATCCAGGGAAACGATACATTGAATGATCGCTCCTATCTTTAATAAGGTGAGACACATGATAAGGGGTTCTTGTTAATTGTTCTATAATATTTTTAGAAATAGATAATGTGTGGTTCCAATAATTCAATTATATATTTCAGGGATCGAGATTGATTTCGAAACAAATGGTTTTAAATAAAGAACGATTGGGTTTGATTCCTTAAAAAGGTGAGACACATGCAATAAGGGATATTTATTAAGGGGTAGTATTTAGAGGAGTTTGTTATAAACATCACAAACAAGAATACATGACTCTATTATGTATACTTTCCTAGAGACCGAGACTGAATCCGGCTATTATAATTATTGAGGAAAGAAAGAAAAAGAGGGTATTTGGGAAAAAAAAGGAAAAAAAATACGAGTCCTCCATTCACTAATAGTAAGGTGGGTGTTCAGATAAAGCACATGGCATAATCTCTTAGTATAAATATAAAGATATTGTAATACCTGATATAAAGAAGAAACTGTATTGCTAAGATGTAATCAATATGGGGAATAAACGTATAATTACCCATATAGGATACGAATCCATTTGAATTATAGGAATGTAATAGATGAGAAAAAAACTGAAATCTAATGCCAACTATAGAAACACCCCTGAACTTTATGATAAAATAAATAATAAAAGAAATGTACAATGAGACAGGTAATTTTGGTCAGTATAAGCTTCATAATATTTATGGTATTGACTTTATTGCCTTATCATTTTAGCTATTATTGTAACATCTTGCTTCTGTTGAAGCACCACATATGACTCCCAGTGTCAGGAGATATCCTTACCGCAGTGCAGTTGCACCGGTGAGTCCCTTTATATAATTTATATAAAATATAAGTTAGTCAAAATTTAAGATGGACGAATGAGGAATAAATGTAGATTTAAAGGTAGGGGGTACATTCTCCCTAGATTCAAAATGGTTTTGTTGGAATGTTTGGAGCACTTATGATTTTAACTGAGATGTATTACATTTTTATGATCAGTGTATGTTTTGATGAATAATTTGTTGTTTACATTGAATTATGTGAATTTTAATCAAATCACTATGGGCTTGTACATATATATAAATATGTTTTTTTAACAGGTGGAATTGATGCCAGAATTCTACATACAGTTTAAGGAGAAAAATTATTGGGTCCTGAAGAAGGTGGTCCTACTGTGATTTCTACCACCGAAACGCGTCGACGCCCGTTTGTTTGAGTTCAATTTGGTTTAGCTATTAGTTAGCTATAGACAGGGATTGGAAACTTATGTCTGACACCGTCTATCATGTATCCAAATGAACATATGTATGACACAGTGTCTGTCTCATAGTGTTCTCCTTTTTAGGCACATGATCGATTCCATGTGGGAATTATTGTGTTTTTATTAGTATTTTTTTATTGTGGATGTTCTGATGCTTTATATGAACTGATATTTATAAAAAATATATATATTTGACATAAATCTGTCTTATGATAAGTGCTTCAAACATGTTAAGTGAAGTGTGGTTTTGAGTAAGTATGGATGTGAACATTTGTGTTGTATGAAGTTATAACCCCGATACGGTTTCCAAAAGGTACACATATTTTTATACTTCTTTACTATGAAGACAGAAAACATGAAGACGGACCTGCTCAACGACTTAATATCTGATACTCACATGGACACTTCACGACTCCCGCTAGGAGCCCCATTCACATGCTCCGCAAAGTTCGACCTCAAAAACCACGCATCCTGGTCCTCCTTCCACACCTACAGTGAAGAATCTATATTAAAAAAGCTCGCAGCCCTGAACCCTTCCAGCCACTTCACTGACCCTCTGCCCGCAAACTACTTAAAAGACTTCATCCCACTGCTATCGCCTCTATGGACCAAGATTATCAACACCTCTCTCCTTCAAGGAACCATCCCAGAAATCCTGAAAGCAGGGCAGGTATCCCCTATCTTAAAGAAGCCATTGGCGGACCACTCAGACTTAAATAACTATCACCCAATATCCGCACTCTGGCCAAACGTTTAGAAAAATGTGTTCACACACAGCTTGGCACACACATTAATCAATTTAACCTACTCAATCAATACCAATCCGGCTTCCGTGCAGGGCACAGTACTGAATCAGCCATGACCCACATAATAGATGACGCATTAAAAATCCTTGACAAAAATGAAGCCTGTCGACTAATCTTGCTTGACCCATCCTCGGCCTTTGACACCATTAAACACGACAACCTGATTGATCTCTTGAAATGCAGAATTGGATTATCTGTATCTGTGCTAAATTGGTTCACCTCCTTCATATAGAATAGATCACAAAGTTTAAAGGTTAGTCAATCCTTATGCTAGCCCGTCCCAGTCACTTTAGGAGTACCGCAGGGATCTTCCCTTTCACCTGCATTTTTCAATCAGTTCATGGAACCTCTCACCGATCTTCTCAGCTCCTTGAAGGTCCCTTACCACATGCACGCAGATGACACACAACTCTACATAACGATCCACTCACTTGAAGACATCAAATCCCTCAATTCAACGCTTAAAAAAAACCACAGAGATGGCTAGCCGAAAACCATCTGAAAGTAAACACCCTCAAAACTCAATTCCTCTTAAACGCTCCCCCCAACCAATCGACCACCATCCTCGAGTGGATGAACCACCTAACAGCACTCAAAGGACAATCCCTCATTATAGACTCAGCTAAATCGTTGAGAGTTACTCTGGTCAGAAATCTAAATAGTGAAAGAGAACAACTCCCACGGAGGAAATTCTTTTAAACACACCTCAAACAAACACTCACACGTGCTTCAATATACATACGGAGGGCATATGTTAAAACTCAAAAGAAGAAAATAAGAGGGTTCCTCTAAAGTCGGAGCCCAAAGGTCAATGAACGTCTTTGATGAAGTCACCCAAAAATATTTTTTGCAATGATAATAAAATTTAAAACAGTTTATTTCGCACAATATCAAGAGAACACAATACTTCAAATAAAATACATTACCTACTAATAAAAATAAACACAGTAAAAAAAGATACACAGTAAAAAAAGGGGGGGGGGGAAGGGATTTTAGTCCTATATGACTTAAAAATATGCACACTCACTAATGTGCAAACCTTGGACAAAATATGGCTATAAAAAACACACACTCTAGTCCTACTCACGGGGCTACTCTAGACAGTTTTTACAGAAGTCAATGACCTAGCTGTATGTCGATCTCTATGCAAAAAGTTTTCTAATTAGAAGCTAAACAGACAATCGGTATTGTTGCACAGTTCTGTTAGTTTCAATTCGAGATTCGTGTATTCTTGCGTTGACGCGTTTCGGTGAATAAAGATTGGTCTACTTCTCCACCTTCTTCAGGACAATAATGTGCTAGAGTCTTCCTCCTTCTAACCAATAACTATTAATAATAAGACAAACATAAAATGAAGATCAATATTTTACACAGTGACATCTTGTCCATGGCTCTATATCCTAACACATTTAATATATTGGTTATAGTAACCTGAATAATTGCTGAATACAAGACGATCAAGTATTTTTTCTTTGTTTAAGTTAAAACAACACGCCCCTAAATTGAAGCTCAAGGGCTCACACTCATACTTTGTACACATGCTTTAACTACTTAGAACCACAATTGCACCACGTTCTTATTTTGCAAACTTATAGGGAGGGTATTCACCTCACTAATGTAGGAGATAAAATCTCTCTCTCGTTTAAGCTTCTGTTGTAGTCGATTAAAATCTTCACCGCATCAAGGCGTCGCTTATCTAGTGTAGACGTCCTTGTATAAACTGGTAAATACAAAAGATATTTGAAGAAAGGGGAGTTATATTACTGTCTAACTTTTTATTTGTGACTTTACCCCCTTACCCCCAGTGTTGTCACCTATGGAGTATTGATTCCTGCCAATTCTTTACCTCTTTCTTATTATGTGGATGATTGTATGTCGATTATTGGATGGTGGCCCCGCTTGATCATCAGGGGCATACACCCATCTTTCCTGCTATATGCAGAGTAAAGAAAATTGTAAGTTGTAATCAAATAACGTGAAAATATTTATAGCACTGAGTGAGCGTTAAACAAAGTATTACCGAGAGATAATTGGCCGATGTTGCGAGAACAAAGCTCTTCTTGTGGATCTTTAATCGTGATAAAAGAGTGGATCCTATTTTCACTCGAGAAGTTTTCAATGTCAAGGCGTTCAGTTGAAAATCTAAAGGGTATAAGATTATATTACTGTAATACCCATAGGAGATATAAAATGGAACCCTACATTAAGATATTTATTCTAGCAGATTCCAGGTTGGTCTGGCATACCAAGTCTATACCCTCAACGTTACTGCCAAAGTCCCTACTTCTTACCTTAGTTATGTACTGGCATTCTCCTCTGTACCTCCGCCTGGCTGGTCGGGGCCGTAATGCAGGGATACCATAATTCCCGCCTTTTAAATGTGCCTCTATTAACATAGAGAGAGCAACAGCCAATCAGGAGCAAGATATTTGCAGCCTACGTGTGCTCTTTCTGGTCCACTTTCTAAAATCTCGCGAGACCTCGCGTTTATGCCTCTATTTGTATGGAGAGAGCGCCAACCTATCAGGAGCAAGATGCTCACAGAATAGGCGTGCTCTCTCTCGTCCTGTTTATCATCATTATTATTCTGTGATTGGAGACTACCTATACATATATTCCTTCAATTCTACATTAAAGACCTATGTAGGTCTATTAAACTACTTAGGCTTTACGGCATACATGGAGGAAACTCGCCCGCTTACTACAGTGCTCTAACGAACGAATTACCGTATGGTTTTCTACAGTCTATTTACTCATTAACCACAATCTTTTCCCAATCCTCTCTCGTGTTTAGACCCTTATTAATGCTATTAAACTTAATCATAAAAAACTGTTCCTGACTTTTGCGCTGAAGTGTGTTGTTACCCCCTCTACCTGATGTCTGTATCTTCTCAATAACGCTCCACTTAAGGTCTGTCACTTTGTGACCAGCCATTTGCCAATGTTTAACCAGAGGGGCGTTTTCCTTTTTGGTATTGAGGGCCGAACGGTGCTCACATAGTCTGACACGCAGTTCTCTAGCTGTCTCCCCAATGTATCCCAACCCGCAAGGGCACATGATGAGATACACCACATTCTTACTTTTGCAGTTGTTAAGGGTGGTGATTTTGTGACTTACTCTGTTCAGTACCACCTCCTTTCCGATCATGCAAAGGGCACAGACGCTACAGTTACCGCATTGATAGTTACCCACTGCCTTCTGGCCATATAGGGTCACTTGAGTTTCCTGGTTTGGTTCCCTATAGGTATGTACTAAAGATTGCTTTAGATTTTTATTCTTTTTGAAGGCGAATAAGGGTTTGTCCAATCGGTTGTTCTCCCCTTGATTGAGGATTTTCCAATTGTGATTAATTATGTTTTTGATCTGATTACTAATATTGGAGAATTGCGTTACCATTACAATTCTATCCATTTTCTTTTTCTCTTTATGTACTATCAGGCAGTCTTGATCGTAAAAGCGGGCTCTTTTTAAAGAGTGATTTATTATTTTTCTAGGGTAGCCTCGCCTCTTAAATTTGTCTTTCCAACTTTCTGCATGCTTATAAAAGTCCTCCAACGAGGAGCAATTTCTTCGTAGCCTAAGAAACTCCCCGAAGGGAATATTTTCTCTTTGACTCTTAGGGTGGAAGCTATCGAAGTGTAATATTGTATTTTTATCAGTAGGTTTTGTGTATAGTTCTACTGCTAAGGCATTATTGACATCTTTTATCGTTATGTCCAGAAAATTAACTGAACAAGAGCTGACATGGGAGGTGAATTTTAAATTAACATCTCCTAGGTTTATCCATTGCAGGAACTCTTCAAGTGTGTTCCTGGGACCCTGCCATACGAAGAAGATATCATCTATGAATCTCACCCAGTGGTGGATATTTTCATAGAATGGTGAGATTTCGTTAAACACGTGTTTATCTTCGAAGGCCCCTACGTATATACAGGCCAGGCTCGGCGCACAAGTTGCGCCCATGCTAGTCCCTTTGCGTTGTATATACAGTTCATTTTTGAACAAAAAAATGTTGTTCAAAAGAACCATAGATATACAATCTACTATGAATGTTTTATTAGCTCCTACTATTTCATTCTCATCTAATATTTTTTTTATCACCTCAATAGTGTCTATCTGGGGTATATTCGTATATAGTGCCTCGATGTCGAGGGTCACCATATACTCATTTTGTGCATCAAACTTGAGACCTTCCACTTTGTAAATCATATCCGAGGTATCTTTTATATATGATTTCTGTTTTTGGACTAGTGGTCGTAAAAAGACATCTGCGTACTTGCTCAGAGGTACCAGAACAGGGGAAGAGGCACCCCACAAAGGAACCCAGGGAGGACCCAGGGTGCTCCAGAATTCGTGAGAAATCACGAACCTCAGGAGTACATCAGTACCAGGAGCCAGAGGTACTGGAGGTAGAAGTGACTCCTATAATCAACCTCTCTAGTAGAACCCTAGATAAATCAGAGGAAGAAATTCTAAAAAGAGGATTTAGTTTTGTCCCTACTACTGCTGTCAATAAATTCCAATTGGAAAAAGACTTAAGGGCATTTTTTAGAAAGATAAGGCTCAACAGGTTTTTTGAAACAAGACCAGAAAGATCCCCTCCAGAGGGTTCCGGTTTAAGACCCCGCTCCACTTTTACATCTAGTTTGGGAATGGTAGATAAGAACATCGAAACCTTTGAAAACATAGTTAAAATGGAGATAAACAATCTGACCCTAAATAAACATTATCAAGTCCATAATGTCACGAAAACACAGAGGGCAATCATTGACTCCTTGTCCGCAGATCTGTCAATCACGATAAAACCTGCGGACAAGGGAGGAGGTGTAGTTGTACTAGACACCACAGATTATGAAGCCAGAGTCTACAACCTTTTGTCCAATGAAGAACATTACGGTAGGGTCCAGAGAGAAAAATTAAATAAATTAAAAAAAGATGTAGGTCTCCTCTTGCTGAAGGCCAAAACAGAAAATTGGATCACAGAAGACGAATACAAATTCTTAAATAATACTGACCCTAAGATACCAGCCTTCTATGGGCTACCAAAGGTTCACAAGAACATCATAGATCCGCCCCTTAGACCCATAGTCGCCTCCATTGATTCACTATTAGAACCTCTGAGCAAGTACGCAGATGTCTTTTTACGACCACTAGTCCAAAAACAGAAATCATATATAAAAGATACCTCGGATATGATTTACAAAGTGGAAGGTCTCAAGTTTGATGCACAAAATGAGTATATGGTGACCCTCGACATCGAGGCACTATATACGAATATACCCCAGATAGACACTATTGAGGTGATAAAAAAAATATTAGATGAGAATGAAATAGTAGGAGCTAATAAAACATTCATAGTAGATTGTATATCTATGGTTCTTTTGAACAACATTTTTTTGTTCAAAAATGAACTGTATATACAACGCAAAGGGACTAGCATGGGCGCAACTTGTGCGCCGAACCTGGCCTGTATATACGTAGGGGCCTTCGAAGATAAACACGTGTTTAACGAAATCTCACCATTCTATGAAAATATCCACCACTGGGTGAGATTCATAGATGATATCTTCTTCGTATGGCAGGGTCCCAGGAACACACTTGAAGAGTTCCTGCAATGGATAAACCTAGGAGATGTTAATTTAAAATTCACCTCCCATGTCAGCTCTTGTTCAGTTAATTTTCTGGACATAACGATAAAAGATGTCAATAATGCCTTAGCAGTAGAACTATACACAAAACCTACTGATAAAAATACAATATTACACTTCGATAGCTTCCACCCTAAGAGTCAAAGAGAAAATATTCCCTTCGGGGAGTTTCTTAGGCTACGAAGAAATTGCTCCTCGTTGGAGGACTTTTATAAGCATGCAGAAAGTTGGAAAGACAAATTTAAGAGGCGAGGCTACCCTAGAAAAATAATAAATCACTCTTTAAAAAGAGCCCGCTTTTACGATCGAGACTGCCTGATAGTACATAAAGAGAAAAAGAAAATGGATAGAATTGTAATGGTAACGCAATTCTCCAATATTAGTAATCAGATCAAAAACATAATTAATCACAATTGGAAAATCCTCAATCAAGGGGAGAACAACCGATTGGACAAACCCTTATTCGCCTTCAAAAAGAATAAAAATCTAAGGCAATCTTTAGTACATACCTATAGGGAACCAAACCAGGAAACTCAAGTGACCCTATATGGCCAGAAGGCAGTGGGTAACTATCAATGCGGTAACTGTAGCGTCTGTGCCCTTTGCATGATCGGAAAGGAGGTGGTACTGAACGGAGTAAGTCACAAAATCACCACCCTTAACAACTGCAAAAGTAAGAATGTGGTGTATCTCATCATGTGCCCTTGCGGGTTGGGATACATTGGGGAGACAGCTAGAGAACTGCGTGTCAGACTATGTGAGCACCGTTCGGCCCTCAATACCAAAAAGGAAAACGCCCCTCTGGTTAAACATTGGCAAATGGCTGGTCACAAAGTGACAGACCTTAAGTGGAGCGTTATTGAGAAGATACAGACATCAGGTAGAGGGGGTAACAACACACTTCGGCGCAAAAGTCAGGAACAATTTTTTATGATTAAGTTTAATAGCATTAATAAGGGTTTAAACACGAGAGAGGATTGGGAAAAGATTGTGGTTAATGAGTAAATAGACTGTAGAAAACCATACGGTAATTCGTTCGTTAGAGCACTGTAGTAAACGGGCGAGTTTCCTCCATGTATGCCGTAAAGCCTAAGTAGTTTAATAGACCTACATAGGTCTTTAATGTAGAATTGAAGGAATATATGTATAGGTAGTCTCCAATCACAGAATAATAATGATGATAAACAGGACGAGAGAGAGCACGCCTATTCTGTGAGCATCTTGCTCCTGATAGGTTGGCGCTCTCTCCATACAACTAGAGGCATAAACGCGAGGTCTCGCGAGATTTTAGAAAGTGGACCAGAAAGAGCACACGTAGGCTGCAAATATCTTGCTCCTGATTGGCTGTTGCTCTCTCTATGTTAATAGAGGCACATTTAAAAGGCGGGAATTATGGTATCCCTGCATTACGGCCCCGACCAGCCAGGCGGAGGTACAGAGGAGAATGCCAATACATAACTAAGGTAAGAAGTAGGGACTTTGGCAGTAACGTTGAGGGTATAGACTTGGTATGCCAGACCAACCTGGAATCTGCTAGAATAAATATCTTAATGTAGGGTTCCATTTTATATCTCCTATGGGTATTACAGTAATATAATCTTATACCCTTTAGATTTTCAACTGAACGCCTTGACATTGAAAACTTCTCGAGTGAAAATAGGATCCACTCTTTTATCACGATTAAAGATCCACAAGAAAAGCTTTGTTCTCGCAACATCGGCCAATTATCTCTCGGTAATACTTTGTTTAACGCTCACTCAGTGCTATAAATATTTTCACGTTATTTGATTACAACTTACAATTTTCTTTACTCTGCATATAGCAGGAAAGATGGGTGTATGCCCCTGATGATCAAGCAGGGCCACCATCCAATAATCGACATACAATCATCCACATAATAAGAAAGAGGTAAAGAATTGGCAGGAATCAATACTCCATAGGTGACAACACTGGGGGTAAGGGGGTAAAGTCACAAATAAAAAGTTAGACAGTAATATAACTCCCCTTTCTTCAAATATCTTTTGTATTTACCAGTTTATACAAGGACGTCTACACTAGATAAGCGACGCCTTGATGCGGTGAAGATTTTAATCGACTGCAACAGAAGCTTAAACGAGAGAGAGATTTTATCTCCTACATTAGTGAGGTGGATACCCTCCCTATAAGTTTTCAAAATAAGAACGTGGTGCAATTGTGGTTCTAAGTAGTTAAAGCATGTGTACAAAGTATGAGTGTGAGCCCTTGAGCTTCAATTTAGGGGCGTGTTGTTTTAACTTAAACAAAGAAAAAATACTTGATCGTCTTGTATTCAGCAATTATTCAGGTTACTATAACCAATATATTAAATGTGTTAGGATATAGAGCCATGGACAAGATGTCACTGTGTAAAATATTGATCTTCATTTTATGTTTGTCTTATTATTAATAGTTATTGGTTAGAAGGAGGAAGACTCTAGCACATTATTGTCCTGAAGAAGGTGGAGAAGTAGACCAATCTTTATTCACCGAAACGCGTAGACGCAAGAATACACGAATCTCGAATTGAAACTAACAGAACTGTGCAACAATACCGATTGTCTGTTTAGCTTCTAATTAGAAAACTTTTTGCATAGAGATCGACATACAGCTAGGTCATTGACTTCTGTAAAAACTGTCTAGAGTAGCCCCGTGAGTAGGACTAGAGTGTGTGTTTTTTATAGCCATATTTTGTCCAAGGTTTGCACATTAGTGAGTGTGCATATTTTTAAGTCATATAGGACTAATATCCCTTCCCCCCCCCTTTTTTACTGTGTATCTTTTTTTACTGTGTTTATTTTTATTAGTAGGTAATGTATTTTATTTGAAGTATTGTGTTCTCTTGATATTGTGCGAAATAAACTGTTTTAAATTTTATTATCATTGCTTCATCAAAGACGTTCATTGACCTTTGGGCTCCGACTTTAGAGGAACCCTCTTATTTTCTTCTTTTGAGTTTTAACATATGCCCTCCGTATGTATATTGAAGCACGTGTGAGTGTTTGTTTGAGGTGTGTTTAAAAGAATTTCCTCCGTGGGAGTTGTTCTCTTTCACTTTAACAGTGCCCTGTCCCTCGGAGAGTGGGCCCCCTCTCTTCTTTCATATTATCAGAAATCTAAATATGCAGAAACACATTAGAACCTCTACAAAAGGAGCAAACTTTCAAATGAAAACCTTGAGAAGACTGAAACCCTTCCTGCCAGCAAATGACTTCAAACAGGCAGTTCAAGCTCTAATTATCCCTAGACTGGAATATGGGAGTGTCACCCTATGGGGCCTTCCCAGATCGACGACGGCCCCTCTTAGAGCCTCACTCAATGCAGCTGCTAGACTCATCACAGTCTCCAAAAGAAACAGTCACATCTCCCCTAACCTGCAAGCCCTCAACTGGCTAACTTTCGAGGCGAGAATTCATCTGAAAATCGCTTGTATGACACACAAGGCATTACATCACAAAACTCCGAGTTATCTAGCTCAAAACTGGTGCTCTTGTGTGGTAACAGATCCAACAGGAGCTCCAATAATCTCCTACTGAAACCACACCTATTCGTAAAGAAGAAAACATACAACCGCACCTTCTCAGGAATGCCGCCCCGGATTTGGAGCGCTTTGGCCCCAGAAACGAGACAGAATCCTTCCACCGCATTCTTAAAAAAAGAAGTAACAGCTATTCTCATGGATAAATTTACCTGAACTTTCCATATACACCTGAAATATATATATTTATATAGTATTAGTGACTATTTTGTATTAGACACACCTATATCTTTCTATGCTTGTTTACTGTTACTTACATCTGTACTGTAAAGTGCTCTGATACCCATAAGGGTCTTGTTCGCGCTATACAAAACCTTCAAAATAAAATAAATTGATCCCGTTGAAAAGATCCACGTCGAACTTGCAGTCCTAAGAACCAATGCATCACCTGGACCGTACGGCGCATCCACAGCTCAGGTCTTCACACCTCTCATCAACAGCAGCCTCGATGACGACACCGGGCTTTGGATTGCAAGCTCCCTTGATGGGATCCTCAACGACGATGCAACAGGACCTTGCACCACAGCTAGCCGCATATCGGAACTGACGCATCACTTCTGCTGAACTGCGCTTCTTCAAAGCGGATACACACAACGTTCCGCAACCAGAATTTAAGGTAGTCTGTTCAGCGGGCCTAGCTGGATCCCTGTAGCCAGCCCATGCTCCATCGTGGTCGGCCTGAACTTGTGACTTTGTCCCGGTCCGGTGCGACCAGATGTCCCACTTTGCGCCTTGTGCTTTTTGACACTATTTCCCTACGAACTTCAAAATTCAATATCTCCAGTTCTATGATTTGAATTTTTGGTCTTGTTTTATTTATTGTTAAAAACTACTTTATTTTTCTAAATCTGTTCTGGCCTCCTTTTGTGGCGCTGTTTCACTGTTTAACTATTTGAAGTGTTGCACAAATACTTTACACATTGCCTCTAAGTTAAGCCTGACTGCTCTGTGGCAAGCTACCCAGGGAGTGAGCACAGGTTCATTTTGGGTTTGCTTGTGCAAGGATTGTGGTTGCTGCTTCACCAGGCTTACACCCCAGTCAACCTACAACTCAATTTCTTACACTGGTGTTAAGCAGTGAGGATTCAAGTTGTATGTGTGCAATGCCGTACAGTCATTTTGTGTTATTCTACCACTCCAAATAAACAATCTAAGACCATTATGAGTTTTGTTTCATTCTCATTTCTTTTCTCATTTGGTAATTTTTCCAAATTTGATTGCTGCTTCACCTTCATAAACTTGGGACTCTTTTGTTTTTGCACTGTGATACTTTGACAGACCTGGATCCAAATTGCCTAGCAGACTACACTGAGTTGGACCTGGTCCCCTCGAAGACCTCAGCAAGGATGAGCTGATGAATCTTTGCAAGGAGAGCGGGCTGGTTGTGGAAATAGGGTCCACTAAGCAGGACCTGTGACATGCCCTGTATGCTTTAGAGGAACCACAGAGTAGGGGAAGGCTTTAACAGAGGACCAGAAGAGGGAGCACTCTGGAGAGGGGGAGGTTGAGGAGGACTACTTCAAAGCTCTTGAGCCAGAAAGTTCAGAGCCCATTTCACTCCTGGATGCAAAACTAATGGACCAAGAGGGCAATGACCCTGAGATGGATGACGGGGAGGAGGAAAATGGCTTGGCGATGGCTCCACAGGAGAGGGGGGAGCCCACAGAGAGGGAGTGCCGTGCTGGAACCAATGCAGGGAGCAGTGTCTTTCTTCTCCCACACCCTTTCTCCTGATGAGTTGAGGGACATACAGGCTGAGAGGGACCTGAGGCTGCAGCTGGCCCAACTGGCTACAGAGGAGAGAAAGGCTGAAAGTGAGCCAGCCTTGGAAGAGAGAGAGATCCTGTTTGCTCATGAATTGAGTCTTAAAGAGCTGAACTTGAAGGCCAAACAGCTGCTAGAGTCCAGCAGGAATGGTGGCAGTGAAATGACAATGCCCAGTGCTGAAGGAAGGGTCCCCATACCCAGAGACTAGGTGTCTGACTTTGAGGTAGAAGATGACATAGACATGTTTTATTGAGGCATATGCTGTTGTTCTAGAGTTGCGCAGGATCCCTGAGGCGGATTGGGGAGCTGGTCTTTGGAGGCATATTCCTTGTGATGGGAGGGATGCCCTACTTGCCCTAGAGAAGGAGGGCAAGATGAGGTACCCCACCATCAAGGAGACCCTTGTCAAGAGATATGAACTCAACCCAGAAGAGTACGGGTTGAGATTCAGGGACAGCCAGAGAGTGTTTCACCAGTCCTGGGGGGATTTTGTGAGTTACCTCTGTTAGGCCCTAGATGGTTGAGTGAATAGTAGTGAGGTAAACACCTATGAGGGGCTATAGAATTTAGTTTCAAGAGAGAACATGTTCAGTCACTGTTTGCCA
Organism: Triturus cristatus; assembly: GCF_964204655.1. Lineage (NCBI taxonomy): Eukaryota > Metazoa > Chordata > Amphibia > Caudata > Salamandridae > Triturus > Triturus cristatus. The sequence goes on from NC_140582.1 coordinate 320,270,336, forward strand.
AAGCTACACCAACACCTGGTTGATTGAAAGCTCACTGGCCTGAAGCTTGAAGAAGAGGCAGAAATCTGGGTGATTACCAAACTGTCTGAGAAGGCAGTGGCAGACCTTATTAGACAAACCAAATCAGGAGCCCCATCCTATCCCTGCACATAACACAAAACATAGCAGAGATGGCTGTTTCTTCTTTAACCATACTCCTGAATACCATTATTTGATCAGGCTATTTCCGTCCTGAATGGAAAAAGGTCTCCATCCTTCAGCTGTTGAAGAAGCCTTCATTGGATGCAAATATCAGCCTAGATCCTGCCTCCCTTTCTCTGAAAAACTTTTCGAGAAGCACAAAAACACTGCACTTTCCAAGTTTATGGAGGTAAATTAGGCATTGGATTTTGCACAGTTTGGCTACAGGCCATACCATAGCATCGGGTCAGCTCTGGTAGTGGCAAACGAGGAGTTAAGGAACATTTCGGATAACTGGGGGAAGGCTGTGATAATCCTTTTTTTAAATGTATTCAATTCTTCACAAAATCACAAAATGCATGTCTCTAGCAGTCACTACGGAGATTCTAGATGAGTCATAAGAGCTAAATTCATTATACAGCCTTAAAATACATACACATAGATATTTAAACATATTCATACATATTCCTACTATAGGTACAGACAAGTATACCTGTTCAGCAGCATATTTACAGACATTCCCAATATTCCTAAAGTGCGAGGTGGCTCTCGATCCATAAAGTCCCGAAGTGTAAAGGAAATCCCTTAAAAGCACAGTATTCGAAATTCATAAGAACAATATTCATCCTACCCCTTAAAAGTGAGCATGAGTATCCCACAACTGATTTTGAGTGTTTTCCAGAGAGGAGATACAAAAAGTGCAAATGTAAGATATGATTTCTCTGAGTATAACTCTTTCCCACCCCAGGGAAGGCCTCCACATGAAGGGCTATCTGTTCATCTAATTATCCCTCATCCGTGTAGTGATGGGGGCCCATATCCTACTTCCTGTATTCTTTTATCTTTGGCCTTTCAGGTTATACAGAGGGGTTTCTATATTATAATTTGCCAGCATCCTTGCTCTCCAATTTACAAATGTTGGAGGATCCAAGCTTAACCATTGTGAAGTAATGCATAGCTGAGCTATCGCCATAGCTAAGAATAGAAAATCTGACTCCCCCTTACCACCTCACTCAGTTCTGTGCTATCTAGCACCCCGAGGGTCATTAGAACGGGAGTAATAAGAATCGGTGTATCTATAATCTTCCAGAGAAATCCACTAATATCCTGAAGAAAAATATCCATACTGCTAGTGTAGGAGAGTGGCATCGATTGCATAGTTGCCCCCAACTTTTTGCTGATGTTTTGACTGTTTTCTGACTCTACCCAGGCTGTGGCCCTGCTATCCAGGACCCCAGCCTATCTGCTTCCTATCTAAACTAATGTGAGTACCCTAGGTACAAACCAATTGGATACTGGGGACACCCTATTAGCCCCTTGTAGGTGGTACCCTAGGTACCCAGGGCATGGGTCCCTCAGAGGCCTACCAGGGGCTGCAGCACTTATTGTGCCACCCCTGGGACAGCCATACAAACTGACACCACCAGACCACTACTGTAGTCTGGGTAAGGTGGTGCTTGCACCCCTAACAGGGAGATAGGTATCCTGTATCCCACTTAAATACAACACATATTTCCTCATAGGTCACCCCTAAGGCAGGCCTTGCTAATCCTACAAGGCAGGGTGCTGAGATATGTGTGAGAGGGAACCCCTACCTGAGTAGGGCCCCTCTGCAACCTTTGTAAAAACTATTGCTGGGTTGTTTGTAGTGCAGCCATACCATATACTCTTAACCGCATTATAAGTAATCGCGATAGCGTGATAACTTGAGAGTGGCTGCACAGAACCATGTCATGTTTGGTGTCAAACATCGTGGAATCATACCTCCAATCCAGCCATGGGAGTGAGGGCATGATCCCCGCTGCTAGAGGGGTGATATGGTAAAAGCGGCAGATTTTAGACACCAATTTAAAAGTGCACACGTAGTACAAAATGGATGCTACCCGCCACCCACACGACTCTGGCTGCCTGTTGCTGGGCAGAACTCCAGCCACGGTAGCTGGACAATAGGGATATTGTAGCAGGGAGGTGTTCCCACCTCCCCAGACAGACTATGTGGATTGGAACTGGGTGGGTGCACCCTAGGATGTCTTTCAAACTTGCACGTAGGCTTCTCCAGTGCCTACTTCTGCATACACCACCTAGAACCGGTTCAAGGGCATCTTGTCCCCTGCCCAGGTGGGAAAACACACAAAGGGAAAAGGGTGTAGCCACCCTTTCCCGCCTGAACTCTCATTGGTGGGCTCTAATTCAGACACTCCCCTAATCTCTGGATTAAGGTGGGTGCAGGGTCTCCAGAGCCTCAGATTAATCTTGGACTTCAAAGACTTGAACCTTCGACGAGCTGCCGCACAGCTGAATGAAGAAATCTCCCTTGGGGTAAAGGAGATTCCCCCCTGTTTGGCAGGCACCTGAAACACTGCAAGTGACTCCGTTGGAACTCCTCTGCTCCTACGGACATCGAAGACTTTTGCCTACCCTGAGGTGGGTTTCCAAGCATCCCAGAGGCCAGTGAGTGTGCACAGCAAAGCTCAGCACCGTGGACCCCGTGGGTGCCGAGATCCCCAATACACCAGGACATCGGCCACCTCTTGCACAGCACACGACCCCGACCAGTGGGGAAGTTGTGCTTTGGCCCATCATTGAGCCAACCTCTCAGCATTACTTGTGCCAAAGGACGACACTCCAGCCCGCTCCAGCGACCCGTGGGCTCATCTTTACGCACTCCAAACTGTCGTGGTTCTTATACCACTTTTTTAATATATGGTTTGGTCCCCCCCTGGGGCCCTGTGATTCCAGTGTTATTTATTGTTGTTTAAATGCTTTATTGAATTATATCTTTACCTCCAGCCTCACAAGAGACTAGTGGGATTGTATATTTTGAATATATACCTGTGTGGACTACTCTTTCATTTGGTCATTCAAGAGGTTATCCATGGTAAAACAATAAGCTTTACACTCCTTCAAGACTTAGCCTGAAGGCTGCTCTCCACAGCTACCACTAGGATAGCTTTCTTTAAAGGTTGTCTTTTAACCTATCACCTTAAGAGTCGAATTGGACTGGTGCAAGGTGTCCCCTATAACTAGTGGACAGCATATGCCAGGCCAACTTCTCACAGCTAGCTATTGGCTGACTGTAGGTCGCACCTGCCATATTTACCCCCCAACCTGCTGCCCCACTTTGCAACCTTTGCGGGTGTATGGTACAGATGACAAATTGACATGAAATGTTGACTCTTCAGGCTACCTGTTATTAAAACTATATTTGCCAATTCCAATGACTCCTCAATATAAATTCTCTCTATTCCTAATCTGGTTTCCCATTTCACTTTTTATACCTCAACATAATCAGGAATTCCTTGGATCAATATCTCACATATTTTACCTATCTGAACTTTATTTATCATTGCTTCAACCAGTGGTAATTTCATAGTTGATCTCATATCTTTCATATTTCTGGTAAGGAAGCACCGCAACTGTAGATGTTTAAAAAAGTCTCCCCTTTCTAGTTCGAATACCTCCTGTAATTCTAAAAAGGAACAAAGCTACCCATCTCTATACATATCTCCCTGGGATTTTAGTGCCTTCTTCCCCCACCTGAATGTTACTTGATCCTGGAATATTAAAGGGAGAATTACTGGCAGCATCATTGGCGCATAGATATTTAGTTTGGGAATTCCAAATTTTCGTCTCGCCTCTATGCAGAATCTATATGCTGCTTTTAATATTTGGAATCTTGTCTTCTTGTAGTAGCTGGGCTCTAATATCTTGACCAGGAAACCCACTTCCCAACAGTAACTTATAAATAGTCGGCTTCTCTGCTTTATTAATCATGGCTGGGCTCTCTGAGATCAGGATGTGTTCTAGTATACATGCCCAATAATACAGAGAAAGGCTGGGGATTGCCCTCCGGCCATGCTGTCTTGGCAGGATCATCCTTTCAGATGCCCTCCTGGGTTTGCGATAGCCCCATAAAAATCTAAAGCAAATCCTTTCCAAGCTTGATATCCAAAATGAGCTAATTTCTATAGGAATCGTTCTAAAAACATACACTACTTTAGGTAAAATTGACATTTTCAACACATTGCTCCTACCGAACAGTAAAAGATGGAGGTGATACATTCTTTCAAGCTCCCTTCTGATGTTATCTAGTATCAGAGCCATGTTCAGACCAACAATTTCATCCATGTTAGCTGTGATTTTTACCCCAAAATAGACCATCTCAGAAGCTACCTGTGGGTATCTACATTGCAAACTTTCTGTACACAAAATCTGCATCGTATTTGCATTTAGTTTATATCTTGACCAAGCCCCGAACTGCCTGGCTAGGACCTCAATCTCAAGGAGGGCAGAAGTCGGATTGCTAGCAACCACTGCTACATCATTAGTGTATGCCAGGGCTCCATACTCTACAGTGTTAAGCATCACCGGTTTAATGATGATATTTTTCTCAAGTTTTTCTAAAAAAGGCTCAATATATAAAGCGAATAATAGCGGGGAGAACGGACACCCTTTTCTTGCGCCGCTTATAATGTCAAATGCCTCTGAATCGTGTCCCATTATTCAAATAACGGCCCTGAGTGCATGATACGGTGCTCTAACTGCCCGGATAAAATTATTACAAAGCCCTTTCCATCGTAAAACTGACCACAGAAACTGCCATGAAAAGCAATTGAACGCATTTTCGGCATCTACTAAAACTACCCCCGGTGACAATTTAGTAGCTTGTGCCCATTCTAATAACGTTATTACCCGACAAACATGATCTGTCATGCTTCGACATGGATTAAAACCATGTTGGCGATTTGACTCTAGGGGAACAATGACTTCCCGTACTCGACTAGTGAGTATTTTAGAATAGAATCTACAGTCGTAAATAATGAGAGAGATTGGTCTGTATGAATCAGGTACCACTTCTGACTTTCCTTTCTCTTTAAACACCACAATGGTATTCATTTGCCAAGAAGTAGCAATACCCCCCCCCCCCCGAGCCTGCAGTTAAGATCCCAACATATTCTTTCGCAGTACCTGGAAAAAGTTTCTAAAAAATTCCAATGGAATGCTGGTGGGTCCAGAGGCCTTGTCCATGGCTAAAGAATGTATGGCTACTTCTACATCTTCCAAGATTATTGGGGCCGCCAGACTTGCATTTTATTCATTTGTGACCTTGGCCGTGGCCAAATCCCTAAATAAATTCTCATCCTCATCTACCGGAGAGGTTATTTCTTCAGTATAAAGTTGCTTGCAGAAATTCTTAAAAGCCCTGATGACACCTGATGTAGTCTCATGTCTGGTCTTTAATCATCAAGATTTTTCACTTCCTTCTGCTGAATGTGTTTGGGTAATAGGCGCCCTATATTTTGTCCCAGTTCATAGGATTTTATCTTATGCTGCATGAATTTTACAGCCACAACGGCCCCAAAATACTGATTAATTTTAGATTTCAAGTTTGCTATTCCTTGTTCGCTCTCCTGAATATCCGTCCCCCAACCCCCTTGCTCATGAGTTCAGTTTCTGCCAGCCTTAGTTGCTCGTACCAGCTCTAACTCTCGGCCTGCTTTGCCTTTTGCTAATGAAGAGAGAAACTCAGGGTTTGCCCTCTTACCCAGGCCTTAAAGGCATCCCAAACTGTGACATCTGGCGCCGTCCCCCTGTTTATGTAAAAAAATTCTGGAATCCACTTCGACATATGGTCCCTATATGGCTTATCAAATACGATCTTTCTCTCAAAGGTCCAGGATGATTGATCCCAAACAACCCCCGTCACTGAGAGTTCTACCACAAGGGGATTATGGTCCGAAAAAGCCCTCAGGAGGTTCTCAATCCCCACCCGTCCCACCAACGTATTTGAGATAAAGAAAAGAGTCAAACTGTACCAGCTTATTATACAGGGATGAGTAAAACATAAAGCCTGGGTCAGTGTTTTAGCCTTAGCCCATACATCTACCAGCCCATGATCCCTCAAAAGACGTTGAATTGCCTTGTAAATGCTTGGTTTCTTTCCTAGATAAAGTTGGTTCCCTCGGAGGTCATCCTGAATATCTATATGGATATTCAAGTCCCCACAGAGGATTAGGTGGTGTGGCCACATGGCTAACTCAGTGTTTAGAAAATACAGCACCTCAGCCTCATCTATATTAGATGCGAAAAGAAAAAGTCCTTTGGACAAAGCTACGAAGTCTACGTGCTTGACAGATGATTACACTTAAGACCTATCCGAAACCTCACTCACTCACTCTTACTAGAGATGATTAGACCATATATAGTCTACAAATGAATAAAAAACAATAGAATAATATAAAAAACCAAGATATACAAAAAATTAATTTATTCACAAAATCACAAATAAAAAGGACCAATGCAATCATAAACATAATATCTGACAATACTCACATAAACAAATCATAATTACATTTTATTTTTATTTGTGATTTTGTGAATCCATTTGTTTTTTGTATATCTTGTTTTTTTTATATTATTCTATTGTTTTTTATTCATTTGTTGATTATATATGGTCTAATCATCTCTAGTAAGAGTGAGTGAGTGAGGTTTCGGATAGGTCTTTAGTGTAATAGTCTGTCAAGCACGTAGACTATGTAGCTTTGTCCTAAGGACTTTTTCTATTCGCACTTAATAGTGTCCTACTCCTTTGATCTTGAAGGGGCCCTTCTTCTTTTTTGATGATAATCATCTATATTAGAGCCGTATATGGAACAGATCATAATGTGAATACCCCCGTCCCCAGCCCTACACTCGATACTAATCCATCACCCAAGTTTATCCTCTTTAACTCGTTCACCGGGACAAATCACATTATTTGCTAGAATCGCCCCTCCCCCCTTGATATTGTCCCTTGGAGAGTACATGCCAGAACGGTGTATCCTAGATCTTTCAGACATCCCCACTTATTCCAGTATATATGCTCTCTTGAAGACACACCAAGTCTGCCTTCATAAATCGTAAACTCCTAGCTACCCTGCCCCTTTTATTCTTACCATTAAAATCTGAATTTTATCTCCTGCCTTTAAATTCTGAATTAAATGACCATACTCTCCAACTGCTGCTGATTAACTTGATACTCACTTCAATATAATTTATCATGACCACTAAGCACCAACCAAAAGTTTGACTGCTACGACATTTAACACAGAAAAATCAGTTTTTCATGTTTCCACCCCCTGTCCCCCCCGTCCCCCCGAAACCCTCCCAGCCACCTCACAAAAGCAATCAGACCAGATAGGTCCTGTGATGGGATGTAGCCTCTCCCGCATGCCCAACCTTAATCCAACTTTTAAACCCAGTATCAACATAATGCCACCCCAAAAAAGGAACCCCCCCACCGCTATACCTGGGAGAATTCTAAAGCTATACCACAGCCTGCATTACTATGTCTAGCTTTATATACCCATATACCAGAGTTTGCAGAAATTCTTTAGCCTTAATCTTTGACGAGAAAAAATAAAATGTATCCTGCCAGACTACTTTCAGCTAAGCCAGGATCATTAAAAATGCCTGAGCTCCGTTACCTTGGAACAGCCGTATCAACTGTTATAGGTACCAGCAGCGCTCTAACGTGGAATGACAAAAATCGGCCTAACAAAGAATGTACAACCATTGAAGGAGCGCTGCTGGTCTGGTCGAGCCAGGTCGGAAATTGCCTGACGCAACAAAAATTTTCCAACGTAGATCAAAATTGATCTAGATTTACCCCCTTCCTGTGAGGTAGACACCCTCTGCTTAAACAGGAATCTATGAGCACGTTGAATCACCTGATCTCAATCCCAGTTCACCAATTCAGGGAAAGCACCCTTAAAAAGCTTGACCACAAATGTACGCGCTTTATCACCCTCCACACCTTCTGAAATGCCCAAGTTTCTCAAATTATTACGTCTCAGTCTATTCTCAAAATCTTCCAATTTCCATTGGGTGTCAGTCATTTGTTTTTTCAGGGAATCTGTTATTTTTCTGTGATGATCTTGTTGGATCTATGTATGGATTATGTGCCCCCACCTGACCAGGTTAATCTGTACATCTGGCTTCTCTTTTGTTGCATACACGGATGACACTCATATTGTGGTATCAGTCTCTAGTAATGTAACTAAAACTGTGCACATTTTTAACAGTTGTATGGGCGCAGTGGTTGAGTGGATGAACAAGAACTGTCTCAAGCTCAATTTGGTTAAAACCAAGGTTCTTCTTTTTGGCAGTGACTGTGAGAAGGTGGCCTGATATATGCTGTCCACTAGTTCTAGTGGGCACCTTGTATAAGTCCAAACAACCCCTTATGGTGATAGGTTAAAGACAACCTTTATTGAAAGCTATCCTAGTGGTAGCTATGGAGAGTAGCCTTCAGGCTAAGTCTTGAAGGAATGTAAAGCAGCTTGTTTTGCCAGTCTATAATCTCTTGAATGATCAAAATGAAAGGACAACCACACCAGGTTATATTTAAAATATATGTATTTAGGTTAAAACACACCCCTCTAGTCTCTTTATGAGACTGGAGTTCGAAGTACTTAAGTTACAAGTGAGCAATCATCAGTAATAGCACAAATACACGTTTGGGCCCTAGGGGCGTACCAAACCATATACCAATAAAGTGTTATAAGAACCACGACTGAACTAGACACAAGGCCTAGAGCCTGTAGAATCGCTGGGACCCCAAGGAAGCACCCAAGGTAGTGACACAGGGGACCCACGGGGACTGTATGCAGTGTGTGAACACAACCGCGGGTTCCCGTTATCTTCTATGGGCAATGTCGCGGTTGGAATTTTAAAGATTAGGGACACTTAGAATTGAGTCAAGACCAAACCCTTTTGGACTTAAGAAGTTCTAGGGCTAGCACCCACGGGAGCACCGGAGTACTCAAGTTACCTCACCCAGGGAAGCCGGGTGCATAGGTGTCTTTTGGTGTCGGGTTGCATCGTCGATTGCAATGGAAGCCTGCAAAGAACTGCTGCTGCCGTGAAGAGCAGAAGTGTCCGAAGAGATCCAAACCTGGATCTAGGATGGAAGGAACCTGAAAGCAGAGGGGACAGAGTCTGAGTCACTAGCCAGTGACCGAGGGCAGGATGGACCAATGCCCACAGATGTTGGGTGCTTCAGGTGAGTTGATGGGTGTCTTGACTCTTCAGCCACGAGGTCCAGGAGGCGTCGACAAAGTCCATGAGCCGGATTCGAGCTGTCCCACAAAGTCTGTCGAGTGCTGCAGTGTCGGCGACCAGATTGGACCCAACAAGCCTTGGCAACGGCAAGTCACTGGAATTCAAAGAAAGGACTGCAGTGCAGACCAGCAAGGTCTGAGGGATTCACCCAGCAAGGGTAAGTCAGGACACGTCTGGAGCAATCAGGAAAGCCCAAGCAGAAGAGGAGTTGCCTTCGTGGGGACCTGCTAGCCAATGGGCTAGTGATCGCGAAGGAGCCTCGAGTGGTCGCACTTGAAACTGACCCACGGGTCACTCGTGGAGTGGAGGCCAGCAATCTTCAGTACAGGAGGTGCTCAAGGCTGGGGCTACTCGGAGCCCAAAGCACAACTTCGAGGAAGCCCAGGAAGATGCTGTTGCTGCAAAAGATCATAGTGTCCAGAGGTCATGGTTCCACGTCACCCACGATAGCCACGGGCCTCAGCTTTGCTGTGGACTCAGGGTAGCCTTGGGGAAGTCTGGAAATCCCCCTCCGGCAATGCAAAGACTTCGGCGTCCGGTGGGAGCTTCAGCGATGCAGACCGGTCAGTTGCTTCTTTGGTGCCTGCCAAGCAGGGGAGTCACTCCTTGACTCCAAGGGAGATTTCTTCAGTCTTCTAGTCAGGATAGAAAGTCGAAGGTCCAGAATTTATGTTGCAGAGTTTCGTCTCGTCCAGGGTAATCTAAAGTCCTAGGGACTGGATTCCTCTACTTATACTAAGTTTAGGGGATGGACTAACTGTAAGGCCCCACCTATGGGTGGGTTTGGAAAGAGGGGTGGTTACACCCATTTCCTTTGTCCAGTTTCGCACCAGAGCTGGGGCAGGTAGCTCCTGCAACTGGTTTGAACTGGACTATGCACAGGGGCACCAAATGTGCCCCCAGTGCAGGACTTCAAAGCACCAGAGAGTGCTCCCGCCCAGCCCCAATACACATCTGCCTGTCTGGGGAGGTGGTTACACCCCCCTTCAACAGGAAACCTATTGTCCAGGCCTCCCCTGCCGGAGTTTCGGTCAGCAGCAGGAGGCCAGACCCGTGTCTGTGGCAGAGGCATCCATTTTGTGATGCCAGGGCTCAGGAAAGTCCTACCGGGTTTGACTAGTGTGAACATTAACCCTGGGCGTAGTTCGCGAAGTAGCACTACGTGAAGCTACGCAAAGTGCACTTCGCACTACGCGAGCTACGCGTAGCACTTCGCGAACTGCGTGGTACCCTGTTCGCACTGTGCAAGATGTCGTTTTCAATGATTGCACAGTGCCGACAAGCAACCGGCACTGTGCAATCATTGAAAACGGCATCCTGCACAGTGCGAGCTGTAGTTTTCTGCCGCTCGAGTAGATTTTTACTCGAGCGGCAGCTTTCTGAACGCGGACTGGTAGTTTCTCATCGCGAGCGGTCGCGAGCATACGCGACCACTCGCAATGAGAAACCTGACCTCCTCGCGTTGAGAATCTCGCCGGGAGGTTTATTTTCCACGCTCACGATCGCCAACTTGATGTTGCTGATCGCGAACGAGGAAAAAGTCTTGCCGGGATGTCATTTTGCTTGCTCGCGGTCACCAACTTGACATTGAGGACCGCGAGCAAGCAAAAAATGACCGATGCACTACGCAACACTACGCTACGCGTGTTCGCACTGTGCTACGTGCAATTCGCGTAGTGCGAAGTAGCGCAAACTTCGCAAACTACGCGAGCGTAGCATAGTACTTTGCCCAGGCTTAGTGAACATGTCTCTCCCTCTAGAAGGGTGGAATGCTTCCCCCGCCGCCAGAACTGGCGAAGGGGGGGTAGTATTCCAAGATGTTTGTCACCAAACACAACATGTTTTGATGCAGCCATTCCAAAGTTAGCATTTACCGCGAGGTTATAATGCACTTAAGAGTATATGGTATGGCTGTATCACAGAACAGCCATAAGGAAGTATTTCCGAAAGCTGCAAAGGGGCTCAGCTCATGCTTGGGCACCCTCTCCCACAAAACCAAGCACTCTGCCTTCAGGATTGTCAAGGCCTGCCATAGGAGTGACTTATAGGTGTATATGTGTCTGTATATATATGTGGATACAGGTAGCCTATAGTGCTTCCCAGGGGTGGCATAATACATGCTTCAGCCCCTGGTAGGCCTCTGAGGTACCTATGCCCTAGGTACATAGGGTACCATATACTAGGGGCTTATAAGGCACTCCAGAATCCAATTAGATATGTACCTAATGTACATGGAAACCATTTTAGAGAGGAAGCAGCTAGGCTGTGGTCCTGATTAGCAGGGCCCCAGCCAGACTGAGGTCGAAAAACAGTGAAACACCAGCCAAAAATGGGGGTACCCATGTGAAGCAGATCCTACTCTCCTACAGTGACACCACCTTCTGGGACCAATCTTGGTGGCTTTGACTCTTGGCTTCCCCTCCCCCCGTCGATATCCTCGGTTAGGAATCTGGGGGTAATTTTTTATTCCAACCTCTCTTTCAATACCCAGATTAACAAACTCACCTCATCTTGTTTCTTTTTAGTACGCACCTTAAGAAAGGTTCTCCCCTTTTTACCGTATGATATACAGAAGTCAGTGGCTATAGCGCTGGTCTTCTTCAGGCTGGATTATTGTAATATATAAGCATTCATCAATGAGCACTAAAGAAACTTCAAACCCTGCAGAATGCAGCAGTCCGACTCCTTAGGAGGATCCCCAAGTTTGAGTTGGTTTCAAAGGTTCCGGTGGAGCTCCATTGGCTCCCTGTTGTGAATAGTGTTGCTTTTAAGGCTCTCTGTTTGGCACACAAGGCTCTGCATGGCAGAGGTCCTGACTACTTAAAGAGGAAGTTCTCCTGTGTATAGTCCCAGGAGAATCTTGTGCTCGACCACCTCCAGAACAGTGGCAGAAGCTTTGTCCACACCGTATGCCTACTTTGGATCAATCTACTGGCACATCTTAGAGGTCAAGGCAACCTGTTTAGTTTCAGGAAACATCTTAAGACTTGGCTTTTTTCTCACCCCCGGTGATATGCTCTCATGTAAGCTGTCATCTCGCTGTTTATGTTTATTAGCGGAGATTTGCGCCATTAGCGTCAAGATGCCCTTGTGCAATCGCGCACTATATTAAACTATTAAATATTAATAAAATGATATTTGACCAAGAGATTACCACAAGAGAAGGCATATGGGGACTCCTACGTACTATAATACATGACTTTGAGAAGGCAAGAGAAGGTCTATCTTTCATCACCATGATGGTAACTTGTGACCTCTGACCCTTAATCCCTTCGCTGCCAGGCCTTTTCCCCCTCCTGTGCCACGCCCTTTTTTGGCTATTTGGGGTAGTGTGCGCTGAGGCCCCTGTAACTTTTTGACCACATAAGGTATCCACGCCAAATTTGCGTCCTTTTCTTCCAACATCATGGGGATTCTGAGGGTACTCAGGGTTTGTGGATTCCCCTGGAGGGGTCACAGAAATGAGCCAAAATACAGCAAAAGTTAGTTTTTTGGGGGGAAAATGGGAAAAACGGGCTGCAAATGAAAGCATCTGGGTTTTTCCCTGCAAGTGTTATCAAAAAAGGGTTTGTGGGGCTAAAATCACCATTTTCCCAGCTTTTAGGGGATATCAGACTTTTGTCAGAAACCCAACATTTTTTACACAGTTTTGGCATTTGTCTGGGACATAGCCTATTTTTGCTATTTTTTGTGCTTTCGACCTCCTTCCAGTTAATCGTAGAAATGGGTACAAAAGCAATAATAGATCCTGGAAAGCTATACATTTTGGAGAAGTAGACAAAATTATGAATTCAGCAAGGGGTCATTTGTGTAGATCAGAGGTCTTCAAACTTTTGGATGCCGAGACCCCCCTGTCAACATTTTGAGGCGTAAGGACCCCCTCCTGACAAAAATGTCTAAACCTGTTGACTAAATTGCGTGGGATGAAAATGTAAATGAGGTTATGTGATGCCGCGTATTTTGGGATAGCATTGCTTCATTATTTTGATATTTGTTACACACAGTAACGCTGAGGAAAGATTTCACCCAATCAGTACCCATTTATAACCAAAATACAGCAATTATCATCAGAAAGATTTCAAGTCAACCTTTGTGAAGGGCCTTCCACTCTGCAGGAATACGTGCTGCCACATTAGAAGCTCACCTGGCCCTGTCCCTTAAAAACCTGGCGGTTTTGTGTAGAGTTAAGCCGTTTACCCATGCAGCTTTCCTCTCACCCCCTCCCTTCCATCCCTCTATCCTCTCCTAACCCCGTATCCCTCTCTCACTTTGCAGGTCATTTTCTTTCACCCCTTTTTACAACTTCTGAACTCTCCCCATTCAACCTCTCACTTCACCTTTAATCACCTCTTGCCATTCTGTCCTTTCACTGCCCTCATCTCTAACAGTCTCTCATATTTATCTCATGGCCTCTCTGGCCCTGTCACCTCCCGTGCCCCTCAGCACTTCTCATTCACCTCGTCTCTTCATTCAAATTTTTGTCTATTTGTATCTTACACCTCTCCAGTCCCCCCATTCCTCTTTCACATCGCCCCTTTGTTCTAACAGAAGCCCTCACCTTTGGATCACACTCACTTCTTGCGTGTCCACACTTCTCTTCGGCAATTCACATTTCTCCTCATCCCTGACCTCTTCAATCAAATTCTCTCACTCCCTTGCTGTCCTCTTTCATTTTGGGTGCGGATGCAAGTTCAGAATGGGATGAATGAATGTATGATTACTGATGGGCTTGTTTGAGTGAGTTGCATATTGAGTAGTGAGGGGGACAGGTGAGTGAAGTGTCACATGAGTGCAGGATGAGTAGTGTACTCGTGTGACTGCAGGTTGAGGTATAGTGTGAGCAGGACAAATGCATTTTGAGTGCAGAGTGATCACTGTGAGTGCAAGGTGAGCGGGTGAATGGTGCAAGTGCATGGTGATCAGTGTGAGTGCATTGTGATCACTGTGAGTGCAAGGTGAGCGTGACAATAAAGGGCGAGAATGAGGAATGAGTTGTCTGAATGCAGGGTGCATTCCCAGACCCATGAAGTAACTCAGCATGTTATTGACGGGGGTGTAGACTTTAAGATCTAAGTTAAACTATTGCGGCATTAATCGGGGATCGAGGGTGAAGGAAATAAATAATGCGCTGATCCTGCAACAAACTTCCAGTCCTATGGTTAGGGTTACCAGCAGATTATTTTGATGGCCCAGTCGGTACAAAAAAAAGCAGTCACCTAAAGCGGTATTTTCAGCGCTTATCTGTGCATACTTCCCAGGGCCGGCTTTAGTGCTGGTGGTGCCCTGTGCGACAATGTTTGTTGGTGCCCCCCCAATGACCACCCCCACCACGGATTCTCTCACTAGCACCCTTTAACAGTGACCAAGTCTCCATAACCCCACACTCTCAGATGCATTGAATTAGTTATATAGTGCCACTTATACCAGTGTAGGGTGTCCGAGCACTTTGCATCACACACACATTCCACAGAGACAATCAATCATAAGTGGGTAAATCAGTGTATAGGAAATGTTACATAAGCCAAAGGACTAAAAGTATAGGAGTCACATGTCATCCATACTGGTAGGCAGTATAGTTCAAGAGTGCTTGGTGTGGAGAAGCACAAACTCAGAGTCGAAAAAGAAACAGCATAGTTGGGAGTTTCCTTTAATAATAAGAATTGATTTCTAGCCAAATTAACCCTTTTTGCAACATTAATCAATGGTCTAATAATGTATTGTTTGTAGTGTGCATGCTGTTCTAGGATGAAAGTTAATAGCTCACTATTCTATATTAGGACTTTAAGTTATAAATTGCAAGTAACAAAAGGATGTCTCTTTTGAAAGCAGTAACCTGCTGATCTCTTCACATCATACACACTCTGTAATCTACTTGGTACACGTTCTTTGCAGCAGGCATATTAACCCTCTGCACTAACTTCACCTAAGTCAAAACCTCAACTATACAAAATTCTGATCTCTCTCCAGGAAGATAATTAATCACACAAGTTAGCTTGACATTTATGTGAGGCCTGGTAATTGCTGGGGAAAGAAACGCTGCAGCAGGTGCTTCAAAAGCTTAATAAACTTTCACACACGGCGCCCCCAGGAAGCCAACTTTTTATTAGCCCCCAGCAGCTCAAGTTTCACTGCAGCAGCCCGGGCTGAGACACAGGACGTTGGGGGGGGGGGGGGGGGGGGGGGGTTGCTGATGCCCTTGGGCCTGGGCAGAAGTGTGACTGGGAAGGCGCGACCCCCTTTGCATCACTCCACGGCCCCCCTGGGGGTCGCGCCCCACAGTTTGAAGACCCCTGGTGTAGATCCATCAAGGTTTCTTTATAGAAACTAACAGTTAAATATAGGATAAATTGAAAATTTGTTGAAAAAAAGCGCCTTTTGTGTCAACGTTTTCACCTGTAACTTCTTCTAATTTTGACAGCTCTTTGAAAGCAATATACCGTTACATCCGCTAGACATTTCTGGTTGTGGGGATATATAGGACTTGTAGGTTCACCAAGAACCAGACGAACCCAGAGCCAAAAACTGAACAGCAACTTGAAATGGTTTTTTATTATGTACCGGGTATGTAGTAATTATTCTGTAAAAATGTGTACATGGAAAAATCGGTGTGAAAGACACCTATGTATTTCTGAAATGGGAACAAAATATAGAGTTTAGAAACAGTAGACATTTGCACATTTCCGAAATTGGGAATACTCATACTAGCATGAGAATTATCAGTCATTTTTTAGAATGACTTCTTTTTTACACAATGTCTTTCATTTGGAAGGCAGAAATGCATCGAAAGTCAATAGGTAATAACAGTTCCTTTACAAATCTGAATTACCCTAAGTCTCCCGATAAAAATGGTACTTCACTTGTAGGGGTAGGCATAGTGCCCACGACAGGAAATGGCTCAAAACCCAACATGAACACACCACATTTACACAATGCAAAATTACCCTTTTTTAGCAAAGTGCCTAGCTGTAGTTTTTTAACCCTAGCTCTGCCGGCACCTAGGGAAACCTAGCAAACCTATACATTTTTGAAAACTTGACACCCAGGGGAATCCAGGATGGGGTGACTTGACTGCTTCCCACCACGTTCTGTTACCCAGAATCCCTTGCAAACCTAAAAAATTGCCCAAAAAAACACTTTTTCCCTACATTTCTGTGGTGGAAAGTTCTGGAATCTGCATGGATCCACAAATTTTCACCCACCCCGCGTTCCCCAAAGTCTTCCGAGAAAAATGGTACCTCACTTGTGTGGGTCAGCCTAGTGCCCGCGACAGGAAACGGCGCAAAACGCAACGTGGACACACCTCAATTTCGCTGTGAAAAATGTATCCTTTTTTGGCAAAGTGCCTAGCTGTAGTTTTTGAACCATAGCTCTGCCGCACCTAGGGAAACCTAGCAAATCTATACATTTTTATAAACTAGACATCCAGGGGAATCCAGGATGGGGTGACTTGACTGCCTCCCACCAGGTTCTGTTACCCAGAATCCCTTGCAAACCTAAAAAATTGCCAAAAAAAACGCATTTTTCTCACATTTCTCTGGTGGAAAGTTCTGGAATCTGCGTGGATCCACAAATTTCCACCCACCCCGCGTTCCCCAAAGTCTTCCGAGAAAAATGGTACCTCACTTGTGTGGGTCAGCCTAGTGCCCGCGACAGGAAACGGCGCAAAACGTAACGTGGACACACCTCAATTTTGTAGCGAAAAATGACCCTTTTTAGGCAAAGTACCTAGCTGTAGTTTTTTAACCATAGCTCTACCGGCACCTAGGGAAACCTAGCAAACCTATACATTTTTGAAAACTAGACACCCAGGGCTATCCAGGATGGGGTGACTTTACTGCCTCACACCAGGTTCTGTTACCCAGAATCCCTTGCAAACCTAAAAAATAGCCAAAAAAAAGACTTTTTCTCCACATTTCTCTGGTGGAAAGTTCTGGAATCTGCGTGGATCCACAAATTTCCACCCACCCCGCATTCCCCAAAGTCTTCCGAGAAAAATGGTACCTCACTTGTGTGGGTCGGCTTAGTGCCCGCAACAGGAAACGGCGCAAAAAGTAACGTGGACACACCTCAATTTCACAGCGAAAAATGGCCCTTTTTGGCAAAGTGCCTAGCTGTAGTTTTTTAACCCTAGCTCTGCCGGCACCTAGGGAAACCTAGCATACCTATACATTTTTGAAAACTAGACACCCAGGGGAATCCAGGATGGGGTGATTTGACTGCCTGCCACCAGGTTCTGTTACCCAGAATCCCTTGTAAACCTAACAAATTGCCTAAAAAAACAAATTTTCTCCACATTTCTCTGGTGGAAAGTTCTGGAATCTGCGTGGATCCACAAATTTCCACCCACCCCGCGTTCCCCAAAGTCTTCTGAGAAAAATGGTACCTTACTTGTGTGGGTCGGCCTAGTGCCCGCGACAGGAAACGGCGCAAAACGCAACGTGGAAACACCTCAATTTCGCTGTGAAAAATGACCCTTTTTTGGCAAAGGGCCTAGCTGTAGTTTTTTAATCATAGCTCTGCCGGCACCTAGGGAAACCTAGCAAACCTATACATTTTTGAAAACTAGACACCCATGGGAATCCAGGATGGGGTGACTTGACTGCCTCCCACCAGGTTCTGCTACCCAGAATCCCTTGCAAACCTAAAAGATTGCCAAAAAAAACACATTTTCCCCACATTTCTGTGGTGGAAAGTTCTGGAATCTGCGTGGATCCACAAATTTCCACCCACCCCGCGTTCCCCAAAGTCTTCCGATAAAAATGGTACCTCACTTGTGTGGGTCGGCCTAGTGCCCGCAACAGGAAACGGCGCAAAATGCATAGTGGACACACCTCAATTTCGCAGTGAAAAATGAACCTTTTTTGGCAAAGTGCCTAGCTGTAGTTTTTGAACCCTAGCTCTGCCGGCACTTAGGGAAACCTACCAAACCCACACATTTCTGAAAACTAGATACCCGAGGGATTCCATGGAGGTATGGCTTGCGTGGATCCCCCAACGTTTCCTTACCCAGAATGCCCTGCAAACCTCAAATTTAGCTGAAAAAATCACCTTTTTCACACATTTTTGTGTGGGAAAGTTGTGGCATCACCAGGCTGACACAAATTACCTACCACCCAGCGTTCCTCCAGGTCTCCCGATAAAAACGGTGCCTCACTCGTATGGGAGGCACAAGTACCCGCGACAGGCAAGGGCCCACAACGTAGTGAGGCGACATGAAAATTGCCTACCTCAAAACGACCTGGTTTTGCAAGGGGGTCACCTGGGTTTTTGGCCCGGTGCTCGGCGGCCACCTAGGGGAACCTACCAAACCCACACATTTCTGAAAACTAGACACCCGGGGGATTCCAGGGAGGTATGGCTTGCGTGGATCCCCCAACGTTTCCTTATCCAGAATGCCCTGCAAACCTCCAATTTATATTAAAAAAATCACCTTTTTCACACATTTTTGTGTGGGAAAGTTGTGGCATCACCGGGCTGACACAAATTTCCTACCACCCAGCGTTCCCCCGGGTCTCCCGATAAAAACGGTGCCTCACTCCTGTGGGAGGCCCAAGTACCCGCGACAGGCAAGGGCCCACAACGTAGTGTGGCGACATGAAAATTGCCTACCTCAAAACGACCTGGTTTTGCAAGGGGGTCACCTGGGTTTTTGGCCTGGTGCTCAGCGGCCACCTAGGGGAACCTATCAAACCCACACATTTCTGAAAACTAGACACCCGGGGGATTCCAGGCAGGTATGGCTTGCGTGGATCCCCCAACGTTTCCTTACCCAGAATGCCCTGCAAACCTCAAATTTAGCTGAAAAAAATCACCTTTTTCACACAGTTTTGTGTGGGAAAGTTGTGGCATCACCGGGCTGACACAAATTTCCTACCACCCAGCGTTCCCCCGGGTCTCCCAATAAAAACGGTGCCTCACTCGTGTGGGAGGCCCAAGTACCCGCGACAGGCAAGGGCCCAAAACGTATTGAGGCGACATGAAAATTGCCTACCTCAAAATGACCTGGTTTTGCAAGGGGGGTCACCTGGGTTTTTGGCCCGGTGCTCGGCGGCCACCTAGGGGAACCTACCAAACCCACACATTTCTGAAAACTAGACACCCGGGGGATTCCAGGGAGGTATGGCCTGCGTGGATCCCCCAACGTTTCCTTACCCAGAATGCCCTGCAAACCTCAAAGTTAGGCAAAAAGTTCACCTTTTTTCACACATTTTTGTGAGGTAAAGTTGTGGCATCAGCGGGCTGACACAAATTTCCTACCACCCAGCGTTCCCCCGGGTCTCCCGATAAAAACGGTGCCTCACTCGTGTGGGAGGCCCAAGTACCCGCGACAGGCAAGGGCCCACAACGTAGTGAGGCGACATAAAAATTGGCTACCTCAAAGCGACCTGGTTTTGCACGGGGGTCACCTGGGTTTTTGGCCCGGTGCTCGGCGGCCACCTAGGGGAACCTACCAAACCCACACATTTCGGAAAACTAGACACCCGAGGGATTCCAGGGAGGTATGGCTTGCGTGGATCCCCCAACGTTTCCCTACCCAGAATGCCCTGCAAACCTCAAATTTAGCTGAAACAAATCACGTTTTTCACACATTTTTGTGTGGGAAAGTTGTGGCATCAGCGGGCTGACACAAATTTCCTACCAACCAGCGTTCCCCCGGGTCTCCCGATAAAAACGGTGCCTCCCTCGTGTGGGAGGCCCAAGTACCCGCGACAGGCAAGGGCCCAAAACTTATTGAGGTGACATGAAAATTGCCTACCTCAAAACTACCTGGTTTTGCAAGGGGGGTCACCTGGGTTTTTGGCCCGGTGCTCGGCGGCCACCTAGGGTAACCTACCAAACCCACACATTTCTGAAAACTAGACACCCGGGGGATTCCAGGGAGGTATGGCTTGCGTGGATCCCTCAACGTTTCCTTACCCAGAATGCCCTGCAAGCCTCAATGTTAGGCAAAACATTCACCTTTTTCACACATTTTTTTGTGGGAAACTTGTGGCATCAGCAGGCTGACACAAATTTCCTACCACCCAGCGTTCCCCTGGGTCTCCCGATAAAAACGGTGCCTCACTTGTGTGGGAGGCCCAAGTACCCGCGACAGGCAAGGGCCCACAACGTAGTGAGGCGACATAAAAATTGCCTACCTCAATCCGACCTGGTTTTGCACGGGGGGTCACCTGGGTTTTTGGCCCGGTGCTCGGCGGCCACCTAGGGGAACCTACCAAACCCACACATTTCTGAAAACTAGACACCTGGGGGATTCCAGGGAAGTATGGCTTGCGTGGATCCCCCAACGTTTCCTTACCCAGAATGCCCTGCAAACCTCAAATTTAACTGTAAAAATCACCTTTTTCACACATTTTTGTGTGGGAAAGTTGTTGCATCACTGGACTGACACAAATTTCCTACCACCCAGCGTTCCCCCGGGTCTCCCGATAAAAACGGTGCCTAACTCATGTGGGAGGCCCAAGTACCCGCGACAGGCAAGGGCCCAAAACGTATTGAGGCGACATGAAAATTGCCTACCTCAAAACGAACTGGTTTTGCAAGGGGGTCACCTGGGTTTTTGGCCCGGTGCTTGGCGGCCACCTAGGGGAACCTACCAAACCCACACATTTCTGAAAACTAGACACCTGGGGGATTCCAGGGAGGTATGGCTTGCGTGGATCCCCCAACGTTTCCTTACCCAGAATGCCCTGCAAACCTCAAATTTAGCTGAAAAAAATCACCTTTTTCATACATTTTTGTGTGGGAAAGTTGTGGCATCACCGGGCTGACACAAATTTCCTACCACCCAGCGTTCCCCCGGGTCTCCTGATAAAAACGGTGCCTCACTCGTGTGGGAGACCCAAGTACCCGCGACAGGCAAGATTCCAAAACGTAGTGCGCCTCAACAGGCAAGGGTCTTAAAAGTAGTGCGCCTCAGTACGTTTTGGGCCCTTGCCCGTGGCGGGTACTTGGGCCTCCCACACGAGTGAGGCACCGTTTTTATCGGATTTAGGTTTGCAATGGATTCTGGGTAACAGAACCTGGTGATAGCCAGTGAAGTCACCCATCCAGGATTCCCCTCTGTGTCTAGTTTTAAAGAATGTACAGGTTTGCTAGATTTGCTACGTGCCAACTGTGCAAGGGCAGAAAAAATCCACAGGTATGCACATTGCTAAAAAAAATCCGGAGCCCAGTGGCCTTTCTGCCGCCCTGGGGGGAATCGGGGAAGGGGGTTTCTTCCTGATATGCCCCTAAAGGGGCAGAAAGACTGTGGTCATTTTTTGTGGGGGTGGGGGCACTGGTATGACCATTTTGGGCAGCCCCCACCCCCACGCATAAAAAAAGCCTGCGTACTCGCTGGCGCCTAGTGGGCTTTCTGCCCCCCCAGGGGGCAGATCAGGGGCCACTGCCACCATCTGCCCTCCCGGGGGGGCAGAAAGACTGGAATTTCTCTGGGGGTGGGGTGGGGTATTGTCATGCCCATTTTGGGGAGCCCCTACCCCATCACTAATAAAACAAAAACATCCATGGTTTCTAGTGGGCATTCTGCGCCCCCAGGGGGGGCCAGATTGGGGGCTACAGCTCCCATCTGCCTCCTGGGGGGCAGAAAGACTGTCATTTTTGTGGGGGGGAGGGTGGGGGCATTGGCGTGCCCGTTTCGGGCAGCCCCCACCCTAAAAAAAACCTGAAAACAAATCCCGGGTGTATAGTGAGCTTTCTGCCCCCCCGAAGGGGCAGATTAGGGGCCAATGCCCCATCTGCCCCCCGGGGGGGGCAGAAAGACTGTGATAATTTGGGGGTGGGGTGGGGGCATGGGCCTGCCCGTTTTGGGCAGCCCCCATCCCTATTTTTTTTATTTTTGTTATATTTCCCTGGTGTCTAGTGGTCTTTTTGCCCCCCCGGGGGGGGCAGATTGGGGGCCAATGCCCCATCTGCCCCCCAGGGGGGGCAGAAAGGCTGTAATGGTGGTGGGTGGGTGGGGGCATTGGCATGCCCGTTTCGGGCAGGCCCCACCCTAAAAAAAAATGAAAATAAATCCCTGGTGTATAGTGGGCTTTCTGCCCTCCCGGAGGGGCAGATTAGGGGCCAATACCCCATCTGCCCCCCAGGGGGGGGCAGAAAGACTGTGATAATTGGGGGGTGGGGTGGGGGCATGGGCCTGCCCGTTTCGGGCAGCCCCCACCCCTATTTGTTTTTTTTTACATTTCCCTGGTGTCTAGTGGTCTTTTTGCCCCCCCGGGGGGGCAGATTGGGGGCCAACGCCGCAGATTGGGGGCCAACGCCCCATCTGCCCCCCAGGGGGGGGCAGAAAGGCTGTAATGGTGGTGGGTGGGTGGGGGCATTGGCGTGCCCATTTCGGGCAGGCCCCACCCTAAAAAAAAATGAAAATCAATCCCTGGTGTATAGTGGGCTTTCTGCCCTCCCCAGAAGGGCAGATTAGGGGCCAATGCCCCATCTGCCCCCCGGGGGGGGGCAGAAAGACTGTAATCATTTGGGGGTGGGGTAGGGGCATGGGCCTGCCCGTTTTGGGCAGCCCCCACCCCTATTTTGGTTGTCAAAAAAATTCCTTGGTGTCTAGTGGGCTTTTTGCCCCCCCGGGGGGGCAGATTGGGGGCTGCTGCCCCCATCTGCCCCCCAGGGAGGGCAAAAAGACTAAATGTGCCCAAAATATTTTGGGGGAGCAAAGACCCTTGCCCAAGGGGCCGCTCCCCCCTCCCTGGTGTCTAGTGGGTGGATCCCTGCTTGGGGATCGCCCTCCTGTGGCGATCCCCAAGCAGGGATCCACTGGTGAGGGGTACCAGTGGAAAGGGGAGATTCTCCCCTTTCCAACGATACCTCTCCCGTCTTTCTACGTGCACAGGGGGCTGAGATATCCCCCTGAGCACGTACAAAGTGAAACCTGAAATGAGCCTCTTGGCTCATTTCAGTTTCACTTTCACTGTAATGACGTCGGCGCGACGTGTGCGCCGATCGTCATTACAGTGAAAGGGGGGGGGGACCTCGGGAGCTGGGGAAGCTCTTCCCCAGCTCCCGTGGCTATTTTGGTTTATAGGGAATCCCTCTGGTGACCGCACCAGAGGGATTCCCTAGGGAATGCCTCATGACGAGCTGGACTCGTCACGGGCACAGCACGACTGTGCTCCATGACGAGTCCAGCTCGTCATAGGCACAGAAGGGGTTAAGTGAACACAACAAATAGGATACCATCACCGTTCCATCCTTGGCACCTTGTCTTTGATATGAATGGACTAAAAATAATCAAAAGTGATCATGACACCTTAAGAGCACAATTCTTTTTTTACAGCTTGAAATCTAAACTGACTAGCTTGGAGCACTAGTTGGCCGCTTCTAACTTAGCCCTGAACCCCACTTCTGTGCCAGCAAATTCCGCTCTTTGAATCCCTTTCCTGCGATTTACTTCTGCTTCACTCAGCCTTCCATCATCTCTTTGCTCCTCTACCACAGGTTGGAATTCGGTTCCTGCTCTTCATGGTATGGCTCTTAATTTGCATTTAATGTGTAGGCATGTCACCTAACTCAAAGACCTTACTTTAGATCAAAATTTAGATATTTTAGCAGTTACTGAAACAAGGCTGCTCTATAAGTCTTCTTCTGATGGTGCTTTGGATACTGATATAGGCAACAATTATTTCACATTGACCTACCCACCAGGAAGGAAGATGCCTTTTTAGTATGTAATTCTTTAAAGTAAACACAAGGAGATGATGGACGGAGCACTGAAACTTTTCAGACACTCACCCCCAGTCACAGATCTGGGTTGAATCCACCATCATTCTTTAGCTCAGTTCCCCATCCCAGTTCAGACCCAGCTATATGCAAATCAGTCTTGACCCTGTGCCTCATGGGAACAGTCCAGCCAGAACTGCCAAGCCAGTTTTCACCAGACCGGAAACAAGCATCCTGGGACCGTTTTTGGGGCAACACCCCACATCAGCCAGGCTAGCTTGCATTATTAGTGGCAAAGTGAGATAGGGACCCACGCCTGGGCATACCCTGCCAACTTAGGGTGAACAAAGCAAACCCAAGGAGATAATGGACGGAGCACTGAAACTTTTCAGACACTCACCCCCAGTCACAGATCTGGGTTGAATCCATCATCGTTCTCTAGCTCACTTCTCCACCCCAGTTCAGACCCAGCTATATGCAAATCAGTCTTGACCCTGTGCCTCATGGGAACTGTCTAGCCCGAACTGCCAAGCCAGGTCTTCCCTGGACCGGAAACAAGCATCCTGCAACCATTTTTGGGGTAACACCCCTCATCAGCCAAGCTAGCTTGCATCCAGTGGCAAAGTGAGCAAGGGACCCAGGTCTGGGCGGGGAACAACCTTTACAACGCAACTATTACAACGCACTACACTTACAACACAATTTTTACAACGCAACATCCACTACAACGCATTCCATTACATCGCATGACACTACAACGCATTTTTAAAAACTACGTTTACAACGCATTCCATTACATCGCATACTACCTTTACAACGCATACCATTACAACGCATAATATTACATTAAAACCCCTACACTATCCAACACTTACCTTAATGTTGCACCCCCTGGAGTTAGAATAGTAATTTTTACCCCCATACTATCCAACACTTACCCTACTGTTGCACCCCCTGGAGTTAGAATAGTAATTTTTACCCCTATACTATCCAACACTTACCCTACTGTTGCACCCCCTGGAGTTAGAATAGTAATTTTTACCCCCATACTATCCAACACTTACCCTACTGTTGCACCCCCTGGAGTTAGAATAGTAATTTTTACCCATATACTATCCAACACTTACCCTACTGTTGCACCCCCTGGAGTTAGAATAGTAATTTTTACCCCTATACTATCCAACACTTACCCTATTGTTGCACCCCCTGGAGTTAGAATAGTAATTTTTACCCCCATACTATCCAACACTTATTCTACTGTTGCACCCCCTGGAGTTAGAATAGTAATTTTTACCCCTATACTATCCAACACTTACCCTACTGTTCCACCCCCTGGAGTTAGAATAGTAATTTTTACCCCTATACTATCCAACACTTACCCTACTGTTGCACCCCCTGGAGTAAGAATAGTAATTTTTACCCCTATACTATCCAATACTTACCTTAAATGCAATGTAATATTATGCGTTGTAATGGTATGCGTTGTAAAGGTAGTATGCGATGTAATGGAATCCGTTGTAAAGGTAGTTTTTAAAAATGCGTTGTAGTGTCATGCGATGTAATGGAATGCATTGTAGTGGATGTTGCGTTGTAAAAAATGCGTTGTAAGTGCATGCGTTGTAAAAGTATGCGTTGTAACGACATACATCCGGTCTGGGCATACCCTGCCAACTTAGGTGAACAAAGCAAACACAAGGAGATGATGGACGGAGCGCTGAAACTTTTCAGACACTTACCCCAGTCTTTAAAGTAACCTACTCACCTGTTCAAACTTTCTCTTTGATACATCTCACCCCCATATCTGCTTAACCTTCTACCAATGTTAACATATAATGTTTTCTCCCCTACCACATTTGTATCCCTTCTCTTCAGTTTTGCCAACTGATTTTTGTTCTATATGTAGCCACTGCTTATTATACAGTACTATTATATACTTCAATATCTGACTGATGCTCAGCGACCAATCCGTGGTATGCGCCCTATTGGATTATGTGTTCATTATTCTTTTCCAACACTGTGACACCAGCTCCTCCCACATCACAGGCATTCCCTAAAACTCACCTTCTCCTGTCCTCCACCGTTGCATGTTCTCTCAATCTCTGACTAACCATTCAGACATTCTTTTTCAGATTATTTTGATCATCCTTCCTTGTTCCACACCTCCTTTGAGCTCAACCTGCTTTTGAGCAAAACTGACTCTCACAGCCCTTTATAGTCCATCTGACATTTTGTCTCCACCTGTTGATGATCATACTAAATCAATTTCCCTTGTGGCCATTGACTACACTTTGCCCATGAGAAACTCAAATTCAAAAGAGCATACCTAAGTACTACAATCTCTTTCTCTGGCAACTGCCTTTGGTCTCTCCCAACTTAAACAGGCCATTCTTCTATCATTGCTTTATAAGCACACAGCAAACCATATAGAAGTGAGGAACTATTATCCTGACTTGCTTCTTCCTCTGTTAGCAAACATTTGGGAAACTCTTTTAACTTTCGAGGATCCTATTTTGTGGAGAACCCTGCTGCCATCAACCCTGCACAGCCAGACATGCACCCTATCTCATGAGATAGAGATGTCCATCACCGCTGCTCTTGATGACAGCAGATGAGCACTGGATGAAAGCAGTGCCACTGACTTAATCCTTTTGGAGGTAACAGAGGTTTTTGACAGCATCCAGCATCTGTCACAGATGCACTAGCTGTGTAGTATGGGAGCTGTTCCCTGCACCCTCTATTTTCCTTCTTGTCAAGTTAAGCAGGCTAGCTTGAATCTTGTGGCACAGTGGGCACAGGATGATGCCCCGAAACTGATCCCGGAATGCTTGATTACAGCCCAGGGAGGACCTGGCTTGGCAGTTCGGGCTGGACTGTTCCCATGAGGGATAGGGTCAAGACTGATTTGCATACATCTGGGTCCAAACTGGGGGGGTATGGTGAGTAAAAGAACGATGGATTAATCCTAGATCTTTGTGACGGGGTGAATGTTGTCATTGGTCAGCATTCCGTCCATCCTTTCTTCCTTTTGCTTTTGTTGCCGTAAGTGGGAAGGGCATGCCCAGATGTGGGTCCCGTGTTCACTGCGCCACTGGATTTAAGCTAGTCTGGCTGATGAGGGGTGATGCCCCGAAACCGGTCCCAGGATGCTTGTTTCCGGTCCAGGGAGCACCTGACCTGGCAGTTTGGGCTGGACTGTTCCCATGAGGAACAAGGTCATGACTGATTTGCATATGGCTCGGTCCAAACTGTGGTGGCGTGGTGAGTAAAAGAATGATGGGTTAAACCGAGATCTTTGTGACTGGGGTTGAATGTTTGCATTGTTCAGCATTCCACCCATCATTTGTTCCTTTTGATTCCAACTCAATTTCAGCAAAACTGAAGTATTAATCTTCAAGAAGAACACCTCCTCATAGGACAACAGCTGGTGGCCTGCAGAACACGAACCTACACCCACACCGACCGACCATGCACGTAACCTCATCCTTGACAGCCAACTGGCCATGAAACGACAAGTCAATGCAGTTGCCTCCTTCTGCTTCAACACACTTCACGTGCTCCGGAGAATCTTCATATAGACCCCCAACCAACACCAGAAAGACTGTCATTCAGGCCCTCGTCACCAGTCGCCTCGACTATGGCAACGCCCTTTACACCGGCATCTCCACCCAGCTCCTCAGAAGTCTCCAGACCATATAGAACGCTGCAGCCAGACTCATCCTTAACCTCCTCAAATTAACTCACATCACCCCCCACCTGAGAGACCTCCACTGGCTCCCCAAGCAGAAGATATGCCAGTTTAAGATCCTTATGCACGCCAAAAAATCTTCCACAGGCTAGGACCTGTCTACATCAACCATCAAATGAAATTCCACCAACCCGCCAGACACCTGCGCTCCTCTTCACTCACGCTCACACCCCCTCAAATGCCTCGCTGCCGCAGAGGTGGCCGCTCCTTCTGCTACATCACTGCCAAGACATGTAACTACCTTCCCCTCCCGCTCCGTACAGCCTCCTTGCTGGCATACTTCAGACAGAGACTCAAGACCTGGCTCTTCAATGGAGACAAGGCGCCCAGATACCCCTAGGTGTGACAGTGTTGCATTTTACAAATTGTTTTTGATTGATTGACCTTTGTCTCCTGTGTTTTCATGTCATGCACCATCCGGTACTCAGCTCAGTTGATCCATATCATGCCTCTGCGAAGGCTTCACCAATTACCACAATGACTGTAAATAGTGACAGTGCCTTAAAAGAAACATGCCATTGTGCAGGGAAGGATAAACAATGTCTCACATTAGACAAAAACCTAGTCATAATACCTTGGTCCTTCTTCTTCGCTCATCCACTGTGGGCCATGTGTGTTTGCTACAACCATATTAGCCCAATCTCTTTTTTTTAAATGTACCTAATTGCTACCAACCAGTGTGAAACATACTGGACAGATACACTGCCCCTCACAATAATATCGCCTTACACAGTGTCCGAGTTTGCAGTAGGAAAATTGAAGAAGGCTTGACCCGTTGTGCCCTGAAGTCCACACTGATGTTTGAACTTATTTTATTTGCTAACTTAATGTACTAGAATGGCAGAGGGGGTGAACTTGTCTTTCTTTGTGGTATACCACAACTTTGTTTGATAGATCAGCTCACCTTCAAGTGAAGAGTCTGAGAAACGAAGTACATCTATCAAGGTCTACAGGTCTTGCATTCGGTTGTTGGTTGAGCGATGGTTTGGGTGGCTCGTTCTGCCCCTTGTCAGATAGAGTGAACATTGCTCTGAAGTTTGCTGTGCAGCATTTACAGAGAGGTGGAGACAGGCTAGGTTGATCAGAGGACACAAATTACCCTGCTAAATTGATGGGATTACTCCCAGCAAATCTGTTCTAGTTTCAGAGTGTGTCTCCTCAACCAGTAAGGAACTCCACCAGACTTTTTATTTAAATGCTGGATGCAAATACACATCCACTCCGAATGGGGCCATATGGCCTCATTTAGCTGTCAATGGATGCAAAGCCAGCCCATCAGGTCAGCAAAGACTGCTTGACTGGTGGTAAGCCTCACATCCTACTAAGGCTGGCAGAGGTCTCTAAGCCCACAGTGAAGCCACCACACCAATGGCCCCACTGTAGGTTGAGGGGACTGAAAGCAGGCCCCATGTTGTTTTGGTCCTGTCCTGCATTTATGTTGGATTTTCAAAAGCAATCTCCCAAAGCAATCTCTCAAAGTAGGAGTTTGAATTTGGGCACCAATCAATGGCCTTGAGATACAGGAATTGTTTTCCCTGTGCTTCAGAACCATTGACTACTGATTTCCCAGCCTG
Source organism: Triturus cristatus (assembly GCF_964204655.1). Taxonomy (NCBI): domain Eukaryota; kingdom Metazoa; phylum Chordata; class Amphibia; order Caudata; family Salamandridae; genus Triturus; species Triturus cristatus. The sequence continues at coordinate 320,299,607 of NC_140582.1, forward strand.
GTACCCAATGCTTTGCATTGTATTAGTGGGCAGGGAGATGTAGTGAATGTTGTCCAGTCTCAAACAAGGCAGGGTGACTGTCAATATGACCTGGTGGACCCATAGTGAACACTTTACCAGGCCTGCTGGAGCAAACTTTGTGCTACCTCAGTGGCTTTTAGGCTTTCAGCACACACATGTAGGCATCTTAGAAAGAAACCATATCCCTTTCCTCAGTATTCTTCTACTTCTCGCAAGAATGTAGAGGATTAGGGCATGGTTCCAAAAGAACCAAGAACAGTGTCAAGGCCAGGCATCCACCTCCATCTTAGTCCATGTACATACAGATACATTGGTAGTAGAGGGGATCTGCAAAGGCCATGCCAGAATATGTGTGACTGTTCCACAGGACTATTGAGTTATTTGTACATCCTGACAGACATTTTAAACGGAGATTATTACTAGAGTGGAGAATGGTGTATTCATTCCAGTCCCATGATAGAAATAGAGCACAGGTGTATTCCAAATCATAATTTAGGTCCATAAACCTTATATCTCCTTTTACTCCGTTGTAGACCAAATAGGTAAAACTGATATATCCACACATTATAATTTCAGATGAGTCCATCAAGGGCAGTATCCCTGTAATTGTCTGGGGGTGGGGGTATATTTGAAACTACCATAGATCTGTTTGGTGCCTATATTCACATTTCAGTACACCCAGCCCATCTTTTACAATAGCATGAGAAGCACATTTTGTATCAGCTAGAATTCGAAGACAATATTACCCAGAGAAAGTACTCTTCTCCAGTATTGAATCTTTCATAGATTCACATGCTTGAATCTTCCCCATCGTCATGGTGGGAGTCTCGCGGTAGTTAGAAAAGCAGTACAATAAAAGTACATTAGAAACAATCAAAAAAAGGAAAACTTTGACATTCGTCAGCATCTTTATGTAGATCTAAACTTTGACCAATCAGAGACCTCAACTCCCCAGCAAAGCCACCATACCTCTGATTTCTAACTGCACGTTGTGTGTAAGGGAGTCTCCCTGAGCTCTGCTCAGTTTGTTAGTGAGTAAACTTTTGACCCTGCTGAATTCACTTCAAGGTATTTGTTGTCTATCTTCTTTGCTCCTAAAATGTCAGAGGGATCTAAGAAAAGGCTTTTTAGACCCTGCAGATCTTGTGGGAAGGCAGGACTTTTCTCTGCGGACCCCCACAAGGACTGTCTCTATTGACTTTATCCCAAAACATACTGCTAAGGACTGTAAATACTGCAGAACCTTTTCAGACAAAACTCTGAAAGACAGGGAGGCCAGATTGTTATTATAGCTCCAAAAGAAGAAATCCAGATTGGATTCTGGATCTGATGTTACATAGAGACCTGGGCCTTCCTCAGCTCAGCTGAGAGGAAATGTAAAAATGAGGGCTCTACCTCATTAGAAGCTGATCCAAAGAGAATTAAGGCTTATAAACCCTCCACTGCCCAAAAAGCAGCCCTGAAACAAAGGGACTCTGAGCTGAAAAAGTGTTCGGTTGCTTCTCTGCCTGTCACACGTCTAAAACAGGCTCCGTCGTCAAAAAAAGCTCTGTCGTCGGACTCGTCATCGAGAACGACAGTTAAAGCACCGTCGACGTTAGTGGCTACGACCATGTCGACGACGGCACTGGTGACGGCCTCGTCGACGGATACTGTGTCGACGATCACCTCATCGATGGCATCATCAGCGACATCGACGACTTGTACGTCGACAGTCACGTCTAAGGCTCCGACGACAGGAACACCGTTGACAACGTCATCTACAGCCCCGTCGACGGGCACCCCGTCGACGACGGTGTTTAAGTCCCCTTCTAGACTGCCAGTATCAATGACGATCACTTTCAGACACCTCCCTTCATTGACGGCGTCGTCGATGGAACAAAAAGACTTCAGTTACTTCAAAAGTTTCCAAGTCTGACATCTCTAACCATTATAACACCTCTGCCTCCCTCTCACCTTCTTGATATGGAGGAATCAAGAGACGAGAGTTTGTTTGGTCCAGCTTACAGCCCATCTCAGCCCAGGATTAAATGCCAGGACACGAATGAAGAAGAAGAGACACATATACAGGACACGTCATAGTTTGTGGAAGGGGACTACTCCGTTACTGATCATCCTAGAACACAACGATACAACTCTTCAAGAGCACTACCCATATGAACCTTACGAGGAGCAACAGGAGGTATGGAGGGATTTCAGGTTGGTGCCAACCTCCCTGGTCACCAACCTTAGGCTCATGCTCCATGATTACTACAGTCCAACAAAAGGATGGTCACAGTGGAAATTAATTTTAACACAAAAAGAGATCAGAACATCACCATACCAAATCAAATAAATGCAATTTATTCTCTAATCATCACATGATTATAGAGGACAGCATGATTGTCTGTACATTTCTAAAATTGGTGCTCCAGAAAAAAGAAACAAGCATTTGCAATGCAATAGGTCTCGCAATTGCGAGATTTTGAGTTATTGGCCTTGTAAATGGCAATGCCTTTTAAACGAATAAAAGGCATTGTCATTTACAATACCAATAAGTCGAAGTTTGGCAAAAGCGAGACCTATTGTATTACAGGGCGCGGTGTCCCTGAAGTGGGTGCCGCATTCATCATTGAAGTAAAAAAAATAATTAAACAGAGCGGTGTCCCTGAAGCGGACGCCACGATCACCATTAAAGTTTTAAAAAAATATATATGAAACAGGGAGCGGTGTCCCTGAAGCTAGGTGTTCTGGAATGTATGTATGTGGTGTGTAGAGAAATTGTGTGTTGGACTGGATTAGTTAGTTGTATAACTGTGTGGCATGGAATTGTGTGGTGTGGCTTGGATTTGTGCAGTGGAATTATGTGGCATGGTGTGCCGTGGAATTATATGCATAGTAAATATGTGGTGTTGAGTATACTGGAATTATGTGGAGTGGGATTGTGTGTTATGGATTGTAATTATGTGGAATGGCATTTTGTGGTGTGGAGAGGTACGTTCTGGACTTTAATTATATTGTGTGCTGTTGGTATTTTGTGGCATGATGTGGAATTGTGTGGTGTGGATTAGTTGTATGTGTAATTGTGTTGTTGAGTTGTATTATGTGGTTTGGTGTCGAATCATGTGGTGTGGTTTGCAAATGTGTGGAGTTGAATTGTGTGGTGTGGAACTGTGTGGATAGGTTTACCTGTTTGGTGAGGAAAAGAAGAACTAGGTTGGAGATGAGCTTCAGATCTATGTGTTTGGATGCAAACAAAAAAGAAAGAGTTAGAGCTATTGGAGTTGTAAATGTCTTTTCCCTATATGTTATGGATTGGAGTGGATGTATGTGGTGTGTAGTGGAATTTTGTGGGTTGTATTGGAATTGTTAATTCTGGCATTGTGTGGCATGAAATTGTCTGTCATAGAGTGGATTTGTGTAGTGGAATTATGTGGCATGGTGAGCAGTTGTATTATGTGAATAGTATGTGTTTTTGAGTGTATTGGAATTATGTGAAGTGGGATTGTGTGTAATTATGATGAATGGTATTTTGTGTTGTGGAGTTTTATATAGTGGACTTTAATTCTGTGGTGTGCTGTTGAATTTTAAGGTATGATTTTGAATTGTGTGTTGTAAATTGGCTATATGCGATGTGTGGTGGAATTGTGTTGTGGGGTGGAACAATGTTTGCTTTTTGTAATTTGTGGTGTGGAATGGATTTGGGTGGAGTTGAATAGTGTGGCATGGAACAGTGAGGTATAGAGTGAAATTGTGTTGAGTGGAATTATGTGGCATGGTGGAGAGTTTTTATGTAGATTGTTATGTGGTATAGAGTGTATTTATGTGGGGTGTATTTATGTGGTATTGAGTAGTGTGTAATTAGGTGGAGTTGAATTATGTGGTGCTGAGTGGTATTATATGGATTGTAAATATGTTGTGTGGTGTGATTGTATGGATTGCCATTGTATTGAGTGGTATTGCGTAGAGTGGCATTGCGTAGAGTAGAGTGGTTTGGCGTGCAGTAGTGTAGCATTGTGTGAAGTGCAGTTGGTTGGACTGGTGTTGCATAGAGGAGTGGGGTTGCGTGGAGTGGTGTTGTGTGGAGTGTCATTGCAAGGAGTGGCATTGCGTGGGTGGCGCTGCATTGATTAACACAGCATGGAGTGGTGTGGTGCAAAGTGGAGCACAGTTGGGTGGAATGCAGTTGTGTAGAGTGGGCCCGCATCGCGTAAAGTGCAGCTGCGCGGGGTGGCGTCGTGTGAAGTAGCATAAAGTGGCACTACGTGGAGTGGTGTAGAGTAGAGTGGTGTTGCGTGTAGTGGCATTGCATTGAGTGGTGTTGCGTGTAGTGGCTTTGCATTGAGCTGAGTGGTGTTGCGTGTAGTGGCATTGCATTGAGCTGAGTGGTGTTGCGTGTAGCGGCATTGTATTGAGCTGAGTGGCGTGGAGTGCAGTTGTGTAGATTGAAGTGCAGTTTTGTGGAGTGCGGTCGCGTAAAGTGCAGTGGCGTGAAGTGCAGTGGCATGAAGTGCAGTGGCGTGGAGTTAAGTGCATTGGTGTGAAGTGCAGTGGCATGAGTGGAATAAAGCAGAGTGGAGTAAAGCAGAGTGGAGTAAAACAGAGTGGACCGGCGTAAGGCAGAGTGGACCGAAGTAAGGCAGAGTGGAGTGGAGTAAATCAGAGTGGAGTGGAGTAAAGCAAAGCGGAGTGGAGTAAAGCAAAGCAGAGTGGAGTAAAGCAAAGCGGAGTGGAGTAAAGCAAAGCAGAAAAGCGAAGCAGAGTAAAGCAAAGCAGAGTAAAGTAAAGCAGAGTGGACCAAAGCATAGTGGATCGGAGTAAACAGAGTGAACTGGAGTAAAGCAGAGTGGACCGGAGTAAAGCTGTGGAATGAAGTAACGCAGAGTGGAGTAAAACAGAGTGGCGTGGAGTAAAACAGAGTCTATCAGAGTAGAGCGGAGGGGAGTAAAGTTGAGTGACATGGAGTAAAGCAGAGTGGAGTCAAGCAGAGTGAAGGGGCGTAAAGCAGAGTGCAGGGGTGTAAAGCAGAGTGTAGGGGTGTAAAGCAGAGTGGAGTAAAGCAGAGCTGTATTGGGTGGAGGGAAGTAAAGCAGAGTGGCATGGAGTAAAGTAGAGGGTAGCATCGCATAAAGCAGCGTGGAGTAAATCAGAGTATAGGGGTAAAGCAGAGTGTAGGGGAGTGAAGCAGAGTGTAGGGGAGTAAATAAGAGTTGCATTGAGAGGAGTGGTGTAGAGTAAAGCAGAGTGGCATGGAGTAAAGCAGAGTGGAGTAAAGCAGAATGGCGAGGAGAACAGCAGTGTGGCTTGGAGTACAGCAGAGTGGAGTAAAGCAAGGTGGAGTACAGCAGAATGGCGTGGAGTGGAGTAAAGCAGAGTGGCACTGAGCAGAATGGAGTTGAGTGGAGAAAAGCAGAGGGGCGTTGAGTAAAGCAGAGTGGAGTAGAGTAAAGCAGAGTGACATTGAGTGGAGTGAGGTAAAGCAGAGTGGCGTTGAGCTGAATTGAGTGTAGTAAAGCAGAGTGGTGTTGAGCTGAATTGAGTGTAGTAAAGCAGAGTGGCGTTGAGCTGAATTGAGTGTAGTAAAGCAGAGTGGCGTTGAGCTGGATGGAGTGTAGTAAAGCAGAGTGGCATTGAACTGGGTGGAGTGCAGTTAAGCAGAGTCGCGTTGAGCGGAGTAAAGCAGAGTGACGTTGAGTGGTGTGGAGTAGAATGGAGTAAAGCAGAGTGGAGTAAAGCAGAGTGAAGTAAAGCAGAGTGGAGTAAAGCAGAGTGGAATAAATCAGAGTGGAATAAAGCAGAGTGGAGTAAAGCAGAGTGATGTGGAGTAAAGCAGAGTGACGTGGAGTAAAGCAGAGTGGTGGGGAGTGGAGTAAAGCAGAGTGGAATCGAGTAAAGCAGAGTGGCATTGAGTAGAGCTGAGTAAGGCACAGTGGAGTGGAGTAAAGCAGAGTGGCATGAGTGGAGTAAAGCAGAGTGGTGGAGAGTGGAATAAAGCAAAGGTGGGTAGTGGAGTAAAGCAGAGTGGAGTAAAGCAGAGTGGAGTTGAGTAGAGTAAAGCAGAGTGGAGTTGAGTAAATCTGAGTGGTGGGGAGGGGAGTACAGCATGCACAAATATTATAGAATGAATATTTCATTTTTCCTTCATTAATTTAAAACTTTTAATCAGCTCAAACAACACTAATGTAATCTGCAATCTACACCCAATAACTAAGCCTCTTGAAAAGTAAGTTCCACTGCTATGGAAGTTGTCAATAAAACACAAATATGACAGTTTTAGCGGTGATAATCTTAAACTATGCTAATGTCGTCTTTTATATAGCGTAACTATCACCTTTTTAACAAACTGCAAAGTATACAATGTTCTTTCCGGACGGCAGACTCCTTGTCGCATCCTTCTCGCTTTGAATAAATGTAAGGTGCAAGCACATTACAAAGTGATTGCGTGCTAAAAATAGTCCAAAGGTTTTAACATACAGAATTGACTCCATAAGCACCTTTAGAAAGTTTGTAATTGCTGAAGAAATAATTAGCAAAGGATGAAGCATCTACTGGTGGGAGACGAAAGAATCCTTTGTAGCTGTGCTCAACTGTAAAGATTGTTATCATCCTTCTAACCAGCACATGGTTTATATTGCCACATTTGTCTGTAAAGGTTCCCAACCGCACACACATGCCATGGGACGGTGGATGGAGGTTCAAGCGGGCTGGCCCTAACTAGTATCATAACAAGGACAATGCTCTGGGTGCTGTATGTTTAACACGCTGTGAGTGACAAATGGCATGCACCAAGCGCTACATTTCTCACACAAGGAGACTGCTGTAGGCGCTTGATGTTTAACTCTACGTCATACGATGAGCAGTACCAAAGCATATAAATATTGGCATTTTTTTACAGATACACTGAATGTGGCATTGTTAACACACGCTGTGCACCAAGCACTGCATGTTTGACACGAAGAGTGTTCTGTGCGCTATATGTTTAACATTAAGTAAAAGCAAGCAGTACTAAAGCATATAAAAATAGCTGTGCTAATGTACTTTATAGAACACAAAATTGTAGTTAAACTCTGAGCAATGATGGCTTCAACTAGTTACAACTAAGTCTAAACAAATAAAATAAGCAGGAGGGAATGCGACAATCCTAAGAAGCGAGATTGAGCCCTGGAATTCCAGGTTACAACAAGCAGCTATTTAAGGAAATTACAAACATGCAAGTTTTTAATAATACATTTATTTTTAACATTTCAATGACATGTACAGTGTCAATACACCAGCCGGATGTGTTTTCTGGTGTAACAGCAGCAGCAGCTGCGTGTTCTTTTAAAAGGAGGCTGATTTTATTTTTGTTGGGGACGATGGTTTCTCAAGATCTGCAATAAAGCAACTCCAGGAAGGGGGAGGGCGGAGAGAGAACAGAAGAAGCCTTTGCTTTGCAAGTGATACCACTATTTCTAGTAAATCAGCCCTTTTAAAAATGCTAAAAGCACAGCTTTAACTCATTGTTCCCTAGAAACAGCCGAAGCAGCACTTAAAGTAAGGCACTAGTTCGGATCACAAACATTTATTTAAACTATGGGCAATGCTGGCTGGCTTCAACTTGTTACAGCTAAGTTTACACAAATGAAATCAGCTGGAGGGAAGGCACGGGGATTAGAAGAGGCGAGACGGCGCCCTGGAATTCCAGGTCAGAACGAGCAGCTCTTTAAGATACAAAAGTTTTAAATTATACATGATGAAGATTACAACAGAAATCGCGCACAAATGTGTAGAAGGGGAGAGGAGTGGGGAGAATGAAAAAGTACCTTTGTCCATGTTGTCAGACGGGCTGGCTGCTGGCAAGAGGTTCTATGCACGGTGCCCCCTCACCTAGCATGTCGCCTTCTGTGAATGCCCCCAGAGCTGTTATGCTCCAAGTTGCTGCCCCCGCTTTGGACTCAGCTGCAATTCGATCCTGATGCTAAATTAGCCTGACAAATGCTTTTGATGAAGGGAGAAGGGTTATTTAAAGTAAACAAACTTGCTACTGCTGGCCGGGCTGGTTTAAAACAAAAAAACAGAAACTCATTAAAACAAGATAAAGGCATGAACGTAGCCAAACCACTTCAAAGACGATCACGCGCAATGCAGCTGCCAGCAGCTTAGCACCCAGCAAGGGCAGAGCAGGAACTTCAGCACAAACAAACGATGGCCAGGAAGTGGCTCAACATATAAAGATGTCGACTTTGGAGCAGGGGAACAGGGTTCGAGCCTCAGCATGGGCTGCATCATTTAATTATAATTAAATAAACAGAGATCTCGTGAATATTAAATATAAATAAATAAACAGTGTCCGGTGAGGGCAGGAAGCTGCCAGATGTGGAAATGCCAGCAGCAAAGAAAAAAAAAAGGGAAAGCAGGGGTGCGAGCTGCATTTGAAGTAGTTAAAGTGATCGGAGACGCGATCAAGGGAGCAGAAAGGAAACTGATTAGAAGGGGGGGGGTAGTGTGAAAACAGCGGGGAGAGAAGGGAGGGTGTAATAAAAAACAAAGGAGCCAAAGCTATAGAGGAGGGGGGAGTGGGAGCAGCTGTGCACGTGCATGTGATCGTGCACTCAAGGTTTAGGCCAGCCAAAACTGTGGGTAGCACTTTGAAAATCCCACATATAAAATGTCTCTTCGAGCCTTTGGCTCAGCGAGACCTAAAAAGAGAGTGCTCAGGAAGAAATGTGTGCTTGTGAGGGTTGTAGAAGAGAAAAGGCAATGTGCAATATATACATCATAGACCGATGAAACCTATCCAGCCATATGAAGGCAAATCAATACAAAGAAAGCATAGCAACTTCCTGCCACAGATAGTTAATTTCTGTTGTCTGTGCTTGAAAGACTATAAAGACCTATCGGCATTTCGATCCCTTGGTAAGATGTAGGTTAGTTGTTCCTTAGCCTGGGGTCTTCATCAGGAAAAAGAGAGACACCTAGAGACCAGTGCTTAATTTTTATTTTAAAAAAAGCCAGAGCGTTCATCAGGAGGCCATTGCAGCTTGCACCACCTATTGCCCCATCCAGTGCTATGACAGTACCAACAGAACTACTAACCATCCCACTCCTACAAGTGTGGCAATTCAGACTTTTAATATACAGAGCAATAGCAGTATTTTCTGCCCTGGGGATACCGTTGAATAGCTATAGCAGTAAGTGATGTCTTCACATCGGCAGTCAGAACAAAAGGCACTAACAACCACAGTTGTGCTACCCTGCCAGCGCAATTATCCAGCCATAACTGGGCGTTAAAATTGGCGAAAAGCAGCGATAGCCAGCTGTAGTGGCGTATGCTGCCTGGGCACAGCCGACTCTAGCCATAGTTAGTAATGTATCATGTAGTGTGTACAGACATGGGGCCCTTAACCAGGAGCCATGGCGGTATTTGCAGCAGTGTTGGCCACGTTCACCGGGTGCCTCAATGTGTGCTGCCTAGTCTCGGGTGAAATTTATAATAGAGCTATTTTAGCTCTGATTTGATAGGATATATCTTTTTAAATATTGAAATCTGTTTATCTTTGTACTTTTTATATATTTGTATTCTTGTGATAAGTATTTCTGCAATTTTTTATTCTTTGCTTTTAAATTTCCAAGAGCCTGTATAGAGAGTATTTTATAGTACCTTTTTATCTTGTTCATTGCCACACTAGATTCATGTGCTTACTTCTTTTATGGTACTGTAAAACCAAAATAAAGACTTTGATGATGATGATAGTAGAGTGGTGTAATAATCTTGCATAAATTCTGGTTTTTCACATTACACTTTTTACTCCTGAATTAATGCCATTAAGTCACACTGTGTATTTAGGATGCCATTCCAGTAAACATCCTACCCTGGGAGCATGGGAACAATACAAATGAGCCAAGCATGAACGGTTGGTGCCACATCACAATCAATTTTAGATTTTTAGTGCAAAATGCATCCTTCAATCTAAATTGGGCACGAGGATGCATTTTATGCTAAAACAAGCATTTGAAATGCAATCGGTCTCGCATTTGCGAAAGTTAGAGTTATTGGCTTTGTAAATGACAATGTTTTTTACTTATGTTTTTTTGTTTGTAGTGGAGTTACGTAGAAAAAAAGTGCACGCTAAACCATATTATAGTTAAAAAAAGAGACGCACAAGCTTCACGAAAACAGTGTCATTAACACCTGTTGACTTTCCCCTTATATATTACTCTGTTGGGAAATCTAACCAGGGATTGAACGGCTATACAATTTCTACACTCTAGGTTATGGCAGGGCTGATGTAGGCCATTATGCAGAGTGCACCTGATGTGAAAGGTAAGCTTTTAATTTGCCCAGCCAACTTGCTTAACCCGCTGAGCTACCTTGCAGCTTAACTCGCCGTCTGGGCTGCAGTTTTCCCCCACGTTAGGACATTGGTACCTCGTGCACGAAGCTTGCTCTGCTGTCGAAGTCTCTCAATCGCTACCTTCCACAAGTAGCCTAGAGCCGATACGTTTGTGCACTTTACAAAAAGTGTGCTTTCTTAGTCAGGTAGAAAACCGAATTTTTGAGAAAATAAACAGCGTTTAAACGTGACATGGTTATTTTGGCCTCATAGAAGTAGATTTCCCTTAGACCGATGAAAATGGACGAAAGGCAGGCTGTGGGGCAGATGTTTGGGTGCCGGACCGACGTAGAAGCGGGGCTGGACTACAGCCGGGACTATACACATGATACTAAGGTCAAATTTAGCTGTCCTACGGATGGGCGTGTAGATTTTATTTGTTCTACTCGAGGTTGTCACTATTGTTCCCTTTTTTCTCCTTTTCCTCTCTTTATTTCTATATTCACACTGAGGCAGCGGCCATGCCCCCTCTCCTACATATTGCCATGCAGGTTTTGGAGTGACAGGCGCTCCTCAGGTTGGGTAGTTGAGGTTGGCTTAACCTAGTTAGCAGGGTGGGGGAGGAAGACCGGGACAGTGGGTAAAGTTACTTGTTCGTGATATTCTTTTAAACATGGCAACGTCTGCTCAGAGAGGTGATAGGTGGATAAGCTGGCGATCAACACAAAGAATGTATGTCCCAGGTACATTGGCCCAAGGGGATCCAACCTCTAGGTTGGACATGCAAACCATCCACATATGGTTAAGGCTGGCAGCGATGGTCGCAAATAGACACATTGAGAGAAATAGGGGAGCGGCCACCTTAGCTACAGTAGTGGAATGGAAAGCGGACCAAGTTTGGTGCTGGCAGGCAGAACGTATGATTTATGACAGTAGAGGGTGCCCTAAGAAGTGGAAAAAGATATGGGGACCATGGCAGATATATCGGGGTCTTTAGTTAGTTTAACTATGAAGCTAGCTGGCAGAACTGGGCAGTGATACCTTTGTCAAGATTGTCTTTAGATGGAGTACTTGGGTTAATTCAGAAGAAATCTACTGTAATTGTTTCTTTTGCATTGCTTTGATCGCTGACCATGTGTTAATAAAAATAATTTTAAAAAACAACAAAACATTGGAGCAGGTTATTAATAATATTGCCAAAGAAGGTGATGTAGAAAGGGTTGCAGTTAGAGGTAAAGAAAGGTGGAAGAGGAGAGATAAGTTTCTTTTTAATCTTTGTGCTATCTTATCCGTAGAAAGGGATATTTTCACACAGAGTGGCAAGAATAGAATTACTTTCCCATGACTAAAAGTTATAATCTCTTTATATTGAATTCTCGGTAAATAGATCAGATATATGCCCATGACTTCACCCAGGAGTCACATGCAAACCCTCAGATAGCGAATCAAAGGAGTTAACCAGTCGACCACAAACAACTCATTAGCATGGAGGAGCAAACTTTAATGACACAGTACCGAAATACAGGTGCATATAATGCAATAGGTGAGTGTACTCAGCCAGCCACATCATTTACTGAATAGTATGGTGGAGGGAGGTGATGTAGGATAAGTTGGAGGTAGAGGCAGAGAGAGGTGGGAAAGGAGAGAGTGAAAGCGAGAAGTTTCTTTTTAATCTTGGACCATCTTATCCTTAGAAAGAGATATTTTCAAAGGGAATGGCAAGAATAAAGTAGTTGCCGAAGGATAAAAGTAATAATCTCCTTTAACATTTTCCAGGGTGGTTAGAGACTCTTCGCTATTAACAGGGTTCTCTATATAGACACCGGGAGGCAAACTGATCACCCTCATTGTGAGAGTCTAAGACCTGAACCACTATGTCAGTCAGTCAGTCAGAAACCTTTATTCGATTCCAGATGAATCATAAAAGTTCACAAGAAAAACATACAATCATAAAATAAGGCTATATTTCCAAAAAAGCATAAAAAATATCTTCAAAGACAATTAAACACCTAATTACATACTTTTACATTGCATATCGTTTCCTTATTATAAAAACAATTCTTTATAAAACTAAGCACAGAGCTGCAAATGGAGGCATTTGCTAAGGAATGTAAATAATTAAAACCCTCTTTATGGGAGCGGAAACAGTTTTCATTTAAAATTGGTTTAAGAAAGCGCGCCCTGGGGTCTTTATATAATGTGCAAAATAGCATAAGGTGCATAGTATTTTGTTGGGCTGTGTTATTACAAGGACAGGGGTGTAGCCTCTCACACCACCCCACCTGTTTTGGAAAAGCCACAAGAAAGTGCAGTGTGCCTAAACGAAATCTTGTCATTAGAAACGTGCATTGCCCTGCAAACTAAAGACAAATAAAATTGTTGCTGTTTTAAGAAAGGGGAGTCCGGTCTATCTGTAAGCCTAGATGATGTACTTAGCTCAGATCCAAAAGCTTCTTTTATGGACATTTTCATGTTTGGCGGTATACACTCAGGCTTATCATAAAAATCTTCTAATCCTATCTTATAAAAGGTTTGTTTAACGTAGCATAACCATGGGACCGCCACTGCGTTGTCTAAATTCATGCAATCTTTTAAGACAAGTCGGGAGAAATTAAGTTCCTCCGAGGACCAAATTTCCCCCCATAAAAGCAGGGGTATCATGTGTATTCTGTCTATAATATAATCCATACCCACCTCCGAGTGGCAGAATTATGTAGGGGAGCTAGACGGGATAAATAAAAGTCTCTTCAAAAATGTGTTCTCGATTATTTGAATCTGGGTACTCTTTTGATATCCTCACACTCCTGCACCATAAGTTGCTCCTGACAAACATTTTGATTTATACAGGGTTATCAGCTCTGCAACAGGCTTATGGCCAAGTTTGGCTGTAAATTGAAACAACCCCTCAATGACTCTTGAAGTTTGTTGCACCCGGGATACTAAAAGTTGATCCCAGTTTAAGTTAGAGTTAAAAACATTCCCCAAATAGCTAAAAGATTTTACCTTCTGAATAACTGTCCCATTCACTGTATATTTTTGTGTTTTTGTTAATTTTGGCCCACATACCATGACAAAAGATTTCTTATAATTCACCTTCAGGTCTAGTGACGTCATGTATTCGGTGAAAGCATCCAAACATCCCTGAAGGCTATTGGCAGTCAAGGCCATCAAAACCGTATCGTCAGCATACGACAATAAAGGTACTTGGGCACCTGCTATTTTTGGGCCGTCCAAGTGTTTGTTTATCAGAAACTGCTCCAGCCCATTTGTGTACACCAAAAATAAAAACGGGGCTAGAATGCAGCCTTGCCGGACCCCCTCTGTTGAAGCGATGGGCTTGGTCTTCTCTCCCCCTGGGCCATAACGGATAACTACAGAGGTGGAAGCTTGTAGTCTGCGTAGGAGAGTGTCAAGTGGTTCCTCAAAACCCAGATCTTCCATCAGCGCCCACAACTTTCTCCTGCACACCGTGTCAAAGGCACTGTACAAGTCCATGAAGGCCAGGTGGATCGCGCCCCCCTGGTGTTCATGTACTTGCCCATGATCATCGACAAGTTGAGGCACTGTTCGACAGTTCCCATTCCCTTCCTAAACCCATATTGGGTAGGTGATATTAGCCCAGCATTGTTAGGCCATGACTCCAGGCGTGCCAAAATTACCCTCCCCATCACCTTGCATGTGGCATCTATAAGGGAAATCGGCCTGTAACAGGTCAGATCGTTTCTATTTCCCTTTTTAAATATTGGCACTACCACAGCCTTCTTCCAAGATTGTGGGGTCTGACCTGTGATGGCGGCTCTAAAAACATTTAATAGTACGGGAACCCAGAGTGCCGGATTTCTTTTAAAGAGGACCAAAGGTACCCCGTCTCGGCCTGGGGCTTTAGAGGAAATGCCCTTTCTGAGGGCCTCCTCCACTTCGCCTAAAGTTAGGGATACACTTAATTGACGGGCTGATTCAGGATTAAAAGGTATATCTGACTGACTGACCTGTGGACTAATGTCATTTGGGTTAAAAATCTTCGAAAAGTGGGACTCCCAAGCTAAACCCGTTATATTTGTTTCCACGTTCCTGCTTACATCCGTGAAGAGTGGACGATTGATCACCTCCCAGAAGGACCTAGAATCTCTTAAAGCATTCCTGCCTTTTCTAAATCTTCCAAGGCCTGGCGTCTCAATTCTTCTTTTCTACACTCTATTGTGTTTTTGTAAGACCGTCTAGCTTCCTTAATCAAGGCCCTGTCCCGTGGAACTGTGCTTAATGTATTTTTAAAGCTCTATTTGCTGCTGAGCACTCCGAATCAAACCCTTTATATTCAGGGTGATTATTTTTTTTACTGATTTAAGCAGATTTTTTTGCCACATCTTTACATATGATTTCAAAACTCCCTATGATGGATTCCGGGGGGGCTAAATAGGTTAAACAGATCATCAAGTCAGTTAAGTTCTCCTCAAATTTGACATGATCCAAAGTATTCCATTTCAACCTTACCCCTTGATTACAGTTATATTTTATAGGACAGTCCACAGCCATCCCCTTCGGGGCCTTGATTGTTAGAGAGGCTGTTAGAGGGTTGTGGTCACTGGCAGGGTTCGGTTCAACCAGAACATTTTCAAAAAGATCGGAATACCTCCTGGTAATCCACATATAATCAATAGTGCTGGTTCTGCCCCCGCCCTGAAATGTCGGGAAGTATGCCACCGAACTGTCCACTAGATTGTTCGCCGGGGATACGTCGTTAACAAGAATAATTCAGTTTAATGCATCCCCCTGGGGAGTATGTTTAAAATGGACAAGCGGTGAATCATCAAGATCAGTCAACCCGCACACTTTGTTACTGCTTTGCTGACATAGTGTACAGATGAAATCTCCAACCCAGATAATACATAAAGGGGAGAATTTTAGTGCTATTTTGTCAATTTCCTCTTGTAGGTAATTTATGACCCCGTGCTTAGCTCATCGAAAATGTTATAGTACCAATTGATTAATAATAAACTTACATCTAACAAATTAATACACATGATCAGTTGGTACCAGGGTGAATCAATTACCTTTTCGATTACGAGCGCCTCATACCTCACTGAGATCAGGGTTACCAATCCCCCCCTTGCCCTCCCTGACAGTGATGGTTCCGCTAAGACATTTAGCGACAAATATCCATCTATGTTAACGTCCGTTCTACTCCATGTTTCCTGGGTACAGATAATATCATATGTTTTATTGTGTCAAAACCAAACCTCATCTGTTAGCTTTGGAATGATCCCTTCTACATTCCAGGAAAGTAGGCGTAACTGATGACAATTTCTTTGGAAATAAGGTGCTTGCATGGCTTGTCCGTTAGGACCACTCAGAGTCTGGTCAGATGGGACGGTAATTAAACCCAATCCTCCCAGACTCTCACTCATATTATGTAGCTGGGATAAAGGGCATTTATCGAACCCTTGACTCGGCTTCGAAGGATATTGCCCAGAATTAGCATTTAATACTGCAACATCAGTTTTACGAGGATCAAAAATGTTTTCCTCTAACCTACCCCCGTTGATTGGCAGTCAATCTATTTCAGCCAAATTGCTCAGTGGGGCAAATCGGTTTCTATGGAACCAGGGTTGTGTCTCAGAGTGCTTAGGACGCTGGTAGATCGAAGTATGTCTCACTTCTTCCATATTATGATTTAATGGTTTGGGTGGAGGATAAAAAAAGCCCAACGGAAGTACCGAGATAATATGATTATGCCGAATTTGATTTCGATTTGCCGTCATGTCAAGTATTGTTTTGACTAAGCCTGGGGATCTAAAGGTCGGCACAACACAGTCTCCTGCTAGATTTTTGGTTGTTGCCCCCACCCACCTAATCCTACGGGCCATCTTAAAGTCGGCAAATAACAATTTTTTAGCCAATCCTGTTTTTGTATTTAAAAAATGTAAGGCCCTATTCCTCAATGAGGACCAATGTTCCCTCTGACCCAACGGTAGTGCCGGGACATTAGCTAGGATGATGATATAAGGTCTAGCTTGTGGCGGGAGGTGCAGATTGATATCAGCATCACTTATGATCGGATTGTCACTCTGCTGACCCATAGTGGGGCCTTGACTTAAGGGATTGGTGACTGATTTAGCGTGCACCGGGTTTACCCTTTTCATATCAAAATAATTATTTTGTGTGGGCTGTCCATCTCTTCGCATTGGGATCCTGGATCTGTAATGCTAGGCGGCTATCATATGGGTGGGCTTTCCTTTGGTCTAAACCATCCTGTAACTGTGCTTCAACTGGGGGAGTTATGATCCGTATATCCTCCCCAACAGCCCCAACCGCATTTTCTGTTGGCTTATGCATGTGAGCTAGTGAAGGTGGAGGTACATTGATTTTCTCCTCAAGTAAATGTAACCTATTCCCAATATCAGTCAGTTTTAGGAGATTAGGGTTTAAGTGTGCTGCTAATACCGCTTGTAGTTTGTCCCAAAAAAGCCCCCCTTACACTGATGGCACGGTTATTGTGGGGGTCACCTCTACTTGCGATATGGACCTATTGACTTGTTATGGTCATTGTCTACGTGCTCACACTGATCAATCTCTAACCTAGGTATTACATTGATCGATTTAAGATGTTTAGTTACTACCTGCACCTTTTTTTCCTTGGCTTTGGGGCCTTACTACCGCCCCCCTTATTTTTTAATAACTGGCCTCTAGTTATAATTTTTGGCCTGACTTCCTTAGATATTTGTGGCGTAACATTCTCTGTTATTATGTTTTGTGAAAGCAACCCACTGCCTTGTAGAGGAGATTGGCAGTCGTCCTGGCCTGCAGGAAACCCCAGAATGCCAGCGCTATTAAATGCCAGTACCGGTAAAGCAGAGGGATCCATAGACAGGGACAGTCTACATTCTGTTAGCTCTATTTCGTGTATAAGTGCCGATTCTGCTCTTATTAGGAAGGCATCCAACGTACCTACCACCCCCTGTCCTGCTCTGGATTTGGCCATGACTTATTCCTCCCCTGACACCAAAAATAAACTGATCAATAGAGTTGGTAAAGTCAATTAAAGTGGTCAGGTTAATGAGTAAACCCCAGCTAGCCAAACAGTACCTTTTTTTAAGCGCAATGTTTGTCTATACGACCTCCGGGATAGGAGTTGGAAATGGTATGGCCCTGCCCGGCCTCCTACGGGCGCAGACGGGCCTGCCCTTGGCCCGGGCTTTGCCCGGGCACGGCGCGGGGATGCCCGCGTGCATGCCACGCTGCGGGAGGGCCGCTGTGATTTTATCCTGCCCCCGGCGCAATGACAGTTTCGCGGGAGTACAGGGGCCTCTGGGGGATGTAGTTCGTTGGGCCGGTCCCCTCACGGCCAAGGAAGACTTGGAGGAGCAGCCGTTCACCTCATGGCAGCAGTGGAGGCTGCGTGGTGAGTTCCCTAGTCAGGTGGGCGGATGTGTCGGATACAGGTCCTGGAAGCGTCCCGCGCTGCGGGAGGGCTGCTGTGATTTTATCTCACCCCCGGCGAGATGACAGTCTCGCGGAAGTACAGGGGCCTCTGGGGGCTGTAGTTCGTTGGGCCGTTCCCCTCACGGCCAAGGAAGACTTGGAGTAGCAGCTGTTCACCTCACGGCAGCAGGGGAGGCTGGGTGGCGAGTTCCCTAGTCAGGTGGGCGGATGTGTCAGATACAGGTCCTGGAAGCGTCCACTATATCACTAACAACTCTTTATTATGTGGCATCAAAATATGTCTATGACATTTGTCCTAAAAACACAAGCACATAAACGCAGATCAGGCTATAGGTCAGTAAACTCAGCCATCCACACAATTAAAAATAGTAGTGATCCAGCGAAAGGCCAGGGATAAACAATTTGCAATTCAGCAAACTTTTAGCAAATGGGCCCATATACACATTCAAGTTTCCTGGCTGTTTTGCTGTGGGTCAAGTTTTATAATCACTTTGATCTTGATTAGTCAATGCTTAACTAACCTTCACAGATCAACACTCTTCCTTTCGTCAATGGACCATTAGTCGAGTAGTTGATGGTGATATTAACAAATTAACTAATTGAATTAAAACTCTTAATGAAATAACCACAGACTCTGGGTAAGATTTAATGGATTTTGTCTAAATCTGAGTCATAAGAGAACGCTCATTTGTACAAATTCACAGTGCAAACTCATTCAACTTTCATGGGAGAGAAAATTAATTTATCAAATACATTCAATTCACAGACTCATTCAACAATTCAATGCATTGGGAGTGGATAGATGAAGAGGCAAAATACATAATAAATCATACATTTGCAAAGATATGCAAATTTAAGGCAGAATAATAATTACCCAATGGTGAAACGGGAAACCCAATCCTCTGGCCAAAGGACTGCTGGTGGTCTCCTAATTAAGAATCAAGAGACAAAGACCATAGGACAGGATCAGGATAGGATAATACTTACTAAAACTTCTCTAGAACCCCGACGCACCAGAGTGCAACCTTCTTACTCTCTTTCCCTCCTCGATATTCTTCCACAATCTTCAATCTAATCAGGCTGTCTTTCAGGAATGAATCTTCTCAGTGTGTTCTTTTCTTTTCAGCAGCAGCTCTCGCCCACACCTCACTCAGCATCGACGACATCACCCCCTCTCAACTTAAGTCACTCTAGTTATACACTTTATTTCTGCATGTCCCACCCTCAAAAGTTGCAAATATCAGTGGATCATGGACTGTGATTTGGCAGGGGCAGGGGAGTTGTCATCACCTCATGTTGTCATATTTAATTTCTTAATGAACCCTTTTGTTTAACAAACCCTTCCCATTTAACTTATTTATTTCTCTGTTCCGTTTCCTTTCACACACATCTAAAGTAACAGATTAGGTACAGATTCATATGTAGTTCCGCAGTTGAAAAGAGTTCTCATGGCTTCTGTCCTTGGCTCTTGGCAGCCTGTCAATGGTCCGGTCGCGGGTCACACCATAACTCTAGTGTGCAGACTCAGCTTGTTTACGTTCCCACCGCCATCTTTTCCCTTGGCTTATCACATCAGGCCCAAACGAACACTATTAACCCCTTCGCTGCTAGGCCTTTTCCCCTCCTGTGCTAAGCCTTTTTTGGGCTATTTGGGGTAGTGCGCGCTTAGGCCTCTGTAACTTTTTGACCACATTAGGTATCCATGCCAAATTTGCGTCCTTTTCTTCCAACATCTTGGGGATTCTAAAGGTACCCAGGGTTTGTGGATTCTCCTACAGGGTTCCCAGAAATTAGTCAAAATACAGCAAAATTTTGTTTTTTTTGTGAAAAATTGGAAAAACGGACTGCAAATGAAAGCTTCTGGGTTTTTCTCTGCAAATGGTATCAAAAAAGGGTTTGTGGGGCTGAAATCACCATTTCTCCAGCTTTTAGGGAATGACAGAATTTTGTTAGAAAACCAACATTTTGTACACAGTTTTGGCATTTTTCTGGGACATACCCTATTTTTGCTATTTTTTGTGCTTTCAACCTCCTTCCAGTTAACGGTAGAAATGGGTACAAAAACAATAATGGATCCTGGAAAGCTATACATTTTTGAAAAGTAGACAAAATTCTGAATTCAGCAAGGGGTCATTTGTGTAGATCCATCAAGGTTTCTTTATAGAAACGTACAGGTAAATATAGGAAAAATTAAAAATTTGTTGAAAAAAGCAGCATTTTGAGTCAACGTTTTCACCTGTAACTTCTTCGACTTATGACATCTCTTTGAAAGCAATGTACCGTTACATCCGGTGGACCTTCCTGGTTGTGGGGACATATAGGACTTGTAGGTTCACCAAGAGCCCAACGAACCCAGAGTAGAAAACTGCGCAGCATTTTGTAATGTTTTTTTTTTTTGTTCCGGGTATATAGCAATTATTGTGGGAAAATGTATACATGGAAAAATCGGTATGAAAGACACCTATGTATTTCTGAAATGGGAACAAATTACAGAGTTTAGAAACAGTACATATTTGTACATTTTCGAAATTGGGAATACTCATATTTGCATGACAATTATTGGTCGTTTTTCAAAATGATTTTTTTTTTACACAATGTCTTTTATTTGGAAGGGAGAAATGCATCAAAAATCAATAGGTAATAACAGTTGCTTTACAAATCTGAATTACCCTAAGTCTCCCGATAAAAATGGTACCTCACTTGTGTGTGTAGGCATAGTGCCCACGACAGGAAGTGGCTCAAAACCTAGGGTGAACGCACCACATTTTCACACTGAAAATTTACACTTTATTTGCGAAGAGTCTAGCTGTAGTTTTTGAACCTTAGCCCTGCCGGCACCTAGGGAAACCTAGCAAACCTATACATTTTTGAAAACTAGACACCCAGGGGAATCCAGGATGGGGTGACTTGACTGCCTCCCACCATGGTCTGTTACCCAGAATCCATTGCAAACGGAAAAAATTGACAAAAAAAACACATTTTCCCCACATTTCTGTGATGGAAAGTTCTGGAATCTGCGTGGATCCACAAATTTCCACCCACCCCGCGTTCCCCAAAGTCCTACGAGAAAAATGGTACCTCACTTGTGCGGGTCGGCATAGTGCCCGCGACAGGAAACGGCGCAAAACGCAACGTGGTTTTGCAGTGAAAAATGACCCTTTTTTTGGCAAAGTGACTAGCTGTAGATTTTGAACCCTAGCCCTGCCGGCACCTAGGGAAACCTAGCAAACCTATACATTTTTGAAAACTAGACACCCAGGGGAATCCAGGATGGGGTGACTTGACTGCCTCCCACCATGGTCTGTTACCCAGAATCCATTGCAAACGTAAAACATTTACAAAAAAACACATTTTCCCCACATTTCTGTGATGGAAAGTTCTGGAATCTGCGTGGATCCACAAATTTCCACCCACCCCGCGTTCCCCAAAGTCCTACGAGAAAAATGGTACCTCACTTGTGCGGGTCGGCATAGTGCCCGCGACAGGAAACGGCGCAAAACGCAACGTAGTTTTGCAGTGAAAAATGACCTTTTTTTTGGCAAAGTGACTAGCTGTAGATTTTGAACCCTAGCCCTGCCGGCACCTAGGGAAACCTAGCAAACCTATACATTTTTGAAAACTAGACACCCAGGGGAATCCAGGATGGGGTGACTTGACTGCTTCCCACCATGGTCTGTTACCCAGAATCCCTTGCAAACGTAAAAAATTGACAAAAAAAACACATTTTCCCCACATTTCTATGATGGAAAGTTCTGGAATCTGCGTGGATCCACAAATTTCCACCCACCCCGCGTTCCCCAAAGTCCTACGAGAAAAATGGTATCTCACTTGTGCGGGTCGGCATAGTGCCCGCGACAGGAAACGGCGCAAAACGCAACGTGGTTTTGCAGTGAAAAATGACCCTTTTTTTGGCAAAGTAACTAGCTGTAGATTTTGAACCATAGCCCTGCCGGCACCTAGGGAAACCTAGCAAACCTATACATTTTTGAAAACTAGACACCCAGGGGAATCCAGGATGGGGTGACTTGACTGCCTCCCACCATGGTCTGTTACCCAGAATCCCTTGCAAACGTAAAAAATTGACAAAAAAAACACATTTTCCCCACATTTCTGTGATGGAAAGTTCTGGAATCTGCGTGGATCCACAAATTTCCACCCACCCCGCGTTCCCCAAAGTCCTACGAGAAAAATGGTACCTCACTTGTGCGGGTCGGCCTAGTGCCCGCGACAGGAAACGGCGCAAAACGTAACGTGGTTTTGCAGTGAAAAATGACCCTTTTTTTGGCAAAGTGACTAGCTGTAGATTTTGAACCCTAGCCCTGCCGGCATCTAGGGAAACCTAGCAAACCTCTACATTTTTGAAAACTAGACACCCAGGGGAATCCAGGATGGGGTGACTTGACTGCCTCCCACCATGGTCTGTTACCCAGAATCCCTTGCAAACGTAAAAAATTGACAAAAAAAACACATTTTCCCCACATTTCTGTGATGGAAAGTCCTGGAATCTGCGTGGATCCACAAATTTCCACCCACCCCGCGTTCCCCAAAGTCCTACGAGAAAAATGGTACCTCACTTGTGCGGGTCGGCCTAGTGCCCGCGACAGGAAACGGCGCAAAACGCAACGTGGTTTTGCAGTGAAAAATGACCCTTATTTTGGCAAAGTGACTAGCTGTAGATTTTGAACCCTAGCCCTGCCGGCACCTAGGGAAACCTAGCAAACCTATACATTTTTGAAAACTAGACACCCAGGGGAATCCAGGATGGGGTGACTTGACTGCCTCCCACCATGGTCTGTTACCCAGAATCCCTTGCAAACGTAAAAAATTGACAAAAAAAACACATTTTCCCCACATTTCTGTGATGGAAAGTTCTGGAATCTGCGTGGATCCACAAATTTCCACCCACCCCGCGTTCCCCAAAGTCCTATGAGAAAAATGGTACCTCACTTGTGCGGGTCGGCATAGTGCCCGCGACAGGAAACGGCGCAAAACGCAACGTGGTTTTGCAGTGAAAAATGACCCTTTTTTTGGCAAAGTGACTAGCTGTAGATTTTGAACCCTAGCTCTGCCGGCACCTAGGGAAACCTAGCAAACCTATACATTTTTGAAAACTAGACACCCAGGGGAATCCAGGATGGGGTGACTTGACTGCCTCCCACCATGGTCTGTTACCCAGAATCCCTTGCAAACGTAAAAAATTGACAAAAAAAACACATTTTCCCCACATTTCTGTGATGGAAAGTTCTGGAATCTGCGTGGATCCACAAATTTCCACCCACCCCGCTTTCCCCAAAGTCCTACGAGAAAAATGGTACCTCACTTGTGCGGGTCGGCATAGTGCCCGCGACAGGAAACGGCGCAAAACGCAACGTGGTTTTGCAGTGAAAAATGACCCTTTTTTTGGCAAAGTGACTAGCTGTAGATTTTGAACCCTAGCCCTGCCGGCACCTAGGGAAACCTAGCAAACCTATACATTTTTGAAAACTAGACACCCAGGGGAATCCAGGATGGGGTGACTTGACTGCCTCCCACCATGGTCTAATACCCAGAATCCCTTGCAAACGTAACAAATTGACAAAAAAAAACACATTTTCCCCACATTTCTGTGATGGAAAGTTCTGGAATCTGCGTGGATCCACAAATTTCCACGCACCCCGCGTTCCCCAAAGTCCTACGAGAAAAATGGTACCTCACTTGTGCGGGTCGGCATAGTGCCCGCGACAGGAAACGGCGCAAAACGCAACGTGGTTTTGCAGTGAAAAATGACCCTTTTTTTGGCAAAATGACTAGCTGTAGATTTTGAACCCTAGCCCTGCCGGCACCTAGGGAAACCTAGCAAACCTATACATTTTTGAAAACTAGACACCCAGGGGAATCCAGGATGGGGTGACTTGACTGCCTCCCACCATGGTCTGTTACCCAGAATCCCTTGCAAACGTAAAAAATTGACAAAAAAAACACATTTTCCCCACATTTCTGTGATGGAAAGTTCTGGAATCTGCGTGGATCCACAAATTTCCACCCACCCCGCATTCCCCAAAGTCCTACGAGAAAAATGATACCTCACTTGTGCGGGTCAGCCTAGTGCCCGCGACAGGAAACGGCGCAAAACGCAACGTGGTTTTGCAGTGAAAAATGACCCTTTTTTTGGCAAAGTGACTAGCTGTAGATTTTGAACCCTAGCCCTGCCGGCACCTAGGGAAACCTAGCAAACCTATACATTTTTGAAAACTAGACACCCAGGGGAATCCAGGATGGGGTGACTTGACTGCCTCCCACCATGGTCTGTTACCCAGAATCCCTTGCAAACGTAAAAAATTGACAAAAAAAACACATTTTCCCCACATTTCTGTGATGGAAAGTTCTGGAATCTGCGTGGATCCACAAATTTCCACCCACCCCGCGTTCCCCAAAGTCCTACGAGAAAAATGGTACCTCACTTGTGCGGGTCGGCATAGTGCCCGCGACAGGAAACGGCGCAAAACGCAACGTGGTTTTGCAGTGAAAAATGACCCTTTTTTTGGCAAAGTGACTAGCTGTAGATTTTGAACCCTAGCTCTGCCGGCACCTAGGGAAACCTAGCAAACCTATACATTTTTGAAAACTAGACACCCAGGGGAATCCAGGATGGGGTGACTTGACTGCCTCCCACCATGGTCTGTTACCCAGAATCCCTTGCAAACGTAAAAAATTGACAAAAAAAACACATTTTCCCCACATTTCTGTGATGGAAAGTTCTGGAATCTGCGTGGATCCACAAATTTCCACCCACCCCGCGTTCCCCAAAGTCCTACAAGAAAAATGGTACCTCACTTGTGCGGGTCGGCATAGTGCCCGCGACAGGAAACGGCGCAAAACGCAACGTGGTTTTGCAGTGAAAAATGACCCTTTTTTTGGCAAAGTGACTAGCTGTAGATTTTGAACCCTAGCCCTGCCGGCACCTAGGGAAACCTAGCAAACCTATACATTTTTGAAAACTAGACACCCAGGGGAATCCAGGATGGGGTGACTTGACTGCCTCCCACCATGGTCTAATACCCAGAATCCCTTGCAAACGTAACAAATTGACAAAAAAAACACATTTTCCCCACATTTCTGTGATGGAAAGTTCTGGAATCTGCGTGGATCCACAAATTTCCACCCACCCCGCGTTCCCCAAAGTCCTACGAGAAAAATGGTACCTCACTTGTGCGGGTCGGCCTAGTGCCCGCGACAGGAAACGGCGCAAAACGCAACGTGGTTTTGCAGTGAAAAATGACCCTTTTTTTGGCAAAGTGACTAGCTGTAGATTTTGAACCCTAGCCCTGCCGGCACCTAGGGAAACCTAGCAAACCTATACATTTTTGAAAACTAGACACCCAGGGGAATCCAGGATGGGGTGACTTGACTGCCTCCCACCATGGTCTGTTACCCAGAATCCCTTGCAAACGTAAAAAATTGACAAAAAAAACACATTTTCCCCACATTTCTGTGATGGAAAGTTCTGGAATCTGCGTGGATCCACAAATTTCCACCCACCCCGCGTTCCCCAAAGTCCTACGAGAAAAATGGTACCTCACTTGTGCGGGTCGGCATAGTGCCCGCGACAGGAAACGGCGCAAAACGCAACGTGGTTTTGCAGTGAAAAATGACCCTTTTTTTGGCAAAGTGACTAGCTGTAGATTTTGAACCCTAGCCCTGCCGGCACCTAGGGAAACCTAGCAAACCTATACATTTTTGAAAACTAGACACCCAGGGGAATCCAGGATGGGGTGACTTGACTGCCTCCCACCATGGTCTGTTACCCAGAATCCCTTGCAAACGTAAAAAATTGACAAAAAAAACACATTTTCCCCACATTTCTGTGATGGAAAGTTCTGGAATCTGCGTGGATCCACAAATTTCCACCCACCCCGCGTTCCCCAAAGTCCTACGAGAAAAATGGTACCTCACTTGTGCGGGTCGGCATAGTGCCCGCGACAGGAAACGGCGCAAAACGCAACGTGGTTTTGCAGTGAAAAATGACCCTTTTTTTGGCAAAGTGACTAGCTGTAGATTTTGAACCCTAGCCCTGCCGGCACCTAGGGAAACCTAGCAAACCTATACATTTTTGAAAACTAGACACCCAGGGGAATCCAGGATGGGGTGACTTGACTGCCTCCCACCATGGTCTGTTACCCAGAATCCCTTGCAAACGTAAAAAATTGACAAAAAAAACACATTTTCCCCACATTTCTGTGATGGAAAGTTCTGGAATCTGCGTGGATCCACAAATTTCCACCCACCCCGCGTTCCCCAAAGTCCTACGAGAAAAATGGTACCTCACTTGTGCGGGTCGGCATAGTGCCCGCGACAGGAAACGGCGCAAAACGCAACGTGGTTTTGCAGTGAAAAATGACCCTTTTTTTGGCAAAGTGACTAGCTGTAGATTTTGAACCCTAGCTCTGCCGGCACCTAGGGAAACCTAGCAAACCTATACATTTTTGAAAACTAGACACCCAGGGGAATCCAGGATGGGGTGACTTGACTGCCTCCCACCATGGTCTAATACCCAGAATCCCTTGCAAACGTAACAAATTGACAAAAAAAAACACATTTTCCCCACATTTCTGTGATGGAAAGTTCTGGAATCTGCGTGGATCCACAAATTTCCACGCACCCCGCGTTCCCCAAAGTCCTACGAGAAAAATGGTACCTCACTTGTGCGGGTCGGCATAGTGCCCGCGACAGGAAACGGCGCAAAACGCAACGTGGTTTTGCAGTGAAAAATGACCCTTTTTTTGGCAAAGTGACTAGCTGTAGATTTTGAACCCTAGCCCTGCCGGCACCTAGGGAAACCTAGCAAACCTATACATTTTTGAAAACTAGACACCCAGGGGAATCCAGGATGGGGTGACTTGACTGCCTCCCACCATGGTCTGTTACCCAGAATCCCTTGCAAACGTAAAAAATTGACAAAAAAAACACATTTTCCCCACATTTCTGTGATGGAAAGTTCTGGAATCTGCGTGGATCCACAAATTTCCACCCACCCCGCTTTCCCCAAAGTCCTACGAGAAAAATGGTACCTCACTTGTGCGGGCCAGCCTAGTGCCCGCGACAGGAAACGGCGCAAAACGCAACGTGGTTTTGCAGTGAAAAATGACCCTTTTTTTGGCAAAGTGACTAGCTGTAGATTTTGAACCCTAGCCCTGCCGGCACCTAGGGAAACCTAGCAAACCTATACATTTTTGAAAACTAGACACCCAGGGGAATCCAGGATGGGGTGACTTGACTGGCTCCCACCATGGTCTGTTACCCAGAATCCCTTGCAAACGTAACAAATTGACAAAAAAAAACACATTTTCCCCACATTTCTGTGATGGAAAGTTCTGGAATCTGCGTGGATCCACAAATTTCCACGCACCCCGCGTTCCCCAAAGTCCTACGAGAAAAATGGTACCTCACTTGTGCGGGTCGGCATAGTGCCCGCGACAGGAAACGGCGCAAAACGCAACGTGGTTTTGCAGTGAAAAATGACCCTTTTTTTGGCAAAGTGACTAGCTGTAGATTTTGAACCCTAGCCCTGCCGGCACCTAGGGAAACCTAGCAAACCTATACATTTTTGAAAACTAGACACCCAGGGGAATCCAGGATGGGGTGACTTGACTGCCTCCCACCATGGTCTGTTACCCAGAATCCCTTGCAAACGTAAAAAATTGACAAAAAAAACACATTTTCCCCACATTTCTGTGATGGAAAGTTCTGGAATCTGCGTGGATCCACAAATTTCCACCCACCCCGCGTTCCCCAAAGTCCTACGAGAAAAATGGTACCTCACTTGTGCGGGTCGGCATAGTGCCCGCGACAGGAAACGGCGCAAAACGCAACGTGGTTTTGCAGTGAAAAATGACCCTTTTTTTGGCAAAGTGACTAGCTGTAGATTTTGAACCCTAGCTCTGCCGGCACCTAGGGAAACCTAGCAAACCTATACATTTTTGAAAACTAGACACCCAGGGGAATCCAGGATGGGGTGACTTGACTGCCTCCCACCATGGTCTGTTACCCAGAATCCCTTGCAAACGTAAAAAATTGACAAAAAAAACACATTTTCCCCACATTTCTGTGATGGAAAGTTCTGGAATCTGCGTGGATCCACAAATTTCCACCCACCCCGCTTTCCCCAAAGTCCTACGAGAAAAATGGTACCTCACTTGTGCGGGTCGGCATAGTGCCCGCGACAGGAAACGGCGCAAAACGCAACGTGGTTTTGCAGTGAAAAATGACCCTTTTTTTGGCAAAGTGACTAGCTGTAGATTTTGAACCCTAGCCCTGCCGGCACCTAGGGAAACCTAGCAAACCTATACATTTTTGAAAACTAGACACCCAGGGGAATCCAGGATGGGGTGACTTGACTGCCTCCCACCATGGTCTAATACCCAGAATCCCTTGCAAACGTAACAAATTGACAAAAAAAAACACATTTTCCCCACATTTCTGTGATGGAAAGTTCTGGAATCTGCGTGGATCCACAAATTTCCACGCACCCCGCGTTCCCCAAAGTCCTACGAGAAAAATGGTACCTCACTTGTGCGGGTCGGCATAGTGCCCGCGACAGGAAACGGCGCAAAACGCAACGTGGTTTTGCAGTGAAAAATGACCCTTTTTTTGGCAAAATGACTAGCTGTAGATTTTGAACCCTAGCCCTGCCGGCACCTAGGGAAACCTAGCAAACCTATACATTTTTGAAAACTAGACACCCAGGGGAATCCAGGATGGGGTGACTTGACTGCCTCCCACCATGGTCTGTTACCCAGAATCCCTTGCAAACGTAAAAAATTGACAAAAAAAACACATTTTCCCCACATTTCTGTGATGGAAAGTTCTGGAATCTGCGTGGATCCACAAATTTCCACCCACCCCGCATTCCCCAAAGTCCTACGAGAAAAATGATACCTCACTTGTGCGGGTCAGCCTAGTGCCCGCGACAGGAAACGGCGCAAAACGCAACGTGGTTTTGCAGTGAAAAATGACCCTTTTTTTGGCAAAGTGACTAGCTGTAGATTTTGAACCCTAGCCCTGCCGGCACCTAGGGAAACCTAGCAAACCTATACATTTTTGAAAACTAGACACCCAGGGGAATCCAGGATGGGGTGACTTGACTGCCTCCCACCATGGTCTGTTACCCAGAATCCCTTGCAAACGTAAAAAATTGACAAAAAAAACACATTTTCCCCACATTTCTGTGATGGAAAGTTCTGGAATCTGCGTGGATCCACAAATTTCCACCCACCCCGCGTTCCCCAAAGTCCTACGAGAAAAATGGTACCTCACTTGTGCGGGTCGGCATAGTGCCCGCGACAGGAAACGGCGCAAAACGCAACGTGGTTTTGCAGTGAAAAATGACCCTTTTTTTGGCAAAGTGACTAGCTGTAGATTTTGAACCCTAGCTCTGCCGGCACCTAGGGAAACCTAGCAAACCTATACATTTTTGAAAACTAGACACCCAGGGGAATCCAGGATGGGGTGACTTGACTGCCTCCCACCATGGTCTGTTACCCAGAATCCCTTGCAAACGTAAAAAATTGACAAAAAAAACACATTTTCCCCACATTTCTGTGATGGAAAGTTCTGGAATCTGCGTGGATCCACAAATTTCCACCCACCCCGCGTTCCCCAAAGTCCTACGAGAAAAATGGTACCTCACTTGTGCGGGTCGGCATAGTGCCCGCGACAGGAAACGGCGCAAAACGCAACGTGGTTTTGCAGTGAAAAATGACCCTTTTTTTGGCAAAGTGACTAGCTGTAGATTTTGAACCCTAGCCCTGCCGGCACCTAGGGAAACCTAGCAAACCTATACATTTTTGAAAACTAGACACCCAGGGGAATCCAGGATGGGGTGACTTGACTGCCTCCCACCATGGTCTAATACCCAGAATCCCTTGCAAACGTAACAAATTGACAAAAAAAACACATTTTCCCCACATTTCTGTGATGGAAAGTTCTGGAATCTGCGTGGATCCACAAATTTCCACCCACCCCGCGTTCCCCAAAGTCCTACGAGAAAAATGGTACCTCACTTGTGCGGGTCGGCCTAGTGCCCGCGACAGGAAACGGCGCAAAACGCAACGTGGTTTTGCAGTGAAAAATGACCCTTTTTTTGGCAAAGTGACTAGCTGTAGATTTTGAACCCTAGCCCTGCCGGCACCTAGGGAAACCTAGCAAACCTATACATTTTTGAAAACTAGACACCCAGGGGAATCCAGGATGGGGTGACTTGACTGCCTCCCACCATGGTCTGTTACCCAGAATCCCTTGCAAACGTAAAAAATTGACAAAAAAAACACATTTTCCCCACATTTCTGTGATGGAAAGTTCTGGAATCTGCGTGGATCCACAAATTTCCACCCACCCCGCGTTCCCCAAAATCCTACGAGAAAAATGGTACCTCACTTGTGCGGGTCGGCATAGTGCCCGCGACAGGAAACGGCGCAAAACGCAACGTGGTTTTGCAGTGAAAAATGACCCTTTTTTTGGCAAAGTGACTAGCTGTAGATTTTGAACCCTAGCTCTGCCGGCACCTAGGGAAACCTAGCAAACCTATACATTTTTGAAAACTAGACACCCAGGGGAATCCAGGATGGGGTGACTTGACTGCCTCCCACCATGGTCTAATACCCAGAATCCCTTGCAAACGTAACAAATTGACAAAAAAAAACACATTTTCCCCACATTTCTGTGATGGAAAGTTCTGGAATCTGCGTGGATCCACAAATTTCCACGCACCCCGCGTTCCCCAAAGTCCTACGAGAAAAATGGTACCTCACTTGTGCGGGTCGGCATAGTGCCCGCGACAGGAAACGGCGCAAAACGCAACGTGGTTTTGCAGTGAAAAATGACCCTTTTTTTGGCAAAGTGACTAGCTGTAGATTTTGAACCCTAGCCCTGCCGGCACCTAGGGAAACCTAGCAAACCTATACATTTTTGAAAACTAGACACCCAGGGGAATCCAGGATGGGGTGACTTGACTGCCTCCCACCATGGTCTGTTACCCAGAATCCCTTGCAAACATAAAAAATTGACAAAAAAAACACATTTTCCCCACATTTCTGTGATGGAAAGTTCTGGAATCTGCGTGGATCCACAAATTTCCACCCACCCCGCTTTCCCCAAAGTCCTACGAGAAAAATGGTACCTCACTTGTGCGGGCCAGCCTAGTGCCCGCGACAGGAAACGGCGCAAAACGCAACGTGGTTTTGCAGTGAAAAATGACCCTTTTTTTGGCAAAGTGACTAGCTGTAGATTTTGAACCCTAGCCCTGCCGGCACCTAGGGAAACCTAGCAAACCTATACATTTTTGAAAACTAGACACCCAGGGGAATCCAGGATGGGGTGACTTGACTGCCTCCCACCATGGTCTGTTACCCAGAATCCCTTGCAAACGTAACAAATTGACAAAAAAAAACACATTTTCCCCACATTTCTGTGATGGAAAGTTCTGGAATCTGCGTGGATCCACAAATTTCCACGCACCCCGCGTTCCCCAAAGTCCTACGAGAAAAATGGTACCTCACTTGTGCGGGTCGGCATAGTGCCCGCGACAGGAAACGGCGCAAAACGCAACGTGGTTTTGCAGTGAAAAATGACCCTTTTTTTGGCAAAGTGACTAGCTGTAGATTTTGAACCCTAGCCCTGCCGGCACCTAGGGAAACCTAGCAAACCTATACATTTTTGAAAACTAGACACCCAGGGGAATCCAGGATGGGGTGACTTGACTGCCTCCCACCATGGTCTGTTACCCAGAATCCCTTGCAAACGTAAAAAATTGACAAAAAAAACACATTTTCCCCACATTTCTGTGATGGAAAGTTCTGGAATCTGCGTGGATCCACAAATTTCCACCCACCCCGCATTCCCCAAAGTCCTACGAGAAAAATGATACCTCACTTGTGCGGGTCAGCCTAGTGCCCGCGACAGGAAACGGCGCAAAACGCAACGTGGTTTTGCAGTGAAAAATTACCCTTTTTTTGGCAAAGTGACTAGCTGTAGATTTTGAACCCTAGCCCTGCCGGCACCTAGGGAAACCTAGCAAACCTATACATTTTTGAAAACTAGACACCCAGGGGAATCCAGGATGGGGTGACTTGACTGCCTCCCACCATGGTCTGTTACCCAGAATCCCTTGCAAACGTAAAAAATTGACAAAAAAAACACATTTTCCCCACATTTCTGTGATGGAAAGTTCTGGAATCTGCGTGGATCCACAAATTTCCACCCACCCCGCGTTCCCCAAAGTCCTACGAGAAAAATGGTACCTCACTTGTGCGGGTCGGCCTAGTGCCCGCGACAGGAAACGGCGCAAAACGCAACGTGGTTTTGCAGTGAAAAATGACCTTTTTTTGGCAAAGTGACTAGCTGTAGATTTTGAACCCTAGCCCTGCCGGCACCTAGGGAAACCTACCAAACCCATGCATTTCTGAAAACTAGACACCCGGCGGCTTCCAGGGAGGTATGGCTTGCGTGGATCCCCCAACGTTTCCTTACCCAGAATCCCCTGCAAACCTCAGTTTTTGCTCAAAAAATCACTTTTTTCACACATTTTGGGGTGGGAAAGTAGTGGCATCACCGGGCTCACACAAATTTACCACCACCCAGCGTTCCCCCAGGTCTCCCGGTAAAAATGGTGCCTCACTTGTGTGGGAGGCCCAAGTACCCGCGGCAGGCAAGGGCCCAAAACGTAGTGAGGCGACATCAAAATGGCCTATCGCCAAACCACCTGGTTTTGCAAGGGGGGTCACTTTGGTTTTTGGCCCGGTGCGCGGCGGCCATCTAGGGAAACCTAGCAAACCCACGCATTTCTGTAAACTAGACACCCGGCGGCTTCCAGGGAGGTATGGCTTGTGTGGATCCCCCAACGTTTCCTTACCCAGAATCCCCTGCAAACCTCAATTTTTGCTCAAAAAATCACTTTTTTCACACATTTTGGGGTGGGAAAGTAGTGGCATCACCGGGCTCACACAAATTTACCACCACCCAGCATTCCCCCAGGTCTCCCGGTAAAAATGGTGCCTCACTTGTGTGGGAGGCCCAAGTACCCGCGGCAGGCAAGGACAACAAACGTAGTGAGGCGACATCAAAATGGCCTATCGCCAAACCACCTGGTTTTGCAAGGGGGGTCACTTTGGTTTTTGGCCCGGTGCGCGGCAGCCATCTAGGGAAACCTACCAAACCCACGCATTTCTGAAAACTAGACACCCGGCGGCTTCCAGGGAGGTATGGCTTGCGTGGATCCCCCAACGTTTTCTTACCCAGAATCCCCTGCAAACCTCAATGTTTGCTCAAAAAATCACTTTTTTCACACATTTTGGGGTGGGAAAGTAGTGGCATCACCGGGCTCACACAAATTTACCACCACCCAGCGTTCCCCCAGGTCTCCCGGTAAAAATGGTGCCTCACTTGTGTGGGAGGCCCAAGTACCCGCGGCAGGCAAGGACAACAAACGTAGTGAGGCGACATCAAAATGGCCTATCGCCAAACCATCTGGTTTTGCAAGGGGGGTCACTTTGGTTTTTGGCCCGGTGCGCGGCGGCCATCTAGGGAAACCTAGCAAACCCACGCATTTCTGAAAACTAGACACCCGGCGGCTTCCAGAGAGGTATGGCTTGCGTGGATCCCCCAACGTTTCCTTACCGAGAATCCCCTGCAAACCTCAATTTTTGCTCAAAAAATCACTTTTTTCACACATTTTGGGGTGGGAAAGTAGTGGCATCACCGGGCTCACACAAATTTACCACCACCCAGCGTTCCCCCAGGTCTCCCAGTAAAAATGGTGCCTCACTTGTGTGGGAGGCCCAAGTACCCGCGGCAGGCAAGGACAACAAACGTAGTGAGGCGACATCAAAATGGCCTATCGCCAAACCACCTGGTTTTGCAAGGGGGGTCACTTTGGTTTTTTGCCCGGTGCGCGGCGGCCATCTAGGGAAACCTAGCAAACCCATGCATTTCTGAAAACTAGACACCCGGCGGCTTCCAGGGAGGTATGGCTTGCGTGGATCCCCCAACGTTTCCTTACCCAGAATCCCCTGCAAACCTCAATTTTTGCTCAAAAAATCACTTTTTTCACACATTTTGGGGTGGGAAAGTAGTGGCATCACCGGGCTCACACAAACTTACCACCACCCACCGTTCCCCCAGGTCTCTCGGTAAAAATGGTGCCTCACTTGTGTGGGAGGCCCAAGTACCCGCGGCAGGCAAGGACAACAAACGTAGTGAAGCGACATCAAAATGGCCTATCGCCAAACCACCTGGTTTTGCAAGGGGGGTCACTTTGGTTTTTGGCCCGGTGCGCGGCGGCCATCTAGGGAAACCTACCAAACCCACGCATTTCTGAAAACTAGACACCCGGCGGCTTCCAGGGAGGTATGGCTTGCGTGGATCCCCCAACGTTTCCTTACCCAGAATCCCCTGCAAACCTCAATTTTTGCTCAAAAAATCACTTTTTTCACACATTTTGGGGTGGGAAAGTAGTGGCATCACCGGGCTCACACAAATTTACCACCACCCAGCGTTCCCCCAGGTCTCCCGGTAAAAATGGTGCCTCACTTGTGTGGGAGGCCCAAGTACCCGCGGCAGGCAAGGACAACAAACGGAGTGAGGCGACATCAAAATTGCCTATCGCCAAACCACCTGGTTTTGCAAGGGGGGTCACTTTGGTTTTTGGACCAGTGCGCGGCGGCCATCTAAGGGAACCTAGCAAACCCACGCATTTCTGAAAATTAGACACCCGGCGGCTTCCAGGGAGGTATGGCTTGCGTGGATCCCCCAACGTTTCCTTACCCAGAATCCCCTGCAAACCTCAATTTTTGCTCAAAAAATCACTTTTTTCACACATTTTGGGGTGGGAAAGTAGTGGCATCACCGGGCTCACACAAATTTACCACCACCCAGCGTTCCCCCAGGTCTCCCGGTAAAAATGGTGCCTCACTTGTGTGGGAGGCCCAAGTACCCGCGGCAGGCAAGGACAACAAACGTAGTGAGGCGACATCAAAATGGCCTATCGCCAAACCACCTGGTTTTGCAAGGGGGGTCACTTTGGTTTTTGGCCCGGTGCGCGGCGGCCATCTAGGGAAACCTAGCAAACCCACGCATTTCTGAAAACTAGACACCCGGCGGCTTCCATGGAGGTATGGCTTGCGTGGATCCCCCAACGTTTCCTTACCCAGAATCCCCTGCAAACCTCAATTTTTGCCCAAAAAATCACTTTTTTCACACATTTTGGGGTGGGAAAGTAGTGGCATCACCGGGCTCACACAAATGTACCACCACCCAGCGTTCCCCCAGGTCTCCTGGTAAAAATGGTGCCTCACTTGTGTGGGTGGCCCAAGTACCCGCGGTAGGCAAGGACAACAAACGTAGTGAGGCGACATCAACATTGCCTATCCCAAATGTCGCCTCACTACGTTTGTTGTCCTTGCCTGCCGCGGGTACTTGGGCCTCCCACACAAGTGAGGCACCATTTTTACCGGGAGACCTGGGGGGACGCTGGGTGGTGGTAAATTTGTGTGAGCTCGGTGATGCCACTACTTTCCCACCCCAAAATGTGTGAAAAAAGTGATTTTTTAGGCAAAAATTGAGGTTTGCAGGGGATTCTGGGTAAGGAAACGTTGGGGGATCCACGCAAGCCATACCTCCCTGGAAGCCGCCGGGTGTCTAGTTTTCAGAAATGCGTGGGTTTGCTAGGTTTCCCTAGATGGCCGCCGCGCACCGGGCCAAATCTCCAAAGTGACCCCCCTTGCAAAACCAGGTGGTTTGGCGATGGGCCATTTTGATGTCGCCTCACTACGTTTGTTGTCCTTGCCTGCCGCGGGTACTTGGGCCTCCCACACAAGTGAGGCACCATTTTTACCGGGAGACCTGGGGGAACGCTGGGTGGTGGTAAATTTGTGTGAGCCCGGTGATGCCACTACTTTCCCACCCCAAAATGTGTGAAAAAAGTGATTTTTTGGGCAAAAATTGAGGTTTGCAGGGGATTCTGGGTAAGGAAACGTTGGGGGATCCACGCAAGCCATACCTCCCTGGAAGCCGCCGGGTGTCTAGTTTTCAGAAATGCGTGGGTTTGCTAGGTTTGCCTAGATGGCCGCCGCGCACTGGGCCAAAAACCAAAGTGACCCCCCTTGCAAAACCAGGTGGTTTGGCGATAGGCCATTTTGATGTCGCCTCACTACGTTTTGGGCCCTTGCCTGCCGCGGGTACTTGGGCCTCCCACACAAGTGAGGCACCATTTTTACCGGGAGACCTGGGGGAATGCTGGGTGGTGGTAAATTTGTGTGAGCCCGGTGATGCCACTACTTTCCCACCCCAAAATGTGTGAAAAAAGTGATTTTTTGAGCAAAAATCGAGGTTTGCAGGGGATTCTGGGTAAGGAAACGTTGGGGGATCCACGCAAGCCATACCTCCCTGGAAGCCGCCAGGTGTCTAGTTTTCAGAAATGCGTGGGTTTGCTAGGTTTCCCTAGATGGCCGCCGCGCACCGGGCCAAAAACCAAAGTGACCCCCCTTGCAAAACCAGGTGGTTTGGCGATAGGCCATTTTGATGTCGCCTCACTACGTTTGTTGTCCTTGCCTGCCGCGGGTACTTGGGCCTCCCACACAAGTGAGGCACCATTTTTACCGGGAGACCTGGGGGAACGCTGGGTGGTGGTAAATTTGTGTGAGCCCGGTGATGCCACTACTTTCCCACCCCAAAATGTGTGAAAAAAGTGATTTTTTGAGCAAAAATTGAGGTTTGCAGGGGATTCTGGGTAAGGAAACGTTGGGGGATCCACGCAAGCCATACCTCCCTGGAAGCCGCCGGGTGTCTAGTTTTCAGAAATGCATGGGTTTGGTAGGTTTCCCTAGATGGCCGCCGCGCACCGGGCCAAAAACCAAAGTGACCCCCCTTGCAAAACCAGGTGGTTTGGCGATAGGCCATTTTGATGTCGCCTCACTACGTTTGTTGTCCTTGCCTGCCGCGGGTACTTGGGCCTCCCACACAAGTGAGGCACCATTTTTACCGGGAGACCTGGGGGAACGCTGGGTGGTGGTAAATTTGTGTGAGCCCTGTGATGCCACTACTTTCCCACCCCAAAATGTGTGAAAAAAGTGATTTTTTGAGCAAACATTGAGGTTTGCAGGGGATTCTGGGTAAGGAAACGTTGGGGGATCCACGCAAGCCATACCTCCCTGGAAGCCGCCGGGTGTCTAGTTTTCAGAAATGCGTGGGTTTGGTAGGTTTCCCTAGATGGCCGCCGCGCACCGGGCCAAAAACCAAAGTGACCCCCCTTGCAAAACCAGGTGGTTTGGCGATAGGCCATTTTGATGTCGCCTCACTACGTTTGTTGTCCTTGCCTGCCGCGGGTACTTGGGCCTCCCACACAAGTGAGGCACCATTTTTACCGGGAGACCTGGGGGAACGCTGGGTGGTGGTAAATTTGTGTGAGCCCGGTGATGCCACTACTTTCCCACCCCAAAATGTGTGAAAAAAGTGATTTTTTGAGCAAAATTGAGGTTTGCAGGGGATTCTGGGTAAGGAAACGTTGGGGGATCCACGCAAGCCATACCTCCCTGGAAGCCGCCGGGTGTCTAGTTTTCAGAAATGCGTGGGTTTGCTAGGTTTCCCTAGATGGCCGCCGCGCACCGGGCCAAAAACCAAAGTGACCCCCCTTGCAAAACCAGGTGGTTTGGCGATAGGCCATTTTGATGTCGCCTCACTACGTTTGTTGTCCTTGCCTGCCGCGGGTACTTGGGCCTCCCACACAAGTGAGGCACCATTTTTACCGGGAGACCTGGGGGAACGCTGGGTGGTGGTAAATTTGTGTGAGCCCGGTGATGCCACTACTTTCCCACCCCAAAATGTGTGAAAAAAGTGATTTTTTGAGCAAAAATCGAGGTTTGCAGGGGATCCTGGGTAAGGAAACGTTGGGGGATCCACGCAAGCCATACCTCCCTGGAAGCCGCCAGGTGTCTAGTTTTCAGAAATGCATGGGTTTGCTAGGTTTCCCTAGATGGCCGCCGCGCACCGGGCCAAAAACCAAAGTGACCCCCCTTGCAAAACCAGGTGGTTTGGCGATAGGCCATTTTGATGTCGCCTCACTACGTTTGTTGTTCTTGCCTGCCGCGGGTACTTGGGCCTCCCACACAAGTGAGGCACCATTTTTACCGGGAGACCTGGGGGAACGCTGGGTGGTGGTAAATTTGTGTGAGCCCAGGATGCCACTACTTTCCCACCCCAAAATGTGTGAAAAAAGTGATTTTTTGGGCAAAAATTGAGGTTTGCAGGGGATTCTGGGTAAGGAAACGTTGGGGGATCCACGCAAGCCATACCTCCCTGGAAGCCGCCGGGTGTCTAGTTTTCAGAAATGCATGGGTTTGCTAGGTTTCCCTAGATGACCGCCGCGCACCGGGCCAAAAACCAAAGTGACCCCCCTTGCAAAACCAGGTGGTTTGGCGATAGGCCATTTTGATGTCGCCTCACTACGTTTGTTGTCCTTGCCTGCCGCGGGTACTTGGGCCTCCCACACAAGTGAGGCACCATTTTTACCGGGAGACCTGGGGGAACGCTGGGTGGTGGTAAATTTGTGTGAGCCCGGTGATGCCACTACTTTCCCACCCCAAAATGTGTGAAAAAAGTGATTTTTTGAGCAAAAATTGAGGTTTGCAGGGGATTCTGGGTAAGGAAACGTTGGGGGATCCACGCAAGCCATACCTCCCTGGAAGCCACCTGGGTGTCTAGTTTTCAGAAATGCGTGGGTTTGGTAGGTTTCCCTAGATGGCCGCCGCGCACCGGGCCAAAAACCAAAGTGACCCCCCTTGCAAAACCAGGTGGTTTGGCGATAGGCCATTTTGATGTCGCCTCACTACGTTTGTTGTCCTTGCCTGCCGCGGGTACTTGGGCCTCCCACACAAGTGAGGCACCATTTTTACCGGGAGACCTGGGGGAACGCTGGGTGGTGGTAAATTTGTGTGAGCCCGGTGATGCCACTACTTTCCCACCCCAAAATGTGTGAAAAAAGTGATTTTTTGACCAAACATTGAGGTTTGCAGGGGATTCTGGGTAAGGAAACGTTGGGGGATCCACGCAAGCCATACCTCCCTGGAAGCCGCCGGGTGTCTAGTTTTCAGAAATGCATGGGTTTGGTAGGTTTCCTTAGATGGCCGCCGCGCACCGGGCCAAAAACCAAAGTGACCCCCCTTGCAAAACCAGGTGGTTTGGCGATAGGCCATTTTGATGTCGCCTCACTACGTTTGTTGTCCTTGCCTGCCGCGGGTACTTGGGCCTCCCACACAAGTGAGGCACCATTTTTACCGGGAGACCTGGGGGAACGCTGGGTGGTGGTAAATTTGTGTGAGCCCGGTGATGCCACTACTTTCCCACCCCAAAATGTGTGAAAAAAGTGATTTTTTGAGCAAAAATTGAGGTTTGCAGGGGATTCTGGGTAAGGAAACGTTGGGGGATCCACGCAAGCCATACCTGCCTGGAAGCCGCCGGGTGTCTAGTTTTCAGAAATGCATGGGTTTGCTAGGTTTCCCTAGATGGCCGCCGCGCACCGGGCCAAAAACCAAAGTGACCCCCCTTGCAAAACCAGGTGGTTTGGCGATAGGCCATTTTGATGTCGCCTCACTACGTTTGTTGTCCTTGCCTGCCGCGGGTACTTGGGCCTCCCACACAAGTGAGGCACCATTTTTACAGGGAGACCTGGGGGAACGCTGGGTGGTGGTAAATTTGTGTGAGCCCGGTGATGCCACTACTTTCCCACCCCAAAATGTGTGAAAAAAGTGATTTTTTGAGCAAAAATTGAGGTTTGCAGGGGATTCTGGGTAAGGAAACGTTGGGGGATCCACGCAAGCCATACCTCCCTGGAAGCCGCCGGGTGTCTAGTTTTCAGAAATGCATGGGTTTGGTAGGTTTCCCTAGATGGCCGCCGCGCACCGGGCCAAAAACCAAAGTGACCCCCCTTGCAAAACCAGGTGGTTTGGCGATAGGCCATTTTGATGTCACCTCACTACGTTTTGGGCCCTTGCCTGCCGCGGGTACTTGGGCCTCCCACACAAGTGAGGCACCATTTTTACCAGGAGACCTGGGGGAACGCTGGGTGGTGGTAAATTTGTGTGAGCCCGGTGATGCCACTACTTTCCCACCCCAAAATGTGTGAAAAAAGTGATTTTTTGAGCAAAAATTGAGGTTTACAGGGGATTCTGGGTAAGGAAACGTTGGG
Source organism: Triturus cristatus (assembly GCF_964204655.1). NCBI lineage: Eukaryota > Metazoa > Chordata > Amphibia > Caudata > Salamandridae > Triturus > Triturus cristatus. The sequence continues at coordinate 320,339,570 of NC_140582.1, forward strand.
GGATCCACGCAAGCCATACCTCCCTGGAACACGCCGGGTGTCTAGTTTTCAGAAATGCGTGGGTTTGGTAGGGTTCCCTAGATGGCCGCCGCGCACCGGGCCAAAAACCAAAGTGACCCCCCTTGCAAAACCAGGTGGTTCAGCGATAGGCCATTTTGATGTCGCCTCACTACGTTTGTTGTCCTTGCCTGCCGCGGGTACTTGGGCCTCCCACACAAGTGAGGCACCATTTTTACCGGGAGACCTGGGGGAACGCTGGGTGGTGGTAAATTTGTGTGAGCCCGGTGATGCCACTACTTTCCCACCCCAAAATGTGTGAAAAAAGTGATTTTTTGAGCAAACATTGAGGTTTGCAGGGGATTCTGGGTAAGGAAACGTTGGGGGATCCACGCAAGCCATACCTCCCTGGAAGCCGCCGGGTGTCTAGTTTTCAGAAATGCGTGGGTTTGGTAGGTTTCCCTAGATGGCCGCCGCGCACCGGGCCAAAAACCAAAGTGACCCCCCTTGCAAAACCAGGTGGTTTGGCGATAGGCCATTTTGATGTCGCCTCACTACGTTTGTTGTCCTTGCCTGCCGCGGGTACTTGGGCCTCCCACACAAGTGAGGCACCATTTTTACCGGGAGACCTGGGGGAACGCTGGGTGGTGGTAAATTTGTGTGAGCCCGGTGATGCCACTACTTTCCCACCCCAAAATGTGTGAAAAAAGTGATTTTTTGACCAAACATTGAGGTTTGCAGGGGATTCTGGGTAAGGAAACGTTGGGGGATCCACGCAAGCCATACCTCCCTGGAAGCCGCCGGGTGTCTAGTTTTCAGAAATGCATGGGTTTGGTAGGTTTCCTTAGATGGCCGCCGCGCACCGGGCCAAAAACCAAAGTGACCCCCCTTGCAAAACCAGGTGGTTTGGCGATAGGCCATTTTGATGTCGCCTCACTACGTTTGTTGTCCTTGCCTGCCGCGGGTACTTGGGCCTCCCACACAAGTGAGGCACCATTTTTACCGGGAGACCTGGGGGAACGCTGGGTGGTGGTAAATTTGTGTGAGCCCGGTGATGCCACTACTTTCCCACCCCAAAATGTGTGAAAAAAGTGATTTTTTGAGCAAAAATTGAGGTTTGCAGGGGATTCTGGGTAAGGAAACGTTGGGGGATCCACGCAAGCCATACCTGCCTGGAAGCCGCCGGGTGTCTAGTTTTCAGAAATGCATGGGTTTGCTAGGTTTCCCTAGATGGCCGCCGCGCACCGGGCCAAAAACCAAAGTGACCCCCCTTGCAAAACCAGGTGGTTTGGCGATAGGCCATTTTGATGTCGCCTCACTACGTTTGTTGTCCTTGCCTGCCGCGGGTACTTGGGCCTCCCACACAAGTGAGGCACCATTTTTACAGGGAGACCTGGGGGAACGCTGGGTGGTGGTAAATTTGTGTGAGCCCGGTGATGCCACTACTTTCCCACCCCAAAATGTGTGAAAAAAGTGATTTTTTGAGCAAAAATTGAGGTTTGCAGGGGATTCTGGGTAAGGAAACGTTGGGGGATCCACGCAAGCCATACCTCCCTGGAAGCCGCCGGGTGTCTAGTTTTCAGAAATGCATGGGTTTGGTAGGTTTCCCTAGATGGCCGCCGCGCACCGGGCCAAAAACCAAAGTGACCCCCCTTGCAAAACCAGGTGGTTTGGCGATAGGCCATTTTGATGTCACCTCACTACGTTTTGGGCCCTTGCCTGCCGCGGGTACTTGGGCCTCCCACACAAGTGAGGCACCATTTTTACCAGGAGACCTGGGGGAACGCTGGGTGGTGGTAAATTTGTGTGAGCCCGGTGATGCCACTACTTTCCCACCCCAAAATGTGTGAAAAAAGTGATTTTTTGAGCAAAAATTGAGGTTTACAGGGGATTCTGGGTAAGGAAACGTTGGGGGATCCACGCAAGCCATACCTCCCTGGAACACGCCGGGTGTCTAGTTTTCAGAAATGCGTGGGTTTGGTAGGGTTCCCTAGATGGCCGCCGCGCACCGGGCCAAAAACCAAAGTGACCCCCCTTGCAAAACCAGGTGGTTCAGCGATAGGCCATTTTGATGTCGCCTCACTACGTTTGTTGTCCTTGCCTGCCGCGGGTACTTGGGCCTCCCACACAAGTGAGGCACCATTTTTACCGGGAGACCTGGGGGAACGCTGGGTGGTGGTAAATTTGTGTGAGCCCGGTGATGCCACTACTTTCCCACCCCAAAATGTGTGAAAAAAGTGATTTTTTGAGCAAACATTGAGGTTTGCAGGGGATTCTGGGTAAGGAAACGTTGGGGGATCCACGCAAGCCATACCTCCCTGGAAGCCGCCGGGTGTCTAGTTTTCAGAAATGCGTGGGTTTGGTAGGTTTCCCTAGATGGCCGCCGCGCACCGGGCCAAAAACCAAAGTGACCTTCTTGCAAAACCAGGTGGTTTGGCGATAGGCCATTTTGATGTCGCCTCACTACGTTTGTTGTCCTTGCCTGCCGCGGGTACTTGGGCCTCCCACACAAGTGAGGCACCATTTTTACCGGGAGACCTGGGGGAACGCTGGGTGGTGGTAAATTTGTGTGAGCCCGGTGATGCCACTACTTTCCCACCCCAAAATGTGAGAAAAAAGTGATTTTTTTAGCACAAATTGAGGTTTGCAGGGGATTCTGGGTAAGGAAACGTTGGGGGATCCACGCAAGCCATACCTCCCTGGAAGCCGCCGGGTGTCTAGTTTTCAGAAATGCAGGGGTTTGGTAGGTTTCCTGTTAGAAATGAGGGGGCTCTGGTTGACGCAGGTGTGAACCCACAACAAGCAGGGACCCTTTACTTCTTGTCAGGGCGAAGGATGACTCCCCAGAATAACCCCTGCTCACCCTCTAGGTGCGTGGCGCGAGCAGTCTAGGCTAAGTCTCAGGCGTACACGGTTAAGCAAATGCAATTACACATACAGTAAACCCCTTGCATGCACCACAAATGGACACCAATCCGGTAGTATATAAAAATAAGCTTTTATGTAGTTTCAGCAGAGTTAAATACAAGGCCCAGTAACGTTGATCTGATGGGGCCACAATTCTTAGGAATACGGTCAAGTTCTCTTTGTGCGGAAAGTTCTTTAGGCGGGCACAAGGTAACTGTAGGCCTCAGCGCACTTCGTGCGGAGGCAGCGCCCGGGGAGCACACAGCAGATGACAGGGAAATAAGAACGTTGCGGACCCTGGATCCGATGCGAGCTCGCGGTCGAGTTCGTAAGTACAGTACCTTGTTTCTTGACGCAAAGGCGGGTGCGGGATTTCAGCGGCTCTTCGACAGAAGAGCGAGGCGGCGTCCGGGGCTCCCACACTTCACGATGGGGGGTCTGATCTTCAGGCTCACGACAGGAGCGGGGTGTTGCAGGTGGCGGGTGAACAAAGCGGGGCAGCCGGGCACGCCGATGCGTCCGGGCCGTCCGAGGCTTGGAGATGCTCACAAAACGCCGATTCCGGCGGGAGGGTGAAGGTGCACAGCGAGCCTCCACGAGCGAGGTGACGGGGCAGCCCAGCACAGCGTAGGGGGAGCGGCTCCGATCGAGCGAGGCTCTTCCCAAGGCGGGGGCGGCTAAGCAGTCCTGGTCACGGCTCAGGGAGGGACTGGGCACGAGGGTCACAGCTCCGGCGAGGGAAAGGACACCACAGTCCAGCAGCAGGCGAGTGAAGATCAGGTAGAGCCCAATGGTCCTGGGGCTCAGTTCAGGGGGCAAGCTCAGTTCCAAGCCCTTGGAGATCGTTTTGGAAAAGCACAAGTCTTGAAAGTAAAAGTAAAGTAAAAGTCTTCAGCAACAGTTTCTCTTCTCTCCTTTGGCAGCAAGGTCACCACTGCAGGCCAATCCCCCAGGATAGGGACAGTCTTCCTCCTACAGCTTTCCCGGTGCCTCCTCCTCAGGCAGAGATTCTTCTTGGTCAAAAGCGGATCTAGTTTCTTAGGAGCAGGGCTCCTCCATTTATACCACAAATCTTTTGTTCTCCCAGGCCAGGGGGGCCCTTGCCTAGTTCAGTCCGGTTTCTGAGCACTTTGTTTACGTGATGCAGGCTTCTTCTTTCAGAGTGCAGGGCAGAGTCATCAGACGCTCCACAGGGGGTGGAGCCGGCATCGAGGTAGCGGAGCACTGTCCTATTCAGAGCCTAGGAGCACTCCTCCCACCCATCTACCTGTCGATCGTCCTATTCATACCAGGCTACCTAGCCCTGCCCATCTGGGTTCCCCCAGCCCTGTCACTCACACCAGCCAGACATCAGATACACATCACGCAGAGGCGGCTGAGATGGTTAGGCAAGCAAAGGCCAACTTTCTAAAAAGTGACATTTGCAAACCCGGAATATTAAAATAAACCTTGCGAAAAGATGTACCTTATCATTCCGAGTTCAGGCATACTAAACTCGATCTCCTACCATGTTCCCTGGGTCGGTTAGGATCATAGGGTGTAATAATCCAGGCCGCCCATACTGGCCTATGAGAACAGGGTAGCCTTACAGTAGTGAACAACAAAATGGCGGTCATTCACTACCAGGACATGCCACGCATCTAGGCTTGTCCTACCTCAGGCTCACAATGCACCCTGCCCGTGGGCCTACCAGAGGGGTGACTAACATGCAGCTAAGGGAAGGTTTCGGGGACCGGCAAGTGTGGGCACTTGTCGGTCGGCGCGTCAGTACCAGACTGCACGCAGGCTCTGCGACGGCAGACCTTAGACGTATTTTACCGGCCGCTTCCGTGGGTGGCACAACCCGTGCTGCAAGCCCACCAGCGGCGTTTGCCTTTACATGCCCTGGCGCTCCTGGCGCACTTTACTGGGGTCTGATAGTAACTCAAACAATCCAATCATGGAATCCAACCAACACATACAATTTATAAAGGGAGCACTCGCACCGTGACACTGGTTGGCAGTGGCACAGCGCGCTGAGCGGCCAACACCATAAAATCACATGAGGCACAGCGACAAAAAGAGGAAGGGAGACTCACGCCAAGGTGCCAGGTCTAACATTTCCTTAGATGGCCGCCGCGCACCGGGCCAAAAACCAAAGTGACCCCCCTTGCAAAACCAGGTGGTTTGGCGATAGGCCATTTTGATGTCGCCTCACTACGTTTTGGGCCCTTGCCTGCCGCGGGTACTTGGGCCTCCCACACAAGTGAGGCACCATTTTTACCAGGAGACCTGGGGGAACGCTGGGTGGTGGTAAATTTGTGTGAGCCCGGTGATGCCACTACTTTCCCACCCCAAAATGTGTGAAAAAAGTGATTTTTTGAGCAAAAATTGAGGTTTACAGGGGATTCTGGGTAAGGAAACGTTGGGGGATCCACGCAAGCCATACCTCCCTGGAACATGCCGGGTGTCTAGTTTTCAGAAATGCGTGGGTTTGGTAGGTTTCCCTAGATGGCCGCCGGGCACCGGGCCAAAAACCAAAGTGACCCCCCTTGCAAAACCAGGTGGTTTGGCGATAGGCCATTTTGATGTCGCCTCACTACGTTTTGGGCCCTTGCCTGCCGCGGGTACTTGGGCCTCCCACACAAGTGAGGCATCATTTTTACCGGGAGACCTGGGGGAACGCTGGGTGGTGGTAAATTTGTGTGAGCCCGGTGATGCCACTACTTTCCCACCCCAAAATGTGTGAAAAAAGTGATTTTTTGAGCAAAAATTGAGGTTTGCAGGGGATTCTGGGTAAGGAAACGTTGGGGGATCCACGCAAGCCATACCTCCCTGGAAGCCGCCGGGTGTCTAGTTTTCAGAAATGCGTGGGTTTGCTAGGTTTCCCTAGATGGCCGCCGCGCACCGGGCCAAAAACCAAAGGGACCCCCCTTGCAAAACCAGGTGGTTTGGCGATAGGCCATTTTGATGTCGCCTCACTACGTTTGTTGTCCTTGCCTGCCGCGGGTACTTGGGCCTCCCACACAAGTGAGGCACCATTTTTACCGGGAGACCTGGGGGAACGCTGGGTGGTGGTAAATTTGTGTGAGCCCGGTGATGCCACTACTTTCCCACCCCAAAATGTGTGAAAAAAGTGATTTTTTGGGCAAAAATTGAGGTTTGCAGGGGATTCTGGGTAAGGAAACGTTGGGGGATCCACGCAAGCCATACCTCCCTGGAAGCCGCCGGGTGTCTAGTTTTCAGAAATGCGTGGGTTTGGAAGGTTTCCCTAGATGGCCGCCGAGCCCTGGGCAAAAAACCAAAGTAACCCCCCTTGCAAAACCAGATTAACTATTGTTACTACAGCGTGAGAATTTAGGAATAATACTGCAAAGAAAATGTGGCAGACAGTTTGAGGTTTAGAGGACAATGGGGATAAAAAATATTTTTCAATTCACTAGAGAGACATCACCATGAACTCCCAAGGGTTTTCGACAATATCTACAGTTGGTGGGTTATTCTTACATGGAAAGTGTACCTTGGCAGAGAAACTAAAGACAAAGATTCCTGCACAACCATCTATTCCTCAAACACACACACATACTGGTTGGATTTGGCACGAGGGCGAGTCATGGTTCAGTGTATTAAATTTTATTAACAAGAGATTTCACAAAAATGAAATGCACTGTCAATAATTAAATTCACAAAAAACCAAACCAATGACTCGCAGCTCGTGAGCTGTAAAGCCACGTCAAGGCACCAACCACTTTACAGGCCATTCACACACCTTTCATACGTGATACAAACAAGACCATTCGCACCACCAGGTACAAAAGCAACACAGTACAAAAATCACCAAAAAGGGACAAGGTACACCCTGCTTCAGAAAGACAAATATTACTGCACAGCCATCTAACCCGCAAGCACACACACATACTGGTTGGATTTGGCACGAGGGTGAGTGATGGTTCAGTAGATAAAATTGTATTAGCAAGTGATTTCACAAAACATGAAATGCACTGGTAATAATTGAAAGGGCGAGAAACTGAACCATTGACTCACAGCTCGTGAGCTGTAAAGCCACGACAAGGCACCAACCTCTTTACAGGCCATTCATACACCTTTCATACGTGTGAGACATACAAAACCATTCACACCGCCAGCCGCGGGCCCATCACATAACAAACTCACACCAGCACACAGCGCCATTCAAGGGCCCATCACTTTCACACGCCCACAATCCAGACACAGCAACTACACAGGCTGAAGGATTGCGTGGAGTGGCACTCAGCTAGCATTGTGTGTAGTGACCAGCAGATAGTCACTACTCACACACAGCCAGCCAAGCACCAGTCGACACACACCGCTAGCCAAACGCCAGTCCACGCACACCGCTAGCCAAGCGCCAGTCCAGGCACACCGCCATCCAATCGCCAGTCCAGGCACACCGGCAGCCAATCGCCAATCCACCTACACCGCCAGCCAAGCTCCAGTCCACGGACACCACCAGCCAAGCACCAGTCCGCACACACCACCAGTCCACGCACACCGCCAGCCAAGTACCAGTCCACGCACACCGCCAGCCAAGCACCATTCCACGCACACCGCCAGCCAAGCTCCAGTCCACGCACACCACCAGACAAGCTCCAGTCCACGGACACCACCAGCCAAGCTCCAGTCCACGGACACCACCAGCCAAACACCAGTCCGCACACACCACCAGTCCACACACACCGCCAGCCAAGTACCAATCCACGCACACCGCCAGCCAAGCACCATTCCACGCACACCGCCAGCCAAGCACCATTCCACGCACACCGTCAGCCAAGCACCATTCCACGCACACCACCAGCCACGCACCAGTCCACGCACACCGCCAGTCCATGCACACCGCCAGTCCACGCACACCGTCAGCCAAGCACCATTCCACGCACACCACCAACCAAGTGCCAGTCCACACACACCAACAGCCAAGCGCAAGCCTACACACACCGCCATCACATTTTGGATTTTTTTAGAAAAAAAAAAAACACAAACAAATTGCAAATAGATACAAATCTTCTAACAGAAAATCAGCAACTAAATACATTGCACTAACACCAACCTTGAAACAGAATCATATTTTCCAAAGATTACAGACCAGGCAGTTCACTTTACCACTCATGAATGTTCCCAGAAATGTTTACGCGTGTGGTACGCTCTGAAACAAGCAGGGAGACACAGTGCAGGATGAGAGGGACAATCGGGGCAGTACATACGACTCTCCTTCCGCAAACCTCTTCGCCAACAGACTCTACATCTCCTACTGGGAAAATCTTTTGCGGGTGTGGGAGGAATGTGATCTGGAAAGTGGCGTTCTTTCAATCTAGCAACATCCTCCACCAGTCCAACTCTAGGAACACTTGCCTGTTCCACTACAACAAGGCTGCCTATTACAGACTCCTGAAACTTAGCAAAAGTCATCTTTGACTCAGGGCAAGAATCCTGGAACACAACAAAAGCATTAAACATTGCCAAGTGGAAAAGATGGATAGCCAACTTCTTGTACCAAATGTAAGCCTTACGAAGAGCAGCGTAAGGTTCCAACCTCTGATCTACTCTGTCAACACCACCCATGTGCCTATTATAGTCTAAAATGCACACAGGTTTGCGCACTTCAGCGACCTGACCCCAAACAGTCACAGGTGCAGTGCTTTCATCATGGATGGAAGTCAGCATGTAGACATCTCTCCTGTCTGTAAACTTCACAGCAAGAAGCTCCTGGCAACGCAACGCACTGCACTGTCCCCGCACAAGCTTTTGACAAACAAGTTCTTTCGGAAAACCTTTACGGTTACAGCGGATTGTGCCACAAGCAAAAGTGTCCACTTTGGCCAATTCCCTGAACAACCGCACACCAGTGTAGAAGTTATCTACATATAAATGGTGGCCTTTGTTAAAAAATCCTCTACCAAGTTCCCAAACAATTTTCTCAGTCACTCCAAAAGCGGACGGACAACCAGGGAGGTTAAACCTAGATTCCTTACCGGTGTACACCCTGAAATTAGAGACATATCCAGTCCTACTGTCACACAGCATATACAGCTTTATTCCATAGCGTGCCCTCTTACTAGGAATGTATTGCCTAAAAACCAAGCGGCCCTTGAACAACACCAAAGACTCATCCACTGCAATTTCTCTACCAGGGGCATAAATCTCAGAAAATCGATTAACAAAGTGATCAAGGACAGGCCTAATCTTAAAAAGACGGTCACAATCAGGGTGATCTCGTGGCAACGCTAAACCATTATCAACAAAGTGCATCATCCGAAGCAGAAGCAAATACCTGTCACGACTCATGACTGCCGGAAAAATAGACGTTGCCATCAAGGGACTGCTAGACCAATATGAAGCCAATGATGGCTTCCTTAGCAAGCCCATCAAAAAAGTTAAACCCAAGAACTTCTTCATCTCTTCAACATTTGTGGGAGTCCACCGGGTAGCTCTAGAGTGTGGCTTAAGACTGGCACTGTTGTCCCTCAAAAACTGTTCGGCATACAAATTAGTCTGCTCAACAATCTCTGCCAAAAACACATCGTCCATAAACAACTGAAAAAAATTTACAGGCAAAAAGTTCTCAGTATTCACTCTAGACCCTGGAACACCAGTAAACTCTGGAAATTCCGGCTGCACCATGCCAGGGGCAACCCAGAGGTCATCACTTTCAACGGGAAGACTTGCAGCCCCAGCCTGCAGCCCAGATGCCTCTTGCCGCACTACACCAACGGGAAGCCTTGCAGCCCCAGCCTGCAGCCCAGATGCCTCTTGCCGCACTACACCAACGGGAAGCCTTGCAGCCCCAGCCTGCAGCCCAGATGTCTCTTGCCGCACTACACCAACGGGAAGCCTTGCAGCCGCAGGCTGCAGCCCAGATGCCTCTTGCCGCACTATCGGCACATCAGTCTCCTCCTCTAACACAGGCACTTCATCCGCACTAAGAGTATCTTCATCATCCGATGACCCCATACGGAGAGAAAACTCACTGCCAGAATCGTCCCCTGCCTCCTCTCCCTCAGAAGCAGAGTCAGTCTCTGACCCAATATCAGAGGAAGACTCAAACAGCAAACCAACAACCTGCTGAGCAGTCATCCTGCGGCTAGCCATTATACATACTAAGATTGAAGACTGCACAAACAAGTCAACAACAACCAACAATGTGCAAACCAAGTAAGTAAAGAAATGTGTACCTTTTATCACAAAGATCAATGTACTCAAAAACTATACAATCCAATTACAAGAGACAGCTGCACTCACCAGAAACAAACTCTGCAGTGACACAGCAAAGACCAACGATATCAAACTAGAAAGAAGAAAAAAAAACAAATTACTCACAAGACAACAAAATACACATCGAGCACCAATGCAAAAAGTTTTTGACACTCAAAAACCAAACATACTGCTATTATTACACCATTTGCAAAAAAAAAACAGGCAGAGAAATCAAACACATTTACATTGTACAAAAAAACAGTCTCTTACCAAACTACACAAACAGCAGAACCACCAGTACCAAAACGTCAATGTGAAAAGAAGAAAAGCCTTCACCTAGAACAAAAAAGTAAACAAAAAAAAAACATTATAATTGGAAATCACAAAAAATATAACAATAAACATTATAACATGCCATGTCACTACCCAAATGGTCAATCGGGTTGTGTGCCAGGTGGGGCAGAAAACAGCAGGAAAAAAAAGGCTACTCAGTCCCGGGGCGGGTGAGCCAAATACATATAACAAATTGCACCCTGGAAGCGAGGGGTCACTTCTATTTCTAATTGAACTAATTCCCTGGTGTCTAGTGGGCTTTTCTGCCCCCAATGGGAGCAGAAACGGCAAAAAAATAAAACCGATCTGCCCCCAGAGGGGGCAGAAAAGTCTTCAAAAAATTTAGGGGCCCAAGGAAGCGACCCTTGCCCAAGGGGTCGCTTCCTACAATAATATTTATATCCCTGGTGTCTAGTGGGCTTTTCTGCCCCCCCCCCCCTAGGAGCAGAAACGGACAGAAAGACGACCAATCTGCCCCCAGGGGGGGCAGAAAAGTCTTCTAAATAATTAGGCCGCAAAGGAAGCGACCCTTGCCCAAGGGGTCGCTTCCTACATAAAGAAAAAGACATCCCTGGTGTCTAGTGGGCTTTTCTGCCCCCCCTGGGGGCAGAAACGGGCAGAAAGATGACCGATCTGCCCCCAGGGGGGGCAGAAAAGTCTTCTAATTATTTTGCCACCCTAGGAAGTGACCCTTGCCCAAGGGGTCACTTCCTACATAACATAAAAGACATCCCTGGTGTCTAGTGGGCTTTTCTGCCCCCCCTGGGGGCATAAACGGGCAGAAAGAAGACCGATATGCCCCCAGGGGGGGCAGAAAAGTCTTCGAATTATTTTGCCCCCCAAGGAAGCGACCCTTGCCCAAGGGGTCGCTTCCTACATAACGAAATAGACATCCCTGGTGTCTAGTGGGCTTTTCTGCCCCCTCTGGGGGCAGAAACGGGCAGAAAGAAGACCGATCTGCCCCCAGGGGGGGCAGAAAAGTCTTCGAATTATTTGGCCCCCCAAGGAAGCGACCCTTGCCTAAGGGGTCGCTTCCTACATAACATAAACAACATCCCTGGTGTCTAGTGGGCTTTTCTGCCCCCCCTGGGGGCAGAAACGCGCAGAAAGCGGACCGATCTGCCCCCAGGGGGGGCAGAAAAGACTTCGAAAAATTTTGCACCCCAAGGAAGCGACCCTTGCCTAAGGGGTCGCTTCCCAAATTCAAAGAAACAAATCCCTGGTGTCTAGTGGGGCATCCCTACTCCACGATCGCGACGCTGTGCGCGATCGTGGAGCAGGAATGCCCTGTATTGAGACATCGGGGGAGAGGAAATACTCTTTCCTCTCCCCCGATGCCTCAATACAAAAGAAATCACCCCCGTGGCCCCCACCGGACAAGGGAACCTACCTGTTGCTGCCTTGGACGCGCTGGAAGAAATGGATTCCAGCGCGTCCAACGCTTCCTGATGACGCCGGCGCGCGCTGTGCGCGCTGACGTCATCAGAAAGCGTGGGGGGGCTCGGGGGTGGCAGCGGAAGCTCTTCCGCTGCCACCCCCGTAAAGGGGGGCAAGATCGATGCACAAGGGGGGGAGCGCCAGCGCTTCCCCCAGGGGCTGTCCTCATGACGGAACGGTTCCGTCATGAGCACAGCCCAACCGATGCTCATGACGGAACCGTTCCGTCATGAGCATCGAAGGGGTTAATAAAGGAATCACAAATAGATGTTAATTTCTCAAATATGTGATTATCACTGTTCATCACCCACTTCTATTCTATCCCATGTTATATTTTCTTTCTTTAAGCAAAAGCTTTACCACTAACATCCTCTTTTAAAGTTCAGGCAAGCATATGCCAGGCACGCAGTGCCTCAAGACCTACAGTTAGTAACTCTTGCGCATGCGTGAGAATTTTTCGCTCTCAAACGGTTTAGTCACATGGTTATTTACGTAATTCTGGTTTACACATGCGCAAGAGCGTTTTTCGGTTTCATGCAGGATTCGGTCGCGTTGCAAATTATTCTTTGTTATTTAAGCGTGCTTAAAGCTCTTTTCCCCGTATGTGAATGTCTTGCTTATATTATTTTCTTTTCTATTCTAGTGGTTAGTATTTATTCATGAAAGATTGATCCGAGCAAGTTTCATTTTCTTGAATCCTTGCTCCATCAGTAGTATGAAGGAGGGAAGTGATGTAGGAAGAGTTGGAGGTAGAGGGGGAGAGGGGGAGAGGAGAGCGAGAAAGCGTGAACTTTTTTTTATCTTTGGGGGATGGTATACTTAGAAAAAGAGATATTTTCAGAAAGAGTGGCAAAAATAGATTACTTGCCCATGGGTAAAAATGTCAATCTCTTTTCATTGTAGGCCTGGTAGATAGAAACTTTTTGTAAATGATAAAGATAATTGACCATATAGTCAAGAGGAGTCAAACCCATAACATTCAGGGGGGGAGTCGAAGACTTTAAGCAGTAGGCCACTAACAACACTTTAGGATGCTGGATCACAATATAACTATGACTGGGGGTGAGTGCTTGCAATGTTCAACACTCCGTCCATCATCCCCTTTGGTTTTGCTTTGTTCGCCCTAAGTTGGCAGGGTATGCCCAGACGTGGGTCCCTTGCTCACTTTGCCACTGGATTCAAGCTAGCCTGGCTGATGACGGCTGATTAGCCAGAAACCGGTCCCAGGATGCTTGTTTCCGGTCAAGGGAAGACATGGCTTGGCAGTTCGGGCCGGACTGTTCCCATGAGGCACAGGGTCAGACTGATTTGCATATGGCCATGTCTGAACTGGGGTGGCGGAGTGAGCAAAAGAATGATGATGGATTAAACCCAGATCAGTTGACTGGGGTGAGTGCTTGCAATGTTCAACACTCCGTCCATCATCCCCTTTGGTTTTGCTTTGTTCGCCCTAAGTTGTCAGGGTATACCCAGACGTGGGTCCCTTGCTCACTTTGCCACTGGATTCAAGCTAGCCTGGCTGATGACGGCTGATTAGCCAGAAACCGGTCCCAGGATGCTTGTTTCCGGTCCAGGGAAGACATGGCTTGGCAGTTCGGGCTGGACTGTTCCCATGAGGCACAGGGTCAGACTGATTTGCATATGGCCATGTCTGAACTGGGGTGGCGGAGTGAGCTAAAGAATGATGATGGATTAAAGCCAGATCAGTTGACTGGGAGTGAGTGCTTGCAATGCTCAACACTCCGTCCATCATCCCCTTTGGTTTTGCTTTGTTCGCCCTAAGTTGGCAGGGTATGCCCAGACGTGGGTCCCTTGCTCACTTTGCCACTGGATTCAAGCTAGCCTGGCTGATGACGGCTGATTAGCCAGAAACCGGTCCCAGGATGCTTGTTTCCGGTCCAGGGAAGACATGGCTTGGCAGTTCGGGCTGGACTGTTCCCATGAGGCACAGGGTCAGACTGATTTGCATATGGCCATTTCTGAACTGGGGTGGCGGAGTGAGCTAAAGAATGATGATGGATTAAACCCAGATCAGTTGACTGGGAGTGAGTGCTTGCAATGCTCAACACTCCGTCCATCATCCCCTTTGGTTTTGCTTTGTTCGCCCTAAGTTGGCAGGGTATGCCCAGACGTGGGTCCCTTGCTCCCTTTGCCACTGGATTCAAGCTAGCCTGGCTGATGACGGCTGATTAGCCAGAAACCGGTCCCAGGATGCTTGTTTCCGGTCCAGGGAAGACATGGCTTGGCAGTTCGGGCTGGACTGGTCCCATGAGGCACAGGGTCAGACTGATTTGTATATGGCCATGTCTGAACTGGGGTGGCAGAATGAGCTAAAGAATGGTGATGGATAAAACCCAGATCAGTTGACTGGGGGTGAGTGCTTGCAATGTTCAACACTCCGTCCATCATCCCCTTTGGTTTTGCTTTGTTCGCTCAAAATATAACTATGACATGTGACCCAGAAATACGGGGGCATATATGTAAGCTACATCAGTTACTGAATAGTGTGGCGGAGGGAGGTAATATAGGAACAGTTGGAGATAGAAGTTGGAGAGGAGAGAGAAGGAGCAACAAGTTTAATTGTAATTTTCAGGCAACGGTATCCTTAAAAAGAGATAGTTTCAGACAGAGTGAAAATGGTTAAATAATTTGCCCATCGATAAATATCATAACCTCTTTCAATTGTATTCATGGTATTTGTCCATTTGTCAAGCTATCTGATATATGGTCATACTGTTACCAGGAGACAAACCAATAACCCCCAGTGTGAGAGTCTTAGACCTTTAACCACTAGGTAACAAACACCTCCCTAGCATGCTGTAGCAAATTACAACTATGAGATGCAGCCCTTTCTGAATATGAAGGTGAATATAGTGCTGTAGATGAGTGTACTCAGTCAGCTACATCATTACTGAATAGTGTGGCAGAGGGAGAAGATGTAGGAGTGCTGGGCATACAGGTGAGGGAGGAGAGGGGAAAAGAAGCAAGAAGTTTCTTAGCAATCTTCGAACCAGAGATATTTTTAGACAACGTGCATACATGCCAAAAGACCTGATTCAGGAGGGAGACTCCTGTATTTCAAAGACAACAAAAATGGCTTCATTTTGTCAGTCTCCCACCTGAAATAGCATCTCTTTGAATAGAACCCAATGGGGAAAATACATTCTCCCAATATATATTTTTTAATCTGCCACTTACTTCTTCTAAAATGTTGGCATGCATGAAAGTGAGAACAATAAAGTGATTTGTTAAAGTATAAAATTGACAATAACCTTTACTGTCATTGAGGGTTGAGAAAATATTTTATCACTAGACCAATCAGCGGCCATATAGAGGCCAGAAGTCAAGCCTTTAATCTTCAGTAAGAAGATTAATACCTTAACCACTGGGCCACAAATGACACCTCAAGCTGTGACATCAAAACATAAGTATGGCATTTGGCCCAAAATACAAGTGTATTTCTTTCCATAGGTGAGTATACTCAGCTAGCTCCATCATTTACTGAATAGAAGTGGCTACTTACAAGGTCACCAGCCAAATAGTGCATAATCTCTGCTGTTTACCCAGTGACTGGCAAAATAGTACATAATCTCTGCTGTTTAGATGCTCATAGAGTAACTAGTAGAGCTAATGTACAATTTAACTGGCAGCCAGATAAATAGTGTAAAGGAGGTCCTAATTTAGCCAGCCATGAAGAAAAAAAGGGACTCTAGGCAATGGTGGGGTGGCGGCCATCTTGTAATGGGGATGCAACAGGTATGAAGCATTTTTAAGTAAGCGCATATATACAAATATACAATGGTATGTACAAAGGTAAGTGCATCGATTAAACTAAGCTGTTGTAGATAAAAATCAGTAGAAATACATTTTGAATAAAAAAAGTATGTTATTTTAATGTTCAAATTAGAAATGCAGGAAACAAGCTTCTGTTTTAGGAGCTTCAGAATGTGGCACACAGATAATTTGCGCTGCAGTCTAGGAGTATTTGGCTGCCTGCAAAGAATAATGAGAATGTTTTTAAAGCATATTACATAAATGTTTTATTCACTCATTAGAATACATCGTTTATTTAATGTTCATGATCCTCCTTTTGATGATTTTTGAGGGTTCCGCTCCTTTAGGGCTTCGTATGGAAGGCCTTCTCTAGTTTTCGGCTTCTTTTTAAGGTGGATTCTGCTTGCTTTGTATTTCAAACTTGATAGCCCAGCAACAGTCAACAAGCAACAGCAAAGAGGGAATGCAGACAGGTGGACTGTATCTGGGCCACACAGGGAGGGATACTTACACTAAACAATTTGTGTTTAGGGGCCCACTGCTTTGGGCACTTGCAGGAGGTAAATTGAGTAAGACACAGTAATGGGACTTTTGTGAATTGTGGGAGTGAAAGCAGAAGATAGGTAAGTAATGCGTCTGTGTAGTTCACACAGCTACCTGCTGATTAAACACACCTTTTCATACTACTCACCTAGCAGAGTAGGTTTTTGGCATAGATGCTTACTGGTCCCATGTCATGAGTAGCCATTCAGCCACACTGACATTTTAGTCACCCTTACAATATATCTTGGGAATGGTAATTGTAGTATTTACGTCTGGATAATATTTATGTATGTTTTCATACTGTAGTTGGTTTCCACAATGCATAGTCTTCACATGTTGTACATTCCTATTTGGAACTGTGACTTCATTGGGCATTGCGTGGGTTCTGGAACTGCAGGCATATGACAGTTGCCTGCTGTTCCTTGAGCCTGCCGGTGGCTGGTGCGGTCGTGGGTCCTATTATTTCTTAAAAAGGAACTATTGTCTACTGAGAGGTCTCCAGCTCTCCTCTGGACTGTGGCTGTTATTGTTGCTTCATTTCCTGTAGCTTGGCGCTACAGTAATTTAGATTTTTAACACCCTAAGCAGTGTTTTAAGTGGGCATGGTTATGGCTCTACTGAGTCCTCATTTCTGTCCTCAACAGTGCTGTCTCAGTTAAAGAAATCTGGAAGCCAGAAAATAAGCTGCAAGCTCAGAGGCTGTAACTGAGTAAAGACTTTGTGGAGGGATCTGGAGAAGGAGGCAGTAGGGCCAGTGGAGGCAGAATAATGACAAGTAAGAGAATCCCAGCAAGGCATGGACAACCAGAGCCACAAGGAACAAGACAACAAATCCCAGGCCCAGGGAGACCCAATCTATGAGGACCAGGGTTACCAATGCCAGAGAGGACTAGGAACAAATAAACGATGAGGAACAGGACAAGGAAACACAGGATTAGGAGTACCAGAACAAGGCTGAGAAGAATCAGGAGAGCCAGGAGGATGTGGAACAGGGAAATCTGGACCCAGTGGACAAGGGCCCGAAGGAGCAGAAGCACCGGGGTAGAAGGAACAGAGCACCCTGAACCATAACAATGAGGATAGTTAGGAGGGCCTGGGAGCATCGACCAGGACCAGAGGAACAAGAACAAACAGGGTATGGAGTAGCAGACCCTGGTAGACATCCCAAAGAGGACCAGTATCAAGAGACCAATAGAAAGAAGGACCAGAGACAGGAGGGCCAAGACCACAAAGATCAGATCAAGGAGGACCAAGGGACTGGAAATGAATAGACCAGTACCAGGAAGACTATGACCAGAAAAGACCTGGGCTAGCATAAACTAGAGACCCCAGATTAGAATGACTTGGGGGCATATAAGGGACCAGGAAGTCTAGGCCCAGTGGGACCGGAATCACACGGTCCATGAGGGTCAGATGTAGGGGATTCTATATCAGGGTGACAAGGACTACATGAACTAGGGAGAGCCTCAACATGGGTACTGTCAGAAAAGGCACTCTCCTGAACTCCAGGTGATTCTGATTGGGCAAGTCTGTACCTCCATTCCTTCCGAGAACAACCATCAGTTGCAGTTGATAGGAACTACACTGGTGATTGTACCCGAAGAGAACGGTTGTTGGGAAGACAGAGAGATAGAAGATACTCAATAAGTCTGGATTTTTCTCCAAGTCACTTGCGCGATTCATTGTTGCAATGTTGCCCTGTGATATGGGTGTTGTACTCTATCTGTTGATGAGAAAGACAATTAATACATAGCCCCAATAATTTGCTCATAACATATTACATTAGATTTCCAAATAGGAGTACCTTCGTAAACAATCATGAATTACATGCTACTTGCTGGCAATTCCAATTTAGCAGGGCTTGTCACATTCCTTAGTCCTTGAACTTGTCCTAGCTCTCCCTATGTTACACCTAAACACTTAGGGGCAGATTTATGACGACTGGCGCATCCCTGCATATCAGCAGGGATGCGCCAGTTATTATGCGCCACAGCTGCGCCACCATGGATGCGCCTCATTTATAATGCGGCGCACCATGGGGCAAAAACGGCACAGATGCGTGACGCATCTGTGCCGAAAAGTGGCGCATTGCTGGAGTTGCGTCGCAAGCGCGACGCAGCTCCAGCAATGATCTGGGGGGCCCTATCTTTAAAATGCTGCGTCAATCCTTACGCCTGCTTCAAGCAGGCGCAGGGTTTTGACGCAGCATGGGCCTAAAAGTGACTGAGTGAAATCTTGTAGATTTCACTCAGCCACTTTTAGGAGGCGTTCCTGCGCCGGAACGCCCCCACCTGCCCTGGAACGCCTACATGTGGCGCAGGGCTTTACAACGTGACGCATCTCCCAGATGCGTCACGTTGTAAATACCCCGCACCATGGCGCAGGATTTGCGCCGCTGCTGCGTCACAAAAGTGACGCAACGGCGGCGCAAAAGTGGCGCAAGTGCAACATAAATCTGCCCCTTAGTCCTTGATGCTGGAGAAGTCTCAAATAAATAAATTCGAGTCAGGGTTTGAAGAAGTCTCAATGAATAAACCCAAATGTTATATGTAATAGCTCAGGCTTGTGCACAACCTTTAGTTAACCAATCGAACCTCAGCTTCTGAGGGATGGCACGCCGTGCAGATCATGTAAAAAGTTCCTTACAGTCATGTTGTATCTTTTTCCTTTGTCTTTTCCAGGTTCCTGAGAGGCCGGTGATCCAAAGCGAAGGGAAGCTGCTTGACTATCCAGATGACGGCATCTCAGGACGCGCTTCAGGTAAGGATGCAGTTGAGGCCAGAGGTCGAGTGCGTGCTGTCAGAAAGACAAGGCCAGGCAAAGCCTTGTGCTTGGGATGCGGAATTTATAATCGTGCCCCAAAGAAGGCCACCAGACACGTGCAGACCCAAGATCTTGCGAGATCTTGACGTGTGTGTTTGCAGTCAGTTGCCACATGTCAAGATAGTCCTAGTGTGTGTAGAGGCAACGTTCCACATCCAAGTACGCTCCACTGCCACTGGGGAAAATGCCGTAGAAGCGAGGTAACCATGAACCAGGGAGTGTCAACCACTGCCACCAGGTAAAACGTTGCAGACGTAATGCAACCAGGCATCCAGGGAGTCTAGCGTATAAATGCAGTTAGATGGCATGAGTCGGAATTTTCTAGTGGTGCAAGCAATACAGATGGGGCCACTCTCCTGTAATCCTGACGACTGTTTTCAAGTGTTGAGATTGTATGACAGGAATGTATGACACAGGACTCATGCTAGAAGGTGTGCGTGTGGTCGAGTTTTGTGGGGGAAGAAGGCGTGTATTATCGTACAAGTTAGGGAGCAGAAACAAAGGAAGCTGGTTCTGAGGAGTGTTCCAAAGAACCATATCCTTTCCAATCTATTAGTTCAAACAACCTTGTATATGCTTAAAGTCTAGAATGGGAGGGGGAGGGATGTCAACTCGGTGTTTGCGTGATAAGGTTTTAGTAAGGAGACGTGAATCACAGGTTGTATAGTCTACTTGTCTCAAAGTTGCAAATTTGCAGACACTGAGTTCAACATTTGCGTGATGGGAAACGGACCAATAAAACATGGCTGTGGTTTGTGGTGGTTTCCCAATGTGAGGTTGTGAGTTGACAGGCAAACAAAGTCTCCTTTCTGGAACTTTGGTTTTTGAGACAATGCTTGTCAGCTTGTAGCTCCGTGGTCTTTTTAGCTCTGGCAAGATGTTCGGTTGCCTTTTGTTGGATAAGCTCTAGTTCTTTAACCCGGTCTCACACTAATGGTGTCGCAAGGAATATGGGGAGGGGCACTTCTCCTGTAATCCTAAGGACAGTTTTTAGGCATTGGGGTTGCATGACAGGAATGCATGACACGGGTGTATGCTAGAAGTTGTGTGTGTGGGCGAGCAGTGGCTAGGACAGTGACATGTACTAGGAGAACCTATGCCACCGGAGTGGGAAAGACCAGACCCAGGAGACCCATTACTAGGAGGACCACGATAGAGTGGACCATGGTCAGATGGACAAGAACTAGATAGTACAGGCAAACCAGGAGGACATAGTAGGACTAGGATGTGCAAGAGAACTGGGGACTAGGAGAGTTAGGGAAACTAAGGTCAGTGTAGCTAGCACCAGAAGACCTGGTACATGAGAATCAGACAAAAGTACCGGAACTTAGAACAGGGCTAAATTGACCAAGGGGAGCAGAATCAGAAGGATTTGGAACTGGCAAACCAGGGGACTAGATAAACCAAGAGAGCAGGTCCAGGAGGATTGTTGGACAAACCTTTCTTTCTGGACTGTTTCGGTCCTCCTGAACCTCATCCTCATCCAACAAGTTCTGGTCACCCTGGTACTGGCCTCCTGAATCTGGTCCTTCCGGACCCTGGTCTTCCTGGTGGCCCTGCTCATCCTTCTATTAGCTCTTCCTGAGCTTCCTGGTCCTGTTGGTCTGCTGGGTCCTTATTCACATAGCCCTATTTTACTGGTTCTCCTAGGTCTGGCACTCCTAGGCCTGGCACTCCTAGTCTTCATGGTTTTGGGTCATCCTGATTCTCCTTGCCGTGATCCTTCTCCTTGTGGTCCACGTGGTCCACCGAGTGCTGCTGCAGTGGTCCTCCTGATTAGTTCCTCTTGGGCTGGGAGCTGGTCATATTGGTCCTGGTCCGGTCCATTGGTCCAATTGGCCATCATGGATCGGGTTCCCCTGATCCTGACCAGCCTGGACCCAATACTCCAGTTCCTAGTCCTCCTACCCCACTTGGAACTTTTTATCCTTGTCACCTTGGTTCTGGCATTTGTGATCCTCCTAACCCTGTTCTTGGTTCTTCTTATTCTGACCCTTCTAGTCTACCTAATCTTCCCCCATCTGATCTTACTGGCCCCAGTGCACCTGCTCCTGACCGCAGTAGTATTCCGGGTCCTCCTCCAACATGTCATGATTCTCTTTTCCCTGGTCCTCCTTCCTGGTTTTATCCTGGACTAACTTGTCCACTTTGTCCTGATCCTCCATGTTCAAGTCATCCTGTTCTTAGCCACCCGGCTTGGTCATCATGGCTCCTGTCCTAAATTCATAAGCACTATCCTACTTTTAAGAAACCATCCAGCATTTTCCATATAATTGCTAGCCGGAGTTGTTGAAACTAATATGAAACTTTTAGACAATGAATATGTACACTGATGAATAATACTAGCCGCAGCAACAGAAGTACAGCGGAAGGGCCTTGGAAAATTGTTACAGTTAGCAATGCTGGAACCTTCATTCAGAGTATCACAGGAAAATTACATCACTTGTCTTCGTTCTACAAAGCTGTGAGGAGAGAAGATGCAGAGCGACCAGATGGGAGAGGTGAATACAGCCGCGAAAAAGAGCATCAGAAAAGCATCCATTTCATCCAAGATAGAGTTTCATGTAAAAAATGTGACACACTAAATCATGTTAATAATCATATTTCTATACATCGTATTAAATTTGTTTCAGCTGCAATTATATTAATTTTACATTTGCGTATTGCACTCACATAAAAATCATTATTTACTGTTATTAATTTTCCACAGAAATAGAAACCCAAAAAAACACTACTACAAAGGTACAGTCAGGAAGACAAGTTGTGACATAAAGTTGTGTGGGAAAGCATGGCTCGTTGCTCCATTTATTTAGCATCACGCTAGAAGAGCCACTCAAAGTCAGTGCATTGCTTCACTTTTGCTTTGCACCTGTTGGAGGAACAATCTCTTTTGTCCAGGAAGGGTTTCAAGGGGTATATTCTCTAGTAGTGTGAGCTTTACTCCAGTGAATGACAACTGCTAAGGCAATCTATGTGCAGTGCCAGTCTTTCTAGATTTAAGACATTTAAAGGGGCAGGTGTGTGCACTTCCCTTCTCAAAGATCTCCCAGTTTGCCTTTGAAGAGTTGTTTTAACCTATGTATATAGCTCCTGTTCCCACTCACTCCTTCTCCTTTAGCCTCAATGGTCTCTCCCATGGAACCTTGAGAGAGAGGCTACTTAGAATGTTGGGTTTGTGGTGTTTTGGCAGAGCTACCCTGGCAGGCTGAAGATGTTCATTGCATACAACTTGAATAAAGCTTTTGGACTTACCTTCTGCGTCTTCATTACTTCAAGAGCCAGTCTGATTCTGTGTTGTGTTTTCAATTGTGAGAATTCCTCTCTGCTCTCATCTAGGGCCTCTTTTTTGTGGGGCCAATCCATTGGACGTGTCACTGGTCTGGTTTCGTAGCCAAGGTGAGATCACCATCATGTTGTTATATCCCTACTGAACAGTGCATATCCTCATTATGGCTTGGTAACCTATATGCCCTACTTGGCATCATTTGCTTATGTTTTTTGCACTGTGTCCCAGACAAATCCCATTTTGATTGTCTCCTTCTCACTACAGATTGTGGTATGTACCTCATACCACCTTGCCATTCCACTGCACAGCATGCACCGCAATATCCTTGAGGGTAGATTCCAGCTGGGCAGCGTTAACTTCAGCATTTTGCAGAAGCTGGAACAATAGAGTAGGGGTATCACTGCTTGCAGGTTTCCTTTTGTGAGGTTTTTGTATGTCACTGGCCACCAAGGCCCCTCTGCATCATCAAAGTATCCAGTCCAAGTGCCTCCGCTTTCAGTATGCATGGAACGTGTATGCGAAAGTGAGGGAGGTCGCATTGCATCCTCTCTAGCAAGCCTTAAAATTGTGATGCCTCAAAAAGAGTTGCTACAGACTCCCTACAGTGCACGTTCTGAGGAAAACAGCAAATACCAGCCCCCCCAAACAACGATATGCCTTTACAACGTGGGCAGAACAACTAATGCGTCTAAACCACGCATTCCATTTACAACGCAAGTTGTTACAACGACATGCATTAGGTAAAGCTGCGTTGGACTGTAAAGTCCAACGCTTTCCCTACTGTTACGGGGACTGAAGTTGGAATAGTAAATTATACTATTCCAAAATCCAGCGCCCCCCTAAGACAAGTCAGTGTAACGACTTGCGTTGTAAAAGAAATGCGTGGTTCAGACACATCCGTTATTCCGCCTAAGTTGTTAAGGAGCGTTGGTTTGTTATACAACCACATTCTGAATCCTTCTCAACATGAATGGCCCTATATCAAAGGCAAAAAAAATGGATCCTTGTGTTTCAAAACAGAGCCCCCAGAGAAGACCGCTATGTTTGCTGAGTGGCTGATCTTTGTTGGCCAATATGAACTTATCTTATTTGGATTAGTCATGAAATAACTTAATCATTGGCATGAAAGAATTTTGTAAAACTCTACACCTCCTAATGAAGAAACGAGGTTGACTTACATCAGCTGTAGTTAATGTATTTAGTTACCTAAGTATTACTGCTATGGTTTCAAATCTTCTAAGACACAAGCCTTAAAAAAGTTGAAAATATATTCCCGTAAACCATGTTTAGAGTACATTTTTTTAAATTTACCGAGTATTCCAGGAGTGCTCCAGGGAAGTTGTAGTTGTTGTAGGATTCTCCCTTGTTTAGATAGTTACTCATTGTAAATGCAACGTGTACATGTATGTGTGTGTAAATATAATCGTACTTTGCTTGTTTGTTTCTGAAAAACTGAAAAGAATGCTGAGTTTTAGTTCTGCTGATGTGCATCATTGGAAGCACTTTTGTCAGTGGTGAACTGGCGAAGCACAGATTTTCTCTAATTCGGGTGACAATCTGATGTGTGGTGGGTAAAGGTGGTGCCTCCACCACACCACAGCTTTAGCAAACCATTCGCTACGTTCTAAAATGACCCCCTTGCAAACTTCATAAAGCGTCATACTTGTTCCTTCACAAAACCTCACAGAACAAGTGATCACTAATGTTTCACTAAGGTGTGAAAGCATGCCCTTTGTGAGTGCAAATGGTAACTCCTGATGCGAGGGCTCAGGATTTGCAGGGATTTACATCCGTCACCAGAATTTACCCGTGGAAAATCGCAAGTATCGTGAATTTTCTTCAGTCATATGTTAAGGAGTAGTGTTGGTTTTTCCATGGTAGAGGTAAGCTGTAACTGTGGGCATTCAAAAGTATTTTCAACAGATTTTCACATCAATGTGTTCATGTAACTTTAGAGACATAAATGGGAGTGTAACTGCCTCATCATGAGTTCAATCATTCAATCACTTATTTGTGGAGCGCACAAATCACCCATGAGGGTCTCAAGGTGCTGAGCGTGGGTGGGGGTGCAGCAACTGCTCAAACAGCCAGGTCTTGAGAAGTCTCCTGAAGGTCAGCAGGTCCTTGGTCTGTCGCAGCTGTGTGGGGAGGGTGTTCCATGTCTTGGCCGTGAGGTAGGAGAAGGATCTGCCGCCGGTGGAGGTCCTGTGAATGCGTGGGACGGTGGCGAGGGTGAGGTCGGCGGAGCGCAGCTGGCGGTTCGGGGTGTAGAAGGTGAGACGCTTGTTGAGGTATGCTGGTCCGGTGTTGTGTAGTGCTTTGTGGGTGAGGAGCTTGAAGGTGATCCTCTTCTTGACTGAGAGCCAGTGCTGTTCCTTCAGGTGGTCAGTGATGTGGGTGTGGCGGGGTATGTCGAGGATGAGGAGTTCAGAGGCATTCTGTATGCGTTGGAGTCTCTTCTGGAGTTTGGCCGTGGTTCCTGCGTAGAGGGCGTTGCCGTAGTCCAGCCTGCTGCTGACGAGGGCCTGTGTGACCGTCCTTCTGGTTTTGATGGCGATCCATCTGTAGATCTTGCGGAGCATGTGAAGGGCGTTGAAGCAGGAGGAGGAGACGGCGTAGACTTGCTGGGTCATTGAGAGCGATGAGTCCAGGATGACCCCCAGGTTGCGAGCGTTGTTGGTGGGTGTCGGCGCGGCTCCCAGGGAGTTGGGTCATTAATTCCTACCCGATCGTAAACACCTGTTTAGTCGCGGTTGGAGTTACGAGTTGTTAGGTATTTAACGGATATGATAATTATCAGATGTGTTAAATAACCCAACCTTTGGTAAATTTCCACAGGTGAAACCTTCCAAAATTTAACATGGAAAAACCATACTGTATTTATGGTATCATGACAATTTTGGTGCTAAAAAAAACAAAATCTGCATGTTATTCCCCACAGCTCGTAATAGGTGGTATTTATTGTACCAGATAAATAACGTACCCCGTGGTATTGTCGTTTAGCATGTGCGATAAATACCACTAATACTAGTAATCCGCAATTATGGCCCTTATTAACAGTTTAGATGTTAATTATCGCACCTGAGAAATAATTATACCACCAGGTACGTTATTTATTGAGTGTAATAAATAACACTTACTGTGAGTTGATGGGGAATAACATGTGGATTTTAGTGTTCAACGCACCAAAATCTGCATGATACATTGAATACTGCTTTCCTCCCCCAACAAATTTTGGCAAGTTTGAACTGCCAAAATGTAACGAATGTTTTGGTATTTAACGCATCTGATTACTACGTTAAATACCCGGGGGCGCATCGCGAAATGGCCGCTCTTTAGAGCTGCTCCGCCGGCCAAGCTCCAGATCCGGCAATTATCCTTGTAATTTTGGCCGTTATGTGCTTCCAACTGATGGATTAGCCTCCCTAACAGCTGCTCGCTATAGTGGCTGGAGCTTTGGAAGAAGTGCAGCGTCTCTCCAGCGATATTGATGTGTGCAGGTCCGGAGGCGGCGCGGACAGCATTGCAGCTCCGGGCGCGCTCAGGCTGGGCGCTTCAGGTAGGCCGCGGCTGGCGCTGGGTGAGGCCGGGGGTGCCGGGGCTGGATACGGACTTCTGGTCCGGCTTGCGGTGTGCGGTGCGGCGTCTCCGGGGGGCCGGGGATGCTCAGCTGCTTGTACACCGTGCGCTGAGGGCTGTGCTACCTCGGGGGCATAGGCCGCGCGGCCTGCCAATGATGGGACTAGTATCTATCTGTGCCGCTTCTCTGCGCCTAGCGTTTCGCCGGCGCAGGGCTGCGGGCCTACTGCGAGCTGCTCGGTGAACCGAGTGTCCAGCTGGACTGCCGAGGTTTAGCAGGTGGGGTTGGCCTGCGCATCGCCTCAGCATTGGCTGGAGATTCTTCCTGCTGCCATCGGCCCTGACTATTCTATGACAGCGGAGGTCATAGTTATATGAGGGCGGCCACATTCCTTCTTCCATTGTGGTGCACTCAGGATGATTGCTGCTGAACTACGAGACCCCTGATACCAGCCTGTGACATCCCACCTATTGTGTCTACTTCAGCGGAGCTGTATGTGCGGCGCTCTAACGGCCAGTGTCCACCCCTCCTACCTTCCACACCAGCATTACAGTTAGCGACGTCAGCACACGGACGCAAGTAGACTGTTGGGGCCTGGTGCTCTGGCGCTTCCTTGGAACAGCGCAGACCTGAGGTGAGGTCTGCTTGCTTTGACTTTGCCATTCCCATTGGTATGTGTTCTTCTCACCTGTCGGCCGCTGCGGCGAAACCACTCTGCTAGCTGAGCCTTTGGAGGTATTTTTGGTGCTGCAGGGGCTTGACCTGTGGGGTAGCTGATGCTTCATTCCCGTTGCTGTCTATGAGACATCCTGGGCTTCTGGCGGTGCTGTGGTGTCGCAGTTGCTGTCGCGTGGCTGCCATCTGGGACAACAGTCTCTCACTGATCCAATTGTGGGGCTTGCTACTCTAGGTGAGCAGTATGGGGAAGAGCCAACTGCGCCTTACATTTGAGCCCCGGAAGGCCGGAAGAGGGGCTCAGCATGCAGCCTCAGACTCGGAGGCGGATGTTCCCATGGATAGGTTGACAAACATTGACAAGACTCTCATCGCGGTACAGGCGAGTCTCCAATCCATCGATGGCAAGATAGTCCATCTTAACCTCCGTATGGATCATATGTCATCCAAGCTGGACAAATATGTGCAGCGTTTGGGGGAGGCGGAGACACGCATCTCAGATGCAGAAGATGGGCTACAGCAGGTTACTCAGAAGACGACTTCTATGGAAAAGGTCAATGCTGTCATTCAGACCCGTAATGAGGATTTGGAAGCTAGGTCACGCCGAAATTACGTGCGCATTACGGGCCTGCCAGAATCCACGAATACGGGACGTATGGAGCCCTACATGGAGAAGCTCATTAGTGATCTCTTTGGTCGGGAGCAGTTCTCGCAGGTCTTCATTGTGGAGCGTGCGCATCGCTCACTGGCTGCACGACCCCCGCCGGGTGCCCCACCTCGCCCCATTATTGCCCGCCTATTAAATTATAGAGCTCGGGAGATGATACTTCGCCTTGCCAGGGAGAGGGGTACCATCACCCATGACAGCAACACCCTTGCTTTTTATCCTGATTTTACAGTGTCAGTACAGGAGACCCGCCGCGAGTGTCAGCCTGCAAAGAAACTACTCGTGTCTGTGCAAATTCCGTACGCCATGCTCTACCCCGCAAGGTTGCGTGTGGAAGACGGTGAGAAATACGGGATCTTCACGTGCCCTAAGGCAGCTCTAGACTTTGCAAAGACTGTGTCCCGACGCCATCGATCCCCCAAGACAACGGGAGATTCAGCTGTTGAGGACCCTGGAGATACGGCTGCAACACATGGCGGACGCTGACACCACTAATTTGCAAGACTGCTCTGTCATTGTTCTCTCATCTCTGTTGTTGCCTTATGTACTTGTTTGCTGGGACTGCTAGAGGGTGGTGCTGTCTCCGGAGTTGATGGCAGCACATTTTTTGGTGGCCAGCAGTCCGAAAGTTATATTGGGCTGAGATGACTATACTGCCTGTACTGGGTGGCTACCTATTTGATGCATCGTAGGCCGCTTGATCACGATAGCTTGGCCACCTCCTGCTTACACCGGGAGGGAGTTTGCGCTCGGCGCCCCCCTATATGGGTGTTCCCCGCCAATGGTTACTTCCTTGGTCCTCTGCGGAGGATGTGGTTGTGGGTGTTCGGGATGGCTTTGGCGTGTTAGGGTTGCTAAAGTGGGAGGGGGTTGTGTGGGGGAAGGGCAGGGTGTTTGGGTAATTCCTTTGGCCAGACAAATGGTCATTACATTGATGTTTGCTTGTATTTCTCTCTATGCATCCAGGACGAATGGTAGATTCCGTCAATTATATGCTTCATTTTTGTCATGCATTGTAGTTGGGTGATTGTTCGTTGTTTAACATGGAATGTGAGGGGGTTAAACTCACCGAGAAAGATTCGTCAAGTGCTAGCTCATTTAGATCAGCACCATATCAGCATTGCTCTTCTACAAGAAACTCACTTGACGCGATACACGGATCAGCAAGTCGGGGCCTGCTGGTCTGGCTTTCGTCTTGCCTCCTCTTATTCCTCATATGGTCGAGGGGTTCTCACTCTAATTAGGAAAGGTCTCTCTTTTACAGCCCACCGCACACACATTGACTCGGAGGGGCAACATGCTATTGTCCATGCTACATTGGCAGGCAAACTGGTCACAATAGTCAACTGCTATGGTCCAAATGTGGATGACCCTGGGCTATACTTGACCCTTTTAGCATTACTGCGCAGCTGGCCTGAAGCGGCGATCCTGATGGGGGGGACCTTAACATGCACCTAGACCCCAGGAAATATAAGTCTAGTGGCAGGGATGGGCAGTCACCGCGAGCAGCACAGGTGGTAAAGGCTGGATTGGAAGAGTTCGGCTTGTTAGACATCTGGCGCCATAGGCATATGGACACCCTTACTGGCACACATATTTCTTCTGTGCACGGCAGTTGGTCGTGCCTTGACTACTGGCTGGTGGGAGACGGGGTGGCGGGATGGGTGCCTGAGGTGGAGAATCTACCGCGCACGCTCTCTGATCACTGCCCTGTCAAACTCACTTTATGTGTTCCTACGGTACTCATGCGGCCCTTCACATGGCGAATCCGCTCTGAATCCCTTTTAGATCCTCTCTATTTGGAAACAATTCCCGAGGCCATCACACGCTATTTCACAGAGAATACAGGGACGGTAGATAGTGCTGGAGTATTATGGGTGGGTTTTAAAGCCACCATTCGGGGCACGTGCATCTGTACGACGGCTGGCATATTAAAGGATCTTCGGGGTCAGATAGCCATGGTAGAAGCTACGCTCACTCGGCTTGAACGCGATTATGAATGCGCGCCCACTGAATCGACTCTGGCGTCTCTTAAAGAAGCCACACTTGAACATGTGAAGTTGGCGGAGGAAGAAATGAGATATATATCCAAGCGCTGGGTAGCTCGCTCGTACGGAGAAGGCGGACGCCCTGGACATCATTTAGCCCAAAAAATCAAACACCGTATGAACCGCGACATCATCACCAAGGTTACAGATGAATCAGGGCAGGATCATTATAGCGTTCCTGTCATTGCAGAACAGTTTAGGCAGACCTACGAGGCACTTTACACATCTCAAAGCGAGACTGACCAGGTGGAATTAGATGCATATTTGGCACAGGTAGCTATTGCCTGGCTATCAGATGGGCAGCTGGAATATTTGGGTCGTCCTATTGCGGTGGAGGATATACGTGTGGCCATTGCTTCTCTCCCTAATAAAAAAGCCCCGGGCCCAGATGGTTTTACCTCTGAATTTTATAAAGCTTACACGGAAGAGCTTGCCCCTTTTTTATTAGAGATGTATGCGGAGGCATATGATTCGGGTATCCTCCCTCCGTCTCTTCGCGAGGCCTTAATTATCACGCACTTGAAAAAAGATAAATCTCCCGAGTATTGCGACTCTTATAGGTCGCTCTCCCTAATTAATACAGACGTAAACATTCTAGCAAAAATCCTGGCCACACGTCTGTAGCCACTAATGCAGAATCTGGTCCTTCCACATCAGTCAGGATTTATACCTACACGTTCTACATCTTACAACCTCCGTACTTTATTTGCGCTGTTTCACACTCTCTCACCTGACTTGCCTGCTGTAGCTGTTATGCTGGACGCCGCTAAGGCGTTTGATTCAATTGAATGGGGCTATCCATTCTTCATCATGCAACGCATGGGCTTCTTCCCTTTTTTTATCAATTGGGTCAAACTACTGTATATGCGGCCAATGGCCCGGGTCAGGGTGGGGGGTTATACCTCTAGCCCGATTACCATCACTAGGGGCAGTCGGCAGGGGTGCCCCTTGTCGCTGCTGCTGTTTGCCCTGACGCTAGAGCCTCTGGCCTGTCTTATTTGACAATGTCACAAACAAGCGGCTATAAATTTGCATCATCGGCCTCTTATCATTTCGCTTTATGCAGATGACATGCTTCTTTTTATCCGTGAACCGCGCAATTATCTAGCAACGGTAATACACGAATTTATTCGATTTGCGTGTTTCTCGGGGCTGTCTATAAACTGGAACAAATCGGTGGTACTGCCTTTGACCGCCTGCACGGCGCCCCATGAATTAGACTTCCCTCTAGTGTGGGCGCTGGAGTCGGTCAACTATCTGGGAATCTGGGTGCACCGCAATCCCGATATAGTCTTCCGGGAGAATTATGGAACGGCTATTACGTGGTTGGAATGCCAGACAGACAAATGGATTCGTCTTCCATTCTCTCTCGCGGACAGACTTGCACTTATATAAATGGTGGTATTGTCCGAATTTTTATATTTATTTAATAACGTACCTATTCCTCTTACGCAACATTTTTTTAAAACATTGCGCTCGATGTTGCTTCGCTTGGTCTGGGGTTGGAAGCAAGCGCGAGTGAGTTGGCAGACGCTACTTCTTGACTATAAACATGGGGGCTTTAATACACCTGATTTCTATTTATACTAATTATGTGCCCAGGCGCGCTACGCACATTTTTGGTTCACGCATCACAACTTCATCCCTTATGTAGCGGTGGAGCACTGGGACGCATATCCCATTCCGTTGAACTCTCTCCTTACTCATAGTCATCGCCTTACCCCCCGTAACGAAATAAATACTGTCAACTCGACAATCGCGGCGTGGCAGGCGCTGGGCCGGCTGGCTGGCAAGTTACCATTATATTCGCCACTGCTCCCAGTTGCTTATCATGCGAACATCATGGTCACGCATGATGATGGCCTTATGCGCATTTTGGCACAGGCGTGTATTGAAAAGATGCAAGATCTATTTCCTGATGGCTCGTTTTTTACCACAGCGGATACGGAATATATACAAAATAAAACTCTGTTGTTTACTTTTACGTTGCATAGATTGAGAGGGGCAGCACGGGTCCATTTTCCCACATTCCCCATGGAACCTCCAGCATTAATGGCTTTACAGACATTGCTAATTAGCCCCACCAGGCACAAACTTGTCACTAAACTCTATCGGGCCGCCAGTGCGGATAGAGCATTTCCTGAGAACAAGAGTTTAAATAAGTGGAATGAGAACTTAGACACACCACTCTCTAGCGAAGATTGGGAACATTGCTGTACTCTTACTGGGGCCCTCACATCTAGCGGGAACCTTCGTATTATACACTTCAAGTTTCTTCACCAACTTTATCACACACCACAGCGGCTTTCTAGATATGGACTGTGCGAATCAGATAGGTGCACCCGCTGCGGTACTTCTGGTGCGGATTTTTGGCATCTAGCCTGGTCATGTGACACGGTGCGGACGTATTGGACTGCGGTTATCACCACATTATCTAGAATCATTGGTGTTGCCCTGGTCTGTTCACCCCAGGTATGCTTGTTGGGCCTACTCCCCTTTTTAGGTCTCGCCTGACCCAGCGCATGCGCTGGTCTGGCGAGACTTATTGAGAGGGCTCCAAAAAGTGCTACCAGGCCAGCCTAGGGCTACAGTGCATGTGCGCGGGCGTGTGTGCCGCTTTTACCGTGATTACTTTCACTTTCGCTGCAGCACGGCCGCTTTGATGCGTGATCGCTATAGCGATCACTTTCGTGGCCGCACGGCCGCTTGGCATAGCCAATAGGTCTCGTTTTTGGGGCCTTAGAAGTATTTAGTTATGGAACTATTGCATGGCTAAACACTTGTAAGGTCCCAAAGGCGAGACCTATTGGCTATGCCAATGCTTGTAAAAAGGTGCTATGGGTAGACTAGCTAGAGTAGCATTGCTCATTGCGAAACGACGAGTGGCGATGGTATGGGATAGCAAACGTAAACCCTCGGATGCACAATGGCTTAAAGGTTTGGCATATTGCAGGGAGAATCTGGTGTGGTATGCGGAAGAGCTGCAGGTGACTTCTCGACCAACTGATATTTGGGAACCCCTAATCATTTATTTGCGCTCCATTGCTGTGCATGATGCCCCTGATACAGCGGCTATATAACTGCTAATGTTGTCTTTGAATATTTAGTATTGGCATTGTATATATGTGACAACCAGTGGAATCTACCTTGCTATGCTACTTAATACGGCCTCTTTTCCTTTTCGTTGTTATGATGTTTGAGGATGTTAGCCCTTCTTGCTAGCCTTTCATTGTCTGCATCGCCCTTATAGTACATTATTGTCGATGTGTATTGTAATGCATTGTGAAAATCATAAATAAAATTAAAGAAACAAAAAGAAAAAAACTACGTTAAATACCCAACAACTCCAAATTCCAACCTGGTACACATGGTTACGCACGGGTCGGGATATACCGATCAACTTGTAATCAGGGCCACGTGTGTAAAACTGAGGATGGAACATGGAAGGCTTCAGTTGGCCGTGGATGAACGGGAAGGCTATTTCTCCACGGTGAAAAGATTTTCATGTGGAGAAAGGAAAACAAAATACCTGCGTTTTTACTGCAGTGTGGCAAAACTGAGGATATTTGTGAATCTCCAAAAATCTGTAGATGTCTGCAAACAGCAGGCTTAAGTCTGCTAATATTTATTCATTTTACTGTGAGCGAGGTTCATAATACCTGGTTCAAGTTACATACACAGCACCTTGCTCAACCAGACCTGCGCTTGCGTATCACCCATCCCCTAACGCTGCGAGAAAGGGAATTGAATTGCTGTTCTCTTAATCCCCGTCCAGGCATACGATAAGAAAGTTATTCTAATTCTAATTAAATAGGAACGTTTGACTAAGGTAGGGCATCAAAGGAAACCGCGTGTCTATGGTAAGTCGAAATCTAATTAATTAGTCCGCGCGGAAGAAATTTCGGGGACGTCAAGCTGGGGGGCTTCTGCGAGGAGGGGGGGAGAGCAGACAAGAAATTGCATGTTTCTTTGAAGTTGGGAACGGCAGATAGAGAGAGGGGTAATTGTGTCTGACTGGCTGCAGTAATGAAGAGGCCTGGATCAGGCGTTGGAATCAGAGGAGAGATGTCGGCAGCGCGAGGGCCTGCCCGCTCCGTGGCATCCCCCCACTGCGAAGAAAGAGAATGCCTGGCTGGCTAATTGACCCAGCCTGTTTTCCCAGGAGCGCGCCGGTATTATTTATTAATTTTTAATTCCTGAATTATTTACGTTCTGGGAAATTATATTTGACAGCCTGTGAGGCTCGCCGGGCTAATGGGGGATGAAAGGACTGCTGCCTGAATTAGCAGGGATGTGCGCCCGTCGCTGGCAACTGAAATTAATGACTTTGGAAGCGAAAATTGATTTCACGCGGCATGTCACTTTATGCTACTTTAGGGATGCACCCGCTATTTGATTATTTGAGGAATAACCAACGGAAGGACTATTTGAAGTGTAAATTAATCACAGAGCTCAGTTGTGTACTTAAAGTTTGCTGATGAGAATACTGGTGTTTGCCTGTAGCTGATAAAACGCATCCAGTGGTGGCAATTTTAAGAGAGTTGACACACATTGGGGCACAAATAAAAGTCCAGGGCCACCTGTAGGTGTGTGTGTGTGTGTGTATATATATATATATGTTTATATATACATATATATATTACCTACTGGCGATAGCCAGTAGGTAGTTATAGTTAGGACCACGTTTCCATAGGAAAACCTCAACATTCTATTTTGAATAACTTTGGCGCCGGTCGACGAATCCTCGCGAATTTCTCAAAATAGGTGGGGCGCTACGCTCCGCTCCTACCCTGAAAGTCTCGGGGGGATTCGTCAAGCGGGGGCTGAGATAAAAGGGGGGTCCCAAAACGCGTTTTTCCCATGCATTTTTCCATAGGACCTTTAGAACGAGCTACAGCCCGAATGGCTGAACAGAATTACTCAAAATTTGGCAGAGAGGTAGTCCCTAGGTCAAGGAAGTGCCTTTTGTAGGTTTGGTGTAAATCTGTTCAGTAGATTCTGAGAAAATAGCCTTTAAATCAATATATATATCTGAGCCAGCTTACGGTACGCTTACCGTACGCTTACGGTAAGCGTACGGTGGCGTGCGCGAGCGCGATTCTGATTGGCTCTTAGATCTTAGTAAACATTCGAATCGGCCGAAACCAGGAAGCGGCGGCCGCCATTTTGTCTCTCGCACTGAGAGAGATTTTTAAAATCGGAAGCCCAAAAACATGTAAAGGGGCTGTTTTGACAACTCCCTCCCACATAGTCATGTGGAGGGAGTCCCCAAACATCCCCCAAGTGCAAAAACGGTTTTATTTTTTTTTCGGCAATTTCGCGGGGTACGCTTACCGTACGCTTACGGTAAGCGTACGGTAAAAAAATAAAAATAAAAAAAACACTATCCACACTTACCCCACCCCCTGTGCTTTTGGTGGCCGAAGGCCACCAAATGTGCTGGGCTTATTACAATGGAAAAAAACACTATCCACACTTACCCCACCCCCTGTGCTTTTGGTGGCCGTAGGCCACCAAATGTACAGGGCTTATTATAAGGGAAAAAAACTTAGCATTTAAAAAACCGTACTAATTCACTGAAAAAACCATAGGTTTCACACACGTTATAGTTAGGAATTAGCATTTAAAAAACCTTGCAAATTCACTGAAAAAACCATAGGTTTCACACATGTTATAGTTAGTGGAAATTTTACTGATAAAAAACCAATGAAATTGCCCCGTTATAGTTAGCGCAGGCAACTATAACTCACGCGACCGCAATCCTCTGCTGATGACATATGTGTCTTTAGGAAAAAAAAATATTTGTAATATATGTATAGCTAAAAATGTATGGAAGAAGACATGGGCAAATAAGTGTCTAAATACAGTATTAGCATCAGCAGAGGATTGCGGTCGCGTGAGTT
This sequence comes from Triturus cristatus, assembly GCF_964204655.1. Classification (NCBI taxonomy): domain Eukaryota; kingdom Metazoa; phylum Chordata; class Amphibia; order Caudata; family Salamandridae; genus Triturus; species Triturus cristatus. The sequence continues at coordinate 320,374,752 of NC_140582.1, forward strand.
ATAGTTGCCTGCGCTAACTATAACGGGGCAATTTCATTGGTTTTTTATCAGTAAAATTTCCACTAACTATAACATGTGTGAAACCTATGGTTTTTTCAGTGAATATATATATATATATATATATATATATATATTCACAGAAAAAACCATAGGTTTCAGGCCTGATATGGTTAGGAATTAGCATTTAAAAAACCTTAGAAATTCACTGAAAAAACAATAGGTTTTAGCGGTGTTATAGTTAGCTGGACATTTCACTCGAACAAAACTATTGAAATTCCTCCGATATAGTTAGTACTAACTACATCTCGCGCGCCCGCAATCCACTGCTGCTGATGATGCCACATATTACATCATTCATGACATGGTCAGTGACATCACTGATGACATCTCAAATGACATCACTGATGACATCACTGATGACATCATCCAGTGAATGTGGTTTGGTTTGTTATTTAAATATGTATTATATATACATATAGCAATTTGCATTGAAGAATGAGTGGATATATAAATATAAATATCAGGATGGAGTATTTAGTAGCAGTGTGATTGTCTGTTTACTTGACTAATTTATAGTGTCTCACTAAATATATTGGATAGTGACTAAACTGTGTGAATATCTGTATCACTTTGTCAGTTGTTGTGTAAACTGCTGCACCAGTTGGTTACTAGCTACGTGAAAGTCTATATTAGTTATAGATTAGTTAACTGAGTATTTGTATGGTAGAGTGAATGTGTGTGTGGTTCGGTGGGGGGTGTGTGACAGCCCAAAGATGTGTGAATAGTTGATTGAGTAGGTATATGAAGTTAAAACTACATGTTATAATAGTTGTTTGGGTGAGTGAATATCTTTATGGGTGTGGTGATGAGCCAATATATGTTTCAATGGTACATGTCCAAGAAACTAGAATAATAAAAGCCAGTGTATGTGTCAGTTGATGTATATAAATAAGTATACATAAGACTCAGAGATTGTATGAGTGACTGTATGGATAACTGTATACTTGTAATAGTGTTTTTATAACACACTAAGTATGTGTTATTATCCATATGAATAGATGAAATGGTGTTTTTATAAGTGTATAGCTAAGTAAAAGTAAGTATGATCCATTGTTTGCATAAGTGAGTGGAATGACTTCGTAAGTGATTAGGATGTGTGCTTGTGTGTAATGTCGATATAGGTGTATAAGTATATTTGATAGTGTTCTATTGATCATTGACAGCATGTATGAGTGAATCTATAGGTAAGTGATTAGATGTGTGTATAGATCTACGAATCGCTGAGTGGGTGTTTAAAAACTTGTATTGGTGTGTCAATGGTTTTAAATGTGGCACTCTGTATTTTACAGTGAGTGATGAAAGGTTATACTAGTGTATGATGAGGTGTATCTTATTGTCACGTGGATGATGTCATCAGTGATGTCACTGACCATGTCATGAATGATGTAATATGTGACATCATCAGCAGTGGATTGCGGGCGCGCGAGATGTGGTTAGTACAACTAACTATATCGGAGGAATTTCAATGGTTTTGTTCGAGTGAAATGTCCATCTAACTATAACACCCCTAAAACCTATTGTTGTTTCAGTGAATTTCTAAGGTTTTTTAAATGCTTATTCCTAACTATATCAGGCCTGAAACCTATGGTTTTTTCAGTGAATTTCAAAGGTTTTTTAAATGCTAATTCCTAACTATATCAGGCCTGAAACCTATGTTTTTTTCAGTGAATTTCAAAGGTTTTGTAAATGACAATTTCTAATGTATTAATTGTTATACTGATTATTTTGATACTGATTTACTACATTTTGTAAACTGTTTATTTTTAGATTTTTTTAAAATTACATTATACATTACAATACAAAATATATTTTCTCAGAATGAATTACTTTAGTTTAAATACTTTGCAAATAGGCAATAGACTTTTAAGTACAGTAGTTACAGTTGTTGCAATGGGCAACACAATTTCAAACACAATGCAACATTGAGCTCAATGTGAATTTCTAGTCAAATGCAATTAGTTACTTTATGGATTACTTTTCTAACCACAGGACTGGATCCTAGATTCAGTCCTTGGACATGTCCTGTAAACAGTTGAGTAAAAGTCGTTTGGTTACAGTAGTGATTTTTAAGGAATTTTTTCACATAGAATCACCAATGTTATCCTATGGCAGAAAATTCACTTAGCAGGTAAGTAGTGTTATTGTTACTTTTTCTTTCTCAGTGGTGGATCCTGGATCCAGCACTGGTGAATCTCCTGTAAACAGTTGAAAGAATGTGTTTAAGTCATACAGACGATTTTTTAGGAATATTTTTAGTTTGTGAAAATAGACACTTGGAAACTTTTCTGCTCAAAACCACACAATGGATTCCTATGGAAGGAAATACAAGTTACTGGTAAGTACGCTTAGAATTACTTTTCAGGGTCAGTGCTGGGCTAAAAGATGCAGCCCAGGGTTCTCTCCTGATAACAGGTGAGTAAATCGGAATTCGTAGTTCGGCTGATTTTAAAGGAATATTTGTACGTTTCCAAAATGGACACTTAGAAACTTTTCTGGTGAAAACCACACAATGGAATCCTATGGAAGGAAATACAAGTTACTGGTAAGTACGCTTAGAATTACTTTTCAGGGTCAGTGCTGGTCTAAAAGATGCAGCACTGGGTTCTCTCCTGATAACAGGTGAGTAAATCGGAATTCGCAGTTCGGCTGATTTTAGAGGAATATTTGTACCTTTCAAAAATAGACACTTAGAAACTTTTCTGGTGAAAACCACACACTGGATTCCTATGGAAGGAAATACAAGTTACTGGTAAGTACGCTTAGAATTACTTTTCAGGGTCAGTGCTGGGCTAAAAAATGCAGCCCTGGGTTCTCTCCTGATAACAGGTGAGTAAATCAGAATTCGTAGTTCGGCTGATTTTATAGGAATATTTGTACGTTTCAAAATTGGAAACTGAAACTTTTCTGGTGAAAACCACACAATGGATTCCTATGGAAGCAAATACAAGTTACTGGTAAGTACGCTTAGAATTACTTTTCAGAGTCAGTGCTGGTCTAAAAGATGCAGCACTGGGTTCTCTCCTGATAACAGGTGAGTAAATCAGAATTCGTAGTTCGGATGATTTTATAGGAATATTTTAAAGTTCCAAAACTCCACACTTAGAAGAATTTTCAAGTAAAACCAATCAATGTTACCCTATGGAAGGAAATTCATTTAGCAGGTAAGTAGTGTGGTCGTCACTTTTTCTTACTCAGTGGTGGCTCCTGGATCCAGCACTGGTGCATCTCCTGTAAACAGTTGAAAGAATGTGTTTAAGTCATACAGACGATTTTTTAGGAATATTTTTAGTTTGTGAAAATAGACACAGAAACTTTTCTGCTGAAAACCAGACAATGGATTCCTATTAAAGGAAATACAAGTTACTGGTAAAAACGGTTAGAATTACTTTTCAGGGTCAGTGCTGGGCTAAAAGATGCAGCACTGAGGTCTCTCCTGATGACAGGTGAGTAACTCGGAATTCGTTCTTCGGATGATTTTAGGTGAATACTTTAAAGTTCCAAAACTCCACACTTAGAAGAATTTCCAAGTGAAACCAGTCAATGTTAGCCTATGGAAGGAAATTCAAGTTACTGGTAAGTATGGTTAGAATTACTTTTCAGAATCAGTACTGGGCTCAAAGATGCAGCACTGAGGTCTTTCCTGATAACAGGTGAGTAAATTGGAATTCGTAGTACATCCAGTAAGTGCCACAGAGCTGCGTAGCAGAGAGATGTCTAAAGGGGCACGGCCTGCACCACCTCTCTGCAACGCAGCGCAGTGGCACTTCCTGGAAGCACCTGGTGGGCTACTTGGCCCCCATGGTCCCTCAGGTTTGAAGTGGAATTTTTTCACCAACTTAAAACGCGCCACAGGGCGTGTTTGCACACATCACGTCAGGCCCCGTCCCCTCCCTTCACCACTGTGTAAACGCGCCCTGTCACCGTTCTAAGTTGAGAGATGAAGTCCCCTTCAATCCTAAGTGTCCCTAGGGTCAAACTAGCCCACTAGGTACCACCAGTAAGCGCCACAGAGCTGCGTTGCAGAGAGGTGTAAAAAGGAGCGTGGCCTCTGAACACCTGTCTGCAACGCAGCTCACTGCTGCATACTGGAGACACCTGTTGGGCTATTTGGCCCTCTGGGACCCTCATTATTGAAAGAGAATTAATTCCCCAACTTAAAACGCGCCACAGGGCGCGTTTGCACAGTGGTGAAGGAAAGGGGCGTGGCCTGAGGGGATATGTCTGCAAACACACCCTGTGGCGCGTTTTAAGTTAGAGAATTAATTCCTCCTCAATCCTGTGGGTCCCTGGGGGCCAACTAGCCCACCAGGTACCTCCAGTATGCGCCAGGAGGCTGTATTGCAGAGAGGTGCTTAGAGGCCACGCCCCTTTTTACAACACTCTGCAACGCAGCTCTGTGGCGCTTAATGGAGGTACCTGGTGGGCTAGTTGGCCCCCAGGGACCCTCAGTATTGACAAGGAATTAATTCCCCAACTTAAACCGGGCCACAGGGTGTGTTTGCACACATGTGAACTCAGGCCACGCCCCCTCCCTTCACCACTGTCCAAACGTGCCCCGTGACGCGTTTTAAGTTGGGGGATTAACTCCCCTTGAATACTGAGGGGCCCTGGGGTGCAACTAGCCCACCAGCTACCTCCAGTAAGCGCCACAGAGCTGCGTTGCAGAGAGGTGTAAAAAGGGGCGTGGCCTCAGAACACCTCTCTGCAACGCAGCTCCCTGGCGCATACTGGAGGTACCTGGTGGGCAAGTTGGCCCCCAGGGACCCCCAGTATTCAAGGGGAATTTGTTCCCCCTCTGCAAACGCGCCAGGGGGCGCGCTTGCAGAGTGGTGCAAGAAGGGGGCGTGGCCTCCGGCCTGATCCCGTTTTTTTTTTTTAAAGAATGGGGGCTGTGTAGCCCCCTTTCTTTTTCTAATTTATTGGCCCTGGGGACCCCATCCCCCAGGGCCTGCTCCCAAATTTAATTTTTAAAACAAAAAAATTGGGAAGGGGGCCACGTGGCCCCCTTCCCGAGGCCATAATCTGCCCCGGGGACCCTATACCCCGGGGCTGGCCCACTCCGTTGGGGACCGTGGGGGGGTCCCCAATCCCCCCACGGTCCCAGCCGGCTCCCCGCATCCTGCGGGAGCCGGCATTGCTTTTCCACATGGGGAGCAGCTAACATGCTGCTCCCCATGTGGAAAAGCAATCTGCTTTGCTATTTGGAAGAGAGAGCAGGTTTCCTGCTCTCTCTTCCAAATAGCAAAGCAGTTTGCAATGACAGGGTGGGAGCCGCGAATTGCAAACGAGTGATGTCATTTGAGATGTCATCAGTGATGTCACTGACCATGTCATGAGTGATGTAATATGTGACGTCATCAGCAGTGCATTGCGGGGGCGCGAGTTATAGTTAGCTGAACTAACTATAACAGGGGAATTTCTAGGGTTTTGTACGAGGGAAATGTCCAGCTAACTATAACGCCCCTGAAACCTTTGGTTTTTTCAGTGAATTTCTAAGGTTTTTTAAATGCCAATTCCTAACTATAAAGCCCCTGAAACCTATGGTTTTTTCAGTGAATTTCAAATGATTTTTAAATGCTAATTCCTATCTATTACTTATCTCTGAAGATATCATGAAAAGCATTCTTTTTTAAAAGTAGGGTGCACATTAGTTTTGTGGAAAAGCATCTTTGTGATTGGTTAAGAAAAAGCAGTTTCAACGTGGAGTACATATCAAAGGATAAAATTTGCTCAGATCAACCACACCTGCTACTTGCATTTGAAAGGCACTGTTCGAACTTAAAACAATCGTCAACTTTTAACCTGCATGTGTCGTTAAATATTCAAGAAAATGTTACAAAAAAATATCGTTAAGTTTAAAAAAATGGATGAAATTTTAACCTGCGCGTGTTGTAGAATGTTCTATAAAGTGTGTTGATAGAATACGTTGCACTTCTGACTTCTATGTGTTGTTCAATATTAAAAAAACGGTTCATATGGAAAATTAAAAAGAAACCAATAGAGAAGTTTTGAAACCTAAAAGAATCAAGGAACTATTCTAATTTATTCTTTACATGTATTTATGTGTGCAGCAACAAAATTATAGACACAACAGCACTAGGAAGAGGAAGAAGCAGGGAGTGGGGGGAGGGGGGGAGATGGGCAGAATGGCACACATGCACAATTAAGTACAACACACATATAGACTAACAATGGCCAAAATGAAACACACCAACAAGCAGCACAAGTCACACAACCCGCCAACATCACACCACTGAACGAGCATAGAAGTGAAAACCACGCTGCATTCATACAGGATGTGTACAAAGGCCAGTCATTGGTGTTGTGGGATGTCTGCGACCGTGGTCATCATGGATGAGATGCCCAGCATGTGGCACATGGTCGAGTTCACTGTGTGTTATGTTACCAAACGGCTGCACCTCCCTCCCACGAGCCCCCACACTTTTATACGGTGCGCTGTTGTATCTCGTGCACTCGTACAGCACACCATTGTAATGCCTATTTGCGCATGTCCTGCTACATTCCAACTACAACATCACAGTGCCGTTTGGAGGTGGTGCATGCCAGTTTACAACATCAACTGCTGCGGCTCTTGTAGCAGGCCACACCAGAACACAGAGACACACTTACCGCACTTCCTGTACACGGACATGTCCGAGACACCCCGTTCCCCTTGCCGGATAGGCACACCCCTGCACTGACCTGTGAACCCCAGACCAGCACACGCCAGTTGTGCATGCAGGAGGATGCGTGCGTAGCTACACATCCAGGCTCACTGCCAACGCTGAGGTGACAGCACACTGTGATGTTGCAGGGCTCGTGCCTATCATGCTAAGACAATGACCACAGGGACACACTTACTAAGATGTGGGTTTGGGAGGCATTGGCGGTCCTGGAGTTGTTGAGATGAGTCTTCTGGCCCTCATGGGTATCCCTGTATCATGCTCATTGACTCTATGGTACCTGTGGGTGTTCTGGTGTGGCTCTTGGCTGTGTTCCCTTTCATAGTGCAGGTAGTTGTCCTGCTTAACACCAGCAGAAAGCAGGTGTAAAATCCCTGGTGCTAACGTGTCTTATCGCCGGAATTTGTTTCGCATTGCAATTGGTGTGAAAGTTGTGATGTGATTTTTTTCGTGTGCAGAACAATATACGAACAGAGCAGTGTATCTCATCAAGATCCAGCACCTGACGCACTATTCCCAATCAATATAAATACAATGAGATTTCTTAATAGATTTTGTGTGTACACTGTAAGTGCAGCCAATACCTCAGTGCAATTCAATACAGGATTTTAGTATTTAGAATAAATCGGAAAGGTGCACCTCGTGTCTTTTTGCACGGGAACGGCTACTCTCCATTTCATTATCAGCACTTTAACGGAAGTAAAGTTGAGATAAATCTAACACACTATTCAGAAGTTGGTGCAAACTGCAGATATCACCAGTATTCCAGCTATAAGTCCCCCAAAGTTAACACCATGGTGGACTCCATCACATAACAGTAATAACAACAAGAAAGAGTCACACAGCAGTTAAGAGAACAACCAAAAACGTTATTAATTTTCTTTCAATCTTTATTTTTTATAATAATAAATATATATTGAAAAACTATTTTCAAACTTTATTTTTTTATTAACCCCTTCGATGCTCATGACGGAACGGTTCCGTCATGAGCATCGGTTGGGCTGTGCTCATGACGGAACCGTTCCGTCATGAGGACAGCCCCCGGGGGAAGCGCTGGCGCTCCCCCCCTTGTGCCTCGATCTTGCCCCCCTTTACGGGGGTGGCAGCGGAAGAGCTTCCGCTGCCACCCCCGACCCCCCCCGAGCCCCCCCACGCTTTCTGATGACGTCAGCGCGCACAGCGCGCGCCGGCGTCATCAGGAAGCGTTGGACGCGCTGGAATCCATTTCTTCCAGCGCGTCCAAGGGGAGCAGAGGTAGGTGTTTGTCATCTGGTGGGGGCCGCGGCGGTGAAATCTGTAGTATTGAGGCATCGGGGGAGAGGAAAGAGTATTTCCTCTCCCCCGATGTCTCAATACAGGGCATTCCTGCTCCACGATCGCGCACAGCGTCGCGATCGTGGAGTAGGGATGCCCCACTAGACACCAGGGATTTTGTATTTTGAGTTTGGGAAGCGACCCCTTAGGCAAGGGTCGCTTCCTTGGGGATGAAAATTTGGCAAAGTCTTTTCTGCCCCCCCTGGGGGCAGATCGGCCCGCTTTCTGCGCGTTTCTGCCCCCGGGGGGGCAGAAAAGCCCACTAGACACCAGGGATGTTGTTTTTACTATGTAGGAAGCGACCCCTTGGGCAAGGGTCGCTTCCTTGGGGGCAAAATTTGTGGAAGTCTTTTCTGCCCCCCCTGGGGGCAGATCGGTCCGCTTTCTGCGCGTTTCTGCCCCCAGGGGGGGCAGAAAAGCCCACTAGACACCAGGGATGTCGTTTTTACTATGTAGGAAGCGACCCCTTGGGCAAGGGTCGCTTCCTTGGGGGCAAAATTTGTGGAAGTCTTTTCTGCCCCCCCTGGGGGCAGATCGGTCCGCTTTCTGCGCGTTTCTGCCCCCAGGGGGGGCAGAAAAGCCCACTAGACACCAGGGATGTCGTTTATGCTATGTAGGAAGCGACCCCTTAGGCAAGGGTCGCTTCCTTGGGGGGCCAAATAATTTGAAGACTTTTCTGCCCCCCCTGGGGGCAGATCGGTCGTCTTTCTGCCCGTTTCTGCCCCCAGGGGGGGCAGAAAAGCCCACTAGACACCAGGGATGTCTTTTTCTTTATGTAGGAAGCGACCCCTTGGGCAAGGGTCGCTTCCTTTGCGGCCTAATTATTTAGAATACTTTTCTGCCCCCCCTGGGGGCAGATTGGTCGTCTTTCTGTCCGTTTCTGCTCCTTGGGGGGGGCAGAAAAGCCCACTAGACACCAGGGATATAAATATTATTGTAGGAAGCGACCCCTTGGGCAAGGGTCGCTTCCTTGGGCCCCTAAATGTTTTGAAGACTTTTCTGCCCCCTCTGTGGGCAGATCGGTTTTATTTTTTTGCCGTTTCTGCTCCCATTGGAGGCAGAAAAGCCCACTAGACACCAGGGAATTAGTTCAATTAGAAATAGAAGTGACCCCTCGCTTCCAGGGTGCAATTTGTTATATGTATTTGGCTCACCTGCCCCGGGACTGAATAGCCTTTTTTTTCCTGCTGTTTTCTGCCTGACCTGGCACACAAACCGATTGACCATTTGGGTAGTGACATGGCATGTTATAATGTTTATTGTTATATTTTTTGTGATTTCCAATTGTAATGTTTTTTTTGTTTACTTTTTTGTTCTAGGTGAAGGCTTTTCTTCTGTTCACGGTGACGTTTTGGTTCTGGTGGTTTTGCTGTTTGTGTAGTTTGGTAAGAGACTGTTTTTTTGTACAATGCAAATGTGTTTGATTTCTCTGCCTGTTTTTTTTTGCAAATGGTGTAATAATAGCAGTATGTTTGGTTTTTGAGTTTCAAAAACTTTTTGCATTGGTGCACGATGTGTATTTTGTTGTCTTGTGAGTAATTTGTTTTTTTTTCTTCTTTCTAGTTTGATATCGTTGGTCTTTGCTGTGTCACTGCAGAGTTTGTTTCTGGTGAGTGTAGCTGTCTCTTTTGATTTTGGATTGTATAGTTTTTGAGTACATTGATCTTATTGATATAAGGTACACATTTCTTTACTTACTTGGTTTGCACATTGTTGGTTGTTGTTGACTTGTTTGTGCAGTCTTCCATCTTAGTAGGTATAATGGCTAGCCGCAGGATGACTGCTCAGCAGGTTGTTGGTTTGCTGTTTGAGTCTTCCTCTGATATTGGGTCAGAGACTGACTCTGCTTCTGAGGGAGAGGAGGCAGGGGACGATTCTGGCAGTGAGTTTTCTCTCCGTATGGGGTCATCGGATGATGAAGATACTCTTAGTGCGGATGAAGTGCCTGTGTTAGAGGAGGAGACTGATGTGCCGATAGTGCGGCAAGAGGCATCTGGGCTGCAGCCTGCGGCTGCAAGGCTTCCCGTTGGTGTAGTGCGGCAAGAGACATCTGGGCTGCAGGCTGGGACTGCAAGGCTTCCCGTTGGTGTAGTGCGGCAAGAGGCATCTGGGCTGCAGGCTGGGGCTGCAAGCCTTTCCGTTGGTGTAGTGCGGCAAGAGACATCTGGGCTGCAGGCTGGGGCTGCAAGTCTTCCCGTTGAAAGTGATGACCTCTGGGTTGCCCCTGGCATGGTGCAGCCGGAATTTCCTGAGTTTACTGGTGTTCCAGGGTCTAGAGTGAATACCGAGAACTTTTTGCCTGTAAATTTTTTTCAGTTGTTTATGGACGATGTGTTTTTGGCAGAGATTGTTGAGCAGACTAATTTGTATGCCGAACAGTTTTTGAGGGACAACAGTGCCAGTCTTAAGCCACACTCTAGAGCTACCCGGTGGACTCCCACAAATGTTGAAGAGATGAAGAAGTTCTTGGGTTTAACTTTTTTGATGGGCTTGCTAAGGAAGCCATCATTGGCTTCATATTGGTCTAGCAGTCCCTTGATGGCAACGTCTATTTTTCCGGCAGTCATGAGTCGTGACAGGTATTTGCTTCTGCTTCGGATGATGCACTTTGTAGATAATGGTTTAGCGTTGCCACGAGATCACCCTGATTGTGACCGTCTTTTTAAGATTAGGCCTGTCCTTGATCACTTTGTTGATCGATTTTCTGAGATTTATGCCCCTGGTAGAGAAATTGCAGTGGATGAGTCTTTGGTGTTGTTCAAGGGCCGCTTGGTTTTTAGGCAATACATTCCTAGTAAGAGGGCACGCTATGGAATAAAGCTGTATATGCTGTGTGACAGTAGGACTGGATATGTCTCTAATTTCAGGGTGTACACCGGTAAGGAATCTAGGTTTAACCTCCCTGGTTGTCCGTCCACTTTTGGAGTGACTGAGAAAATTGTTTGGGAACGTGGAAGAGGATTTTTTAACAAAGGCCACCATTTATATGTAGATAACTTCTACACTGGTGTACGGTTGTTCAGGGAATTGGCCAAAGTGGACACTTTTGCTTGTGGCACAGTCCGCTGTAACCGTAAAGGTTTTCCGAAAGAACTTGTTTGTCAAAAGCTTGTGCGGGGACAGTGCAGTGCGTTGCGTTGCCAGGAGCTTCTTGCTGTGAAGTTTACAGACAGGAGAGATGTCTACATGCTGACTTCCATCCATGATGAAAGCACTGCACCTGTGACTGTTTGGGGTCAGGTCGCTGAAGCGCGCAAACCTGTATGTGTTTTAGACTATAATAGGTACATGGGTGGTGTTGACAGAGTAGATCAGAGGTTGGAACCTTACACTGCTCTTCGTAAGGCTTACATTTGGTACAAGAAGTTGGCTATCCATCTTTTCCACTTGGCAATGTTTAATGCTTTTGTTGTGTTCCAGGATTCTTGCCCTGAGTCAAAGATGACTTTTGCTAAGTTTCAGGAGTCTGTAATAGGCAGCCTTGTTGTAGTGGAACAGGCAAGTGTTCCTAGAGTTGGACTGGTGGAGGATGTTGCTAGATTGAAAGAACGCCACTTTCCAGATCACATTCCTCCCACACCCGCAAAAGATTTTCCCAGTAGGAGATGTAGAGTCTGTTGGCGAAGAGGTTTGCGGAAGGAGAGTCGTATGTACTGCCCCGATTGTCCCTCTCATCCTGCACTGTGTCTCTCTGCTTGTTTTAGAGCGTACCACACGCGTAAACATTTCTGGGAACATTCATGAGTGGTAAAGTGAACTGCCTGGTCTGTAATCTTTGGAAAATATGATTCTGTTTCAAGGTTGGTGTTAGTGCAATGTATTTAGTTGCTGATTTTCTGTTAGAAGATTTGTATCTATTTGCAATTTGTTTGTGTTTTTTTTTTTTCTAAAAAAATCCAAAATGTGATGGCGGTGTGTGTAGGCTTGCGCTTGGCTGTTGGTGTGTGTGGACTGGCACTTGGTTGGTGGTGTGCGTGGAATGGTGCTTGGCTGATGGTGTGCGTGGACTGGCGGTGTGCATGGACTGGCGGTGTGCGTGGACTGGTGCGTGGCTGGTGGTGTGCGTGGAATGGTGCTTGGCTGGCGGTGTGCGTGGACTGGTGCGTGGCTGGTGGTGTGCATGGAATGGTGCTTGGCTGGCGGTGTGCGTGGAATGGTGCTTGGCTGGTGGTGTGCGTGGAATGGTGCTTGGCTGGCGCTGTGCGTGGACTGGTACTTGGCTGGCAGTGTGTGTGGACTGGTGGTGTGTGCGGACTGGTGTTTGGCTGGTGGTGTCCGTGGACTGGAGCTTGGCTGGTGGTGTCCGTGGACTGGAGCTTGTCTGGTGGTGTGTGTGGACTGGAGCTTGGCTGGCGGTGTGCGTGGAATGGTGCTTGTCTGGTGGTGTCCGTGGACTGGAGCTTGGCTGGCGGTGTAGGTGGATTGGCGATTGGCTGCCGGTGTGCCTGGACTGGCGAATGGATGGCGGTGTGCCTGGACTGGCGCTTGGCTAGCGGTGTGCGTGGACTGGCGTTTGGCTAGCGGTGTGTGTCGACTGGTGCTTGGCTGGCTGTGTGTGAGTAGTGACTTTCTGCTGGTCACTACACACACTGCTAGCTGAGTGCCACTCCACGCAATCCTTCAGCCTGTGTAGTTGCTGTGTCTGGATTGTGGGCGTGTGAAAGTGATGGGCCCTTGAATGGCGCTGTGTGCTGGTGTGAGTTTTGTTATGTGATGGGCCCGCGGCTGGCGGTGTGAATGGTTTTGTATGTCTCACACGTATGAAAGGTGTATGAATGGCCTGTAAAGAGGTTGGTGCCTTGTCGTGGCTTTACAGCTCACGAGCTGTGAGTCAATGGTTCAGTTTCTTGCCCTTTCAATTATTACCAGTGCATTTCATGTTTTGTGAAATCACTTGGTAATACAATTTTATCTACTGAACCATCACTCACCCTCGTGCCAAATCCAACCAGTATGTGTGTGTGCTTGCGGGTTAGATGACTGTGCAGTAATATTTGTCTTTCTGAAGCAGGGTGTACCTTGTCCCTTTTTGGTGATTTTTGTACTGTGTTGCTTTTGTACCTGGTGGTGCGAATGGTCTTGTTTGTATCACGTATGAAAGGTGTGTGAATGGCCTGTAAAGCGGTTGGTGCCTTGACGTGGCTTTACAGCTCACGAGCTGCAAGTCATTGGTTTGGTTTTTTGTGAATTTAATTATTGACAGTGCATTTCATTTTTGTGAAATCTCTTGTTAATAAAATTTAATACACTGAACCATGACTTGCCCTCGTGCCAAATCCAACCAGTATGTGTGTGTGTTTGAGGAATAGATGGTTGTGCAGGAATCTTTGTTTTTTGTTTCTCTGCCAAGGTACACTTTCCATGTAAGAATAACCCACCAACTGTAGATATTGTCGAAAACCTTTGGGAGTTCATGGTGATGTCTCTCTAGTGATTTGAAAAATATTTTTTATCCCCATTGTCCTGTAAACCTCAAATTGTCTGCCACATTTTCTTTGCAGTATTATTCCTAAATTCTCACGCTGTAGTAACAATAGGTAATCTGGTTTTGCAAGGGGGGTTACTTTGGTTTTTTGCCCAGGGCTCGGCGGCCATCTAGGGAAACCTTTCCAACCCACGCATTTCTGAAAACTAGACACCCGGCGGCTTCCAGGGAGGTATGGCTTGCGTGGATCCCCCAACGTTTCCTTACCTAGAATCCCCTGCAAACCTCAATTTTTGCCCAAAAAATCACTTTTTTCACACATTTTGGGGTGGGAAAGTAGTGGCATCACCGGGCTCACACAAATTTACCACCACCCAGCGTTCCCCCAGGTCTCCCGGTAAAAATGGTGCCTCACTTGTGTGGGAGGCCCAAGTACCCGCGGCAGGCAAGGGCCCCAAACGTAGTGAGGCGACCTCAAGATGGCCTATCGCCAAACCACCTGGTTTTGCAAGGGGGGTCACTTTGGTTTTTGGCCCGGTGCGCGGCGGCCATCTAGGGAAACCTACCAAACCCAGGCATTTTTGAAAACTAGACACCCGGCGGCTTCAAGGGAGGTATGGCTTGCGTGGATCCCCCAACGTTTCCTTACCCAGAATCCCCTGCAAACCTCAATTTTTGCTCAAAAAATCACTTTTTTCACACATTTTGGGGTGGGAAAGTAGTGGCATCACCGGGCTCACACAAATTTACCACCACCCAGCGTTCCCCCAGGTCTCCCGGTAAAAATGGTGCCTCACTTGTGTGGGAGGCCCAAGTACCCGCGGCAGGCAAGGGCCCCAAACGTAGTGAGGCGACCTCAAGATGGCCTATCGCCAAACCACCTGGTTTTGCAAGGGGGGTCACTTTGGTTTTTGGCCCGGTGCGCGGCGGCCATCTAGGGAAACCTACCAAACCCAGGCATTTTTGAAAACTAGACACCCGGCGGCTTCCAGGGAGGTATGGCTTGCGTGGATCCCCCAACGTTTCCTTACCCAGAATCCCCTGCAAACCTCAAATTTTGCCCAAAAAATCACTTTTTTCACACATTTTGGGGTGGGAAAGTAGTGGCATCACCGGGCTCACACAAATTTACCACCACCCAGCGTTCCCCCAGGTCTCCCGGTAAAAATGGTGCCTCACTTGTGTGGGAGGCCCAAGTACCCGCGGCAGGCAAGGGCCCCAAACGTAGTGAGGCGACCTCAAGATGGCCTATCGCCAAACCACCTTGTTTTGCAAGGGGGGTCACTTTGGTTTTTGGCCCGGTGCGCGGCGGCCATCTAGGGAAACCTACCAAACCCAGGCATTTTTGAAAACTAGACACCCGGCGGCTTCCAGGGAGGTATGGCTTGCGTGGATCCCCCAACGTTTCCTTACCCAGAATCCCCTGCAAACCTCAATTTTTGCTCAAAAAATCCCTTTTTTCACACATTTTGGGGTGGGAAAGTAGTGGCATCACCGGGCTCACACAAATTTACCACCACCCAGCGTTCCCCCAGGTCTCCCGGTAAAAATGGTGCCTCACTTGTGTGGGAGGCCCAAGTACCCGCGGCAGGCAAGGGCCCCAAACGTAGTGAGGCGACCTCAAGATGGCCTATCGCCAAACCACCTGGTTTTGCAAGGGGGGTCACTTTGGTTTTTGGCCCGGTGCGCGGCGGCCATCTAGGGAAACCTACCAAACCCAGGCATTTTTGAAAACTAGACACCCGGCGGCTTCCAGGGAGGTATGGCTTGCGTGGATCCCCCAACGTTTCCTTACCCAGAATCCCCTGCAAACCTCAAATTTTGCCCAAAAAATCACTTTTTTCACACATTTTGGGGTGGGAAAGTAGTGGCATCACCGGGCTCACACAAATTTACCACCACCCAGCGTTCCCCCAGGTCTCCCGGTAAAAATGGTGCCTCACTTGTGTGGGAGGCCCAAGTACCCGCGGCAGGCAAGGGCCCCAAACGTAGTGAGGCGACCTCAAGATGGCCTATCGCCAAACCACCTGGTTTTGCAAGGGGGGTCACTTTGGTTTTTGGCCCGGTGCGCGGCGGCCATCTAGGGAAACCTACCAAACCCAGGCATTTTTGAAAACTAGACACCCGGCGGCTTCCAGGGAGGTATGGCTTGCGTGGATCCCCCAACGTTTCCTTACCCAGAATCCCCTGCAAACCTCAATTTTTGCTCAAAAAATCACTTTTTTCACACATTTTGGGGTGGGAAAGTAGTGGCATCACCGGGCTCACACAAATTTACCACCACCCAGCGTTCCCCCAGGTCTCCCGGTAAAAATGGTGCCTCACTTGTGTGGGAGGCCCAAGTACCCGCGGCAGGGAAGGGCCCCAAACGTAGTGAGGCGACCTCAAGATGGCCTATCGCCAAACCACCTGGTTTTGCAAGGGGGGTCACTTTGGTTTTTGGCCCGGTGCGCGGCGGCCATCTAGGGAAACCTACCAAACCCAGGCATTTTTAAAAACTAGACACCCGGCGGCTTCCAGGGAGGTATGGCTTGCGTGGATCCCCCAACGTTTCCTTACCCAGAATCCCCTGCAAACCTCAAATTTTGCCCAAAAAAATCACTTTTTTCACACATTTTGGGGTGGGAAAGTAGTGGCATCACCGGGCTCACACAAATTTACCACCACCCAGCGTTCCCCCAGGTCTCCCGGTAAAAATGGTGCCTCACTTGTGTGGGAGGCCCAAGTACCCGCGGCAGGCAAGGGCCCCAAACGTAGTGAGGCGACATCAAGATGGCCTATCGCCAAACCACCTGGTTTTGCAAGGGGGGTCACTTTGGTTTTTGGCCCGGTGCGCGGCGGCCATCTAGGGAAACCTACCAAACCCAGGCATTTTTGAAAACTAGACACCCGGCGGCTTCCAGGGAGGTATGGCTTGCGTGGATCCCCCAACGTTTCCTTACCCAGAATCCCCTGCAAACCTCAATTTTTGCTCAAAAAATCAATTTTTTCACACATTTTGGGGTGGGAAAGTAGTGGCATCACCGGGCTCACACAAATTTACCACCACCCAGCGTTCCCCCAGGTCTCCCGGTAAAAATGGTGCCTCACTTGTGTGGGAGGCCCAAGTACCCGCGGCAGGCAAGGGCCCCAAACGTAGTGAGGCGACCTCAAGATGGCCTATCGCCAAACCACCTGGTTTTGCAAGGGGGGTCACTTTGGTTTTTGGCCCGGTGCGCGGCGGCCATCTAGGGAAACCTACCAAACCCAGGCATTTTTGAAAACTAGACACCCGGCGGCTTCCAGGGAGGTATGGCTTGCGTGGATCCCCCAACGTTTCCTTACCCAGAATCCCCTGCAAACCTCAATTTTTGCTCAAAAAATCACTTTTTTCACACATTTTGGGGTGGGAAAGTAGTGGCATCACCGGGCTCACACAAATTTACCACCACCCAGCGTTCCCCCAGGTCTCCCGGTAAAAATGGTGCCTCACTTGTGTGGGAGGCCCAAGTACCCGCGGCAGGCAAGGGCCCCAAACGTAGTGAGGCGACCTCAAGATGGCCTATCGCCAAACCACCTGGTTTTGCAAGGGGGGTCACTTTGGTTTTTGGCCCGGTGCGCGGCGGCCATCTAGGGAAACCTACCAAACCCAGGCATTTTTGAAAACTAGACACCCGGCGGCTTCCAGGGAGGTATGGCTTGCGTGGATCCCCCAACGTTTCCTTACCCAGAATCCCCTGCAAACCTCAATTTTTGCTCAAAAAATCACTTTTTTCACACATTTTGGGGTGGGAAAGTAGTGGCATCACCGGGCTCACACAAATTTACCACCACCCAGCGTTCCCCCAGGTCTCCCGGTAAAAATGGTGCCTCACTTGTGTGGGAGGCCCAAGTACCCGCGGCAGGCAAGGACAACAAACGTAGTGAGGCGACCTCAAGATGGCCTATCGCCAAACCACCTGGTTTTGCAAGGGGGGTCACTTTTGTTTTTGGCCCGGTGCGCGGCGGCCATCTAGGGAAACCTACCAAACCCAGGCATTTTTGAAAACTAGACACCCGGCGGCTTCCAGGGAGGTATGGCTTGCGTGGATCCCCCAATGTTTCCTTACCCAGATTCCCCTGCAAACCTCAATTTTTGCTCAAAAAATCACTTTTTTCACACATTTTGGGGTGGGAAAGTAGTGGCATCACCGGGCTCACACAAATTTACCACCACCCAGCGTTCCCCCAGGTCTCCCGGTAAAAATGGTGCCTCACTTGTGTGGGAGGCCCAAGTACCCGCGGCAGGCAAGGGCCCCAAACGTAGTGAGGCGACCTCAAGATGGCCTATCGCCAAACCACCTGGTTTTGCAAGGGGGGTCACTTTGGTTTTTGGCCCGGTGCGCGGCGGCCATCTAGGGAAACCTACCAAACCCAGGCATTTTTGAAAACTAGACACCCGGCGGCTTCCAGGGAGGTATGGCTTGCGTGGATCCCCCAACGTTTCCTTACCCAGAATCCCCTGCAAACCTCAAATTTTGCCCAAAAAATCACTTTTTTCACACATTTTGGGGTGGGAAAGTAGTGGCATCACCGGGCTCACACAAATTTACCACCACCCAGCGTTCCCCCAGGTCTCCCGGTAAAAATGGTGCCTCACTTGTGTGGGAGGCCCAAGTACCCGCGGCAGGCAAGGGCCCCAAACGTAGTGAGGCGACATCAAGATGGCCTATCGCCAAACCACCTGGTTTTGCAAGGGGGGTCACTTTGGTTTTTGGCCCGGTGCACGGCGGCCATCTAGGGAAACCTACCAAACCCAGGCATTTTTGAAAATTAGACACCCGGCGGCTTCCAGGGAGGTATGGCTTGCGTGGATCCCCCAACGTTTCCTTACCCAGAATCCCCTGCAAACCTCAATTTTTGCTCAAAAAATCACTTTTTTCACACATTTTGGGGTGGGAAAGTAGTGGCATCACCGGGCTCACACAAATTTACCACCACCCAGCGTTCCCCCAGGTCTCCCGGTAAAAATGGTGCCTCACTTGTGTGGGAGGCCCAAGTACCCGCGGCAGGCAAGGGCCCCAAACGTAGTGAGGCGACATCAAGATGGCCTATCGCCAAACCACCTGGTTTTGCAAGGGGGGTCACTTTGGTTTTTGGCCCGGTGCACGGCGGCCATCTAGGGAAACCTACCAAACCCAGGCATTTTTGAAAACTAGACACCCGGCGGCTTCCAGGGAGGTATGGCTTGCGTGGATCCCCCAACGTTTCCTTACCCAGAATCCCCTGCAAACCTCAATTTTTGCTCAAAAAAATCACTTTTTTCACACATTTTGGGGTGGGAAAGTAGTGGCATCACCGGGCTCACACAAATTTACCACCACCCAGCGTTCCCCCAGGTCTCCCGGTAAAAATGGTGCCTCACTTGTGTGGGAGGCCCAAGTACCCGCGGCAGGCAAGGACAACAAACGTAGTGAGGCAACATCAACATTGCCTATCCCAAATGTCGCCTCACTACGTTTGTTGTCCTTGCCTGCCGCGGGTACTTGGGCCTCCCACACAAGTGAGGCACCATTTTTACCGGGAGACCTGGGGGAACGCTGGGTGGTGGTAAATTTGTGTGAGCCCGGTGATGCCACTACTTTCCCACCCCAAAATGTGTGAAAAAAGTGATTTTTTGAGCAAAAATTGAGGTTTGCAGGGGATTCTGGGTAAGGAAACGTTGGGGGATCCACGCAAGCCATACCTCCCTGGAAGCCGCCGGGTGTCTAGTTTTCAAAAATGCCTGGGTTTGGTAGGTTTCCCTAGATGGCCGCCGCGCACCGGGCCAAAAACCAAAGTGACCCCCCTTGCAAAACCAGGTGGTTTGGCGATAGGCCATCTTGAGGTCGCCTCACTACGTTTGGGGCCCTTGCCTGCCGCGGGTACTTGGGCCTCCCACACAAGTGAGGCACCATTTTTACCGGGAGACATGGGGGAACGCTGGGTGGTGGTAAATTTGTGTGAGCCCGGTGATGCCACTACTTTCCCACCCCAAAATGTGTGAAAAAAGTGATTTTTTGAGCAAAAATTGAGGTTTGCAGGGGATTCTGGGTAAGGAAACGTTGGGGGATCCACGCAAGCCATACCTCCCTGGAAGCCGCCGGGTGTCTAGTTTTCAAAAATGCCTGGGTTTGGTAGGTTTCCCTAGATGGCCGCCGCGCACCGGGCCAAAAACCAAAGTGACCCCCCTTGCAAAACCAGGTGGTTTGGCGATAGGCCATCTTGAGGTCGCCTCACTACGTTTGGGGCCCTTGCCTGCCGCGGGTACTTGGGCCTCCCACACAAGTGAGGCACCATTTTTACCGGGAGACCTGGGGGAACGCTGGGTGGTGGTAAATTTGTGTGAGCCCGGTGATGCCACTACTTTCCCACCCCAAAATGTGTGAAAAAAGTGATTTTTTGAGCAAAAATTGAGGTTTGCAGGGGATTCTGGGTAAGGAAACGTTGGGGGATCCACGCAAGCCATACCTCCCTGGAAGCCGCCGGGTGTCTAATTTTCAAAAATGCCTGGGTTTGGTAGGTTTCCCTAGATGGCCGCCGCGCACCGGGCCAAAAACCAAAGTGACCCCCCTTGCAAAACCAGGTGGTTTGGCGATAGGCCATCTTGAGGTCGCCTCACTACGTTTGGGGCCCTTGCCTGCCGCGGGTACTTGGGCCTCCCACACAAGTGAGGCACCATTTTTACCGGGAGACCTGGGGGAACGCTGGGTGGTGGTAAATTTGTGTGAGCCCGGTGATGCCACTACTTTCCCACCCCAAAATGTGTGAAAAAAGTGATTTTTTGAGCAAAAATTGAGGTTTGCAGGGGATTCTGGGTAAGGAAACGTTGGGGGATCCACGCAAGCCATACCTCCCTGGAAGCCGCCGGGTGTCTAGTTTTCAAAAATGCCTGGGTTTGGTAGGTTTCCCTAGATGGCCGCCGCACACCGGGCCAAAAACCAAAGTGACCCCCCTTGCAAAACCAGGTGGTTTGGCGATAGGCCATCTTGAGGTCGCCTCACTACGTTTGGGGCCCTTGCCTGCCGCGGGTACTTGGGCCTCCCACACAAGTGAGGCACCATTTTTACCGGGAGACCTGGGGGAACGCTGGGTGGTGGTAAATTTGTGTGAGCCCGGTGATGCCACTACTTTCCCACCCCAAAATGTGTGAAAAAAGTGATTTTTTGGGCAAAATTTGAGGTTTGCAGGGGATTCTGGGTAAGGAAACGTTGGGGGATCCACGCAAGCCATACCTCCCTGGAAGCCGCCGGGTGTCTAGTTTTCAAAAATGCCTGGGTTTGGTAGGTTTCCCTAGATGGCCGCCGCGCACCGGGCCAAAAACCAAAGTGACCCCCCTTGCAAAACCAGGTGGTTTGGCGATAGGCCATCTTGAGGTCACCTCACTACGTTTGGGGCCCTTGCCTGCCGCGGGTACTTGGGCCTCCCACACAAGTGAGGCACCATTTTTACCGGGAGACCTGGGGGAACGCTGGGTGGTGGTAAATTTGTGTGAGCCCAGTGATGCCACTACTTTCCCACCCCAAAATGTGTGAAAAAAGTGATTTTTTGAGCAAAAATTGAGGTTTGCAGGGGATTCTGGGTAAGGAAACGTTGGGGGATCCACGCAAGCCATACCTCCCTGGAAGCCGCCGGGTGTCTAGTTTACAAAAATGCCTGGGTTTGGTAGGTTTCCCTAGATGGCCGCCGCGCACCGGGCCAAAAACCAAAGTGACCCCCCTTGCAAAACCAGGTGGTTTGGCGATAGGCCATCTTGAGGTCGCCTCACTACGTTTGGGGCCCTTGCCTGCCGCGGGTACTTGGGCCTCCCACACAAGTGAGGCACCATTTTTACCGGGAGACCTGGGGGAACGCTGGGTGGTCGTAAATTTGTGTGAGCCCGGTGATGCCACTACTTTCCCACCCCAAAATGTGTGAAAAAAGTGATTTTTCGAGCAAAAATTGAGGTTTGCAGGGGATTCTGGGTAAGGAAACGTTGGGGGATCCACGCAAGCCATACCTCCCTGGAAGCCGCCGGGTGTCTAGTTTTCAAAAATGCCTGGGTTTGGTAGGTTTCCCTAGATGGCCGCCGCGCACCGGGCCAAAAACCAAAGTGACCCCCCTTGCAAAACCAGGTGGTTTGGCGATAGGCCATCTTGAGGTCGCCTCACTACGTTTGGGGCCCTTGCCTGCCGCGGGTACTTGGGCCTCCCACACAAGTGAGGCACCATTTTTACCGGGAGACCTGGGGGAACGCTGGGTGGTGGTAAATTTGTGTGAGCCCGGTGATGCCACTACTTTCCCACCCCAAAATGTGTGAAAAAAGTGATTTTTTGAGCAAAAATTGAGGTTTGCAGGGGATTCTGGGTAAGGAAACGTTGGGGGATCCACGCAAGCCATACCTCCCTGGAAGCCGCCGGGTGTCTAGTTTTCAAAAATGCCTGGGTTTGGTAGGTTTCCCTAGATGGCCACCGCGCACCGGGCCAAAAACCAAAGTGACCCCCCTTGCAAAACCAGGTGGTTTGGCGATAGGCCATCTTGAGGTCGCCTCACTACGTTTGGGGCCCTTGCCTGCCGCGGGTACTTGGGCCTCCCACACAAGTGAGGCACCATTTTTACCGGGAGACCTGGGGGAACGCTGGGTGGTGGTAAATTTGTGTGAGCCCGGTGATGCCACTACTTTCCCACCCCAAAATGTGTGAAAAAAGTGATTTTTTGAGCAAAAATTGAGGTTTGCAGGGGATTCTGGGTAAGGAAACGTTGGGGGATCCACGCAAGCCATACCTCCCTGGAAGCCGCCGGGTGTCTAGTTTTCAAAAATGCCTGGGTTTGGTAGGTTTCCCTAGATGGCCGCCGCGCACCGGGCCAAAAACCAAAGTGACCCCCCTTGCAAAACCAGGTGGTTTGGCGATAGGCCATCTTGAGGTCGCCTCACTACGTTTGGGGCCCTTGCCTGCCGCGGGTACTTGGGCCTCCCACACAAGTGAGGCACCATTTTTACCGGGAGACCTGGGGGAACGCTGGGTGGTGGTAAATTTGTGTGAGCCCGGTGATGCCACTACTTTCCCACCCCAAAATGTGTGAAAAAAGTGATTTTTTGGGCAAAATTTGAGGTTTGCAGGGGATTCTGGGTAAGGAAACGTTGGGGGATCCACGCAAGCCATACCTCCCTGGAAGCCGCCGGGTGTCTAGTTTACAAAAATGCCTGGGTTTGGTAGGTTTCCCTAGATGGCCGCCGCGCACCGGGCCAAAAACCAAAGTGACCCCCCTTGCAAAACCAGGTGGTTTGGCGATAGGCCATCTTGAGGTCGCCTCACTACGTTTGGGGCCCTTGCCTGCCGCGGGTACTTGGGCCTCCCACACAAGTGAGGCACCATTTTTACCGGGAGACCTGGGGGAACGCTGGGTGGTGGTAAATTTGTGTGAGCCCGGTGATGCCACTACTTTCCCACCCCAAAATGTGTGAAAAAAGTGATTTTTTGAGCAAAAATTGAGGTTTGCAGGGGATTCTGGGTAAGGAAACGTTGGGGGATCCACGCAAGCCATACCTCCCTGGAAGCCGCCGGGTG
The DNA here is from genome assembly GCF_964204655.1 of Triturus cristatus. Lineage (NCBI taxonomy): Eukaryota > Metazoa > Chordata > Amphibia > Caudata > Salamandridae > Triturus > Triturus cristatus. The sequence goes on from NC_140582.1 coordinate 320,397,779, forward strand.
TCTAGTTTTCAAAAATGCCTGGGTTTGGTAGGTTTCCCTAGATGGCCGCCGCGCACCGGGCCAAAAACCAAAGTGACCCCCCTTGCAAAACCAGGTGGTTTGGCGATAGGCCATCTTGAGGTCGCCTCACTACGTTTGGGGCCCTTGCCTGCCGCGGGTACTTGGGCCTCCCACACAAGTGAGGCACCATTTTTACCGGGAGACCTGGGGGAACGCTGGGTGGTGGTAAATTTGTGTGAGCCCGGTGATGCCACTACTTTCCCACCCCAAAATGTGTGAAAAAAGTGATTTTTTGAGCAAAAATTGAGGTTTGCAGGGGATTCTGGGTAAGGAAACGTTGGGGGATCCACGCAAGCCATACCTCCCTGGAAACCGCCGGGTGTCTAGTTTTCAGAAATGTATAGGTTTGCTAGGTTTCCCTAGGTGCCGGCAGGGCTAGGGTACAAAATCTACAGCTAGTCACTTTGCCAAAAAAAGGGTCATTTTTCACTCCAAAACCACGTTGCGTTTTGCGCCATTTCCTGTCGCGGGCACTAGGCCAACCCACACAAGTGAGGTACCATTTTTCTCGTAGGACTTTGGGGAACGCGGGGTGGGTGGAAATTTGTGGATCCACGCAGATTCCAGAACTTTCCATCACAGAAATGTGGGGAAAATGTGTTTTTTTTGTCAATTTTTTACGTTTGCAAGGGATTCTGGGTAACAGACCATGGTGGGAGGCAGTCAAGTCACCCCATCCTGGATTCCCCTGGGTGTCTAGTTTTCAGAAATGTATAGGTTTGCTAGGTTTCCCTAGGTGCCGGCAGGGCTAGGGTACAAAATCTACAGCTAGTCACTTTGCCAAAAAAAGGGTCATTTATCACTCCAAAACCACGTTGCGTTTTGCGCCGTTTCCTGTCGCGGGCACTAGGCCGACCCGCACAAGTGAGGTACCATTTTTCTCGTAGGACTTTGGGGAACGCGGGGTGGGTGGAAATTTGTGGATCCACGCAGATTCCAGAACTTTCCATCACAGAAATGTGGGGAAAATGTGGTTTTTTTGTCAATTTTTTACGTTTGCAAGGGATTCTGGGTAACAGACCATGGTGGGAGGCAGTCAAGTCACCCCATCCTGGATTCCCCTGGGTGTCTAGTTTTCAAAAATGTATAGGTTTGCTAGGTTTCCCTAGGTGCCGGCAGGGCTAGGGTACAAAATCTACAGCTAGTCACTTTGCCAAAAAAAGGGTCATTTTTCACTCCAAAACCACGTTGCGTTTTGCGCCGTTTCCTGTCGCGGGCACTAGGCCGACCCGCACAAGTGAGGTACCATTTTTCTCGTAGGACTTTGGGGAACGCGGGGTGGGTGGAAATTTGTGGATCCACGCAGATTCCAGAACTTTCCATCACAGAAATGTGGGGAAAATGTGTTTTTTTTGTCAATTTTTTACGTTTGCTAGGGATTCTGGGTAACAGACCATGGTGGGAGGCAGTCAAGTCACCCCATCCTGGATTCCCCTGGGTGTCTAGTTTTCAGAAATGTATAGGTTTACTAGGTTTCCCTAGGTGCCGGCAGGGCTAGGGTACAAAATCTACAGCTAGTCACTTTGCCAAAAAAAGGGTCATTTTTCACTCCAAAACCACGTTGCGTTTTGCGCCGTTTCCTGTCGCGGGCACTAGGCCGACCCGCACAAGTGAGGTACCATTTTTCTCGTAGGACTTTGGGGATCGCGGGGTGGGTGGAAATTTGTGGATCCACGCAGGTTCCAGAACTTTCCATCACAGAAATGTGGGGAAAATGTGTTTTTTTTGTCAATTTTTTACGTTTACAAAGGATTCTGGGTAACAGACCATGGTGGGAGGCAGTCAAGTCACCCCATCCTGGATTCCCCTGGCTGTCTAGTTTTCAAAAATGTATAGGTTTGCTAGGTTTCCCTAGTTGCCGGCAGGGCTAGGGTACAAAATCTACAGCTAGTCACTTTGCCAAAAAAAGGGTCATTTTTCACTCCAAAACCACGTTGCGTTTTGCGCCGTTTCCTGTCGCGGGCACTAGGCCGACCCGCACAAGTGAGGTACCATTTTTCTCGTAGGACTTTGGGGAACGCGGGGTGGGTGGAAATTTGTGGATCCACGCAGATTCCAGAACTTTCCATCACAGAAATGTGGGGAAAATGTGTTTTTTTTGTCAATTTTTTACGTTTGCAAGGGATTCTGGGTAACAGACCATGGTGGGAGGCAGTCAAGTCACCCCATCCTGGATTCCCCTGGGTGTCTAGTTTTCAAAAATGTATAGGTTTGCTAGGTTTCCCTAGGTGCCGGCAGGGCTAGGGTACAAAATCTACAGCTAGCCACTTTGCCAAAAAAAGGGTCATTTTTCACTCCAAAACCACGTTGCGTTTTGCGCCGTTTCCTGTCGCGGGCACTAGGCCGACCCGCACAAGTGAGGTACCATTTTTCTCGTAGGACTTTGGGGAACGCGGGGTGGGTGGAAATTTGTGGATCCACGCAGATTCCAGAACTTTCCATCACAGAAATGTGGGGAAAATGTGGTTTTTTTGTCAATTTTTTACGTTTGCAAGGGATTCTGGGTAACAGACCATGGTGGGAGGCAGTCAAGTCACCCCATCCTGGATTCCCCTGGGTGTCTAGTTTTCAGAAATGTATAGGTTTGCTAGGTTTCCCTAGGTGCCGGCAGGGCTAGGGTACAAAATCTACAGCTAGTCACTTTGCCAAAAAAAGGGTCATTTTTCACTCCAAAACCACGTTGCGTTTTGCGCCGTTTCCTGTCGCGGGCACTAGGCCGACCCGCACAAGTGAGGTACCATTTTTCTCGTAGGACTTTGGGGAACGCGGGGTGGGTGGAAATTTGTGGATCCACGCAGATTCCAGAACTTTCCATCACAGAAATGTGGGGAAAATGTGTTTTTTTTGTCAATTTTTTATGTTTGCTAGGGATTCTGGGTAACAGACCATGGTGGGAGGCAGTCAAGTCACCCCATCCTGGATTCCCCTGGGTGTCTAGTTTTCAGAAATGTATAGGTTTGCTAGGTTTCCCTAGGTGCCGGCAGGGCTAGGGTACAAAATCTACAGCTAGTCACTTTGCCAAAAAAAGGGTCATTTTTCACTCCAAAACCACGTTGCGTTTTGCGCCGTTTCCTGTCGCGGGCACTAGGCCGACCCGCACAAGTGAGGTACCATTTTTCTCGTAGGACTTTGGGGATCGCGGGGTGGGTGGAAATTTGTGGATCCACGCAGGTTCCAGAACTTTCCATCACAGAAATGTGGGGAAAATGTGTTTTTTTTGTCAATTTTTTACGTTTACAAAGGATTCTGGGTAACAGACCATGGTGGGAGGCAGTCAAGTCACCCCATTCTGGATTCCCCTGGCTGTCTAGTTTTCAAAAATGTATAGGTTTGCTAGGTTTCCCTAGTTGCCGGCAGGGCTAGGGTACAAAATCTACAGCTAGTCACTTTGCCAAAAAAAGGGTCATTTTTCACTCCAAAACCACGTTGCGTTTTGCGCCGTTTCCTGTCGCGGGCACTAGGCCGACCCGCACAAGTGAGGTACCATTTTTCTCGTAGGACTTTGGGGAACGCGGGGTGGGTGGAAATTTGTGGATCCACGCAGATTCCAGAACTTTCCATCACAGAAATGTGGGGAAAATGTGTTTTTTTTGTCAATTTTTTACGTTTGCAAGGGATTCTGGGTAACAGACCATGGTGGGAGGCAGTCAAGTCACCCCATCCTGGATTCCCCTGGGTGTCTAGTTTTCAGAAATGTATAGGTTTGCTAGGTTTCCCTAGGTGCCGGCAGGGCTAGGGTACAAAATCTACAGCTAGTCACTTTGCCAAAAAAAGGGTCATTTTTCACTCCAAAACCACGTTGCGTTTTGCGCCGTTTCCTGTCACGGGCACTAGGCCGACCCGCACAAGTGAGGTACCATTTTTCTCGTAGGACTTTGGGGAACGCGGGGTGGGTGGAAATTTGTGGATCCACGCAGATTCCAGAACTTTCCATCACAGAAATGTGGGGAAAATGTGTTTTTTTTGTCAATTTTTTACGTTTGCAAGGGATTCTGGGTAACAGACCATGGTGGGAGGCAGTCAAGTCACCCCATCCTGGATTCCCCTGGGTGTCTAGTTTTCAGAAATGTATAGGTTTGCTAGGTTTCCCTAGGTGCCGGCAGGGCTAGGGTACAAAATCTACAGCTAGTCACTTTGCCAAAAAAAGGGTCATTTTTCACTGCAAAACCACGTTGCGTTTTGCGCCGTTTCCTGCCGCGGGCACTAGGCCGACCCGCACAAGTGAGGTACCATTTTTCTCGTAGGACTTTCGGGAACGCGGGGTGGGTGGAAATTTGTGGATCCACGCAGATTCCAGAACTTTCCATCACAGAAATGTGGGGAAAATGTGTTTTTTTTGTCAATTTTTTACGTTTGCAAGGGATTCTGGGTAACAGACCATGGTGGGAGGCAGTCAAGTCACCCCATCCTGGATTCCCCTGGGTGTCTAGTTTTCAAAAATGTATAGGTTTGCTAGGTTTCCCTAGGTGCCGGCAGGGCTAGGGTTCAAAAACTACAGCTAGACTCTTTGCAAAAAAAGTGTAAATTTTCAGTGTGAAAATGTGGTGTGTTCACCTTAGGTTTTGAGCCACTTCCTGTCGTGGGCACTATGCCTACCCACACAAGTGAGGTACCATTTTTCTCGGGAGACTTAGGGTAGTTCAAATTTGTAAAGCAACTGTTATTACCTATTGATTTTTGATGCATTTCTCCCTTCCAAATGAAAGACATTGTGTAAAAAAAAAGTCATTTTGAAAAATGACCAATAAGTGTCATGCAAATATGAGTATTCCCAATTTCGAAAATGTGCAAATATGCACTGTTTCTGAACTCTGTAATTTGTTCCCATTTCAGAAATACATAGGTGACTTTCATACCGATTTTTCCAAGTATACATTTTCCCACAATAATTGCTATATACCCGGACCAAAAAAAAAAAACATTACAAAATGCTGCTCATTTTTCTACTCTGGGTTCGTTGGGCTCTTGATGAACCTACAAGTCCTATATGTCCCCACAACCAGGAAGGTCTACCGGATGTAACGGTACATTGCTTTCAAAGAGATGTCATAATTCGAAGAAGTTACAGGTAAAAACGTTGACTCAAGAGGCTGCTTTTTTCAACAAATTTTTAATTTTTCCTATATTTGCCTGTAAATTTCTATAAAGAAACCTTGATGGATCTACGCAAATGACCCCTTGCTGAATTCAGAATTTTGTCTACTTTTCAAAAACGTATAGCTTTCCAGGATCCATTATTGTTTTGTTACCCTTTTCTACCGTTAACTGGAAGGAGGTTGAAAGCACAAAAAATAGCAAAAATAGGGTATGTCCCAGAAAAATGCCAAAACTGTGTAAAAAATGTTGGTTTTCTAACAAAAGTCTGTCATTCCCTAAAAGCTGGAGAAATTGTGATTTCAGCCCCACAAACCCTTTTTTGATACCATTTGCAGAGAAAAACCCAGAAGCTTTCATTTGCAGCCCGTTTTTCACATTTTTCACACAAAAAAAAAAAAATTGCTGTATTTTGACTAATTTCTGGGAACCCTCTAGGAGAATCCACAAACCCTGGGTACCTTTAGAATCCCCAAGATGTTGGAAGAAAAGGACGCAAATTTGGCGTGGATACCTAATGTGGTCAAAAAGTTACAGGGGCCTAAGCGCGCACTACCTCAAATAGCCCAAAAAGGGCTTAGCACAGGAGGGGAAAAGGCCTAGCAGCGAAGGGGTTAACATATATATGAACAATAAACTAATAAACAAAATGTAACAACAATAATAAAAAACAACAAGGCGGATCACTACTGTGGGGACAATGGATGTCGACGACAGACCTGGAAAATAAGAAAGATTGTTAAAAAAACAACAACATGGTATTCTCAACAAAATACCACAAGAAACAAATCACAGATATATAAAATGCATACAGCTAACAAAATTTTATAAGTTTAACTTACAAAAACTGTAAATGTTGCCGCTTTAAAATATTTACCGAATCTGAAGAAAATGTTTTGCAGAAGGCACCACACAAACAATGTTTTTCTTCAGTGGTGAGGAACTTTTTTACTTTTTCCAAGGAGCAAACAAAGACCAATGCCACCTTCGTCACTCGCAAGATTTGCCAAAGAGTTCTGTTACGAGGAGATCCTAACAAAAAATACTCGTGCAGCACAGCAAGTATGATGAAACACCTAAGGACCCTTCATCCAAACAATCTTGCACGAGAAGAGTGCAAACAGATGAGAAACACTCCTGTTCTGTATCTGTAAAAAAGAATCACAAATAAATGTATATTAATAACTTTCAAATTTATACTATTCCATTACTGTACAAACACATTTTATATAAAAACTGACTATGAAACTATAGCCCTGAACCACAAGTGTGAAGATCATTAAAACACTACATGCATAGTGCATACTACTTTGAAGCAGTTCATGCCCTAAAGCCTGCCTCACTAAAATACTACATGCTAACTGACTAAATGATTACAGTAGTATAAGGAGACACACTTGGTGACTCACAGGGTGTTTGCTAGAAGAGTATGAATACTAACTAGGGAATAGAAGGTGTGAAACACAACTGTGTAAGTGATTAGAGGACTGCATCCATACTGCATAGGAATTTAAAGCAGTCCATGTGCTAAGGCCTGGCTCACTGCATGACTACTTGGGCATTGACTGAATGATTATCGTACAGCAAGGAGAGTGCCTAGGTGAATTTATAAGTGCTAGGCTTTTCGCACAGGGAATAGATTAGTACTTGGTACTGAATGGGTCACTAGAGGAGTGCAAAGGCAGTGACAAGTGCTGGACTGTATGGATACTGACTAGGAAATTGAAAGTGTGAAAGACAAGTGTCTAGGTGGTTAGAAGACTGCATGCATAGTGCATAGGGGTTTGAAGCAGTCCATGTGCTAAGGCCTGGCTCAGTGTATGAATACTTAGGCACTGACCGAATGATTAGAGTACTGCAAAGATAGTATCTTGGTGAATTTATAAGTGTTTGGGTTTTAGCACAGTGAATGGATTAGTACATGGTGCTGAATGGGTCACTAGAGGACTGCAAAGAGAGTCACAGGGTATTTCCTGGAAGTGTATGGATACTGACTAGGGAATTGAAGGTGTGAAAGACAATTGTGTAGGTGGTTAGAGGACTGCATACATAGAGGATAAGGGTTTGAAGCAGTCCATATACTAAGGCCTCGGTCACTGGATAAGTACTTGGGTACTGACTGAATGGTTAGAGTACTGCAAGGAGAGTGCCTGGGTGAATTTATTAGGGTTTGGCGCTGTGAATGGATTAGTACATGATGCTGAATGGGTCACTAGAGGAGTGCAACGGCAGTGAAAGGGTGTTTGCTGGAAGTGAACAGATACTAACTGGGGAATTAAAGGTGTGAAAGACAAGTGTGTAGGTGGTTAGAGGACTGCATGCATGGTGGATATGGGTTTGACGTAGTCCATGTGCTAAGAACTGGCTCAGTGCATGAATACTTAGGCAGTGACTGAATCATTAGAGTACTGGAAAGAGAGTGTCTATGTGAATTTATAAGTGTTTGAGTTTTGGCACAGTCAATGGATTAGTACATGCTGTTGAATGGGTCTCTAGAGGACTGCAAAGGAAGTGACAGGATGTTTCCTGGAAGTGTATGGATACTGACTAGGGAATTGAAGGTGTAAAAGACAAGTGTATAGTATGTCAGAACACTTTTATTTGAAGCAATCTATTTGGTACTTAGAAACTGACTAAATAATCAGACTACTTCTAGGACAGTGCTTAGGTAAAACCTTTAAATTTTCAGTGCTGCCACATTGAACAGAATAGTACATGGTACTGCACCTTAGTGTCAAACCCTGACTCATTTTATCAATGCATAAGCAAAGACTAGCTTCTAATGCTACTACAACTTGACAACATGACAGGTTTTATAACAGTTATCTGTCAGCAAATACACGATGTTACCAAATGCTTCTCTCACAGTGGTTCTCAAATGCACACAGACTCACAGTGTAATTCTAGACAACAACCACTATACCTAGGAGTTTACCAAAAATCATTCACTACTGTGGAAGTGGTAAGCGAACTGCACACAATCTTCATATTTCAGGACTGCACTTTTGTGTCAATGCCTGACTCATATAATGAAAGCATAAGTCATAACTGTCTTCTAATGCTACTAAAACTTGACAACATGACAGGTTTTAAAACAGTTATCTGTCAGCAAATACACGATGTTACCAAATGCTTCTCTCACAATCCTTACCCAAATGCACACAGACTCACAGTGTGATTTTAGACAAGCAACACTATCCTAGGAGTTTACCAAAACTCATTCACTAGTCTGGAAGAGTTAATGGTACGGCACACAATCTACATATTTAAGTACAGCACATCAGTGTCAAAGCATGACTCATTTAATCAACATATAAGCAAAGACTGGATTCTAATGCTACTAAAACTTCTCAACATGACAGATTTTAAAACAGTTATCTGTCAGCAAATACATGATGTTACCAAATGATTCTCTCACAGTGATCCCAAATACACACTAACTCACAGTGTGATTCTAGACAAACAACACTATCCCTAGCAGCTTACCAAAACTCATTCACTACAGTGGAAGTGGTAAGGGAACTGCACACAATCTACATATTTCACGACTGCACTTTAGTGTCAATGCCTGACTCATTTAATCAACGCATAAGCAATGACTGGCTTCTAATGCTACTAAAACTTGACAACATGACAAGTTTTAAAACAGTTTTCTGTCAGCAAATACACAATGTTACCAAACGCTTCTTTCACAGTGGTTCCCAAAAGCACAAAGACTCACAGTGTGATTCTAGACAAGCACCAGTATCCCTAGGAGTTTACCAAAACTCATTCACTACACTGGAAGTGATAAGGGAACTGCACACAATCTACATATTTCACACTGCAATTTACTGTCAATGCCTGACTCATATAATGAAAGCATAAGCCATAACTGTCTTCTAATGCTACTAAAACTTGACAACATGACAGGTTTTAAAACAGTTATCTGTCAGCAAATACACGATGTTACCAAATGCTTCTCTCACAATCCTTACCCAAATGCACACAGACTCACAGTGTGATTTTAGACAAGCAACACTATCCTAGGAGTTTACCAAAACTCATTCACTAGTCTGGAAGAGTTAATGGTACTGCACACAATCTACATATTTAAGTACAGCACATCAGTGTCAAAGCATGACTCATTTAATCAACATATAAGCAAAGACTGGATTCTACTGCTACTAAAACTTCACAACATGACAGATTTTAAAACAGTTATCTGTCAGCAAATACATGATGTTACCAAATGATTCTCTCACACTGATCCCAAATACACACTAACTCACAGTGTGATTCTAGACAAGCACCACTATCCCTATGAGCTTACCAAAACTCATTCACTACAGTGCAAGTGGTAAGGGAACTGTACACAATCTACATATTTCACGACTGCAATTTACTGTCAATGCCTCACTCATTTAATGAAAGCATAAGCCATAACTGTATTCTAATGCTACTAAAACTTGACAACCTGACTGGTTTTAAAACACTTATCTGTCAGCAAATACACGATATTTCCAAATGCTTCTCTCACAGTGGTTCCCAAATGCACACAGACTCACTGTGTGATTCTAGACAAACAACACTATCCCTTGCACTATATCAAAACACATTTCTTCATCTAGAAGTAGTACTACATTTTAGTATAGAAACATAACATAACTCATTTCACAAATTCATAAACAATGACTGGTTTCTAATTCTACCAAAATATAAAAACTGCACAGTTATCTCTCTACAAACACATGAAAAACACAAATGCCAATCACAGAATGGTTTCTACATGCACATACATTGTAGAGAAAAAAAGTACTCACTACACTTTAGCAGGAAAAATACATTAGTCTGATTAAAATCAAAATAGTCCACATACATCCCCTCACAATTAAATAACTCATCTTTCAAGTTCTTTTGTAGATTAAGGAGTATATCAATCACTCACCATATTTTCTTTTACAGAATCTCTGCACTGTGCACCTCTCAGCAAAAGCAAAGAATGGAAAAGTTTCCCTTTCATTTTCCACACATATACATGTAAACATCAAATCACAATCCTTCGCACATAAACTCAAAAGCAAACACACATTTCTATTGGTTAAACATTTCAACCCTTTCCAACTGAAATACATTTCAACCCTTCCCCCAATCTGCCTTCTGCCTGTTACCATAGAAACAGGTCATGGAACACTGCACTGAGCTCACAGGTCACAAGTTCAGCACACAATGTTCCTACACAAGACAGGAAGTGTGCTTGACTTTTCAACATATCAGCTTATCATATATAATGTTCCTTACCATCTCTTTTTGTTAACCAATAACAATCATACCTTTAAAAAACAAAAATATACACCCTACCTTTCAGTGTAGAAAGTTGTTATACAACCAATGATTTCTTGTCGTTTTTAAAAAAACTTTGCCGTGGATCCGCGCACCCACCGCGAGAGAATCCGTGCATCCAACGCGATAGGATGCGCGCACCGTGCGCGCATTTCGCCGCTTTTTTTTTTTAAAGGGGGGGCCACAGGAGGTCCTTCTGGGACCCCCTAAGCAGATCTAGAGGGTCAGAGTATTTCCACTCTGCCCCCTTTATATCTTTTACACACTTATTCCCTTTCCATCTTCAGCCTCGCTTCTACCGAGGCAGAAAATGGCCGCCAACAGTTCCTGGTTTTGAATGTAGAGAGACGCTCGACAGCCAATTAGCATTCAGCGCGCGATCAGGAGGGTGCGCGCTCTGTTCGGGGAGGGTGCGCTTACGGTGCGGGTACGGTCCGCGGATCCTCCGCGGCCATAGATATCACTAACTTTTTTACCCTAATTTTCTCAGGAACTACTGAACAGATTCACACCAAATATGCAAAAGGCACGAGTCCAAACTGAGGACTACCTCTTTGCCAAATTTGGTGTCATTCCGTTCAGCGGTTCGGGCTGTAGCTGCGACAACAGATCCTATGGGAAATTGCATGGGGAAAATGCGTTTTGGGACCCCCCTTTTTTCTCAGCCCCCGCTTCACGTATCACCGCAATACTTTCAGGGTAGGAGCGGAGCGGAGCTGGCCAAAAGTTTGGAGAATTTCGCGAAGATTTGTCAATCGGCACCAAAGATATTCCCAATAGAATGTTGCGGATTTCCTATGGAAAATAGGTCCTAACTATAACTATCTACTGGCGACCGCCAGTAGATAATATATATATATATATATATATATACGGTGAGATTCTAAGACTTAAAAGAATTTGCAGCCTGGAATCAGATTTCGACATATGCGTGAGGGACACCATGACTAGATTGAAGGAGAGGGGTTATTCTAACACTATTCTTGATGAAGCCATGGCTAAGGCCAATGCACGGCCCAGAATGAGTTTGTTTAAGGCCATCCAATGTCCCGTTCCACTGGCCGAGCCAGCTGTCTGTAATCAACCAGCAATGGAAGAAGGACCCAGATTGATTACTACTTTTAGCAGTGAAGAAAGAAAAATCAGGTCCATAGTCAAAAAGAATTGGCCTATTATTCTCACTGATGCTGTACTCCGTACTAGAGTACCGGCTACTCCCATGGTCACCTTTAGGAGAGCTAAATGTATGGGAACTTGTTTGGATAAAAGCAGCCCTGAAACCAGACAGAACGAGATGTGGCTAAAACCTGCTCATGGTTTTCGTAAATGTTCTTCTTGCAGGGCTTGCAAATTTGGCATAAACAAAACTCATTACCTCACCCCTTTTAGCACAAAGGAAGTGGCTATTACAGGGAGTTTCAATTGCAGGACTGATTTTGCTGTGTATGTCCTGACGTGCACCTGCGGCTTTAACTACATTGGTAGCACGAAGCTGCAGGTGCATGTCAGGATTTTGCAGCATCTTCGTGCTATCTTACACAATGATCCTGCTTACCCAGTGGCACGCCATTTCAAACAAACTCACAATAATGACGTTACCTGCCTTAAATACTTCGTAATAGCATCTATTCCCAAACCCCAACGGGGCGGCAATAGAGAACTTCAATTGAGGCAGTTAGAAACTAGAAAGATTCTTGAGTTTGATAGTAAATGGCCAAACGGACTGAACAACACTGAAGACATGCATAACTTTCTTTAGCAAGTTTCATTCTGTTTTTCGTCCTCAGACCTTGGTTTTTCTCCTCTTCATTATATTTGCTATATGTCTGACCAGATGACACAATATTATTGAATTATTCTACCATATTCGCAGAGGCTTCATTTATTTATTTATTGTATCCATACAGGGGTTTTTCTTCACTGAGCACTTTAGTAGGTTGGTTATTATGTGCAACCCGTGTATTCAACATGAATTGATCCACATACCTCCAATGCCAGAATATTGAAAACACACATTTATGGCATATCAGCACTTTTTAATAAGATGATGAAATTATAGAAATTAATTTTATATGATTTTAGCAATGATTATCAGGATTGTATTTTTATTGTTATCAATATTTATTCATTTTCTTTTAATCTTACTGCTGCGTAATATCTGTATATATTTTTCCTAATAATTTGCACATTTGCACGGTTTTGCACAATTATTGAAAATGCTGCTATGCACTTTTTGCACCATAACAGGTCTTTCGTTTCAATACCTATTGAGAGTACATAGGAAACTTATCTGTAAGGCAATGTTTTACCTCTCTTGTTGTTTGGTTCATTATTGAGGATTTATCCTGTTATAACAATGTATTTACACAATGAGTTTGGCTTTCAGCTTCTCCTAAACAGAACATAATATGTTTCTTAACAATGTAATATAATGAAAAACTTATTTCTTTATATATATCTTTTCGGTTTTTATAAACCTTAACACAATACGATATAGACGTTTTTCATAATACTTACGAAGTCTGTTTTCTTGGTCTATCATCATGTGATCAAGAAGTGGGTGTACACCTTGCAGCGCTTTAAAAACATTCAGTGTGACCTTATTCCGCATGTGAACAAGGGCTCTCGAGCCCGAAACGCGTCATTTTTGCTTAGAAACAAATGGTCGAATAAAACACCTTGCCTGAAGATTTGCGTGGTCCGTCTCTCCTTCTTCACCGTTTGGAGGTTGTGGGAGTTCTAACATACTCTATATATATATATATACATATATATATATTTCAAACAACGAAGTTGCTCCTTCCGGATTACCGGGACCCTTGAAGGTTGGCATACACTCCGGCGGAGCCAGCCGGCGTTTCAATATCCAATTCAAGCAAAAGTCAAGTATGCTCTCAGTAAAGTGAGACAACAGATCCAAACGTGATAGAAAGTCTAGTGATTTATTTCACACAACGCGTTTCGGCACGCAGCCTTGTTCACGTGTGACACACGTGAACAAGGCTGCGTGCCGAAACGCGTTGTGTGAAATAAATCACTAGACTTTCTATCACGTTTGGATCTGTTGTCTCACTTTACTGAGAGCATACTTGACTTTTGCTTGAATTGGACATATATATATATATATATGTATATATATATTTTTTTTTTTTTAAACCTACTGGTGATTGCCAGTAGGTAGTTATAGTGAGGCCCATGTTTTCATAGGAAAAGCATTTTTTGACTTACCTATATCTTTGGCACCGTTTGATGAATCTTCACAAAAAATTCCCAAAAGGTGTGCCAGTGAATCTAGTTGTGCATGTAAATTTTCAGGCTGATCCATCAAGCTGGGGCCGAGGAAACGGAGGATGGTAAAAAAAAGTGTTTTTCTCATTTTAATTCCCATAGGAGATTTGAACATGACTACAGCCCAAACTGCTCAACAGAATTCCACCAAATTTGGCAGAAAGCTAGCTTTTGGTATGCAGATTGTGCTTTGTGTTATTGGGTATATATCAGTTTAGTAGTTTTCGAGAGATTAAAAGAAATCCAAAATTGTATATCTATGATTGTGGCTAATTTGCAAATTGTGACGAGCTCATGCAGAGATCTGCAGAGCTCTGATTGGCTGCCAACACTTCAACCAGGAAGTGTTGACAGCCATCTTGGGCTGCCAGCACATCTCTGCTTCGGCTACGTTCCAAAACAAAGTTAAAAAAACAAGCATTGGCATAGCCAATAGGTCTCGCCTTTGGGACCTTATAAGTGTTTAGCCATGCAGCAGTTGATGTTGTTGCACCAAGGATATTGTGCTGGATAACTAAACACTTATAAGGTCCCAAAGGTGAGACCTATTGGCTATGCCAATGCTTGTTTACTTGTGCTTTTATGGCCATATTTGGCCGAAATAAAGTTTTTATGATGATGATGATGAAAAAAGTTTCACTTGTTAAGTAGACGACCTAGGACACAACAAGGAAAGCAATGTATGTATAAGTCACATGAAGGAAAGTTCACTCTGCAAGAAACTACTGGAAAGTGGCACATGGGGCTTGGAAGAACAGGAAGCCAGCAGGAAGAACTGGCATTTCAACTGCGCCAAAAAGAGCCCTGTGTCAGTCAATGTATAGCCCCCACAGCTAGTGTTCTAGGGAGCAGTCCGGCCACTGATCTGCCTCTGAAATCTGCCGTCAGGCTCTAGTTTCACCAGTCGCAGTCCCCGATATTCGTTAGGCCGTTCACAGACGTTGCACTGCAAAGTAGCAAAACAAATAATATAATGCTATTCCCAGGTCTTCCTCATACACATCGGCCAATGGAGTTTACTTAATGCCACCCTGCATAGATGTAAACTCCATATAAGCTAAAAAATGATTGGGTCTAGTTCTCTGAACAATTTACAAGGCAGCAACCAAGGCAAGTTAGTAAAGTTGTGTAATTTTCTTGTAGCGCCTATCATTTTCGCAAATGCCCCAGCCCCGCTCAAAAACGCCCCCTCCCCTCCACTTTACGATAGTGCTAGCTTCTCTCAGAAAGAAATGCTACTCGCAGTGTCACAATGGCCGCTCGGATATTGCCTACAACTACATCCACAGCTATACGATAAACTTGGCCCCCAAAAATAGAAATGTAAAGTATTCCGATGAGAGCTTGAAGCTGGTGGGGGAAGGGGGCGGTAGACCACTTACACTGTGCACAACTCAATGGGAAGATGAATGTGCTCTCATCAGAAGTGTTATTACACAAATTAAGCGCACCGAGTTTGTTGACCTCGGAAGGATGAATAGCTGAGTCGGGTCTGTGGCTATTTAAAATCGTAAAGTAAGTCAGGCCTCTTTGGATAAGAATCTCTGCTCTGCAGGTTATACACAGGATTCGCTGCAGTTGGCAATATAACCCTCTGAGCTACCCAGCCTCTGTAATAGAAGGAAACAAGCCACAAGTATGTGCACATAAAGCGCTTTGTTATCGTGATTGCTATACCGGTAAAAAATAATTCACATTTTTCCCCAGCTCAATTCCTTCACATGTACTGTTCATAGAACCGTATAGGTTTGTTGTTCTCGGATATAGTCTAAATTACTGCGTCATGTTAGAAGCCACACAGGGCAGGAGACTTAGAAAATTAGATGAGAATAAAAAAACAGTGGTGTGCACGCACCACAGAGGACCAGGGACGGGAATCGAAAGTAGTGGTGAACGCGCACCACAGAGGAGGGGGGAGGGACATAATATTTAAAATACAGTCAATCACAAAATTGCACAATCACTTTAAAGTCACTCCTAATAATTCATACACATTCACAGAAATTATTTTATATCAAAAAATATCACTGTTGGCAGTTTTTAGACAGTTTTATTATTGGTACAAAAAACTGTCCCCTATTAGTAGTGAGAGGTAGCTCCCTGTTGGTAATTTAAAAAGATAACTTTATCCCGCACTCTTGATCTATCTTCCAAGATCTCAATCCATAGGTCTCAATCCATCACCCTCACTTACTGGACCAATTTTGTAGCTCCTTAGAATACAGCTTTGGAGCTCTAAATTAGGAAGCGCCCATTCCTCCGTCACATAGACCTTGATAAACACTTCCTTTGTACAGTTTGTCCTGTTCAGATTGTCTACATGAACTTTAACATAAAAGCACAAGGGGTACTTAAACTGCATAGATCGTCAATCTATATCAGATGTGGTTTTGTGCATATGGACTGTTAATGTGTAGCACTTCTGGAAGTGTACACCGGTAATGCCCAAAAAGATTTTGGGTGCTACAATATCTTCCTAATTAAGGGAAAGTTCCAGCGATAAAGACTTCTTTAAGACGTTCCCAAAGAAAATAATTTTTTGCGTAACTGGGGTTGCAACTTATATTGGTGTTCCAAATAATGGTAGCGATGTTAAAAGTAAAATGCATATTATATGAATACACATATACACTGAAAAAACGTCATGGTTAATTTATGATTTCGTCTACTCTTAGCATATTAACATAGTTTAAAAAATCTTCAATATTCAAATAAAACACACAAAGTGTAGAAAACCATTATGAAATAAAACTGAAACCTCACTAAAATTGTCCTGTTAGGGTTAGCCACAAAAACCATACCTTCCGAACCGCTGTGAAAAACGTAACCTTTTACACAAAATGGACAGCTCATGACCTCACAATAGTCATACTAATATATAACAGGACTTAACAACATAATTGCATAACACATACAAATAAATTCTAATGTATCTTTATTGGTGACATCGGCAGTGTCATAGCCATAAATAATGTCACCGGCGAGGTCAATTAAGACCGCATCTGTCACATCATGTTTGATTGAGGTCATAGGCAGGAACCATGCGTCACTGACTACAAAACTAAGGATAACACAGGTAATCGTCCGTAGCCTAGTGTGTTTGTTTTATATTTGCCGAATGACATCATTTTACCAATACAGTACAGCCCAGTAATATTATGTTGTTCTGTGAGCACGTGATACCTGCAGATACGGGTTCAAACCCTGCTCAGTGCTGACAATAAATCCCGCATGTCATTTGAAATAAGCGTAGAGACAAATAAACAACATGGAGTGGGTGCCTTTTACCGAAATCAGAGTACAATGAAGAAAAACACAGAACTACATAAGCCCATGCAGTTGAAACGCAGTTAACTTTATTTTCATTATATTTTTTTCCTGAAGACTGTTTTATTCATTTGAAATATTGTGGTAAAATGTCTTTTAAGTATGCAGCGAAAAAGCTGCAATACCAAGGCTCGCCGACAGGGGTGCCACACAGGACTGTTCTTGATGTGAATAGTAGGAACAGGCATTTCCCGTGCTTTGTTCGTATACAGTCTTGCTCGACCAACAGAGCTCTCGGCCCCGCTGCACAAGGTCAGTGCGACTGTTCGCAAGTCCTCCGACTCTGCGAGTTCAGGCACGCGTGAAAAATATATATCTACACATATGTAAGAAAAACATAATGTAAGTAAAGGAAGATTGTCCACGCGCTTCAGCACATCTCAAAGTCCCCGGCACGGTCGCCACAGTATTTTTAATGAAACGCATTTGAAGTGGCGAGCACCTGACAGGAGGAAAGCAGAATTTGGTTTTCTTCCGGAGGGTCTTACTTACAAAGCTTGTTTATTGTAAATTATGTCAGTCAACTAAGCACGTGGATATTTTATTGTGCCTGAGCCGAGGGATCTTGGGCGTTTGGTTTGCGAAATATCCAGGCATGGCGGGAACCTCTGTCAGTGAGCTCTGGAACTGCAACACGCCGCTACAGACAAAGGAGAAACGGGCACCGCTGCTGCATAGGAATTAAGACAAGATATGCCATTTTTAGGTCTTGCAGAGTCAGGCTCGGAGAGACTTTAGTAGGTGAGTTTTCAAAGTGCTGCTGAAGGCTGGCGGTTCGCGCGTGCATGCTCGCGTGAACGCAAGCTTGTCGCCAGCCAGCAGCACTTTGAAAACTCACCTACTAAAGTCTCTCCGAGCGGTGCATGCGCGCTGACCCAGCGAGACATAAAAAAGAAAAAGGGGTAGGGTAGGAATCCCCTGACCCCCATGCCATGGGGTCCTAGAGGGCCCCCGGCAAGTCAAAATAGCATTTAAAGAAAAAACAATTTGCTGCAAATTCATGAAATTTGTGAATTTTCAGCTTGTTTTGAAAAGGGACTCCGGGTGGGCCAGGTCCCGGGGGCATGCAGATTGTTAAAAATAAATGGAGGGGGGCGCACAGGGCCCACCTCCAAGGGTACATTGATGCCCCAGTGACCACCACAAGGGCTCATGCTAATAATAAAAGGTGGTCCTCCCGGATCCCCCGGGCCCGGGGACCACCACCTCCCCGGGACTATATTAAAAATAGTATGGGGGCCGCACGGAGTCCCCTGTGGACCACCACCTCCATAGAGCTTTATTAAAAAATAGTATGGGAGGCCACACAGAACACTCTGGCCCCGGGGACCACCACCTCCCTGGGGTTATATTAAAAAATGAGTATAGGGGGCCACGTGGACCCCTGGGCTCCGGGGACCACCACCTCCCCGGGGCTTTCTTTTTTATTTTAGAAGGAGGGGGGATGGGTGGCCGGGTGGCCCCCCTCCTGGGCCATTCTCGGCTCCTGGGACCACCACATTCCCAGGGCAGGTCCTTGAAATTCAAAGGAGGAGGGCCGCACATCCCCCCTCCTGGAGCCATGTATGGCCCTGGGAGACTTTCAACCCCAGGGCCGGCTCCTGCTATGTCCCGGTGTGCCCACCCCCGGGACATAGCTGTTTGCTTTTACTTGGTGGGAGATGACAACTCCCCCCAAAGTAGAGCAAACACTTCTGGTCTAGTGGGCGGGAACTGTCAAAGTGCTCCCGCCTGCTGGAAGTGGAGGTTTCATCTCTTTCCCTGCCTGTAGACATGCGGGCAGGGAAAAAGATGAAAGTATTGCTGTAGCATGCAGGGAGCTGCATTTCCAGCAGCTCCCTGTGTGTGAGAGCAATGCCGGCTCCGGCAGGAGGCGGGTAGCTGGCTGGAACCATGGGGGCCTTGAGGTTTTCCCTGCAGACCCAGGGGAAGAGTGCAGAAAGAGGCAAAATAAAGGTGAAAAACAAGCAACAAGGTAAAATAAAGGTGAGAAACAAGCAGAAA
Source organism: Triturus cristatus (assembly GCF_964204655.1). NCBI lineage: Eukaryota > Metazoa > Chordata > Amphibia > Caudata > Salamandridae > Triturus > Triturus cristatus. The sequence continues at coordinate 320,416,874 of NC_140582.1, forward strand.
GAGGCAAAATAAAGGTGAGAAGGTAGCAGAAAGAGGAAGACTAAAGGTCAGAAACAAGCAGGAGGCAGAATAAAGGTGAGAAACGTGCGGAAAGAAGCAAAATAAAGGACAGCAGGGAGTAGGAAGAGGCTAAATAAAGGAAGGTGAGAAATGAGCAGAAAGAGGTAGAATAAAGGTCAGACACGAGCAGCAGGAGGCAAAATAAAGGTGAGAAACGAGCAGCAAGAGGCAAAATAAAGGTGAGAAACAAGCAGAAAGAGGCAAAATAGAGGTCAGCAACAAGCAGAAAGAGGCAAAATAAATGTTAAATGTTAGACTTATAGAGCACACTATCACCCAACGGGCATCCTAGCGCTGAGGTACATTATTTTAGCCATACACAAAGATTGCAGTAAAAAATGCAGTTGCTGATAAAAACAGGTCTATACAGCACCATAAGGTAAGAGCCAGGTCTTTAATTTCTTCCTAAACTACAGGAGATCTTCTATCTGTCTGAGACTATTAGGTAGTGCATTCCACAGTCGGGCTGCTGACACACTAAAAGCTCTTCCTCCTAGTTTAGTTCATTTAAACTTGGGTACTTTTATTAGTTTAGCTGCGGAAGAGCGCAGACGTCTGGTAGGAACATACCAGTTAAACTTGAGCTGCAGTGGTTTAGGCCCCGTTCCACAAAGGCCTTAAACACTACACATAATGACTTAAATTGAATCCTCAGCGCCACAGGGAGCCAATGAAGCTCCATGAGAGCCAGGGAGTCTGATGATCTACGTGGTTTCTTGAGGGCTAACTTGGCTGCCATAATCTGACTTCTCTGAAGTCTCTCAATTAAATACTTGGGGGCCTCCAACAACAAAGCATTGCAGTAATCCAGCTGACTCAGGATCACGCTTCTAACTATTTTTGCCCTAGTAGCATCTGGTAGCATTGGAAGGATCTTCCTTAACACCCTTATTAGGGAGAGGCTTGATCCAGCCGTTTTGTTAACTTTGACTTCTAATCTCAGTCTGTCATCAATTACCTCTCCCAAATTGCGTACCACTTTTCAGGGTAATAGTGGCTTGTCCACTGGCATCGGCCAGAAATTTGTTGGGAGTGGACATGGGATTTTCTTAGGTGCGCAACAGACAATCTCAGTTTTCTCCCCGATAAATTGCAGGGAGTTCGCATTAAGCCAGCGTGCAGGTTCCTGAATACATGCATGGAAATTCTCCAAGGATGTTGACTGGTCCCCCTCCAGCGACAGGATGAGCTGAGTGTCATCCGTATAGTTCACCAGACTGACATTGTGGGATTTAATAATAGCGATCAGGGGACTCATGTAGATGTTAAACCATATCTAACTGATTGCTGAGCCCTGCGGAACACCATGCTGCATGCTGACAAAGTCTGAATAATATGGTGGTAATGCTATCTCCTGTTGCCTGTTTGCCAGGTACGATTGAAACCATTGTAGTGCTGTGCCCTCCACCTCTACATCATTCAGCCTTGTCAGGAGGATTTTATGGTTAACTGTATTGAATGCGGCAGACAGATCAAATAGGATAAGTATAACTGATTGTCCTTTGTCTGCTCGCATTCGAAGTTCATCCAAGACAGTCACTAAGGCAGTCTCAGTTCGATATCCCGTCCAGAAGCCAAATTGTACCTCCTCTAGTTTATTATTACTTCTAGGTGAGAAATGAGCATAAAGAAGCAACATTAAGGTGAGAAATATGAGGAAAGAGGCAGAATAAAGGTCAGAAGGGAGCAGAAAGAGGCAAAATAAAGGTGAGAAAAGAGCAGCAAGAGGCAGAGTAAAGGTGAGAAACGAGCAGAAAGTGGGAAAACAGAGGTCAGAAACGAGCAGCAAGAGGCAGAAGAAAGGTCAGAAACTATCAGAAAATGGTAGAATAAAGTTCAGAAACAAGCAGAAAGAGGCAGAATAAAGGTCGGAAACAAGCAGAAAGGGGCAAAATAAAAGTCAGAAAGGAGCAAGAAGAGTCAGAATAAAGGTCAGAAATGAGCAAAAAAGAGGCAAAGTAAAGGTCAGAAACCAACAGCAGGAGGCAGAATAAAGGTCAGAAAGAGGTAAAATAAAAACCGGGAGCGAGCAGAAAGAGGCAACAAAACGGGCAGAACGAGTAGAAAGAGGAAAAATAGAGGTCAGAAACAAGCAGCAAGAAGCAAAATACAGGTCAAAAATGAGCAGCAAGAGGCAGAATAAGGATCAGAAGCAAGCAGAAAGAGGCAAAATAATAGATAGAACAAGCAGAAAAGTAATATAGAGGACAGGATCGAGCAGCAAAGAGGCAAAAAACAAGCAGAAAACAACCAGAGGAGGCACAAAGTCGAAGGCAGCAGATGGTGGTGGACTGCAGGCAAGCTGGACAGGAGGACAGTCCCAGGGGGAGCTGGAATGAGGGCCTGCTTCTGTGTACCCCCCTACTTTCTTACCATGCACCCACCGACAGACCCACTCATAGACTCATGCACCCACTCACAGACCCATTCATGCACCCACTCAGAGACTCATGCACCCACTGACAGACACACTCAGACACTCATGCACTCATTCACAGATCCATTCAAGCACTCAAATACCCACTGAGAGGCTCACACACATAATCACAGGTTTCTGTCAGAGACACACACCCGCTTACGCACACACACACACACCCACACACCCACCGAGACACTAATACACCCACTCACAGACCCATAGACTCTCGCACGCTCTCATAGACCCACTCTGACACTCATCCACCCACTCAGACACACATGTTCCCATTAAAAGACCCACTCAGATTCATGCATCCACTCACAGATTCATTCAGAGACTCACACACCCACTGACTGACCCACTCAGTAACTCACTTACCCACTCACAGACCCACTGAGAGACTCACACAACCACTCACAGACGCACTCAGACACATACGCACCCACTTACTCACTCACCACTCAGACACTTCTACACCCACTCATAGACCCACTCAGACACTCATGCACACACTCATTGATCCACACCGGCACTCCTACACCCACTTACACAGCCATGTACACACCCATAGTCACTCACAGACCCATACATCCACTCACCCACCCACAAACTCTATCACACACCCAGTGAGAGACCCACACAGACACTCACACACCAACTCACCTACATATACAGCCACTCACACACCCACACTAAAGGTTACAGGTTACTGGTAGGAAATACATTTTTTTAAAGGGCACATTCACTGAAAAAACTAAATGTTACATGGAAGTTATAGTTATGAAATAGTATTTAAAAAACTGTAGGAATTCACTGAAAAAACAAAGGTTACAGAGATGTTACAGTTAGGAAACTGAATTAAAATAACCTTAGAAATTCACAGAACAAAAACAAAGATTACAGGGACGTTATAGTTAGGCTCAGATTTCACTTGTACAAAATCATTGAAATTCAACAGTTATAGTTACCTGAGCTAACTATAACTTACACTGCCGCAATGCTCTGCTTATGATCTCACATATTACATCACTCATGACATGGTCAGTGACATCACTGATGACATCATTGATAAAAAAAGTATTGAAAAATGAAAAGGGGGCCGGGTAAGAATACCCTGACCCCCAAAACTTGGTCTTCGGCAGGGCAAAACAGCATTAAAAAAAAAGTTTGCAGCAAAGTCGTGACACTAGTCGAAAAAATGGAAAAAAAAGCAAGCGCAGGCTCCTGCGCTTGTTTATACTAAAGCCCTCAGGTTGACCAGGTCCCAGGGGCATATGCACTCATTTTATAAAATAAAGGAGGGGGCCCATCAAAGGGCTTCTATGCCCCAAGGCCAACCAACTCCTCGGGGATTTAATTATAAAATGGTGCAGGGGCACTTGGATTCACCCCCCGCCGGACCAGCAGACCACCATCTGCTCGGGGCTTATTCAATTTCAGCAATGAGCAGAAAGAGGTAAAATAGAGGTCAGAAACTAGCAGAAAGAGGCAAAATAGAGATCACGAACAAGCAGAAAGAGAAAAAGTAGAGGTCAGCAACGAGCGGAAAGAGGCATTAAAAGGTCAGAAACGAGGAGAAAGAGGCAAAATAAAAGTTAGCAATGAGCAGAAAGAGGTACGATAAAGGTCAGAAACGAGCAGAAAGAGGCAAAATAGAGGTCTGAAAGGAGTAGACAGAGGCAGAATAACGGGCAGAAGAGGCACAATAAAGGCCAGTAATGTGAAGAAAGAGGCAAAATAAAGGTCAGAAACGCGCAGAAAGAGGCAAAATAAAGGTCCGAAGTGAGAAGAAATAAAGGCAGAAAAAGAGCAGAGAATGAGCAGAACCCACTCAGGCCCTCATGCATCTAATGACAGAACAACACAGACACTCTAACACCCACATACAGACTCATTCAGACACACATGCACCCACTAACAGAATCACTCATACTCTCACCCACTCACAGATCTACGCAGAGACTCACGCCCTGACTCACAGACCCACTCAGAGACTCACACACCCACTCACAGACACACTCAGAGACTCATGTACTATCTCACAGACCCACTCAGACACTCATACAGTCACTCACAGACTGGCATACTCATGGAGGTACTCAAAAGTTCACTCATGCACCTATTCAGACATTCACGCATCCACTCACAGACCCACTCAGACCCTCACATACCTACTCACACACCCAGTGATACACTGACACACTCACTCACACACCCACTGACACACTCACTCCAAAGGTTACAGTTAGGAATTAACATAAAAAAGTTAGATATTAACTGAGCAAAACAAAATCTTAGAAACTCTCTGAAAAAACCAAAGGTTTCAGGGACGTTATAGTTATGAAATATATATTTTTAAAACCTTAGAAATTCACTAAAAAATACAAAGGTTATAGGGATGTTATAGTTACTTGAGGTAACTATAACTTACGCCCCTGCAATGCAATATTTATGACACCTTTACTCCTGAGGCACAGCCGGGAGCGTTACTGCTTTCTTGTATTTGTTGCTCTTTTTAAAACCCACTTGAGTGTCACATAATTGAATTTGTTTTTACTATCTTTCGCGCTGCGGAGCTTAGCGCAGACGCGTTTCACTCGCCTTCAAAACAGCTGACGCCACTACCTGGCAGTTACTGAGGCCACGCCCCCTCGAGGCCACGCCCCCCCTCCCACGGTATAAGTAGGCGCTGTTTACTTGCGACCTGCTTACACCTTTACTCCTGAGGCACAGCCGGGAGCGTTACTGCTTTCTTGTATTTGTTGCTCTTTTTAATACCCACTTGAGTGTCACATAATTGAATTTGTTTTTACTATCTTTCGCGCTGCGGAGCTTAGCGCAGACGCGTTTCACTCGCCTTCAAAACAGCTGACGCCACTACCTGGCAGTTACTGAGGCCACGCCCCCTCGAGGCCACGCCCCCCCCTCCTACCACTCCCCCTATAAATCATGTGCATCTGGAGGAAGCGCAGCGAACGAGCACAGCGGGAGCGCCGTTTGCGCGCCGAAGGCGCGCCCGTCTGCGCCCGTCATCGCCAAGACATCGCCTTTCGCCAGTCCCCCTGCACAAAATCCCCAGCTTAAAATCTGCTATGATAGAGAACGTCTCCTCGCACTGAACTCCAGCACTAGATGCGACAAGCTCGGAGGCTGCCTCGGACAAACAGCACTTCACTGTGAGTCCTGTAAATTTACTACACCTAAGCCTAGCCTATCTAGCTGCATAACGACGGCGCCTAACCTTTCTCCCCTTCTGGTCCTCCAACTGAATGTCAGGTCCCTCGCTAAACATCATGCGGAAGTTCATACTCTTTTAACAGACGAAAACCCAGACATTCTGTTTTTATGCGAAACCTGGCTCCATGATGACCAGACTAGCATCCAGAACCTCACGATGCCCAATGGTTTCTCCATAAAATTGATAAACAGAGACTCTAGGGGCGGTGGGATAGCTGTTATATACCGAACTGTATATAATTGCTCCTTTACGAAAGAAGACATCTGGGGATGCGAATGCGCACGATTTAAGATCTCCATATGCCCTCAATTTGCCCTTTCTGGGCTATATATCTACCGGCCGCCTGGTCCCTCTGCTAGATTCATTGATGAACTCCTAGAAATATCCCAAACTTTGGTAGTTTCCTCTCCCAACTTCACCATATTGGGTGATCTTAATCTCCATTTTGATTCCACTATTGACCCCTCCATTAAAAGCCTGTTGGCTGATCTTACGGCCCTTCAGCTAAACTCTCTTGTCCACTCCTCCACTCACATTGCTGGGCATACACTAGACCCTGTTTTCACCAACATTTTAGAAGCTATGGCCGCTCCCCCTGAGCCTATGGGTTGGACCGACCATTTCCTTATCAGATTTATCCTTACGGTGAAAAAACCGCCCACTAAATCTGCTGCTAATCCCTGCTACAAAAGGCCATGGCATAAATTCTCATCTGAGGACCTAATTAAAAATCTGGGAGAGTTTCACCCCCCTGACGAGAACAATGACATTAATACAGCCTATGCCGCTTTTCACGACTGGATCGTTACAGGGCTTGACGCCTTAATCCCGGCTACATGGACCAAAACCCGTAGCTCTCCTACAAATCCATGGTACAATGAGACGCTCAAAACCATGCGGAAGGAATGCAAAAAAGCTGAACGCGGATGGAGAAAAAATTATCTGGATAGCGATAAAGTTCTTTACCTATCAAAACTACGAATGTATCACAAAGCGATTCGCACCACCCGCGCCTCCTTTTATGCAAAGGAAATCAAATTAAGCTCTAATCCCACCAAAACGATCTTTAAACTCGTTCAAAACCTTCAAAATGCTTCCAACCCAGTCTCCTGTATTACTTCTTCGAAACAGTGCGAAGACCTTGCCACCATTTTTAATTGAAAAAGTGAGGAAGATCTACATCACTTTCCCACAAGATGAGCCTGTTTTTCTAAATACTCTCAACCCTGTGGTTGGTATGTCTAGACTGTCAAGAATACCTGACATATCCCTCGACGACCTTGCTAAACTGTGCAGACAGGTTAAGTCTGGCTCCCCCACAGATCCCATGAGACCAGCCAAATTCTTGGACTCACTTGATTTTTTTCTCCCCCCCCTTGCCAGCCTTCTCAATCTATCTTTTTCCTCAGCTGCGGTTCCCACCTGTTGGAAACTAGCATGGGTCTCCCCTATTATTAAAAAACCCACACTGGATCCCACAAAGCCAGAAAACTTCAGACCCATTTCGCTGCTCCCATGGGCGTCTAAACTTGCAGAAGCCCATGTGAATAAAGTACTATCCCATCACATGGTGAAAAATCACGTCCTGGACCCATCTCAAAATGGTTTCAGGCCAGGTCACAGCACCGAGTCGGCCCTGTTGACTACCACTGAACATCTCCGGGACGTTCTGGACGCCGGTCAAAGTGCCGCGCTGATCCTGCTAGATCTCAGCGCGGCCTTTGACGCGGTCTCACACAAGATCCTGCTGAAACGACTTGAGGCCATAGGGATTGATGAGCTCGCCCTCGAGTGGTTCCAGTCCTTCCTGAAGGACAGGTCCTTTCGAGTTTCAGCTCCACCTTATATCTCCCAACCCCATTCCATCGAACAGGGAGTCCCTCAGGGCTCTGCGTTAAGTCCATCCCTTTTTAACCTTTACGTCCAGCCTCTTGCAGTAGTGGCAAAAGAGTGGGACCTCACGCTGGTGTCGTACGCCGACGACACACAGCTGGTCATCACTCTCTCTGAAGGCCCTTCAACTTCGGCTGCTAAATTCAGGGATGGCTTAGCGGCAGTTGCGCAGTGGATGACGCGCAACTGCCTTCAACTGAACGCAGGGAAAACTGAGGTGCTTCTCCTCGGTAAGAACCCCGGCCACTGGAGCGATCATTGGTGGCCCTCTCTGCTCGGCCCCACTCCCGTGCCAAAAAATGTTGTGAAGAACCTAGGCGTCTGGCTGGACTCCTCACTCAACTTCCAGTCCCACACAAAGAAAGTGGCAGCAACTTGTGTGGGTCTACTGAGGAGTCTCAGTCCGATACTCGGTTTCTTCGACTGCAGAACTCGTCAACTTATCATTCAATCCATTATCCTTGCCCGGCTGGACTATGCCAATGTTCTATTCTTAGGGGCGAATAAAACAGAACTAGCACGGTTGCAACGAGTTCAGAACTCGGCCGCTAGGGCTGTGGTTGGCCTTCTGCGCAGGTGCTCTGCCAGAGCCACCATCCGGAAACTACACTGGCTGCCAGTTGAATCCCGTATTCAATTCAAAATTCTCACCACTGCATTTAAAATTCTTAATTCAGACGGCCCTGAACTCCTACGCCCTCTTCTAGCACCCTACACTCCCCAGCGCACCCTGCGATCGCTGGGACAGCACCTGGTGACGGTCCCGCGAACCAAGCTCTGCAGAATGGGCGGCCGCTCTTTCAAAGTTTTAGGGGCTAAACTTTAGAACTCCCTGCCTCTGCATATCCGCACCCTGACCAACCTAACTACCTTTCGAAAGGAACTAAAAACCCACCTTTTCTCTGTCATCTAACTCCTCTGTGGTTTCCCCCTCCCCTCAGGTACTGTTTAGGTCAGCGCCGGGACGCTCCGTTGCTGGGGCAGCTGTTTTGCGCTTTAACAAATTGCTAACATAACATAACATCACATATTACATCACTCATGACATGGTCAGTGACATCACTGATGATATGACTAATTATATCATCCACAGAATGACTCACACACCCACTCACAACACCATAGCACCTGTCATACACCCACTCCCACTCTCACACAACCCCTCAGATACCCATTCATAGAGCTATACCAGTACTCACAAACAGTCACTCACCCATAGAGCCACTCACACACCGATTCACTCATTCTGCCACTCACACACCCAGTAACCCACCAACTAACCCACCCATACAGCCACTCACTCACTAATACAGCCACTCACAATCCACTGATACAGACATAAAGACACTTACACACCCACTTATACACCCTTACAGCCACTCACATACCCACTCAATCACCCATACAGAAACTCACACAGCCACTCACTCACCCATATAGGTACTCACACCCCCACACCCTTACCCATACAGCAACTCACACAACCACTTATTTACCAATACAGACTTGCCCCTGCATTTCAGGCATCCAGTTGCTTGAGAGTTGTTAGAATGGGGAACCTCTGGTTGGCACAGGTAGGTACTTGTGACAAGCAGCGGTCCCTTCTTCTATTCAGGGCGAGAGAGTTACCCCCTCAGAACAACCCCTGCTCACCCTATAGGTAGTGTGGCGCGAGCAGTCAGGGCTAAACTTCAGGGCGCTAGTCAGTTAAGCATTTATGATCACACACAGTAAACCACAATGATCCCCCACAAACGGACACCAGGCGTAAGTTGTATCAAAAATACGGATGCTTTATATAAAAGATTCTTTGTTACGCAGGCATGTACAAGACCATCAATAACGGTTACGAAATGGAAGCCACAAGATGATAAGTAGGCACTGTTCTTGTCTTTGGTAACTTATTCGATCACGAGCGCTTCACAGGGCTCGGTTGAGTCGGTCCAGTCACGATGATGCGCAGGGCACCCAGGGTACAGTGATACGGGGAAATCAGAACGTTGCGGACCCCGAGTCCGATAGAGAGTTCACTGTACCTGGGAACGTGCGATGTGCTTGGACGAGTCTTCAGGAGAGATGCAGGTTCTGCACCTCGTGGGTCTTCCGGATCAAGAATTCAGCGGGCGGCTTTCGGTAGACAGGTGCGGCCCAGGGCCTCCGACACAGACTGTGCGGGAGGTCACTGCGGAGGGCGGCACGGTCAGACTCAGGCTGGGAGGTGAAGCGGGGCGGCCGGATACGTTACGACGTACGAGCGGCCGTCCGAGGCTGGATTTCACTTCCCCACTAGAAATCCGGCGGGAGGGCGAAAGGGCACCAAGCGCGCTCCAGTAGCAGGCAGGTGACAGGGAAGCGGGACGGCCAGACTCGTGGGTCCAGAGCGACTCAGGTAGAGCGGGGCTCTCGGCGAGTGGAGGCGGCCAGGCTTCTGGGTGTCACGGCCCTAGGAGGGATGCGAAGGGGCGCAGGGCACTCCGGCGGGAGAAAGCACACGGCTCGAATTCTCAGACGAGCGGAGACACGGTGAACCCACTGGTCCTGGGGTTCAGTTCAGGGGGCAAGCTCTTCTTCCAAGCCCTTGGAGATAGTTGAAGAACAAAGTGCAAAAGTCTCTTTCAGTCTTTTTCCTCTCCTTCCTTAGCAAGGCACCTACTGCAGGCCAGTCCCTCAGGTCAGGGAAAGTTACTCCTCCTTCAGCTTCTTCCAGGTCCTTCTAGTCGGGCAGAGTTCCTTCGTGGTTCAATCTGGATCTGATTTCTTAGGAGCCAGGCTCCTACTTTTATACAGGGATTCTTTTGTTCTTTAGCGCCAGGGGGCCTGGGCCTGGCTCAGTCCAGTTTTGGAGCACTCTGTTGTGGTGACTTGGCTTGTTCCTTTCAGCAGCAGGGCAGAGACATCAGCCGCTCCACAGGGGGCGGCGCCGGCTTTGTGGTGGCAGAGCACAGGTCTATTCAAGAGTCAGGGTGCACTCCTCTCACCCATCCTGGGGTAATCTCCCTACCCACCACCTGGCAGCCAACCTGCCTCCTGGAATCCCCCAGCCCTGCTCCTGTACCGTTGCTAGGCAGAACACACACACACAGCAGAGGCAGACTGAGATGGTTAGGCACGCAAAGGCTAACTTCCTAAAAGTAGCATTTGCAAACCCAGGATATTAAAATAACCTTTACTAAAAGACGTATTTTATTATCCTGAGTTCAGGCATACTAAACATGACTTTCTACCATGCTCTCTGAGTCCACTGGGGTCACAGCGTGTGGCGATCCCAGCAGCCCATTCTGGCCTATGGAGAGCAGGTAGCCTTCAATAGTGAAAAACGAAAATGGCTGTAATTCACTATTAAGACATGCCACACCATCAGGGCATGTCCTACCTTATACCTACAATGCACCCTGCGCTCAGGCCTACCAGAGGGGTGACTAACATGTAGTTAAGGGAAGGTTTAGGGACTGGTAAGTGGGGACACTTGCTCAGTCAGCGCGACGGTACCAGACCGCGCGCAGGGTCTGCAGTGGCAGACCCTAGACACATTTTACCCCGCTGCTTCGGTGGGTGGCACAACCAGTGCTGCAAGCCCACTAGCAGCATTTGGATATACAAGCCCTTGGCACCCCTGGTGCACTCTACTAGGGACTGATAGTAAACCAAATAAACCAAACGTGGAAGTCAATTCACATAATACATTTTACCATAGAGAGCACTTGCACTGTGGCACTGGATGGCAGTGGCACAGTGCCCTGAGCAGCTAACATCAACACAAAAACACATTGAGGCACAGACAAAAATGGAAGGGTGACCCACGCCAATGGTGCCAGGTCTAACACGTGTCCCCTCCAGCTGAAAAGTGGGGAGAACTACCCTACCCCAGGGAGTTCTGCATCACTAAGGCGGAAAAACCTGGACAGACCGTCAGCATTGGCGTGATCTGTGCCAGGGCGATGCTCCACCGTAAAGTCCATACCCTGTAGGGAGATGGACCACCTTAACAGTTTTGGGTTCTCACCCCTCATTTGCATCAACCATCTGAGGGGCCTGTGGTCGGTCTGAACCCGGAAGTGAGACCCAAACAAGTAGGGTCTTAGCTTCTTCAGCGCCCAGACCACAGCAAATGCTTCTCGTTCTATCGCACTCCACCTTTGTTCCCGGGGAAGTAGCCTCCTGCTAATAAAGGCTACGGGTTGGTCAAAGCCCTCCTCCGTGATCTGTGAGAGAACAGCCCCTACACCATGCTCTGATGCATCCGTCTGCACCAGGAACTCTTTGGAGAAGTCAGGAGCCAAGAGCACGGGCGCCGTGCACATGGCAGTTTTCAGGGTGTCGAAGGCTTTCTGACAGGTGTCAGTCCATATCACTTTCCTGGGCTGCTTCTTCGAAGTCAGCTCTGTCAAGGGGGCAACGATGCTGCCATACCCCTTGACAAACCTCCTGTAGTACCCGGTGAGTCCTAAAAAGGCCCTCACCTCCGTCTGGGTCTTTGGGGGCTCCCAAGCCAGGATGGTTTCAACTTTGGGTTGGAGGGGCGCCACCTGGCCGCTCCCCACTTGGTGTCCCAAGTACACCACTGACCCCTGCCCGATCTGACACTTGCTTGCCTTGATCGTGAGGCCTGCTTTGCGCAGCGCCATCAACACTTCCCAGAGATGTTGCAGGTGTTCTTCCCATGTGCCGCTGAACACTGCGATGTCGTCCAGGTAGGCGGCGCTGAACTCGGTCAGCCCAGCCAACACCTGGTTGACCAACCTCTGGAAGGTGGCAGGGGCATTCTTCATCCCAAAGGGCATCACCCGGAACTGGTAATGCCCATCTGGCGTAGAGAATGCGGACCTCTCTTTGGCCCCATCAGTCAAGGCGATCTGCCAGTACCCAGACGTTAAGTCAAACGTGCTGAGGTACCGTGCAGCCCCTAACCGATCGATGAGCTCATCAGCTCTGGGGATGGGGTGCGCGTCAGTCCTCGTGACTGAGTTGAGTCCTCGGTAGTCCACACAGAACCGGAGTTCGGGCGTGGCACCCGGCGCTGCAGCCTTTGGGACCAAGACCACTGGGCTGGCCCAAGGACTGCTGGAGGACTCAACCACCCCTAGGGCAAGCATCTTCGAGACCTCCTCTTTGATGCAGGCCCTGACCCTGTCAGTTACCCGGTAGGCCTTGTGCTTCACAGGTAAGCTGTCTCCCGTATCCACGTCATGGACGCACCAATTTGTGATACCGGGAACCAGGGAGAACAGGTCGGGAAACTGCCCCAGCAGCTGGCGGCAGTCACCCTGTTGCTCAGGGGTCAGGGTGGGTGAGAGGTTAACTCCATCCACTGACCCGTCTCGCTCTGAGGCTACCAAGAGGTCAGGAAGAGGCTCGGACTCCTCTTCCATCCCATCATCGGTGGCCAAGAGCATGCCCACTTCGGACCTCTCCAAGTGGGGCTTCAGTCGATTGACATGTAGGACCCTTAAGGGGTTCCTCGGAGACCGCAAGTCCACCAAGTAGGTGACAGAACTCTTGCGCTCCACAATCTCAAAGGGTCCTGTCCACTTGTCCTGGAGTGCACAAGGCTCCACAGGGGCCAGGACCCACACTTTTTGGCCAGGTTGAAGCTCAACCAGAGTGGCATTCTGGTCGTACCACCGCTTCATTTCCTCCTGGCTGGCTTCCAGGTTTGCCTCCGCAAGTTGCCTGAAACGCCTAGTCTGGTTCCGGAAGGCCAGCATGTAACTGTATACATTCTGGGGAGGTTTCCTGGGAGATTGCTCCCAGCCTTCCTTGACCAGACTAAGAGGTCCTCGTACTGGGTGGCCGTACAAAAGCTCAAAGGGACTGAACCCTAGAGACTTTTGTGGCACCTCGCGGTACGCAAAGAGAAGGCATGGTAAGAGGACGTCCCACTTACGCCTCATGGGCTCCTCGAGACCCATAATCATGCCCTTCAGGGTTCGGTTGAAGCGCTCAACCAACCCGTTTCCTTGGGGATGGTAAGGTGTGGTGAACTTGTAGGTTACACCACACTCTTGCCAAAGGGACTTCATATATTTCGATATGAAGTTGGTCCCCCTGTCCGACACCACCTCTAGAGGGAATCCTACTCGTGAGAAAATTCCCATCAGTGCCCGTCCCACCACGGGGGCCGTCACTGTCCTCAGAGGGATGGCTTCAGGGTACCGGGTGGCATGGTCCACCAAGACCAGGATAAACCTGTTGCCCATGGCTGTCTTGGGGTCCAGTGGCCCCACAATGTCAATCCCCACCCGCTGGAATGGGGTACTGACCACAGGGAAAGGTTGGAGTGGAGCTCTCAGCTTCCTTCCACTCTTGCCACTTGCCTGGCAAGTCTGGCATGTCCTGCAGTGAGTGTCAGAACTCCTGCGCATTTGGGGCCAATAAAAGTGGGTGACAAGCCTCTCAAAGGTCTTGTCCTGCCCCAAATGTCCTGCTAACGGTACGTCGTGAGCCAGCCCCAGTAGGAAGGCTCTGAACTTCTGGGGTACCACCAGCGCACGGGCTGACCCAGGTTCAGCAACCTTAGGCTCGGAGTATAGGAGGTCGTTCTCCCAGTAGATCAAGTGAGTTCCGGACTGGTCACCATTGGCCTGGGCTGCAGCCTGCTGCCGCATACCCTCTAGAGAGGGGCACTCTTTCTGCTCCCTGCAGAATTCCTCCCTGGTGGGGCCTCCTTCTTGCTGCCAATGGGTCAGCTCAGGCAGGTCCCCCAGTTCGGCTATCTGTTCCCCGGTAGGCTCCAGGGCATCCCCCTCAAGGTCTGCTTCCTCCTGGGCCGTGGGAACGTCAGGAGCCGGATTCCCGTGCCTCCCTTGCCCTCTCTCTAAGGCCGGTTCCTGGGCCTCTCCCTCAGGCTCCAGGGTTCCTTCAACACCCCTACCGGCTGCCATCGACCGGGTGGACACACACGCCCAATCAGGCAAGCCCACCATCCGCAGGTGAGTCGTCTTCTCCACCTTTTCCCAAGGGGAGCTCTCCAAATCGTTACCTAGGAGACAATCAACAGGCATGGCCTCTCTCACAGCCACTTGCAGAGTACCAGAGACCCCCCCCCACTCAAAGGGAACCTGAGCCATTGGACACTGACTCTCTGTGTTGTCAGCGTTGTCAACACGGCAGAATGCGTGCGGGACAACCTGCTCTTGAGACACCAGGTGTTGCTTGACAGCAGTCACACTGGCTCCAGTATCTCTAAGAGCCCCCACCCTCTTGCCATTTATGGTCACCCACTGCCCATACTTTTGAGTATTGGGGGGCAGCTGGGCCTCAGCGACCATCTCACGGTCTCCTAATGAGACTAGGGTCATCTGTACGGGATCCCCCGCCCCTTGGACGTCTATCTCCCTCCCCAAGGCTACACTATTCACCTGCTTGGGGGGTGGAGCACCAGAGGGTGCTGGTTTACCATACAGGGGGCACTTGGGATCCACGGAAATGTGCCCCAGGTTGTTACACTTGTAACATCTGAGGGGCCCTCTTTGAACAGGGTTACCTGTCGGGGCCCCGGTCTGCTTCGGGGGTGGGGGTGGCTGAGAACCTTTCCCTTGGTTCCCTTGGGAATTACGTTGGGGCCCTTGGTAGAACTCCCTCTGTTTACCCTTGTCCCCCCCACTCTTCTGCTGGGGACCCTGAACACCTTTGGCGGGGCCTCCCACGGGACCCTTGTGGACCCTGGTGCTGATCCAGCGGTCCGCCTCCTCAGCAAGCTTCCTCGGGTTGGACAGCTTGCTATCGATCAGGTGTTGGCGTAGCTCAGGAAAACAATTATCCGACAAGTGCTCCCATGCGATTAAATCAAACAGCCCTTGGTAATCATCCACCTTGCTACCCTTCACCCAACCATCCAGCGCTCTGCAAAAAAAGGTCACATATTCTACATAAGTGGTACCAGGTTTCTTGGTGCAATCCCTAAATCTCTGTCTGTACAATTCAGGAGTCAACCCATACCTTGTCATAAGAGCCTCCTTCATGTGTGGATAGGATGTGTGGACATCAGAGGGGAGGTCTAGCAGTGTGTCCCGCCCCTCACTCAGGAACCTTCCCCACAACCCCGCTCCCCAATCCTTCTCAGGGACCCGGTGGGAGGACATGGCTACTTCATAGGCCCTAAACCACTGCCCAATATCATCCTGCTTATAATATTCTTTGACTACATCTTTAGGAATGTGCACCCTTGACTCTGTTGAATTGCTGCCACCAGAGGGTGAGTTGTCTAAACTCCTGGCCTTGAGATCCAACTCCCTCATTTTTACCTCATGCTCCATGGCCAGTTTCTGCCTTTCTCTCTCCATTTGCAGTTTTGCCATCTCCACCTCGTGTGCTCGGGCGGCACTCCTGTCGGCCAACTCCTCTGGCGACAGGCCTCTGCTAGGCTCAAACACACCTTCGGGGGGTATCACCTCCCGGGCATTCTCTGGGAACTTTGATTCGTGCCAGGCTCTCAGTGCTGTCACGTACTGATCCTTGTTGCTTAGTCCACTTTGCTTGATTCTGTACTTGGAGAGATATCCCTTCAGGACATCATTTGTGCACTTCCTCAGTGCCTCGGGCTCCCAATCGATGTCATCTACTCCAGAGAATACAGAGGGCGCTCCGCCTCCGTTGACTGAGCTAGGCATGGTTTCTTAAGGTGGAGATTTTTCTTTAGCAACCACTGTCACTCAATCTGTGGCTGCGTTATAGGTCTGCTCTACGTGGTGATCAATAATTCACTGTATGTAAATCATAAATGCAAATTCGAAATCCCACCGCTGCCACCAATGTTAGAATGGGGAACCTCTGGTTGGCACAGGTAGGTACTTGTGACAAGCAGCGGTCCCTTCTTCTATTCAGGGCGAGAGAGTTACCCCCTCAGAACAACCCCTGCTCACCCTATAGGTAGTGTGGCGCGAGCAGTCAGGGCTAAACTTCAGGGCGCTAGTCAGTTAAGCATTTATGATCACACACAGTAAACCACAATGATCCCCCACAAACGGACACCAGGCGTAAGTTGTATCAAAAATACGGATGCTTTATATAAAAGATTCTTTGTTACGCAGGCATGTACAAGACCATCAATAACGGTTACGAAATGGAAGCCACAAGATGATAAGTAGGCACTGTTCTTGTCTTTGGTAACTTATTCGATCACGAGCGCTTCACAGGGCTCGGTTGAGTCGGTCCAGTCACGATGATGCGCAGGGCACCCAGGGTACAGTGATACGGGGAAATCAGAACGTTGCGGACCCCGAGTCCGATAGAGAGTTCACTGTACCTGGGAACGTGCGATGTGCTTGGACGAGTCTTCAGGAGAGATGCAGGTTCTGCACCTCGTGGGTCTTCCGGATCAAGAATTCAGCGGGCGGCTTTCGGTAGACAGGTGCGGCCCAGGGCCTCCGACACGGACTGTGCGGGAGGTCACTGCGGAGGGCGGCACGGTCAGACTCAGGCTGGGAGGTGAAGCGGGGCGGCCGGATACGTTACGACGTACGAGCGGCCGTCCGAGGCTGGATTTCACTTCCCCACTAGAAATCCGGCGGGAGGGCGAAAGGGCACCAAGCGCGCTCCAGTAGCAGGCAGGTGACAGGGAAGCGGGACGGCCAGACTCGTGGGTCCAGAGCGACTCAGGTAGAGCGGGGCTCTCGGCGAGTGGAGGCGGCCAGGCTTCTGGGTGTCACGGCCCTAGGAGGGATGCGAAGGGGCGCAGGGCACTCCGGCGGGAGAAAGCACACGGCTCGAATTCTCAGACGAGCGGAGACACGGTGAACCCACTGGTCCTGGGGTTCAGTTCAGGGGGCAAGCTCTTCTTCCAAGCCCTTGGAGATAGTTGAAGAACAAAGTGCAAAAGTCTCTTTCAGTCTTTTTCCTCTCCTTCCTTAGCAAGGCACCTACTGCAGGCCAGTCCCTCAGGTCAGGGAAAGTTACTCCTCCTTCAGCTTCTTCCAGGTCCTTCTAGTCGGGCAGAGTTCCTTCGTGGTTCAATCTGGATCTGATTTCTTAGGAGCCAGGCTCCTACTTTTATACAGGGATTCTTTTGTTCTTTAGCGCCAGGGGGCCTGGGCCTGGCTCAGTCCAGTTTTGGAGCACTCTGTTGTGGTGACTTGGCTTGTTCCTTTCAGCAGCAGGGCAGAGACATCAGCCGCTCCACAGGGGGCGGCGCCGGCTTTGTGGTGGCAGAGCACAGGTCTATTCAAGAGTCAGGGTGCACTCCTCCCACCCATCCTGGGGTAATCTCCCTACCCACCACCTGGCAGCCAACCTGCCTCCTGGAATCCCCCAGCCCTGCTCCTGTACCGTTGCTAGGCAGAACACACACACACAGCAGAGGCAGACTGAGATGGTTAGGCACGCAAAGGCTAACTTCCTAAAAGTAGCATTTGCAAACCCAGGATATTAAAATAACCTTTACTAAAAGACGTATTTTATTATCCTGAGTTCAGGCATACTAAACATGACTTTCTACCATGCTCTCTGAGTCCACTGGGGTCACAGCGTGTGGCGATCCCAGCAGCCCATTCTGGCCTATGGAGAGCAGGTAGCCTTCAATAGTGAAAAACGAAAATGGCTGTAATTCACTATTAAGACATGCCACACCATCAGGGCATGTCCTACCTTATACCTACAATGCACCCTGCGCTCAGGCCTACCAGAGGGGTGACTAACATGTAGTTAAGGGAAGGTTTAGGGACTGGTAAGTGGGGACACTTGCTCAGTCAGCGCGACGGTACCAGACCGCGCGCAGGGTCTGCAGTGGCAGACCCTAGACACATTTTACCCCGCTGCTTCGGTGGGTGGCACAACCAGTGCTGCAAGCCCACTAGCAGCATTTGGATATACAAGCCCTTGGCACCCCTGGTGCACTCTACTAGGGACTGATAGTAAACCAAATAAACCAAACGTGGAAGTCAATTCACATAATACATTTTACCATAGAGAGCACTTGCACTGTGGCACTGGATGGCAGTGGCACAGTGCCCTGAGCAGCTAACATCAACACAAAAACACATTGAGGCACAGACAAAAATGGAAGGGTGACCCACGCCAATGGTGCCAGGTCTAACAAGAGTGCATTGTTCTGCCTCTTTCAATACATTCACACTGGCTCAATAGGTTATTAAAATTGCTTTTGTGCACCCGGTCTCAACGCTGCTGTGCATTTTCCACCTCACCCACATTAGGAGAAATAGATCTAACCCAAAGCACCAGCACAAGGTACCCTACCCACCCACGAAGAAAGACATGCACACTGGGTTCACCTTGGCCACCCCTCTGCTTGGCTCTCACCCGCATTCCTGCTCCAAGCAGGAGGAGGCAGCAGGTGGCCAAAGGTGCTGGGCCATGCTGGGTCTATTTCAAAAGCGTAGGCAAAAGGGCAAGCAACCTGTCTTGAGGAGGTGCTGTCTGTGCTTCTTTTGTCCCGCCAGCCCCACATATTGTGCTAGGATATTTGTTCAGCAGTGGTGGAATGGCTCTTGATATAGCTGTGGTTTGGTTAATTGGGGAGTATTTGGTCCTATTAGTACGTGTCTGGATGGGGAGGGGTAGGCTGCTGGTTAGCATCAAGCCAGGTAGACAGCTTGGATTCTGATTCAAGAATATAGTTCAATAGGATATAGAACAGAATGTGCAGAAGTTTCTAAAGAAAATAAGAAGTAAGTGCAGATCAGAGTGTCACTCAAATAATTCCCACCAGCTAATGAGACCAGCGCAGAGGCAGGCTGGTCCAAAAGCCTGTCACACGTTTAAGCAAGACTCTGCCCCAGCCCTCCTGGCATAGGTGCTCGCAAAATCTACTCATGGCCGCCTCTCTACACAAGCTAGCTGTACCAGCGTGACTGTACTGACTATTGAACCCACATCCATCCAGTGCAAGGACGTCCTGTGGGAGGCGGCTGCAGAGTCAGAAGTGCCCTTCTGGAGGAGGTCTCCATCTTAACATGGTTTTCGGGACACTGCGCATATCATTTTTATGGTAGGTTGAGCGATTGAACCCTGGAGACTGAGTGCATAGTAAGCTGCTAAAGGTCATTCGCTTCATGAATGTGTTCTTCTACACATGACTGTTATGTTATGGTATGTTAATTTTGTTCTTTGCACAGGACTATGCCAGGGCCACTGCAAACCGTCGTAAAGCCTTCCTTGATATGAGACCAGACCTTCGCTCCATTGGCGCCAGATATGGGCTTTTTCATCCTTGTCTATTTAAGGTCACCCATAACAACAAGACTACGACATATGAGGATCCAGCGCGACTTCGAAGCTTCTTGAACTCCTGTGGTCAACATGACATGGAGATAGCTGGTTCCTCTTCCCACCCACCATGACTTGATTTTATAGTTGCAATTTGACCCTCTAATCCGTTTGCTTTTTTTGCCTTCATTTTTGCAGGTTCCTCTGATTTTATGACTTCTAGTTAAGATTATGTTTCTCATTTTTTAGTCTGATAGTGTTGTTCTAGTTCCTCAGTTGGTCATATGTTCTCTTTTTTATCTTTGCTGTGTTCGAGTTTCTAACCTTGTTATTTTTCTCCCTTCACAGATCATTGTTTTGCGTTCCGTTGTGTTATCTCTGGTTGGACGTTTCCCTCATCCCGACTGCCCTGCCTCTCCCAGTTGGCCCTACCTCCCTTCCCTCATCTCCACATGTATTTCCGTCTGTTCCCAGTTCCTGATTGTATTTCTCCCATGCTTCCCCTCGTAAGTACTCTTCATTCCTTATTTATCATGTTTTTTTACGTTCGATGTTTCCTTACCTCCCCTTTTCCCTCGTTGCTTTCAGATTTATTGGTGTCACTATCTTTTCCATGGTTCTTCTCCACTTCTCTTTCGACATTTTCTCTTTTCCGCATTGTTTGTTGGCTCTCTTGCTTGTATTCATCTCTCTCCACCTATTTGATTCTCCCTCTCATCTTTCTCATCATTATCTTTAAGTATTATTGTATCTTCCTATCATTCTTCTTATTTTCTTGGCTCTTTCCTATATCTATGGCCTCACTGGTTCCCCTTTCTCTTTTTCTTCTACTCCTGTTCACTCACGTTAATTCTCACTTCACTCTCTTTTTCTCTTGTGCCCTTGCTCGCTGCGAGGTATTTCCTTACTGTCCTACCTTTCAACTGATCCACTTTCTGATTAATCCTTAATGTCAGTCCGAATTGTTTCCTGGAATGTTAAAGGTCTGCATTCTCCTATTAAGAGACAAAAAATCCTCTCTCATTTAGCCAAACTGAATGTAGACGTTGCCTTTTTACAAGAAACACATATGTCTGATGCTGAGGCTGCCAAACTTAAGAGAGGTTGGGTGGGTGCTGTGTTCTCATCTCCGGGTGATGGTAAGAGGAACGGAGTGGTTGTATTAGTTCGTAAATCTTTTGCTCATTTGCTCTTGATTTCTGAATCAGACCCTGATGGTAGATGGTTATACGTTAAACTCTCCTCAAAGGGCGCCCCTCTTTCCCTCCTTAATATTTACGCCCCTACTGGTGGTGATCAGTTTTTTTGGCGTGCAATGGCCTCCCGTATCACCGAATATATTGACGATAATTTTATCTTAGCAGGTGATTGTAACCTTCCCTTCGACCCTTTTTTAGACAGGAACTCCAAGGTACCCTTTGTCCCTAATAAATCCCACAAGCTTTTCGCCCAAGCGATATCCCAACATAAACTCATTGATGCTTGGCGTCTCTGCAATCCCACCTCTAAAGAATTCACCTTCTACTCCCCAACTCACCATTCCCAGTCACGTATTGACTACATTTTCCTCTCCCACCATTTGTCCCAATCCCTAACCCACGCTGATATAGGCCCCATCTTATTTTCTGATCATGCCCCCGTTTTGGTAAACATTGACATTTTACCCAAGTCCACCGGACCAAAGAGATGGCGCTTCAATAACACTTTACTCCTCGACCCCAAATTCTCCGCCTCCTTTGTAGATTTCACCACAGAATTTTTCACCATTAATGATACACCCACTGTGCCTAACCATGTTGTTTGGGATGCCTATAAAGCAGCAGCTAGAGGTTTCATTATCAGCTTTGTGGCCACCAAACGCAAGAATGCTCGCAAACGCACCAATGACCTCCTCTGTACGATTAAAAAGCTAGAGCATTCTTTCTATACATCTCATTCGCAAGAAAATCTGACCGCCCTCATTGCTGCTAAGATGCAATTTAACAAACAATCCACTGAGGATGCTTCATTGTACTTGTTGAAATCCAGTTCAAAATTTTATGGTGGTAAAAATAAGGCGGGGAAGGTTTTAGCCAACTATTTAAAAGTCAAACAGAACAAACTGAATATTGAATCTGTTTACGATGCTAATTCTGTTTTAAAGCATACAGATGTTGACATTTTGGAACAATTTTCCCAGTTTTATTCCAAACTCTATTCTTCTGAGACGCACCCCACTGCTCAATCTCTTGCTGCTTTTTTTGCCACCATCCAACCGCCTCCTAATTTCCCTGTTGATTTATCTGCCCTTGAATCACCAATCTCTGGTGATGAATTACTCACAGCGCTTCAGTTACTCAAGAAGGATAAGGCCCCTGGGCCAGACGGATTCACAGTTGAATTTTATTTACATTTCTCCAAACTGTTGCTGCCCAGACTCCACTCCCTTATTGACTCCTTCATATTAAACGGTTCTTCCTCAGGTACATTCTCAGACGCCCACATTTGTATTATACCCAAAGAAGGCAAAGACACCCAGCATTGTAAGAATTACAGACCAATTTCTTTGGTCAACATTGATTATAAATTGTATGCCAAATCTCTCGCCATTCGATTAGACCCTTACCTTCCCGAACTGCTAGGTCCTGAACAGTCTGGCTTCGTTAAGGGTCGCTTCATCACCGATAACACCAGACTGTTGTTTAATGTCCTTTCCAAATCTCCACAGTTCCAAGACTCATTAACAGCCATTGCCCTAGACGCAGAAAAAGCGTTCGATAGGGTGGAGTGGACTTTCCTTTTCTCCGCCCTCAAATGGTTTGGATTTGGTCCACGTTTTATTTCTTTTATCTCCTTCCTTTATTCCAGTCCTAGAGCGGCGGTTTGCGCCAATGGTCTAGTCTCCTCTTTTTTTAACCTAGGTAGGGGTGTTCGTCAGGGATGCCCTCTTTCCCCTTTTCTTTTTAATTTGGCCCTGGAACCTTTTCTTTCAAAGCTTCGTCAAAATCCCAACTTACACGGTTTCCAAATCTCCCACACTAATATTAAACTTGCTGCTTACGCAGACGATATTCTATTATTCATGTCTAATCCTGCAACTTCCATTCCCGCATTCTTAGCTGAAGTTCACGAATACTCCCAGATTTCAGGTTATAAGCTAAACAATGACAAGTGTGAGATTCTACCCCTCACTAAGTTCACTTTTAAACCGGACTTTATGGCGTCCAATTTTACTTGGAGCCCCTCACACATCAAATACCTAGGTCTACACATAACTCCCTCCCTCTCCGACACTGTCTCGCTGTGTCTCACCAAATGCACCCAGAAACTATCCGACCTCACTTCCAGATGGCACCCATTATACCTTTCCTGGTGGGGTCGTCTTGATACGATTAAAATGATGCTCTCCCCGTTAGTCCTTTATACCATCTCCAACATCCCAATTCCTATCCCTGCTAAGTTCTTTAAGAAAATTAACACCATTCTCTCCTCCTTTCTTTGGTCCGGCAAAAAAGCACGCATGTCCCTGCTTAGATTGCAACTCCCCAAATCCGAGGGTGGAGTTCATTTCCCGAATTTCCCCGCTTACCACAAAGCATTCCTTCTGCGGCAAGCTTCCCATTGGCTGCAAGACCCTGCTGAGTCGTCCCCCTTGTGGGTTACCACTGAGCGGCTTTCTTTAGCCCCTTTCACTTTTGCTGAATATCTCTCATTCTCTCGTAAACCTCACTTTTCCTCCATTCCTATCCACAAGTTCACAGCCAAGTTGCTTCTTTCCACCTCTCCAGATCCTCCGTCCTCTACAGCAGAGTTTCTCAATTCCACTATCTGGCACAATAATAGTATTACCATCAATCGCAAGCCCTTTTATTGGAAAACCTGGAGACAGAGGGGTCTAATCTGGGTTTCTCAACTCTTCTCTAATTCTGATTTCTTATCCTTCTCCGCTCTCAGCCAGCACTTCCATCTCCCTCGTTCTTTTGCCTGCAAGTATCTTGCGCTTAAAAATGCAGTCATGTCCACTTATGCTCTTCTTTCCAACCCCCTCACGCATCCCCATCCCCCAAATCATACCTCACAGCTTCACTCCTTCTTGCGCACTCACCCTACAGCCTCCTCAATATACCACTCATTTCACACGATTCTCACACCTAGGCCAAAGTCCAAAGTTGAGGAACAGTGGGAGTCTGACCTTGCCATCTCTTGGCCCACCTCCCTTTGGGATAAACTATGGACCAAACTTCGCAAGACATCTAGAGCTGCTTCTCTTACACAAACCCTCTTTTTCATATACAATAGGCTTCTCTTTTCTCCCCAGGTGTTGAATAAGAGATTCTCCTCTACACCAGATCTTTGTTGGTCCTGTTCTGCTCCTAAGGCCACTCTCTTCCACATGCTTTTCTCTTGCACTTTCACGCAAAATTTCTGGACACTAGTTTGGACCCAAATCAATGCCATATTCCACACCACATTCCCCTTCTCTCTTGTCAATATTTTTTTAGGAAGCCTTTCACCTTGTTGGGATAATATTGACCTTAACACGCAAATTGTTGACTTGTTGTTAGCTGTTGCTTTCCAGCAAATCACCGTCAACTGGAAAGACTTTACGAATATTTCTTTTAAAGCATGGTGGTACAATGTTTGTTATAATCACAGGCTAGATACTGCTTTTGTACACCCCCTTAGTCTAGCTGCTAAACGACATGATTTATGGCTTCCTGTAACCTTGTATCTAGATACCTGTGCTAAACGTTCCTCTCATGTCTCACCTATTCAGCAAGAGGTCCCTAAGCCCCCCTGATTGACATTGATTTTCATTTGTACTATTCTATTTATATAAGCTACTTTATTGCTCATTAGTACCAGTGCTGATTTTTGTTACTCAGCCTTAAACTTCTGTTATCCTCTGATCAATTGTATATTTTCATTACCATGTTTTACTTTTCTCCTCTAATTGAAGATATGTTTGTATTTTCTTTTTTCTCATGTATTGACACCTTTACTTAT
This sequence comes from Triturus cristatus, assembly GCF_964204655.1. Taxonomy (NCBI): domain Eukaryota; kingdom Metazoa; phylum Chordata; class Amphibia; order Caudata; family Salamandridae; genus Triturus; species Triturus cristatus. The sequence continues at coordinate 320,441,629 of NC_140582.1, forward strand.
CCAATAAAAACCTTTTGAACTTAAAAAAAAAAAAAAAAATGGTATGTTAATTTTTTTTTAAAGCGCAATGGTTACTCCAGAACGCAGCGTCCCCACGCTAGGATTGCCCTATACAGAGACAAAGGTCAGAAGAAAAGAAGAGAGAAACTGCTGAGAAAGGAAACTGAGCTGGAATCATAGGAAGTCAAGCAGAAAATAGCAAAAGGCCAAAACCTAGGTTAACCTAAACAACCATGTATTAAGTTTCTTCCTGAAAGTTGTTTCAAGGGGTTCTTGTTTCAGGTGAAAGGGCAGAATGTTCCACAGCTTCAAGGTTCGAAAGCCGAATGAGCAACCTCTAAAATGGGATCTTTTGATCACGGGAACTGCCGCCATTGTGGCTTCCATTTATCTGAGTCTTGTGCTGCATTGGTAGGGTTTCACCAAAGCGAAAAGATACCTGGGGCCTTTGCCTTTAAAAATGCTATGGCAAGGCGCATGGCTTCGAAAGAGATTATTTTGCTTAACGGCAGCAAATGTAGATTTTCAAGGGCTGGGCCCACCGGTGCACGCCTCGGGAGATTAAGCAGTAGGCGCAGTTCCGCATTTAGCACTCTCTGTAGCTTTTGTAAGTTGCCCTGTGTGGCTCTGATGTAAAGTATGTTACAATAATCCAGTTTGTACATAACGAGAGCCTGAACTACTGTTTTCCTGGCAGCTATAGGGAGAAGGCCAATGATTTTTGCCAGAGTCTTGATAATCCCAAAACATTTCCCGACCAAGCAGGATGTTTGGCTACCAAAGTAAAATTGAAATCAAATAAGATACCTACGTTTTTCACTTTGGACTTGGGGGCTGGAGTGGGACCAAGTTTCTCAGGCCACCAGGCTGATGACCAAACAGAGGGTTGTTTTCCAACAATGAGTACCTCTGTTTTATTCGCATTAAGCTTGAGGAAACTCTTGTTCATCCACTCCGCAAGTTCCACCAGGCAGGCTCTCAATTGGGATGCGGCACCCCCCTCCTCCTGGGAGAGAATGACAACCAGCTGCGTGTCGTCAGACAAGACACCAGGGTGACATTGTGCCACTCAATGACATCTGACAAGGCTGCATGTAAAGAACTAACAAAGTCGGGCTCAACATAGAGCCCTGAAGCACCCCCTGCGGCAGAGGCAGTACTTCTGAGGAGAAGGGACTTTGCACTACCAGAAAGGTGCAGTTCTGGAGGAAGGAGGCCCTGTCACCTCAAGGCTAAGCTTCTGATACCGCAGTTCCCTAGCTTTTCTAACAGAAAGCTGTGAGATATGGTATCAAATGCTGCGCTAAGGTCCAGCATCATCAGCACAGGTGTTTGACTTCGGTCAGCACAAAGTCTAAGAGATTGGAAGGTAAACAATAAGGCTGACTCTGTGCTGTACTGGGCCGGAAACCTGATTGCGTTTCGTTGAGTAAGTTATTAGACTTCATGAAATTTATAAATTGAGCATTGGCATGCTTCGCTGCAATTTTTGAAAAGGAGGAGAGCAGCTAGATGGGCCTAAAATTTTCTGACAGAGATGGATCGAATTATGGTTTTTTAAGAAGCAGATTAACAATAGCATGCTTCCACTTAGAAGTAACTCGCCAAGGCCAAGGAGTGGTTGACTTTACTATAGGCACTGTCATCTTTATGCCACACGCGCTCTAGATGCTTACAGGATTTTTTTCCGTAGCAATAGTTCCTCACTAAACCATTCTTTTGATGGTTTGGAGCGGGTTTGGAGCGGTCGCGAGGTGGCCCATCAGAGGTGCAATCCTATTGAGGGTCCCCGTAATCAAGTATGCAAGACGCTGGTTGGCCGAATCAATGTCAATTTTAGGCTGACGTCCCTCCTTCATGACTGTAAAGGCCTCCCAGGTGACCTTCGCTCATTTCCTAATTTTACATTCACACCCTCCTTGCGGGTTGAAATGGGACTGGCTAGTGGGAATTGAAATGGGATAATATAGTGGTCAGACCAAATAACTGGGATAGGATTCCCAACTATCAATGCAGTGGAGTTGGAGAAAATTGGATCTCGGATATGTGTGGGGCAGCAACTTGTTGTGAGATCTGGAGGATGTCTAAGTCCTCGGTAAGAGCAGAGGTCAGATGACAGGTTTCATCATCAAAATGTACATTAAGCTCGCCTGTGACTACCAGATTGGAGTAGCGCAGAGAGTAAGAGGGCAGGATATCTGATAGCGAGGAGAAACATTTTATGGCTGGTCTATGTAGATGATAGATTAAGAATTCTGCCAGCTTTCAATTGCTGGCGATGGTGAAGGGAAAACGACTGCTTCACAATCTACAATACTTTGTCTAGCAAGGTAAGCGGACGGAGACTGTCGAATTTGTGGAGGATCCACGTCTCTTTCTGGACCAAGAGCTAGCTTTCTGCCAAATTTGTTGTAATTCCTTCTAGCGGTTTGGGCTGTAGTCGTGTTCAAAATCCCTATGAGAAATTGCCTGGGGAAAAAGTGTTTTGTGACCCCCCCTCTTTTTCTCGGCCCCCACTGTGAGTGACAACAACTAGGCATTGTTTTCCTAGCCCTTTCTCAGCATCCACAGTGTGAAGATACTGGTTTGTTACATAATGGAGGCAAGAAATTGTATGCCCTTATATAGGTACAATTCATATTGCCCTTATTTAGGCATGGAAAATCCAGCCCTTATTTAGGCAGTGCCCATGCTAACCAGATACAGGCATGGTCTCCTACATCCGTCAATCCACGTCACAGCGAGTTCTTGGAAAACCAGACTCTTAACCCTTTAGGAATTTCCCTTGCTTGGATATTGATTTCTCCAAGAACTCATTTATTATACATGAACATCTATTCCTTAGGGGTTCATTCATGACGTTCCGATGCCCGACTTTTACGTCAATACAGGCATTCCTAAACACCTTCAAGGTATAAATATACCTGCCCTTGCCCTAACAAACCACGGTTCCGGTACGATCCATTTCGACTGCCTACTTGCGGTTTGCCACGACAAGTTCGGAAGGAGATCGAGTTCCCGCCTGATGCACTGACCAGACGCTGTTATCCTCCTCGCAGAGAATCCAGCTCCAGTGTTTCTGACATCGAGTCCCGGAAAGAGATTCCAACCTCACACATTCTAAGATATGGAGCAGACTAGAACTTAGAGAAACTTTTGGCAACTCTTGGCAAAACTAAAACTATAGCTAGCTATACTTTAGAAAACAGCACCTACTTCTTACCTCATACTTCACTTAGGTTAGGTACACTGGGGTAGAACTATTTAGAAGCATCAGATGAGTATTCACATTTTAACCTGTGTTATTTATGTATGTATTTTATGAATATATGTCATAGCTAAAAACCATGCTATTGCAGTATTATTTTATCTTACTGCTAACCCTGTACGTATTGTACTTCGCATCCTGTCTTACGATTGTAGCAGTTCATATCTCTTGCGTGAGAAATAAGACTGTTCAATAAACCCCTTTTTATTGAAACACCCGTCTCTCTATTTCTGTGCAACTCTGTAGAAAGAAGCATGCACGATTGACTGAGTGAAACTGTTCTGAGATTGTTCCGACTCTAAGGGAAACAAAGTTGTCATGTTTATGCGGTTGTCAGAAAGTAATGCCTTCTTTTTTATTCGAAATGTTTCTAGTGACCTCTGAGTTAGCTGGCACACACAAGTAATTAAGTTTAATGTACTCGATAGAGACATACTAACCTCAGTCCTATGTCAAAACTATAGTGTATATTATTCCAATGCGCAGAGCCTATCAGGGATATAGGAACTACACTACAGGGGAAGGATCATCTCAGACATCACAAAAGACGACTTTTTTTTAGATAAGATGAAGCTCATGTACATAGACCAGAGATCACCCAGAGGAAGAGGACGTGGGAGAGGGAAAGGTCACCTACCAGGCCAAAAAAGCACAGAAAGAAAACAAGGGGGCCTGGAAAAAATAAGAAGCTACCCACTGCGCAATCGACAAAAGAAATAGCAGAACCATTAGATATCAACCTGATAATAAACTTGTCGAAACCCACTGTCAAAAAACATGAGATCAATCTTTTGAATAAAGGCCTGACATTCTGTCTGGAGAAGCAATATGACTATGTTGAGACAAGAATTGATTTGTACAAGTTCATACAAAAGCTGAAGCTGGCCAAGTTCTTCTCAAAAATAGGAACAAAAAAGCATCCAAGCCCTGTCTCCTCTGGTCAATCTACTGATCTACTTATAGAACAGAAATGTGATGAAAAAACAATCTATGACCTCATGCATAATTTTGATGAAGACAACCTAACTGAGACACAGATATTGGAAGAACTTGGCATTAAAACCAAAGGCCATACATCTATTATCATTTAGAGCAAAATCAAAGTTCTGTCCATCCCTAACACAGAGAAACAGATAGTCACCTTTCATGATCTGGTAATGGCAGAATTAGAACAAATGGGGAATGTGAAACATAAAAATCAGAAAGAAAATCTGACAATGGAAGAACGGAAAGCATTGGGTGAATTAATGAAGAATGGAACCCTTGAAATCAAGCCAGCAGATGAAGGGGGCAATGTAGTCATCATGGAAAACCAGGACTACATTGAAGAGGCCATGCAACAATTGATAATAAGTACTACCAACTACATGAAGTTGACAAATAACCCTATTAATGATATGACAGTGGAATTGAGCAACAAATTAAAGAAATGGCAAACTGAGACCCTATTTAGTGAAGATGAGGTTGCATTCCTAAAAAATGAAAACTTTGGGATCCCGACCATATACTTTCTTCCGAAAGTACATACAACTCTGGTGAAACTGCTGGAGTGAGGTTTTCTTTAAAAATCGTATACCTCCTCGATTCTATCGTTTTGTGTATGTGCTGTAGAAATAAGAAAACAAATAATAAAATAAAAAGAGATAAACTTAAGAGAAAAGGAAAAGATCCAGAAAAGGATTTAGAAGAAATAGCCTTAGATGAGTGGAAAGAAAGTATGTATAAAAAAGCAAAAAGAGATGAATATGGAGAAACTGAATTATCAGCTATGAGTAAGAAGTCATTTCAAATTTTCCGTAAAAGGGTACTAAATTTGGGTGTTGTGTGGTGATAAAATCACCAAAGGGGGGATTGCTGGAGTGAGGTTTTCTTTAAAAATCATATACCTCCTCCATTCTATCGTTTTGAATTAAAATGAATAACTGATTAATATTGATAGTATTAATGGTTTGCTGTGATTGAATAATCAACATTACTAATTAGAAAATACACGTGGGAATCGCATTTGCATGGCCTAATTAATACGTAAACTAATTTTCGTTTGCATACTGCTGTTAGATATTTAGAATTTGTATGTTATACGTTGCTTTTGTGATGTGATTTGTGAATTGTGCTTTTAAATGTGAGTATAAACCGCAATGCGTGTTGCTTTTGCTAGATAAATACACACACATAAAGGGTTTAGTGAGGGAATTACATTTTAATAGTCATTTCCATGAATTAATTACTTTTTGTGTTTCTTTGCTTAAGTTGACCTTTCTGGAGTGGCCACAAAATGGCTGCCATCCCTATTTTGATGGACAGACGATATACAGAAGTCACTGGGTGAAGTGCGCCTGCGCTAAAAGATGAGCAACAATAACCTCGACCTGACCCCAGGCAGACTGTACCTGCGAAGGTCGCACCGGGATGGGTGCCAATCTTCAGACAATGGACTTCCTTAAACTAAAAACTGTTATAATTGATGACACCATGGACACAAACCCGTGTGAGAACCAAAATGCCCTGAATGGACAAGTAACTGTTTCAAATTATTATTAAAATGAGAATTACCTCTAAAGAAACATCTAGCGCTTGGGAATCAGGAAGAATGATCCTGGTTCCACCAATCAAAATTGTTTAAAAACATGTATTGCAACATTTTGTTGTCAATTTTACTATAAAAGAAGTAGACTAGAGAGGGTCTTTTACGCTAACACTTTGACGCTGTGGCTTTTACTCGATTTCCTGACGTTATGCTGACGGAGAGGACGGTGACACTGCTGGACAGCTGCTTACCAGAGACTCTGACGGACTGATCAGATGCCCAATTAATTTACGAACTGATTAATCGATTTATGGGCACAGAGACAAAAGATCTGAATTTGACATAGAGGACGACATTTAGCCAGATTAGGTAAATATGTGAATCAAAATATTGAATGCTTTATGATTTTCTTATGCTTTATTTTAGATAAATATTTCAATTCATTATAAGAACTGTGTCGGGTTATTATTTTAGAAATGTATTGGTATATACTGTTTAGAAGAATTAAGGGTCACTATTAAGGGTCGCTCTACCCAGCAACTCAGCTGATCCATGGCCTATCCATGGGAGGAATTGCTAGGTTAAAGTATTAGATCCTGGTGAGGTAGAGAAGAATAGGTGAACTTATTACTCATTAGGGATTGGGGCATTTTCCTCCCATTTCCAGCGTATGGAATAAAAAGGATCCCCTCTCAAGGACTAATAGATCTAAAGTAGAGTGAATGAATGGTGTTATGGGCCCCACCAGTGAATGAGTGAATGAAATGTGGACGTAGAGATCTGTGGTCTGTGACGTAGAGAGGGATTTGGTATTCAGCGCTGGAACAGTTTTCTGGTAGCAGAATGATGGTTAGCTATTGTTTTGGGTTTAGTGACGATTGCTTGTAAATAGCTTATTAATTATTGATTGGTATTGGTTTATGTACTAACACTCTATGTTGAGTCACGTCGAGTTATATGTTGTTTTGCACGGCTTCTGGGATGTAGGAAGTCGGAAGTTTGTAACAGTTCCGTAGTAGAGCAGAGGTAAGCGCTGCTCTCAGGAAAGGCGGGATTGTGGTTGCCCGTAGGTACACGGGAAGAAAACGTGTAGCAATCGAAGTTACACAGCGCATTGTCTGGGTTCGATTCGGCAGCATCGTCGTATGTTGTCATTAGTGATATTCTCCGTGTGAGAGAAGTGTGAATGTTAGCAAAGGGTTACCTGTGAAATTTTGGTCTTAGGTACCAGGAAACCAAATGGCATACCGATAACACTTACTACTGGAAAGGTAGCAGGTATATTCTGAGCTTGCTAGAAGGACAAAGTAGAGGGAAGCGCTGCTTTGTTAACGAATGGTATATTCTGTAGTAGGGCAGAGGTAAGCGCTGCTCTCGAAAAAGACAGAAGTCTGTGTGAATGATCTACATTTTCCCTGTATGACAGTGTGTGTATGAAAAAGGCATTTTGATTAATGGCGAAACTCTAGTGTTAATTAATTCTAGAGAAGCGGTTAATTGATGCTTGATAGAAGGAGGGATGTGCTACTTTATCAACGAGAGTACTAATTCCGTAGTAGGACAGAGGTAAGCGCTGTTCTCGAGAAAGACAGGATTCTCGTGAGAAAGGTCTTTTGCTGTTCTTTGGTTAGCGAAGCAGACAATGGAGATGTTTTTGTGTTGTTACTAACGGAATTGTAGAAATTGATACAAAAATCTTACTGCGCGGATTTTGTAAAGGAGGGGTAGACGAGAGCAGAGCAGAGCTGCCACAGCGGCTGCTGACGTCAGAACAACCGCGCTGGGATTAGACAGTAGGTTGGAGGCGTAAAACGCTCCGGATTGGTGCTTTCGTGTAAAACCGCGCTAGGAGTGGAGGAATACAGAGTAACGTAAACGCTCCCTGACTGGTGCGTTAGTGTGAGTCACGCTGAGATTGGAGGATTGTGATAGTGACGTAGACGCTCCTGATTGGTGCGTTAGTGAGAGTCGCGCTGTGAGTGGACAGAATAGCGGTACCATTGTAAGAAAGACTAAACGGTAGACGGAAACCGAGAAAATGTATTACCAACCACCGGAAAAGAAGAAATCGTGGTTTGGGAAAATTAAGCAATGGTTCAAGAAAGATAATCCAGTTAAGACTAGGGAAGGACAGTTACTTCCTCCACCGAAAACACCTGCATCTATAATGATTGCGAAATATGGGTATCATACTTGTATTTGGTTAGATAATTGGGTAAAATACACCAAGGACGATGGAGTCCTGGTCTTTCCAGAACATGGTTCCTGTAATTTGGCTGTTTTGAGAAATCTCCGAGACAAAATGATGGACTTAGAACCAAGACCTAGACTGACGCAGTTTGAGGCATTGACGGAATGGGAAAACGAAATACATGAACGATAAAGACAGAGAAGTGGTAGGGGTTACCAATACATATTCGGTAGACCATACGGACATGAGACACATGACGACCGAATGAAAAGGTGGCGGAATGCAAGTATGACTGAGGGTATGTTTCCTGTAACAATGGTAGGAGAGAATGAAGGGAGAAAATGCACAGAGAAAAGGCGTAATGTGGATTTGAGTGGGTATAAAGCGAATGAATCGGAAGATGATGTTCTTGATGATGTGTTTTACAAAAACCCACCACCGTATCGACCAGAACCAGAAGCATTGTCACCAAGTGCCCCAATGAGAGAAACATTACGAACAATTAAAACAGAGACTATGTCACCAGAATTAGGGAAAAGTAACTCCGCAAGAAAAATAGAAAAACAGACAGAAAGTAGGGTAAATGGTGAAAATTCAGTAGAACTGGCTAAAACTACCCTAGAATTAACCGAGAAAATAAGAGAATTGACCAAAAATCTAGAAGCTGTAACAGTTCCAGTAACGATAGGTCCAGTAATGCCCATATTTGAGAAACAAAAAGATACTGAACATTGTTTGACAGTACCGTACAGAAGCCAAAATCTAATTGAAAACACTGAACGGAGTCAAAATGAGAATCCGTGGGGACCGACAATAAATATGTTTGAACCGAGTGTTTCAAATAATCCATTTGTAAATCAAATTTATGCTAAAAAGAGTAGAATGACAGTGGAAACATTATTAGAACCACAAAAGGCTCCAGAACAAAATAATGTAGATAACCCAGTAGGGCCCTCTGTAGAAGAATTAAGCGAATGGCTCAGAGGGCTACAGAAAAAGGATCATGAATCCCAGTCAATAGATGTGGCCAAATTACAAATGGTATTAGAAGAATTGATAGTAGGAACCATCCCTACTGAAAAATTGAAAAGCTATCAGGATGAGGAATTATTGCTTCTCTGCAAGAGTGCAACGTGGAGAGCGAAAAACTTGCATGAAAGATTAGAGGAAATTGCAAACGAAATGGGAATAGATTTTGACAAAGTAAAGCCACTGTTGATTTCACTGAAAAGGATATAGAGAATATGAACACTACAGGAAGGATAGGTCAGATTAAGGACATAATCGGTTTGTTGAGAAAATGGGGAGATGTGGACAAATGGAGTAGTAAGTGGTGTAAAAGACACGATAATACCACAGAAAAGACAGCTTCAGCATTTCCCGTTAGAGAGAAAGAAAAGGTAGCGACAGAATACCCCATGAGAGAGATTCCAGGAGGAGGGTATGTACATGTTCCATGGACAAGACAGGATATTTTGTCTTTCACAAATGATTTCCCTCGACTACGCAAAAAGCCCGTCGAGTGGTACCGGCAGGTAGACAGATTTGTAAAATTGTCAAAGGTATTATGGATAGATTTGAATAGTCTATTCGATATAATAGTACCAGCAGATTTGTGGACAGAATGCAAGCTGATGATAAATTGGCCCACTCAGGAGTATCCTAGGGACCCTAAGACAGGAGCTCCCGACCCAGAAGTAATGAAGAAATATGAGCAGGTTATGGCATTTCTGAAAAATAAGGTACCTCCTAAAGAGACCGATTTGGTAAAAATTGACAGAACCCATCAGGAAAGCAAGGAGTCAGTACATGCATACTATGAGAGGTTAATTCAGGCTTTTAAACAGTTCAGTGGAGATGAGAACCTGAGTGATAAAGATTTGAGTCATTTCGGATACAGATTTGTATATGGTTTACGCCCAGAAATTGGTGATATGATAAAGCAGCATACAGTTGATTGGCAAAATAAGAAAATAGATGAAGTTTTGAGACATGCAAAATATTTCAGCGATGAGATTGAGGCAAAACAGCGAAAACTGAAAGAAAAGGCAATGTGGGCACATGTAAAAGTAGCTGAACGACAGGAAGCTCAGTTGGTAGAACAAGCGAACAATCCAGGAGTAAGACCAAGATTTGGTCCAGGGAAAGGGAGAGGTAATATAGAAGAAGCTAAAAAGAAATTCCCATGTCATAATTGCGGTGAGTTAGGGCATTGGAAATCCGAGTGTAAGAACCCTCCAAATACTAATAATGAAAATCGATCGTTGAATCCACAGGTGCAGAAAGAGGTGGGTGGTCAAGTGCAGCAACAGCAGCAGGTGGTTACCTCCCAGAATCAGGTGCCAAAACCACCTTTTCCACAGAACAGAAACTCACAGAAGTATAGTAAGGAATCGGGATTCTACAATGAAGAACAGGTAAATAAACCATCACACGCTCGCACTGTTTTGCAGTATTGGCTGCAACACGATGAGAGTGATTCAGAAATGGGTTATTGACGGTGCCGAAGGGAGGAAGAAGAGTGCGTACTTGGCGGAACTTTAGAAGTAGACCAGACAGGACCATTTGTAGATGGGAAGATTAATGATGATAACATTACTTTCCTAGTGGACACTGGCGCTACTCGATCTACTGTTAGATCAGCTGTTGTTAAGAATCTTCCTCTTTCGGATGAAACGATCCAAGTAGTTGGTGTATCTAACCAACAGTTAAAAACATACCTTACAGAACCAGTAAAGGTTAGTATAGGGAAATTTTCTGAAATGCACCGATTTGTGGTGTGTGTCACCAGTCCTGTGAACTTGCTAGGTAGGGACCTGTTGTGCAAAATGAATTGCACCATATTTTGTACTCCAGATGGAATAGCTTTTGAAACACCAGATGAGGAAGTATTGTATAAAATGACCATAGCTAACAGAGAATGTGAGAATATTGGAACATATGCAGTATTTAATCCAGATGAACTGCCTAAAGAATTAAAACGATCTGTAAAAGCAGAGGTTTGGGATTTCACCAGAGAAGATGTAGGGCTAATGAGAAACGTAGACCCAGTAAGTTATCCGAACATTCCTCAGTGTAGATTGACACCTGAAATAATTGAAGGAGTAACTCCAATAATTGAGAAAATGATGAAGCAAGGAATTCTGAGAGAGATAATGAGCAGTCCATGTAACTCACCCATAATGGGCCTGAAAAAGCCAAATGGGAAGTTCAGAATAGTGCAAGACCTGAAAAAGGTAAACAAAATCGTTGTACCATGCTGTCCCATTGTACCAAATCCATCAGTGATTTTGTATCAGATTCCCCATGATGCAGAATGGTATAAAGTGATTGATGTGTGCCATGCGTTCTTTTCCATCCCATTGCATCACGACAGTCAGCAAATTTTTGCATTTCGGTTTGGAGACCGTATTTTGGCATGGTGCCGAATTCCACAGGAGTATACAGAAAGCCCCTCAATATTTAATCAATTGTTGAAAAAGTCATTGGAAAGTCTGCAAATGCCCGAGAGTTCAGTATTAGTACAGTACATCGACGACCTCCTTGTGGCGTCGAAGACCCGTGAAGCTTGCGAAGTAGACACTATAGCCTTACTAAATCACCTGGCAGATGGAGGACTAAAAGTGTCCCCAGCCAAACTGCAGTATTGTAAGAAAGAAGTACAGTATTTGGGACATAACATTGAAAAAGGATTGAGGAAAATAACAATAGACAGAATCAGAATCATAAAAGGAATGAGAGCCCCCATGACTCAAAGAGAAGTGAGAATGTTCCTGGGAATGGTAGGGTACTGCCGCCAGTGGATCAGCAACTTTTCTCTGATTGGAAAACCTCTGGTACGGCTAACAAGGAGTGATGTAAAAGATCCCCTTGAATTGAACAAGGAAGAATTAGCAGCATTCAAACGATTGAAAGATGGATTGTGTGAAGCCCCAGCATTGGGTATGCCTGATTATGAAAAATAATTTGAGCTATATTGCAGTGAAAGAAATGGATGTGCACTTTCTGTGTTAATCCAGAAGCACGGAAGATTGAGGAGACCAATTGCATATTACTCATTGATGCTTGATCCAGTAGCCGTAGCCTTACCTGGTTGTCTGAAAGGAGTAGCTGCAACATGTCGAAGCTTGGAACAGAGTGAAGGAATCGTGATGGGTCTATCGAGATGGAAGACCAGTCTTGCCTGATAGCATGTTGTCTACCATGGCACGGATGTATCATGGCCAGGGACACATAGGGAGAGATGCTATGATCAGGTTGTTTAAACAGACCTGGTACAACCCAAAATTCAGAATTATATCAGAGAGTCTATGTCAGAGATGTCTAATTTGTCAGCAATACAATCCTGGAAGAAAGACAGTGGTGAGCCTAGGAACTATAGGCCGAGAAGGAGGGCCTTTTACCAGAATGCAGATAGATTTCATTGAGATGCCAACATGTAACAGATTGAGGTATGTTCTGGTCATAGGCTGCCTATTCTCCAGGTGGGTAGAAGCATACCCGACAAGGAGAAATGATGGATTGACAGTAGCAAAGCTGCTTTTGAGAGAATTCATCCCCAGGTTTGGGTTCCCAGTGACCCTTGAATCAGACAGAGGAGGGCATTTCTATAATGAGATTGTAAAATTGGTCAGTGAAGCATTGAATGTACAACAGAAATTGCACTGTGCCTACCGACCAGAGGCTTCTGGTGTGGTTGAGCAAATGAATGGTACAATCAAAAACAGAATTGGAAAAATGTGTTTAGCCACAGGAATGAAATGGCCTGATGTCTTGCCTCTAGTTTTGATGACCATACGTGCAACCCCAGATAGAACTACAGGGTTAAGTCCTCATGAAATAATCATGGGACGTGCAATGAGACATGCTTACATACCAGTCAATAAACTAATGACGATTTCTGATGACATGGTGTTGGAGTACTGTAAAGGCCTGGCTGACGCAGTTCATTCTGTGTTTCATCAGGTTGGAGCGGATGCCACCACCCTTGAAAAGAAGCCAGCCCATGATCTGAGCCCAGGGGATTGGGTGAGGATAAAGGTCCACAGAAGAAGAAATTGTTTGGTTCCCAGGTGGGGAAAACCAAGACAAGTCATTCTGACCACGACAACAGCTGTGAAGTGTGCTGGACTGAAAAACTGGATCCATGCCAGCCATACTCTGAGAATACCAAATCCAGTGGATTGCAAGGAGAAAGAGTACTAAGACGAATCAGAGTCAAGTACTGAATCAGACAACGAAGAACCAAAAACACGAGAAAATCCTGAAAGGGGGGAAACCGAACCAAAACAGATTCTAGTTCCCAGAAGTGTCTCTCTGGGAAGAAGACTGCAGATTTCTGACAGCTCAGATTCTGAAGACGAGCAAAGAAAGAAAGGTCCTAGAAAAGAACCTAAAAAGAAGGAAGGAAAAAACAAAGAAGAAGCAGTAAAAGAAATTCAAAGTAAGCAAGTCCCAGATGAAAAACTGAGAGAAATTCCACCTGAAATAATAGATTTGAATGAAGAAGGGACAGATACAGAGAGGGAGGGAAAGATTGCGGAAGACCCCCGAGGAGGTGTAGGGAACTGCAACATCCAGCTAGGTGAAGGGACAAGTAGTTAACAGGAAGATTGCGTGTCGGAGACCCGAGGAGGGAAAGTAGTAGGGAAACCAGAACAAGTGGTGGATAAAGACACTGGTGAAAAGGAAAAGCAAGTTGGGACAGATTCAGAAGAGAGTGAGAACGAAATACTTGAAGGTCGAGTTCTGAGAAAGAGAGCTTGGAGAGAAGAAAAGAATGAAAAGAATGTCAAAGCAAGTACATTGAAAAGAACTGTAGAACCAGAAGTTTGGCCGAACAAAATAAAGAGACTAATATATCGATTGTCTCGAGTGAAATCACCATGAGCTGAACAGGTGAATGAAGTCACAAGTCAGGAAAAATCAAAGGAGGAAGAAACAGTTGTAACCAAAGAGTCCGGAAGGACAAGAAAGCCTAACCAGTAGTATAAGTCGCCGGAATGGACATATGTGGCACTGCCTGAAGAACCCCAAGAGGCAGACAGTCAAGGAAATCCAGAGGAGGCTTTACTGAAAGTGGTTAAAGAAGAAGAAGAATCAGAAATCCTGAGAGTTCTCTTGTCCGACATTGGAGAAGAAGAAGCGGAGATTCAGGAAATTCTGTATTATGATTGGGAGAAGGAGGCAAAGGACGATGAGATGCCAAACTGAATAAACAAAGAAGCTGTTGATGTGGAAAACGATAATAAAAGAGAAGAAGTAGAAACTAGTGGAACCACGTAGAAGCTTAGAAGCTTTGGGTTAGAAACTGGTCATAGAGTAGAAGAGGCTAAGTCAAAAGACACGGTCTATTTTAGTAAAGATGGCTAACGTAGATGGTAGTAAAAGTAGATGTACATTCATGAAAAGATGGTGTAAAACATGTTGCTGTTGTACAGGATTATTAATGCTTTTATGGAGCATCCTAGCTCTTGTAATATCATTTAAAGTCACAATAGATACAATAGAAGGACATGGTCAAAACAAAACTAACATAGGTAAAATTTTAAAGGTAGTACCGACTGTAGAGACAAACATTCACCCGCATAAAGATAGGTCTATTAACGATTTCTCTAATAATGTATTTTCAAAATTGTTGTATGAATATGTAAAGACTATGGACGTAAGGGACTGATACGTCTGCATGCAGTTACCTGCTTCTGCGGCAGAGGGAATGACTTATCATCAGTTTATTTTATCAGATAGGGAAATTAGAGTATTATTTTTCTGATGTAGATAACATTTTTGCATTAGTGCCTTCTAATAATAAGCTAAATAAGGTAAAACCTGCTAAAGTTTTAGGTGAATTCTTCTTAGAGACTAGTGAACTAACATTAGAAGCTGTGCTTAAATATAATTTGACATGCAGTTTACAGAAAGAAGAAAAGACATTTTTGAATATGGTTGAGGAAAGAAGGCATACGATGTACAAAAAGGCATCAGAAGGAAAGGTTGAGAAAACGGCTTGGGACATAGAAATGGAGAAACATCTGACAAAAGGAGAGTCTACACCAACAATGGCTTTAGATAGGCCTCAGAAAGGAAAATTTTGTATAAGAAGGAATCAAACTATATATGATAATCTTTTTGTAGGTAATAGTGAGTGCCATGATACATATCGGATCATAGGTGGATGGGGATTTAAAGGTGGAAAAGATCCAGTATTTCCTGGAATATATTTTATTTGTGGGTACAGGGCATATTATCGTTTGCCAGACCATTGGTATGGCACATGTTATGTAGGCCTGGTATTTCCAAAAATCTTTCACATGGACAGAGAAGAAGGTGTAAATAGTTTAAATAGTCATTTAGTGCGTAGAAAGAGAGAATCTTGGGCAGAAATTGTAGGTGACATCTTTTGTGCATTGATACCAGCAGTGGGAATAACTCTGAATGCAAATAAAATTAGAAGATTATCTACAGTAATGGATCGCTTGTCAACAAGCACTGCTAATGGATTCTTATTGGTTAATACTGAAATGGTTGCCATGCGTGCTATGGTAATGCAAAAGCGGCTTGCCCTTGACATTCTATTGGCAAAAGAGGGTGGAGTCTGTGAATTGCTGAAAGTTCAACATTGTTGCACTTACATTCCAGACAAGAGCAAAGATCTGAAAGTTTACATTAAAAATATTACTGAATTGCATGATGAACTTGTACCACTGGAGGTTGAAGATGTATGGACAAGAATGGGAAAGAAAATAGCTGCTATTAAAAATTTCTTAGCTAAAATAGGTAGTACTTTTATAGGTAAAATTTTGTTTCCATTAACTTGTGTGCTAGTTGCATTATTAGTGTTAAGATTAGGGTGTATGTGCTGTAGAAATAAGAAAACAAATAATAAAATAAAAAGAGATAAACTTAAGAGAAAAGGAAAAGATCCAGAAAAGGATTTAGAAGAAATAGCCTTAGATGAGTGGAAAGAAAGTATGTATAAAAAAGCAAAAAGAGATGAATATGGAGAAACTGAATTATCAGCTATGAGTAAGAAGTCATTTCAAATTTTCCGTAAAAGGGTACTAAATTTGGGTGTTGTGTGGTGATAAAATCACCAAAGGGGGGATTGCTGGAGTGAGGTTTTCTTTAAAAATCATATACCTCCTCCATTCTATCGTTTTGAATTAAAATGAATAACTGATTAATATTGATAGTATTAATGGTTTGCTGTGATTGAATAATCAACATTACTAATTAGAAAATACACGTGGGAATCGCATTTGCATGGCCTAATTGATACGTAAACTAATTTTCGTACGCATACTACTGTTAGATATTTAGAATTTGTATGTTATACGTTGCTTTTGTGATGTGATTTGTGAATTGTGCTTTTAAATGTGAGTATAAACCGCAATGCGTGTTGCTTTTGCTAGATAAATACACACACATAAAGGGTTTAGTGAGGGAATTACATTTTAATAGTCATTTCCATGAATTAATAACTTTTTGTGTTTCTTTGCTTAAGTTGACCTTTCTGGAGTGGCCACAAAATGGCTGCCATCCCTATTTTGACGGACAGACGATATACAGAAGTCACTGGGTGAAGTGCGCCTGCGCTAAAAGATGAGCAACAATAACCTCGTCCTGACCCCAGGCAGACTGTACCCGCGAAGGTCGCACCGGGATGGGTGCCAATCTTCAGACAATGGACTTCCTTAAACTAAAAACTGTTATAATTGATGACACCATGGACACAAACCCGTGTGAGAACCAAAATGCCCTGAATGGACAAGTAACTGTTGCAAATTATTATTAAAATGAGAATTACCTCTAAAGAAACATCTAGCGCTTGGGAATCAGGAAGAATGATCCTAGATCCACCAATCAAAATTGTTTAAAAACATGCATTGTAACATTTTGTTGTCAATTTTACTATAAAAGAAGTAGACTAGAGAGGGTCTTTTATGCTTACACTTTGACGCTGTGGCTTTTACTCAATTTCCTGACGTTATGCTGACGGAGAGGACGGTGACACTGCTGGACAGCTGCTTACCAGAGACTCTGACGGACTGAACAGATGCCCAATTAATTTACGAACTGATTAATCGATTTATGGGCACAGAGACAAAAGATCTGAATTTGACATATAGGACGACATTTAGCCAGATTAGGTAAATATGCGAATCAAAATATTGAATGCTTTATGATTTTCTTATGCTTTATTTTAGATAAATATTTCAATTCATTATAAGAACTGTGTCGGGTTATTATTTTAGAAATGTATTGATATATACTGTTTAGAAGAATTAAGGGTCGCTCTACCCAGCAACTCAGCTGATCCATGGCCTATCCATGGGAGGAATTGCTAGGTTAAAGTATTAGATCCTGGTGAGGTAGAGAAGAATAGGTGAACTTATTACTCATTAGGGATTGGTGCATTTTCCTCCCATTTCCAGCGTATGGAATAAAAAGGATCCCCTCTCAAGGACTAATAGATCTAAAGTAGAGTGAATGAATGGTGTTATGGGCCCCACCAGTGAATGAGTGAATGAAATGTGGACGTAAAGATCTGTGGTCTGTGACGTAGAGAGGGATTTGGTATTCAGCGCTGGAACAAAACCACCAGGAATACCAAATATTTCCAGCTGTGGGTCGCTATATGAAAACATATCAAAATATGTGGATAATTTTTTAGCACCCACAATGGTCACTCTAAGCTCCTTTGTTAAGGACAGAGGATATTTGCAGACACATGATGGCAGGAGGGTTACCCACTTGTAACCAATGACGTTGTATCGCTTTAGACATCCATCAGCCATGAATTAGGCCTGAAAGCCAATGGGTATTTCCTACAACAAAGGAATATACAAGAACTTCACCATTCCAACATGCTACTGGAAATGATTATGTCTCAGAAATAGCATCTTTCTTCTCAACCACCAGATATACTCTCAAATCTGTGAAACAGCCATGGGAGTTTCCTTCTCTACAAGCTATGCCAACCTAACAATGGGTTGGTGGTAGAAAATCATAGCCTGGAGAGAGGGGAATGAAGCACATATGGAAAAGATAGCACTATGAATAAGATTTATAGATGGTTTATTCCTCATCTGGAATGGGACAAGAGTGGAATTCTTACAATACTTTGAGACTCTAAACAACAATGAAGTGGGCCTCCAATTTACTTGTAATACCGACACAACGGATGTACAGTTTTTGGATGTGACAGTCTGTATTGAGGAGAACCAAATACAAACCACTCCATATTGTAAACCCATCTCAACAAATAGCGTTCTACATCGATCAAGCTTTACGCCAATTCTTTAAAGAAGGGCATTTCATAGGGCGGATTTATAAGAATGAGATGGAATTGCTCAAACAACAAAGAAATGGAGGCCAAATTTGTTGAAACAGTACAGATATTTCTACAAAGGGGATAGAGGTATAGAGATGTCCATGAGGGAAGAGAATGAGCTAAATCCCTCACACGTGCCCAAACGCTGGTCAACAACAGTCATACTAGAAAAAATTTGAATAAAGAGGACACCACAATCAGAATGGTAATGACGTTCAGTAAGCACTATTTGTGATTGTGACTATCCTGAACAAACATTGGAACATATTGAGAAAAAGTATTCAGACATTGGAACTATGTTGGGACCAAGACCTACGCTAACTTATTGGAAAGTACCCTCACTTAAAGGCAAACTGGTGATAAGCCACTTTGTGGATAAACAATCCAGAAACTGGTTAAAGAAGCAACAAGTGTGTTTGACTCGCTGTGATAAATGCTAAGCGTGTCAGATTGGAAAGGAAATTAACGACAGCCATGATTATAAAGGTAAAACATTTAAAATCAATGAAAGGATCAATTATGGCACTGCCTACATAGTATATGTGATAGAGTGCTTCTGTGGACTGATATATGTAGGGAGTAGCATCTGCCCTTTGAAAAAACGCATATTAGAAGATATCAGAGCAGTGCAAAATAAAGATCTGAACTTCGCTGTGATGAAACACCTCACCACACATCCTGGAAAGGACTAGCAAAGTCTGTGCTATTTTGGGATAGCCAGAATACCGAGGTATGAGAGATTAGGTGACAGATTCCTCAAATTGAGATGCCTGGAGTCACGCCTCATCATAAGACTGAAAACTAAAGTTCTGTATGGACTTAATGGAGTTAAGGAACTATACATACATTAATGAATTGATTAACATTGTCATGTATATAGTTAACAGCCATGATCCACACATGAACACAATCATAGTCAAAGGTTTCAACATACAGCTAGAAAAATAAACTATTTATACATTTAGAGAGGGGTTAACCTTGCGGTATGGTCCTACCTCAGATACATAACAGCCCCTTGTGTACATTCCCAGAGAGCTATACATAGAGATGGACTGCCTCAAGAGTTGATCACGATTTAGAAGATATCTTTGTGGTCAATGTTGGAGTGGCACTTAGCCTTGAATACTCAGAAGAAAATGGTCACTGGGGGGTGAGTACAATCATCTAGATATACAAACAGCCATGAGCATACACTCTCATAGAACCATACTTTGAAATAACCCATAGATCTACTTAGTGGGGAAGTATGGCTTATGGGATACCTTCATGGTCAATATCATAGTGTTATGTAGCCATGAAAGTATAGGATGCAATGATTATTTTGGGGTGAAAACCTCCCCGAGTGATATCCCCGCATAGCTATAAACTAATATGCTATGTATAGTGAATAGATCAAGCAGGCACATATTGACCTGGGGACACTCGTAGGCACCAATGGCTTTTTTGAAACTATCCACTAAGTCTGCAATTTCTAGCCATGCAAGGAAGTCACTAGAACTTAATGGCACTCAGCCTGTAATGATCATGCAACACTGAGTAGAATTGAGGTG
This sequence comes from Triturus cristatus, assembly GCF_964204655.1. Classification (NCBI taxonomy): domain Eukaryota; kingdom Metazoa; phylum Chordata; class Amphibia; order Caudata; family Salamandridae; genus Triturus; species Triturus cristatus. The sequence goes on from NC_140582.1 coordinate 320,461,498, forward strand.
ACAAGTTCCAGGTAGATGAGGCTTCACTACCACTGACATACATAATTCTATTTAAAATTAGGCTATCATGGAAATTAACAGCATTTCCCTGAATGAATATGCATGAGACAGTACTGCGTCCTAAGAACTCCTTTACCCGTGAGCACAACACACATATGAGTAGGCCTGATAAAGATCGCAGTTTGAGACATCATCATTGGGACACTGTGGTCTAAGCCAGTTACATTGTATCACTATTTGTATCCACAGCAATAAGAAATGAACGCTACTCAGGTTACACACGAGTAATATGCACACTGCTTCCCACTTTCCGCCTTCCTCCTAGCACGTGGAGTCACAATTGTCATTAACACATGGACGTGGGGCTGAATGACATTGCTAAAAATGTAAATCATGCTTCATTGTTTGCATAGATGTTTAAATGTTTTTTAATGATTTCTACATCTGGAATGAATCCTACAATGCCTCATATTGAGCCAGGTGGGGTGGCTGTGTATAAAGTGACAGTAAAGACGGACTCACTCAACCGTGCTCAAGACCTGAGATTCGAAACTCGTCAGTCGTAGTGGAGGTGCTGGATGTGGGTCTAATAAAATAATTTTATTTCCGAAGCTCGTGGACTGTGGCGTGTCTAGTGGTGTTGGATGATTTCCCTGGGAACATGGTCCTTCCCTGACGCTGGCAACAGCTGTGTAAGTGTGCACCACTATGAACTGTGGTTGGTGGAATATATATATATATATCAAGAAACTATCCAAACTTCCATGCAGTGTAAAAAGAGAGTAACGGACACCAAGATACGGTGGCAAGTTTATTCCTCACACACCTCGGACTGACGCGTTTCGAGCAACAAAGTGCCTTTGATTCCACCAACCACAGTTATATGTATATATATATATATATCTATATATATATGATCTACTGGCAGTCGCCAGTAGATATAGTTAGGACCTATTTTCCATAGGAAATTCGCAACATTCTATTCTCAATAAATATAGCGCCGGTTGACAAATCTTCGCGAATTTTTGATAACTCGTGGGGCGCTCCAGTTCCCTCCTATCTTGAAAGTTTCGGGGCCGAGAAAAAATGGGGATCCCAAATCGTGTTTTCCCCATGCAATTTCCCATAGGAATCTTTAGACATGGCTACAGCCCGAACTGCTGAACGGAATTACACCAAATTTGGTAAAAAGGTAGCCCTTGGTTCAGAAAGAACCCTTTTTTTTAAATGGTGTAAATCCGTAGCGCCTCTCTGCAACGCAGCTCTCTGGTGCATACTGGAGCTACCTGGTGGGCTAGTTGGCCCCCAGGGACCCTCAGGATTGAGGAGGAATGAATTCCTCAACTTAAAACGCGCCACAGGGCGTGTTTGCACACATGTCACCTCAGGCCCCCGCCCCCTCCCTTCACCACTGTGCAAACGCGCCCCGTGGCTCGTTTTAAGTTGGGGGATTAATTCTCTTTCAATACTGAGGGTCCCTGAGGGCCAACTAGCCCAACAGGTATCTCCAGTATGCGCCAGGGAGCTGCGTTGCAGACAGGTGTTCAGAGGCCACGCCCCTTTTTACACCTCTCTGCAACGCAGCTCTGTGGTGCTTACTGGAGGTACCTAGTGGGCTACTTTGACCCTAGGAGACTTAATCTCTCAACTTGGAACGGCCACAGGGCGCGTTTACACAGTAGTGAAGGGAGGTGACGTGTGCAAACATGTGGTCTAAGCCAGTTACATTGTATCACTATTTGTATCCACAGCAATAAGAAATGAACGCTACTCAGGTTACACACGAGTAATATGCACACTGCTTCCCACTTTCCGCCTTCCTCCTAGCACGTGGAGTCACAATTGTCATTAACACATGGACGTGGGGCTGAATGACATTGCTAAAAATGTAAATCATGCTTCCTTGTTTGCATAGATGTTTAAATGTTTTTTAATGATTTCTACATCTGGAATGAATCCTACAATGCCTCATATTGAGCCAGGTGGGGTGGCTGTGTATAAAGTGACAGTAAAGACGGACTCACTCAACCGTGCTCAAGACCTGAGATTCGAAACTCGTCAGTCGTGGTGGAGGTGCTGGATGTGGGTCTAATAAAATAATTTTATTTCCGAAGCTCGTGGACTGTGGCGTGTCTAGTGGTGTTGGATGATTTCCCTGGGAACATGGTCCTTCCCTGACGCTGGCAACAGCTGTGTAAGTGTGCACCACTATGAACTGTGGTTGGTGGAATATATATATATATATATCAAGAAACTATCCAAACTTCCATGCAGTGTAAAAAGAGAGTAACGGACACCAAGATACGGTGGCAAGTTTATTCCTCACACACCTCGGACTGACGCGTTTCGAGCAACAAAGTGCCTTTGATTCCACCAACCACAGTTATATGTATATATATATATATATATCTATATATATATGATCTACTGGCAGTCGCCAGTAGATATAGTTAGGACCTATTTTCCATAGGAAATTCGCAACATTCTATTCTCAATAAATATAGCGCCGGTTGACAAATCTTCGCGAATTTTTGATAACTCGCGGGGCGCTCCAGTTCCCTCCTATCTTGAAAGTTTTGGGGCCGAGAAAAAATGGGGGTCCCAAATCGTGTTTTCCCCATGCAATTTCCCATAGGAAACTTTAGACATGGCTACAGCCCGAACTGCTGAACGGAATTACACCAAATTTGGCAAAAAGGTAGCCCTTGGTTCAGAAAGAACCCTTTTTTTTAAATGGTGTAAATCCGTAGCGCCTCTCTGTAACGCAGCTCTCTGGTGCATACTGGAGCTACCTGGTGGGCTAGTTGGCCCCCAGGGACCCTCAGGATTGAGGAGGAATGAATTCCTCAACTTAAAACGCGCCACAGGGCGTGTTTGCACACATGTCACCTCAGGCCCCCGCCCCCTCCCTTCACCACTGTGCAAACGCGCCCCGTGGCTCGTTTTAAGTTGGGGGATTAATTCTCTTTCAATACTGAGGGTCCCTGAGGGCCAACTAGCCCAACAGGTATCTCCAGTATGCGCCAGGGAGCTGCGTTGCAGACAGGTGTTCAGAGGCCATGCCCCTTTTTACACCTCTCTGCAACGCAGCTCTGTGGTGCTTACTGGAGGTACCTAGTGGGCTACTTTGACCCTAGGAGACTTAATCTCTCAACTTGGAACGGCCACAGGGCGCGTTTACACAGTAGTGAAGGGAGGTGACGTGTGCAAACATGCCCTGTGGTGCAAATTAAGTTGGGGAAATAATTCCCCTTCAATCCTGAGGGACCCTGGGGAACTTGTATTCAAATGCTGCTGGCCCGTGAACAAAGATGTAAGATTTGAAACGCGTTGGGCACGGACATTAAAAGGAACTGACACGCTGGTTTTTGGTGCGCTGCAAGTTATTATTTCTTGTGTGAGAGAGTCTCGTCTTTGTGTACTTGTGGAAAGGTAATATAGACGGGGGTCCAAGCCTTGGAAACGCACCGCTGCTGACAATTGGAAGGCGGTTTTGGGGCCCTTTGAATATGGAGCCTGGCAGACCACCAGATTGCGATATTTAGCGCATCTTAAACATCGTTCCTTTCCAAACTTATCATGGTCATTAATATTGTATTTGGGAAATCAGCCACATTTGAGAAGTATTGTAAAGTGACTACCAATCCCACAATGGATGGCATCTTATTTTACTCACATGAGGAGAATGAATTTTTCGTGTGGTTATTTATGGTGTGTCCCTTGATATGAACTTGTATTCAAATGCTGCTGGCCCGTGAACAAGGATGTAAAATTTGAAACGCGTTGGGCACGGACATTAAAAGGAACTGACACTCTGGTTTTTGGTGTGCTGCAAGTTATTATTTCTGGTGCGAGTGAGTCTCGTCTTTGGGCACTTGTGGAAAGGTAATATAGACGCAGTCCAAGCCTTGGAGACGCACCGCTGCTGACAATTGGAAGGCGGTTCTGGGGCCCTTTGAATATGGAGCCTGCCAGAGCACCAGATTGCGATATTTAGCGCATCTTAAACATCATGCCTTTCCAAACTTATCATGGTCATTAATATTGTATTTGGGAAATCAGCCACATTTGAGAGCTATTGTGAAGTGACTACCAATCCCACAATGCATGGCATCTTATTTTACTCACCTGAGGAGAATGAATTTTTCGTGTGGTTATTTATGGAGAGTCCCTTGAAATGAACTTGTATTCAAATGCTGCTGGCCCGTGAACAAGGATGTCAGATTTGAAACGCGTTGGGCACGGACATTAAAAGGAACTGACACGCTGGTTTTTGGTGCGCTGCAAGTTATTACTTCTTGTGCGAGTGAGTCTCGTCTTTGGGTACTTGTGGAAAGGTAATATAGACGGCGGTCCAAGCCTTGGAGACGCACCGCTGCTGACATTTGGAAGGCAGTTTTGGGCCCTTTGAATATGGAGCCTGGCAGAGCACCAGATTGCGATATTTAGCGCATCTTAAACATCGTTCCTTTCCAAACTTATCATGGTCATTAATATTGTATTTGGAAAATCATCCACATTTGAGAAGTATTGTAAAGTGACTACCAATCCCACAATGCATGGCATCTTATTTTACTCACCTGAGGAGAATGAATTTTTCGTGTGGTTATTTATGGTGCGTCCCTTGATATGAACTTGTATTCAAATGCTGCTGGCCCGTGAACAAGGATGTACGATTTGAAACGCGTTGGGCACTGACATTAAAAGGAACTGACACGCTGGTTTTTGGTGTGCTGCAAGTTAATTTTTCTGGTGCGAGTAGGTCTCGGCTGTGGGCACTTGTGGAAAGGTAATATAGACGGCAGTCCAAGCCTTGGAGACGCACCGCTGCTTACAAATGGAAGGCGGTTCTGGGGCCCTTTCAATATGGAGCCTGGCAGAGCACCAGATTGCGATATTTAGCGCACCTTAAACATCATGCCTTTCCAAACTTATCATGGTCATTAATATTGTATTTGGGAAATCAGCCACATTTGAGAAATATTGTAAAGTGACTACCAATCCCACAATGCATGGCACCTTATTTTACTCACCTGAGGAGAATGCATTTTTCGTGTGGTTATTTATGGTGAGTCCCTTGATATGAACTTGTATTCAAATGCTGCTGGCCCGTGAACAAGGATGTAAGATTTGAAACACGTTGGGCACGGACATTAAAAGGAACTGACACGCTGGTTTTTGGTGCGCTGCAAGTTGTTATTTCTGGTGCGAGTGAGTCTCGCCTTTGGGCACTTGTGGAAAGGTAATATAGACGGCGGTCCAAGCCTTGGAGACGCACCGCTGCTGACAATTGGAAGGCGGTTCTGGGGCCCTTTGAATATGGAGCCTGGCAGAGCACCAGATTGCGATATTTAGCACATCTTAAAAATCGTTCCTTTCCAAACTTATCATGGTCATTAATATTGTATTTGGAAAATCATCCACATTTGAGAAGTATTGTAAAGTGACTACCAATCCCACAATGCATGGCATCTTATTTTACTCACCTGAGGAGAATGCATTTTTCGTGTGGTTATTTATGGTGAGTCCCTTGATATGAACTTGTATTCAAATGCTGCTGGCCCGTGAACAAGGATGTAAGATTTGAAACGCGTTGGGCACGGACATTAAAAGGAACTGACACACTGGTTTTTGGTGCACTGCAAGTTATTATTTCTTGTGCGAGTGAGTCTCGTCTTTGGGCACTTGTGGAAAGGTAATATATATATACACAAACACAATGCTCTCAGAACCTCCTCTTCGGCGAACTGAGAGAAACGAACGTCAGTTCATGAAATTCTTTACTGGTTACAAACATACCGGCAAATTTTGGATTTGGATGCCCTGGCCCCACCTGGAGCAGTCTGTGACTCACAGACTTGGGCATTTGTTGGGGTGGCAGGGAGAGTCCCAAGGCACTTGCAAACCCGCCGGCTTTCTGCACACAGCTCCTGTGCTGCGCAGAAACCAACATTGTCCTTTTGGCTTCTACCACTGCCAGAGCAACACCTCTTCTGCTGCCTTGGCGGGTGCTGGTTTGTTGAGAGGTGAAACCCCGAAACCGGTTTACGATGCTTGTTTCCAGTCCAGGGAGGACCTGGCCAGGCAGTTCGGTCTGGACTGTTCCTATTGGGCGCAGGGTCATGACTGATTTGCATATGGATGGGTTCAAATTGGAATGGCATGGTAGCAAAATAATGATGGATTTAGGCCCAAATATCTGTACTGGGGTAAATGTATGACATTGTTCTGCATATTAATTGTTCTTTTTGCATTTGTCACCCCGAGTGGGACGGTATGACCAGACATGGGTCCGGTGCTCTCCATGCCACTGGAGACAATCTATCCTGGCTGATGAGGTGTGAAACCCCAAAACCGGTCCTAGGACGCTTGGTTCCAGTCCAGGGAGGACCTGGCTTGGCAGTTCTGGCTGGACTGTTCCAATTGGGCTCGGAGTCAAGACTGATTTCATAAGGCTGGGTTCAAACTGGAATGGCATGGGGAGCAAATAAACATTAGATTCAGGCCCAGGTCTCTGTACTGGGGTGAATGTATGACATTGTTCTGCATTTTGTCCATCAATTGTTCTTTTTGGGTATGTATTGTTGGGCACGAGGCACAGGCATGAGGGGCATCAATGTGCCTAGCAGAGAGGTCCTTTGGGGTGGGGTCCCCAGGACTGAAGTTCTGCTCAGAGAGGGGAAGGAGATCATGCAGAGTGCTACTCATTAACTTACTTTTCCTCTTTTAAAAACAGATCTATTAAGTAGCATATCTCTGGCCCCATTTCTCCATCTTCCATCTTGGGCATGTTTTGCTCCTGGTGGCCCGCCCTCACCACCAGGAGCATTTTCTTCAGGCCTCCTTTGCATCCGGAACTGGATTTTGATTGCTCCCAGCACCAGACCTTTCCTCTATCTGCACTCCTGTGGTTCTCTTCCGCTTGGGGAGCATCTTCTACAGCCCCTCAAGGGCCAGTCCACAGAAATCCTAAGGGGAACATCCAAAGTGCCCCAGCTGGTCCTTTCTCCCAACTGGTCCTCAGGGGGCATAAAGGGGACAGTGCCACTGGCCCTAGAGAAATCCATCCTATTCCTGGGGTCAGCTGGAATAAAAGTCCATCCTGGCAGGATATCTGGTAGCATGTCCTTCCAGCTGGGCATCCTTTCTCTGTTGTCACACCCAGGTCCAGGGTCTTTTCAACTCTGTCTCACCCTTCAGCGTCAATAAGTGCATCATCCATGCCACATCCACTGAGATAACTTCCTGCACACCGCAACACAACTTTTGTCATGTGGAAAATGCCCATCATTGGGTAAAGATCATCGAATTCTACTGGATTGCTCATAAAAATATCAGCAGCTAAAATATGCAACACCACTTCATCACAGAAAATTGGGAGGATAGACTGGTCTTCAAGCTGAGCACCCACATTTTGGAAATATTTTAGAGCTCTGTATACTGCTGCGTAGTTTGTGACTGGAGATGGTATTACTGGAAAACACCCAACCTTCTTCAGTGGGACGGCATTCTGGGAGATCAGATTCCCATCCCACGGATGAACTGGCTTTTCTTCATCCTTCAGTCCGCACAGAAGCAGCGATATGATAAATTCAGTTAAATCATCTCTGCATACCGCCGCATCAGGTAGAAAAAGATCCATGTCCTCAGCCACTTTTAAACTTTCTGGTAGACTGGACTTATTGATGGCTTGTAGTGATTTTGCACACATTAGCAAGGCAGTTGGGTTATAAGTTTGCAGCTTTCTTTGTTAATAACTACAGCTGATACAGTTTGTTTTCCAAGAGCTACTTCCTTGGCACAGTCGTGAAAAAGCACCATGGCAGTATCATGTGTGCTGGATGCTCCAGACAAAGAAGAGCGGTCTTCAAAATCTAAATTATCAAGAGTAGCAATTGTAAATCCTTTCCTGGTAAAGTGACTTGGAAGTGGTGTGCTGTCGGACTCACAAGATTATACAGCAAGAGCTTCTAACAGGTTCCTGCTCTGTACTATGTCTTCATAACTTGTTGATACACCAATCCTATTAATTGAAGTAATTATCTCTCTACTTTTGCACTTGTCATAGATAGCGTGGGCAGTCATCCTATGTAGCTGAGTTTTCTTTTTGCCGTGATGTAATTAATACAACATGATTAGGAAAAGACAGTACATTTCCACAGCATAAGCCTGTCGGTTCATGGGATTGTTTTCCACTTCTTCGATTATATTTTCAAAGCCATCATCAATGTTGTCAGCTTCTGTTCCGAACTCAATAACTTTAGTTTGTAACAGTTTTGCTTTGCTGATGTTAAACAATGAAGTAAAAAATATTAAGAAAACATCAGGCATTCTTGTTGACTCCCACGATTTGCGGAGCTCTGAGGCATCACAAAATTTGTCATTAAGTCCAAAATCTAAATCTTTCAGGACATTTCTTAAAATGGTTCCTGTTGATTTTACTGCATCATGTAATCTTATTTTGGCAGCAAGAACTTCAGGAGTCAAATCAGCTGAGAATACCATAAGTGGCTCATTCTTTTTGTTAGACTGACAAAAATGAATTCTGTCATGGTACATTCTCACCAGAAAAGTCATAATTTAATTTTTATGGATCAATACAGTTTCATCAATGTTGACCATTAATTCTTTGATCTCACTGAGTGTGAATCCCCAGCCAGTCCTCAAGATTGGTTTAAAAAAATTTTTTTTTGAAGTGTGCGAACTTAACTGAAGGCTGGCGGTTACGTTGCTATTGGGAGCTCATTGTACATTCATATTTTCAAATGTATGCATTCATACAGTTCATGTGGGTAACAAATCCAATGGAAATACATTCACCTTGCTGTTTAGATCAGCTACTCAGCTGAAAACTTAATCTTGAAGAAACTAGCTGCAGATAAAAACATGTTTGCCCTTTGAGTCTCACATACTCTGTACTTTGTTCTTACATCAATCCCTTTGGCCCTTGTTCTGGCTAAACCACAGATAACACATTGAAGATCCTCTGCTTTCTGATCAGTTGTTGGAGCTGGACGAGCAGTAGCCATCGATCTTCTAAGTGGATGGGCATTGGGTTTGGTTGTCATCACTTTCTCAGAAGACACAGATTCTTGTTGTGATTCACTGGTTTCTGCTTTTGTGAACTGCAAATCTTTTACAATTAAAAAAACAGCAAAAATGGACCCTGTGCTGCTGCTGCATGTGGCAAGACGCAGGGCCTTTTTTAGGTCTCCACTATTAGACAGCTGTCTGTTGCGAGACATACTGCTAGCTTATAGTGGGCTTAGAGCTTACCCATTGCCTAACATTGTTGGATTTTGATTGTCACTCTCATTTTCTTGCTTCTTATTCACTAGTGTGTGTGGCTTTACTACTTCTTCTTGTATTTGTTCCTCCCCTGCAGCATTGATGCATTAATATGCATCAATTATTCTCTTTTTATTTAAGTACTCCACCAGCTGTCTTCCACCTGTTCTTCTTTTCCCCTGTCTGCGCTGCTCTATCTTGCTGGTGGGGTTCTTCCCCACCACCATGGATGTTGTGGTCCCCCTTGTGTGCTCCCCCTGCCCACATGTGTCTCTCCCCTCCCAGCTCCACATTGCTTTCTCTTACCCGTTTTTTGTTTCTTCCTCCACCCTCTGTGCTCCCCATTGCTCTCTCTGTCTCGCTGGCTTGATCCCCACTCGCCCACTGTGTTACTTACCCCCACCTGACCATCTGTGTTGCTTCCAGACCCTTGTGTTTCTTCAGCTCTCACCAATCCCTGTGTTGATTTTGTTTCCCTCCACCCGTGTTTCTTCCCCACACCCACTTTGCCCTGTGTTGCTTCTACGCCTCCCCACTTATGTTGCTTTCCCCACCAACTTTCCCCAAAAATGCTTTGGTGCATTTCTTTCTCCTTTTATTTGCTGAACTGAGTTGGGTTGACAAATAAAAGGTAGGTGAGCATGTGTGATGCGCATGCAATTGGCTTTTTCCCTACTTATTTAACCATGATGCACAGGGAATGCATTGTGGACGCTGTACAGCATAGCTAAAAGGTATTGGCAAAACCAATACATTCTGAGGGGGCTTTACCAATGCTGGTTTCTCAACAGCATCACACTCAATCCCATTTACACACTGGCAGATATGCCAAAATGGGAGGTCTGGTGCCGAAAAGGAAATAACCCTGCAGGTATTGTTTTTCCCCGCTTTCATTCAGGTGACAGTGTGAAACACATTGCAGCCTGATTTCGCACCTACATTGAGCAGAAATTGTGCCTGAAAGTGGATTGGCAAAGTGAAACTATGCTATTCTCTGGCAAAATCAGGGAACTTCTGAGCAAAGTGTTAAGTATTCCAAATTTTCCTTATTTTGCAAGCATTAATATCACTTTAACCACACCTAATCTTTTCTCTTTCATTACCTATAATATGCATTGATGACATCAATTTTAAACCTTCTTTACATTCATGAAAAGCATGAAATCAGCTCCAAAATTGAGTAGCTTACTGACTAAAGTCCTGATTCCCAAATCAATTTGCGGAACACCAATAGCTGCAAGTATGTATGCTAAATCCCATTCCTAATTCTCAGATACAGGTATGACGGCAATTTGCCACTGCAAATGAGATTTATTTAACCGAAATTCTGCCAGTATGGTGGGAGTTAAACTGTGTGCCCGTTCACTAACAACAATTGATGATTGACCACTGTCGGAAATCCACCATTTTCTGCGTTGTCACCTCAAATGGGTTTTCCCTATCTGCTATGTGGGTTTATAATGATGTACCCTTTGACTCTCCTAACTAGGCATAGAGTGCCCGTGCTCCCCTTTAAACATTGTTATTTTGGCTTTTTCCTATTTGGCACATTTAACTTGCCTGTATATCTCCATTCTATGGTGTACAAAGTGCATCCAGGGTCAGGAAGTTAAATGCCACTTGTGGACTGCAGCACATATTGTGCCATCCACTGCAGTGGAAGTGCAATCATAGCTACAGGCCTGACTGCTGCTGTGTAAAACCTGCAGTGCAACCAGTTAAATGAACCCTTTTGACAGGTAAGAAATCTTTTAAAATATTATTAAGTCACCCCAATGTAGGCCTTGCTGACCACATGGCAGGGTGCATGGTGTTTAAAGCGGGACATGTAAAAAGTTAATGTTAGCATGTCTTTACATTGACAAAGCCTAAAAAGCTATTTTCACATGAGTTTTCTCTCACTTGCTCTGGATCAATGTTTCTTGATGAAAAGTAAGTGCTGGTCTCCAAATTTCAGTGCTGGTGTGCCCTATCTGCAATCACTCGGTCAAATTAGGCATTGCATCCATGGGGTCTAGTGCACCTATGTACCGAACATAGACAAACAAAGCTGCAATTACAGTTTGACCTGAAGCCACTCACTGAGATATGGTGAAGGAATGGTGAATGATCACATGAAACATCTCACTACAAAAAGAGGGAGCACGAGCAGTCAAGGCAACAGAAGGGAAGGCCCTCTCAAATAGAGTCAGAGTACAAACAACCAACAAGGAGGCCTGATAACCTAGTTTACAATGTGGAAAGCAAATATCCAAGAGGACCTGACACACAACAGGATTCTGAACAGCCATTGTCACCAAAGTCTGAAATGACTGCATTTCTTTCACCAGCGCACCGCGGGTTGGACGACGCCCAGCGTCAGGACCCTAATCCCCCTGCCACCTGTTGGTTCACTGCCAAAGAACTCCTGGATATGGACCCCGGATGCCAAAACAACAGCTGTGTCTCCTCCTCCCCATGATTCAACAAAGGACTCTTCACCTGCTGACACTGCCACTTCTCCTGCGACACAACCTATGAAAGATTCTACACCACTACTGTCCACAAGACCACGAACATCCCGTAACCACTCCAATGTATCCTGGTCAATGCCAGTTCACTTTGCAAACATGCCACAGAAATCTGGGACACCACCACCACTCTTTGCATGAAAAATGCCTTCATCACCGAAACGTGGCTCAACGCCTCCTCGAAAACCCCGACATCACCACCACCCCTCCAAAAGGCTACAAGATGATACACCGAGAACGCGCCAAAAACAAGGTGGAGACATCACCATCATCTTCAAGGAAACTATCAGATGCACCATCATCAACGATGACCTCACGCCTCTCATGAACACCTCAAACTTCCTACTACAAACTGACACGAAGACCATGATAAGAGGCACCCTGTCTACAGAACCCAGAGACCCCAAGCAACATTCTGTGATGCGATTCCCAATCTCATCACCCCCCTAGCAATCGACTCTCACCACATTGTCTTACACGGCAACCTCAACTTCCACGTTGATGACACCAACTCCATCGCCCTCCTGGAGAACCTGAGGAACTGGTCACCGAACTCACGGATAAAGCCAGGCACACTCAACCCCATATTTTTACCTCCAGCGACAGAATCAAATTCAGCCACACCACAGAACTCACCTGGACTGACCACACCATCGTACACTTTACCATCACCGACACCCAGCACACCACCACCAGGCGTCAGATCTCCTCCCACTGCAGCTGGAGCAAGGTCACCGAAACTCAGTGGTTACAGGCCATCACCACCTCCCAACCAGAGGCCTCAACAGACCTCGACCAGGCCATCCAGGACATTGCCACGTGGATCACCAACAGCGCTGACAGAGTTACCCCAGTGAAACCTACAAAATTCAATAAGACCTTCAAACAAGCCAGCTGGTACACCTCAGAGATCAGGACCACCATTCACAACTGCATCCAAATGGGGAAATGATGGCATGCTACTAAGAACCCCGCAGACATTGCACATCAAGGAAGGCAAGAAAGCAGCCATCACCATCTGCATCGATTTCGCTGCCAACCACACAAAGGAATTCTTCAAAATAGTAAAAAAATTCTCCAATCCAACAGCCATAGAGAACAGCATCCACTCCACCCCATAACTCTGTGATACCCTCTCAGACTACTTCCACAGCAACATCACCAAACTCTACAACAGTTTCAACCTTTAACCTGCCACCCTCAACCCCAATGACCTCAACCAACCAGGAAACATCAGCCAAACCATTACCACCTGGTCTTCGCTCACCGCCCTGACCACCTCATCCACACTGAGGTGCCCACTGACCCCTGCCCCCACCAGCTCTACAACCTTGGAATGAACCCAATCATCACTCAACTCACCAGCATCCTCAACAGCTCCACTTCCAAAGCAACCTACCTGGACAGATGGAAACAGATATTCATTATTTAACACCTCCTAAAAAAACATCCGCGGGCACCAGCGACCTTAAAAATTGTCATCCGATCTCCCTGCTCCCCTACTCGGCGAAAGTACTCAAGAAAGCCATCAGCCAACATCTCACTGAATTCCTGGAACAAAACCACCTACTGGGTGCCACACAATCAAGATTCCAGGCCAATCACAGCACTGAGACCACGCTGATTGCAGCCACAGATGACATCAGAACACTCCTCGACTGCGGAGAAATTGTGGCCCTGATCCTCCTCAACTTCTCCGCAACGCTCGACACCGTCACAACACCCTCATCAACAGACTCTACAACGTGGGCATACAGCGAAATGCCCTCAAGTGGATTCCCTCCTTCCTTACAGGATGCACACAGAGCATCCAGCTGCCCCCTTCACCTCCACACCCAAGGATATTATATGCGGCATACCCAAGGATCATCCCTCATTCCCACCCTGTTCAATACCTGCATGACCCCCCTCGCAGACGTCATCAGAACACACGGCCTCAACATAATCTTCTACGTAGATGACACTCAACTAATCCTCTCGCTCACTGATGACCCTGCCAATGCCAAAACCAACTTCTCCTACGTCATGACCAACGTAGCCAACTGGATGAGAGACAACTCCAACAAAACTGAAGTACTGATCCTCGGGAACAACACCTCCGCTTGGGACCACAGCTGGTGGCCAACTCAACTTGGAACAACCCCCTCACCAACACACCATGCACCTAACCTAGGGATCATCCATGACAGTCAACTGGCCGTGAAACAACAAGTCAATGCAGTTGCCTCCTCCTGCTTCCACTCACTTCGCATGCTCCACAGAATCTTCAGATGGATCCCAACCAACACCAGTAAGACCGTCACTCAGGCCCTTGTCATCAGCCGCCTCAACTACGGCAACGTCCTCTACACCGGCGTCTCCACCCCGCTTCTCCAAAGACTCCAGACCAAACAGAACGCTGCAGCCAGACTCATCCTGGACCTCCCCAAATGAACCGGCATCGCCCCCTACCTGAGAGACCTCCACTGGCTCCCCATTCAAAAGAGCTGCCAGTTCAAGATCCTCATGCACGCCTACAAAGCCCTCCACGATCTAGGACCTTCCTACATCAACCATCGACTGAACTTTCACCAACCCTATAGACACCTGCTCTCTTCCTCACTCGCCCTCACACACACACCCAGCATCCATCGCAGCAGCAACGGTGGTCGCTCCTTCTCCTACATCACTACCAAGACCTGGAACGACCTACCCCTCCAGGTTCCATACAGCCCCCTCGCTGGCAGACTTCAGTAAGAGACTCAAGACCTGTTCTTCGACAAAGACAGTGCACCCCGATGCCCTTAAAGGTGACAGTGTTGCACTTTACAAATGCTGTTAGATGGTTTGACCAGTGAGAGAAGAACTAGCACCAAGGATATATCTAATCAAGGTCTGTCCCTGATCCCTGAAGGCTTTGTAGCCTGAGATATGTTAGATTGGGATTTCATGTTAGAAACGAAAGAATGTTATAAAGTGAGCAATCCCTATGTGGGCCCTTGTACGAATTTGAATAAATGGCATGAGAATGGGCATTTTAGTTCACTCCAGGGAGACACTCGCCGAACCATAGCCTTTTGTCTTTGCTGCTGAAACTGAAGGCCTCTTGCCACCTGCTCTTCCTCCACAAAAGATTATAGAACTCGCGGACACTGGAAACCCCATGAATTTGAGTCACATGCCAGGTCAGGGAGCTCGCAAGGCTCATATAAACCCAAATCACACAATGGCACTTGGGATATTCATGGCTGGCACAAGCAGACAATTGCACCACAGGTGCCTAAATCGAACATTTCCATTGCCAACTGGATGTTTGCACTACCAAGACACAGTAAAGAGAATCCAGGGTTAAAAGGTTAAGGAATAACTCCTGCTTTATGAACTTTGAGTAATAGGTTGTATTTATGCCAGAAGTAAACAAAGTTGTGCCCAAAGTTCTTTTTTGTACACTGGAAAGGAAGGGGTAGAATTAGGCCCTAAAAGTATAAAAGATTATTTATAGGATATTAAATGAGACATGCCGAAGAAAACGGCAGTAAAAAAGAGGGGTCTAACAAATCGAACTACTATTTTTAATCCTGCCCAGATTCTCCCACATGAGTTTGTCGAGTTGAAGGGTTTTGGAGGCCAGATCACAGGGTCCACATGGCAGAGGCTGCTGTGAAGTAACAGGCAACGAAGTTCGAGAAAATGTTTGTCGTTTAGCCTGACTAATCTAAGGCGTGCAGGAAGACAAACACTTCAATTTTATGGCAGTGTGATTTGTCATTTGTAATCCCACAAAGTTTTGTGAGAACTAAACAATTGGCAAATATTTCACACTTCACACTTTCTCCAAGCATTGAATTTTTGAAAGCTGTGAAAAAAATGCAATAAAATCGAAGATGTGCCCATATTTGTCTTTTCTATAACTTTTCTTAAAATCCTTTGGGTCTGTCTGGCATTGTGAGGAGGGTCATGTCAATAAAGCTTCAGTTACAATTAATAATCGTTCAAGGGAGAGCAGTTGTTTTCATAAGCGACACATCAGTTTCATTTTTTTTGTTCGATGCTTTTTAATACATGAAGTCCCCGATTTACAGTCGGGGCTCAAAACAAAATCTGCACAAAATTCTCTTAGGAATTGAAATTGAACGTGAATTGAGGTAACCGCAAATTTGGGGTTGCTCCTCTCCCTGGGAATTCTGCTTTGCTACCTCCGCAGTGTCTGCAACTCTTTCCTCTGACAAGTAAGTAGTGGTAAAACGGTGACTAATGTAGTGTTAAACCCCTGTATCAGGAGCCGCAAAGCTTTCATGATGTTACTGCTTTACCTACTAAAAATTCATGCTGTGGAAACATGATAGAAAAAAAAACGAAAGATGATAAAAAACAATCCCAAACAAATAGAGGGAAAAGGGGCTTATAAATAATAATCTATCTTATTATTCCTATAGGTCCAGCATACATGCCCATCAATCAGTGAAAACAAAGAGGTATGCAGTTCCTAAAATTGACGCAAGGTGTGTTAGAATCACTAGAAGATACCAATCCGTCTCATGCGGGGAAATCCAACCAGCCATAGAAAGAGTACACCTCTTCGTCTGAAACACATCATAGTTTAGTGCCAGCAAATATTCACAAATATTGCACTGCATGCAACCATTTCCCAAAATGCCCTCTCTAATTTAACTATTAGTTGTCAATCTGCTGGTGAAATAAGCAACTTTGGATTTAATGCTGATCTGCTGAGCTGGTAGACATGCAGAAATGTGGGTGACTTCCTCCGCAAGCAAGAGGTGCAAAATCTGTCAGTGCTGCAATTTTTGTATCCACTGACTGAACTCAAAAACGTGCTCTATCTTGAATTGGAGATGGTTTTTAAAAGATCACAGAGTACTGCTTAAAGAAGCCCAGTGGGATGCTCAACGGAAGCTGTATCAAACTAAATTGGTAAGAAGGGGCTAAGAGCAGGTCAGAGGGTAAGGTGCCAATGCCCGGTGTGCCAGATCTTTCTGTTATATTTCTTTAAGGGGTCAGGTCAATTCAGATGTGTGACCCCGCATGGGTCCAAAGACGTTTGTAAGAACACCATCCATGGATGGCTTGGGGAGATCGGCCCTGGTGAAAATTGAAGTCAAGCAACGGGCTGCACCTCTCTTAATTCCTGTGAAATATTAATGTGGGGTGCATGGGTTTTCGGATGTCAGGATCAACACTACCTACTCAGCAATATACAGCATTTATCTTAGTGAATTTCACTAGACAAATGTTCGGAACTTAGTTGCGCCACCAATGACTGGCTTAGCCAGGAAGATTCATACCCCATCCATATGAAAACCCTTCAGTGGTCCAGAAACCTCAGCCAAGCTCCCCTAGCTGAGCTAGAAAAAGCAATGATCTCTAGCCTCCCCCCTAAATCAGGCGACCTCTCAACGGTCAAACTCACAACCCACTTTAACTCTGCGATGACAGCCGTCCTAGACCAAGTAGCCCCTCTGAAACTAAAATAGATTAGAGACACCCCTTTGAAAACCTGGTTCACCAAGGGTCTCAACTGAGAAAGACGACAACTCAAGGGTGCAGAAAGACTCTGGCGATCCAATCCTTCCTCAACTCACCTCCACCGACTCAGAGCAGAGCGCAGAACATACAAAAACCTCATCATCAATGAAAAAGCAACCTTTTTCCGCAGCACCCTTGACAATGCAATAAACCGCCCAAAAAACCTTTTCAACATCATAAAAAACAAGACTTCGAAACCTCCCGCTAAAGCCCCTCGGGGATCTAAAGAACTCTGCGATAAATTTGCCAAATTCTTTGATGAGAAAATCACGTTGATCAAGTCCTCCCTCAATAGCCACACACAAGCGCCTGACTCCGAAGTAGAAATCCCCCTCCCTGAGACAAATGAGGGCAACCAATCTCCAGGATCCCCCTCCTCCCTTAATTGCTGGAAAGCATTTAAGTTACTCTCAGAAATGGACATCTCCAAACTTATTGCAAACTCTAAACCCTCCTCCCACTTCGCAGACCCCCTCCCGGCCTCCATGGCAAAAAACCTCAGTCACATAATTTCACCCCTCTGGACAACGATAATAAACAGCTCGCTAAACACGGGGGTCATGCCAGACTGTCTAAAGCTTGGCCAAGTCTCTCCACTGCTAAAAAAACGAGGCTTAGACCCCAAGGACCTTAACAACTTCAGGCCAATCTCAAACCTGCCTTTCCTGGCCAAAATCCTCAAGAAATGTGTCCTTCTCCAACTCAACCAGCATATCGAAACAAACAATCTCTTGGACTCTCACCAATCAGGCTTCAGAAAGAGCTGCAGCACAGAGACAGCCTTACTAAATATAGCAGTGCCGGTCGATGCTGCCTGCTCATCCTCCTAGACCTATCCGTGGCCTTCGACATGGTAGACCACAAACTTCTTCTCAACACACTAAAACAAAGGACCGGAGCAGACGGTGTGGTGCTGAAATGGTTCACCTCCTTCTTTCACAACTGTTCCCAACAAATCAAAATAAACAATGAAATCTCCGATACCTCCACCATAACCAGAGGTGTCCCTCAGGGCTCAGTCCTCTCACCTACTCTCTTCAATATCTACATGGAGCCCCTGACTACCATAATCAATCAAGCCAACATCACCTACCACATATACGCAGATGACATCCAGATCTACCTGGTAGTCTCTTCCCCAGAAGACATTCGCCATCTCAATGACACCCTAAAAAAATTTCAAAACTGGCTATCACACAACCACCTTAAACTTAAACAAGATAAGACGGAAATCCTTCTCTTCTCCAACGACGTCAAACCCACCAGGTCCAAGATGGATTAAGCTTATGGACTCCCTAAACTTCGACCATACCCTGACCGGCTCCACCAAGTCGCTGGGCATCCTACTGGACCCTAACCTGAACATGGGCACGTACATAAAGGCCACCGCTAGGAGTGCCCACTACAAACTAAAACTACTCAACAAAATCAAGCCCTTCCTCCTGCCTAATGATCTTAAGACAGCAACGCAAGCCCTGGTTCTATCCAGACTAGACTACGGAAACGCTACCCTCACAGGCACAGAAAATCTTGCCTAGCCCCTTTGAGATCAACTCTAAACGCAGCAGCAAGGATGTTCACTGGAGCAAAAAGGCATGATCATATCTCACCCTCTCTGAAAAACCTCAAATGGCTCCCCATTGAAGCTCGCTGCCAGTTCAAAACTGCTTGTCTCACCCACAAAGTCCTTCACACTGGCAAACCAGTCTACCTTGCAGCCAAGCTCACCAAGGCAGGCCAGGCAAGAAACCTGAGAAGCACCAACAACCTACTTCTCATTCCCCCAAAAAGCCTCAAACAAAAAGCCCTGGCGTGCTCCTTCTCAGGAAATTCCCCCAAAATCTGGAGCTCCCTACCAGCAGATCTCAGAATCAACCCCTCCTTCGTGACCTTAAAAAAAAAACTCAGTGATCTCCTCCTCCCTCGACACCTTTTACCTTCGGACAAATACACCGCAATACCTTCCCATAGACTCTCCTTTTTACTCTGTCTGTCTACCCTCTCTTATTTATTTGTGTACTTGTTGTAAAGCGCTCTGATACCCTCGGGTCTCGCCAGCCCTATAAAAACTCTCTAAATAAAAAAATTAATACATTTTAAAAATTAGCCCTAGAAACAAACACAGAATGAATGTGCCAGTGAAAAAGGAAAGCCAACCGAAAAACAGAAGTGCCCACCTACTCTGTTACAGAATAAGCACCCACAAACTGCGATGTAACTTTGGGATATGACTCCAGGATTGTCAGATGTCTAGTGGACAACCACACTCAGCCTCCCTCTTTATAGACAGGTACTTTGCACTTATGGTGATCTGCCAAATGTTTATATTGTGTGTTAGCTCCCCTCTGGATGGTACAAACCCTTTGTTGTATAACAGAGGGAACTTTGAAGGCTGAGAGTTTGCCTGGCGACATTTGTGCATGAAATCCACATGAATAATAAATGGAGATCTACCCAATGACAAATTCATGGAGAAATGCAAATTCTGCATGTGAAGTCCATGGGTACAAAACATTTTCATGTTCCATCCAGAAACCTCTTTAAAAAGGCTCTATGGACTGATTTACTTGGTCTGTTTGTCCATAAGCTTTGGGGAGGTAGCTAATGGATTTAAAATGTTTATTTCGTAATCTTTTCATCAGTTCTTTCCAAAATAGAGCAATAAACTGCATTTCTTTATCCTTCACTATGATCTCTGTTAGACCATGTAACCATTCATGTGGGCCAAAAACATTGTATGCATTGTATTTCTATAGCTTGAACCTAGCTAAAAAGCAGCACAGAGCTGTACATGGTTAAAGACAAGCATAAAGTTAACAAGTAGGAGAGGAGGCTGGTATGTGCAAAATGTAGTGTTCTTTAAAGAGGTGAGTGTTCAACTCTTTCCTAAATTGAAACAGTAGGGGTGCGATCCTGATGGATATCGAGATGTTGTTCCAGATCCTGGGTGCTTAGATGGAAAAGGTCTGCAGTCTTGTTTTGTTTTTCTTTTGCACACAATCAAACAAGTTCTACAGATGTGTACTGCTCGATCTTTCCGGTCTTATTATGTTGAAGGGTGATTTAGGTGACTTCAGTCTCTTTCCATTCAAGTCTAAGGGTTAGAGTAGTGTATAGAGCCTATTTATTAGGCACTTCGACATGATCCTGTGTTCTTCCCCATAGATCAGGGTTTGCATATATATATCCTAGGGGATAGATTCGTTAGCATTAGGGGTAATCTGTTCTGTAGTGAGGGTATTTCATGGAGCCGTGCTGAATTCAGGCCTGGTAGGCCTTAAACGGGAGAGACTCCATCTTTCCTCCTGCTCTGGCAGCTCGGGATGTTTCTAGGTCATAGGCAGTGTTTTAGTTAGGAGGTGTTATTCGCTTGGAGAGAACCGGTTCAGGCCGGCCCTTATCGAAGGATTGTATTTTTCTTCATGCCGAAGACACTACATCAGGCCGGCCGGCTGGGAACGTGTCCTTGGCACGGGAAGGTACAAGAATTTGGTGGGCGGCAGGTTACGGGCTGGAATTTTCCATGAGGAAATGCACGTCTATATTAGTAAAAGTTTGAGGCAGATACTGGCACTTGCTTCTTGTCCATGGGCGGCACCTGGCCGTTAGTAGTAAAGCTGCTACTTATTCCAGGGAAGACAGATGACAAACTTGGAGGTGGAGAAAAACCGAGAGATAGAAGAGAAGAGAGTAGCCGATGAGGAAGAGGTCCCAGTGACTCGGAGAGGGAGACGGGAGTAAACCCGTGATTGCGGAGGTGTGACTTCCAGGCGAAGCCGAGGCGCAGACGAGAAGGGAACCTAGATGACCATTGAGTGCAGGCTACATACGACCAAGGTGATGTCAACCCCTTACTATTAGAGTGTACAACTTAATCTTTCACTTTTCTTTGCAGGTTATGTGATACGTATTATGTTCCGTGAGTGTGCATGTAATAACTAAATAAAGTATTCAGTTTGTAGTAAAGCAATATGTGCTACATGTTCTTGTGTAAGAGGGTAACCTATTCTTCTAGTCAGCTGTGACTTAACATGAACAGATGTTAATCCTGATCAGGTAGGTGGTAACTGAATAAGGGAGAAAGGAGCCCTTCGAACTGGGGAACAAGTTGTGCTCAACTAGCTGTCTTTGTGTGATCTGATATATAGTAACACTGATGTCGTGGTAATTATAGGATGAACTCGTGCTAAGGCTGCCGTCTGGGCAGGAAGTCCTGGGTCCATTTGGGACCGCGAGGCTGTGACTGCCGTCTGGGCAGGAAGTCTGTGGCTGCCGTCTGGGCAGGAAGTCCTGGGTCCGTTTGGGACCGCGAGGTTGTGACTTGTCTAAAGCTGCCGTCTGGGCATGAAGTCCTGGGTCCGTTTGGGACCGCGAGGCTGTGGCTGCCATCTGGGCAGGAAGTCCTGGGTCCGTTTGGGACCGCGAGGCTGTGGCTGCCGTCTGGGCAGGAAGTCCTGGGTCCGTTTGGGACCGCGAGGCTGTGGCTGCCGTCTGGGCAGGAAGTCCTGGGTCCATTTGGGACCGCGAGGCTGTGGCTGCCGTCTGGGCAGGAAGTCCTGGGTCCATTTGGGACCGCGAGGCTGTGACTGCCGTCTGGGCAGGAAGTCTGTGGCTGCCGTCTGGGCAGGAAGTCCTGGGTCCATTTGGGACCGCGAGGCTGTGACTTGTAGGTCTTGGTATATATAGTAGGAATTCCCTGTCCTTAGGTGGTACATATATGTGGTTATTTAGGTGTAAATAGGCCCTAGGGAGGGGGTAACGTTCTGGTTTGGGTTAGAGAGGCTCTGCTGAGCGGGTTCTGAAAACCCAAGCAGAACATTGGGCGTCACGAACCGTTTACGAAACCTGTGTGCGTTGTGGTTGTCTTGTGTTTGCTTTCGGCGCGTGCGTGGTTTTGTTTGCATTTTATTTTTGTATATTTGTGTGTATAGTTTTTATTTTTCTTCCTTCTTTTCTTTCTCTTCTTTTCTTCTTTTTCCTTTTTCACGATGTTTTCTAGAAGGTCTAAATCTACTTTTAAGTTGCCCGTTGATATTCCCGGATGGGATTCAACGCCTTATGAAGCCTTGGCCCGTGAGTGGGCTGATTCCACTGGTTTGAGTGAGAATTGGAATTCTTCTTTGGAGCTGGCAGAGCCGACTGATGTGATTGCTTGTTTGCAGAAGGCACCCGTATCGAAGGGTGAGGAGATTCCCATTTTGGGGCGCAGAGGTTGGATTCTTTTGTCTGCATACAGGATTCTGCATGAGAGATTGTTGAAGTTACAGATATCTCTTAAAGATGTGGAAGCGCACTTTGTTGAGATTCAGAATTCTCATACTTTGTTGCGGTGTCAAAATAAGTTGCTTGCTGATAAACTTGAGACTTACCAAACTATTGCCGAACGGGCGGCTGTGCGAATTGCTCGTTATAAATACAAGAACAGGCGCGGTCGGGTTTCGACGCGAAAGGTGCGTCTGGTCGTGGCGACAGCTGGGCTGGATTGGAATCCTGATGAATGGGATGGTAATATCTGGAACTCGACGGATTCTTGTTCCTCGGGTGAGGAGTCTGCCAAGCGCGAGTCTTCTCACTCCCGCCATGATTGTAAGTCTGCTTCTCGCACCTTTGATGGTGCACCCCGTGATTACGCTCGTTCTTCGAGTGGGATCAATGCTTCTTACACTGATTGTCCCTCTACGAGTACTGATCGGGCTCCTTGTGATGCTCGTCCCGCGGTTTCTGCGCATCCAGTTTTCCGTCGGAAGTTGCAGCAGTCTCCCAATGCTCCGCAGGGTATTTCTTTGGACTGTTTAGAAGACTTTACTCAGCAGGAAATTAGTGATATTTTGCAGCGATTTCGGCAGCGAGCTGGTGAGTCCTTGCTCACATGGATGGTGCGCCTTTATGAACTGGGCGCTGCTGGTATTATGTTGGATACTGGCGATTGTTTAAAGTTCTGTTCCTTGAGTTTGGATTCTACTGTGCAGGATCATTTTCGTAACTATAATGGTGTTGGTCAGATTTCTTTACTCCAATTGGCGACTGAGGGTTGTAATCTAAAATATCCTACTGAATCTGACTGGCCTGTGAATGACAAGCCGTGGTATACTTTGCGTGATGCTGCTCAACGTCTCAAAGAGGAGGTGATGAAAACGGCAATTTTTCTGGGTACTGCTGACAGGTTGCTTGATGGTTCATTGACATCTTCTGTGCGGAACCGTATCATTCGATCTTCCCCTGTTGCTTATAAGCAGGTCATGATGACTTTATTGATTAATCAGACTGGTAACGTATTATCTACGGTTTTGGAATCGGTGCGCCAACTCGGTGAGTTGGGTGAGTGGTTTAAACCTGAACGGCAGTCCCGGCCTGACACTCGTACTCCTGGTGAAAATAAACTTACTAGACGTGATATTTTTTTCTGGTCTTCTGGCTGATGGTGTGCGGAGGGAGGATATTGATGGTGAGACTACCGCTCGTTTGTGGGAGTTGTTTCGCAAACGTGGCTTGGATCGAAAGGAGGGTGCCCGGCGTGTTCGGACCACTGAGTGTGATCGTGGTGGTTCTGACGGTAGCGGTGATGACGACCGCCGTGGGCGCTCTGTTCGTCGTGATGATCGACGTTCTGCACGTGATGTGTCCCCCCGTCGAGAGAGAGACAGGGAGAGAGAGGGGGAAAGAGAAAGGGGGAGAACTGACTATGTTTACAGCAGACGTAGAGATGATAGGGATCAATCCCCTGAGTTGAGGAGGAGAGAGGATCGTCACAGTTTGGTCGATCGTAACCCGCAGTACAATGCAGAAGATACGAATCCGTTCCGTACTGGGAATGGATATGAACAGGAGGTACCGATACCTAAGAAACGTGAGAGTCTTTATCCTGATCTATCCTGGTACACAGAATGCAGTAAGAATGACTAGGAAATAGGTCAAGCTCCGGTACACAGATGGGCTCACAGAGATAATAGACCCTATGTAGATATTGATATTTATTGGAGACATCGTAATATCCAAAGGGCCCGAGCATTGGTAGATACAGGAGCGGAGGCCACTCTTATTCATGGAAAATCAAAGAAGTTTACAGGTCAGCCTTTTACTATTACCGGATTAGGTGGAAAAGAAACCCCTGCAGTTCAAACTTTGCTTGAAATGAGAATAGGTAGAATTCCTAGAAAAGAGTATTCTGTACTAGTAGTGCCACTTCTAGAATTCATAATTGGGATTGATATTTTGAGAGGAATGACTTTGCATCTAGATGACGGATGTTACCAATTTGGAACAACGCATTATATATCGTCCAGACCTATACGGGTTGGTCGTTTAAGAATGCCCCCCATACAAGTTCCCCATGCGACAAAAGTGGTTTGTCAGAAGCAGTATCGTATTCCAGGTGGTCATGAGGAGATTAGTACCACTATTCAGGAGTTAGTGGATGCAGGAGTCATAACCCCAGTTACTTCTGCTTGGAATAATCCTGTTTGGCCGGTGCGTAAGAGTGATAACTCTTGGCGCATGACCGTTGATTATCGAGAATTGAACAAGCACACACCCTCTTTGACTGTTGCAGTACCGGATGTTATTACACTTATTGAGAGAATCCAAAAGCATCCAGGTACATGGTACGCGTCCATTGATATTGCTAATGCTTTCTTTTCAATTCCGATTGCCCCAGAGTGTCAGGAACAATTCAGTTTTACGTGGAACGGGCGTCAGATGACGTTTAGAAGTCTTCCCCAGGGCTATGTGCATAGTCCTACGATATGTCACCGGCTGGTGGCAGAGCATTTGGCTGAGGTACCGGTTCATCCCCAAATTCAGATATGTCATTATATTGATGATGTTTTGATCCAAGGCGAAACACAAGAGGAAGTTCAGACCCAATTAGACAGAGTCATTGAGTGCCTGCGTGAGAAAGGTTGGGAAATCAACCCAGATAAATTGCAAGGTCCGTCCCAGGCTGTAAAATTTTTGGGTATTAATTGGCATGAAGGGCACCGTGAAGTGATCCCTCAGGTTAAACAGAAGATTCTTGATTTTGCAGTTCCTAGAAATAGGAAAGAAGCCCAGAGCTTCATTGGTCTGTTTGGCTTTTGGCGCCAGCATATTCCTCATTTGAGTCAAATATTGGCCCCCTTGTACCGGGTCACGCGTAAAAAGAATGCATTTGAATGGGATAAACCACAGCAAGATGCGTTTAGTCTGGCAAAAGAGGCAATTCAACATGCTCTGGATTTATGGCCTGTACGTGATGGTGACGTGGATTTGAATGTGTCTATACAGGGCCTTTATGCAAATTGGAGTTTGTGGCAGAAACAAGGCAGGAGTAAAGTACCGTTAGGTTTTTGGACCAAAAAGTTACCTGATGCTGGTGAGCGTTACACACCCTTTGAGAAACAGTTACTTGCTTGTTATTGGGCTCTGGTGGATACCGAGCAATTGACTTTGGAACATGATATAGTTCTGCGTCCGGAAATTCCTATCATGCAGTGGGTCCTGAGTTCGCCGAAAACTCACCAAATTGGACACGCTCAAGAGGCGAGTGTGATTAAATGGAAATGGTACATACAAGACAGGGCACGTGTGGGCCCGAAAGGAATTGCTTCTTTACATGAGCAGGTGGCGCGAGCGCCATCGACGGAGACTGAGAGTGAATGTTCCGTACCTTTAGCACAGGAGTCTCCTGTCAAGTGGGGTAAGCCTTTTGATGATTTGTCCGCAGCGGAAAGAAACCATGTTTGGTTCACTGATGGTTCAGCGAGGTTTATAGGGATGACACGGCACTGGAAGGCGGTGTCCTATAATCCGATCACACAGAAATTGTTGAGCACAACTGGTGAAGGTAAAAGCAGCCAATTTGCCGAGCTTTACGCTGTTTACCAAGTTTTGAAACAAGAGTTACCTGGTACATGTCATATTTTCACTGATTCTTGGTCTACTGCCAATGGACTGGCTGTTTGGTTGCCAACTTGGCATTCCCATAATTGGAAGTTACATTCCAAAGAATTATGGGGAAAAGAGTTATGGCAAGAAATTTGGGAGATGCTCCCACAGAGTACTGTTACAATCTTCCATGTGGACGCTCACACCCCGATAGATTCTCTTGACAAATTATTTCATAACATTGCAGATGAGAAGTCTAAAATTGCTGAGGCAGTGGTGGACAGGCAAGATTCTGATATTACGGGATTGGCGAAATGGGCACACCAGAAGGCAGGACATTTTGGAGAGAAGGCCACTAGCAGGTGGGCTGCTGATCGAGGAATTTATATTCCCTTAGATTTAATCAAAAATGTTATTTTACACTGCCCCGTTTGTCAGCATATCAGACGGCGTAAGGTGCCCCAAATTGTTAAAGGTCATTTACATCGCGGCAAATTGCCCGCTCAAATTTGGCAGATCGATTACATTGGTCCACTTCCCATGAGTAGGAATTGTCAATATGTTTGCACTATTGTTGATACATACAGTGGCCTGCTGGTAGCCCTTCCCTGTAAGCAAGCTACCCAATTGAATACCATTAAAACATTAGAATTAATTATGATGTACTATGGTGTGCCATTCCAAATTCAATCTGATAATGCATCCCATTTTCGTGGAAGATTGGTACAGGAGTTCTGTGCGGAAAACAATATTGAATGGATATTCCATATCCCCTACTACCCACAGGCCTCGGGCCTGGTGGAGAGATTGAATGGCCTGCTAAAGGACCAGCTGCGTAAGTTAACGGATGACAAGTATAAAAATTGGCGAGACTTTTTGCCCCAAGCACTATTGATTTTGAACAATCGTCCTTTTTTAAATGCTGAATCTCCACTCATGCGTTTGTTTCCCCCGAATGCTGAGGCTATGCCTAATGAAATCAGAGAAACCGTGATGTATTGGGAAATTACTCCCGGAGCTTTGGCTCCATGTAGAGCGACCCCAGGGTCGGCAGGTTTAGACTTGCATGCTATGGATGACATTGTTATAAAAAGTAGAGATCGAGTCATCATAGAGACAGGTGTTGGTGTTCAGATACCACCTGGAAATTTCGGATTGATCGCCCCTAGATCGGGGCTGGCTGTAAAAGGCATTCAGGTGCTTGGAGGAATTATCGACAGTGATTATCAGGGAGAGATTAAGGTGCTCCTGCTGAATAGCAGTGAGATTGACTTACTGATACATCGCACTGACCGAGTGGCTCAATTACTCATAATGCCTGTTTTCAGTGGTGTATTAATGAAAGGCACTGCTCCAACGTTGCTAACTGTACGTGGCCAGAAAGGTTTTGGCTCCACGGATAATCCTGGGGCCAGAGTTTGGGTGCAGTCGCCTAAGAATCCCCCTGAACAAGCAGAGGTCATTGCCACCGGTCAGGATAATACCATTTTGGTTATGAGACCAGGGAAAGATAGCTGGGAAGCGGTCCCGGCTGATAAATGTTATTTACGAGAATGATTAATGCCTGTATTTGGTTCTCTTTCAGATCATTCTTTGGATTGTTGCTGCAGGATGTGTCGGAGCCGGACTGTTTTCGGACTGGTACGACGAGAAAGGAGGGATCCTATCAACCCGGGATGAACTGGGAACCCGAGTGTTGCGTTCCTTCGCTGCATGGGATTCATCATCGAACTTTTGGACCGCACTTGCCAAAAGGGTGACTGACGCCCCTCACTTCTGTTTGACACCGATGAGATCTGTCCATGACATTCTGGCGACCTGCCTGGTTGCTGTCCCCGCCTCATTGGAAACTTTAACTCATATTTTTAATGTCTCGAAGGCCCGTCCCAATATTCTCCTGGGTGATTTTGCTACCCATGTATATTGCCCCCTATGTATTGAATTGCCGAACGAGCAAACCCCCATCCAGTCCCAAATACTTACTTATAATATCACACAAGGTGATTTGTGCTTCTTTCTTACGTGTAATCCTAGTGCGATCTCTGAATGTCTACGCCTCAAACTAAAAGGCGCCACTTCATTTACCGCTCACGAACGGACTTTGTGCTTTCAAAGGACACCGACCACATGTGTTTCAGTTCAGAACAATATGACTTGTAATAGTTTGGTAGTTACCCCCAGTCACTATCGCGCGATGTTACTACCTGCCGGATGGCTTTTCTCATGTGGTAATACTTCCTGGCCATTTGTCCCTGCAAACATTTCCGGAGGCCCTTGTGCCATTACGAGACTCAGTTTGTTGATGTTTGCATCGCACCCGAATGCCAACTCTCGTGTGCTTCGAGATACTGTAATGTTACAGGAGGATTGTGACCCATCTTTGCATTTATATTCCAAGTCTGAATACCTTAGCTTAGCTGTTTCAATTATTGGTGTTCCTGCTTTGGCGGTTTATAATGCCAAATCTATTGGGAAAATGGCCTGCTGGATGGTGAAATCTATTAATCATACTTCTACAATTTTGTCTGACATGCTATTAGACGCCCAGGGTGAACGTAGGGCCATTTTGCAAAATAGAGCAGCCATTGATTATCTTTTGCTTAAACATGGACATGATTGCTCGGACTTCGAAGGTCTCTGTTGTTTTAACTTGTCTGACCATACACAATCCATTCGTGCTCACATCGACAAGTTGCGTGACTTAACAGAAGAAGTTAGAAAACACATTGACCAGGGCTGGTTTGACTGGCTCTTTAATTGGTTACCTGATATACACGCGCTACGCCAAATATTAGGTGGTATTTTGATTGCTGTTGCTGTTTTGATTTCTATCTGTTGCTTTATTCAGTGTATTCCTTCATTATTTCAATTCTGCACACTTGGTACTAGACATAGATCAGTTAGCTTTGTTTCATATTATTCTTCCACAGATGTTAGCTCCATTTAATGAATGTATAATAGACTGAAGTCAAGGGTGAAATGTACTGCTCGATCTTTCCGGTCTTATTATGTTGAAGGGTGATTTAGGTGACTTCAGTCTCTTTCCATTCAAGTCTAAGGGTTAGAGTAGTGTATAGAGCCTATTTATTAGGCACTTAGACATGATCCTGTGTTCTTCCCCATAGATCAGGGTTTGCATATATATATCCTAGGGGATAGATTCGTTAGCATTAGGGGTAATCTGTTCTGTAGTGAGGGTATTTCATGGAGCCGTGCTGAATTCAGGCCTGGTAGGCCTTAAACGGGAGAGACTCCATCTTTCCTCCTGCTCTGGCAGCTCGGGATGTTTCTAGGTCATAGGCAGTGTTTTAGTTAGGAGGTGTTATTCGCTTGGAGAGAACCGGTTCAGGCCGGCCCTTATCGAAGGATTGTATTTTTCTTCATGCCGAAGACACTACATCAGGCCGGCCGGCTGGGAACGTGTCCTTGGCACGGGGAGGTACAAGAATTTGGTGGGCGGCAGGTTACGGGCTGGAATTTTCCATGAGGAAATGCACGTCTATATTAGTAAAAGTTTGAGGCAGATACTGGCACTTGCTTCTTGTCCATGGGCGGCACCTGGCCGTTAGTAGTAAAGCTGCTACTTATTCCAGGGAAGACAGATGACAAACTTGGAGGTGGAGAAAAACCGAGAGATAGAAGAGAAGAGAGTAGCCGATGAGGAAGAGGTCCCAGTGACTCGGAGAGGGAGACGGGAGTAAACCCGTGATTGCGGAGGTGTGACTTCCAGGCGAAGCCGAGGCGCAGACGAGAAGGGAACCTAGATGACCATTGAGTGCAGGCTACATACGACCAAGGTGATGTCAACCCCTTACTATTAGAGTGTACAACTTAATCTTTCACTTTTCTTTGCAGGTTATGTGATACGTATTATGTTCCGTGAGTGTGCATGTAATAACTAAATAAAGTATTCAGTTTGTAGTAAAGCAATATGTGCTACATGTTCTTGTGTAAGAGGGTAACCTATTCTTCTAGTCAGCTGTGACTTAACATGAACAGATGTTAATCCTGATCAGGTAGGTGGTAACTGAATAAGGGAGAAAGGAGCCCTTCGAACTGGGGAACAAGTTGAGCTCAACTAGCTGTCTTTGTGTGATCTGATATATAGTAACACTGATGTCGTGGTAATTATAGGATGAACTCGTGCTAAGGCTGCCGTCTGGGCAGGAAGTCCTGGGTCCATTTGGGACCGCGAGGCTGTGACTGCCGTCTGGGCAGGAAGTCTGTGGCTGCCGTCTGGGCAGGAAGTCCTGGGTCCGTTTGGGACCGCGAGGCTGTGACTTGTCTAAAGCTGCCGTCTGGGCAGGAAGTCCTGGGTCCGTTTGGGACCGCGAGGCTGTGGCTGCCGTCTGGGCAGGAAGTCCTGGGTCCGTTTGGGACCGCGAGGCTGTGGCTGCCGTCTGGGCAGGAAGTCCTGGGTCCGTTTGGGACCGCGAGGCTGTGGCTGCCGTCTGGGCAGGAAGTCCTGGGTCCATTTGGGACCGCGAGGCTGTGGCTGCCGTCTGGGCAGGAAGTCCTGGGTCCATTTGGGACCGCGAGGCTGTGACTGCCGTCTGGGCAGGAAGTCTGTGGCTGCCGTCTGGGCAGGAAGTCCTGGGTCCATTTGGGACCGCGAGGCTGTGACTTGTAGGTCTTGGTATATATAGTAGGAATTCCCTGTCCTTAGGTGGTACATATATGTGGTTATTTAGGTGTAAATAGGCCCTAGGGAGGGGGTAACGTTCTGGTTTGGGTTAGAGAGGCTCTGCTGAGCGGGTTCTGAAAACCCAAGCAGAACAAGATGTCAGTAGCTTTTTAAGTGGGATGAAATGCTTCATCTTCTTGAAATAATCTACCAGTAACAGTATTGTTGAATAGCCATTGTACAGGCAAAACTCTACAGTTAAGTCACTTGAGATCATATTCTAGAGTGGATGTGAAAGGGTTTGTAGCAAATCTGCAATAGGTGCACAAGAGTTTTTCTATTGCACACATACAGAAAACATATCTTGATGACTTTTGTATTGACACTTTTAGATGAGTCCACGAAAAGTATCGACTGATCAGTTCAAGCCATCTTTCTTTGCCCTGAATGCCCGAATGCAACAGAATCATGACAGAATCTCATTACTATCTGTTGTATACCTTCCTTTGGTAGTTACAGTGTCTTTCTTTAAAACAAGTCTCTCTTGTAAGATTTTTGAATCAGTTCCCTCTATATCCACTGCTGAGCATCAATATTTTGTTATTTTCTTTTCACAATTACAAAAACGCTTGAGAGTTCTTCTGTTCTGTACAAGGTGGTGGGGCAGGTGTCTCATCCTCTTCTGTCTGATGGTACAGCTCATCTGCTTTTCCTTGCCTATCTTCTGGCATGTTGGTGACTAAGTAATTAAACTATGAGAGAAAGAGAGTCCATCAAGCACGTCTGGCATTGGTACACTTTAAAGAACTGAGATACAATAAGCTCTTAATGTCTCTCCCTATAGTAATCAGATAAATGATTCCTTCCAGATACAATTGTTGATGTGTGCCAAGAGTTTTCTATCATAGATGATGTAATTTCTTTCTGCTTCATAGAGATTACGCAAAAATTGTGCCACCAGATGCAGGGTTTGGGACTTAGCATCATGTTGCGAAAGTACTGTTCCAATTGTATATGAGGATGCCTCAGTTTTGACAACAAATGGGTGGTTGACATCAGGATGACTCAATATGGGTGCTGTCTTTCATTTCTGGAATGCCTGCTCTTTCTCCTCTTTAATGCAGAATAATTAGTTGAATGAAGAGTTGAATTATGGAGGAAAAGTCTTGTACCAATTGTCAGTAAAAAAATGGCAAATTCCATTAATTGTTATAATTCTTTCTTTGTTTGTGGAACTTGCCATTACTATACTACTTTCAATTTGGAGGAAGCCAAACTGACTTTTTGTCCCGACATTTCGCAATCTAAAAAGGATATTATGGATAGCTCAAATAAATATGTTTCAATATTGGCATATGAGGATTGTTTTGTCAGTCTAAATAGAATTTTTTAATGTGAACACACATTTGTTACAGGGTTTACCAGTATATCAAGATGTCATCCAGGTAAACCACATATAAAAATGCAGAAGATCTAAAAAAATGTAGTAGACAAAATGTTGAAATACTATGGGGGAGTTACAAAGGCTAAATGACATCAACAGATATTCAAAGTGGACGTATTGTTTGTTAAAACCCGACTTTCCTTTGTCCCCTTCTCATATTCTAACCAGATTATAAACTGCTTTCAGATCAAGTGTGGTGAAAATTTTAGCAGTCTTGACCTGATCCAGCATGATTGAAATGAGAGCAAGTGGATAGTGGTTCCTGCTTGTAGTGGCATTTAGTTGTCTGTACTCCCCATTTGCTTTTGATACGAAATAGATGTGAGCACCAGTAGGTGTCATAGAGTCCCTAATAAAGACTTTCTTCAGGTCTTCATTTAGATAGTGGCAAGAAATGTCATCATCCTTGACTGTTAAAGAATATATAATCTTCTCTAATATGTTTCCCTGAGATTACCTTGATGACAATTGTTTTTCTGATGTAGAAGATGGGTGTGGGCTTTCTTGCTAAAGGCATCCTTAAACTCTCTTTTTTAAGGCTCTGGAATCAAATTGTCTCCTGCACTTATTTCCATTTTAGATTCTGGAGTATGCTTTTGCAAAACAATACTGGATAATCTTTGAGTATTGTCCTTGGATGGAGGTTGAAAACAATGTTCTCAGCAGTATCTTGGGAAAAATGTAATAGATGGACTTTCTCAGTTGAATTTGAGATTATGATGTCAGAGACAGGTCTTTCTGAGGATGATGTAAAAGGATGGAGCATCAATAATGCCAAAATGTATCTGTTCCATACGGCCATTTCGAGTTGCTTAACAATGATTTTGTTTCTGTTCAGTGGGCTTTGGAGGAGAAGTGGGAGTCCAACAATGTCTTGAATCTCCTTTATGGTCTCCCTCTAGTTAGCAAGAATCCATATTTCAGCCTTGCACATGTGATCTATGAAGAATTCCACAGCTTTTGAATCTACCAACACCATGACATCACCAGGGATAGTGAACAAAATTTGTAAAAGGTAATGAGCCTTATCACCAACAGACAGTTGGGTAATAATTCTACTCCCCTCTGTTCCATAGTCAATATTGGCCCGGTCTATTTCCTATCAACTGTGGGAAGGACCAAATTAAATGGCCCATCTTTGTATAATAAAGGGAGAGTCTTGCCTTTCTCATCCCTTCTCTTTCTTCTGCTGTAAGGATTTCCATGCTCCTTCAATCTGCATCAGCTCTTCTTTATTAGTTTGCACTTCTGAAGCTTCAGATAACCTAGGAGACCTCGTATGATGAGAATAACTTTATATTTCTGCTTTGAAGGTCATTTGTTGGGCTGTGATTGCAGCATCAAGCCTATCAAAGCTGTAGATGTACTAGGTGAATTCACCACCAAGGCTCTCAATTCACCTCCATGCCCCTGGTAAAACTCAGATTTGGCATCCTCCACAGTCCATGCAACTTCAGAAACCAGCTGCTCAAACTGAGTATTATAGCTTACCAGTTCCATATTACCGTTTGAAGGCTAGTAAAATGGCATGTGCTCCTTGAACAATGTGCCATTTTCCAAAAAATGCTTTAATTTGAGTAAGGAACTGATATGTGTTTAAAAGCTGAAGACTTGGTTTAATATTAAAACTGAGGTTTATTTTTGGGCTGGACTCTCCATGGGTGTGGAATGGCACTGAAGGCCTCATTAGTAGGAGTATGAGGATTCTCTGCATCAGCTGTAATGAAGCTGAAAACAACAGGTGAGTGTGGGGGCATCGTTTGATGGAATATAGGAGTAGTACAACCAAGTCTTAAGCTGGTTTTGATGGAGGATGCTGCTGTGACAATCACCGCTAGGCCAGGATAACAAGAGGAGGATTCTATACAGCACTGCAATCCAGACCTGACAGGAGCTGAGGAAGCAAGTGAGAGAGAGAGCGGATACTGGGAGTTATTTCAGACAAACATGCTGACAAAAACAGAGAAGAGGAAGGGATCCAAAGGACAAGATTAGCAATCTAGTGTTCGGGTATTTCCATTGCCCTTTTCTCCAAAGTTTCCAACCCAGACTTGCCGTATGCCTGATTCCGTGTCTCCTTCAAAAAGGAATCCTCACAAATAGGCTTTTCTACGGAGAGACAACATGGTCAGTTTATGTTCAAGTTAAAGTTAAACCTGCTTGCTTTATTCAGTATTATATATGGTGAAAATGCAGCAGGCCTCTCATTTTATATTGTGAACAACTTGACAAAGCCTGCAAACTCTGCATCCATAAAGACTCTGCATCCGTAAAGTTACTACTCACAACTTTATCTTTGTGAATACTCAAAAATAGTAAACATAGACCAAAGTCTAAGTTTACCTCTATGATTTTGGCCCTCTGTGTTTACATACAGAGACTTTATGTTCATGTCAATGTATACTTTGGGTCTGCCTAAAATGTTTGATGGGTCTTTCTGTGTAAATGCCATATTGTCATGTTAATGTTCATGGTAAAGTCACTCATCTTATTATATTAATTTTCACAAGTGGTGACAAAGGCAGAAATACTGTAATTTTATGGTGTGCATAATATGACAAAGTCTGTAGATGTAACCTTTTTACATGTAAAAAAACTCATATTTTCCATGAGGCCCATAAAGCTCATATAGTATTGCTGTTTATAAGATTTAAGCCTGCTGGTGCACACATTGTCACATAGTACCAGATAATGGAGCAGACTGCGTTTATAGGGTTAATTGCCTCTTGTAACATTTTTTATGGTAATAATTTACACTCTGTTTAAACTGCTAGTCCTCTGCATGAGGGGTTGCAATTTGAATTCCACCTGAAATCTTGTAAATGTACATCATTTTGAGTTTTCAGCTCACAGCACCTACCTAAATTAGCTTTGGACTGCTTTGGGCTTTGCCTCCCTGCCCAGAGAGTTGAGGAAGGGTCTATTTTTATCATATAGTACCCCAGGCCCGTTCTGCCCACACCTGCGGTATGAGACCCTTATCCTTACCCTGCCAGCCTACTTTGTAGGCTGTGTTAAATTGACCAGAAATCTGCACCCATTTTTAGGTCTCGACCTTGCTATCGCGTAAGCGATCGGAAAGCGAGACTATAGAAAGCGGGTTTGAAAAGTGCTCCCAAAAAGCGGATTGCATGGCTAGCACGCGCACAATCATGCGCATCGTGCCGCCATGCAATCCGCCTTTTGGGAGCACTTCAAAGGGTCCACTCCCCCGCCCCCAAGCGCGCCACGCTCCGCCGGGCTTGTCTTGTTTTTCTTTTTTTTTTCAACTTCAAGCGCGAGGCGCGCGTGCGGCCAATGCTTGTCTTTCTCTAGTGCTGTATCTTCCTCTCTAGCCTACGTCCCCTGTTGCATTATTTTACTGTTCTTAAATTGTGTTTTGTTCTTTTTTCCGATATCCTTTTTCTTCCCCTTTCTACGTTATCTCCTCCCTCCCCCCTCTTTCTGTCTCTCCCCTCTTCGTTTCTGCGGTATCTACCCACGTCTGGTTGTTTCTTTCTCGCCCTCACTCTCTTAAACGAATCTCTCTCAAACTCCCCTCTTCATTATTTTCTTCTTTCCAATAGCTGACCTAATTCATCTCTTACTCTTGCCGTCTTTCTCACCTTGACTCCGTTCTTTCTTTCTTTACAACTTTACTTGTCTGCCGTATCTCTACTATCACTCTTTCTGTCCCCACTTCTTCTCCGATTCTGTTTTACCTTTGCCTATCTTCCTTCAAATAATGTCTGTTACGATTTTTTTTTCTCTGACTTTCCTCTTTTTAGCTCCCTCGCTCATTCTATTTTGTCTGTCTTCTCTCTATTCTACGCCATCTCCGCTCTTTACTTTTCTCTTCTCGCTCTCAATACACTTAGCTTTTTCTACTTTTTCGCTCCTCACAAGTCACAACTGTCTTTTCATTTTGAATCGCGTTCTGTTGTCCGTTCCCCCTGCATGTTTCATTTGTCTCAGTGGGTTTTTCTCTCTCCCTCGCCTGTTTCTCCCTTCGCCTCTCCGCGCCTTGCTCCCAACCTGGCTCTCTCCACCTGTTGGCTTCCTAGGCCAGGGCGTGGCGGGTGGAGGGGGGAGGGGAGTTGCCTCGGTCTGAGACAGGTGGACCGAGGTAGGCACACAACGCCCATTGGTATGAAAGGGCTTCGGCGCCCACACCTACACCACCAACCACTCCTCCCTCGAGTGCCTCAGCTCGGGCAGTTGTAGCTTCCAGGACACGCACAGTTCTGAAGCTGGAGTGAAAAAGCGCTTTGACGCCTCCCCTGAGGTAGTAAGCGGTATAAACATGTAATTACAATACAAGGTGTGTTGGTCTGCCTGGACATGTGGCCTCAATGGCAGCCTCCTACAAAGTATTTCCTACGTCATCCAGAAGTTGAGATGCATAACAAAAGACATATGGAACTCTGATCCTGAGAGGAGTCTTGGTGATGTGACTAAAAAAAGAACACAATATTCTGAAACTAGTTTGTTGACTTTCACCTAGAGGTACAAACATATAAAATATAATGCAAACACTTTAAATGAAGAATACATTTTAAAATAATACAATTCTTTTTAATTTAAGGTGAGCGCATTATATTCTATATGTGGTGTAAAACATGCACTCTTTTATGTTCTGAAAGATTAGTTGGTCAGTTTGGTCACTGTAGATGTATGTGAATGCAACTTGCCACAGAACTGAATTCTGCTTGTGTCACCAGTAGAATAGTGGCGTGCACTTATAGTTCCTCGAGGTCCCAGCCTGTGACTGAAAGCACTGTGAATGTGCATGTCATCTTTTAAAATTGTATTACACGCAGTAAAAGAAAGGCTGTCAGAAATGTGCGAGGAGACTTAGGGTCATATTTACTAACTTTTCACACAAGGCAGCCCAGCATACAAAATTGCTGTATTCGTTTGAGTGAATAGGAGAGAGCGGAACAACATCACATCTGCCTAGACATGGTGCTGTTGTCTCCCTGAGGTGGCACACTTTAGGTTGACATGCCAATTCCCACACTCTTTCGTCAGAGGGCATGGGTGTGTGTGCTGTTCAATCTGATGTTTTGTACTTGAAGGGTATTTTTCCAGTGCAATAAAACTGTGCTTAAATATAGATTCAACACTTTTCTCATGTTGTACATGTGCTGTACAGTGCAGCACAAAACATGGAAAGTTGGAGAAGTTTAAAGAAATAAAAAAAAATCTCCAATGTATAGTCAGCCAGTTCAACAGTTTGCACCGGCTTGCATCACTTTTGTTACCAGGTTCAGATTGTTAGTAATTCTGACCCTACATAGTTTATAAAGCTATATTTTTAGTAATACCCAATCATACTGGACCTAGTGCAAACTTTTTAGGTCTCGCTGAGACAGCGAAAGCTGTCTCTTTGAGTCATTTTGTAAGTGGGCTTTCAAAAGTGCTACCCACATGGTTTTGCTGGCCTAGGGCTTGAGTGCACGATGGCGTGCACGTGCACAGCTGCTCCTCTGCTCCTTGCATTCCCCCCTCCCTTCTCACGCAGCCCTTTGATGCTCTGCTCCATTACTTTCACTTTCGCCGCTTTGATGTTTGATCGCAAACGCGATCACTTCCGCTTGGCATAGCCTGTACTTGTTCTCTTTGTCCTCACATATGCTCTTCCCTCTATGTATTTCTCTCTGGTCTCACATGTGCTATTCCCTCTGTATTTTCACTCTGCCCTCACATGTGCTTTTCCCTCTCCATTTTTCTCTCTTTCCTCACACATGCTATTCCCTCTGTATTTGTCTCTCTTCCCTCACATGTACTCTTCCCTCTGCATTTTTTCTCTATGCTCTCACATGTGCTCTTCGCTCTGTATTTCTTTCTCTGCCCTCGCATGTGTTCTTCTCTCTATATTTTTCTCTCTGCTCTCACATGCTCTCTTCCCTCTATGTTTTTATCTCCGGTCTAACATGCGCCCTACCCTCTGTATTTTTCGCTTTGCTCTCACATGAGCTCTTCCCTCTCTATTTTTCTCTCCTCCCTCACATGGACTCTTCCCTCTGTATTTTTCTCTCTGCCCTCACGTGCTTTTTCCTCTATATTTTTCTCTCTGCCCTCACATACTCTTCCCTGTATGTTTTCCTCTTTGCCCTTAAGTGCACTCTTCCCTCTGATCACATGCATACACAACTATGCACACATACAAACACACACATGCATTTACACACACATATGAACATATACAAACACACACAGACATGCATAAACATATGCATATACATGCACACCAACACACCAACCCCACATACACATATAAACAAGCACGCACACCAACATACTCAAACACATATACATACACACAAACATGCATACAAAGACATAGGTATACACACAAACATATGTGTAGACATCCATGAAGACAAATGAACACAATGACACACCCATACTTGCACACCAACACACACATGCATACACAAACATATACACATACAAACACACACACATGCATACACACACAGATATATACATATAGACACACACTATGCACACACACGCATCTCCCGTACTGTTTGAGGGGAAGAGTTGGTGTCAGCTGTCTCCTAGAGGGAGATCTCGCATGAGACAGTAAGACTCAGAGACATGTGGCGGTGGGGAGAGACAGACATGCCTCCCTTTAATTGTGTTGTTGCAAGATGGTGACTATCTTCTGCCACTGGTGCATTCAGATAAGCGGCAGGAAGTTGGTCGGACACATGCACTGGTTTCAATTTCGAGAAAGTGGGGTGAACGTTTCACAGATCGGGAGTGTGTGTCAACACGTGTTTCTCCTTCACTGCAAGGCCAACCAGTACGTTTTGTTTAACCGTGTGGTCATGAATCCTTTAATTGCATAAGTGAGCGGGTATGGATGTAAACAAAAATGTAACACTAATACCACATTTTCTGTCACTCTTGTGAACAGGTTTGCTGTGAATGTATGAATGAGAATGGCGTTTTAGAATACGTTGCATGGAAAAGGGTCAACATGGTGTATACGTGTTTTTGGGTGTTTTTTTATTTTTTTAAAATGTATTTTTTATTGCATGGTTAACGTCATGATATACCGGATTCGGATGCTTCATTGCAGATTAGTTGTTTGGCCCGTGGTTATTTACGAGTTTGGAAAATACTTTTGTATTGTTTCGATTCTTTTTGTCTCTGCCCTATCTCTTGGCTGCGTCCTTACTCTCTCCCATCTTCTCTCTCCACCTCTTTGCTACATGTTCTCTCGTAATGTTTTAATTTTCCCCAACTCTCCTCTTTACTCTCTCTAATTCTTTTTTTGCTCCTTTTCTGTCTCTGTCCCTTCTCTCCTCTTTCTCTCCCCACCTGTCCCTTCTCTAACCCCACTCCTCTTCCTCTGCCCGACCCCCCATCCCTCTCTCTCGCAGTACTGCAGCATAGGCAGCACCAGGTCTCTGATGCCTTCTCAGTGTTGGCCCTGGGGGTGGAGGAGGTAAGTCAGCCCCCCAAGTGAATCCCATTATCAACAGATAGTGAACCTCTATTTACCAACAAGTACGGAGCGGTCTCGGGTGACGGCTGATGCGAACAGTGATCTGCTCTCGGCCCCGGCATGGCCTGTGGGGTGGGGGTGTTACCTTACACTAGGAGAGGAAGTAAAAGTGATATCCTCCCCTCCCCCCCACTCCACCACTGTCTATCCTCACCCTCCACCTCTCTCTCTCCTCCACTTCTGATTCCCTTCCAACTCGGTCTCTCCTTACCCTCCACCTCGGTCTCTCCTTACCCTCCACCTCAGTCTCTCCTTACCCTCCACCTCGGTCTCTCTTCACCCTCCACCTCGGTCCCTCCTCACTCTCCACCTCGGTCTCTCCTCACCCTCCACCTCTGTCTCTCCTCACCCTCCACCTCAGTCTCTCCTCACCCTCCACCTCGGTCTCTCCTCACCCTCCACCTCTGTCTATCCTCACCCTCCACCTCCGTCTCTCCTCACCCTCCAACTCTGTTTCTCCTCACCCTCCACCTCACCCTCCACGTGTCTCTCCTCACCCTCCACCTCACCCTCCTCACCCTCCACGTGTCTCTCCTCACCCTCCACATCTCTCCTCACCCTTCACGTCTCTCCTCACCCTCCACGTGTCTCTCCTCACCCTCCACACGTCTCTCCTCACCCTTCACACATTTCTCCTCACCCTCCACACGTCTCTCCTCACCCTCCACATGTGTCTCATCTCACCCTCCACACGTGTCTCTCCTCACCCTCCACACATGTCTCTCCTCACCCTCCACACGTGTCTCTCCTCACCCTCTACACGTGTCTCTCCTCACCCTCCACACGTGTCTCTGCTCACCCTCCACATGTGTCTCTGCTCACCCTCCACATGTGTCTCTGCTTACCGTCCACATGTGTCTCTGCTCACCCTCCACGTGTCTCTCCTCACCCTCCACACGTCTCTCCTCACCCTCCACACATCTCTCCTCACCCTCCACACGTCTCTCTCCTCACCCTTCACCTCACCCTCCACACGTGTCTCTCCTCAACCTCCGTGTCTCTCCTCACCCTCCACGTGTCTCTCCTCACCCTCCACATCTCTCCTCACCCTTCACGTCTCTCCTCACCCTCCACGTGTCTCTCCTCACCCTCCACACGTCTCTCCTCACCCTCCACACATTTCTCCTCACCCTCCACACGTCTCTCCTCACCCTCCACATGTGTCTCATCTCACCCTCCACACGTGTCTCTCCTCACCCTCCACACATGTCTCTCCTCACCCTCCACACGTGTCTCTCCTCACCCTCCACACGTGTCTCTCCTCACCCTCCACACGTGTCTCTGCTCACCCTCCACATGTGTCTCTGCTCACCCTCCACATGTGTCTCTGCTCACCGTCCACATGTGTCTCTGCTCACCCTCCACGTGTCTCTCCTCACCCTCCACACGTCTCTCCTCACCCTCCACACGTCTCTCTCCTCACCCTTCACCTCACCCTTCACCTCACCCTCCACACGTGTCTCTCCTCAACCTCCGTGTCTCTCCTCACCCTCCACGTGTCTCTCCTCACCCTCCACGTCCTCACCCTCCAAGTCTCTCCCCTCACCCTCCACGTGTCTCTCCTCACCCTCCACGTCTCACCTCACCCTCCATGTCTCTCCTCACCCTCCACGTGTCTCTCCTCACCCTCCACGTGTCTTTCCTCAATCTCCACACGTCTCTCCTCACCCTCCACATGTGTCTCTCCTCACCCTCCACACGTGTCTCTCCTCACCCTCCACACGTGTCTCTCCTCACCCTCCACGTCTCTCCTCACCCTCCACACGTGTCTCTCCTCACCCTCCACACTTGTCTCCTCACCCTCCGCCTCACCCTCCATATGTGTCTCCTCCTCACCCTCCACATGTGTCTCCTCCTCACCCTCCACAGGTGTCTCCTCCTCACGCTCCACATGTGTCTCTCCTCACCCTCCACACGTGTCTCTCCTCACCCTCCACACGTGTCTCTCCTCACCCTCCACACGTGTCTCTCCTCACCCTACACGTGTCTCTCCTCACCCTACACGTGTCTCTCCTCACCCTCCACGTGTCTCTCCTCACCCTCCACTTGTCTCTGCTGCACGCCTCACACTGCTGCACGACTCACACTGCTGCACGCCTCACACTGCTGCACGCCTCACACTGCTGCACGCCACACACTGCTGCATGCCACCGCTGCACGCCACACACTGCTGCACGCCTCACACTGCTGCATGCCACACACTGCCACACACTGCTGCACGCCACACACTGCTGCACGCCGCACACTGCTGCACGCCACACACTGCTGCACACCACACACTGCTGCATGCCACACACTGCTACACGAAACATTGCTGCACGCCACACACTGCTGCACGGCACACACTGATGCAACCGGCACACTGCTGCATGCCACACACTGCTGCACACTGCTGCATTACTCACTGCTGCATGCTGCACGACACTGCTGCACGCAGCACACTGCTGCACGCAGCACACTGCTGCACGCCGCACACTGCTGCACGCCGCTGCACGCCACAGTGCTGCATGCCTCACACTGCTACACGAAACACTGCTGCATGCCGCACACTGCTGCACGCCGCACACTGCTGCACGCCACACACTGCTGCACGCCGCTGCACATCACAGTGCTGCATGCCTCACACTGCTACACAAAACACTGCTGCACGCCGCACACTGCTGCACGCCGCACACTGCTGCACGCCACACACTGCTGCATGTCGCACACTGCTGCACGCCTCACACTGCTGCACGCTGCACACTGCTGCATGCCGCACACTGCTGCACTCCACACACTGCTTCTATGCGAGTTTATGCTACTGACATTGTAAATGACAATGCCTTTTATTTGTTTTAAAACCAAAACATAAATAAAAGGCATTGTAATTTTACAATGCCAATAGCTCAAACTCTTATAAATGCGAGACCTATTGCATTGCAAATGCTTGTTCTGAACAGCAGGCTCTATGCCTGTCTGAATACAAATCACAGCCAGCTTCTCTCTGCGAGGCCTTCAGCTCCAAACTATAGAGCCCCCACCCTACTCGTGAGCACAGAGTTCACTGTCTCTCTACCCTGTCGAAATATAGCCCACCAAATCCTGGGTAGGTCTGGTTACGAGAACAGAGAAGTTCCCACAGCAAGAACGTCAGACCAGGGTGATGGATGTGGCAACCAAGACGTTGCTATATATTTTATTCCTTACATTACATGTTTTCTGCTTGCCCTATGCAGTTTACTACGAGTGCTTGGCCTGAGAATATAACCTTTCACCTAGTCTATGTTCCGCATTTAGTAGGATAGACACGACACTTCTGATAAATGTGCAAACCCTGGTGTAATTGATGTAGGTAGGACTGTTATGAGATGACGTTTGCTGTAGGCACTTCTCACTGCATTAAAGAGTATAAAAAGGAAGCCCACTGGGTTCTTGTCGGACTACCCCACCCTTCTGTTGGTAGATGGCAGGCGGGTGTGGGTGCTCCCCAAGAGCTCTTGTTTTTGTTTTTATGATACAATTTAACTTGCCAATATATTTGCTGTATATGCTATGTATGCTATTTTGTCTCTAGATTGGTGAGAATGTAATACTTATATTATAATTGCAAGGCTGCTTTCTTTTAGGTTTAAACGTGAGTATTCTCAACATTTTAGATCAAATGTATTTTGCATTCTGAGAACATTTTCCTTGATTTAAATTGTTTTTCATAGTGCATTTATAAATGTGTCTTTGAGGTTTGTATTCTGCACACGTTATAATTGCATTTTCTGAAGTGTCTATCTTCAAACGAATTCAATGCCTTCTAAGTCCTATTGAGAATTAGATAAAAGTGCCTTCTGTTTGGTAAGACTATCTATGAATGTGAGGTCACTATATTTTGTATTCTGTATTTTTAATGCCTTTTTCTTGAAGTTGCACCTTCTAAATACATCTGTTAAACCTTTTGGCTTAGTTTCCATGGCTCACATATTTGTTTCCTTCATTTTAGTGTGAGCGTTCCTGCGCACCCCCCTCAAGTTAAGGTGCCCCTTTGCCCCTAATTCACTCCCTCGAACATGTGGTGAGGGTGCCCCCGTGCCCCTAAAACGCTATTACAGAGTTAAGTTTTACATAGGATACTCTTTGACAAATGCACTAAGAATGGAGTTTACATAGTGAACTCTTTGACGGATGCAAAAGGAAAGCATTTTTCAGTGAAAACTCTATGATAATTACAATTGGAAGAAAGTCCCCATCTGAACTCTTTGATGGACACCATAGTGAACACCATAGTGATGGGCTATACACTTATACACTCCTTAACACTAAGATTCCTCACACATATCTCTAGCTGATGTGGGTTTTGAGAGGTTTTGCTTTCATTGTGTGCTTTTGTAATTTTATGTTTAGTATTGAGTTGTCTGTTTCCTTTTTCTTTTTTTAAAAGTAAAAATACTGTACATTGAGTTATTTAGAATTATTGTGCCCTTTATGGAGATCTTTAACGCTTACCTAACCCCTTTGCTTGTTTGAATTCATAGCTTTACTTTTTCTTTTAACTATGTTTTTGATATTCAGTTCCTGAGACAACAAAATGGTAGTAACTCAAAATTTCCCTTAAACCTAAGGAATGTGTTGCTTCAGCATCATGTTTGACGGCCCATAATCTTTTGAAGCTGAAGTAGATAAAACTTAGGAGTAGGTTGTGTTTGGTATTCACTTGTTCTTGTCCCATTCCAGGCCCCTGCTAGTATGACCAAAAGGAAGATATGGGACAATGAGTGAGGATAACTCCGAATGTGGTAGGTAGTCCTTGCAAAAAACCTTTAAGGCAGTCCAATAATCTTAATAAACTGTTTGTTTTTAACAGGCTCATTAATCACATGCAACAGAGGCAATTCACCTCTTATTCTAAGGAATGAAATAACTTGATTTTTCTTTTGAAACGAAGAAGAACTAGATGGGTAAGAATCCAAAAGAGATGGAGTTCTGATAACATCTGGGTAAAAATAACAGAAGCAGTAAATTGTAAAAATCAAAAAGCCTTTTGGAAAATGATAGGGGAAAACAGCGTCTCTTTCTCCAAACCTAAGATAAGTAATTTCTCTAGCATGGAATGGTAAGATTACATTATCTCTCTCTTTGCTTTGAACACACAGTCACCCAGCAATAGTGTTATAGAGTCCCTAGATGAGACTAGATGAGGGTTGAGCTGGGAGATGTACTCTACTCCCTTACCCCACTACTAGACTACTAGACAGGAAGTGTTGCTTTATCTTAAA
The DNA here is from genome assembly GCF_964204655.1 of Triturus cristatus. Taxonomy (NCBI): domain Eukaryota; kingdom Metazoa; phylum Chordata; class Amphibia; order Caudata; family Salamandridae; genus Triturus; species Triturus cristatus. The sequence goes on from NC_140582.1 coordinate 320,506,493, forward strand.
GCTGCTCTGAATACCGGGGCAAGAGGCCCAGACCAACTACCTATTTCTATCATAGAATTAGACCTAGACTTATGGGCTACTTACTTAGTGGCGCTTTTTTGTTATTGTTACTTTACTGAGGTGGCCTCCATTTCATGGAAGGGCAATATTGTCTTCCCGTTACATAAAAAAGGCCCTTCAAACTTACCTTGTAATTATGGTCAGATCACCATGTTGGATGGCATATGAAAGATTTTTTCAAAATGTGTTGTATCTAATCTACTAGAATGGGTTGAGGAAAAAATTATTATTCCATTGGAGCGGGCAGGGTTTGGAGCTGGTCACTTGAGTGTGGACAATATAATGGTAATCCATCTCGTATTGGAGGAATTTGTGAAACAAAGAGGTATGCCTGTCTATGTGGCCTTTTTAGATTTTTTAACCGCTTTTGACCTTGTGGACAGGTTGATCCTTTGCAAAACGTTGAGTGCCATGGGAATACCAGGGGGTCTCCTAAAACATATTATTGCTCTCTACACAGCTACTTGGTGTCATGTTATGTTATTAGGCAGACAGGATATGACACCGCAAATTCTGACCAGTAATGGATTGAAGTAGGGATTGCTGTTGGCGCCCCAGCTTTTTTCTTTTTATATGGCAGACTTCCCCGATGTGCTAAGCAAGACTGCAGGCGGTATCCAAAACCAGGCTCCCATCCTTTAGGGACTCTGCTTTATGTTGACGATATTGTTCTGCTATTCCTGACGGCCAAAGGTCTTCAGAAACGTCTTGATATCTTGTCATCTTATTCAGACGATCAGTTTCTGAAGGTTAATATAAACAAAACTAAGATTAAGAGGTTCTAACCTAAAGGGTGTCCGACCAATAAAAAGTATCTTTAATAATTTTACCATAGAAGTAGAAAAGTCTTACCCTTATTTGGAAGAATTATGACCGCAAATTCGACTGATATTTATCATATTGCACACATATCAAATAAGGCATAGGCTCATGGAAATGCACTAAAGTCACTTTATATGGGCAACAGGTCACAGGCACTTTAATCATCTCCTAATAGTATACAAAATGCAAATTCCTTTGACCCTTTTATGTGCTATAGACAATAAATATTAAGCAATGGCGCTTTATGCATAAAGTGGAGGGGAAGATTCTTAGTAGACCTGGGCTAAAATTCCGTTCCGCTCGCGGAAATTGCGATAATTTGAAATTTTCGCGTTCCGCGGAGAGCGCGAAAATGTAAAAATTTCCGCAATCCGCATTTTACCGGAAATTTTTTGCTTGCTCGCGCTGTAAAATAATACATTCTTGCATGCGCACGATCGCCTTACCTGAATCCCCGCGTTCACCGACAAGTTTTCCCGATCCGGTCGCGTTCTCCACGAGATGTTGAATTGTTGGTAGCCATTTGCCCTGTCTCGCGACAGTTTGCGCCCGCAGTAACGTCATTCGTCGCGTGATCACGTCTTTCTTCTCGCGATCATGCACCACGAGACAAGTGAAAATAAGATGGCCGCGCCCGTGAGCAACTGCATGGGTAAGTTGGCGAGCCGCGACTACGCAGAAAATACCACGAACGGGCGGGAAAAAAACTTCTGCATCTTCGCAATATTTCCGCGTGTTTGCGGAGATTTTTAACATTTTCGCGATAATTTGCGAAAGTGAATTTCGCAAATTCCGCCCACCCCTAATTCTTAGCACTATTTGCACTTTAAATTCCATGGTCTCAATAGAAGTGCTAAGGCTAGAATTAGGATTGGTGAGCACTTATGTAAGAGGACTAGTCGCCATTCTAAGATGGTATCATTGTATTCTACATGCCAAGGAAATCTTTATGGAGTCTTATGGCCATGGAATTTCTCCTTCCCACTACAAAGGCCGGTCCATTTTTAACTAATATTTTAGTTGCACATCAGCACTTTTCCCTGACTAAATCAAATATTCAGAATATGAGCTATGTCCATCTTAAAGCTTACTATGGCAAATTCATCAATGGAGAATGATATGGCTATATGTAGCGCGAAACCTCGCTTTCAGTGTGGCACTCAGTCATGTCAGGCAGCAGTATCCCAAGTGTATTTGAACTGGAACCTGGAACACGGGGTGCGAAAGTGTATATGTAGTTTGGGAGGAAAGAATTTTCACTTTATGTTCTAATGGTATACAAACTATTGAACATGTTATATTTGTCTGTCCCTTTTAAGGTCTACCAGGATACATTTTTAAAACCACTTTTAAAAAAACATGAAATTACAACAGTTAAAGCTGCTATGGAGATGATAAAATGTCCTGTCAATGAATTAATGTGTTGTAATATTTTTTAATTTATTAGCTCTTTTTAAAAGCTTTCTTAATTGGTGTATTTGATATATTGTAGACACTGGTGGCTGATATTTAATGGAGGTGGGGGGTCGGATTGCGGGGGAGGGAATGGATCTTTTTTTTTTAAACACCTACCGGTTGCCACCGCCTCTCGTTCCTCTGCGCTCGCTTCCACAGCAGGAAGCACTGGCTCCCAGGATCCCCATAGCCAATCACAATGCTTCAATGTAGCATTGTGATTGGTCTGAGCGCTGTGGTTCTGTGCTCAGCCAGAGAATGGGAGGTTGGGCATGTTCTGCACCCGGGCTGTAATGCAGCCTGGTGCAGAACATGCAAAGTGCGCATGAAGGTTTGGCCGGCCCGAGACGGCTGGGCAAAACGTCTTGTGCACTTGGAGTGGACAAATCACTCCTGCCCTGCTCCGTGAGCAGAGCAGCCCCGCCCTCCCTACCAAGCTGAGCTAGGACGGAAAATGATAATAACAGTTATTATCATTTACTTTTTCCTTGTTGTCCTGCTTAGTAGGGCGATGCTACTTAGCCTTAGTGGAGGAGCCGCCACTGATTCAACACTTCATTGTAAGATCTAAATCTCTAACAAAAGCCTTGAACCTTGTATGACCAAAAATGTTGGTGTTAATACCAACACTGATCTTACCTCCTGTCCAGGTCATCAAGATGTTACTCCATTTGGAAGAGCTTAAGGAAAATTCTTTCTTGCCTGTAAATTGAGGGGAGGAGATTGGTGATCCAGACAGACATCTCATCCTGTTTGGATTGTAGGAATGCAGTCTTGATTGGCTTACCTAAATAGCTTACCTGTTGCCTTTAGCTTCTGCGAAATGCAGCTGCCATGTCTGTTTCTTAATTTAGCTCAGTGCACATATGTTAAATCCCAATTGGACTTACTGCATAGTTTACTATTGAATTAATCTTGTTTAGGCCATTTGCATGTGCTTGACAAGGCACTTGGAGGCCCTTATTCTGAGTATCTCAGCTCTTGCTTTCAGCCTGCCATGCTCTCTCACATGCCTCTTCTCATGCACCCTATGGTGTCCATGTTCCATTGCACCAGAGCAGGCACTCACACTTTTTTAATGCTTGCTCCTATTCTCGGTACACCAGATAAAAAAAGACTCTGCTCATGTGATTGAGGGGTGACCATTGTGCCTGTAATTGTGGAGGGTGCAGCACATTAAAGCAAGCCCTATTGGCGTTGCCAGTGTTTATTGTCTGGATATCAAGGAAATAAAGCACTACTGCCGCCGAGTCAGAGATGTGTATTTGATGTGTAGATAAAAGGTTTAGAGGATATGTTGTGTGGGGGAGTTGGTTGCTTGAATCCGTGGTTGAGGCCAAGGTGCGGTGTCTTCCTTATGGGTAGAATGCAGATAGACGGGACAGAAGGAGAGGTCAGGGGATGTCCAATTGGGACGATGGGTAGGGAATTGACCTCTGCAGTGACTGGACGAGCATCCTACCAGTAATTATTGGCCAGAGAGAAACTGCAATGCTTATGGAAGACTCTAATATTGGGCTCGGCAGTGGAAAAGAAAGTAAATGTAGACACATATTCCGAAACTCACTTGACAAATTTAGCACGGAAGAGGGGCCATTAGGGGTATCCAGCAAACAGCTTAGGAGTTTTGAGATCTGTGTGAAGAAGGGTTGTACAACATCTTTCAGTAGAAATAGAAGAATGGTCTCCTCCCAAGAAGAAAAGAGTGCATTGATACCAATTGCGGATGCATCCAAATCTATGCCAGTAGGGGAGACAGAAGTGCATTCTGGAGCCTTCTGGATGAGTGGTCCTGAGGTGTTCCGGATGTAATACAGACAGTGCCTAAGAGCGTGATTGACGCTTCATCGAAGGTCGAGGCCATAGGGTTGTAGAAGGATAAATTGTACGGATCAGTCTTAGGAGTGAAATATTTTTTGCTTGCTATGGCAGGCCAGAGTAGAGGCTACCATTAACAGATTTTTCTAGAGGCAAGTGAACTAGCAGCGGAAGTCAGCCACATGGGGTAAAGCAAGCTAGTTTTGGGAACTGTGGTGTCTTAGCTGGGACATAGCTTTTTTTTTTTTTAAACATATTTTTTTATTGTTTTCTTCTCTTGTTTCACATATGTTACAACTACATTTCACAAATCATATCCAGTCGTTACATTTGCCATAGGCATATACATTAATCACCTCGGTATATCCCTGTCATTTACAGTGTCAAGGATTCACATGTCACTTCAAATGTCCTTGAGTCTTCCGAGGTCTTGTAGCTGTCGCATTTCCTGACTATACTTGTTAGTATGAATTCTATACACCCAACTTCAACTCCCCCCTCCCACAACTCCCCGGTCTCATATGCAATATAAGCATAATTAACAGTGTTTTTCTAACCATTTCAGGCCCATGCAAGATGACATATTACATTGAGATACTACCACCTCCCCTTTTCCATATGAGCTGGAACATAGCTTTACCAAGCAAAACGAGAATAGTGGGTTTATATGAAGTAAAAGGGGCGTTCACAGCCAGGAGTAGCAGTGGAAACTAAAAGGGCATTTTGGGGCAAGACACCAAGGCCATTGTCTTCATCATCATCATCACTGGACACAGAAACACAGGCAGAGGAATGAACTTCGCTATCAGTCGCATCCTCATCGTCTTCAGACATCTTCTGGGAGACAGGTTTGTTGTGGTTTCTTCCAGAGGGGTGAAGCGGAGTTTGACACCCTTTCAGCCCAAGAAAGGCCTCATTCATTAAGTGCTTGTGCAGTGTTTTTCAGAGGTCTTTGGGAGAGAAGGAGAGGTGGGGTGTTTGAAAGCAGTAGAAAAGGCAGACCACCAGCTGGACAGTAATTTAGCAAGGGCCTTATTCAATGATGATTGGATTTGGGTGCTGGATTCGTTAATCCCGTGTTGTAACCGCGTTGTGTAATGAGGGGGTAGAAGGGGAAACGTCCCAGTTGGAGGCTTCATCTGAGGCAGGCATAAAGTGAACCAGTGCCCTGAATGTCTGAGTAGGAGTGTGCAATTGGTGAGATTGGATTTTGGCAGCGCCAACTTTGCCTTAGTAATAAGTAATGTAAAAAAGAAATAATGCCAGGTTACATTTTCATTCTTGCCCCTTCAGTTTGCCTTCCTGTTTATCCCTATGCCCATTATTCTTGTTTTTGTTAGGTCGAGGGACCGTCCGGTCTGCCCAAGGCAGAACCGGAAGTCCGGAGATCTTATGATGCTTAGAGTGGCTATTTAGCCCGCCTCTCTTTTTGGCTCTTCTCCATTGGCTGGCTTCCTAAACGGAGGCCAGCCATTGGAGGAGAGAGCCGTCCCTCCAAATAGGCTCCGTCTTTTTCAGATTCGGGGGCGTGTTCCGTGCTCTTCTTTCCACTTTTTAGCCACGCCCTTTTTAGGTCTCGGCTCGAAGGCTGCGCTTGCGCAGTCTCGCTCCGAGATTTAATGCTTTGGAGAAGAGGGGCTTGAACCCGCCCCTCTTCTCTCCTCTTCTCCATTGGCTGGCCTCTTAAATGCTGGCCAGCCATTGGAGAAGAGTCTTTGTCTCGCAAAACAAGCCCCGTCCTTTTCGGATTCGGGGGCGTGTTTTTTCGCTACTTTTCGCTGGGCGTGTTTTTCTCTCCTCCAGCCAATGGCAAGAGGAGAGAAAAGAAAATACGCCCCCGAATCCGAAACCGCTACTGCGTTTCTCCGAGGCATTTCTGCTTCGCCTCGGAGAAAGGCGGCGGTGTTCATGGCTCTCGCTGCCCTATCCTCGCAACCTGGAGCTTGTGGTGAGGTGTGCTCTGATGTTTACGTTTCCAACTCAGGTCACAAACCATAACACGTTTAAATCCTGGTTTCTCCACTTGACACCAACCGTGTGATCTTGCGCAAACCACTTTAACTCCCGGTGCAAAGTTCTGGATTCCCCGGGAACGGTCTAAGCTCCAATATTAAGCCTTATCTTGGAAGACTGTATCCTCCTGCACTGGAGCCGCACTGTTGGGGTTCCCCGTACCCCAGGATGTCCTCGGTGCTGGCAGAGCTGCAGAAAGGAGGTCCAAGGGTCCGTCCCTGCCGCGCCGCTCCTTATGTGCCCTTGGCTCCTCTGTGCACTGCACCCTCAGCTGCAGCGGGTGGAGAACGAAGGATCCGCTGAAGAGTGGGCGCGGTGCCCTGGCACCCCCGGGTCCGCACGGGTCCAGCTGGGAGTGCGAGGTGAGTGTGTGGGGTGCCACAGGTGCACTCTTCTTCCCCTGCAGTTAGCCTTGCGGAGCTCTCAGCTATGGAACAGTACCGGTGCTTGACACGGATCCTCCCCCCTACCTTTAAGTACAGTGCATCCGCCCTATCCAATTACAGCGCCATTTCCACCCCCCGCAGCCCCTCCCGGCCCCTTGTGCGCTCTATTGTTTGCTAACAAGCTTCTGATGCAATTTAAGAGCCGCCAGACTCTGCCAGGCCGGGAGGATGTGCCTTATTCATGAGGCGCTGCGGTGGCGAACCTTCAAGTCTTGGCACCTCCCACAGTGCCCTCGTGGGATGGGCAAGGCGCTATAGGTCACCCCTCTAAAGGCAGCTCAGTGTGTTGGGACCCTACTGCAAAGAGTACCGTTAAACCCAGGCTGTCATGATGGGGCTGATATAGGCTGCAATCCTTACGAGGTTGATATATTTACAGCCATATGTGAAACTCAACCTGTTATCCTTCGGAGATCTATATAATCAGGGCCACTTGAATTATGCGATTCTGCAGCCGCAGCGTTTTCCACATAATTATAGATTTGCCCTATTTGCCACTTGATCCATCCACTGCTGTATCTGCAGATTTTAACCAAACAATGCGTCTAGCTGAATCGCATCAAACGTTACTATATATGTGGCGACCCCTGTTTCCGCACAATAGAATGCCACCCGCAAAGGTTGACTGGTTATCCATCCTTCAGTTGTTTATGACCGTATTTGGTTGTTAAACTGGTACCAATGAGGTCAAATCTTTGGCCAGAAAGTGTTAGCAAGTATAAAAAACCACAAAATAATGAAGCAATACTATAAAAAAGTGCCTCATTATACTGCATAGTTGCCTTTTTTGCCTCCTAGTTTGGTCCTTCCTTTCTGAGTCATTCGAGTGGCCTAGGAGATAATAAATATCATAATTCAAATTAGGCATGTCATCTTTCCGAGGTCGATAAAAATAGTGCTGCAGGTGACACAGCCTTTAATCCTTCTGAGGCTGCTAATGTGAAGGACATTCTACTCACTCCCTCCACTGTTCAACAGCAATCTAGATGATACCATGAAAGGGGCGGGGGAGGGAGGAAATAAATGCTCTATAATTGTATTATCTTAGCTTTTATTTGTCTCGAGGATTGTATTCACAATGTTAGCATACACTATACATTGGTTCTTTTCTCTCCGGCAGATCTAGCATCTTTGAGCTTACCCCTTTACTGCACCTCCTTTCAGCACTGAAGTTGGCAGACATAGTGATTGTGGTGCGGCTGTGGTGGGAAGGGAACGTTTGTGAGTACTTGTGAGGGGGGAGATTAAAGTTAACAACCTCTGACTGTTCGGGGCAACGCGTTCTGCTTACATGATGAGTGTGAGCTCAGATGCATGATGGGTCGTGTAGTTTCCTTGGTCCTTGCGAGGGTAGTTAATCCTACCCAGATTGTATTTTTGTTACAGGTTCGGATTTATAATTCTCCTGTAAGAATGAGTTAAAAGTAGGGCTGCAAGTCTTAGAAGGCACAGTGAAAAACATGAACTCGGCGAGCTGCTCACGCATGGATCAGGGCACACGAGAACTTAAACAAATTTGCCTTCAAAGTCTCCTAAGTGGTCGAGGTCAAGAGGCAGGTCAGTGGGTCCTATAATTCAAACAGAGGACGTAGACTTAGGGCTAGAGCAGCCGACTTTGGAGCTGACGCACAGGGTTCGAGTGTCGGCCTTGGTTCAGCATCCTGTGATATCTTAATCTTCCCGTGTTTATGAAAAATGAATGTGCCTTGTGTAAGGTAACTGGTGGTCATTTAAAGCGCTCCAATACCTTCGGGTAGAGGTTGCGCTATATCAACCTGCAAAAAAATAAACAATGGATTTAGGAAGAGAAGGGGGCTGCAGAGGTGGGTGTTCATAGCTCTTTGACTTCACAGCCTGTAAGCACTTTGTGAATATACACATCGTTAGTTTAAACAAGCGCGCGCCTCGCGCTACAAGTGGGAGGGGTGGGGGGGAGTGCAAGAGCACACAAAGCGTTTCCCTTGCAGGAGCATTTGAGAGTGATTAAGCTATTGACATTGTAAATAACAATGCCGTTTCTTTAAATCTTTTAAAAACAACAACATAAACAAAAATAATGTCATGAGCAATGCCAATAGCTCTAACTTTAACAATGCCGAGACCATTGCATTGTAAATGCTTGTTTTTATTTATGGTGCTTGGATGGTAATGGAGGACTAATAATACAAGGTTGTATCATTGATTGCCTTTCTGTTCCCTATCCTTCTTTACTATAAACATTGTGTGATTACAGGTGGGCGTATGGAGTGAGAGGCCAAGAATGGAAAGGCCCGTTAGGCGGTGGCCTACGGAACGGACTATTGTGGGGGGAAGAGTTATGAGTACGCTATGCGGGGAATCTTGGCAAAATTAAAGGATGCACATACTCTCCATAAAGTGTGTTCTTAACAAGTAGGAAAATGCTGTATAGTGGAGAAGTTTAATGAAAAGGACAAACATGCCTCTTGGAAGAAAGCCTTTTGTGAAGAAAGGAGACAAAAATAATTATCACCACACCAAAGGCAGTGTACATGGTGATCCGCTAAATAATGACAAATACGCTCATGTTGAACTTGCAAGACAAAAACTAGGAAGTAGGGTGATGTGCGGTGAGATACGAAGTAAAAAGCATCGCAGAAGGAGTGCGCTCAATGAGTACCTATCTGTTGTTAGGAACCTGAACAAGAAAAGGGGTGTGTTGGTTTGTCTGCTCCCTTATACTTCTGATGCCATCATAATACCTGGTACCGGGACCATCAGACTTATACATTTTTGCTTTTCACATGGAGATTAATAAATCTCTGTGCAAAATCCAAGGGGAAATCCTGAAAAAAATCGGTGTGGAAACACCATTCCCTGCATGTTACTTCCCAAAAAACATGTAATTTCTGTTATTTTACCACGCTCTGGAATTACGGTGATCCCCGGTAACGGTAATTCCAAGAGTGGGAAAATGATGGGATTTTAGCAGGCTGAAATAAAAAGGAACATTAAAAGTTTGGTTTACTGAACATTTACGAGCATTTCGTTCTCCAAAAAAGGGTTGGTCAGTTAAGGACCAAAAGGCTGGACAAGATATTGAAGATCATTTTGCTCAAGGAAGCAATGAAATGACGTTTCTGATCAATGGGTGAGGAAACCTGTTATACATACTGCGGCTCTACGCTGTAACATCAATCTTGAATAAACTTACATGAAAACTACTTGGACCAGATCTACTTTTATTCACTACAAAACAGAGACAAACAAGAAAAGAGATTATTTGTACAAATATAGCTTTATTTTTTATTATAATATTGAATACTTGTCAGAATTCAGGTTTATCGGTCAGAACATCTATGCAATGAAAATATTGTATGTGGTTGGTATAAACAGAATCAATTAATTTATATATATTAAGAGGATGACTTTACTGAAAACTGTAATAAGGCAATAATTTTTCTCTGCATGCCTATGCTACGTGGGTCCCGTGCTCTCCAAGCCACTGGAGTTAAGCTAGTCTGGCTGATGAGGGGTGCTACCCCGAAACCTGTCCCATGATGCTTGTTTCCAGTCCAGGGACGACCTGGCCTGGCAGTTCAGGCTGGGCTGTTCCCATTGGGCACAGGGTCAAGACTGACCTGCATATGGCTTGGTCCAAACTGGAATGGCATGGGGAGCAAAAAAAACGATGGATTTAGGCCCAGATCTCTGTACTAGGGTGAATGTTTGACATTGTTCAACATTCTGACCATCAGTTGTTCTTTTTGCATTTCTATTAAATCCAAACAATTCCCCATCTGGAAAGCTTAATTTCAGTTCCATTGGATTGTTCCTATCAACTGAATTTTTCTTTTTGTATGCCACGCTTTTTCAAACCTTTTTGCACAGATAATAATAAGGATTGCAGCTCACTGTGTAATATATATGGGCACTTTAACTGCATTACCCTTATTGTGTGTACGGGAGCCTTTGTGTACCTCAGTATGTGGTACAAGCCAAAGCTGGAGTTTGTTATTGAAAGAGAAAATGACAAATGGCCCTGGCACACACTGGGTGAGGGTTTGTTTTCTTGTTTGTCACCGCCAGGGCTTTCCCGGTGGTACCAAACAAGAAATAATTACACCGGAATATCTGAGGTACTATAACCAGCAGTCCAATGCCAGTAGGTCCATCTTTCAAAGGATGCACTGGTGAAACCAGGAAAGGTTCTGATGTCAGAAACATGGCGGCCGGGGTTCACCTGGCTCTAAGAAGACGGGGAACGACTTGTTTGGAATAAAGGGTACTCTGCCACATTTGTGGCATAGTACCGCCACATTCTAAATAATGCGAATAGAGATAATGAGCTACCCACTGACTATAATCAGGCAATCTTTGCAAAGCAGGGTGAGTTCTAAAAAGAGGCATGTGAATTCAAGATAGAGTGTGGGAAAATGTATAGGTGCTCCAGTTCTTTTGGTATTGATCAATATTAACCAAAGAAACCACCCGAAGTTGTAATGGGCATCTGTCATAACCTTCTTACCACCAAATATTCGAATTCGCAGTGCAGGCACTTACAGGCACATGCATCAAAGGAAAAACCAGTCGCAAACGGGCAGATTCTCAGAATCTGCCCCTTTGTGACCGGTATTTTTGTATTTGGGATGCATCATCCCAAATACAAAAATCGCAATTTAAGGAATCTCTAAATTGCGATTACTTAAATTGCGATTGCATTTAAGGAATCCCAAATTGAGATTCCTTAAATGCAATGCATTAAAGTATAAAAATTAGTGATTTCGCTATTAGGGGGCGCAAATTACCATGAAGTTGAACTTCATGGTAATTTGCAAAAACTTTGAAAAATGCACTTTAGTGCTTTTTTCAAAGTTTCATGTTGAGCACACACATGCCCTTAGAACATGTGTGTGCAACATGTGTGCACAGATCAATTTCAGGGGTGCAATAGGGTGTCATTTTCACACCCTTGAAATTGCATGAGCAATTTGCGAGTACCTACTGGTACTCGCAAATTGCTCATGCAATCTCCAATTCATTCCTATGGGCCTGGAGGCCCATAGGAATGAATGGGACGGCATTCCTTAATTGCGACTCGCAATTTGCGACTCGCAATTAAGGAATGTGTAGGAATCGCCAGTTTTATAGTGATTCCTACATGTATAGGCTTTTGCAATTCCTCAATTGCGATTCCTTAATAATCGCAATTAAGGAATCGCAACAGTCTTCGTTGATGCATGTGCCTGTTAGTGTCACATTTCAATCTTCCCATGTACAGAGTAAATCACATTTTCTTCAAAAATGTTTTACACAAAGCACCATCTCTGACCAATCTTCCCTAGATATGTGCATATACAGCGACTATGTCTTACCTGTGCCTACCCTGGCAGTATTTAAGTTCTGAAAACTAGTGCAGGCGCTACAAGACCGCAGTCGACTCAGGTTAGTTGTTCAGGGTTTGATTTATGATGCAGTAGCACTTTTATTTGGCTTTTTTTTAACAGTTTCTTCTACTGGGACATTATGAGCATGTGTTTTACTGGCAAAAAAAAAAATACATTTACCGTCTGGGAACACCTGAAAATCCCATACCCCCCCTCCCCCCCACTTTTCAGGTCATTAATCACCAGCGTTAACTTGACAACTTTTTTGTTGCCTGAAAACCACTGGATATACAAGGAACTCTGCAGTGGGTGCTTTCAAAACTGCTGCACTGCTGCAAAAGCGAACCCCAGTAACAAACCGGCCCACACCCAGGGACATTTTAAGGATTTTGGGGGCCTAGGCAAAACGTATTTTGCGGGCCCCACTTCTCAACAGCTTTGAATTTATGATCCAATTTCAGCTCTTTTTTGCCCTCTTTGGCCAGGCCACTGACAGTGCACAGGCCCACTGGTCCAAACTCTAAATGTGTTTACATCTAATATTTAGCAACAGCGACCTGTGTTTTCAATATTGTAACACAGCAGCAGCACACTAATATTTCTGCAATAATCTCTGTGACATATAAATATGTGAGGTTGCGTTTTGAGCTAAAAGATTGATCAATAATGCAACATTTCTCTGCAGGATGCCTGCAATAGATTCTTACACTTCACCTACATTAAACATAAATAAAAGGAAAACAGCATTTGAAACAATCTGTTTAATAATTATTCAAGGTCATCAGGGCAAGACTCTCTGCAGAGGAGAGCTGGCTGTATTAGGGATCCCTGAAAATGCTGAGGCCCTGGGCCACAGCCCACTTTGCCCATGCCTGAAAACGTCTCTGCCCCCACCCTGCCAGCCTCCTGGGTAAATGCCCGATGTCTGGTATGGCCAGTCCGTCCATGCTTCCATGTAATCACAGCGTGTACACTGTGAGTGGAGGGCTGGCAGCGGAGTTATTGTAGCAGAGTAAAAGCTATGGATTTGTGGATCTAGAGTGCTGGCATGAGAGTGGTAGCAAGAGAACCTTGGCAATGAAGTCTTGGCTATGGGATCTTGACCTTACAATTATTATTATTAACATTTCGCAAATTATGCGAACATTTTTGGAACACCTCATCATTGTATTTATCTTTATTAGAAAATCTTTCATGGACACCATTGAAACTACAAGGAATACAGATGACTCCTGAATTCATGTGTTTTCAGTTAGTTCAATTGTTTCTTTATACATTTACTGGAGTCCACTGCTGAATAAGTGGTGATAAACTATGTTCCATGACTTTCACATGAACCTGGGTTAGGAATAGACATTTCATTCCCTTCATCTCAACAGAATTACAAAAACTGCCTTAAAATCTAGAGTTGCCTACATCTCTCAAATGAAATGTGCTTTGATTACAAATCCTTGTTTTCCCCTCTAGGAACAAAAACTGATGTGGCATTCGGCCCTTTGTGTAGGACTTTATGACAACTCTTTAGCCCAGTAACTTATTGAAACTGCTGCTTCTTACATTGAGACTACTCATCGCCTCTCAATGAACCCTTATAATCGCTCAGACTGTAGGGCCATTATTTAACCCTTGTTAAGGTTCCTCACTTCAGGCTTGACTCATCAGCACAGAGGATGGGCTGACTTTATACTACATGCTGTAAGAGAAGCATTCTAATTCAAAGTCCTGTGTGCTGAAGAAAACATTGAGCCGTTCCATCGTGGAAGGATTCATTTATCAATTTTCAGAACAACTACTGTTTGAAGTGTCCTGGTTTTAGAGTCAACTAGTTAGCAGAAGTGAGTTATTGAGGAAAGAGGAACGTTTGAAAATCTAGCTATCTTACACTTTAATTTTCCTACATCTTCAACAATGATCTGTGAGTATAGCACTAAGTCACGAATATCAAGCACACATAAAGATGTCATCAGGTTTGAATTTTTTGTAGTGCGCACCCTGAGATGGACTTTGGGAACTATGTACTGTAAATGACATTGTGGCGCATACAGGTAATTATCTACATTAAGAGACCAATGTATATTTTTATATTCTGTCTGAGCAATTTTCTCCTGGGGGTAAAATATGTTAAATTGTTGTTTATGTCTAAATGCATGGTATGTTTATTTGCATGAATATTGCTGATTGCTTCCTCTGCAGTGGAGGTTACAGTTATTTTCTGTATTCAATATGAGAACCAGGTGATGTTTTTTCTTTTGCAGATCCCAGCCAAGAGCTTTGCCCAACTGTCCTCTCTTCTCCCTCACTGTGTTGTCTTTAGCCACCAGGATTGACACATCCTCCTGTTTCCGAACAAAATGGGTCAAGGTATCCTGAATGCCTTTACAACGCAGTCACTACCCCGACTGCGACATTACCACGCGTGACTTTACCACACAAGTTGTTACAACTACTTACTTTAGGGGGCACTGGACTTTGGAATAGTATAAAATACTATTCCAACTCTAGTCTACACAACAGTAGGGAAGGTTTTGAACTTAAAAATCCAACACCAGTCCAACAACGCGCCCCCCCCTACAGAAAGTTGTTGTAATGACTTGTGGGTCGAAGTAACGCGTGGTAACATCGCAATCGGGGTAGTGACGGCGTTGTAAAGGCTAATTGTTGTTGAGACTGCAGGGTAAAGGATGTTTCCCGACCATGAGCTGTGAGAGACTTTCCAAGAACAACCTATATTTTCCTACCACAGAGGAAATAATCGCAAAACGATGTTAATGAACATAAAATCTCATAAAGATGTGTAGCAAAAAAGGTATCTGTGAACCTCCAAGCCAGGCATATACCCTATCCTGCACTGCAAGCACTATCTCAATACGATTGAGTCAGAAAAGCTTTTGTATCCAGGCATTGAAAACAGCAATGCTACTTAATGTTTGCAACAGCAACTCAAAGTACTGTATATACAGTATCGAATAGTCATGTGGTGTCATGGAATTGCCTCTTTTTGCATGCTCACCTCCAAAGTTTTGAACTGATGCTGCTGGTTTTACGAGTTTGAGAGTGCACTGAAACATACTAACCAGACCTCAGTGACAGTGTTTTCCTGACCCTACAAAGTATAATATAGATTGGCTAATACCCAATTAGTATAGCTTTACTTACTTAGAAGTCCCTAGTCTTTACACTTTTTCCTTTGTTTTAGACTGACTTCTCAAAGTCATAGCTACCCAGGGTTGAGCGCAGGATTAACAAACTAGCCTGACTGGACCCTGACTGACGGGAATGTGAGTGTATTCCACAGTGAGGTCGCACAACCACACCATATGATACACCACTGTCCACACTTGTGGGCTTTTATTTCTGGCAAAATTAAACAAATGGCCAAACAATGAATGAGCATAAAAGCAATAACTGAATGAAAAATTGAAAATAACAGATTGCACTGATCCTCATTGACTTGAATCATAACTTAAATCAAATTAAATTGCAAAATAGTTAAAGTAATATCAGAACAAAGGGAACCATTACAGAGAAAGTAATGGTGAGTGGAGAAATTGGATAGGTGTGAACAGAGGAGGATGAAACAAAAACGTAGATGTAAATTATTTTCCTTGAAAACACTGACTACTGGGAAATCACCTCTGAGAACTATAATGAATACAAATAACAGACTAGTATACAAAATGAAAGGTCCAGCAACTAGAACAAAGCAAAAGGTGATCCCATGCCTTATTGATAGAATATTTGGAGGAGACCGGAAAGCAAGGCATTATGGTATCCTATGCCCGCATACAATCAGAGGACACCTCAAACATTGATACAACACAAAGGAAGGTATATAGTATTATGGAACTCAGCAACATTACATGTAAGATAGTCTGAACTCCATTGAGTGATGCAATGGTACATGAATAACAGGATTCATTAATTTGCGTTATTTTCTTTGCAGACTTCAGTGTAAGTTCCTCATAAAGAGGTGGATGTCTTCATTTGCATTGGACACAAAAGTGCATTGACAGTCGTATATCAAAGCTACATGATAAAGATTATTAATGATCTAAAAGTACATATTTAATTTTCATAAACGTTTGGTGTGTTTTGATACTCTCAGGTAGTGCACTTTAAAATGGAGACTTTCCATCAGGAACATTACAGTCTCACTTAGGAATTGATCCAACAAAAAGAAACACTGTTATGAAAAGGAGAGCAGAGTAAATAAATTCCCGTCATTAAAGCACCTATCGGTATTGCCCATTGGTAACACAAGGGTTGTAAGCTTATCAACCAACAAGGCCATCCACAGCGGCAGCCTGCCCTCACGTATGTCATGGTCAAGGCTGAAAGTCAATTGGGACATGTCCTATCTATTCCCGTTAATTAATATACTGAAGGGACAATGGGTGGATTCTCCACAGAGGGACTGCGACTCGAGCTTACGACTATTAAATACCTGGGGGTTAACAATTTACATGACGAGAGGGATCTGATTGATGGCGATCTAGGTAGAGCTTTGAGATCGCTCAAACAGTTACTGCTGTTTTGTTTGGCGCTACCACTGTCCACACTAGGGCATGTAACTGTGGCCAAAATGTTAATGCTGCCCAAACCTTGCACTTTTTTCAGTACTGCCTGTTGTACTGCAGAGACCTTTCTTTGGAGATCTGCAATTTCTGCTCACCTCTTTTGTATGTGGTAAAGGCCGCCATCAGATGGTGATGGCGAAACTGCCTGCATTGCTAGAGAGAAGCGGCCTAGGTGCCACCAGTTATGAACTTTATTACGCTGCTGCTCAACTCCAATGGCCCATAAGATGCCTGGAAATGTCGTGAGCCTTGGAAACGCTCGACGTCAATGTTCACCTTGATGAGCATCCCATTCTTGACTGCCTGATGAGCACTGGCAATGGGTCAAAGGGGGATCAGCACCCTAATGAGAGTGGCTGAAGGTTGTTGGAGGAAATATGTGCATAAAAAACTGGCTCCCCCATATGCACCTGAGCTGCCCCTATGGACCCTGCCAGAATGCACCAGACTGCAGACGATTTATGTCACAAGGCCCTGGAATGAAGCGGGTATACAGTTCTGGGATCATATATTAACGGAGGGGAACCTGACATTGTTTGAGGACCTTTAAAAGAGTCATAATCTGCTTGCAGGCCAGTTCCTGCTATATATTGCCCTGACGCAGCCAGCTACAACCAACTGCGTGGTAGCCAACTGCCAGACGGGTTATAACTTGTCTCTAAGCTGCCCTGCTACATCATGGGGCCCACAGCTCAGGGATCCCAGAGAGTGCCGGGAGGAACAGTTAGGACATGAATTACCCCTAGGTAGGTAGAAGTGTACCTTTATCAGATGTGTCCCTCAGGAATGCACAATTGTGCGTAGACTTTTAACAAAGGGGGATATTCTCAAGAACGTGTGGTAACCATTGCAAAATTAGCTTAAAACAACTCTTCACATCGCAGTCTATCGCGGGAAAAAAACTCTGTGTCAACGTGGTATTCCCAAGCCGGTGGCACCATGCGATAGTCCCACGACAACGCGTCAAATAACCGCGCTAAAATCAACGTGACTCCGCAAAAATGAGAAACACGAACGTGAAAATAGTAGCGATGAGGCCAATCGGGATACAAAAATCAGCGCTAACCAGCGATAGGCCTGCAATTCCCACGCGTCATGCAGGAAAATGCACCATAAATGCAGAGTACAAAAACAGTGAGATGACAATGTACGAGCACAACCCCACATCCGTGAGGTAGAACAAATGACCATTGTCACGCATCACATAGGCGTCTCCTCACATTCACAATGTACATTGACATGCAGTCTGCATGTAAACTGCGCCAATGCAGACATATGCATGGAACACACTGTGAAACCGCATCTCCCCTTCAGATTGCAGAGGGACAAGCAACCCCTCCTGCACACTGACGTGTCATGCCCATGATCAATCAATTATGACAGCATGGACGAATGTAGGGGCAGTGATTCCTGCTTACGTACATGTTGCCCATGTTGTGGGACTTGAGTCACAGGGGGCATCCCTGCATCATGGTGGTACATAACTGACCCCAAAAGGAGCTCTGTTGTCACCTGTAGGTCACAAATGGCATCACAGAGCGGATACAGATGTAGAGTTCATGCGTGGCTGAACTCACCCTACGGTTGAGGGTAGACCTTTGGCTTATGCTGCGGAAATAGTGACACACACAACAGTTGGTATGTATGATCCCGGACCCCGGGCGGGCTTGCGCACCCTTATGTACCCCTCAGATGAGGCCGCACTCCGTGGGCATGCTACATAGCAACATTGCACATTGCGTGACGGGTGGCGCTGACACAACACCAGAGACACACGCATCAGTTACCTCTATGTCAAGGCCTAAATTCAACCACGCCCAGAGCTATGTGTCGAATGACCACACCCCTACGCCGTACTGCCGTACGCCGGTCCACTCACTTACGCTCACAGGGGGGTCCTACACAGCCACATGTCCCTGGTCTACCCGACACACTGAACCAATTTGTGGCTACGGGCACGTGCACCCGGTACCTTTTATTGCCAGGGTCAGACGTCCAGTGACGCCTGTGCTGGATGGGTTTCGGGTAGTGTAAGCAACCCCTCAGGGGTTGGTTGGTGCTGGCAACAACTATAACAGTGATCAGACAATCAGAAGTTCAAAGTACAAACAGCAAGGGTCCATGACTTGAGCTGCACAGAGTTCCTGGCCCCGGATGCACTGCAGCTGGCACAGGCACACCCGCAAAGGACGGTGACTTGCGGTGTACTGAGGTAGGGTCACGAGAGCTGAGCGGTTCCTCGTTGATGTCCAGGGAGAATGTCGGGAAGTGTTACGGGGGACAGTGGAAGGTGCCCATCCAGGGCATGATACAGAGGGCAGAAGCAAGCAGAAACAGGCATTATGGAGGAGTTGAATGCTACACTCTCCTTTTTCCCACCATGTGAGCTACATGATGAAGACAACCCCCAGGCCATAGACTCAGACGCCAAAAAAGTTCAACGGCAGAGTCCCATGACTCCCATGGCACAGACTCAGTGGCACCAGAGCTGGAAGGGGATGCAGTCTGCGATGAGGCCTGTACAATGATATAAACTCTGGAATGAACAAATCAAGACTAAGTTCCAATTATGTGTCCTACTCGACCGCAGTGTGTGCCGGAGGCAGCGGTCAGCGTGGGGCAACCGCTGTGCAGCCAGCTCCTCCTGGATCTCTAACACACGGTGTTGAAATGGCGTGTGGAGGAGATTCCTGGTTGACGGAGGTGGAGGCACCAGAGCTGAGCGGGTGTGCACCCTGCGACAATGCCTGCCTGGGACGGACTGGATTGGATTTGTCTGAGGCCTGCTGGACCGGTGTGGAGGCCTAAGGCAGAAGTCTGCAAGGGCCCACAGACATGTGTGGTCGGAATGCTATGCACAGAGTTGGTGGCACCACATCGAAGGGAGTATAGGGATTTAAATGATGCCATGAATATGTACTCTGCCATCGTGCAATCAAGACTCAGTTCCAAATGTGTAACCTATTGTCCGCTGTGTATGCCGGTGGAGTGCGTCAACGGGAAAGGAGTACTGCGGGCCTTGCTTGCGGAGGCCACGATGGTCTGAGGAGGCTGCCAAGGTCACGGGCATCTGGCTTGGAGCTAGCACAGGCACGTGGTGGGCACTCTTGGAGACACGCCAGTGTCAGCAGGTGAGCAGTGAAGCCTGGATGCTCAGGGGCGGACGAGACGCACAGGATCGCAGGTACCGCCGCACACGTCGTCGGCCACGTGGCGGGGTGAGAGGCACCGCCCTGGCAGACACGTTGGCCATTCCGGAAGAGAACCACGCCCAGGGCTATGTGCTTTTTATTCACGTCCCTACGCTAGCCTGGCGTATGCTGGGTAAGCCCACTCTGCACACGCTTACAGGGGGAACGTAACAAGCTACATTTCCGTGATCTTCCCCACTGGCTGGGGTGACATGGTTGCATCTACTCAGCAAACCTCAAATTGTAAGACTGTAATCTCTACTGATGACGGTTAACAAACCAGAAACACGTGTCTAGAGATCAGCACCATCTGCGCCAACTTTGGCGAAACACTCGAAAATATTTCAACAAAGCGAGCTACTAGAGACTGCATTTACCAGAATGCTAGGGGCGAACCTTGCCTGAGAGGTGAAGCGGTGTGCTTTCACCCCTGTTGTCTGTTTAAAAGTACTCCCGTTATTCATAGAGCTGATGAGCTCGTGGATGAAGCACCTGCGCACCAGTGAGAGGTACCTGACCTGATATGATGTTTGGCAGCCTACTGAGCACACCCCCAATTGTAAGACTGTAATCTCTACTGATGACGGTTAACAAACCAGAAACACGTGTCTAGAGATCAGCACCATCTGTGCCAACTTTGGCGAAACACTCTAAAATATTTCAACAAAGCGAGCTACTAGAGACTGCATTTACCAGAATGGTAGAGGCGAACATTGCCTGAGAGGTGAAGCGGTGTGCTCCCACCCCAGTTGTCTGTTTAAAAGTACTCCTGTGAGTCATGGAGATGACGAGCTCGGGGATGAGGCACCTGCACGCCAGTGAGAGGTACCTGACCTGATATGATGTTTGGAAGCCTACTCAGCAAACCCCAAATTGTAAGACTGTAATCTCTACTGATGACGGTTAACAAACCAGAAACACGTGTCTAGAGATCAGCACCATCTGCGCCAACTTTGGCGAAACACTCAAAAATATTTCAACAAAACGAGCTACTAGAGACTGCATTTACCAGAATGCTAGGGGCGAACCCTGCCTGAGAGGTGAAGCGATGTGCTCCCACCCCTGTTGTCTGTTTAAAAGTACTCCAGTGAGTCATGGAGCTGACGAGCTCGTGGATGAAGCACCTGCGCTCCAGTGAGAGGTACCTGACCTGATATGATGTTTGGCAGCCTACTCAGCAAACCCTAAATCGTAAGACTGTAATCTCTACTGAGGACGGTTAACAAACCAGAAACACGTGTCTAGAGATCAGCACCTTCTGCGCCAACTTTAGCGAAACACTCGAAAATATTTCAACAAAGCGAGCTACTAGAGACTGCATTTACCAGAATACTAGGGGCGAACCTTGCCTGAGAGGTGAAGCGATGTGCTCCCACCCCTGTTGTATGGTTGCGTCCACTGTTCACAACACCAACACCAGCATTATATGTCGACATGGATATGTCTGTGGTCTGCAAACTGCAGTCTGTCCAGCACATCCACGCCACACTTGGCAATGTGTGCATTCTCATTCATGGGTCACTTGCCTGCTTCACACATACCTGGCTGCCACCAACCTCCACATTCCGCTGGGTTGTGGCTGATGTGCCATGACGTTGGTGGCTCATGTGCATGGCTAGCCCAGGTTGCCACAGTAAGTTGTGCTGTCGTGTCTGGTGGGTGGGAATGTTGTTTGGCATGTTGTATGTGGGTTTGTAACGTGTGCATTGCCAGAGGTTTGAGTTGCATGATTGTGGATTGGAGGTGTGTGGTGTGTTCATTTGGAACTTACCAACAAGCACTGCATTTCCGTAGGTGCCATCCTGGAAGCGCCGGTTGATGATGGACTGTCGGAAGATGTATGAATCATGCACACAACTTGGGTAGTTGGCAACAACATTGAATAAAGTCTCCGGGGGTCCACTATTGCCTGCACATTGATGGAATGCGTGTGCTTTCTGTTGCAGTAATTGTGTGCAGTGTCGGCAGGGGGCATAAGTAGGGCATGTGTGCAGTCAATTGCCCCAACATGTGCGGGAATCCAGCTATGGCGTAGATGCCTTGCTTGGTCTCCAGCTGTTCCTGCGCAGTGTGGGGGAAGTATAGGTACTGGGGTACCAAGCTGATGATGGCATCCAGGGTTTGAGGAACTTGGATAGGGCTGGCTGTGAGACTCCTCCGACCCTGGCGGTTGTTGGTTGGAATGTCCCAGAGGCCAACAGGTGCAGCACAGCCAGCAGCTTTTTCTGCGGAGGGATGTTGGTTGTCTGCTGTGTTGGTACCCTCAGCCTGTGGGCAATGATGTTGAGGATGCGGAGGAGGGTTGTCCTTTTGAGCCTGTAGTGGGCAATTAAATACTCTGGTGTAGTCTGTGAGGCTGGTGTGTTTCCTGAAGGTCCGCTGCCTATGTCTGCGCTGCCTCTGTGGTGGTCCGGGGGGGGGTGGCGGTCCTGGGGGTGGTGGCGGTGGGTGTTGTGGCCCTTTTGGGGCTCCGAGCTGCATGATGAGTAACTCCATGGCATCTGTTGTTCTTCAGGTGTGGCTCTGGGCTCGGCTCCCTTTATGCTGCAGGTTGTCGTCCGGCTTTGCACCAGGTCAGAGCAGTTGGTAATTTCCTGCTGCTAACGCGCCTTATCACCTGTTTTGTGATCTTATTGCCGATCTGGCTGGTCGTTGAGAATGTTGAGGTGTGGTGTTGTCGCAGCTTTTTGCTTTTTGCTCAGGAACGCCTACTCTGCAACTCATTAGCGATAGTTGCCAGGGTCATCTGTGGCGATGTTTTTTGAGGATGCTATCGCCGGAAAACTGGTGATATCGACTGTTTGCACCAGCTTGGGAATGGGGCGATACATATGTTGCCAATTTGGCTGCGATAAAGTGACGATAACTCAGCGATAGATCCTTGGGAATATGCCCCAAAGTGTTTCTTACTTTAATTCCTGATATGTTGCACTAAAGATTTCAACTGCTGCCTGCACCATATTGGATGCCTCCCGTACGATCTGTATAGGTTTCAATTAATTGCAAGTTGGAGGCCACACACCTGAACTCGCTAACCCCAACCCAGGTACTGCCACGCCCTGCACTATTTTAGTGTTTCCTTTTTTAACGTCTATTGGTGCATCAATTATCCCAATAGTTACTTGCCTTTTATCACAGGTGTCTATTACAAATTCCATACTTTTCTGTAGTGATTTTATATCAATGTTGTATTTTATAACACAATTTTTTGGGGGTAAATTTGATTTGTATGAATTGGTAATGATTTTAAGTAATCACAATAAAAATTATTTATTAATTCATTCATTCATTCATTCACTTTTACTCACAAACCTTAGCCGTGTGAAGTTACTTAAAAAAAACTTTTAAAAAACTCTAGACAACGATACGCACAATTCAACCACCCACATCACACTTATACGACTTCCAAACAAAAACAACAAATGTACCCAGGGGGGCGTCGACATTCTGCCCTAGATGTATGCGCCCAGAAACAGATTTTCTCTGCATGGTGTAGCTTTGTCCAGTAATAGAACGGATTTGGGAGACAGTGCTGAGTTGCTTATCCGAACTAGCAGGGAGACTGATCCGTTTGTGGATTTATTGAACTGGCCCTGATACGGGCAATGTCCTGGAAGGTGTCAACTGCCCCAACCCTGCCAGAATGGCTGAGAGACCTTTGTAAATAGGCCACTGAATAAATCGATCTACTGTCAGGCCATAGAGTGCTAGGGGGCCAGGGATCTCGATACACACAATGGTAGGGGTTCCTGTAAAAGGTAGAAACCAAGTCAGGCACTAGACCTTCTTAAAGTGGAGATTTAGCCCTGCACTGATGAATAAATTTCGGGCCTTATTGCGAGTACAGCGGTCCTGGGACCACCATACTTGTGGTGCCGGTCTGACTGCCACCACCCCGGCAATCCTACCACCATATTACGATGGTGTGGGACCACGAAAAGACCACTGCCAGGATCCCACAGCGGTGGTGGTGTAGAAGCAGGTGGGAATCATGACGTGCCATTGCCGGCACTGCTGAGCAGATTCCGACCTGCATTTACACGAAGCATTTCATGGCTGGCACCCCACCATGCAACATTTGGAAGAAAGGAATAGAAGGGGCCCCCAACAGCTCCTCCTAGCAAATTTGGCCATGGGAGTCAGTGCGGGGGAAACATCATGTGCCCCCCAAAAGCTCACGGTCGTGCATGCACTGTGTGGCATGAACGACATGGTGCTTGCCACACCGTGCACAAATGTGCTGTAGGTGCTGTCACTGTGGTTGTATGCTGTTTAGGCTCTCCTATGAGCCTAACATACCCGCCACCATGACTAAGCCTGGGTGGAGAAACCGTAGCTGTGCTACACTGAACTCCGTGAAGCAGCAAATAATCTCCGCGGTGCTACTCGGAGTTGCTTGTTCTGCTCATTCACATGAAGTTTCTGCCATACGGCAACGCGCCACGCCCATGCACCACGCGGTCGTGCATGGGCGTGGCCATCATGTTTTCTTCTCTCTATTATGATGCTGGAGCCTACCTCTCAATCCTGCATTAATCTGCTTTGTCCTTTTTTATTTCCTTTCTTCTTCCACTCCCTTACTTTTTTACTTTCTACATTTTCTTTGCTGCCCCCGCCCACCCTCCCAGCATCAAGGTAGAGATTGTGAGTGCGACCCGGGGAAAGAGGAGCCACCTTCCTTATGTGCAGCTCCGGGCCTTGTTTTCGGAGGTGAGGTGGCGGCTGGTGTTTTTTCGTACAGTGCCCCCTCCACCCTGGCAGCAGGCTGCAGGCCTGGGTCCGG
Source organism: Triturus cristatus (assembly GCF_964204655.1). NCBI lineage: Eukaryota > Metazoa > Chordata > Amphibia > Caudata > Salamandridae > Triturus > Triturus cristatus. The sequence continues at coordinate 320,531,003 of NC_140582.1, forward strand.
GTACAGGCTCTTGGAGCGTCATCAGCGTTGGGCGAGGGTGCGCCAGGCAATGTATCGCTGCTCTGGGGTCCGGCTCACTCACATCCAAGTGACGCAACTGTGGTCCGATATCCTGGACCAAGAGCAGGGCCTGCTGGACCTGCTAGGTGTTGAGGACGCTGGGCTTTGTGAGCAGCTAATTATTATTATTGTGTGGTCTATGTTGTTGCAAATATTATTCTTTTCCTAAATAGCAAGAAACCTGCTGCTTACATACAGGTAAGTTATGTTTAAAATCTTATATTATGTGATCGTTATTCTTCTAGACAGGTGCTTGGCGCTACTAATCATACTTGACTGGAGAGACTCCTTTCCCTTGTCCTGTCACTAAGGTAGTGGTAGTTAGTTATATACTTAGTATTAGTTAGTAATTAGCGGCCCGCGTGACACAGCCTCTCACGTGACTTCAGTCATTGACTCCTTAGTCCTTAGTAGAACCTTTTTTGTAGTTTGTATAGTGAGTAAATAGCAACCAACCAATTTGGTGTATGCATGAGTCCTTCTATGCATTTTAGAAGACTAAGGGCCAGATATAAAAACCTTTTTTGTGGCAGCAAACAGGAGATCAGCCCGTTTGCGACCTCAAAAAAGGTTCCATGCATCTACAAATGCTATTTTGTGAGTCACTGACTCGCAAAATAGCATTTGCGCCTCTTGCTTTTAGGAAGGGGCGTCCCTTCCTAATATCGAGTCACCATGTCACACACTGTTGTTTTGCGACCGCATTTGCGGTCGCAACACACTCGCAGTTTACCACCTACTTCAAGTAGGAGGTAAACCACTCGCAAACGGGAAAGGATCCTCAGGGGACCCATCCCTTTTGTGAGTGTGTGCGTAAATATTTTCTATTTTCTATGAGCAGGCAGTGGTCTCAAGGACCACTGCCTGCCTGCTCTTAAAGAATGAAACTGAAAGTTTCATTTTTCTTTTTTAAATGCATGCTGTTTTCCTTTAAGGAAAATGGGCTGCATTTTAAAAATAAATGCTTTATTTAAAAAGCAGTCCAAAACATGGTGGTCTCCTGATCACAGCAGGCCACACTCCCTAGGAGTGCTAGCCATTTCCAGTAGGGCAGCAAATTGCGCTTGCCTCATGAATATTAATGAGGCATGCAATTTGTGACCCCATTGGGAATCTCAAACAGTGAAAATTAAGTGTAGCGAGTCGCAAATTGCGAATCGCAATTCCGCACAATTTGCGATTCGCAAATGGACGTACATCTGGCCCTAAATGCAGACTTAGTGAATTGGCCCTTCAAAGGGGGTTGACTTTGAAATTATTGCGAATGAGATCGGAGATTTGGAGCTTATGTTATGTTATGTTATATTAAATTTATAAAGCGCTCGGCTACTCAAAGTGTCCCGGCGCTTACTCCAGAAAAAAAGTGAACTACACATACATCAGAAACTAAAAAAGCAATGTTTTAAGCATTTTCCTAAAATGCAGTGGATCATGAATGTCCCGGAGTGCCAATGGTAGCACATTCCAAGCCAGACCGGCTTTACGAGCAAAAGAGCTCCCGCCAAGCCTTTGACGCTTAAACCTAGGAATTCGCATCAGCAACTGGTCAGAAGAACGAAGCTGTCTACTAGGTCTATAGAAAACAAATCTCTTTTGAAGATAGGAAGGGCCTAACCCATACAGGGCCCGATGTACAATGGATAACATCTTAAATTTCAGCCGAGATTCAACTGGGAGCCAGTGCAAGCTGTTTAAATGGCTCCGGACACTATGTGTGGAAGAAAGGCCCAGAAGCAGTCTAGCTGCTGAATTTTGAACTACTTGCAGCTTTTTTACCAAATAACCTGGGCTACCAACCAAAATGATGTTGGCATAGTCCAATCGAGATAAAATCAAGGCCCGGACCACAGTTTCCTTGGCACTAACAGGCAAAAGAGGAAGAAACTTCCTCAAAATTTTTTACGTGCCGAAGCAGGTTCCTACCAGTTTCTTCACTTGTGTGGAAAAGTTCAGGTTTTCATCGAACCAGACACCGAGATTTTTTGCGGTGCCCTTACCTATAGGTGGACGGGGAAAACCCGGAGGCCACAGCCTTTCCCTAAAGTCCACTGGGAACGATCCATACAAAAGCACTTCAGATTTTTCTTCATTGCACTTCAGTTGTGCACTCACCAGCCAGTGGAACACAGCCGACAAACAGTGCTGTGCCACCTCAGCCGAGTCGTCACCTTTCCCCCAAGAGAACAAGAGCTGAGTGTCATCAGCATAGGCCATCACCTTAGCCCCCAGTGACTCCGCAAGATAAATAAGCGGAGTCACATAGATGTTAAAAAGGAGAGGGCTGAGCGATGACCCCTGCGGTACACCGGTTGCTAACTGCATAGGCGTGGAAGCACAAGGTGGAAGCCAGACCTGCTGCGATCTGTTTTCCAAAAAGGATCTAATCCAGCACAGCACCGATCCCGAAACACCAATTACCTCTAGGCGATCGAGGAGTAAAGAGTGTGGCACTGTATCGAATGCCGCTAAGAGATCCAGCATAACCAAGGCCGCTCTCCAACCGGCATCCAAACACTCCCGAACTGCCTCAGTCACCTGCAGTAATGCTGACTCCGTGCTATAAAAAGCACGGAAGCCAGATTGAGCTGGATGAAGCAAACCAGACACCTCTACATAGTTGGTAAGCTGAGACGTAACAACCTTCTCGCAGACTTTAGCCAAACTTGGTAGAAGCGAGATAGGTCGATAGTTCTCAGGAAGCAGAGGGTCAAGAGAAGGCTTCTTTAGGAGGGGGAGGATCAGTGCCTGCTTCCATGATAATGGGACACAGGCCTCGCGAAGTGACGCGTTAACCATATGGTTGACTTCGAAGTTAATCGAGTCTGCCACTTCGGATAGAAGCCTAGCTGAACAAGGGTCCTTAGGTGAACCAGATTTAAGTGCCTTAAGAACTCTAAGGGCACAAGGCAAATCAACAGGTTTGAAAGCTGAAAAAATTGAAGTAATCTTTAACATCTGCTTCCCCAACCAGGCTGGAGTAGAATTCATGGACACCGTTGAAAAGGAGTCCTGAATGCTAACTATTTTGTCCCTGAAGAATTTAGCTAAGGTGTTGCACCAAATAATCGATGAGGGTACCACCAATGCCTGGGCACTAGGAGACACAAAGCTCTTCACAATAGAAAATATGTCTCTGGAATTATTATTTGCACGATCAATACGATCGGAGAAATACCGGCCTTTGGCCAGTCTAATGGCCGCATAATAAAGTTTTTGTTTAGTTCTGAGTGCAAGTTTGGCTATAGGGCAGTAACCGCTGGAACGCCACGCTCTCTCCAGTACCTTACAGGCGTGTTTCAGAATCCCCAGGTCAGAAGTAAACCAAGGCTTAGAAGGGGACTCTCCTCTCAGAATTGTCCGAACCGGAGCAGAAGGAACGCCGACTGCGGCCGTAATCCAATCTGCAAACCTTGACACATTATCCTCAAGGTCCTCGGAAAAGGAAGGACGAGAGGCTGCCAAGCAGCTACTCAACTGCCCAGCATCAAGTTTCCTAAACGGCCGATGGGTACTGGATGGGCGGGATGGACGCATAATGTCCCAAGAAAAAAATATAGGGAAATGATCCGACCAGGCGACCGGTAGAGGCCTTTCAACTACAATAGGAAAATTGGAGCAGATGGAATCCAAAGTATGCCCTCCTTGATGGGTCGGATAAGTGACCCATTGAGAGAGATGGACTAGATGAAGCGAGTCGATAAAAGCAGTCGAATCGGCTGTGTCCGTAGAGTCGAGATTGATATTAAAGTCCCCTAGAAGCAAATAGTTAGAGAAGCGCAGTACTCTGTCTGCTAAAGCGTCCCCACATGATTCCAAAAATACATTAGCTATCCACAGTGGACGATAAATCAAAGACCCCCCCAAAGTAAAGTGGGCAGAAAGTTGTAAGCTAAAATCGAGAACCTCACATGCTCCCCAGATGGAGGATGTTTCGCTATGCAGAGCTCAGCACTCTCTATAAAGAATAGCCAGCCCGCCCCCTGCCAACTGGGCGATCAACTCGATGGGTTTTATAGCCAGCCAGCGTGGCTAAGGCCACAATAGGATTAGAGAGAACATCAAGCCAAGTCTCTGTGATAAACAATAGGTCTTAACGATTATCAGAGACCATATCTGCGACGTCGACATAATGCTTTCTCAAGGATCTAGCATTAATGAGGGCGGCACTGATGCTCCCTTGAACATGTGAGGCAGCAGACACACTGTCAGGAGGAAGCTAGGGTCCTAAACAAAAACCACAGTCCACACAAACCGTGGCAGTCGAAAAACCCGCCAAATCATTACAGTATGAAGAACATTGTGGGGGTCGAAAAGACTTTAGGATCATGCTAGAATACTGAAAAGTATTACTACTAGTTACATCCAAACAAGCAGTATGACTCACCCTGAGCACTGACTTGACGCTGACGGGCGCAGACGGGCTTGCCTTAGCGCGCCTTTGAAGCGCCACCGGCACGCCTGCTGCGCTCGTCCGCTGCGCGAACGAACAGAGCCCATTAAATAGATTTGGCTAATGCCGGTATACGACGTGCAACGAGTGGACCGCGAGGAGCGCGCGTCACATCCAAAATGGCAGCTAGCCGGAGATGGCTACGGCTACAGTGTAAGGCAGAGGCAGGGAGTCAAACCCACTCCGAATGCCTTGCAAAGCAATGTCACCAAGCAAAAAACGAACAAAATTAAAATTCTGCCAAAAGTTCCCCCAAGTTAAACAAGCATTGGCATAGCCAATAGGTCTCGCCTTTGGGACCTTATAAGTGTTTAGTCATGCAACAGTTGCATAACTAAATACGTATAAGGTCCCAAAAGCGAGACCTATTGGCTATGCAAAGCGATCGTGATCGCGATCACGATCAAACATCAAAGCGGCCGCGAAAGTGATAGTAATCGCGGTCAAGCTCGGCGCGCGCGCCTGCGCACATGCACTGTAGCTCTAGGCTGGCCTGGTAGCACTTTTTGGAGCCCTCTCAATAAGTCTCGCCAGACCAGCGCATGCGCTGGGTCAGGCGAGACCTAAAAAGCACACAGGAAAATGAAACGTTCCCCCCAGTTTTCAATTAGTAGCGAGCAATACAATTTTAAAACAGTTTATTATTAACATAAGCGGAGAGCACCTTACTAGAGCGCCGCCAGTCTGACTAAGCCCTGTTAAATAGATTTGCCCAATGCCGGTATGCAACGTGCAACGAGTGGACCGCTGACCGCGAGGAGCGCGCGTCACGTCCAAAATGGCGGCTAGCTGGAGATGGCTATGCTACAGGCAGAGGCAGAGGCAGGGAGTCAAACGCACTCTGAATGCCTTGCAAAGCAATGTCACCAAGCAAAAAACAAACAAAATTTAAATTCTGCCAAAAGTTCCCCTAAGTTAAAAAAGCACACAGGAAAATGAAACGTTCCCCCCAGTTTTCAATTAGTAGCGAGCAATACAATTTTAAAACAGTTTCTTATTAACATAAGCGGAGAGCACCTTACTAGAGCAGCAAGCAAATATATAGATAATAGATATAAATAGAAGCAAATATAATTTTTTTGTAATTTGCAATTTATTCCAAAGTCTTTGGAATAGGCGGGCTAGGTAGGTTTAGGATTCAGGAATATGAATGGAACTGTGGAATGATAAAGATAGAACGGTCCGCAACACGATACTAATCTACAGAGTCAATCTGATTTAAGGAAGGTCAATCTTATTGCAATTGCCGTTTCCTGTCAAAAAATGGTTTTGGAGCTAATATTTAATATTTATTTAACACCAATAATTTGTTGTCTCTGAAATTATGTATTACTTGATCATCAGCATCCAGGGGCGAGAATACGACAAGGTCTTCCGAGGCGGGTGTCTGGAGCTGGAGGAGTCTCCCAGAGGCTGGAACGCTCTTCAGAAGATGGCTCTGCTGGCTACAGTAAGTCCTCTGTCCTCTTGTTAATATTAATATATTTCCCAAACTTTCACAGCTCCTCTTTTCAACTATTATTTCCATTTCCTAATTTTATTTTTTCTCAAATCCTCTATCTGTTTCTAAATTATTGTTATCCCTGCATTACCTACTAATTTAGTTATTTATATATTTCTAGTGTCTGTTTTTTTTTTACCTTAAACTACCACTGACTCTGTAATAGTCTGTCTGTAGCTTGCTTTCTTCTGCTTTTTCATTCAGCTTTCCCTCTCCTCTTTTGTGGACTGCCTAGTGGTGGTACTGTAAGACTCAGAGAACCCATTGGTCCTTATTACTCCTAGTACACGTACTCTGCTGTGCAAATTGCATGCCCAAGTAAGGTATTCTAGGCATGTTTGTTGAGATGAGAAGGCCTTCTTTTATTTTCTCATGCTCAATCAGTAAATGATGGTCACATTGGATACCCCAAAGTTGTGTCTTCTTCTCATCTAGGGCTAGTTCACCATTAGCAGCAGTTGATCGTGAACTGATTACCGTGCACCATGGCTGGAAGGAAATATGTGGAGTGCAGTGGTGTGTGTGGTGTATTGTATTTTCAATCTTGCTAGGAAAAAAACCTAAATATGGGGAGGTGTATATGGCATTTTAAAAAAGTGTAATGTTTTTTCTAGGTGTACCGACCACCAGTTCCGGGGCCAGCAGGGGAGGCGACGCCAGCCAGGAGGTAGCTGATTGGGCAGCTGCAGGGGTGAGCCAGCAGCATTGGCGGGTGGTGGTAAATCATATTCCTTGCTTATTGACACTCAAATGTATAGCTATACACTCACTGCAAGGGTGTACAGTCACTATACACTGTACTGTTGAGACTAAGTTGTGAACAGTTGAAGAAGACACCCTTTACTTAGCATTAGCAGGAGTTGAGGGCTTCTTCTTTCAACTCAGCAGAGAAAGATTTATGAAGATGACACCTTGATGGGTGATGGAAAAGGGAAAGAGGTATGGAAGGAGGAAGGACGGGTGACATGTAATATATATAAGTGGTAGAGAAGGATGCGTAGGTGAAGGGGGCCCGGGATGCATGTAGGTGGCTGAAGGATGGGTGAAAGGTGAAAGAAAGGATGCCTGCCTGGGTGGGTGAAACTGTATGGGTGAAAGGACTCCTCCGGGGGTTTGATGGGTCAAACTTACGGGCAAGCAAGGATGCATGGGTGGTTAAATTACAAATGTATGTTGGTGAAAGGTTTTTTGAGAATAATAGACATGTTTGGATGGATACTTGGATGGTATTCAATCATAGGTGAAGATGAAGAGAATGTAAAAGAAAATTAAACCGTGCCAGAGTAGCAAAGCCAAGGGTGAAGAATAAAAATAATGCTAGGAGAACAATGCAATGATCAATGGAAAAATACCTGGGAAGAAGAATAAACAGGGAATGTTTTTTTCCAAGGGTTTTGATTCAAAAGTTTGAGGTTGTATTTCAGACTACTTCTTTGACTCACAGTAGTTTGCAAGCACAGCATATATATTATGTAAGTACCCACCCATGATCAATCGCCTCCCTCCAACTCTGAGGCCCACTCCTTCCCTACCCATGTCATCATTTCGACCATGTCAGCCATGATTAGCCTATCGGCTGCATGATTGGTTACAAAAGTAGTACCTCACAGCACGTGAAGTTGTGTCGTATATCATCATTCATATAATCATATCATCTGCCTTGTTGTAGTAGTCAGGATGAAGTGAAATTGAGCATTTGCCAATGATTTAAAAGAGTGGCCATTATAGAAAAAGAGATCATTGTGTAGTACAGCTGTCCCACCTGCAGATAGTAGTAAAGTAACGCGAGTCTGCGACACAAGTATGTCTGTCTTTGGTGCAAGCTAGCTGGCATGCCTACAACTACAAGATTAATTTAGCTTAACAAAAGAAAGACGAAGAATACTTGTCTACTCCATAGTGCCTAATGCCTGAAACTCTAATCTCATCTAAATCTTAGGGGCCGAGGAATCGAGGATGCCCCAAATGTTATGCACTGCTACTGTGCCACTATATGATCATTTTATGTGTTACTGTTTTGCTAAGCGTACTAGTTACAATATATCTTTTTTTCTTTCTTGATATAGCGACTCCCAAACAAACATCTGACAGGTGGGAGAGAGCAGCCTGGACCTGGCAAAGAAAGCTTGAGGCCATAAGGGCCGAATATCGGCGGCTGGTGGTCCTGGAGGAGGAGGAGGAGGCAGCAGCTGCAGCCTCTATTGTCCTGGGCCCCAGCCAGGCCCCATTAGTGCCACCGGTGGTACGGTGCCCGCCGCCACTCATCTTCTATTCCTGCTCCCCCCTTGACTGCGAGAGTAAGACCATTTGAGTTCTGCATGCTCCTTAGGATGGCGCGCTTTGAAAGCCACATGGAGGAGCATTTTGAAAGCCTAGAGAGGAAGATCTGACTCCTCCTAGCCCATAGTCCACCACTAGGCCTCTCTCATTCTTGCCCCTTTTTTTAATGCTTTGCTTAGTCTGTAGGATCTGTTGGGGAGAGGGTGGTATGTGGTAGTTGGAAAAATTGGATTGGGTTAACGGAACATTTGGATTTTGGACTCTCATTGGACATTGGTTGGGGTTAGGGAGGGGGTGGGTCGGGCATTGTGGGCTTTCCTAGTTTTATATTTGTTAGGGGAATACATTTTTAGTTTTACAATACATATGATGTAAATCTTTTTTCGAGGGGAGTTTACTCTTTTACTTCACAGTGTTTTCTTTGCAGCCAGTTTTTAAAATCTGCTGATATAGTGTAACTCACCAACAGATAGATGCGGTATCCTCACTTGTCCTACCACTCTCTCCTCCTAGTCAATGCAGTCTGCAACTATATATATATATATCACACCTATGGACTTGGTAGGGGTGTTAGTGTGTGAATTAATGAATTTCCATAGTTGTTAGATTAATATTGCATCTTCAATGAATCCCCCATACTTATTCTCTTACCTGTGATTGATTAGGCAAATCAATGGCTGCAGGGTAATGGTTTGGTTTCCCAAGGTGCCATGGTGGTGGTAGTAGTAGTAGTAAAAAAGTAGCAGTTGCACAAAAAGAAAATGAGACAGTCACCTGAGGGAGACTAGGGAACAACTAGTAGAAGTACAGTAGTACACAAGAAGAAGAGTGCCAAATGAGAAACCATGATGATAAGCAATGCTAAAGTCTAATAAAACAGAATGGTGGGCTAGACTACTACAAGTAACTTACAAACTGAAGTCGACTCGAGCTATGAAGTGGACAAGCGTAACCTTCAGTGCTGGAAGGATTATGATGCTGGCAATTATTAAGATGGATGATGTTCCTCTAAAAAAAAATGTAACATCAAATACTGTGTATGGGTGGGCAATCTAATCTATATATTGCTAGTGTGGGCTATATATATATATACTTAGAGCAGAAGAAGATCCTTCCCCTGCCTTGAGTTGGTGTTGCTTTCACCACATCCGCCCCAGCAAGTGTGTGATCAATTAATGGTATAAATTTAATTTAGTCACAACCTCAATAAATCACACAGCTCAGGGGAAGAGGGTTAGGGGTTCGATGAATGGATGGGAAGGGGGATTTGAGGGAAAGTTTTGACAAAGACAAACACTACACATGGACAACACATTCATCTTGGCAGCCGACCATCATACATTTCTAATGGGAGGAAAAGGAAATGCATGCAGGATGATGAATAGTACTAGACTAGTACAGGGCAGTATTTATCTAATTGTCTGACTGCCCCCAGAGAGACCCAAGTTACATGCATGTTTTGTTGTGCTGGGCATTGAAAGATAGCACATAAAATTAAAATATCTGTAGGACTCAAATAAACAACACACACAGTCGTAATGATTGAAGAAGAGTACAACAATTATACTGTTTACTAAATTGGGAGTTGATTCTCTGCCTTCCTCTTAGACAGTCCATCCGTCAATCCTGCGTGCCTTGCGGACGCGGTTTGGTAAGGTAAGTGTGAGTTGTTTTTCCAGTATGTTTCAGGGTAAAGGGCCTGTAGTTGGAAAATCAAAAAGGATATTGAAAAATCAAGGAGAAAGGATAAACTGCTTAAGGAGTGCAACAAGAAGACTTTCAGAGGCAGCAGGACAAAATCATGTCTGTTTCCTGTAGTAAACCTCCAAAAACATGCCCCACCCAACCTCCACTTAGCTTCAAATTTTGAGCCAGACAGCAGTGAGCACACAAACACACATAGCATTTTCCAAATGAAGTAAAAAATCAATGCACCGCTGTGAGTCACACCACACTCGTCATCAACACCACCACTTCACAGACATGTAGATTGTCGTTTACCTTTAGGCCACTTCAAAGTCATCATTATCAATCATCCAAATCGGTTGGTTTCAGTGAATTTTAAAACTTCCATCTTCTTCTAGTGGGATTTCTCAAAGTAGTCATGCTTTCGCCCACGCCCTGAGTCATTCCATCAATCATCTCTGATACTCCTGACTCTGAATCTGAGTATTGTGTCCAACTCCGTACCAACAGTGTCCCGAGTGAGTCCGGACTCGTCCCGACTCAAAATGCAATCAATCGGCCTGTAGTAGTACAATTTTGTTATTAAACAACAAGAAGGGAAATATTGACTCGAGTCACTTTATTGTGTGTAGAATATAGTAGACATCATTCACAACAAACGACATTCACTCAGCCTGCAATGCATGCCATCATTTACCTGTTCTTCTGGGGCAGTCCCTCTAGGCTAGGAAAGGATAGATAGGTAGTCAGGGCCCAGGGTTGGAGGCAGGCACACATTTGGTTTTTTTTTTGTATTCTCCATCCAATGTCTGGCTTAAGGAAAATGGCTTTAGGGCAAGTCTGGACTAGTCTGGAGTCGGGACTTACTTCTTCACTGACTGCACACAGTTGCAACTCCAATCCAGCAATAAAAGAGTAAGATAGTGGGGATAGGTTTGTGAACCAGAGAAACACACATACAAATATTCACGCAAATAATGTTCCTTGGCTATATCTTTTTTGGGGGGGGGTTTGGGGCATCAAAGAAAGAAAGAATGTAACTAGAGAAACTAAAGCCTAGTCCATTAAGTAGAGCTCATCCTCAAACTCTGGTGGTTTTCCCAGAAGTAGGTCACCTAATACACCACTTCCATAACCTGAGTCGTCGTCATCATCTTCCTGCTGTGCTACTTCAGGTATGGTGTAATCCGGTGGTATAAAGTGCTGATTCATTTTGATCATGGTTAACCTCTCCATGTTTTGGGGTGAGGGACTGGTCCTTCTCACTGTCAGAACGGCACCAGCAGCACTGAAAACATGCTTAGCAGAGACACTTGCTATGAGGGAAGCCATATAGTTTATCGACAGCCTGCTGAGCATTGGCCATTGGCGCCTTTTCCAATACCAATACAGCAATAGTTTTTGATCAAAATAGACTGCTGTTGGGTCATCCAGATAGGCCTGGACCGTCCGCTCAATGGTCATGGGTGCTCTGCTTTGCTTGGCCTCTTTTGACTTTGCCTGAGTACTGGACTTAAGCCCTGCCTTTAGAAACCATTTTTGGGGTGAGGCTACTGTTCTTGTCTTCTTTATGTTGTTCTTGGTAGTTTTGGCTGCTTTGAACCAACCACACTGTCTTCAGGCTCTGAAGTTGAACTTTAAGGCTTCCCTGTAGTACTTGATGTGCCCTGGAGGAGCGGGCCTCTTATTACCGGCCGTTCTTTTTATAGCTGACTGCCTTGCACAGCTATCTAAGTTTTGTAGTTGGCAACATCCCCGCCTGAAAAAGCAATGAAAGTCTCTAGTAAAGGTTTGTACCGTGGATCAATAATTGTGGCACAAATCTAATGGTTGGATGACACAATGTCTCTTTGCACCCTTGTATTTGCAGATAAACGAAGGGTTAAATTCTCCATCAACTCATATGCTTCTTTGTTTTTCCCACCACACCTGCGTACATTGCAGACACCTCCTTTAGCTGTTCCTGTAGCCTATGCAACAATGGGATAGCTTGGCCCATGGTACGGTCCTCCTTGCTGACTTCACGTGTGAATATCTAGAAAGGAAGCAGCATCTCAGTCAGGCATTTAACTAGGCCCCGTTGGTCCATCTCAATGATCATGCCTTTCACAGTTGCATCACCTCTTTGCATGACATATTCATTGATTGGCTGTACTGCTCAAACAAACGTTCAAGCATGTAACAAGTTGAGTTCCAATGTGTTGGCACCTCCTGGATGAGTGCTTTAACTGCCATTCTACTATCATGTTGAATGACCCTCAGCTGCTTCTGGGATTTAAAAGAATGGCTGAAATGTGTGCAGATTCTTCTGCAGGTGGTCATTAAGTCGGTTTTCTTTTTTCAGAAAGTCTTGAACAATTATGTCAATGCAGTGCGCCAAATGCAGGACTCTGAAAGAGCCACCATCGGCCATGGCCTTAACTATATTACTGCTATTGTCCGTGGCAACAAAACCAATGTTAAGCCCTCTTGGTCGCAGCTATTCGAAGACCTTATTGTTAAAGTCTTCCAAAATGTTTGCAGCAGTATGGGATTACTCTATGGCGAACATGGCTACTGTAGCATGCTTCCGAGAACCATTAAAAATGTCAGCAGTGTCAACACCTGTAGATATCTTTTCTTTAACCCCCACAGAAGAGATCCAGTGTGCAGTGATGCACATGTAATCAGTGGCTTGGAAACTGGTCCACATGTCCATCGTCAGGTGGATAGTGTGAACAGCACTTGTCCAAGCAATTCCAGCATGTCGTGATGTAGCGCTAGAACAGCAACTCTGGCAAAATAGGACCAGCTGGAAACCTTCCATTTCAGGCAGATGGCTGCCATAAATCCTAGAAAACCCACCCCTTCCACAAAAGAAAAAGGGAGGAGGTCCAGAGATAACATTTTAGACAACTTCGCATTGTACAAAAACGTGTCGTTGGGTGGTTGCGTTCGTACTTGGCCTCCGGTCTAAACATGCTGAGAATTGTAGCCCGCATTTTTTTCTTTTCTGGTGCCACTGATGCAGGTGGCTTCTTGAGACCAGATATTGTTAGGCTCAATGCGTGTTTTTTCATTGTGGTACTCTCTTGCCTTGGACCTCTTGGTGTCTCTACCTGACTCTTGTGCCATTGCGATGTTGCTGATGATGATGTGGTCCGTACCACTGCATTGCTGGGGACAGGGCTTCTTTGTGTACAGGAGAAAATGTCTCCCTCTTGTTCACCTTCCACTGTTATCAGATCTCCATCCCCTCCACCAACAACACTTGCAGTTTGTTGGCCGCTATAGTGCGCCTCCCACTGGATCAAGTGGTGTTTTCTCAGATGGGTTGTTTGTCCTCCGGTACCATAGTTTGTACCCAGACTAACACCTACTCCACAAATGGAGCATATAGCAATATTCACTTCCTTCTGGCTAACCGAAAAGAAGTCCCAAACTGGGGAGGTCAACTTTCTGACACTGCTGGTGCCACTTGCTATGTCGGATGAACTGGAAGGTGGACATGAAGTTTGACTCTCTGCAGTACCCACTTCTACTGATGTGGTTGTGGTGAATGTAGATTGCTGCCTGAAATTTGTAAATATGGCAGCTGGAGGTGGTGTTGGTGGTATCTGTGTTGGTGGTAACTGTGCCACATCCCTCACAGCAATTTGGGATGGGATAATGTCGGTCTCCACTGGGGCAGCTCTAATGTCCATGATGACTGGCTCGTCATCATCCTCCTCTTCTACATCTACCTCCATAACTCTGCAGCTTTCTGGAGCCTTCCTTTTCCCTAGCCTTGTCTCATGGGGTGACTCACTCTCAGACTGAGGCGGGATCCAGGTGGTGTCTAGATCATCAGAAGGGAGGCGTGCAGAAAAAGTTGATGGACTAACCCTCCTTTTCCTTGCAGGGGATCTGGAAGACAATTGATCTTCTGAAAGAGTGGCTTGTTCTTGTTCTTCCTCAGCAGGAAGCTCGATCTCCTGAACTGCCCCTACTTCAGGAGGAACTACTACTATTGGGGGTTTTTTGCGGCTGCTGTTGCCCACTTATCTGAGTTTCCTGCATTGATTGGGTACTACTTTGCGATAATGAGAAGTCAATTTAAACATCACTGCTCGTCCGCATTGCCGTGATTAGACTGACTGTCTCTGAGACAGACATGCTACAAAAATAGAACTGAGAAGCAGGGAAAAATTCAATCAATACTAAGTCTAATAATTACATAAATTAATCATTGATACCACTCGAAAATTATGAGATTCTTCTTTTATTGAATAAATCCAGTTATATTCACATTCTTTTACTGGCAGTATGCTACTGTGTGGTATGGTGCATCCAACATTTATTTTTCTATGCACAAAAACAATACAAAACATTACACCATGTTACAAACATAGTAAAAAATACACCCTAAAAATGCTCCTATATTCCACATAGATACTTAATGAGGGCTGTGTATAGCATTCATCACAATCCCTCAAACGGATAGTCTCAATGGGAGCTTGTGCTGCAGGCGTTTTAAGCCCGCTGCAAAAGCCCCCATTAAAAAATGTAAGTTTCTGACCGCACTATGTGCAGTTGCGTCATAATTAGGATTGCGAAACCACCGACCCATGGTCGGGCGGTTCCTTTCCCGCACTGGTGTCGGGTGGATGCAATTCCGTCTGACATCGTAATAAGGCCAATTTGTCTGTGCAAATTTAGTGGTCCCTCAGTAGAAAATGTGCTTCCTGCAAATGACAGTGCAGTGATCACATGATGCTTTAGGTATACTAAAAATAATCACCCTCCTCATGTTCATTAAAGCTAGGTGGGCTGTGAAAGTTTGTCATTCTAAAAATTGGGCAGTGTCTCTAAAAAGCTTGGGAAGCACTGGCATATATGCCATCCCAGAATATATGTTAAAGCAAATTCTACATCTGTCTTACAATGCACTCTGAGAAACTGATCATAAAGGCACTTTCTTTTGGTGGAAGAGGTATGCCTCAGGTAAGACATAAATTATATGTCATGCTTAACATAGCTGAGCTATCACACAATCTACCCACAGGTCAGGCACCAGACACCTGAGTTATCGCTCAGGTGACAAAGCTTTATCACCAAAGGGCAGGAGACAAAACCCATCCTTTCTGCTCGATTTCTTCTAAAACTGCCCCCAGTCCTGCGTTAGTGCCTGAGGTTACCCAGTAAATACAATGGAAACCTGTACATGTAAGATATAAGTTGAGTTGTTGCTTATAAAAAGCAACAAATGCCATCAGACACCTTGGCGCTGAATTGACTAACAGCATCACAAAAGATATGAAGATAATCAATAAAAAAGATATATTTTAGTAACCTTTCTGTTTTGTGCAAGCGAATAGGTGTGTTTCATATACAGTAAACAAGAGAGCAAATATACACGTCACACACTCTCCCCCATCGAGATTTCCTAAATCGGGGGGCAGATAGGAGGGAAGAGCCAAAATGAAGGGCACGCTTAGACGTGTAAATAAACATAGAAGCAGCACAGGGCCTGTATCATAATAGGCTTTGTAGGCCAAGCAAAGCACCTTATAATGGATCCTTCTAGTAGAAACCAGTGCATTGTGTCGTATACACTCTGGACCCTAATCATAAACTGCATTGTGTAGTACAGTTAGCGGTCCTTCAAAATGCTATTCCCAAACATACGAGTGTAAATCTCCAGCTCCACCTCCGTTATCTTTTTTATGGAGACATCCTCACACATGCAGATTTACCATTTAGTAGGAAATGTTGGAGGGACCGGGGGAGCAGCTGGAAAAATGGCATACCTACTAGGTAGGGGTTAGGGGAGCAAGGAGGGGTTAAAGGGAAGGGTAGGGAGGGATTTAGGGAGAGACAGATTTCGACTCACAAAATAATAAGCACATAGCTATTCACAAACTGCACCTCTAAAGTTACTGCAGCCCAAAAGGACCCAGAACAGTAGTGAATTACTCCAGCTTAGATCTGCAGTAGGTCCAGCATCTCCCATGGCCAACCACTGATACTACAACACACTCTCATAGAAGTCAATGGAGGTAGCAACTTAAAATAGAACACCACAGCAAATAATGTTAACTTACATATGTAAAATAGTTAAAAATATAAATTAATATAATTTAATTTAATGCTTAAAAAATGTACCTATTATTATTTTGAGCATTTATAGAGTGCACCCTCATCCCCAAAGGGCTATCCGGATGTTGGACCTTATCTTGCTAGATCCAGTCATGAACCTTTCAGTGGATGCAGTCAGGTTAAATATATGTTTTATTTTATTTTAAGATATCTTAATATCTTTTTAATTTTAAAAATGTTATAATATATATTTGTGTGAAAATATAATTAAATTAGTTGTAATTAATTCTAAACATCACCTATGATAATTAATAATACTAAAGATTTTCTTTTTTTACCTTAGGTGGGATTTGTTTAAATTTAAACTTCAAAAACATATTTTTAATCTAATTTAATATATTCTACATAATTGCATTTTAAATGCATATAAGGCTGATAATATTACAACTTTTTTTATTTCATTCTATATTTTAATTAAATATAAAATATTTGTAACTTTATTATAAAATAAACATATTGTTACACATTTTTTTCAGTTTAATAAACATTTTTAAATTTTCCATGTATTTTGCCACAGGGAGATCTCCACTGCTGGGTCGATCACTCTGCAGAAAAGTATAGGTAAAATGTAAAACGTTTATTAAACATCAATTTTTTTTTAACATATTATGTTAAATATTACTTAAATTAATTGCATATATTTCTTTTAAATATAAAACAAAATGTAAAATTCTTCAGCACTATTAAATTAATTTTCAATTCAATATTTGATTCAGTTTGAAATTATTTTTCTGAAGTTTGAATTAAAAAAATAATTTACACCGAAAGTAAAAATGTTTTTTTATTCTGTTTTAATAATTCTTACAATTGATTAATATAAAAAAGTACATTCATTTCAAAATCCTAACAAGGTTGGTAAAGTATTTCATAAATAAATAATACAATTTGTTCTATTTTTACATTAAATTAAATGTATTCATATTTGTAACTATTTTAAATAACTTAAAATAGCGTTAAAGCCCACCATAGCGGGCTGTACCGGCCATTAAAGGCCTGCTCCAGCATTAAAGGCCGAAGGCGAAGGTCTTCAACAAGGGAGCGGGCCTTTAATGGCCATAGAGCCTGCTAGGCAGGGCTATTAGACTATTAGAAAATCCCGCCCCTTGAGGGCAGAATGTTCTAATTTGTAAAACAAAGGCCTCACGGAACCTGAGGGGTTTGAAATCCCCTCGGGCTCTGTGAGGCCTTTGTTAAATATTGGAATGTTGATGCTCCGGGCTTTTACTGGCCAGTAGAAGCCCGGAGCACTCCATTGCTTTCAATGGAGCTCCCAACATTCCAGTGTTCTAATTTAATTTAACATTATTTCCTCGGGGGGTTTATTTTAAGATCCTTCCTCCATTATTTCCTTTGGGAGGGTGTTGCTGTATCAGTGGTTGGCAATGTGCAGTGGCGGATCTACTACTGCTTCTTTTTGGCAGAAGCAACTTACACTCATACATTTTACTCCACATGCTTTTTCAGGGGAGTGGAGAAGAGTAAATCTACACTTTGAGTAACTTTACAATCAGATTTTGTGATTAGTCCAAAGAAGTTACTCAAAAATGTAAGAGTAAATTACAAGTGTAAATTACATTAATGAATAGAAACCTCTGTTTTGTCCCTCAGAGGAACTTGCATTTTGATATGAAATGAGTTAGTCAAATAATCTAGAAAGACACAACTATGATTTCATGAAGTGCACATTATTTGCATATTGTTTGGTTCATTCAAATATGAGAATCAAGCTGATACAAATAGATTCATGCTATATAATAATTTCTGCTGAAGCATATCATTGTTATCCATTATGCATAAGACTCCGTTATCATAATCCGAATTACCGCCTGCCACATTAGGATGGTTGGCAGTTGGAGAGCCCATCACGAATCTGATGGGCTCAAGGAGACCGTCGGTTTTTCAGAGGGACTTGTATCCCTACAACAGTGGCGGTCCCTGCCAGGCACTGCCGTAGGGATTACAATGTCCCTTTCTGCCCGCCTTTTCATGGCGGTTTACCTGCCATGAAAAGGCAGGCGGAAAGGGACATTGGGGGCCCGTAGTGGGCGCCCCTTCCTTTATGGACATTGGACATGCCCCCTGGGGTGCACCTATGGAGCCCCACAACATATCCCTGCACCATGTGGCAGGCACCCCATGGATATCACGGGGTGTCTATTATGTACTGTGGCGTGTGTTGCAGCCCGCAGCACCCACCACAATACAAAATATACACTCTGCGACTGCCTTTGAAGCGGTCGCATCGTGAGTCAGGGTGCAAGACGTCAACAGTTAGTCGGGCGGTCCCGTTTCAGAAGGATGTACGACCGGCATCCTAATCAGGCCCTCAGTTTTCCGTTTTTACTGATTGTTACAGATAAGTCTAGAAAGAAAACCATCTATTGTCTTGACTATTTATTTTTAATTATGGAAAAATACAGAAAATAGGTTTTCTTTTGGGCGATTTTCACCTTTGTCACTCATGAGCACCCTGTCAAAAGCTGTGCAGATTGAGCTGTGTAGTGGAGATAAAAAGAAACAAGCATTGGCATAGCCAATAGGTCTCGCCTTTGGGACCTTATAAGTGTTTAGCCATGCAACAGTTGCATAACTAAATACTTATAAGGTCCCAAAAGCGAGACCTATTGGCTATGCAAAGCGGCCGTGTGGCCGCGAAAGTGAAAGAGATCGGGATCACACATCAAAGCGGCCGTGAAACCGAAAGTAATCGCGGTAAAGCGCGGCGCGCGTGCCCGCGCACATGCACTGTGGCTCTAGGCTGGCCTGGTAGCACTTTTTGGAGCCCTCTCAATAAGTCTCGCCAGACCAGCGCATGCGCTGGGTCAGGCGAGACCTAAAAAGCTGTTAAAGAATGCAAATGGTTTCAGATTACTGTATTGAACTGTAAGCGGCTAAAACCCACTGTACATTGAAACATTTTGTCCTTTTAATAAGAGTGGACATATACACAATACACCATCTTTTTTTACCTGAAGCACAAAATAAATACTGATAAATACAGATAAAATGAGCAGACTTTAAATATGGATAAATACCGGCAGAAATACCCTAAAAATAAAACACAATAAAACCCGAGCCCCAATTATGAACAAACAAGAGCTTCTGAAAGGTTAGTGTTTGCCCCTCGTACTGTTTCTCGTAAATAATATAAATTAGATGAAAGGGCATTTCACTACTCCTTATTGTTTATTCTAACAGTTAACACGCCTCTGACTAAGTGTTATAAAAGTGAAAGCAAAGAGCCAGAAGTTGGAGAGGAGGTCTTTGAGCCAAGACAGGACGGCACAAGTTCAGCACACATTTTAATCGAGGTAGCACGCAGCCTTCACAAGCTGCCTGAGTGACTGTGTTTATTCTTTGATGCACACCGCTATTTTGTGATAAAAATGTTAGACTTGCTATATAGACAGGACAATTGTTCTGCTGTTCTGAACTCAATATGAGAGTCTTAGGCATAAGGGAGGTTTTTTTGAAACAGTGTCAGCTAGGAAATTCCTTTGGAAGAGCCACCCATTGCATATCTCAACCTAAAAAAGTTACTTCGACCAACCAGGCTGCACCAGGCCTACTGTACCCATCCTAAAATATTAAGAATATGATGGGCCACCAATACTGCCAATTCTTGATAAATTCATCGCCCCATTGACAAGCTGGTGCTAACAGCCGATATCACCAGATTACCTGCAATAGCAGCAGCAAAAAACATCGCCACAGATGACACCGGCAACTAACGCTAATGAGATGCAGAGTAGGCGTTCCCGTGCAAAAAGCCACGACAACACCACTTTGCAACATTCTCAACGACCAGCCCGATCAGCGATAAGATCATAAAACAGGTGATAAGGCGCATTAGCAGCAGGGATATAACACCTGCTCTGACCTGGTGTAAAGTCGGATGACAACCAGCACCATAAAAGGGAGCCCAGCCCAGAGCCACACCTGAAGATCAACAGATGCCATGGAGCTTCTGATCATGCAGCTCAGAGCCCCAAGAGGGCCACAACACCCACCGCCACCACACCCATGACTGCAACCCCCCCCGGAACACCCCTGCCCCCCCCCCCCCCGGACTACCACAGCAGCAGCACAGACAAAGACAGCGGACCTTCAGAAAACGGACCAGTGTCACAGACTTAACACCAGAGAATGTCATTGCCCACTACAGGCTCAAAAGGACAACCATCCTCTGCATTCTGACCATCATTGACCACAGGCTGATGGTGCCAACACAGCGGACAACCAACATTCCACCTAAGACAAAGCTGCTGGCTGTGCTGCACCTGTTGGCCTCTGGTAACTTCCAAGCCACAACTGCCAGAGTCGGAGGAGTCTCACAGCCAGCCCTATCCAAGTTCCTCACACCTGTCTTGGATGCCATCATTAGCTTGGTACCACAGTACCTTCACTTCCCCCACACTGCGCAGGAACAGCTGGAGACCAAGCAAGGCTTCTATGCCATAGCATCCTTCCCGCACGTGTTAGGGGCAATTGACTGCACACATGTCATACTTGTGCCCCCTGCCGACACTGCACACAATTACCGCAACAGAAAGCACACGCATTCCATTAATGTGCAGGCAATAGTGGACCACCGGGGACTCTTCACCAATGTCGTCGCCAACTACCCAGGCAGTGTGCATGATTACTTCATCTTCCGACAGTCCATCATCAACCAACGCTTTGAGGCTGGCACCTATGGGAATGCATTGCTCGTTGGTAAGTACCAAATTAACACATCACACACCTCAACTCCACAATCATGTAACTCACAACTCTGCCAAACAACATGCCCACCTACCAGACAGGACAGCACAACTTACAATGGCATGGCACCGCAGCCACACAATAGCAGAATGTATGGAGAGGTGGGAACCAGGCATGTGCAAAGGAGGCAAGTGACACACGACTGAGAATGTACACAATGCCAAGAGGGGCGTTGCTGTGCTGGCCAGACTGCACTATGCAGACCACAGACATGCCCATGTCGACACATACTGCTGGTGTCTGGAGTGTAGTGAACAGTGGATGCAACCATGTCACCCGAGGCAGTGTGGACGATCATGGAAATCGCGCTTGTTACGTCCCCCTCTGTAAGCGTGAGCAGAGTGGGCTGGCCCGGCATACGCCAGGCCAGCGTAGGGGTGTGAATAAAATGCCTTTTGTTCTGTGCATAGTTCTCTTCTGCAATGGCCAACATGTCAGCCAGGGTGCTACCTCACAGCCCACCATGAGGCTGACGCCGTGAGCTACGGTGCCTGCGAACATGTGCGCCTGCTGCACCCCAGGCTGCAGGTCCCCAGACCCATCTTGGCCGCCCCTGCACAACCAGGCCACACCGCTCACCTGCTGACACCAGCGTGTGGCAACGAGGGCCCACCACGTGCCGGTGCAAGCTCCAAGCCTAAGGCCCGCGACCTTGCCAGCCTTCTCAGACCATCACGGCCTCCGCAACACAGGCACCCAGCACTCCTTTTTCGTTGATGTACTCCACCGGCCTACGTTGCGGTCAAGTAGGTCACACATTTGGAACTGAGTCTTGATTACACAATGGCAGAGTACATATTTTATGGCAGAGTTTATATCGCTGTACTCCCTTCGATGTGGTGCCACCAACTCTGTGCATAGCATTCGAACAACACCTGTCTGTGGTCCCTTGCTGACTACAGCCTTCGGCTTAAACTGTGGTCGAGTAGGTTACACATTTGGAACTGAGTATTGATTTCTTCATGGCAGAGTTCATATCATTGCACGCAAGGAGAGGGGTAAGAGGAAGACGCGGTTCAGTCCGGAGGAAAAAAGGATCATCGTAACGGAGGTGATCGAACACTACCAACAACTGCTCTGGTGCCACTAACTCTGTGCCCCGTACTTCATGGACACTCTCTGCTTGAACTTTGGTGGCGTCTGAGTATCTGGCCTGGGGGTAGTCTTCATCATCATGTAGCTGATACTGACTTGGTCTTAAGAAGGAGTCTGTAGCATTCATCTCCTCCATATTGTCTGTTTCTGCTCGGTTCTGCCCTCTGCATCATGCGCTGGAAGAACACCTTCCACTGTCCCCCGAAACACTCTGCGACATTCACCTTGGACATCGACGAGGACCCGCTCAGCTCTTGTGACCCTACCTCAGTGCACCGCAAGTCACCTTCCCGTGGCTGTGTGCCTGTGCCGGCCGTGGTGCATCCCGGGCCACTAACTCCGTGTACCTCAAGTCATGGACCCTGTCTGAGTGAATAATGGATGGCCTCTGGGTCAATGCCCTAGGTGTCCTCAACGCCATGTGTCTGTGGCCCTGCGCTGACCGCTGCCTCCGACCTGAACTGCGGTCCACCAGGGTTCATACATCAAATCGAGTCCTGACCTGCCCGGACGACGCATCAATGCAGGATGCACACGCCACCACCGCCAGGACCACCACCAACCAACAACTGCCAGAGTCGAAAGAGACTTACAGCCAGTCTATCAGAGTGGCTCACACCTGTCGTGCATGCCATCATCAGCTTGATACCCTGCTCAGCTCCTCAGGTGCCACTAACTCAGTGCACCACAACTCATGGACCCTTTCTGATTGAGTTTTGTGCTGTGGACAGCTCACGCATCGATGTCACCTCAGGCAGTGGAGAAGACCTGAGATGATGATGAGGAAGAAGATGAATGTGTAACACACCACACTGCAGCTGCAGCAGGTATATCCCGAAGGGACACAATCCTTGACAATTTCTTCACATGAGCACGCACAGCTCTGGTTCCCCAACCTCAGTGCACTGTAAATCCCGGACCCTTTTGCTTGCATATTGGGTGACCTCTGTACTTGATCCGGCTACCACCAGTATGCTTCGCAGTTGTTTGTGTTATGTTGGAGATTTCTGTTTCCGCTTTAATAGTGATCAATGTTGAAGTTGTTGCCAGCACCAGCCACTCCATGAGGGCTGACTTACACCCACCCCACACTTATCCATTACAGGCATCACTGGACATGTAACCCTGGCAATAAAAGGGGCCAGGCGCACGTGCCCGTAGCCAGTTCCACAAATGATCTAAGTGTGTGTGTGTGGTCATTATGTATGGATGAGGACCCCGGGCACTACCACATAACATAGTGCTGTGTACAGCAGACGCAACCATGTCTTCTCAGGCTGTGGGGAAATCCTTGGATGGTGATGAGGAATATGAGGCAGCTAGAACACACCCCACTGCAGCCGCAGCAGGAATAACCCGTAGGAACACCATCATTGACAATTTCTTCACATGAGCACGTCACATTGTCACAGTCCTTAACAATCATGGGACTGTCCAAAATGACCACAGGCACGTGCAAATAAATTCATTCCAACACACATTACCTGAGTGCATTTCACTCCTCTGTACAGGTACGTCACCCTGACAAGTGTAAGTGCAACAAGTAGTGCTAACAATCTTAGTATTTGAATATAGATGGTGGGTGTGTTACCTCTGTACGGAGAGGCTGTTTGGGGTATCAAGTTTTCGAAATGCAATTTCTGTGTGTCAAAGATAGAATGGATTCTCACTAAACAACGTTTCACATGCATACAAAATGATTACACAGAGGCTGTCATTTGTGACCTACAGTTGACAACAGGCCTTCTTTTGGGGTCAGGTATGTACAACCATAATGCAGGGATGCACCCTGTGACTCAAGTCCTACGACATGAGTAACATGGACTTAAGGGTAAATCACTGCCCCTACATTCGTCCTGGCTTTCATGCTTGATCAATCATAGACATGACTCATCTGTCTGTATAAGTATGTCTTATTCACGTTCAATGGAGTGTTGTAGCTGTCTTAGTACTGGCCCATGCAGACAACACTTTACCATGTTGCCCCGTGGAGGGCCAGCCAGAGTCCTTTGGGATTGACAAGTTACTCAGAAGGGGGGGGGAGTCCAGTCCGCAGGTTGATTGCTGTGTCACTGTTAAGCAAACAAAATATGGCAGTCCATGTCGAGCTCCAAGGTTAGTGTCGCAGGGTGTAGGGGGGGATGGGGAAAGGTGTACTGCCAGGGCATGATGCCGAGGGCAGAAGCTGGCAGAAACAAGTCACATGAGTGCTACTGCCTCCTCCTTACCACTAAGGCAGATTCTTCATCATCTTTGTCATCTGCCGTTTCATGTGCCTCACATGTGGATGGTGGTGTTTGGTCTGCAGCGATGTGTGACACTGACACATCAGGGACCGGAGATGTGGATGTAGAAGTAGCAGCAGCATTCTTCTGCGCACTGTCTTGTGGCATCACTCCCATGATGAGGATCTGCAGGGCATGAGAGATCCCATCTACAGCTTTCTCGTGTGCAGCCATGGTAGCCATTCTTTGCGCCTGCCTCCGCTCCATGTTCTTCATGCACCTCCTTATGTTTCCCAAATCACGGATGACATCGCTGTGGCCACTCTGACTGGACAGTTGTTGTCTCCGAGTCATGACTCCAGCGACGCAAGGCATGGATTTTTGGAGGGCATAGGGTGGACTGTGGGTGTCCGTTAGGGAGTGTAAGTGGTCCCTGGTGGGACTTTGACACCCAGGCAAGGCATCTAGTTTGGCTGCCATGAGGCCGAACCCCACCCGCACCTGTTCAACCAGCTCCTTCTGGCGATCTGACACACTGCGTTCGTACGCCATGTGTTCTTAGGTGAGGTGCTGGGAGCCAGACATGGTGGTGGGTGCTTCCTGGTGTGTGGTCTGTGCAGGCGGTGGGCTCACCTCGATGGTGCTGGGCTGCCCTCCTACTGGAGGTGGGGTTTGGAGGTTGTCCATGAGCCGTTGGTTTCATCGTAGTCGTTGTCCTGGGGGTTGTCTACTACATCACTGACGTGATATGGAGTCTGCTCTGCAGAAGGTGTTGATCGTC
Source organism: Triturus cristatus (assembly GCF_964204655.1). Lineage (NCBI taxonomy): Eukaryota > Metazoa > Chordata > Amphibia > Caudata > Salamandridae > Triturus > Triturus cristatus. Next base: position 320,555,962 of record NC_140582.1, read on the forward strand.
CCTCTGCAATGTAAGGAGAGATGCAGTTTCACAGTGTGTTTCATGTATGTTTACGCATTGCCGAAGTTTACATACGGACTGCATGACGATGTACATTGTGGCTGTTTGTGAGGAGATGCCTTTTTGATGTGGGATAGTGGACATTTGTACTGCATCACGGATGTGAGGTTGTACTCGTACATTGTAGTCTCACATTTATTTTCTCTGCTTTTCTAGTGCATTTTCCCGCATGACGTGTGGGGATTCCAGGGCTGTAGCTAGTTATCGCTGACTTTTGTATTGCGGTTTGGAACATCGCAGCTTTTTTAGCGTTTGTATGTCGCATTTTATGGGCGTTGCGTTAATTTTACCTCGGTCATTTGAAGCGTTATCGTGAGACTATTGCATGGTACCGCCGTGTTGGGAATACCACGTTGATGTAGCATTATATTCCCGCGATGGACTGCGATGTTGAAAGTTGCGTTAAGCTAATTCTGCAATAATTATCATACGTTCTTGAGAATATCCCCCTCTGTTTGTTAGTCAGACAATCTAGAAAAGCACAACTATGAAATCATAACCTAACACGTGTATTTGTAAAGTGTAGCACTGCCGATAAATATTTTAAAGTCCTGACTGAACATAAATCATCTAGGCTATATGAGCCTAAGAAGTTTCAGTAGGTAGAAAAATGGGCAAATTAGGTGGGCTTCGTGACCCTAAAATGAGACTACTATAATGTAAAAACGACTCCCATTACTGGGACGAAGAAGCCCGGTAACCACAACCCTCCTCCCCTTTAAGCTATAATGTGAGCTATGTTCCTGCATCGACACCATCATGATAGAAGCATACAGACAGCACTTTAGACTAAGGCCTTTGTTCGAGGTTATTTAGAATTTGGGTGAGAATTAGTGCCTATTGTTATTGCTGCTACCCTGGTGTGGGGTATTGAGTGGGTCATATATTTAACTTCTCCTGAGTTCCCTACCTCAGAAAGAAACCTAACATGTAGCGTCAGCATTTACCACACCAATTATTGCATGTTTTGCATTTATGTCTTAGCATTTTATCCTGATAGAGTTCCTCAGGTTTTTACTGGTAAACTCTGTCTGGAGAAAATTTCAGACTGTGTTAATTGATGTACAACTCTTAATTCTGATCAGTGTGCAAACAACCATGTGCATGGATCTGAATTTAAAACACAACTTTGAATCAAGGCCTAAGTAAAGTCTGTATGTTTATAGAAGGCAGGGATCGGTTACGTCGAAAGAGATTTACATAGCTCTATACTGCCATTATTAGAGTCTCGCAGTGCTGTAGGTTTCTAATATGTTGTATTGTATTGCACATGATTTTATACACTGTGTCATACTCTTAATGAGGCACAAAAGTGCATTTGTGGAGGGGTAGTGCGCTGCTCCATGGAGTACATAGATGGAAAAATGTCTGTTGTGCAGCCCAAATTGAGTTTTTTTGAATGGCATGCATCAAGGCCACAGTTAAGCACTTAATATGCTTTGCTGCTAAACCCCTGTATGAATTTAAAGAGAAAAATTAGTAAGAGATGCTTTTATTAAGCATTCAGTTCCAATGGGTGTACAGAAGTGTGTGAGTGCAGTCTGGCATATGGCTGAAGTGCTTCGGTGTGTGGATATGGCTGAAACTGTGTCATAAATAAGAGTGTAGCTGCACTTGCACAGGGGTGTAGGTCAGAAATGTAAGGTACATGCAACTCCATTGGATGGCACGGTCTGTGTATATAGGGTTCGAATCACATAAAATACAGTGCTAAGAACATGCACAGAGATGATGGGAGCTACACTTGGGTGATGCAAACTCAGATTCATTCAGTTACTGGGCCTGAGAGTGCATCAAATCAAAGGTTCAAAGCCTTATGAAAATAAAACAAAGCAATGTTTCTGGCAGATATGTGCTTTGGTTCCCTTAGGGGTTAGGAAAGTGCTATACAAATGTCAATTCAATACAATATCACTGCCTCTCTGTATTACAATATGATTGACTCTTGCATTCTCTGTCTTTTGTTGAAGTTAAAGTGTGGTGAAATACCCCTGCTCTATATTTGTGGATGTGATCGGATGTGTTAAATATGCATTTGGGGTTGGGTTTTACCCCAACTTACTGCCAACATTCAGCACTAGTTTCTTAGCGCAAAATGCACCGTCTCATCCAAAATGAGCACGAGGGTGCATGTTGCCTTATAATAATAGTGGTAAATGCAACAGCACATAAACATCAATGCAAGCAGTCGCTGATGCGTGCTAAATGTCCTTTTGCGGTAGGTTCCCCTTCCCACCCCCCAAATTACTCTTGATTATGTGAGCAGGCATAATCACATTATTAGTAGTAATTCGGCAACAAAGAGTAACACAGTTACAGAAATTACTCCAATTACTATGGCATAATCTAAATTTACTTCTAGGCAGTGCTGTAAATAGAAAAAAATAAGCGCAGATACTCATTAAATTGAGCGAGGGGTGTGGTAGTGGGCGGGGTTAGAGGCGGGGTGAGACATGGTGATACAAAAACACTTCTGTTGAGTATTCATTTTGTCCTTGATAGTTGTCTCAAACTTTTCATATGTCCAGAGAAGGGCACTTGCACCAGTTGCAGGACATACGAGAACATGAGAGAAATGTATCAATATAAACAACATGTGCTAACTCGTTACACAAAATGAATGTCAAACACCACATGTTAATATTTCTTTGTTTCATAATATTTGCAACTTCTTAATGTCATACTGTTCCTACTTACTTGCATTTGGCGCAATCCTTTTATATTCAAGAGTGCACACACATACACACAAAATAAGCATTCCACAAATTTCTTTTCAAATACCTCCTGAGTGTCCCGATTCTCTTCCGCTCTGATTTCATTTCTCTCTCACACACAAAGAAGCAGGCAAACATTATATTAGTCTTCCCATCTCTAACCTCTCGATCCCTCCCTCTCACTTCTCTCCCATTTGTATCCAACTCCGTCCCACTCTCTTCACCCCAATTGTATCCTATCATTCTCTACCATCACTCTATTTCTATGTACCTCTCTTACTCTTTCCATACTGTCTCAATCGCTTCCCCATCTCTATCTGTGCTTACCCCTTCCGTCTATCTTTTTCCCCGTTAAACTCTTGTCTGCTTCTTCTATCTCTGCCCCTTCACTTTTCACCTTCTCTAACCCCATTATCTCTCCTCTCCCCTCGGTAGAAGGTCCCACGGACGGTAAGCTTTCAGTGGCAGACAGTGAGCACTGCAGGGTCGTGAGCATGTGCAGAGTCCAGCAGGGTAGAGGTCAGGGGGAGAACAATACTGGCCTCTGATGGGAAGGTCAGTAGACCGCCTCTCACCTTACCTGGGTACGAGGGAGTCCGCCTAGGTAATCCCCACCACCTCATCCCCGCCCATTATGCATTCAATGTCACAGCAGGCGGGCGGGGTGGGGGTTGATTTGCAGGGGAAAGACAGCCAGACCCCAGTGAGAGGCCAAGGGGTGAAAATGGCCCTTGTTACCTGGGTTCTTAAGTGGCCACACCTGAGCAGGCTCCCCCCCACCCCCCACTCATTCGGTCAGCACACATCACTGTACTGCGCCCCAGGTATAAAATGTCCCATACACTATCTAACAAGACGTCACAGCAAAGAGGCTCGGCAGGGGGCTGTTGAGGACAATGAGAGCGTTCATCTGCTGAGGGGAGGGAGCAGAGGCCCATTGCCTCAGCAGCAGACCTCCAGCAGGCCGTTCAGGCCCCATCGTGCCGCTTGCCACAGCTGAATGCATGACACAGACAAACGGCAAAACTGCAAAGATGCTGCTAAAAAACAGGAACATAGCTGGCCCTCGGCACCGACCGGTGCCCACCTTATCAATTCGGCCCCGAGTACCGGTACTCTTCTTGGCCGTGGAGAAGTGCCGGTACTCAGCTTGATAAAAATAACAAATGCCGGTATTCAGTGCCGGTGAGTAGCGGCCCATTTAAAGCACTGCTTCCAGGCCTACTTTTTAGCCATGTGTGAGTAGCGCGTCTATCATGCGAGGTGTTTTGAGACTTTTTAGCCGTTAGGACTAGCTGCTGCAATTCTTACCTTTTTGCTACAGTATCTTTTGTGCTGCAAAAATGTTAATTCCACACTTATTACATTTCATCAACATCTGACTCCCCCATCACTGACGTGTACGGTGTAAAAAGAGAGTTGAATATAACGAAATAAAATAAGCTTTCTTTCTTCAAGTATAGAATAGAAAAACAAACGTTGTGGCCTAAACTGTGCTAATGGCTGCTTGGCCACAAGATGGCAGTGTGGGCGCAGCAAAGGACGATCTTTAAGCAATAATAGGAAACACTGGCGCTTCAATATAAAAGGAAAGTATGTCAAGCCTTTTATTTTTCTTCAGATGTTAAGGCTGTCCTCGTGGTACACCAAATGACAACGGAATCCTTTAACTTCTTAATAAACAGATAACCAGTCATGCTCTTGGTAAACAAAATGAGTGCCCTATTTCTTTGCGGTGGCTCTAAAAGCCATTTGCGCTCATAGATGGCTTGATTGCCTAGTGCAAATTCACCATGCAATTAACAAACAATGGTTTTGTACTTCTAATATAATTTACACACGTATAAAATTAGACCATAAACACAGGCATAAATCTGATGACAGGATAGAGGCTCCCATCACAGCAAAGACAGGGACATTTGGTGATGTTCCTCTTGGAGAAACTCGGGAATTACTATTAACAAATAGCATGTGTAACTTATGGCAAGCATGTGCACTTGAATACTTGCCATCCACGTGCAATTATCCAGTTATAGTCCCTTAACTATTTAAACTGCTTAGTTTTTCAGTAAAATGGACAATGAACAACAGCTGACACAGCTGACACTATAGCAAGGAGGACTATTATTGTGAACAGGAAGCACCAACTTTCCCAGATTTGCCTGTGAGGAGAAAATGAAGAGTAACTAACTAATGAGATTTAAATCTGAGAAGTTCAGTTTGTGCACTTTTGTGCATTGCTGTGTTCTTGAAAGTCCCAGGATCACTACAATGAGTAGCCTAAAGGTGTGTGTAGCAGTGTCTCAGTGATGCGTGCCAACTCTATGGCTGTTTTTCAATTGTATGGGTGTGCAAGTTTGGGCAAATATTGAAAAGAAAAGAGTAACAATGTTTTCTTGTTCAGGTAATGAGTTTTTGTGGATAAACTGCTAACCTGGCTGTGACTTTTGCAGTGGGGCTTTTTGTGTGTATTAAGCCTTACATATAATACAGGCCTGAGTAAACGTAGCGTGTGCCAATTTAACTGATGGGCTTTAAAGGTTAACATGAGAGGCCTGGAAAGCTACAAGCAGGTCAAATAATTGTTGTATTCTTGCAGCTAATAAGTATGTGCATGGATTGCCCTGTTTCTTTCTAACTTTTCCTAAGAAGACAGAGAAGGAAAATGTCAATTTTCTAGTGCCTGCAAACCACTAATCTTCCTTGGAGAATTAGAAGGCTGTGAAGTATTTTATGGACCTGGAGAAGTAGGGGTTCAGGTGGTCAATACCTTTCAACTATTCCTCAGTTGGCCAAAAACATCTCATGAAATTATACCACCTAGGAATGAAAAACGTACAGGGAGTCCTTTCTCTGGAAAATGTATTTAGTGCTCATTTTCTGTATGGACCCTATTTTTAAGTTCTCACATAATGACAAATATGGGAAGAAATGCTCTGACACGCATGAGGATCAGATGGGGGAGGGTAAGTTCTAGGGCCTCTCATAGCACACCAGAAAACTTCTGTGGTACCCCTGTCCAATATATGACCACTAGAGACCTCAGGTAAAGGCCTGAGGAAGGAACCAGAGGCAGTAGGGCACTAGAAGATGGCCAGCCTCCAAACTAACATGTATAACACAGTGAAGACCGCTTCTAGAGTATGACCGAGTAAATGTGAAGTGAAAAGTGCTAAGGTGGGCACATTACAAAAAGTGACGGCCTGGCATCACACACCACCTGGTGTCATGCTTCATCATCTGCCAGTCCTCACCCTCCAAAAACCGCGTTTGGTGGAGGGAGGGCATATACCTAAAGATTGGGATGCACTTCTAAACTAAGTGGGGGCCCAGAGGGTAATGTGATTTTAAAAAGCCATAATAGTGCACCTGACAACTTTTTATTCTAATGTGGTGACTAGATGGAAATAAAAACGTAAGTGCGGTGAATAGGGACCTTAATTATCCCATCACCGCTGTGTTAGAGGTCGACATGTTTCTGCCAGTTGTCCAAAAAGGTACGTGGCATTCATCAGGACCAAATAGAAAAAGGGAGGGCTCCTAGTCTAATCAAAGACTATCCACTGAGTGTGGTGACCTATGGTCACTCAACACTAAGAGTGTACATTAACCTGTGAAGAGAGAAAATACACAAACAAACAATAATGAAAATGTGTAGATTTTACAAAAAACATAAACTCGGTCAAAACAATCATGAGCCATACGCATACGTAAAACTGTAGTGTGTGGCTATAAGGTGAGCCATACAGTGTCAGACATCTGTTTTCATTCTGACAAAAATAGCATAATAAGACATTATCTATGGTCTTACCCTGCTCTTTCAACCTACTTGCCCCATGGGAGTTGGAATGAGGAGAGCCCTTGTAGTCAAATTCTAGGGAATACAAGAGAGTGACTAATCAGAGGCATGCTAGCAGAAAACACTGTGGGCCATCTCAGGAAGATGTCCTGGAAAGGCCTTCTTTCTTCATACACTCACACACTTACTTCTTCAAGGTGCGCTCTCCACAGAATCACCTGTAGATTATACGTCCATCCTCCCCGGCGATGGTTAAGCACTGGGAAAGAGGAGTTTAAATAGTGTCTAGGTAGTGGGCGTGACCCAGCAATCAACCTACTCATGCTCAGGTGAGGTGGCGCTGCGTGATGACATGCAGCTTCCTGTGTCCCGAGCGGCGGGGCCAAGATGTACCTGGACTTGCCTGGAGTGGGGCGTGCCTAGGGAAGTGGTGAACGCCTGTCTCTCCACACTTAAACAGTGTCTAGGTAGTGGGCGTGACCCAACAACAGACCTAATCAGGCTCAGGTGAAGTGGCGCTGTGTGATGACAGGCAGCTTCCTATGTCCCAAGCAGCAGTGCCTAGATGTGCCTGGACTTGCCTGGAGTGGGACGTGTCTAGGGTAATGATGACCGCCTATCTCTCCACACACGGAGTGGAGAGGCGCATTAAGACTATCTGAATATGGGGAGGGCAGGGAATTGCGTGAGGAAACGTGAGCCTTAAGGGGGCATGAATGTAATGCCAACAAAGCTTACGCATGGAAGCGTGAGCGAAAATTTTGCGAAATGAATTGCAACAATGAACATCGCAGCACTTTTCGCTGCAAAAAAGAAAATACAAAACTGACAAGACACTTTCTCGAGAAAAACCATACAGACCGTGATCTTAAATGGACTGTACTTGAAGTGATGAAAGGGGATCTTTCCTATGCCCTTCATGTTAGGGAACAACGCTGGGTGTTTCGTTTACAATCATGTAAACATGGCCTTAATGATGACATCCCGTGGCTCCAGATGAATAAATAGCCTTTCTGTCCCTGAAGGCCTGAATCACTACAATATCTATGCATTGCCTTTGACTTGAAAAATTGCATAGAGTGCATGCTCTTCACCGGCAACCCCCCCCCCCCCCTTTTTACCTCTTGCCCCTTTTTTTGCACACTAAGCCTTTGTGTTTTAGTGGTTGCCTTGGCAATCAGCATAATACCGGCACACTCTCCCATTCACGTGATTTTGTGCAATTCATTTCGCAAAATTTTCGCTCACGCTTCCATGCGTAAGCTTTGTTGGCATTACAGTCATGCCCCCTTAAGGCTCACGTTTCCTCACGCAATTCCCTGCCCTCCCCATATTCAGATAGTCTTAATGCGCCTCTCCACTCCGTGTGTGGAGAGATAGGCGGTCATCATTACCCTAGACACATCCCACTCCAGGGAAGTCTAGGCACATCTAGTCACTGCTGCTTGGGACATAGGAAGCTGCATGTCATCACACAGCGCCACTTCACCTGAGCCTGATTAGGTCTGTTGTTGGGTCACGCCCACTACCTAGACACTGTTTAAGTGTGGAGAGACAGGCGTTCACCACTTCCCTAGGCACGCCCCACTCCAGGCAAGTCTAGGTACATCTTGGCACCGCCGCTCGGGACACAGGAAACTGCATGTCATCATGCAGCGCCACCTCACCTGAGCATGAGTAGGTTGATTGCTGGGTCACGCCCACTACCTAGACACTATTTAAATTCCTCTTTCCCAGTGCTAAACCATCGCCGGAGAGGATGGACGTATAATCTACAGGTGATTCTGTGAAGAGCGCACCTTGACGAAGTAAGTGTGTGAGTGTATGAAGAAAGAAGGCCTTTCCAGGACATCTTCCTGAGATGGCCCAAAGTGTTTTCTGCTAGCATGCCTCTGATTAGTCACTCTCTTGTATTCCCTAGAGTTTGACTACAGGGGCTCTCCTCATTCCAACTCCCATGGGGCAAGTAGGTTGAAAGAGCAGGGTAAGACCATAGATAATGTCTTATTATGCTATTTTTGTCAGAATGAACACAGATGTCTGACACTGTATAGCTCACCTTATAGCCACACACTACAGTTTTACGTATGCGTATGGCTCATGATTGTTTTGACCGAGTTTATGTTTTTTGTAAAATCTACACATTTTCATTATTGTTTGTTTGTGTGTTTTCTCTCTTCACAGGTTAATGTACCCCAGTGGATAGTCTTTGATTAGACTAGGAGCCCTCCCTTTTTCTATTTGGTCCTGGTGAATGCCACGTACCTTTTTAGACAACTGGCAGAAACATGTTGACCTCTAACACAGCGGTGATGGGATAATTAAGGTCCCTATTCACCGCACTTACGTTTTTGTTTCCATCTAGTCACCACATTAGAATAAAAAGTTGTCAGGTGCACTATTATGGCTTTTTAAACTCACATTACCCTCTGAGCCCCCACTTAGTTTAGAAGTGCATCCCTATCTTTAGGTGTATGCCCGCCCTCCACCAAACGCGGTTTTTGGAGGGCGAGGACTGGCAGATGATGAAGCATGACACCAGGTGGTGTGTGATGCCAGTCCGTCACTTTTTGTAATGTGCCCACTTTAGCACTTTTCACTTCACATATACTCGGTCATACTCTAGAAGTGGTCTTCAGTGTGGTGTACGTACCCCTGTCCAAAACACCTTCGCTTTTGGGAAGTCCCATAGTGCATGGGCCAAAGCTCCCTTTGGCCACATCCCTTTATGCTTTGTTCAGAGTTGCTACCCCACTAAGTAAGCTTGGTGCAGCAGCTTCAACTGTATGTTAATGGTACTGTGATTTATAAAGCGCACGTATACCCGGAGGTGTCTTGGCACTGAGGACAATATTGGACCTGCTTGGGCATCTAGTTCTGGAACAGCCAGGTCTTCAGTCCCTTCCTGAAGGAGGAGAACTCGCTCGCACTTCTGAGCTCACTCGGAAGAGAGTTCCAGAGTTTAGAGGTACCAAAGCAAAAGCTGCGGCCCCCCCCAAAGTGATGTTCGGATTCGGGGCACTGTCAGGAGTTTGGCTCCCGAAGAGCGAAGATATCTGGTTGGTTCATACCAGATTAGAAGGTCTTGCAGAAAGACAGGACCTGTGTGGTGCAGTGCTTTGTACGCCAGGCACAGAGCCTTGAATTTAAACCGTTGTACTACAGGAAGCCAATGCAGGCTGCAAATCTCTTTGGAAACAGATTTGTACCTGGGGGTATTAGACAGTAGCCGTGCAGCTGAATTTTGTACACTCTGAAGCTTTTCTAGGCACTCGTTCTGAATGTTTAAAAACAGCCTGGATGGCAAGTTTCCCGCAGTACCTGCAGGCCGCCCCCTCCTCATTATCTTCCACCCTGCCCAGGTCTCTCTCCCACTTCTCCCTTAGCTTTTGCAATGTGGCCCGGTTATTACACAGGAGTATGGACTACAGATGGAATATGTCATGTCTATGGAGAGGGGCTCTCGTCCTCTGGGTCCTGAGGGCTGGGGATCCTTCGGCTCAGGTAGCACAAAAACTATCCCCCGGCATGTCATATTGACTCTGCAAGTCCATAAATGTAAGCCACCCCATGTCCCCTCTAAGATTATCCACCTTAGAGATCCCAATCATCTCCCAACATCAGTGGCCTGAAACCCGCGGGAGGTCCACCAAAATTCTTGAGTCCCACATCGACATCTCCAGCGTCAGTCGCCCCAACCAACCCACCCAGCCTCCTAGTCGGGCTTCTCCAGGTCCTAAGCACAGAGGCCGTCGGCTCTGGGATAGCCATCAATCTACCTTGTGTGAAACAGTAGGGCACCAGTGCCTGCCTGTCCACCATCAGGGCGAGCTCCCTCTGGTCCACAAAGGACCAGTTATTCACTATCAGAAGTTGAACTGGCTTCTAGCACAGTTTTAGGTCTGGCAGGGCGATATCCCTGTCTATTAGTCACCTCGCCAGCATACTGAGGGTAATCCGTGGAGCGCCCCATCCCAGAAGAGGATCCTAACCTCTCGCTTCACTGTCCGGAACCTGTCAGGGACCTCGAACAATGAGTTTTGCAGCACATAGAGGAATATGGGGAAATAAATCATCTGAGATAGGGCCTTCACCAGTGCTCCACATCTCTGCAGAAACTCTGCAGGATGTGTCCCACATTGATATCATAGAACAGTTTGTGTTCTGTTGTTGCATATATATTCCCAGGTAGGTAAAACGGACATCAGTTCACACCAGCAGCTCGAGCCACGCTCCCGCGGCGTCCATTGAGACATCGCAAATATTATAGATTTCCCCCAATTAATGGCTATGCTGGTGAAGCGACCAAATACTCAGTATGGACAGGTGCGGGTCAGCAAGATACAGAAAGACATCGTCTGCATAGAGGAAGATCACGCCCTTCCAGTCACCGTATCAGCGTAGGACCCGCAGCAGCATGTCCCACCAGAACCAGCTCGCCAGCGACTCCATCGCCACCGCAAACAACAGCAGAGAAAGAGGACACCACCATTGGGTACCCCTACTGAGGGCAAATTCTTCCAACAGCGTCCTGTTTACCCGTACCCTCACCCATAGCCTGTGAAATAGAAGCCGCACCCATGCCCAGTACATTGGGTCAAAGTCTATATGTTCCAAAAGGGTTATTAAGTAAGGCCCTTCTAGGGAATCAAACACCTTCTCGGCGGCCAATGCCAGGAGTAGCACTGGCTCCTGCACCTGCAACCTTCTAGCGCAGCTTTTCACCCCGCATATTGTTGCAACGCGGTCGTTACCTTGACCACGTTGTAACAACGCATACAATTACCCGCAAGTCGTAACAATGACTTGCGGAGGGGGGCGCTGGATGTTAGAATAGTATAATTTACTATTCCATCTCCAGTCTGTGCGGACAGTAGGGAAGGTGTTGGATTTTAAATCAACCAACTTCTCCCCCCTCCTCAAGTCGTTGCTACGACTTGCGGGGTAATGGTATGCTTTGTTACAACGCGGTTGTGGTAACAACCGTGTTGTATCAACATGCGGGGTGACAGTTTCGTGGTGAAGGTTGTTCACCCATGTGGATCTACGAGGCATAAAGCCCCATTGGTCCGGAGCCACCATGATTTTGAACACTTGCAGAAGGTGGTTCCCTAAGACTTTTGCAAGCACTTTTGTTTCCACATTCAGGAGGGATACTGGCCTGTGTGAGGCGCAGTCCTCTGGTGGCTTCCATAGTTTATGAATCAGCACTGTCTGTGCTTGCCTGACATCCTGTGGTAGCTCGCCTCGGGTCAGGGTCTCGTTGTACATATCATGGAGGGGATTAATCACCTTGCACTTAACACATTTAAGAAATTCAGGGGGAAAGCTGTTAGGGACTGGGGCATACCCACTTTTGAGTTCGGCTAGGGCCTCTGGGCTTTCTGTCTCCAAAATAGCTGCCTCCAATGCGTCCTTAGCCTCCCCGCTCAGTTTATACACCTGAAGATCATGCACAAAGCTGTGCATGTCTGTGACAACTGTATGAGAGAATCAGCTGGTGTACAACCCCTGTAAATATCGTGCAAATGTCTTGGCTATGGCAACCCATGGTTCTACCAGCTCTCCCCGCTGTGTGCAGACTGCCAAAATCCATCTTTGCGCTAAACCTTTTTGTCCAATCATGCCAACATCTTCCCCACCTTGTTTCTTGTCTCATAAATTCTACTCTGTCGTGCCATGTACAGTGTTCTCGCCGCCTGAAGGACCAGTCACCCATATTCCTCCTTCAACCGGGCTAAGGTCTTTACCTGCTCCACATGCAGCTGTTCTGCATAGGCTGCCTACCCATCTGTCATCTCCCACTCCAGTCCCTCCACCCTGGGGAGTGTCCCCACCACGTGCTCTATTAGCCTGCCAGGCATTGCTGCAGGGATTCTGCTCATGCACAGAACTATGCGCAGGAAACCAGGACCTCGGTGTATTGTGGTGTACCAAAAACCCACCTCAGTGTCCAGAACCCCAATCCGACTAGCATCATTGTCTCATTCATTCTCCGTGCTACAGCGAAGCTACCAATGATTAGACAACTCAGAACAAGCGACTTAGTGAACTCTCAGGAATAGTGGGAATCAAGAACACTCTTTTGGTTAAAAACTTATACCAGTCCACAACGTGAGTAATCAGAGACACGATATAGTTTAAAATGTTTATTTTAACTACGTGCTCTAAGATGCAGTACTTTCACCAATACTAGTAAAAAGATGCATAAAAATAATACAATCAGCATTGTTACAATTCCATAAAACACAAAGGGAGAAATCATATTATAATGATAGTGGAACCAGGACTATAGCGCCGTGTACCACCCTCCCCAGGCTAGGATCAGCTAGTTTATATAATAATAGAAGATCTCTAGGTTTAAACAGGGAACCCCATACCTCCAAGATCAGATGAAGTGAATCACATCCCAGGACAAGCACAGCTCTCTGTGGTATAAAGATAGAATATCGACGGGAAAATATCGACTAGCATTAATATCGTGGTAAGAATATCGACTGTTAAAAATATCGTAATAGAAAATATCGTTGTAAAAAATATCGTTTCGTGAGAATGACAAAAATATCGTCATAAAAAAATATCGATGAACAGAATATCGTTGATCAAAATGTCGTTTTATATAATATCAACACAAAAATATAAGGTGTTATAAAATTTATAAAAAAATATGTATTATGTTTTTAAAAAACTTACAAAACTCCTACTAGTAATAATATGTGTTAAAAAATATTTTCTACAAAAGAATTGTTAAAATTTTAGTAGCCGGTTATTGGTATTATAGGGGATAAGGGTGGGTAGTAATTTAAAATTTGGTTTTTTAAAAATTTATAAAATATAAACAAATTAGAAAATAATTAAGAAATCGAAATTTTAATTTGAAATTTCGAATTGTTCACGAAATTAAATTTGTAATTAAATTTTAAAATTTCAAATAAAAATTTTAGGAGCGGGTTTTTGGTATTATAGGGGATTAGGGTGGGTAGTAATTTAAAAATGTAGTGTTAAAAAATTGTATAAAATATTAATAAATTAGAAATTTATCATGAAATCAAAATTTAACATCGAAATTTAAAATTTTACACGAAATTTATTTTTTAATATTGATAAAAATTATTAAATTAATATTGAAGAAGCGTTATTTTGGTATTATAGGGGAATAGGGTCTAAAAAATAATTTAGATAGAAAAATTTATATTGTTTACTAACCTGCACATTTCCTGACTTATGTTGGATTGGAGTTAGAATAGTAATTTATTATAGTTTACTATCCAGCACTTTCCCTGAGTTATGTTATGTTTGGAGTTAGAATAGTAATTTATTATGGTTTACTATCCAGCACTTTCCCTGACTTATGTTGGATTGGAGTTAGAATAGTAATTTATTATGGTTTACTATCCAGCACTTTCCCTGACTTATGTTGGATTGGAGTTAGAATAGTAATTTATTATGGTTTACTATCCAGCACTTTCCCTGAGTTAAAAAAGACGATATTTTTTGTATATTTCTATAAGCAGATAGGTCGTCGATGTTAGTGTAGTCGATATATATGTCTAAGGTAATGTTATTTAAAATAAAGTCGATAATGTAGTAGTCGATATTTATGTTGTCGATATTAGTGTGAACGATATTAGGGTTGTCGATAAAAAAAAATCGATATTTGTGTGAATCCTTGTTTAAGTATAGGATGACGATATTAATGTAAGCGATATTTTAGTGACGATATTTATTTCTGGCGATATTTATGTTAACGATATTCCATCATGGAACCCTCTCTGTAGATGGAAAAGTTTTCTCTAAGTGCTCCCTACATGCATGCAATGCAATATTAAAAGCACCCGAGTTCCAGTTATTTGCAGCTGTGTTCGCGTTATGTCTAAGTGAGTGGGACTGATCAACATGAATTAACAGCATAAATTGTTATTCAACCTTGAACTCTCTGTGCAGTGTAAGCCTGTACTTGTGAAAAACAGACAGTTCCCATGTGAAGAAAAGCAAGCAGTTTTATTATGAGAACAGAAGCATTAAGTGTAGTGTACAAAAGCGGCAAGATAGTGTTTAAGCATATAGTTCACTCATGCTAACATAGCAATGTCTTCCTAACTACACCCTCCCCTGATCGGGCCAATGAACAAAGGACTCAATAGGAACACAGAGTTCAAGTTTGAATGAGCAAGAAATAAGTTCATCCATGTCAAATGGGTCAATTTAAAAGTGTAGAGAAAAAAATCAAAAGAAAAAACAGAAAAAACAGAAGGAAAAAATATGAAACCGGGGGGGTCAACCAGCTAGGGATAAAAAAAATCATTAAAAATACGCAACTGAGGATGGAAGGCTGCCAATTTAATCCATCAGTGTGTATGCACAATATGTTGCAACAGCCTCCAAGAGCAAGTCATTGTTACTGTCAGAAAAGAGATTCGCCATCCAATCGAGTAAAGCAAATGAACATACATGTTCTTCGATAACCGGAGCCTCTAGCACCATCAGAGGACAATTTGCGTGTTCTTCAAGATAACTTTGTTCCAAGAAGTCATGTGCAGCCGCACTGACATCCCACTGAGCCAAAACTCTGTGCGCAGCCGTGCAGGCCATAATCCCAACACCAAAACAGTCCAGCTCATGAGCCACTAAGGGACTCATTAGCCGATCATAATCCGGGGCAGGAGACACCGTATTGGAGAGGCAGAGATCTAGTGCCCATTCAAAGGAGAAATCCAGGCAATGGAACAAAGGTTGCATGCAAGTGTAATATGCGAATCGGAAAGACAATCCATAAGCTATGCTTAGAGTGGCTAGCGTTAGCGTTCCATAGTATTCAAGCATACGGCTACGAAGCTGTATCAGCTGCCGTCGGCTTTCTTGTGACACAGACAGTGCAGTCATTCCGGAGCAGGCAAATCAACAGCAGCTCACCGGCAGCCAAGGCGAGAATTAGTGGGAAACCGCCGAAGATGCTGGAAAAAATAGGATGAAAAAATGCCGGTATCACACCAAATATAGTTTGGAATGAGGTTACAAGGCCGGAGCCCACAAGTTTAAAAAAAATGGGCCAAGCCTGTTGTAGTAGAGGCATTGAAAATAGTGTGAATCAAGGCGCCGAAATGAAGTGGGAGATCAGTATTTAAAAGCGCCTGCACCTCTGCACGGGTGTTAGCCACATGAAGGACAAATGTTTCTCGGGAAGAAGTAAGAGCTACTTATTTTTGGAACACTAGTGCTCTTATTCTGCTCAACTTATTGAACTCTGCCTTCAAGGTCGGAATGGAAGGCCAAATCGAGATGATGAGCCTCCCATGCAGAGACGGAAAAAGCACATTTTTACAGCAAACTACACGTTGTGAGACAGTCACAATGTAAGGGATCCCAGCCAGCATACCACAGCAAGCTTCATTATCTAAAAGTAAATAACTACAGTTAGCAAGCAATGTGAAAGTTGGTGTGATAGCTGGCACTGGATTACCCTTTAAAATGCAAGCCAAATTTGGTGCCTTTAGATTACAGGCACCGTGCAATTGTATATTCTTCCACACAAGTGAGTGATCAGGTGTGGAATTACAATCTTCCCCAGTCAAGTAAACCTCTTTGTCATCCCTCAGACATCTGTATGTGAACAGTAAAGACCATACTTCATGGAGTAAAGCACTACCTAGGGGTTCATATCTTCCTAGTGCATAATGTTTCATACACAAACTAAATTTAAACAAGGAAAATGGGAGAGTTATAACTCCATGGATGAGCCATTAAGCAGAACTAGATTTGGCTACCGAAAATGGTAATGGTTCTAATTTCTCAATATGTAAAAGAGAGTATGTTGCCTCCTTCATGGACATGAACTGTTGTCTTTCTGTTAAATTAAAAGGCATAAACAAAGATGAAGTGTTCATGTAGTCCCATGGGACTTTCCCAGCCTTCAATGTTTGTAAAGTCCATGCAAACTGCTTAATGGAACGCAATTGAATTTGACCATGGTACAAAATAGATACTTCATCATGTACAATGTCCACAACAGATGAAACAATATTATCTAATGTGTAAATTCTGGAGGATAGAGTGTTAATGCTATTATCAACGACAGCAAGAACTTTCTCTAAATTAGCTTGGTCTATTGCCCTTAAACGTGAAGCTGCTTCAATCTGTGACAGTTTTCAAATTTCATTGTAAATAGCATAGATATATCTTTTGGACCTGCCACCTACAGGACCTTTAACAAAATCAGTCAAATCAACCTAGTCAGTTAGTAAGGACAAATGATGTTTAACTGACGGCAGGGTGAAGTGTTTCAGCCAATTTTGACATAATTTTCCTACTGAATAGGTAGTAACCAAATAAGAGTTTTCAAAACGGGGGTCTGGTCTATCTTGTGTGTAGCCAGGGGCCTTTCCTAGAAAAAGGTGTTGGCATGAATCAGAACCTGTTTGCCATACCAACCAACCCTGGGGATCCAGGCTAGAAATATTAAATGAGGTGTTTGCAATTAATGACTGTAAATCATCATGGGACATATCTGTGTGATTGTCCCATGTAGGATAAGCACACAGATTAGGAACTTTAGGGGCATTAATTTGTTTTGAAGTTGCCAATCCAAAACAAGTTGTTTGAAAAAATAGAACTGTTCAGAAACGACTTATGTTTCGGGATAAGGCACGCATGATGTAAAGCTTCCGTGCCTTGTACCTGCTAGGCTCTAGACCCCCAAACAGATTTAGGATCGACAGTATATTTCCATAGCTCATAGCCACCCATAGCTAAATGATCAATAAAGGATTTTGAATACAGCAGCTTAGTGTGGGTGAGCCTAACTTTAGAATTGGACTTAGAATTCTTTTTTTTTTTTTAAATAATTTTTATTCGTCAACAAACACATAAATTGCAGGCCCCTGAAATCCCAGAGGTACCTGCCGAAGCATTGCAACCATGATATCATTAACATTTAACATTAGTAGAATACTTGAAGATGCACTTCAGTTGAAAAACAGACCCCTGACCCCCTCCCCCACCAACTCCCGGATTCCCCTTAGAATTTATTTTAAAATGAAAGGAATTAGGATTTGATGGATTAAAATCTGTGAAGTATGTACATTTTTTCAAAAGGGTTTTTGAACTGCCTTCAATGGGAGCCGGGCAATGTTCCCATTATGTATAATTAACCACATTTTTAAATGTATTAGCTTTACGCAGGAAATGATGACCATAGTGCTGATAACAAAACAAATCTGCATAATTGGCAGAATTTAAATACAAGTCTTCAGCATCAAATGCAGCATAATATTTCAAATCAGAAAATAGAAATTCGACGGCTTGGACGTCCCAATCATCAGAGCGTATGTTTTGTTTCACAGCATCTCCCATTGAAACACTAAGTACATTAGGGACATTAACCACCTCGGTGGGACCATGAATTTGAAACTTAACAGCATCCCACACAATTCCATCTAACACTGGCCAGGCAGTGATGTTGACAAAAGTCTGGTCTCGCTTCATGATGTGTGAAGAAGAGTGTGGTGCCAAAGTTTTATCAATTACCTTCACAGCAGAGCGTTCAGTAAGGTAATGTCCATTAATTAGTCGGAAAAAAACTGTGACAAATCCAATCGTCATGAATGAAAACATGGAAATGAGGACCAACCAGATGTAAGTCCAAGGTGGAATCAAAAAATGTTTTTTAAACCATGTGACAAAAATAGAAAATTTCGATGGGATACTCGATGTCGTGGAGTTAGTGTCAAATGAAAAACAAGACTGGTTGTTCGCATTTGTTTGGACACCAGGTAATGACACGTCTGAGGGGTATGCATACTCAGTATCTTCATTAGGACTGCAAGCCGGAGGGTTCAGTAATGGATTAGTAACAGTGTGCATCTCTATGGCCATCTCAGGCCTGATGGTGTTTGACGAGGCCATGACAGAATTCCTTATCATTGCTGGGCAGGAAACTGCTGGAGTCATACTATGAAGAATCGGCAATTTGTTGTAGTTTGACATTGTCAATGGAGATGTACCTGTTATCCTTGCGACCAGGAAGTGGTGGTAAAATGACTGTTCGAGTACCCTGCACGCCAAGCACTGGAACCGGTGCACGATAAGAGGGGACAAACTCCATCTTGTTCTCCACCTTCTCACGGACCAGGTCACCGACTTGAGGTAGCCAGCCAACTACCGGAATCTGTAGTGCAGTATCAATTGTGGAGGGCAAATGTTCCTTTACAAGACTATCACAAGTCTCTTGTAGGTTCTGTAATACAGCAGAATGATTATCTACGTCAAAGGGTGCGGTTGTCGCTGCCATGTCCGGGACAAACATTTTTATGCCAAAGAGCATTTCGTATGGGGTCCGCCCACCCAGAGATCTTCTAGGGAGATTATTAAGTGCGCGTTGTACGCTATATAAATGGGCGAACCAGTTCCTGCCAGTACCTAAAACTCTATCTGTCAAGGATTGCTTTAAGTCACGGTTCATTCGCTCCACAACTGAATTGCCCTCAGGCCGGTATGGAGACAAAAATTTGACCTGCACCCTCAAAGACCTCATGGCTTCCTTGTACGCCTTAAAGGCGAACGCTGGACCCTGGTCAGAATGGAAGGTGCCACATGCAAAAATTCCCAGAAAGACATGTAAATCTCTGATGACAGTCCGTGTGTCAGCACTGCGTTGTGGCCAAACCCATAGGAAGCGTGTGCACGAATCCACTGCAACTAAGATACACTTAAGCAGTATCAGATGAAAAAGGACCGCAGTGATCTAAATAATGGTTTATTAGATATGTACAGCTGTGTTTGGGGCGGTTTGATCTGCTGACAAATGTCACAACAAAGAACATAATCACAAGTTTGTTTATACAACCCACGCCACCAGTAACGTTGCTGTAAAATAGAAACAGTCGCTGAATTGCCTGCATGGGCCGAGGCCATGCCTTCATGTGCGGCTGTTATCAAGGAAAATCTGCGGTCCGTGTTGGGAATCAACCAACGTCATTAATTCTCACATAGGGAACTTTATCGGGAATTAACTGATAAGAGTATTTAGAAGGGAAACCTTTAGGGTGATTACCACCCTTCTCTGTAGCAGCGATAGCTGCCAAGATGTCATCATCAATCTTACTTTTGGACCTTGTAACTGCTGCTACAAAGTATGTGGCTACTGCTGTTTTTGCTGCTTCGTCAGCTAAACTGTTGCCAACCGCGTGTACTCCTACGCGCTGATGACCGAGAATGTGAATTACATTTACGAGAGGCAGACATTTTTTAAGTTCTGCGACCTGAACCCAAAGCATTTTATGCTTAATTTTGCTACCTTTGGAATCACGATAGTCATTCTCAGTCCAAAAGAATAAATTGTCGTTGAAGGACTGAACACAGTAATAAGAGTCACTTACGATCAAAGTAGTCACATGTGGATCAGCAAACTCCAGTGCAAGCACCAGAGCACGTAGCTCTGCCAACTGGTCGGTACAGTCCCCTAATACCTGCGTGTGCACGACATTGGACTTGAATTCTCCATTCACCATGGAACCTGCCACTATTGCAAAGGCCGCTGAATAAGAACGTTTAGATTCCGTTGTAGGTTGCGCCGAACCGTCTGTGTAAATGATACAATGGTAATCCTCAAGCGGCGCATGGACAGAGGAGCAGGATGAACAAATGCATACTGTAAAAAATCCTGTGTTTGTAATGAGGAGTCAAAGATAAATGTGACATCAGGAGATGTCAGCGAAGTAGCCCATTGTATCCAACGAGGATGTAAAGCTTTAGAATTTGGTACACTGGCTTTCATCACTGCCTCAAGGGCAGGATATGGCGTAACAACCAGCATGCGTTTTCTCTGTGATAGCGCCCTTTCTTTTAGAATCGCCATCTGCACTGCCGCAAGACTTTTTTAACAGTCGAAAAGTGGATCTCAGCCGATGTGTACAAGTGTGACTTGTAAGCAATGGGTATTGTGTCCCCTTCATTAAACGTCAAGTAAGTGAAATCCACTGCGCCTGGCACAATTCTTATTACCAGGTTTGTGTGGTTGTCACGTATCAATAAGTATTTAGATTCAAGAAGATCAATCTGCAAAGATTGCAGAATAGCAGAATGTTCCAGAAGCCAGCATGCTTTGGTTAAAGTAGGTTGTATCAAGGCATAAAGCGGCTTGATACCCTGGGCATAATCGGGAATGTAAGTTCGACCGAAATTTAAAAAACCCAGTAAAGATTGTAATTTTTTCAGAGTTGTAGGAGAACGCTGAGTTGCGCATTTGTCCAGGAAGTGAGTGCTAGACCTCGACTTGCATTGATGAGCTCATAGCCCAGAAACAACACTGTGTACTCTGCAATGTGTGACTTTGCAAAGTTAAATTTGTAGCCGTAGTCCGCAAACAAATCAATTATGCGGTCCACGCGACAGAGATGCGGCCATAATTAGTCGTCCGTGAGATAAATATCATCAACGTACAAGTACGCATCAGGGTCTATGCTGTCCAACAAAGAGACAACACGTGTGGCAAAAACGCCTGGGCTGTTTTTGTAGCCCATGGCCAATCTTTTGAACTGTTTTTGTTTGCCGCCAGAAGTAAAGGCTGTCCATGGACTACTACTAGAGGACAGAATGTGACTAAAAAAGCCATTAGAAATGTCGAGTGTTGTTTTAAATCTTTTTCTCACAAGGCTGTCTACGATGGGCAGAACTATGGGTATTCTGTACCGCACAGGTTCAACAATGAGAGATCAAATGTCGATAATCCAATACTAGGCGGTACGGCCCATCTGGTTTGGTAACAGTGAAAAGAGGGTTATTCATGGGTGACACACATCTCAATCACACCTTGAAATTCCAATTGGTCAAGGATTTCAGCAACAGGAGCTTTCGCCTCCCGCCGGAGGGGATATTGGGGTTGTGCCTGTGGCATAGACCGCAATGGAATCTCATGTGGGGGCGACAGTTTATCCCACCCAACCTGAGTACGGTACAAAGCCGGTGCAAGCACCAGAACCCACTCTTCCGCAAAATTTTGTGCCTGCTTCTTGGGCACAGTTTGTGAAAAACTAGGGAGGATTACCTCCTTCCCCCTTGGAGCGGCCAAAATGAAAGGCGGGGCCAATCTGCCTCAGCCAACAAGATGTCGTAAGAAGAAGTCAGATTTTCCCAAAAATGTCACCTTCAATTAAAAATACTATATCATATAGTCTGTCAGGGGGAGCCACTCGGGTGTCAGCAGTTTCAAGTGTGATGAAAGTGTCGGTTGCTGTCACCTTCAGAAATGGACGCAGTACTTGCCGCACTATTGTAACCTCCGCTGCGCTGTCTAGCAGCGTTACTGCCCATGTTAGGTTCCGAAGTTGGGTTCTCACCATCTGTGGCATACCTTGCTGTTAATGCAGCAACTTTCTTTCTCTGAAACAGAGGGTGTTGATGTGGAAAATCGTCCTGTTTGCCTTTACCGTCAGTCAGACGAGCCTGCGCAAGTCCTTGCGGGGCACCTCGACCTCTGCGGTATTCTCCACCACCGGCTTGTGAGCCCGATGTTTCCTGTGAATAACGAGGAGAACGTTGCTCAGGAACCTGAAATCTATCAGGAGAACTAATTCTGGCGCGGTCGCGCAAATCATAAGTGTGCTCAGTTGTCTCGAGTATCGGTGACGCAGGACCTGACCCCTGTTTCTGTTGTTGCTTTCCCTGTTTTTTATTTTTCCAATTCTTTTTAGAAAAAACTGGACGGTCGTCCTTATTATATAGAAAAGGGGCGACCTGGTGTCCCTCAGAAACTGGGTATAAAGTTTATCAAACAAATTGGTTCTGTAGGGCACTAAAGAGTTATTTCATATACGCACAAAGTGTCGCAAAACCAAACTATTCATTGGACATGGATATCGCCAACGCCTATACACATGTACACATTAATCATAAATAGGCTTTCCTGTTTTCAGTTTCCATTTTTGGGAAATTCTGGTGGTGTTTTTTCAGTGTTTTCCAGTGATTTCAATACCTCAAAAAAAAAGTGCTTTTCAGTGGTTACTCCTTTTCGCGCCACAAAAAACAACTTAAACAGTGTTTTACCGTTTTTTATGGAACGCTTTGCTTTTATTATTGCTTTTGCCATTTTTCTTCAGAAAATGTATACTGCTCTACTTTTCAGAAGCTTAATACATTCATGAAATACTTTCCATTGTCCTTTGATTCTGCAGCTCAGATTTAACAAGCATTGCAATGCAATAGGTCTCGCATTTATGCGAGTTTAAGCTATTCGCATTGTAAATGACAAAGCCTTTTATTTATGTTTTAAAAACGAAAACAAAAATGCAAGGCATTGTTATTTGCAATGTCAATAGCTCAAACTCGTGTAAATGTGACACCTATTGCATTACAAATGCAGTTTGAGAATAGGCCTCTCTGTGTTGAGTGCAGATAGTTTTCAACTAATTCCCTGCCAAATAGGCAGTCAAATTTTACAGAACAAGGGAACCCAAACGAATTAAGACAGGGACCTTGGGCAATTTCATGTTATAGAGAACAGTGGTCCCTATTCAGGAGGAATACAGTGTGATAGATAACCATACACTTAGAATAGAATGTATGTCTTTTGTCCAGCCGGACAAGAATTTATTTTCATAGTATTTTTCAAAAGTAGTATCAAATAAAACATTCAAATGACAAGTGGGCACAGCCGTGACCAACAGAACACAAGACAGAACAATGAACACAGAATTGGCCAAAAGGCAAGCCAAAATGGGTCTGTACAGTTGTTCTCAGTATAGACAGACACAAATTAATCATTTAACACCGTTGCACAATGTGTTATAGCTTGAGTCTAGTGCATAGGGTGTTTGGGTGTCCAACTAGGCAGTCAAAGCAGATTGGTTGGGAGAGCAGGAATTTGTGAAAACCTTTTGGTACCAGAAGGCAATCTAGCTACAGAGTTTTGAATCCATTACAGCGGAGCTATTTTGTGATTGAAACCCCAAAATATGCACCACAAAATTAACTACTGCTTGTGGGTGTCTGCATCAATGATGGTGTTCTGTAGAACTGTGTCGTCAGAGACCACACCGTCAATAGTAGTGTGCAGTGGAACACAACCACTGATGCAGATGCTAGTGCGCGATTGGCTCCATGCTCTCGGCCTACTGCAACCCACTTCCCAACAGTCACTCTTCTGTACCAGAATTGAGAACAGGTTGCCCTACCCAGGGGAACTATCAGAGATAGGAAGGGGCGAAGAGTGCCAAGTATGCAACCCTTTGCATGCCTTGACGCACTGGCTGAACACTCTGCCCACGAAGTTCTGTTCAGTGGAAAAGCCATGACTTTTATTCAGTGGCAGCTACTGCGGAACAGGAGTGGCGGGGGCGGTATAAAAAATAACAATAAAGATCTCTTACCTGTTCACGCTGCACGCTTTTCGTCGTCCCCTGCTCTTCCTCAATCCTGGAAGCACCCAGGGGTTCATCAGTGCAAATACTGGATTTGCTGAAATCGACATTACAAATCGCACTGCGGGCTTGCCTGGAAGCAGTTGTGAGCTTCTTGGCGTCAATGCACTATCTAAGAAACTTGACTGGAATCGAGTTTGAGCGCTTTACATAGCACCAGTTGCATTACATGAGGACACATTAATTTTTGTTAGGCCGGCCAACCGAATCGGTGGTGTCCATCCCACACCGAATGATTAATTTAGCAGCCTGCTGTCCATCCGAAATCAACTGGGTCAGATTGTTCCGATTAGCTTCTGGGAGCAATGGCAACAGCTGTGCCAACAGATCCCATCGGGCAGGAGAAAAACGTCCGAGGACACAAGATGCATTGATGGAACGCAAAGCAGCACTAGTGGATGAGAAAATATGCTTTCCACAACAGTACTATTTCCGGGAATGTCTGTCAAGAGGAGTATGAGGCAGACAATCCAAATCATGAGAAGCTGTAGCGAACTGCACCACGAAACTGCGGTCTGTCAGGTTGCGGAGGAGACAATCCAGGTTGGTGGGGGCAGGACGGTGATTGTAGGCAATAGAATAGTCCACAGGGGCCCCACTATCTGGCTTAGACCAAGTCCCTACAAAATATTATGCAGTGCCTCACAAAAGGGCAATAACTCAAAACCTGTTTGGCCCGTGTGAAGAACTCAAAGGAGGGGTTGCATAGACTTTGCCACCGAAGGAAGGGACAAATCTAAAACTACAGCCGGCGGAGCTTGCCGGAGCCGAGAATGGCCGCCTAAGGGACGAGCTCCGCACTACTTACAAATCCTGCAGGAATCCTACATTACCGAAACGAATATCACTTTACCACATGGTGCCCTGAGTTGCAGAGACTATCCGCTGCGATAGCGCTGCTCCCGAGGCCTGACGGAGCGGCGTGAGTGGAGTGGCAGATACGGCGGGGCAGCGCGCTGATTGGGCCGCACAGCCTCGGACTCAAGTCTACAAGACGCCCGCCGGAAGTGACACTCGGCTGGGCTGCTGAACCTGCGTGAGCCGGCCAGAGCCCTGAAGAAGCCTGTCGCACCCTCGGAGACGGCGGCCGCCTGCGGACAGCACTGCATTGCTGTCTGAGACTTATTGTCCTGACGTGAGGAGCAGCAGTGCAACGAGCACGCCCAGATCGGAGATGAGGGGAACGTGTGCCCCGGGACAGCGGCTCTCCCGCAGAGGTAATTCGGAGATGTTGGTGAGTGTGCAGTGGTGCGGCTACCCCGGCGTTCACCCTGAGATCTTGTGGAGACCATCAGACGGCCTGTTCGGAAGGACGTGGTGGCTGGGGGTCTTGATGAGGCTTGAAGAGTGAAGTGGTTTCCACTGTCATAGCCGCCTCGCCCAGCACTGCTGTCTCTCCATTGATAGCCGCTTGGCAGGACCTGCATTGCCATGAGCTTGTCCCGTAGCCTGGAGCTCCATCAAGTGGCCAAAACGCGCAACAACAACGAAAATCAGTGACACTCGGTTTAAACCGAGTCAGCTGATTTTCGTCCGGTAGGGTACTCTCGGGCATAATCGGTTTAAACCGAATTCCGGACAGCCTAATCATAAATAATCACAAAAAACACATTAAATGCATATCTATTTTTCATTTTATCCGAATTAATTCATTCAAATATGTTCTTTTTCAAAGATACAAAAAGCTGCTGTAAATGGTGCTCAAGTGACATATGTGCTCAAGTGAAAAAACAATTTGTGCAATATATACAAGGTGGTTCAGGATTAATATACAGGGGACAGGACAAGGCTCTTTAATGGCCAGCCTCATAACCATGAGCCCTGATTGCTATCAATGCTCCTTTTATAATACAGGGCTGTGGTTGGTCTGGGCCTTGGTGTAGCATCAACGTTTCAACCCACGAGGTGCTCCTTTCGGTAGTCACTACGGGTCTTCATCAGGACTGTGTGCGGGGGTAGGGGGGGGTGTATATTTACAGCCCAGTCTGGAGAAACGTTCTGGCTGCAAGTGTCTCTAAGTGGCACATGTCGGGAAATTCCATCAGCAAGCGAATGGCTGAAGTCAAAGTAGGTAGGCTGGGTGAATCCATGTCCTATGAACAGTTTGGTCGTCCTTATTAGACTGCGCCGTCTGTGTTTGCGGTTGTGCTGCTGATTTAGCAAAAGGCTTGAGACCCAAACTATTGCGGCCAATGGTCTTATAAGCCTCCGCAATAATTTTTGGCAACTCACGGGGTTTCTCGGCATTTGGGACAAGGCGCAAAGCATTAGACACCTGAAAGTTAACCGCATCTCCCTTAACATTCGCAAGGATGAGCTCAGCAACTACATCAAACACTCCGACAAGCCACATTCCTAACTCAGCTGTTGCCTCCGGACCGTGCTCATCCTGAACACGCTTGATCACGGAGGGCAGGACAGTCATAGATGGTGTGCCGAAGCACTTCGCATATACTGCTGCGAATACTTTACCCCAATTTTCACAATCGGTCACCTCTGGTACTAAGTCTTTCTGCAAAGGAATTATCTGGATCCTGTGTTTCTCCACAGGTGTTTTATTAGAAAATACTGCTTCCAGTTGGTCAAATTTCTCAGCAAGCCAATAAGGCAAATCATCCTCACCTTGGGGGCGCTTGCCCATAACCAAATTAACCATGACGGGACTAATCGACATCCCGGCTGGTCCAACTGGTTGCGCCGCAACCCCAGGTGCCCTCACCTGGAGATTGCGAGAAACGTATTGTACTAAAGCCCGATGTACCCCAATTAAGGAGGTATGTAGTAAACGTAAATCGTCACAAGTGTGTTTCCTTCAATTGAATCAAGTCAGGGGAGTGCTGCTTCAAATACCGCAGTACCATTCTCTTCCTCAGTTTATTTCCCAGCCCATTCACATTCCACAAAAGGACCCCAAGGAATGTGCCCACTCCTAGTATTTGTGGACCTATTTATAGCAGTTTCTGTAAGTGTACTGAGTGCTCCCATCCTTGCCTACCATTTTGCTTTGAAGTTGAGGTGCCTCAAGTGTTGTTTGACTGCCAGGAATGTCTCAGGTGTCTTGGCGCTGGTCTAACATGCAGTAATCTGGGTAAGTGCTCATCGGGCTGTCCTCAATCTGACAGGGCCTGGTGGAAGTGCGGCAGTTGTGATATCTTGTCCTGGACTCTGAAGTTAAGCAAAGGACCCACTATAGGTCTTAGGCAGTTGGAGGTCTTCCCGGGACCCTATGTGTCCTCTTCACAGAGAACAATGTTGACACCTCGTCTCCCAGCACCTCCTAGGAGAGTCATTGCTCCACGAATAGTTCTGTCGAGGACCCCTCTGCCCTCTGAGGTATTCCCACCAGCTGTACATTGTCAGCGTCCTTCATTCTAGCTGGCAGAACTTCCACTTCCCTTTGTAACAGGCCAGCCTGTCCTCACATGCCACCACAGCTGGTTTCAGCATGGCCACCATCTATTCTGTGTCTGTGACTCTATCAGCAAGTTTAGCATAGTCTGCCCTCAAGAGGACAGTCGGGGAGGGCTGGGTCTCGCGTCTTCTCGGCTCCTGCTCTCTGGAACAGGAAGCAGGCAGCCAGGCTCCCTCTGGACCCTCCCCATAGCCAATCACAATGCTGCAAGCATCGTTGTGACTGGTGGGGATGCTGCCCAGCCAGGGGCTTACGGGAAGGCCATGTCCTCCATGCAGGCTGCATTGCAGCCTGCATGGAGAAGATCAGAGTGTGCATGACTGGTTTGGGCCGCCTTAGAGGGCCTACCAAACAGTCATTGCTTCCTCAGTAGTGGGCACACCACTCCTCCCCTGCCCTGGATGCTCGCAGGGCAGACCGGCCCGCAACCAAACATAAAATGATAATAACTGAAAGTTATTACCATTTTATGTTTTTGTTTCTCGCACTGCAACGCTCTTCTGCCCTAGTGGAGGAGCCGCCCGCATATCTATGACTACTGCCTCAATATTTTGCTCTAATGTCTCCTTCGTGTCATGGATAACTGCCAGTATTTTGGTGGTGTGGGTCTCCATCTCGGTCTCCGTCCCTGCCCAGGGATGGCCCTCAATGGTCATGTCTACCCAAGCCTGCCTCAAGCCTCACTGATTATTGCGGACCATTGCAGGGGCAGTTTCCACAGGCCTGTCAGCCCCTCAGCCAGTGCCACTCAGCCATGGGACCCCTGGGCACCACTGTTCTCTGGTCCCCCACTGCAAACCAGAGGTTAGCCACACCCCATCACCACCGGCCCTCGGTAGTTGTTGCTCCTAGTTGGATGGGTGGCCACGTCTACAGGGACCGTTTGTTAAGTTTTTCTGGTACCGGGCCTAGCCATCACCTCGAGGGCCTTTTTTTTCCATCCCTCCGGACTCCAGAGTACCGGCTCTGGGGAGGGGCCATCTCCCTCATCAATGATTGCAAAATCCCCTAATCCTCTTCCGGGCACTGCTCATCTCTGGCACCCCTTAGGTCACAAGCCAAATGGATCCAGTCACTGCACCTGGTCTCTCACACCAGCCGCAGCCGTCTGATTCGGCGGCACCTCGGCTGCTGCCCCTCCCGACCTGGGGCTGTGGAACTGCTCCTGTGAGGAACTCTCTCTAGGTGCCACCGGGCTCCAGTGAATCTCCGTGGGACTGCGGGCTCAATACAGCAGTTCAGGGAGTCAGGCCCCTTGCGGCTTCTTTGTGGCCCTCCTGGTCCCTCTGTTCAACCAGCTGGATGGGAGTCTGACTGCCCGGTACAACACCACTGTGGGCCAAGACCACTGCGTGGCCTAGTTTGCAACCGCATCTTCCGATTTACTGCTTCGGCCACCAGCACCTGAGTTGCCACCACTGGAGTCCTTCCTGGGGCTGATTAACTCCTCAGCTGTCTCTTGTGGCCCTAGATGTCCTGGCTGCTCTACAGAGCTCCGGGTGAGGTCGGGCAGCTCAGGGTACATGCACCACCGGGCTGGCAGTGTCAGAGCTCCAGGCTACACGCCTGGCTCCTGTGCCGCCGTGGCCAGGTCCCTCTGTTCTGCTGGGTTAATATTCACTGTGCAGTGTGTGACAGTCCAGTTGACCTATCACACATTTGCTTCCAGCATTTAGCCTCATAACAAGTGCTTTCATTATTACAAAACTTAAGAAAAGAAATGTATTTTCAAAGTGACAGAACAAAAGCACACCATCATATTCCATGCGGAGGCAGGGATTAAAAAATATGGGCATGATGTCAGGTTGCAGACTAGTCGGTGTTTTGTGTAGAATGGTGGTTAGTGATCAAGTCTTAATTTTGTTCCTGAAAGGCACTTGTAAATGTAACACATGTGGTGTGATGTGCAGGTTATAGTTTTTGAATAACCAACAAGCCAACTTAACCTTCTATTCTTTGACAGTTGTGTTTTGGGGAAGAGATATTTATCCTTGATACATAATTTTTATTTGGATATTGTAAAGACTACTCCAGAAATAAAAAACACAAGATATATCTCCTACTTTCTTTGCTTACAGAATCCCGGCCTGTTGTTTGGTAGTTACAAGTGAAGCAATGCCATAATGTTAAACATCCAGACCCAGTACGGATAAGTTCATAAGAAGAATTCCTGGTAAATAGATATCCTTTCAGTATTATGAATAAGAATCCAAATCAATATCAGATTCCCACCTTGTCTCAAAACATCAGACAACAATGTGCTCAGCGTTTAATAGATGAGCCTGCCTGACAGTAATCCAAGCATTAGTTCTTGCAAAACCACTGGACTAAGCTCCACAGCCACCGACAAACCACGTTTAAAGCCGCAGTATTACTTCTCTTTCTGGAAGAAATGGCAAGAAACCTATACTTGGATTGAGTACACTGATGAGGTGAAAAATATATTTTGTAAAATATGTAGCACTGTTGTCCAAATGGGCCAACTATTAGCCAAAATATCTAGAGATAAGGTTGCATGCAGTGCCTATGTTGAAAAATGCTTTGCAAAGTTGAAAAAGGCTGTGAAGAAGTTTAATAGTCATCAAAAGTCAAACCTGCATCTAGCAGCTGAGACTACACTAGTAGCTGTAAAAGGTGGTATTAATGTTGTAACTCTTGTTCATAAGGCCATATGAAGCAGATAAAGGATGCTAGAAATGCACGACTGAGGGCATTATCATCGCTAATATTTTTGACGAGGGAAAGACTTGTTGTGTGGTGACATACAGATGAACATTCATATCTAATGGAATGATGTGCAGAAGAGGATTCACCACAGCTGAAAGCATGGTTTTCATCAAACAGTGTTTAAATTGGTTTCTCATGAAGTCCTCAATGCAATGTTATTAATTATGTCACATCCGCTGCTTCAGAGGTTGATGAAAGAAATTCATGCAGTAGAATTATTTTCTTTCATTTTAGATGAAACTGCTGATATATCAGTAAGAGAGCAGATCTCTGTATGCTTCTGCATAGCTCTTGAGGATCCCAATGTGCAAGAATTGCTTTTGTTTTTTATACAATGGCAGCACTACAGCTCTATCCCTACTCCACATATTAAAAGATATTCTTTTTAAGATTTAGCTTTGACTTAGAAATGTGTTGAGGTCAGTGTTATGATGGAGCTTCTAATATGGCAGGGCATTAACATGGTTTAAACTTTTAGTGCAAGAAGTAGAACCCATGTCATCTAGGTTTACTGCCTTGCACATAATTTGAATTTAGTAGTTCAAGATACAGCTCATGGAATTCCCATGGCTATGAATGTGTTATATGTCATAAAAGATTTACTTGTGTTTATTCTAAATCCTCTCAAACATCCAGCGTAGTTTCAAAGCTTTCAAATAGGCAGCAGCATCCAGCTGGGTCCATTTTGGCCACTCCAATGGACAGCCTGTGCAGCATCTTTGTGATCTGTAAGCACCAACTATCAACAAACGATGCCATTTTTAGAGGAATCCACTAAGGGTGGTGTCACAGGAGCAAGAACTACTGGATTCCTGCTCCACATGCAAAGCATCGAAACCTTTCATAGTAATAAACTTATTTTAATGCTGTTTTCTCACATATAAACAGTTAGCATAGCACTGCAGAAAGTACATTCTGAGGCATCTGTTTTGATTCAACATCTAGAGGGCACAATTGTACAACTTTGTGAAGAATTTACAAACTTCTATCAGAAAACTGTAGCTGCTTCTTCAGTGATGAACCTAGAAATGGAAAAACCCAAGAGGCAAAGAGCACTCCCCGGCTGCCTGGAAGAGGTTCAGCTCCTGATTTATTACAGCCTCAAGAAGAAGATACAGACTTAAGGGCCCATTTAGATCTTGACGGATGGGAATACTCTGTCACAAACGTGACGGATGTCCTGTCCACCATATTACAATTCCACTATATCCTATGGCATTTGAAATAAGTTGAACGGGATAACTGTCAAGTTTGTGATGGAGTAACCTGCCCACCAAACTCTAAATCAGGCCCTAAGTTATTATGAACTTATTGACAGCACAGTGGTAGCCTTATCAGAACCCTCCATTACAACTATGTGTGATCATTTGTCAACATTGAAAAGTTTGTTACGGAAAAAAGCAAATTGCAAATATGTTGTGGATTTCTATAAGACAGACTTTGATTAAAGCAGTTTAGAGTTCCACCGAAAGATGTTTTTCAGCATTATAAAACAGTATGGAACTAATGCGACCTATTTTCAATAGGTAAAAACATACAAATAGGCAGTAGGGGAAAGACAGGTTGCACCACCTTGCTATACACAATTTCCTAATATATCACTCAATTACAGTTGCCCACCTCTTTGGTCCACTGCCACACGACCATACACATATAGTACACAAAAAAGCACATAGTGAGGTAACACATTTTTTTCAAAAATGCTTAAATGCAAAATAGGTAACAATGTCCTTCAATTTTGTGAAATATGATCTCTTTAATGAGTCCTTGAGACATTCACGATGTAAGATGATCAAGCACAACAGCCGCAATACAGCCCATGCGTTTCGCCCCAATGAGGCTTCCTCAGGGCATAGAACTGAGTCCACCAGCGTTGTGGTGATCTCTAATATATCTGGTCACTATATTTTGGACTTTGTGTAAAGAGAGGTCTTGCCTCCGTACCAATGGTAACTATCCCAGATGCTATACGATATTGCACACGCTTTAAACTGAAAAGTTCACAGTAGCCTCAATACTAAAAGTTCTTGAACTGTATGACGTCCCTCAAATCGCTGGTGTTCGCTATGATATGCGACACTTCATATATTAAAAGAATTGCTTCTTCACTGGCCCCGGTAAGACGCCGCGTCTCTCGACCCGCCGACAGCCCGACTTAAAACACAGACAAACAATTTGTTGCCTCTCTATATGCTTTTTTGTGTATTTTCAATAGGTGGTTGAGGCACTGCAGGGTGAACAAGGTCTCCATTAGTGCACTCTTCGTCCTGAAATTGAACATCTTGCTAGAATGAGAATGACTATCCCAGTTTCATTACATACATTTGAGGCCATGAAGTTGGATCTTGAGGCAATTGCAGATGAGTTTTTTCAGCGATCCACAGTTCGCCTAAATTCCTTCTATATGAAATTATAAAGACTGGAGTAGCTGTATGAGAGCATGCATTCAGCATTGAGAAGTCTGAGGAAGAAATTGCTAGCTTGAAGTATGTTGTGGATTTCTGACAGATATTGATGAAAGCTGCTTCGATCTTCACCATAACGTTTCTGAACTATGGCAGGCAGAGAGGATTGTTGTTACATTAATACAATGAATAACTGAAGCACTTCAAAGTCAATAAGATCAGCATTTATGTTCCCATCTTCCTTTGCTAATAAACTGAATATTGTTACCCTCCTACATAAACACAAAAATGAGTCCATTAAGTTGTTTATTAAAGCAATTGAAGATACATTTTTTCAGCTTCTCAAATATATTCTGGATTTAAATAATAAATCAGCACTATGTCTGTGATTGAATATATATCCAACTTTGAAACTTGTTGGAGGAAATGCTGTGTGCACATACGTTGTGGATATCCATAAGAGAGAAGTTAATGACAGCTGCTTAAAGGTTCTGTGACATGTTTCTGAACAGTTTTGTAGGCCCTTTGGTCCAGGTTTAGAGTTTGGTGGATCAGGTTACACTGTCACAAACATGTCATATATCCTGTCCTCCCTATTACAGATCCATTATATCCCTTGCTAGTTGTAATATGGCAGACATCCATAACGTTTGTGACTAAGTAACCTGTCCGCCTAATCCGAAATCAGGCCCTATGTTTTTTTTGCCCTAAGAATTTAAAACTCTTTTTCTACCTTCCCAGTGGTTTATTAAGTGCCATATAACTACTGGAGGGACCACTTCCAGTGATGCCACAGAGGTCAAAAGTCATGTCTTATAATACAGTCCCCCCAAGGAAATTCAGAAGTTAGCTTACCTGGTGCCACTGGTCGCTTAACAAGAATTTCCTAAGAAAGGCCTATTTTCACAGATGGAGGATTGTGGTGAGGTTTCAACCAAAGAAGGTATGATTCCAGCAGAACAATAGAGCTCCAGTTCTTTAGATGGAGCTAACCGCCTTCTTTTCTTGTACTCATTCATTTCCTTTGGACAGAGCACTCACAACACAGGACAGGGTTTGGGTGGAAAAATGTGATACCATCACAAGATGCACTGTAAAGCGCAATTCAGAAAGTGGACAGGTGAACACCCCTGGATCAATCTTTTAATCCACTACTTCTTCACTGTTTTTCCTCTTGTTTGCACGTAGAGCTGTGAGACATTTGTGTCTTACTTAGATATGCCAATCCATCCTCTTGGTATAATAGCAGGATAATGAGTTTTAAAAGTTGTGCTACCCAAGTATCTAAGCAAGAGAATAAACTACAATTACATTATGAAGGTAAGCATTTAGGGAAGTATAGGTTTATTTTAACTCCACATATATATGTCTTGATGATAAATATACCTTCAAGGTACATTTATTCAGTGCTTACTACCTCTAAAGAGGAGCTGAAGTGCTTTGAGGATGAGTAACACTCTACTTCTGCAACTTTCATAATATTAGAAATTCCCTTAAAATACTCTCTTACTTGCCTTGTAAATTATTAGTGGCTTATTTGGTTCATTGCCCTCAGAGACCTGTGTACATATTTTTAGACATTAAGTGTGTCCCATGAGCAGGGGTTCAGATAGCAGAACCCATTTACATGCTGTCTGTCCTTGTTAAAAAATAAAATCAAAGCAGACTTTGAGATATTATTTCATTGTAATTTTTGAAAAATTGACTTTCTTGTGCCACAGGTAAATTTGGCAGACAGAGTTTCTCACGCATTGTAATATTGATGGAAATGGTGCAGAGTGGAAACGATGTCCCGCAATCAGTTTAAATTTTTTCCCTATGCACCATTAAGAAAACATCTGTCATTAACTGCAGTTGAAATGATAATATCACATGGTGTGCAGTATTTTCACCTACCAATAATCTGGAAAGTAGCTTCCACAGGCTTTTATCCCATGGAGAACATGTGTGGAATTGGCTATTTGAAAAGTATCTTCTTGCTAAAAACCTGTTTAGCCTTACCTACAGCATACAATTGACAATTTTCTTGAAGTCCACCTATGACCTTGAGGTGATGCTTCCACTATATTACTAAGGGACTTAAACATTTATTTTTGATGCTCTGTATTTTTGAAGATTTTATTAAACCCTAATGGAAAAATATGTAATTACACAACATTCTGGACAGATTAATGTCTTTTAGAAACCCTGATGGCTAGAACCAGAAAGATCGGTAATCAAGCCAATAACGACAGTCCTTGCATTGGAAACTAAGGGGGTCATTAGCATGGTGGGCGGATCGCCACCACCCGACTGGCAGTGGCGATCCGCCCGCCAAAGCACCCTGCCGGATGGCCTTTTACCCCCCGCCACATTAGCATGGCGGGGGGTACTGCGGCGGACGGAAAGACTGTCTGCCGCTTTTCCGCCGGTCGGCAATCGTCAAGATTGCCTACTGGGCGGAAAAGGCCCACAATATGGTGGCGGTGCCTGGCAGGCACCACCATCCATATTATGATGTTGGCCGTTTCATGCCTTTCCATGGCGGAGACTCCGCCATGGAAAGGCATGCGGGAATCGCTGCGGGCGACCCCGGGGGCCTGTTGTGGGCCCCCAGGGTGGGTGGGGGGCTGCACTTGGGGTGTTCCCATGGTACCCCCCTACATTGGCATACACAAGGTGGCAGGCACCATGCGGTGCCTGTCACGTTGTGCATGCCAATGCACAACATGCAATCACAACATTGTGGCGGGTGCTGCTCACAGCACCGTCCTCCACAATGTTGTATATGCGGGATGCGACCGTCACAGTGGCGGTCGCATCCTAATTGGTGGTGCGGGACCGTCACACCACTGGCAGCGGGTCCCAGCACCGCTTGGGTGGCGGGCGGACTGAAGTCCGCCCGCCACCCTAATGGACTCCTAAATACTGAAAAAAAGAAATTGTCCTTTGACTCCCATTTGCTAACCTTGAGTCTTGTGTAGCACTCAGGGTCCCTCCACCATCTCTCAGTTGCGGTTCCCTGTCTTTCTCCTCCCTTTCGTGTCTTTGGGTGGTGTGTCTCTCTTATTTCCATTTATTATTCACAATACCCTCTCATCTTCATATCAGGTGAGCACGTTTTTGATCAATAATGATCACCAACCAAGCGACTCTAATGAAGACTCCTATCATTATCCCAGCTAAATCAGGGGGCCCAATGATCAGGTTAAAAATGAGGTGTTGGAGATTGGTGCAGATCAGATGTAAGGAAAGGCATTCTATACACAGGAAGCATGCTTTACATTGAGCGCTTTAACTGGGATGAATAAGGTGGGGTGAGTAAAGGTGGTGGGCTGAGGAGCATGCCTAACAAAGATTTATGAAGTGTTGTACTAACCCAAATGACCAAACACACGTGAACTGCATTCATCAATTTCTAAATAGAAACCTACTTTAAGTAAATAATTAACTAAACGTTCTCTCATATATATGGCGTTAAACACTAAATTCACATACTTTCCATCCTTCTTGAGCCATGATAGCTGTGGCTGTGCCAGGCGCTGGCACATTTCTATTTGCCCGTTGTGTACCAATTTGCTGCACCCCCTCCCTTTCCCCCTACCTGCTTTAGCACACGTTGAAGTGCAGTCTCGAATAACTTTAGCATTATGCTTTCTCTGTTTAAGTGAAATAGTTCTGCGCCTTACATTTCATTTGACAGGCTAGAATTTTTATCTTCCGAAAAATATTTTCATGCAGTTACACACTATGTTGTCAAAACTAGTTCATTGCTTTTTCTCACAGAACACCATTTTTTCACCACCTGAGTGGTTGACACCTCAGAGCAAAATGTGGTGACGGAATTTTCTATGCATGATGGTCTATCTTTCTCAATTCTGGCAGGCATCATTAGGTGTTGTGTCTTGCAAATAAAAGAATGCTGGAAATCTTTTTATTCCCACTGTACACCGTAGCCTGTGATGTAAGCATTGGTGGGATAAGTTGAAGACAGGATTAGAATGTGGTGTTCTGACTTACATTCAGCGGAATAAAGAGATGTAAAACTGCTCTCTGTGTGAGGCGTGGTTATTGGCGAGTACCTGGGCTGGTAGGATATTACAATTGGTGATGAGATAGGGGACACAAAACCCTTACACTGAAAGTTCTCTTCCAGACAATTTGCTGTGGTCCAGCAAACTGCTCATGCGTACCACATGTGCCGCAGCCAAAGTGCAGAATCTACACTGGCACCGGTGGAGTCTCAGTGCAATGTTGGGGAGAGGATGTAGCTTTACGGCTAGAGCAGTCGAAGTTGAAGTTGGGGAACTGGGTTGAGTCTCTGCAAGGACGCTCAACATCATGCTTTTCTGGGTAAATCACTATATCTCCCTGTGCATAACAAAAATGAATGTGTCCTCATGTAACGCAACTGGTGCTATGTAAAGCGTTCTGATACCCGATATCTTCGGGTCTAGTTCCCGCTATATAAAACTCTAAAAGAAAATTGAATAAAAATCCCAGCCTGATTAAAACGCTTGAAGATAAGGAAAGTGACAGTGAAAGTAAGTCCACACATCGATGACCAGGAACTGAATGAAATGGCCACAAATAAAAAATACTGCGCCATTACGGAAATTAATGCCATACGCTATACGGAGTAAGAAAGCTAAAGGTGGATGCAACCAGATTACAAAAGCAGCATACAGTCATAGTTCAGTTCAAGTCAAACTGAAATTCATGTGCTATAAAGCAGAGATTAACCAGGTGTTTGTGAAGAAACATTTATGCACAAAGCTGACCAAATATAATAACGTTCTCTTATTTCATGGACTAGCAGAGTACAAGAGTTATCTACTTACTGAAACCACTAACGACTCATCGTGCAATGACATACTGCGAAGCGGCCCCAGAAGGAAGGTCAGGGGTAGTGTTTGACAGCTGCCCGGCCTAAGTCAAAGCTGCCATGTAGGGACCCAGAACAACTCCACAGACCTCCATCAAGTAGAGAGCTCGGATGGTGAGCCAGGGAGAGGTCCAATCTCCAGGAGTCATTAAGGTTGACCCCGAAGCTAGCATGTCACAAGGTGCTAGAGAAGCTCCACCGGATCAAGTTCCATACAAAGTGCCTGAGAGACCACTACTGTCCACAAATGTATATATGGCTGCTGCATTCTTAAAACCGCCATCTGCATTTGATACTGCCAAAAAACACAATATTGGCAATAGGTGGTCAGCATGGATAGAGATTTTTGAAGATTTCATAGATGCAATAGATGAAAAAGATTATAAAAAGATTATAAAGTACCTGAGGAAAATTGCTGGTGAAGGAGTGAAAGAAGCCATGAAAGAGATTCCACAAGAAGGTGAAGTGACATACGATCAAATCAAAACAGCCCTGATTGTCAAGTTTAATCCAGTGCCAAAGATTATGAATGATACATATTCAGTCAAGAACATCAGAGACCAGGTGAAACAATCAATGAGTTTGTTGAGAGACTGGATGTTCTGGTGAAGCACTGTAAATTCAATTAATTTAATGATGAGGAAGCTCCCCGCCTCAGAGTAATCAATGAATGTCTGTCAGATTCCTTGCGACGACGAATGCTGAAGGAAACTCTGAGCTTAGAACAAGTCCTTAAGGCTGCTAATGCTGAACAGCATGCTGATCATCAAGTGACTGACACGGAGACCGGTGGCGCCCAAAGTGTATCAGTCATGAGCATGAAAAAGAAGCCAAGGTGCAAGGCAGAGGGACACAAGGCGATGTCTCCACTGAATAAGAAAATGTGTCACACACTAAAGTAAATGTCTGGCCTTGTACAAATATGAATCAGCTGTGGTAAACCGTTTTGTGATAACTTGCAAGGCGAAGAGAAAACTAAGTGTGTCACAGAGTGAAGACAAAATGGCCGACCGAATACTACATCAGCAATGTTCGACGCGCTCTCCCAAAGCCTAGCGGTCACATTAACTGAGGCAAATCGACACCATACAAAGTCGATCATCATCTAAATCATCGACAAAGAGTTCCTCAGTATGCGTTTTCAGTAAAAGTGACCGTGACAATTGTGCAATGTCGAAAGCATGCACATGTGGGACTAGTCGAATTTGAGGAAAAAATCAAAGTGAAGAAAAATCAATATGAAAAAGCACCAAAAACATTCAAACATTGTCCAAAGATCACTCTAAAGATAAATGGGTGCCCGATACCATTCATAATTGACAGCGGTGCGTCGATAAATATCATGCCTGAGGTGAATTATCAAGAATGATCTTACTACAACTCACAAAGTTAAAGACTAAAGTATACACATGGGTTGCCTCAACAGTCTTAAAAAGTCAAGGTTCAGTTATAACCACAATTAAACATAAGAATGTGGTACAATTGCCCATTTAAGTACTTCAAGGAACAGCTTCAGTGCCTGTCTGCTGAGGTTCAGCACTGCTGCTGATATGGGACTGAGATCAGTGAACTAGAATGTGAATGCTCATCATGAAACTCAATTCTTTCATTATATCATGGGTTAGGAAAACTCAAAACAATGAAAGTAAAGTTGCCTATAATTGAGGATGTTCATCCTGTTGCTCAAAGTCACAGACGATTGCTTATCACTTGCAAGAAGCTATTGAAAAGGAGTTTAATTTGTTGTTTAAACATGACACCATTGAACGTTCCACTGGCCAACAACATGGGTTTCTCCCATTGTAGTAGTACCTAAATGAGACAGTGAAGGAGCTGTATGCATATGCGTTGACATGCATCAGGCAAACAAGACAAGTGAGTGAGACAGACATCCAAGGCCATACATTGCTGATATGATAACTCAATTGAATGGTGCGAAGTTTTTCAATGTACTCGACTTAAATAAAGGATATCACCAATTGGAACTTGAAAAAAAATCCAGGTACATTACAACTTTTTCTATGCATGCTGGTCTCTTTTGCTATAAGCGATTTTTAGTGTATCCTCTGCTACAGAACTTTTCCAAGACGTCATTCGACATGACATACTGCCTGTAGTAAATGCATTTAACTATAGTGATGACATATTGGTTTTTGGAGCCACACAGAAAGAGCATGACAAATCTTTCATGCAAGTACGTCATTTGCTGAATGGTTCAGGCTTAACTCTGAATGCTGACAAATGTGAATGCCACAAGAAAAGCTCGATATTCTCTGGCCATGTCTTTTCTGATGGTGGTATGAAACCTGATCCATCTAAAGTGCAAGCTCTATCTACCAAAAATCCCCCACAAGACATTTCTATGTTGCTATCATTTCTTGGAATGGCCAGAGACTGTTCTAGATACAGACAAGACGTTGCTACGGTCAGTGCACTGTTACGAGAACTGACAAAAAGAATGTGTCTTTTCATTGGCCACGTGACTGTGAGAAGAGCTTCTAAAAAATCAAGGAAGCCACTGAAATGGCCTTCTTTGATCCTAAACAACAAACAGAGGTTGTAGCGGATGCTAGCCCTGTTGGGTTAGGTGCAACCCTTGCACAGCACATGGGACAGCCTAATGCCCAGAGACATATAGTGGAATATGCCAGCAAAAGCCTGTCACAAACAGAACGTACTTACTCACAATCTGAGGAAGAAAGTTTGGCAGTGGTCTGGGCTTGCAAATATTTCCATGTCTTCTTGTATGGAAAAGCCTTTCCCAGTTGTGACTGATCATCAAGCACTGTTGACAATATTTGGCAATTCCAAAGTCAAAATGCCTCCTCGAATTGAAGGCTGGGTTTCAGGTTACAAGAAAACAACTATACAGTTCTTCATTGGGCAGGTAAAGATCAGAATCCTGCTGATTATTTTTCAAGGGTGCCATTGTAGTGCCGTGGTAAAGATAGCGAAGGACTACATCAATTTTATTGGAAATCCGAGCACACCAGCTGCCATGTCTTTAGAGCAAATTGTCACTGCCACGAGCCAACATAGTGACATGTTAAAGTTAAAAGACATTATTACTCATCAATCGTGGTACCAGCACTTTAGACTTCTCACCAGTAAAAGTGAGTATTTGAAGTTCAAAAATGTAAGAGATGAACTTTCAGTGACTCAAGAAGGCCTCATTCTGCAAGGTACACAAATTGTTATTCCAGAGAGTTTATGACAATAAGTATTGACGTCACCCATGAGGGACATCGAGGAATAGTTGCCACCAAGAGAGTTCTCAGTGACTGAGTCTGGTTTCCTTATCTCGACGAAAGGGTCAAAAAAGAATTAAAGACTTGACATATATTAACTGTCTTTCATCTCAAGTTATTCAGCACAATTGAACATATCAGAATTGCCACATCATGCCTGGGATAGAATGTTTGTTGATTTCTTTGGTCCTCTTGAGAATGGAAATCATCTTCTAATCATTGTTGATGAATACTCCTGTTTTCCATTGGTAGAATACCTTTCATCCATTATACATAAAAAGGTTATTCAAAGATTTGATGGCATCTTTGCAACATGGGATGTACCTACAATCTTAAAATCTGACAACGGCCCGACTTTTAATTGTCAAGAATTCAAAGACTTTCTAAATCACCTCAATGTAAGGCATCGAAAAACACTCCTCTTTGGCCTCAGGCCAATGTCCTGGAAGAAAGGGTCATGAGTAATCTAAAGAAAGCTGTTCAGCATGCTGTATTGTATAAGCTCGACCTCGAAGCTGTTTTCAACACTACTTCCATCTTGCAATTCAACCCCTCACTCAACGACAGGGGAAAGCCGTGCAACTCTTATGTTCGGAAGACCCATGATGACCAAGCTGCTCCAGTGGACCAACCTCCGATCCAAGAATAATGAAGACGTTCATGCTACGGACTTTGGTCGCAAACAGAAAATGAAAAGAAAGGCTGACAGACAACATCACATGAAAGATGTTGCCTTAACAACAATAGATCGAGTGCTTTTCAGACAACACAGAAAAATAAAGTCTGATGCTCCTTTTGAGGCTGAACCCTTTACCATCACTAACACCAAAGGGCACATGGTGACTGCCCAGCATCATGGGAAGTCCCTTACGAGAGATTCCTCTCCTTTTCGACATGTGGCCCATCACTCACCAAACATCAATGTCAATGTAGAGACTGGGTACCCACAGACTGTGGATGACTCTGGGTCTGCTGATAATTTCCACCTCACCTGTGCGGATCACTGACACTTCGACTGCCAGTTCCCGGTTTCCAGTGACCTGATCAGTTCGTGTGATTCAGGCACTACAATGATAAATTGAAGAATTATATTTGCCTGTATATCTATGATTATATGTGTGTTTATTCATGTATTTCTTCGTGTATTTATTTATTTGTTTATTTGTTTTGTAAAAGTTGTGACTTCTTACTTAACAAAGCAAGAGATGTATTGTCTTGGAAATAAAAAAATGCTAGAACTCTTTTGGTTCCCAATGTACACCGTAGGTCTGTGACATAAGCGTTGGAGGGATGAGTTGAGGGCAGACTTAGAATATGGAGTTCTGGCTTACATGCAGCAGAATAAAGATATCTAAAACTAATTTTCATGTGTGGCGTGGTTATTGGAATGTACCGGGGCTGGAAGGACGCTACAGCAAGGCCCCATTTCTGAACGTTCGAGTCTGGTCAGTCTTTCTAACCAGCAAACCCAGACCCCCTAGTCTCTGCTCACAGGGGTCTCTCATGGTGACTCTGTCACCTAGAGATCCAGGAAGCAGAGTGCTCACAATATTACTCACCATGCTAGGGTATTTGCAGGAAGCACCTCCATTCAGAGAGAACGTTGTAGATCAGCAGTTCTTAACCTTTTGAATTTAGTGGACCCCGGTGAAAATCAACTGGCAGGTGGGGACCACTGCTTAAATGATTTCTTTGATTTGAACCTCAAAATAATACACAAAAATACAAAAACATGCTCTTTTTGAAATAGTTTATTTAATTCACAAACAAAACAACGTAAACATTCTAATTTAAATTTTAATGGGAAGTTTGGAGTTTTCTAAAAATGTTGTTTAATTTCTAAAAGAGGAAGCACTATGCTAGGCTCTGGCACAT
The DNA here is from genome assembly GCF_964204655.1 of Triturus cristatus. Classification (NCBI taxonomy): domain Eukaryota; kingdom Metazoa; phylum Chordata; class Amphibia; order Caudata; family Salamandridae; genus Triturus; species Triturus cristatus. The sequence goes on from NC_140582.1 coordinate 320,598,477, forward strand.
CACTTTGTCTTTTCTGCTCCAAAATTCAGGTTTTCTTTTTGTTGGTGCATACCAGAGCTGCTTCAATTGAGCCCACCAATTTTCCACACCAGATCCAGTTTGATGTACTTGTCTGCTACCATTAATCAAGATAAGGATACCAACTTAAATTTTAGCTTTGAATTTCGAATTCCTTCACCTCAGAGAGCGTTTTAAAATGTACATTTTTCAATTTCAAACTTGTATGCATATGCAAGTTATTAATCTGTTATTTCATTTTCTAAACATTTGCAGATTCGTACCACTGGTGAACCGTGCAGCACAGTTTAAGAACCACTGTTCTAGATCTTTTTCATGAAATGTTCACACAAAAATCTATTTTGCCGAAACACTTAAGTTTTTTCTAAGTGTATCACAACGTCTAATGGTCATGCAGAAATCAATGTTTCTGAGTAGTGCAGAAATAATGTGTAAAAAGGCATTCTGTATATTAGCAGAATAATTGACATGTTATATAAAGATGTAAAACTTCCAATCTTTCCCCATCTTTCAAGAATTTATGAGTTGGCTTTCAATTGTTCTGTAGATCCTCCAGCATCATGTTTTCTTCTGGTCAACTGGCTTCTTTTCATTGTGCTTCTGATGCAGATGTTACAGGTCCCACTGATCCCCTTATGTTCTTTTCTTATCATTAGACTTTTGTGAAAGAAGCAACACAACGTACGCGAAACATAATCATAAACAAAGGGTGATAGTGAGAGGTGTATAGGAAATGTAAGCATCATGAAGCACATGCATTGCCCGAGTTGGGATTATGTAAAAATATAAAAAAACTTACAAGAAAAATCCATTGAACAGCAGAAATGTGTATTTCCCTGATCTTTCGAGATGTACCCAATGTAGGCTTAGTATTAGGGCAAAGGTTAGAGCTGGAGTTAAAGTTATCTTTAAGTTCAGGGTTAGGATAGTGGTTTGTGTGAAAGATATGGTTAAGGTGAGGTTTAGTGTTAGTACAGGGTTAGGGGTTGAGTAAAAGTTAGAGTAGTTAACAGTACTTTTGCTCATGCTTGTTTTTATCATAAAGGCATGTTTATATCTATCAATGCAATGCAGCAGTCACTTTTCATCCCTATACTAAATGTTCTTGTTTCTTTCTTTAAAGCATGAAAACTTGTGGGTGGTAGGGTAGAAAATGCAGACTATATGTTGAAATATTGTCCCATGATGTTGCACAATCTGTCATTGTTCTTCCGTTAAGATATTGTTCTACTTTTATGTTCTTCATTCAGTCTCCTCAATTTTTGTAATCTTATTGAGATCCCATTAAGCTTCTTTTCGTGTATCAGATTGGATTACTGCCCTTATAAAGCAAATCTAGGCCAACTGAGTCTGGTTGTTGAATGTAGTTTTTGTTTTGGAACATCAGATTTGATAAATGTATTAAAGAAAGATCATTTGAAAAACATAATGTGATCAAAAGAGTTTACTAAAATGATTTTAAAATGTGCTACTTACAGTGATTACATTGGAAAAATCAATCCAACAGGGACTTAGTTAAACAAGGAATGCACAATGAGCAGCCAAACTGGGAACTAAAATAGAGGAAGGATATGAATGCAGGATATGGCTCAAGGGAAAGGAGAGACTGCTGCAAAAAGGCTGGGCCATAGGGGGCGTGGCTTGCAGCCGATGAACATGGCCGCAACCTAGTGCGGCTCCGGAGCCCAGCGCCCGATCCCACCGCTATCCGGCACACATCCTGGCCGTAAACCGGCAAAAACAAACGCGACTTAACCCCCTGAACACCCGGGGCTCCGACGATTGAGGGAAGCGCGAGCAGCGCAGCATCTGGCCCGTCTGGCCGCCTCGCTGCGGGTGCGGGGCCTGTCGGCGGCGGAGGCGCCGGGGCCTCGAGTGCTGGTTGCCCGACCCGCCACAGTACACGGAGGGGCAGACTACGCGCCGGCGGTGTGGGCGGCCGGACCGGAGGCACACTACGACAGGATCGGGCGGAGACGAAGGACCGGATCTCCCCCCGGGTCTCCCCCGCCATCAACGGCGGTCAGCCCATCGGCAGGAGACGCTGGCCTGGCGTGGCGCCAATTCCGCAAGACGACCCACTGGGTGCAACGGTACCGCAGAGGACTTGGGGCGCCTTAGCCCCCTGGACACCCGAGGCTCCGACGATTACTGGAAGCGCGGCTGCCTCGCTGCGGGTGCGGGGCCTGTCAGCGGCGGTGGCGCCGGGACCTAGAGTACTGGTTACCTGACCCGCCACAGTGCACGGAGGGCCTGACTGAAAGTCAGCGGCGTGGGTGGCCAGACCGGAGTCACACCACGACAGGATCCGGCAGAGACGGAGGGCCGGATCTCCCCCGGGTCTCCCCCGCCATCAACGGCAGTCAGCCCGTCGGCAGGAGACGCTGGTCTGGCGTGGCGCCAAGTCTGCTTGACGACCCACTGGGTGCAACGGTACCGCAGAGGACTTGGGGCAGCCGGCACCGAGAGGCAGGTGACGCTCCTGAGGCGCAGCCCCCCGGGAGGGAGAGCCCCGGCGACTCCCGGAGTCAAGGATAGCCGTGCAGTAGAGGAAGTAAGCCAGGCCTAAGGCTTGGCGAAGCAGACGCGGGTGGAGCGAGGTGAGCGCCAACTTCACCGGTAAGGAGCCAACGAAGGGTCGGAGGCTGCACGCGACCGGGACGGGAGTGGGGCAGACACGTGGCCCTGTGGTGAGCAGCTACAGTAATTTTGCACCTCCGAGGCAGGTCCCCACCCCCGCTGACCGTCTGTCGCTGGCCACCATGGGGGGGAAGGGCCAACATGGTGGAGCACAGGCCAGGCTTGACAAGTATGCCTTCCAGAAAGACCGGACTGCCTCCCCTCCTCCTGACAAGGCCAAAGAGATTACCCTGGCAGATGTTATGGCCACACTGACTCAGATGCAAACCTCTATTGGCACAATATCCACAGATGTGACACTGCTGAGAGCCGACGTCGCAAAAATCAGCACGAGACTGTCCGAGGTTGAGACAACTACCGCCACCCTTACCAAGGACGCGACTGATAGCAGGAAACGTATACAGTCGCTGGAAAGGGTTCAAAAGCAGCTTCTGGACAAGCTGGATGACCAGGAGGGAAGGTCACGACGGAACAACGTGCGCGTCGTGGGGGTGCCTGAGAGCGAGCGGGGACCGGCACTGGACCTCTTCGTGGAAAAGCTGATCACGGAGCAGCTGCAGCCGCGTGGACTTTCCAAATTTTTCTCGATCGAAAGGGCGCACCGGAGGGAGGCCACGGCCTGGGGCCCCCGCGCGCCCGATCCAGGCCCGCATTTTTAACTTCCGAGATAGAGACGCTATCCTTCAGGCGGCGCGTACTGCCCCCCCCCGCTGCGAGTTGACAACTCCACAGTGACCCTCTATCCGGACTACACCGCGACAGTGCCGAGACTTCCTCGCGGTCAAAGCGGAACTGCGCGCTCGAGAACTGAAGTATGCGATGCTCTACCCGGCAAAGCTGCGAGTGGAGGCGGAGGGGCGCACATGGTTCTTTGCCACACCGACGGAGGCCACAGAGTGGCTGGAGGGCTGGCGCCCGTCGGAGGCATCGGGCCGGGCGGGGCGCGCCCGTCGAAGCCAGTCTGCCTCCCCTGAAAGATCTGGAGGACCCTGAACCGCGGGAGACTGTCGCTGTACTACGTAGCCGGGCCGACATGGCACGGGAGAACTTCAGCAGTGGAAAGGAGGCGGAGGCCACGGGGGTCTGGATACTCAAAATAACCTCGGACAATGAAGAGACGTTGCAGTCGTGATCTACGAACTTGGCAACCTGCTGTTGACCGGTTTCTTTAATGGACACGCACATGGTGCGGGGATCGGACGAGGGGCAGGGGGCAGCCATTCCCCCACTCGCAAGTAGAAAGTTATGGGACTTAAGCACTCTGCTATGTTGGGGTGGCGGGTAGTTTTAAATCCGCTGGGCAGGGAGGCAGGGAGGAGGGAGGGGGGACAGGGAAGTTTTGGGAATTTTGGTTTTTGTTCGGTTTTAGGTTTAGTTACTACACATTGGCAGGCTTGGCAACTCAGACATGTTGGAGGGCCACGGGGAGATGCGCGGAGACGACTATTTTCCACCACCCTACATGGCAAGGGAATCACATAACAACATCAGCGAGGCCACCATTAGCTCCACGAAGGAACAATCACAGCAACGCAATCCCACACTTAATGTCCTATCGTGGAACGTGAACGGGTTGGGAGATAAGATTAAACGGGGGCTGGTCTTACGGTATCTTAAGCGCAAGGGGCCGGCAGTGGCACTCCTACAGGAGACACATCTGGTGGGCTCGACCACGAAAGCACTGGACAGATGGGGTTTCAAGATGGCGATACACTCTGAGTTCACGACTGGGTCCCGAGGGGTTGGCATACTGGTAAATAAGCGCTTCCCACTGATTCTAGTCGACTCTCGTAGGGAGGAACTGGGCCGCTTTGCGGCTCTCACCTGCCAGTGGGAGGGTAGAATGTATAATATGGTAACAGTATACATCCCACCGACACTCCACCAGGATACACTCCGGGCTTTAGGGGAATTCCTGCTGACACTACCACCAGGGGACCTTATTATGGGCGGGGATTTCAATGCGACTATGGACCCGCTACTGGACAGGTCATCCTTCCGAGACCACGGTGGCGCTACCCCCAAGCTGCACGAATTCACGGAGGCACTCGGCCTCATAGACACCTGGAGGGCCCACTGTCCTGAAGACCGACAATATACCTTCCACTCAGGGGCTCACAACACCCTCTCCCGTATAGACTATATCTTCACGTCACCCGCCGGGTTTAGGGGCATGACCGACGTATCCCACTTGCCCAGGGGCATCTCGGACCACTCACCGGTAATGATCTCATTTACACTTTCTACACCGCAAAACCGCAGGATATTCCCAATTCATCCGGGATACCTCAAAATCCCAACAATTCGCAAGGCCCTTCAGGCGACGACCAAATATTATTTTGCTGAAAACATGGACCCCGAGATAGGCCCTGCAACTCTGTGGGAGGCGTACAAAACAGTCCTTCGTGGACAAGCAATCTCAATGATTACAGACTATAAGAAGACCCAGCAGCTTGAGGTGCTTGGGCTTGAGCAGGGGGTAAGAGAGGCAGAGGCCGAGCATGCCAAGCACATCACTGATGACACCGCACATACCGCCCACATGGCGCGGCAGGAATATCGCTCCTATCTTTGGGAAGCCGCACGAGCCATACAAACGGCTACATGGCATACTGTTTACGAGCAGGGAGACAAAGCGGGCAAACTGCTGGCCTGGCTGGAAAGGCGGGAACGGGCGGCGCGTTGGGTGGCGCGGATCAGGCTAGATTCGGGTGACTATACGTCGGAGCCGCGGCAAATCGTAGAGGCCCTAGCGGCTCACTACAAAAAGGTTTATACGCCGGAGGCCTCGTCCACGGTGGCGGAGAACGAGGCCTTTCTCCGAGACATCGCGATGCCACGGCTGGCCCCGTCGGACGCAGAAGCCCTAGAGGCGGACCTGAAGGCGGAAGAGCTCACACTAGCAATCCTCGCTCTCCGTGCCGGGAAGGCGATGGGCCCGAACGGAATTCCGGTGGAATTCTATAAGTCGAACGCTGCCCACGTAGTCCCGCATCTACTGGCCATGTACGAGGACAGCCTATCTACAGGGATACTCCCCCCAGACCAGAGAGTAGCTACCATAGTGGCGATTCCGAAGCCTGCCAAACCGGCGCATGAGTGCGCTTCCTATCGCCCAATCTCATTGCTAAACGCAGAGGCAAAGATTCTGGCAAAGGTGCTGGCGACGAGGCTGCAGCCCCATCTTACGGCCTTGATACACCCGGACCAATCGGGATTTATGCCACGCCGGAACACCGCCTTAAATATACGGCGGCTCCACGGAATTCTCGAGCGCCGCACCTCGATAGAGGAGGATGCGGCCATCCTCTCGTTGGATGCGCGGATGGCGTTCGACCGGGTGGAATGGCCGTTCCTCTTCGCTGTCCTCCGCCATGTGGGACTCGGCCCCAAGATATGCACATGGATTCAGCTTTTGTATACCGCGCCACTGGCACAGGTGGTGGTCAATGGCCATATCTCAGACCCCTTTCCGTTGGGGCGGGGGACGCGGCAGGGCTGCCCCCTTTCCCCGCTCCTCTTTGCTTTGGCGCTGGAGCCGCTGGCGGCCTGGTTGCGGCAGGACCCGGTGATCCGGGGATTAAAGTGGACAATGGGGTGGGAAGATCGCATTTCCCTCTATGCTGACGATATCCTGTTATACTTGGCCTCCCCTGCGCGCTCGATCGCCTGCCTCCTGGATATATGTGCATCGTACGGGAGAGTGTCTGGCTACGAGATCAACTGGGAAAAGTCCATTGTCTACATGCTCCGCGGCTCCCCACCTCGGCTCCCGCGGGGTTGTGAGATTCGGGTGGTGACGGATGGTTTCAAATATCTGGGCATATTTATTACAGCGAACAGGGACCGTTTTGTGGCTGAGAATCTAGCGAAGCCGCTGCAGCGGTTTTGTAGCGACGTCAAACATTGGCGCTCCCTGCCCCTGACACTACTGGGGAGGACTGCCCTCTTTAAGATGATGGCTCTCCCTAGATTTTTGTATATACTCCAAAACACCCCCTTCCCGGTGCCACCATCTTACTTCGCCGCCGTCAATGCAGAAGTCACCAGCCTACTATGGGAGGACAAGGCGCCACGGATAGCACTCCACAAGCTCACCAGGGGGTGGTACGATGGTGGGATAGCCCTCCCAGACTTGCGACTGTATTATTGGGCATCGCAGCTTACGGTGATCAATCAGTGGTTGCATGCGCCAGGGGAGGACCCGGCATACCGTATGGACCGTCATCTGCTGGGGGCTGCAGGGGTCATGGGAGCGCTCTACAATCACAGGAGGGGCCGATGCCCCCCAGGCCCTCACGGCACACACCCTCCGGCTGTGGTTCGAGGCACAGCGAGCCCTGGGCTGGGCTGGGAAAATAACCCAAGCTACTCCATTGTGGGAGGCGAAACAGCTGGAGGTATTGCGTACTACCAAGGGGTTCCATCGATGGGACCTAATTGGCATCTCCAGGGTGGGAGACCTTTGGCAGAAGGGAGAAGTGGTCACATTTACCCAATTGCAAGCAGATTTCGACCTGGCCTCCACCGAAGGGTTCAGGTACATGCAAATCCGGCACGCACTCCAGGCAGCTGTCCCGCCCGGAACCCGGCTTCCGGAGTCGTCGCCTCTGGAGGACCGGCTCCTCACGGAACACCTGGCACAGAGGGCGACCTTCCTAACATACAGAAAACTGATAAACAACCGGCCAGATCCATTCGCAGCCCTTAAAGACCGATGGGAGGCCGAGCTGGGGGAATTCGATGAAGCGGACTGGCAGGCGGCGCTTTCCTCCCCTCGGGAGGTGGGTGTCTCATCTAGGCTGCGTCTGGTCCAACTTAAAATTCTACACCGCACATACTACACTCGTACACTCCTATTTAAACTGAACCAAACTGACTCCCCGCTAAGCCTGAGGCAGTGTGGGATGGAGGGAACCCTTTTACATACACTTTGGGAATGCCCGGCCATAGCTCTGTATTGGAAGGGAATTCTGCGCACGCTCTCCCAGGTGACCAAGGTCCCAACCCTCCCGGAGCCACGGAGATGTCTCCTCAATGTCTGGGAACAGACTGATCACAACAAGACCACGCAACTCTGGGTAACACTGGGACTTATGCTGGCAAAACGCAATATTGCCCAAAAATGGGGCTCCAGCCAAACTCCGACCCTCGCCCAGTGGTCCCGAGACATGGACTCCACAATGGTGGTCGAAAAAACTGTCTATATTCACAGAGGCTGCCCCAAGAAATGGACCCGGGTGTGGGGTGGGTGGAATGCTTATAGAGGAAATATCTGTGAACCCCCGAGCGACACATCAGACTCAGACCTCAGTGACCCTGAATAGGCGAGATATCATTGGTCGATGCAAAGTGATGAATACTGTCTTGCGCAACAAAAAGGAGCTCTCTGTTTTTCACCATGTCATGTATGTCCCACGGTACTCTCACTGGACCTTTACTCTACTGAACCTGATGCAAATGTGTAATGTTTCATGTTTAAACTTCAATAAAAATATTTACAAAAAAAAAAGAAAAAGGCTGGGTAATAGACATAAGAGGAAAATAATTAATATTATATTATAGTTCATATTTTGGCATTCTAAATTTAGAACAGTGGCAACAGCTTTGATGTTTATGCCTTTTTGATTGTCTTATCTTTTCACGTGAAACATGGGGGAGAGTACTCTTTAACTACCCAGACAGAACCCTGCTCTTGTATTACATATCTTTCCCTATACTGGTATTACACATTTTGGAAGAATGGTGTTGTTGGACATCCTAACTGGTGCTACTTGGGTTAATCAGCATATGTTAAACTGGGAACCCAGTCTTTTATGCAGCATATATATGTCCACATCTTCAAATAGTCCAATCGCAAATCATGAGGACATGTCCCGAGGATAATACCACAACCAATTGATAAGCTAGGCTCAAAAGGTTCACCAGCTTTTCTCCTAGGCTGAGGAAACATTTGGATATCAAGCAGTCTTATAAAGAAGATTTTAAATCTAACTTCATAGTTGGTATCAGATTCACTTTGGGGGATATTATCAACAAAATGCGATAAATATCGCTAAGCGCGTTTAGCGCATTATTTTTTATCGCCGTCTATCACTGGTTCACATCGCATCATTAGCGGCCTATTATCAAGGCGCCGCTAAGATGCGATGTGAAAGCCAGCGATAGCGGGTTTTAGCGGGAGAAATCCTGCAATAAACCCAGTGCGATAAAAAAAAGCTTGCTAATAGGCAAGCGTGGTCGTAACCTGACTATCCACCTCCCATGTAATGTATGACTAAGTCATATTTCATTTAGACGTTAGGGAAATGTGATAAATGCGCTTAGCGCACATTTTTTATCGCGTCGTTGAATTCGGCCCGCATTAGTAATAGGGCAATGTTGTGTTAGCGACTGTTTTCATGGACTTTAAGTCAGGAACGCCTACCTTGCATGTCATTAGCGATGACATGCAAGGCGTAATTGAAAACGGTCGCTAACATTATCAAGCAAGCGCTAAAGCAGTTTAGCGCTTGCTTGATAATAGTGCGATAGAATTCTCGCCACTTTTCGCCTGAAAACGGATGCTAAAAGCGGCGATAAGTCTATATCAAGACCTTGATAATATGCCCCATAGTTTTCTCCTCCTCCACTTCTCCATCTTCTGATGCTTTTTCCTCAAGATTTTCTCCTTTCGTACTATATGAGGCGTTCAGCAGGGCCTTTATGCCCTTAGCTCCCAGGACATATCACCTTCATGACCTTCATCTAAGCAGGGAGTACCAGGTCTTCACTGGCTTATACACATACATTCTCTCTAATTTAAAACCTCTGATTGACGTCTGTGAAAGTAGTGTCTGTTAAAGACAGGAGGCACTAGATGTTTTTTCCCTTCCTAGACTACAAATGAATCATGTAAGTGGCTCCTGTCTCGTGTGCAATCTAAGTATCTTGTCAATTTAATTTGAGCAATTCCTCGGGATTGTAGCAGACTTTCAGACATCTTATTTTGGACAAATTGCACTGTAACGTATTTCTATATGGTGGGTGAGAATTCCACTAACTTCAAAATGTAAGCTTCTCCAGTAATTTGACTTTGCTTTGGAATACTTGGTTCCATTTAACTATAGCTTTGTGCAGCCTTTGCCACTTCTGTTTGGGCAAGGGATTTGATCTCCATTGGCTCCACATTATTCATGACATGCCCCCTCATAAAATCAAGCTTATTGTTTATTTTCTCTAAATTTGCATCAGTTTTCACGGTAGCAGATTTAGTCCTTCCAACCTGTCCACAATGTAATATTTAGTCCAGAATAGAGGCTCACAGGAGCGGCCCATGGAGTTGCACACATTTTCTTGGGGTAAATAATTCTTTATGGTTGTGTTCCTTATTTTTTTTTGTATATATATGAAAAAGAGTATCACGGAAACAATATATCTCACAATTGTTCATGAAAAAGGCACATTTAATTACCCCTTCAAAAATATCAAATAATCATCTGGAATATATCTGGCATCATTTACAATATATCACAAGAAAACAGGCGTTTATACAAAGGAAGATACAAACACATATATCGCACAACATCAATTAAATGTCAAACAAACACCAATTAACCCAAAAAGCAAGCAATTTTCAACAGTGTCCCCTTCTAAGTATCAGGCGGACCACTCGGAGGTAGTCAAGCTAAAAAAGAGGGGGGGGCAACTTATGACCCAAATGTTATTTCAGGTGTCCCAACGACAGTCTGTGAATCACTGGAGTTCAGGTGACTCCTCCATCCAATATCTGTCGACGTGACCACGTTTCAGCCAAAGCAAGCTTGAGGCCTCTTCAGGACAGGGGTTAAATAACAAATGTATCTTCTACATATAGCACTTCCAAATCTACTCGCACGATATCGAGGAAGTGTTCTTATAGAACGCTAATCGCGCTTCTATTCAGGTCCTTCCCTAGAGATCATACCACCGTTTCTCCACACAATTTTCTGTTAAAGAAGGTCAGTCTCTACACGGGTTTCACAATTCAAACGCCAGTCCGCACCACAAATGGAAACGAAGCAACGTTGAATAGAAGCGCGATTAGCGTTCTATAAGAACACTTCCTCGATATCGTGCGAGTAGATTTGGAAGTGCTATATGTAGAAGATACATTTGTTATTTAACCCCTGTCCTGAAGAGGCCTCAAGCTTGCTTTGGCTGAAACGTGGTCACGTCGACAGATATTGGATGGAGGAGTCACCTGAACTCCAGTGATTCACAGACTGTCGTTGGGACACCTGAAATAACATTTGGGTCATAAGTTGTCCCCCCCCTCTTTTTTAGCTTGACTACCTCCGAGTGGTCCGCCTGATACTTAGAAGGGGACACTGTTGAAAATTGCTTGCTTTTTGGGTTAATTGGTGTTTGTTTGACATTTAATTGATGTTGTGCGATATATGTGTTTGTATCTTCCTTTGTATAAACGCCTGTTTTCTTGTGATATATTGTAAATGATGCCAGATATATTCCAGATGATTATTTGATATTTTTGAAGGGGTAATTAAATGTGCCTTTTTCATGAACAATTGTGAGATATATTGTTTCCGTGATACTCTTTTTCATATATATATATTGTTTCCCATACCCAAGTATCATAGGGTGATTTGGGTATAGCCCTGTTGTTTCTGATATCCTTATTTTTTTTTGGTCATGGCTGCCAGCAGGTGTCTACTCAAATAAACTTGACTATCTGTTCTCTATATCATGTTGGTAGCCTCTTTCACTTCAAAAGCACTGCCCCCTTTTGTAACGGAAGATGTGTTGTCATAAGTAGGTAGTCCAGGAGCCAGAGATATAGTTAAGACGATTTATTGTTCATGTAAGATGGTACAGGGTGCCCCACCGGGAGCAGCATCCTGCTGCTCAGCCCCACTCAATCTAACTGATCACTCATTCAAAGCATGCAAACACACCCAACATTCTATGATATCACATTCATGCAGGCTGAGCAGCCAGGAATAGGAAGTATAGGATATAACATATCTCCTTCCTTTAGAAACAATTAAAACAACAAGAGGCAAATTGAAGGAAATTATCACATTTCGTTACTAGGAAATGAAATCAATTAGATCACAAAAATCATATTAGATAAGTAAATGCATTCTTAGTTCACAACAATAAACAATAGCTTTCTAGGATATTAAAGTCAATAAGGTCAAATAAGATGATAAGAGATAAATGATTCCTCTCTAATACTTAAGAACATATATCATAAATAATTGTATTCTTCATATAAAATCTTAATAAAACATGTAGAGTCACATATAAAAGATTGCACATGTTTCTGGCAAGATGCAGCAATATAACAAATTGTACATATTTTGAATTCAATCACCACACCTACCCAATACACTCTGAAGAACACTACAACACACCATCTCCCTCTGCAAAGGAACCTGAAGAAACAAAACTGTAGCATGGATGTAATAAATGCACAGTAAGTGACGTGTGAGGGAGAAACAAAAAAACGTAATGCACACTGACATAACAGCATTAAATCGCTAGTGCACTGCTAACACAACCTTGACGTGTGAGTCAAAAGACAAAAATAATGCACTCGACATTACAGCACTACTTCCAACAAATTCAAGGTAAAGGGACATGCAAGAACTCACATGCAGCCCAGCATACCAACATCTAGATGGAGAGAAAACAAGATAACACCACAGAATATACACTGGCAGGATGGGAAAACTTCAACGCAACCATGACGTGCGAGGAACACTGCCAACGCAATCCTGACATGCGAGGCAAAACACCTTCCCAACACAACCCTGACGTGTGAGGGACACTCCCAACGCAACCTTGACGTGTGAGGGGCACTGCCAATACAACCTTGACTTGCGAGGCAAAACACCTTCCTAACACAACCCTGACGTGTGAGGGACACTGCCAACGCAACCTTGACGTGCGAGGCAACACACCTTCCCAACACAACCCTGACGTGTGAGGGACACTCCCAACGCAACCTTGACGTGCGCCTTCCCAACACAACCCTGACGTGTGAGGGACATTCCCAACGCAACCTTGACGTGTGCCTTCCCAACACAACCCTGACGTGTGAGGGACATTCCCAACGCAACCTTGATGTGCGAGGGACACTGCCAACGCAACCTTGATGTGCGAGGCAAAACACCTTCCCAACACAACCCTGATTTGTGAGGGACATTCCCAACGCAACCTTGACGTGCAAGGGAGACTGCCAACGCAACCTTGACGTGCGAGGCAAAACACATTCCCAACACAACCCTGACGTGTGAAGGACACTCCCAACGCAACCATGACATGCGAGGGAAAAGCAAACAAAATACAACACGAGGTACACAACCCACAAACATGCTTAGACAAAACACGGTACATTCCCCCAGGCCACGTATAGAAATTCTCAGCATGTAAATAACAGTAGATGCTAAAATAATATATATGTACATTCACATAAAATTTTGTTTGAAGGGTCTTGCATAACATTACCACAGTACAACATGCATTAACTGTGCAGGTAAAACATGTAAATTTCTTCTTGCTTGTTTGACAGAATTTTTTACAAAAACAATAAACTAAAACAACACAAAAGTAGTCACCGTTATCGTCAATTCAAGAGTAGTTTGAACAGAATCCCAACCAGTTGGCGAAGTTTTGAATACCATAGAGGGAATTGCTTGTCCACTGTTTTCATTAATGTGCCATGAACCGATGAGGAACACAGCATGCGGAAACAGAAACCTCTTCAAGAACAGCTCACAAGAAAAGTCTTATTTACGTATTCATCTGATGCAGCAATATCGTAGGCATATTGCATTAACTGTTGAAGAGTACACGAGCGTCGATGTTCCCAATACTTTATTGTCCTTGACAAACTGAAAAAAAAGTGGTTGGAAAAAAAAAACACGTAGGGCATACAGGAACAAATGGTTGCAGGCAACCACAAGATGGCGGTACGTTACATTCGCAGAGACGGGTGGTTCACGGCAAATACGTGCTTGAAAAACATTTGTGAGGAGTATCGCAGCAAGGTCTCCATGGACGTCGGAACGGCCAGGTAAGCTTTGTGCGCATTGACTAGCTCGCGCACAACTTTTGAATGGCAACACGACTGTTGAACTGTTGGTAATAGCGGCATGCGAAGGACCCAAAAACAATGAATACCAAGTTTAACAGATGACACAGTGGCCCAACAATCGTGCCCGGTACAGGTCCCAGCATCACGTCATAACATATCCAGTCCTACGTTATGGTCTACACTTACCCGCGTTGCGGTCCAAAATTAAGTGGTCACACTCACCAGTCAGCACACGGGCAGCAGACTGTGCTCCTTTAAAGATTGTATCGAATCACCATCTTTGCCATATCCCCAAAAAAAAACAGTACGCCAAGTTCACTACAAAGATCCTTCAGGCATAAGAAATTGTAAAAAAATTAATTCCTGAAGGCACCAAACTCCCAAACCTGTGACAGCACCAACCTCACATGAACCGCAGGTTCAGAGACATCATCAGCCAGTACATGTGTGAGAAGTGTAACTGCTCACCAGGTGTGCCAGGTTTATAACCCAATGCTGCTATCTTTGTTCCGTTTAATATTGTTAATCACCTTAAAGTACCCTTTGCGCAGCACGAAAATTCAACTCTCCAGTAGGAAAACACCATACCTCAACTTCTTGAGTAGACACTCAGATCTACATTCTCATCCAGGTTGTGCTGACTACGTACAGCAGGCTTCATAAACTCTCAGGCCTCAGTTGCTCTGCACATAGTCGAACTGCACACGGTTCACTGCACACCAAAAACAAGTTTATCTCATGGATTAAACTACAGCAGCTTCACATATGAATAAACAATCCAATTCTTTTCAGCGGTTTCAGGCCAGACTGGATGTCCAAAACATTTAACTTAAGCAGTCTGTAAGTAGACAGGTTCCAAATCGCTTAAGCCACATAATGTCCAATGCCAGACACATACGTCTATGGACTGTCTGTTGGAAAAGACACCGGTGGGGCATCCCAGGCATTGGTTAGTTTCATTCTTCGGGGTTACTTCTCTCTTCTTGGTTACTTTTCTCTTCAAACACGCATGGTTCTCGTTTCCAGTCGTCGCCACTTTTGTAACGGAAGATGTGTTGTCATAAGTAGGTAGTCCAGGAGCCAGAGATATAGTTAAGAAGATTTATTGTTCATGTAAGATGGTACAGGGTGCCCCCTTCGGGAGCAGCATCCTGCTTCTCAGCCCCACTCAATCTAACTGATCACTCATTCAAAGCATGCACACACACCCAACATTCTATGACATCACACTCATGCAGGCTGAGCTGCCAGGACTAGTAAGTATAGGATATAACACCCCCCCACCCAAAGTCTCTCCTCTTTCCTGTGCGTTCTGATCTTCAGTGTATTTTGGTGTGAGGAAACTCGAGTGCTCCACTTCAAGCACCAGCCAGCATGCACCAATTAATTGGTTGTGATGTGCTGTGTTGGACTGAAAAATATGTCTATCTGACTCTTAGCATTGTGCGAGTTCAGTTAGCATTTGCGGCACCATTTTGTATTCAGCCGCCATTTCGTGCCATGATCGAAATTAAGCTTCTGTCTCACACCGTCTGCTTCAGCAGGAAACAGCCTCACCTGTTCTTTTTATTGTTCAAGGTTGAATTTCGTTGCACTAATGAATAGCTTGTTCTCTGTTTGCATACCTTTCATTGTATGTAGCCCTACTCCCACTGTTGAGAGGGACGGGCACGGGCTGAGTAACCGTGAAACTAAGATAAGGTGTTCCTGGTCTCAGGATGGTAGCTCATGCTTCTGTGCCTCCTTTGTTAACTTGCTCCAACTGGAAATTTCCAGTCTGGGCGGGTCCTGTTGGGTATTGGAAATGGATAATATCTGATGTTATGTTGGGAAGGGTCAGTCCCTCGGGAGCCATCTCAGGAGGCTGGTCAGACTGGGCGCCGCTGCAGCGCAATACTAATAAAGAACTTGGGCCAGATGTAGGAAGCCAAATAGCGAGTGCAAGCGCTGAAATTTTAGTGTTTGCGATTGCTATTTGGCTGCTTGCAATGTAGGTAAGTTTAAACCTACTCGCAAAATAAGGATTTGCAAAATTACGATTCCTTATTTTGCTCAAGAATTTAGAGACTCGCAATCTGCGTTTCCCTAAATGCTATGGTGGTAGGCATCGCAAATTGTGATTTTGCCTTAAGGAATCGCAAAATACCACCAACTTCAAGTTGGTGGTATTTTGCGATTTCCTTTAAAAAAGCACTTTTGGCTTTTTTCAAAGTGCCATGTGGCACACATACATGCCCTTAGGGCATGTATGTGCGCCACATGTGCACACATGCACATTTCAGGGGTGCAACAGGGTGTTCTTTTGGAACCCTTGCACCCTTGAAATTGCGCCCGGAATTTGCGTTGCCTCTTGGTGACTCGCAAATAGCCTCTTGGCCCATAGTAATGAATGGGATGGGATTCCTTGATTGCGAATCTCAATCATAAGGAATCGCAAATATTTTTGCGATTCCTACCTACATTCAATTTTGCGAATCCTAAATAGCGATTCGGTAAAAATCACAATTAAGGACTCGCAAAATTGATTTTACCTACATCTGGCCCATAGTTTGTATTCTCTACGGTCTGACCGACTCTTTATTTGTTTGGAAGGCTGAAAGGTGGTCGCGAATGACCCAGGTGCCCCTAATCGGGTCACTTGCTTCAGTTGGCGCCCGAACAGGGACCCCATCGGGCTGACCCATCCTCACCCGCGGACGGGTGAGGAGGACGGGGCTACGTCGGGTCAGAAGGGTGGATCGGGGATCCCTGCACGATAGAGCCTAGTACTCGCAGCTGCCCCGCCTGTCTGCCCGTGCGGTGCCTTACCCAGTGGTCATCCCGGTTGGGGTCCTGAATGGTGAAACCCTTGGATCTGACCGTTTGGTCCGAAGAGTCGGCAGTGGAGAATAACTTTGTCTCACGTGTGTGCACCAGGTGAGTTTGTTTTGGGCGATGGCACTGTTTGTTTGAGTTTCGTACGGTCTGAGGATTGTTTTGGACAAACTCTTGAATTTGTTTGAATTCTTTGTGAACATGGTATTGTTTTGATCTGGTTTGATGAGGTCTGTGGACCAATTTTGGTAAGATATTTGAAACTATTCGTCTGGCATCGTTAGTAAATGAGTTTTGTCTCAAGATACCTTGTTTTAGTCAATTGTTTTGTGTGAGTTGTCGTTGTTGTTCTACTGATGCTCAATTGGAGGAAAGGCAGCTGGCGCCCCCAGAGTGTACCCCAAACTTTGACATGTACGTCAAGCATGACCTTGGACCTAGTATGTTTTGTACATAATGGCACAAATATACGAGGGACAATGTCAAGTTGCAGTGGCCACTAACAGGTACCTTTGATGAACAAAAATTGAATTTCCTGCATGATAAATTGTTTGCAAAATGGAGGAGACAATCGATGTTTGATTCTCTTTAGGTATGACAGAAGGAATCTAAACAGAGACGGATGTAGGCAGAAAAGGAGGCCCAAAGGGGGAGAATGCGGACAGTGATACAGAAAGCAGTAGCATAGGATAGAGAGAAAATATAAAAAGGTATAGAGTGTGCTGATAGAAAGTTTTGATTGCAATGTGACAAATCCTATGTTGCCCAAGAGGAAGGTGATACATTTGAGGAGGAGTTGTTAGACACCCGGCCCCCCTCTCCCTATGCCCCGCAGAGAGTATACCCTGTTGTACCACAGCCTCCACCAGCTGTCTCAGCCTCTTCTGCCCCCGATGTTTCTGTTTCTTCTGTCATTGATTCAGTTTCTCTATTAACTGCGACTCCTTTCCATTCTGTGGCTTCGCCCTCCACGCCTGTGATAACTGCTAGTGTCTCTGCGTTGCCTATTGTGTCCATGTCTTCTCTTTCTCCGGTCCTTACACCCACAACCCATCCATTGACGACATTGGTGCCTTCCCACTCGGTTACCTCTCCTTCCCTCTTCCCTCACTCCCCGACAGGATTAGGTGGTGGAACACCTGTGCGCGGGCTAGGGGACGAGAGCTGGCCGAACGGTTGGGGTGAATTTTAATACGATCTGATGTGGGGGAGGAAGAAAAGAAGGCGGTAGCGAATCAGTCTGTGCAGTGGGCTGGTCATCCCATCTATAGCGCTGAAGATATGTGGAGTGTGATGAGGGATTATGAGCCGTTTGTGCAGCAGCATGCTCTTAAGCATATATCGGCTACAGTGATTGGATTGTGGGAACCATGCTTCAATGCTATAGCACCACAGATTATTTATGATATTAGAGATAAAGTATATGTAGCTGGCATGGCACCTGAGGAGGTTTTGAAAGCGTCGCAAGATTGGTAGCTTACCGTGGTAGGTTGTTCGAAAAGAGTCCGACCACAGTATCCCAGTTCCCAATGAGGGAAGTCCACCCCATCTATCACCCTGAGTTGCCAGAGCTTCGAGATCAGCATGATGCTGTCATTAGACCAAAGGTAGAGGCACGCTTCCAAGAACAGTGGGTCTATACCACATGGAAGAGGAGAGAGGTATTATCCCTCAAGACCCAGTTACCTGACCCTAGGAAAAAGCCTACTGCATATTATAAGGAATTGACTGAAGCCGCTTCGTCGACAGTAATGACACCTGCTGATATTAAAATGTTTTTTGGTTACTGGTGCCCGTTGATATTTGGAGACAGGTGCACACACACGATCATGCTGTAGAATTGGGTGGTACATGGGATGAGATTAAAGCTTGTGATAAGGAAAGGAATCCTGGAGAGAAGCCAAAGGCCGAGATACTAGCTTTACCCGGCCGGATTATCACATATATGCACTCCCTTATTCCTCCGAGAAGAGTAGATTGGGACAAGTTAGCGCCATGTCCTCAAGAAGGATGAGAGCGTGGCCGATTTTTTCACGCTGTTTGAGGGGGTGTTTTGGGATTTCAGTGGACAGGATTTGTCAGTGGAAGGGGGTGTTCGATTGTTTGTCAACAGATTTGTTACCAACCTGCTCCCAGAGATCGTGACTCGGTTGCAGGCTTCGGAGAGCACTTGGACGACATCCTCCCTTTCTGTAATTTTGAGTATGGCAGAGTATTAGGAGCATTGGGAAAATGAGGAGAAGGAGAAGGTAGAGAAAAAGCATGAGCTAAAAAATGAAGGTGTTGTTACAGCAGGCGTCTAGGGGAAATGGAAGGGGAGGTGGTGCTGGTACGACCCGGCAGCTTCCCCATACTAGCATTTGCTGCACCATTTTGTATTCAGCCACCATTTTGTGCCATGATCGAAATTAAGCTTCTGTCTCACACCGTCTGCTTCAGCAGAAAACAGCCTCACTTGTTCTTTTTATTGTTCATGGCTGACTTTCGTTGCACTAATGAATAGCTTGTTCTGTGTTTGCATACCTTTCCTCGTATGTAGCCCTACTCCCATTGTTCAGAGGGACGAGCACAGGCTGAGTAACCTTAAAACTAAGATAAGGTGTTCCTGGTCTCAGGATGGTAGCTCATCCTTCTGTGTCTTCTTTGTTAACTTGCTCCAACTGGAAATCTCCAGTCTGGGCGGGTCCTGTTGGGTATTGGAAATGGATACTATCAGATGTTATGTTGGGAAGGGTCAGTCCCTCGGGAGCCATCTCAGGAGGCTGGTCAGACTGGGCTCCCCCGCAGCGCAATACTAATAAATAACTTGGTTGTATTCTCTACTTTCTGACTGACTCATCATTTGTGTGGAAGGCTGAGAGGTGGTCGCGAGTGACCCGGTTGGCCCTAATCAAGTCACTTCCTTCAGCTGCCAGCCTCCCATAGATCCTATATCCATCTGTTTTGAACTTTGCAGTGGCAATGATGTTAAAATTGTATGGGTCTGATTTAGATATCGGCAGACGGGTTACTCCGTCACAATGGTGACGGATATCCCGTCCACCGAAATCTAAATCCCATAATACCCTATGAGGTTTCATTTTCAGCAGACAATATCTAAATCAGGCACTATTGCACACTAATGACCATGTACAATATGCATCTTAATTGGTAGGTAAATTATTTTCAAACACTGCGTGTGGTCACTGAAATCCAGCAAATTTGCGATGGCCTTCAAGGGTATGGCTTCGATGTGTACATCTCTTCCAGATTGGGGGGTGAGTTTGGGCCCCTTCAGTTCTTCTTTTACTACTTTAGTATCATTATCCAGAGCTCCGAAATCATTGTGCGATATCACTAATGTTTCCCCTTTTGGCACTTTTGGCTCTTTGTTACAACGGTGGGCCTAATTATGATGTTGGCCGGAAAACCTCCGGAGGCTTTCCAACCGACATGGTAGGCTTAAACTCCGACCGCAGCATTAGGATAACGGCGTTAGGAGTTTAAACCAGCGGGGGAATCCGACTCGGTTCCGATGGGCTCAAGGAGCCCGTCGGCCAGCCGGAACTGCACCATAATCCCTTCAGGACGGTGTTTCGGCCATCGGGATTATGATGTCAGTTTCTAATAGCCAACCCATGTTGACCTTTCTGACATGGATTGGCTGTTGAAAACCAACTTTGGGATCCGCTAGCAGGGCCACATCCTATCCGGCCCTCCACATTTGGGGTGCTCCCCTCATCTTCCCTAACCACGTGGCAAGCACAAGCTCCCATTGAAAAATTTACAGTTGCGACCCCACCATGTGCGGTAGCATCCTAATGGGGTTGTTGGAACCACCTACCTAAGGTCGGAGGTAACTCGACCAACATCGTAACTAGGCCCTTTGTGCGACGACAAATTCCACCATTTATTAATACAAAGCTCATCAGCTTGTAATACTGAGTAAAATGTCCATCTTGTTTAACGTTGATTCACACTGCTTGGTAGCTATTAGTTTTCATGTATATTCCAGCTTGATGCGACAGACAGGAATGCTCGAAATGTCCAACAGACGGTATTCACTTTTTATGATGAATGAATTTATATAAGATCACCTCAAGTTCATGACTGGTTGTGAAACTTGATCTTTGATTTTCAGAAGTGTTGCTACTGAGGATCAAACCTTCTCCCAAAACGTTTAACACTGTAATATTCAAACTCATACCTTATTGATTTCCAGCAGAGCCCAAAAGGATGATGTTTCCATGCAAAATAACAATGCAATGTTTTACCATCCAGACCACTACCGTGCACCTAATTTGCCTGGCAGGATTCCTTGGCAAACACTGGATACCAGAGGACATCAGCAAAGTTAGAAACTGTATATACCCAAGCTCCAAGCTTCTGAGCAGTCAAGTCCTACCCCGTCTCTGGCATATCCTCCCGACACAGTGCTTTTCATCTGGTGCTTTATTAGAGAGAGACCGGAGCCTGCAGTGCCACATATTCGAGTATGGAGCTAGCTTTGGCCTCCACATCCCACTAAACTGGAGACAGTTTGTCTTCTGGCTAGCTTCTCTCAAACTCTCTGCTCCTCTGGCGGTTAATGCTAGGCTCCTCCCACTAATTCTGATTCAGTGGTAAACCCTTTCACCACACACTCTCTGGCACTATCTAAGGCCAAATACTAGGCGATCATACACACATTCTAACAAACAGACATGCAGACAAACACCCACAGTCACGCACACACACACATTTTCTCTCACTCTCTCTATTTCTGTAGCACATTGAGGGCCACACTCTTAAACTCATAAACCTGAATAAATTGGTGTTGGAAAGCTGGTATTTAAAAACGAAGTCAAGTTTGAGAGAAAGAAGTGATGCTACAATTTCTTGATAGTTTACTCATTGTATAAAAAATAAATAGAGAAAATATCTAAAGCTACTTTTTTGAGTTTCAAAAGTGTTCCGTTCTCCTCAAGGAACTTAAAAAATCGCTTTGCTTTATTGTAGAACAAAGGTGCACCAGTAACAGCCACAATTCTGGATGTTTAGAAAGCGAAATAAAAACAAAGATAAAGAAAAATATTAGTTTAAAAGATTAATTGAAGCATCTCTTAACAGACAACAACGTATTAATGAGTCACCAAAAGATCCTTGTGCATAACTCTGGACATTAAATAAAATGTAAAAGCGCAAATTAGCAAGGGAAATAATATCTATAGGGATGGGAAACATTCTTTACCCCGCATTTTTTACTCCGCATGTCTTTACCCTGCATTTTGTACTCCGCAAAAACTTTTACATTGCGGGGCTTTACACCGCAAACTGTTACAACGCATTCCCCAAAGTAACACCCCCTGGAATTAGAATAGTAATTGGGTTGTAAGGGAGAATGCGTTGTAATGGACTGCTTTGTAAAGCTCTGCGTTGTAAAAGATTTTGCGGAGTAAAAACTACGGGGTAAAAGCATGCGGGGTAACGTCATACAACATTTGGGACTGTCAAAAAAAACCTGCAAACTAAGAACCCCAGAGCCATGTTATGCAAATGGGCGAGTGGTGTCTGCCTGCGGTGGTGCTTGCGCTTGCAAACACAGAAGGCACGTGCAAGATTATGATGTTTACTACAAGAAAATAAAGATACAAATATTGACCTCTCTAAATATTGTGGCTAAAATACCGTCTGTCAGAACATCGTGGACAATAAATCAATATAGATCAGCATATGTTTAGTATACTTAACACCACATACATGAACCATGACAATATATCTTTAGGGTACGTAGATATGAAGTTTAGACTAGTAAATCTTACCTATATATACTTAGCCTTCACAATATTCTAGTTATCGATATCTTGGCCATGATATTTTGACATGTTAATATTTTTTACCTTAATATTTTGACATCAGTTGATTATGATACGCCTGTCGCTCATCAGTGTGCACTTGTGAAGGGAAGCCCCGGTGCAGCGCGCCCCCTGCTCAACCTCACAGACTAGCAGTGCTGCTCCAAGAAGGAGTGCTGGTACCCTGGCCCTTCCTCTCCTCAAACCACAGGGGTCCACATGCGTAAATTCTTCCTGCTTAGTCCAGATGCGCAGATATTTACCGACCCCATGGCCTGGACTTCGGAAGGGGCTAAAGGGTGCAGTGTGTAACTGTAAACCAATTGAAACCCTCCTTTTTATCTCTCAAAGCCACCCCATATCTTACTCTGGACTCCCTTCATTTACACAGAAAAGGCCAACAGAAATCGCTCGCTCAAGGCCTTGCCTTCTCCAAATCAAATTAATGTCAGAATTCCCTACACTAATTCACCTCTAATCCTTCTTGGGTTTCCAGAGCAGCGTGTGACTCGCTGAATACAATACAATGTTGGTGACATACTTTACGGTGATCTTTCTCTAGGCACTGACTGCCCCTGCCTAATGATTAACTGGTTCTCCACCAGGGGGTTCTGGAAAACACCTATTTTGAGTACACCAATCCCTCTCTATAGATACCCTTACCCAAGGCGATAACCGCGCTTTACAAAACCTCAGGATAAAATAAAATAAAAACAAATATGGAATGCCCCCACGACTGTATGTGCAATTGATTTATGTGTTACAGAAATTACTTGACAGTCCAGAAAAGTAGCATGCCCTGTGCTAACCATGGTAGTCTGACTGTATAGTGCAATTCTACCATTCTACTGTACATTGAGAATACTCCTACAAGTCAAAACCAGTTAGAAAAGTTGATCCAAGAGGTGTGGGAGAAATAAGAAAAATACATCATGAGCTTTATATGCATTAAGAAGCATTGTCATTTGGCAGACGAAGAATCTTCAAAAACTGGAACTCTGCCAGAGATGATGTTGTGGCTACAGAAGATGTGTATGTATGGAGGAATGGAGAGACCATTTTTAGAAAACAGAGTGGCACTAAACCCATTTGAAGAGATTTGGGTATTGATGCGCTTCGAGCCCATTTTCAAACAGTTGTCGCAAATGGCTCACCAAGTTTTTGCTAATAGACCCTGATCTTCTGAACTGACCAATGAACTGTTAGGTTGGTTCGGAAAATCACTATTCACAGGGGTTCGCAGAACGACCTGTCTAATGAATATTAATTAGGAAGGTCACAATTTAGGAACCTGTGATCAGCTACAAACACAGGGATAGCGGGCTGCAACGGACAGTAAATGACCATCCCAGTCTCTGCATTCCCAAAGGGCTGTTTTTTTTTAAAGCGGCCCGAGTTCCTTAAATGCATACATTTCTTGTTTATGAAAACATTTCCCTTGAGGAGTCAGTAACTAATTAATGGCTTGTCACCAAAATTGTGGTTGAAAAACATTGACACATAAGTTATGATATAACATACCAAATAGAAATTTGAAGGAACACGCCTTTCTAAATTGTGATTTGGCATTGATTGCAGAACCCATTTTATGAGCCATGGAAGATTGGAAACGGCCATTTTGTGGTGGCAAGCCCCTGTGAGTTGAGATAGCAAAATTGATTAGCACATCCATGGCATCCCATGTTCTTCAGGCTTGAAAAGGCACTCTTATTTGAGTCACAAGATCTGTTCCCTTCAGTGAGGCAGATGCCATAGTTATCGTGTGATCAGATTGGAAACAGGTTGTATCTCGAATTTAAAAACAAAATGCTTCCCATGTCACAGCTCTTCCTCTTTATAGAGACCTATCTTTGTTAAAGGGGGCATCAGCGCCCTGTCGCGGTGGCCTTTCTTTAACGCTATGGATGTTTTGGGGCAAAGTGCTGCAACTTGCAGCAGTGCAATGATGCTCTTCTTTGTCCTTGGGTGGTGCATGCAGACCTCTGTCCTTGAAAGGTGCAACTAGAATGCCTCATGACTTCCTCTCTTGTAATACATTTTCTTTCAAGAAATAAGTGACCAAAACATGTTTTCATTGTTTGTTAACTTGTTTAGGACTCTCTTATGAGAAATAGGTTCCCAGCAGGGATGCCCAGCCTCTTCTATCCAGTTTAACTAGTGCAGGCACCTTCAGGTGTTACTTTAGCAGAAGCATTGTATGGTTTGCAATGTAGCAGTTATTTCATCAGGTTTTGGCTACACGTGTTTCCATTAAAGGCAGTGCAGTAAATATTATCTCCGGGGTCTAATTATATATATGTTTTTCTTTTCATATTTGCACAGCATGGAACTGTAAGTTGAATCTGCTCCTGTGTTATATTTAGACCAAAACATGCCACCGAGATTGTATACCTTTTATACAATGTTGTTATTGTTTTATGTATTCAGAACATTAATGTTTAATCCGAATATTTGCAGGTAGGTATTCCAGTAAGTGGTAGCTAGAGGCAGGCTATTATACATCGCGGGTTCTGCAGTGGGAATAACCATACTCTCATGGAGGGCAAATGTACTCTTACGCCACAGGCCGGGAACTAGGAGGCAGGTTTGGGGTGTAAACTTTAAATTTGTTGCAGATGTGGGGAACATGGGATTGTGCTTGAACATACCCATGTACTAGGTATAAGGCCAAATTGGCAATGAACTGAAACAGAAGCAGATACAATTTAGCCCACCAAGATAGTGCCTTCTTAACAGCAGCACTTGTTATTCCTCCCAGGCCTGGTGCCTTGCACGATTTACATGACTTTATGATCTGAATTAGATGCAATTCAGATAAACTCCATTCAATTGACAAATCTAAATAAACTCATCTGGGGAAACCAAGAGGCCACTGGAGGGTTTATAAAGTGGGGAGAGATAAGACATCCAAAGTTCATCTGTAACATGAAGGGCCATAAAGCTCTGCACTAAAGCACTGTCTTTAGAGCCCAACATCCAAAATGTCTAATTCCGTCCTCCATTTGTAGTTAAGCTTGCCTATTACCAATTTTCTAGTTTACCTTCATCTAGTTTACCTTCATCTTCCTCTAGTGTACCTAGATTCACCACTGCTTATAACAAGCGCTGGCTTCCTGGGTAGGGCCAGAGAGTCCAGGGCCACCAGCAGGTCAGCCTCCCCTCCCGCCAGCCCGGAGCCCCCAATAGACTGCACGCCCTGTTCTGGGGCCAAGCAGCCGACGCCAACCGGAGTCCCTGTCATTTCTCTTGCCCAAGACCCCGCCACAGGGCGAGGCGCTCCCTGGAGGACTCCCCCCCCCCCCCTTGTACCTTCTAATTCCACCGCGAGGGCTCCTAAGATTGTATGTACAAACAACTCCATCCCTGCATTGGACAGGTGCACTACATCAGGCACGTACAGTTCTGTCCTTGTCACCTGTATTAGCTTGTGCCTAATGGTACGGATGCGAGACTTCTTTAAAATTTCTGCCACTGACTGATTGAACCTCTTCACTGATTTATTAACTGCCTTAGCCGGCGCCCCGTTTGCCCATACTTGGCGTGGGATCACTTCTGACCAGAGTATTTTTGTGCCTGGTAGCATGTTCCTAACCACTGAAAGGGTAGAGAACAGCGCTTCCTTAACTTCTCTCCTTCCCGCTGGGATCATATCATTGCCACCTAAATTAATCACCAGCACTTCTGGGACAGGCATGCCCTTGGCCAGGGCGCCCCGCAAATCATTTGGCACATCTGCTAATAGCTGTCCGCCGACCCCAACCTAATGGTGGTCAATTCCCTTTGCATTCTGCCCTCTGTCTTCACGTGTTTTGTTGAAGAAGTGCCCTGCTCTGCGTATGAATGAATGGCCACACCAGCATACCTGCGTTCTCTGACTCGGGACACCTGGATCAAATTTAGAAAATATACAGAATCAGCTGATGCAGGAAGGGGGAGGGGGAGGTAGGAACAGTCTGGAGATTCATGCAAGGTGGGGGCGTACGTAACGTTCAAATCACGATGACTTCCAACGCCCCACCCTCTTAATAGTATCACCGGGGAGGCCCAAAGCTGCGGCCGTCGTGGCTGTGCCGATGCGAAACGAGTGGGATGTGAAATGTGTCGTCTCCACCCCCAGACATTTCAATGCTCATTTGCATATCCTGGTCAATTGAAATCTTGTAAGAGGGATGCCATCGGCATCCACTAGCACTCTCCCGTCCCCTCCCCTTGGTCTAATTAGGAAACAAACTGTTGGCAAGGGTTACTGGGCAAAATGTGGCCCCTGCCACTGACCCCAACTGGACCCATGTCCCTTTACCCAACGGGTCTGTCTTAGACCTCCGTACTCTGACCTGCAGTGCTTCCCCGGTTAAGATTACATCCTCCAGGCATAAGCCCCCTTCCTTATCTGACTTTGAAGCCGGTAGTAGTTTGGAAACTCAAAAGGCACGAAGAAGGCTAATGAGTACGCTAGTCTCAGCAGTTGTGTTTCATAAGGTGAGAAGCAGACGCGCGGCAACACTTCTAGGATGTTTGCAAGTCTGATAGAATCGATAGGCCTCCTATTGTCTTTTACCCCTGGTGCCAGGTGTTCCCACCCTCTCATCGCTCTTTTGACTCTTGGGTCCTTTGTGGGGTCTGCCACACCCCCCAGACCAGCGTAAAAGGCTATTGCCGACAGTTGTCTTCTCACCATGGGCAGCGATTTGCCGCTCTCTTTCTGTCGCACTATAAATACCAGGACACTTTGCGGTGACAACCTCTCTATTGACTCTGACACTCCAATGATAGTCAAATATGCCTGCCATGACTTCTCATACATACTCTTGGGGGCCAATGACGCGGTTATCAACTCGGGGGCTGTGGGGCACCAAGCTTCCATAACCCCTCCGGGATGTTCGTCATCTGTTTGTCTGCTTGCGGCCATCGGGCGCGGAACTCTGTCAACTTAAAACGGGACAGGGCATCAGCAACTGTGTTGTCCACCCCGGCACGTGTTTGGCTGTAAAGTATACATTGCGCTGCAAACACCCTAGCACTAGTTCTTTCAGCAGGCGCAGGACCCAGGGGCATGTAGCTCTCTGATTGTTAATAGCCATTACCGCTGACATGCTGTCAGACCAGAATACAATATGACTGTTTTCCAGCATGTCACCCCACAAATAAAGTGCCACAATGATTGGGAATAGTTCAAGAAAGGTGATGTTGCGGGAGAGCCCTGACACCGCCCACTCCCTCGGCCAATGCTGCATGCACCACCTGGTGCCCAATACTGCCCCGAATCCTACACTGCCTGCAGCATCAGTGAACAGTTCTAACTCAACGTTTGCTTGACTGGGTTGTTGCTAAATTACTACACCATTGAAGCCTTCCAGGAATTCTTTCCATATCCCCAAGTCGGTTCTGACCTCAGCAGAAAGCCTGGTGTGATGATGATTTGCCCACAAGCCGGACATTGCCCGTGCTATGCTTTTAGAAAAGACCCGGCCCATGGGTATCACCCTGAGTGCAAAATTAAGCTGCCCCACCAGGACTTGCAATTGATGAAGTGTCACCTTGCGTGCTGCCAAACAGACCTCTATGGCGGCCCCAAAGGATGCTATTTTCTTCTGATGGAGTCTGCACACTCCCTCCATGGTGTCGATTTCAATAGCTAGGAAAGTTAGCCGTGTCGCAGGCCCTTCAGTTTTTCCTTCGGCCAAATGAACCCCTAGTGCTTTTGCCAGTTGATAGAAGCCCAGCAGGGCCTTCCTGCATGCCTGCATGCCGGCGAGCCCGGCGGTCCAAGAAACAGAAAATCATCCAAGTAGTGCACCACCTCAGCTGATGTTAGGAGTTCCTGCACTGCCCATTCCAGAAACCTGCTGAACGTTTCAAACACCGCACATGCGATAGAGCACCCCATTGGCATGCAATGGTCAATGGAAAACTCTCCGTCAAAGGTGAAACCCAGAAGCCTGGTGTCCTCTGGGTGGACTGGCAAGAGGCAAAAGGCAGCCTCAATGTCAGATTTTGCCATTAGCGCTCCCTCTCCTAGCCCCTGTAATTTTTGTATTGCCACATCAAAGGTAGTGTAACGCACCGTGCACAGTTCTGGGTCCAGTTTGTCATTCACCGATAACCCTGGTGCACTTGACAAGTTGTGGATCAACCGGAATTTCCCCTCCTCTTTCTTCGGTACTAACCCCAGTGGTGAACATACTAAGTCGTGCCTTGGCAACTGTTGGAAGGGGTCTGCCACCCTCCCCAAAGACACTTCTTTCATGATCTTTTGTCTAGTCACCTCTGGGTTCCGCAGGACTGAGTGTTGATTGCGTGGGGTAGCGAAGGATGGGATGCAAAAGCCAAATTTAAAATCAAGGTGTAGAAACTGCGCCTCTTCTATCTTGCCATATTTATTAAGGAGGTGCGTCAGTACATGGAGCTGTATGGGAGTTGGTAGGTTCTTAGGGTGCTTGAGCAATGCATCCCCTGCTCTGAGCTTGGGTCTGTGTAGGCTGCTCTTTTGGTCTTCCCACCTTTTGTAGCACTTACTCTCTGGGTGTCCCTGCATCCCACAGAAGGAACATAAATGCTTATACTTGCATGCTGTGCCCCGGTTGCACTTGTTCTTATTGAACTGCCAACAAGCCTGTTTTTCGTCCCTTGTCCCTCTGTCCCCTCCAAAGGACTGATTCGTCTTATTAACTGGCACGGTTGAATAAAATACGGCATGCCAAATGTTTATCTCCTTCTGATCCCAAGCTACCTCCGGATGGACTGCTTTCATTTGCCGGACTTTGTTGTCATACTGGAGCCTACCCGTACCTGGGAATTCTGAAGCTGCCCCATGAATCATGGAAATGTAACTGATTAACTGGGCTGCCATTTGGGGATACCTTTCCACCATGATAGCCGCATAGATAGCGAACCCCGTGACACAATTCTTAATGGACCAGTCCACCCACACTCTCTTCTGTTTCAGCTCCCCCTCCTTACCCGTCCTGCTTTTCCCCGGAACTAGCATCAATGAGGTCAAAGACCTCTACAAACTCTCCTCTGAATATTTTCAGTTTGGTCTCTACTGGTACGTGCCAAGTGATCCCCGCTGATGGGGCCAATGCCGGTGATGCTGACCCGTAAATCAGTGGACTATGTGCGAGGAGGGGCTGCCCTGCGAATACTGCCCCCATGGCTAGGGGCGGTGCTGATAGGGGGACCACCGGCCCTAGTGTCCCAATATTATTGGCTGGTCCCTGAGACGTTGCCGCCACCACGACTGGAGATTGTGCCACGCCTCCCGACTGGACCCACACTTGAGCTATCCCGCTGCCCTGGTGCGCTACCACCGGGGGAGCGGCTTGCGTGGTGTGCGGCGTTGAAGCCCCTATCCCCCCCTGCTATGCCGCTGTGCCGGGTGGTGACCCCAGCCCTCTCACCTTGCCCCGCTGCCACTGGGAGCCCCACAGCCTGCATTACATTGATTATCGTTGGGTTTTCTGCCGCCTGCGTAGTTGCCCCGCTTAATTGCGCCGAGGGAGCCGAGCTTGTGGGCTGTACAATGTCCATAGCTAAGGCCGGTTGGCCCCTCACCCCTGCCTCACCTGAGGTAATAGTCTGAAAGCCCATAACTTTGTTGCGCTTGTCCAGCTGTGCATCCTTGAAGCGCTCCGGCGTCCGCCTTCCCTGCTTGGCCCGAGGGGCGTCCTGTTGCCCGCTCATCTCGACCCTTTCCGACAACGTCCGTAGCGCCCAATCGATACCCCCTTTTTTTGCGACCTTCCATATGTCTGCCAGCGAGCGGAAATCATCTTTGGTGGCCGGGGTGTCTTTTCCCTTATGAGCCCGTTTTGGAGGCATTCCGCACTAAAGAAAACAAATAACAATTAGACGTTGCCCCTTTTTCCTTGCATCCTTTGACCCAAGGTCCCGGGGATACTCACTGCCCCGGTGTCACCACATTAATCCACAAACTCTGACGAACATGCTCTTACTTCTACACATGCATTGGCCGGGGCACTGACGATACTTACTACGCCAGCATTACCCAAATCATCACCCCATGCACGCTTGTTGCAATGCTGCGCCAAAGCTCAAAGACCTTCATGCCAGCATGCAGCCGCCATGCCACAGTAAAACACACAGCAGCGCTGCAATACTCATCCCCGGTACCACCACTGTTCTGTTCGTGCCATTAAGCCTACTAAACATCCTGCTCCCGTGCATGCTCTGAGTGAGCCTTAATTATTCTAAAGCGTCGCAACCGCGCTTTAATTCAAGCCCCAGACCGTTAGCGACTTTGCATCTCTAGCCCGCGCGCCGCACGCTTAATTTGATGCTAAGGATGCATTAGCAAGGATCCCAATAGAGCATTTCCCCACACACGAACGTCATTCAAGGTGGTCTGTTAGTCAGGAGATATATTTATCTAGTTATCATTCCTCCACACCCCCCCAATTCAGCCTCTTGAGATTTAATCTCAGCGCTAATCCTGTCATTTTCTATCAGGTCCCCAAAGTTGGCAGCCTAGCCATCAAATCCACCCGTAAGGCCACGCGCACTCTGTTTTCGGGGTTCGGGACTTTATTCACTGCTTGCCGAGACGCGTTTCATCGCATTTCAACTCATTGCTCCGCCCGCCCGCATACGCGGCGCGTGTCTCCCTGAACTAAACTAGCAACTTAGTATCCTTCCAGAGCTTGCTACCTTGTTGCTTGAAACTCGTCTTGATCGTGCATGATCCCATTTGCTTCGAACCTGCGAACAAAGGATTCAAGGCTGCAATTACCTGACCGAGCCAGCGGCTCCTACATCTATACGCGGACGTTATATAATTGCTTATCTACTAAAATTACTGCAATACGCTACGCTAATGTGAGGCCCTCTCACCTTACTAACTGCTTGTGCGCCGACAAGGCTTGGCCACTGCTCCCCGCGGCTAACTTTCGCGCCGCTCCGACGTTGCGCTTCACGCGGCGAGAGGACAAAGAGGGAGTCTTCCCTTCCCCCTGGGCTTTTAAGCCCCCCGCCAGTTCCTGATTTCTGGTGGTCCCCCGCATGACGTGTTTCCGGGGGTCCCTGAGGCGCGTGACCTCTTCCGGGTAGCTTGACCCAGAAGAGTTCCTGACCCGTTACTGCCCCTTGTTGCAATTAAAGGCACCACGCCCCCTAGGTGGCGTGGTGCCCATCAGTTTACCTTCATCACTGCTTAATACGCTGCCTTCAGGAATGGCTCAATAAAAATGTGCAAAATATTTTCTCATTTAAAGTCTACTAAGGTAGACTTCAGAAACCAGCTGTAATATATTAAACATGTGGGGAGGCAGTTAAGCTGCAGACAAAATTAAACTGTTGTAGAACCTCTTCACTGCTGCCCTACAAAATCAAGGTACTTATCTATGTTGTTTCACAAAACAAACCGAAGATATAGTTAAAAGGGACTGAAACAATGTTGGGATACCCAATGAAGAGGTATTGTTAATAAAGGCTTACCTCCCAAATATCGGATCTACAAAAACTACCCCTGTTTTTAACCACAACATTTTTAACTTATGGGTTTAGGTGAGTGCTCTTTGAGACAGAGGGGCTCTTTATCTTCCTACAAGATGCTCCACTGAACAAGGAAGTATCTACTACAATGGGTGCCAGTAAAGATCAAAATCCCCTAAAAACCCTTATGTTTGATCTGATCCTTTTTGATATCTGATATCAGTAACATCCAAATATCAGATCATACAGCTGTGGTTATGATGATAATGCAAAATGTAATTTGCATCCAAGATTTCAGTCGGAAGCCTTATGTATCACTGCTCAAGAGCAAAGACCTAGTCAAGTAGGTCAGAAAAGATAACAAAGAATTTCTGAAAAATAGCAAAGAATTAGTTAAGAAGTTTTTAGTAGTAAGACTGTCACTTAAAGCTTCCAACCCATTGTATAACTCCATATTATGCCCATGTACATCCCCATGTTTTAATTTGGTGTGAATTGTAGTACCACAATATTGGTCCTTTAAGAAAATAATTAAAAGAAGTGGGTAATTATTTATTATTGTTATGTTGTAGAGAGCTCAATAATTGATGATAAGTCAAATATATTCTTTTGGAAATAAGTAGACTCAGCTCCAGTCTGGAGAGGGTAGGTAAAAAAGAGATTGTTTCAAAATTGTTAGGTCAGATATTATAAAAGGCTTTAGCACTGAGCGATGATTGAAAGATGTGGCATTCCTTCAACAATTAATGGTAATGCGTTCACTTAAAAATAAATTAGTCGAGTTCAATTATATAAATTTTAAGAAATGAACAAATGAAAAATAATGACTCCAAAGATTCCACAAATGCAATTGTGTTGGGATGGAGAAAGGTCCCCTTAATGGTTTTTGGAAAGTTGTGCTCTTGCCTTGAGATCTCTGTAGCAGGCTGTAGTGATATGGATTCCTATCTCAGCATATTCTGTTATCATTCATGTGCACTAAGGGGTTTCCTTGAAGTGTAATGAGGCCCAGAGTAGGACGTTGTGGTTGGGAGGGCTCACCAAAGGCACCTCCTTTTCTTAGGAGATTTGAACATCATCTCCTTAGGCTGTAGGGGTCTGACAGAGGTGGCAGCAAAATGATCATAGTGCAGGGCAGCCTTTTTTTCTGTCTTCCCCCTTGGAAGAGCAGCTGACCAGGCTCTCACTGGAGTGCTATTGAAATTAAGAAAGGAAATGTAGGTCATCTTTGAAGCGGGGGAGTTCCACCTACACCTGATTGATACATTGTTCCCTGGGAGAGACTATGCCATCCCCTGCAGGTTAATATGTAGTTAAGCTGAGCGCCTTCCTTGTCTTTGGGCTCTTTCTTTTGGTTGCTGCTAAACTCTGAGTCCCTCTTGCTTCCCTTCTCACACTCGCTAAAAAGACCACGTTTGGACCAGTCAGCATAGATTTCACAAAAATTCAGAACTGGCTAGAAATGGCCACTGAATGTAACAGCTGGAATATACAGAAACTATTTGCATCTTTGGCATAATGTTGAGGCAGAAACTTCCAGTCTGTGTGCCAAGATTTCATGTCCAGAAGCATGGGGTCCCCCACCAGTGGTGACCAGGAGATTCCTTTGAGCTCCAGGGTTGGGATGCCGAACATAAATCCCCTCACCAGGTTTGTAACCAGTAACCTGAGGAAGAAATGACTGGCCTGCCGGGAGGAGCTGTCGTCAACTAACCTTGAAGAACAAAACGTTTTGTTGTTGGCAAACACAAGGATATCGTCCTGAAAACACACTGCATTTTTACAATCCCTAAAAATGTTCTGCATGGTGCTTTAGAACACAGCTGCCGCAGAGGCAAGATCAAAGGGCATTCTCTTGAATTGATAACACCCAAAGGGTGTAACAAATGCAGTGTATTTCTTACAATCTTCATCAAGGACAATTTGATGGTAGGTGGCGGAAAGGTCAATACAGGAAAAGAACTTCGCTTTGCCTACAAGTGCCAACATTTCAGAAATTCTGGGTAAAGGAAATTGGTCAATTACAATATTATTATTAAGGTGGCGCAAATCAATGCAAAGTCTGATGTTACCATTGGCCCATCTGGCCACGACGATGGGGAAATCCATTCAGAAGACTCGATCTTCTGGATAATCTTACTCTCCATCAATTTGTCAAGTTCTTTCTCTGCCTCATTTCTTACAGATATGGGAATATTCCTCGCTTTAAAGATTTTTGGACACGCATTATCCTTCAGAATTATCTTGTATTTGAAATTTGTTAATTCACCAATGTCATCTCTGAAAACATCGGAAATTTTCTCCAACAACATTTGACTGTAGTCTTCAGAATCTCCCATAACCATGACAGGATCAGGGTTATTAGGATTAAAAATAATATTGAGTTTTCCCTGTTCGAACCATCCTAAGACAGAGTGCCCTTTTTTAGAAACATACAACCTTGCAACACATTCTCGGTCTTTGAACCTGAAAATAAGTAAACGAGACCCAATAATATCTCTTCTTTCACCTGAGTACCCTTCAGGATTGATGTCAGTGGGATCTAAATTGGAACCAAGTTTTTCTACAAATTTGGACTTCCAAACATTCTCATTCACAATAGAATATGGAGCTCCAGAATCAGCATAAATTTGTATCTCTATACCTCCAATAGTCATATTGCATATGGGTTTCTTTTTGATGACCAAATTATCAATGTTCAAAACAACATGAAAAGAATCTCTAATATTTAACAAGTAAGACCTTTCAAATTCAGTGCTCCTGTCATCACTATCACTTTCACCTTGGTAATTCTCATCAACGCACTTAATCTTACCACCTTTAGCTTTTCTGCAAATCTTAAAGAAATGCCCCACAAGTTTGCAGACGAAACATTTCTGTTTTATGGCAGGGCAAACTTTGTTGTTAGCTAAATGAGATTTACTGCCACATCTGTAAGAAATAAACTTGTATTTGTCAGGGAAAACATTACGTTCCCTTGAAGTGCTTTGCTTTTTAGTATTAACACTGGAATTACTTACTTTAGCTACAACTGTACTAGCTTTATCAGCTTTATCCTTATCTTCTGCCCTGACTTCTTTCACACTTCTGCATGACATCTCAGCTGTCCTAACTATAGCTAAAATATCATCCAATGTGGAGTATCCATTTACCCACAGTCTATCCTGGATAGGTGAATCTCTAACATGCATGACAACTTGGTCCCTTATAAGATCTTCTTGTAAGATTCCAAATTGGCACTCAAGAGAAAGAGTTCTCAAAGCGGAAACATAGGTGTCAATCGATTCATCTGCATTTTGCTTCCACTGCAAAAACTTGTATCTTGTAATGCAAAAAATCCAAAATCCACACGCAGGTCCGTGGAGTGATGCTATACCAACTTCTGTCGCCAAATTGTTAAGTACGAGGATATCAAGTTGAAGGAGTAAAAGTAGTTTAATCCAATAAATTTACAGCATCACCAGAGGGCGTCCAGTGCCATCAATGTCTAACATCCAACTGACTAAAAGAGCACGGCATGGACCATAAGCTCTAGAATGAAAAGAAAATGAAAGGTCCGTGCCGAGTTACATAGCAACCATATACACAACACTGACTGACTGCGCAAGAGGGATTGGTGTTTGAAGGCGATGCTGCTCAGAAGAAGCCAAGGCTGTGAACGGGCTTGGTGAAGTGAAGCAATACCACTGCTGCCACACCTGTTGCATACCACCTTGAGAACAGACAAAATGTTCTGGAGGTCTAGGGGGTATCTATGAATGGGGGCCTAATCAATATCTCACCAGGAAGCAATTTCTCATTTGCAAATTCAGCACTGAGAAGTGCTGAAACAGTATGAAAAACCCAGCCATCGGTATGGTTAAACTTCCAAGACCGTCTGTGAAAGGGATTTTGTGATTGGCCCAAGGAAGAACAAAGTGGCAAGATCCCATTGACCATGAGCTCTGTGACCCTCAGCGCACCTCTGAAGGACTGGTGCTGCGTTAACTTACTTGAGGTTTCAGCCTCCGGGGGTTCATGGTATACAGAGATTCTATCGGGTGGGCTGGAGTTGGGGCTGCTCAAGGCAGGCCATGCACCACAAACTGCAATGAATATACCCACTCTCACTGACAACATCACATGCTGGAGCTGCCAGCACAAAAAGAGCTCATAACCTATTCCACAACGGACAGAAAGGTTTAGTGGCACTGCACCAGAGAATGCTGGGAACAGTGGACTGGAGGGGCAAACTGAGACTGTGACGAAGAGATAAAACGCCACCAATCCCAGTGGACTCTATTGTAATATATTCTCACTGGGACAAAGGCAAGTGCCATCATCTAAAGATTGTGTCCAAAATCACCATAGGTACTGTTTCCATTTGGTACTCTGTAATTAGTGCTTTCTTCATCTTATGTACCTTGTTTTTTCTAAGTGTATGTAGTATTAAAGTACTTCTTGTTTTCTTACTCTTATGTAATGGGTGGAAAGTAGTTTATTGGTTGTTACTTTATGCTTATTGAGTGCTGACTCTCTAACCTCACACCTGATCACTGACAGAATATAGGAAGCAGAAATATCTTGTGGATATAATATTTTGTCAAAAATGTTGAGGACCAAAATGTCGCGAAGGTAAGTGCAAATAGGGAAGTATAGATTTACTTTTTTTAACTCCACATCTACATACCCCGAATATATATCTATTGTCAAGATAAATTTGTGTGGAGTTATGCATAGTAAAACTTTGCATGCCTACAGAAACTTACCTTCATGATTTTTTTGTCCCCGATATTCTTGGCATGATATTTTGTCCCACTAGTTTTCTGTTTCAAATATTCTGTTAAACACCCTCACACCACCTCCCGGACTAAGCCTTGGACTGCTTGCCTTCACTATCATGAAAGTCAAGTGCTACAGGTGTGTACTTGATGATCAGTTTTGAGTCCAACAGTAAGGTGAGCCACTGCTACCTGTGAGTAGATGGCTCTAGTTGATAGGATCTGAGCCAAGAATCCCTTAAATGACCAGGGACTCCTGAAAAAGTTCCCACAAGTCATAAATTACACATTCAGTGATATCAGTGATGATTTCACATATGGCAATGCAACAGCAATGGTTGATGATACTGCTGATTTATCTACATCACCCAATACTCAAGGACCATAACAATCGATAGACAGTGTTTTAAATAGTAGAGAGATATAGCTGATCGGAAAGTAACATTCAGGATTTGTAGAGGGTAAATGAATGAAGATGAATGTATACCGACATTTAAATAGTAAGAACTTGTTGGTTTTGATGAAAGACGAATATGGCAGTCTTAACTCGCTTGATGGCTACAATGTGCAGCGTGCTTTAGTTGCTTGAAATATGAATGCAGTGTACAGGAGCATTGACAATGAGAACTGCAAATACAATACATAATAAATGACTTGCAAGAATAGGCAGACAAATGTAGATTACTTGATCAAAACTAATTAGGAAATATCAGTGAAGGAGAGAAAATAACATGAATGCATCTATGATTGGAGCTTCATGTACAAGAAGTAAATGAAAGAGTTATTTATGTAACAGATAGAGAACAATTACAGAATGGTTATTGAAGACTCAATGACAGTAACCTACCAGAAAGAGTTTATAGAAAAAGGAACAAAAGACTGAAGTCACACTTAACAATCAGTTAAGGAGGTATTTTTAACACAAAGGCAAGGATTAAGTGTTCAACATAGGTCAAAAGTATTTTCTTTTCACCATATTGTCTGCTGCAAAAAAGTATCATTAATATCCTTGTGTACCTTTTAGGGATATGTCTGTGGACATATTTCAAATTCAAGCAATAATTTGAAACCATTCATGTCCAATTGCATGAACACTACAAGTTTGAAGCAAGTGCCAAGTGAATATGTGAACAGGAATGGAATAACTGAAGAGATCTGCCAAATGGTGCTGGCTGAGAGAGGACTTTGATTTATTCCAGCACTGCAGGGCATAACAAGCTACATTCTATGATCACATCTAAACATCTCACAATGACAATCAGATATGAGATGATAGCAACAATGTTCATTCTAGATACCTTCTACCCACGTCTGCTCTGGATCATAAGCTTTAAACAAAATATCTGAGAAGTAACAACAGTGTGTAGCAACCAGATCAGTGGACCATGACCATAAGAAGTACCATAAAGGGACCTGCAAAGTTGGTCAAAGCTGAAAGCTTACTGAAAACCATAAATTGTGTGCGTATCTCTCAGATCCCCTCATCTATCACACTCCTAAGAGCTGCATTCCCAAACATGATAAGCACACCTCAGTGGTCCTCAAGCACAACATGAAAACACTTCCTATATATAGGATTAAAAACAAAGACAAAACCCTTCCAACCATACTCTCTCTACATGATGTAGCATGCTGACCATTTAGAGGCAAGCGCTTTAGCGTCCAACACCAGCATAGTAAGTGCTATGTAAATGTTGCCATACAATACAGTGCAATACAATGTGAAAGCAGGACACAAAAGACAAAAATGTGCAACGGCTGAGGTGATGTTGTTAGAATATATTACATGATTTTTCCTACTTAGGTATTACCGATGTCATCAAAGATGCTAGTAAAGATTTCACATACAATACAAGCAGCAGTGTCCTCCATGATGTTATCTGTAATCAAATACAAGAAATCATCAGTGGGCAAGTAATGCCCAGTGTTTGGTACATCGAATACATTTTGGCAGTAATATGTTTACACGACGTGGAGCACAAGCGAATCCCACAATGGGAAAGGGTCACCCTGTACTCTTTTATTCATTGTGTGCAATGTTTGAGATTACCCTTAAAAGTAGAGGTTTTAAAAAAGCAACTTAACTCTTTTAGAAAATAGTAAAAGGGATCGTAACATTTCTCTGCTGATGGTATCATTTGTTCCTCTACATTGTTGCTACTACATACACTTAATAAAGCGAGCCAACGTGTCCGCCTAGTATAAAATGTTAATAAATTGTAGGTTGTTCACCTTCTCTTTTCTTAAACATTGCAGGCCAATATTGGTTGTAAAAGGTGGTCACAATTTGAGACCAGTCTTTTTGCCACCTGTATTGATTTTGCTAACTGTCTTATGTTCTAAAAGGTCGGTTCACCAAATCCGAATTGGAGAGAGCTATAGACTGATCTACCTTATTATAAAGAAGGTCACTAATATCGACTTACTCTGATAGGTGTCAATCAAAGGGATGGTGGCTTACTTGGGTCTGTTATTGCTCTTCAATTTTGAATTTGTTCTTAAAGCATCCTAATTTCCTTTGAAAAAAAACCAGGCTAGTTTTTTAATAAAATATAAATTTTTCCCAAAGTTTCTGTGAGAGTTGACAGTGGTCAACTAGACCACTGCTTACTCCCTCTGAAACGTTTTACATAAGTCATAAAGGGGAAAGTGTCCAAAGAGGACTCATTCCTTTTGTGAATAAGATGCTACCGCAACTCGAGTCAGTAACATTTCAATGTTTTGCAACTGGAATTATGGTCGCAAACCTTGATATATCTGTTACTAATTCGATATTTGGATGGGGTGCACAACATGCCCCTTCCAAATGGCAAGTGGTCGCATTCCTGTTTTAGGAGGCAGTAAAACTTTACTGACTCCTAAAATGGGATTGGTATGGTGTGCACAACTTTTTTGCAGTCGCAAACTCCACATCAAAATGCGTGTGACTGCAAAAAGGGTCTTTTCACCTTTCTCTAAACCTTGTGTATTGTATCTGATATACGAGCAACAATCTAAAGCAACTGAAAGTACTCCTGATGATACAACCAATGGAATAATGAGATTTTGTGGCCGCTGGTTTTTTCCCCACAAAATGATTGATTTGCCACAAAATTAGTCTTCTGCTGCAGATTTTAACAACAGAAATTGTTTCTAGCTCAAACAGATCAAACTTTACTAAAAACACACCGCTATAAACAACATTTTGTTTTGAAAATCTGCAGATTATGCTGTCAATGATGAATTATGTGGCAAAAGTGGTAAATGTATAGCTATGCAGAAAATGTTGATGCTACAAAATTGCATAATTTCAGTGGCCTTGCTTATACATAATATGACCCCTGCATGACTCCCTCAAGGGTGAAAGTGCAGCTGTCTAACAAGCCCACTAGGTGGTGTATAAGTGTCCCGGTCTGCATGCGTAAATACTTACTTATGCCTACTACCCCTCCTGGGGGAAACAGCGTTTACAACGCAGTCCGTACAACGCAGTACCATTACAACGCGGTCAGTACAACAACCGCGTTGTTACCACGCATACCATTACAACGTAAGTCATTACAACAACTTGCTGTAGGGGGCTTTAGGTGTTAGGTTTTGCAATCCAACACCTTCCCTACTGTTTCACAGATTGGAGTTGGAATAGTAAATTATTCTTTTCCAAACTCCAGTGCCCTCTACAGCAAGTCGTTGTAATGACTTGCGTTGTAATGCATGGTAACAATGCGGTCGTTGTACTGACCACGTTGTAAAGGCATGCATTGTAAATGCATGCGTTGCAACGTCATATATTCCTCCTGGGATATGGGCCATCAACCAGGACACTCCAGCCATCTCTGTCCTGGGCTTTTCTTTAAATTTTATTCCAGGTGTAACCTATCTTCTTAGTCAGCCTCGAGGCCTCGCCTCTAGGTGCTTCATGTATCTAAGGCCCAAGCAATCCCATGCAAAACCAAAAATGTATTCACCAAATACAAGTTCTTAAATTAAGTGATTTGGCCTGTGACCCTTTATATTATTTGTATGTCTAGTTAATGTGTGATGTCATCAAAGCCTGATACTCTTCTAAGTCCATCAGCAGGCATCATGAAGGAACAATATGGGTTAATTTGCACTGTGGCATTTATAAATGCATTTGCTGTTGAACTAACCTGTTCTTACATTTATTAATAATAATTAATTCTTATGTTCTTGAATTTTCAGTCAGTGATTCAGAGCAACCTTTAATATCTGTTTCGCTAACATATGAGAACTTCACCGGGATACAGATTTGGGCACTGTGTATGAAAGATAAAAATAAGGCCACTGTGCTGAGCTCTACTTGAGGCATAAAATAAATAGATATTGGTGCAATATGAAGAAAAATTAAGTTAAAAAACTTCAATCGGCACAATGCCATGAGCGACTGAAAAATAAGTTACTTACAGCCATATATGGAACACGCACTTGTGAACAGACACATATGCTCATATGTTTGAGGGCTTTATGCCACTAAAGATCCCAATGAAGTCTTCATATGTGAAAACTGGTGGGCATATTGTTGCAATACACAAAGAAAATAAACATAGCAACAGGTCCATCTTGCAATGGTATTATACATAGTGTATCATTTTTTTAAAATGTCTACTAGCTGTCACATTTGGAAGCAACGTGTGAACCATCAAGTAGAGGCAAAAACAATTATACACTTTGCACAATACAAAGTCAAGGTCGCTGCTGAGTAAACATTGTCCTGGGAAGGCATCTTCAGATGCTTAAGTGTATAATGCATCACTGTAGTACTAAGCAAGGGTTGCCTAAATAAAGCCTCTAAACCTATTGGCCATCTTGAAATCGCAAAAAAATGATACTCTATAATGTATACCCTATAGGCAATACCATTCCAAGATGACTGTCCAGTTTAGAAATAGAGGCTGCACTGCACAGTCGGCAGCACATTGCAGATTAAATGAGGGGCAAAGTGAGCAGTACAGTAGGACTGCCCGGGGAGCTAGTGGACCGTAAAAAGGAAGGAGAGTAAAAGAAATTAAAGGAGACCTATAAAATGAAAAATGGAAAATTAAAGGTCTGGTCACCAGCCCAACTAATGGAGCAAATTTTGAGACATATGCACACATGCAATTAGACCAACTACTGTTACACACAGAGAATTGGAGCCAATGTCAGAAATAGGCTGCTCGATTGCCCAATGCAGTAGACTTTTATGTGGAGAATCAGAATGAGATTGACAGAAGAGGGCTGACCAAAGAACCTCTATGCATACAATTAAGTAGGCTTTACGGGGCCTTGTAAATATGGCGCGGCACAGGAACGTCAAAAGAGTGACGTTCTGGCGGCACGATAGTGTTGCGGCCCTCAGGGTGTAACCAGCATCAAAACATTTAGCTACTATGGCAATCTACAAGATCCCCTGCAACAACAGACCTGAGTACACATTTTAACACAGTGTAAGGAGAATCCACCCTTGAAGGCGAATGACTTTCACATATGCTTTTCACAATAAATAATTCAGGCCTACTACCTTTGTCATACATTTTCAATATAAAGATATTAAGTGTATAGCCTTGATCAATGGCTTGCTCCCATAACCACATCAGCACTGCTGTGTTAAGAATAAGCATCTCACAAGGCAAAAGTGCAGTACAAGAACTCTTTTTAAGTGCAAGCACATACCTTCTGCCCAATCAAAATATGTACTGCAGGGATTCAACATTTGGCAGAGCCAAAGCACCTCTCTCGGTAGTCATAGAATTACAGATATGTGGTAAAATTGCAGTTGGCAAAACAATATGTTACCCTTCCTAAAATAACATAAATGTGATTCTCAAACTTCAAGTCTTCTAGCCCTTGGGATTTTCACAGGAGGATAACCAGCATCAAAACCCTTCCTTACTATGGTCAAGTGCAAGATTCCCTACAACAAAATACCTTTCTACAAGCTTTAACAAAAGTATATTCTCAGCCTCCTTCAGCCCTGGACAAACTCAGGCAGGATCAGCAATTTGAAGGAATGACCATTTGACAGTTGCCATTTATCACTGGGGTGACTTGAGCCACGGGGCCCTTTTAAACATGACCTTAATGCAATAAGTGCCCTGCGGCAAATTGAGTGTTTGTGCCCGCATCTTGCAGCCTGGGGAACTTCGGTAATCTAGAAGGGGCTGCAGATACTTGTGTGGTCTCTTCTATAATACGGATCGCATCAGCGCACATTTTGC
The DNA here is from genome assembly GCF_964204655.1 of Triturus cristatus. NCBI lineage: Eukaryota > Metazoa > Chordata > Amphibia > Caudata > Salamandridae > Triturus > Triturus cristatus. The sequence continues at coordinate 320,641,249 of NC_140582.1, forward strand.
GCGGGTGTGATTAGGAGGGCGCATTCCTTCATTTGCAATGGGGCATAGCTCTATGCAAACAGGGAAACACTTTGCCTCTGCACCCACACCGTATTACAGATATAGGAGCAGAGCCATCAGGGTTGTCCGAAGCACACTGACTGTGACACATACAGGTGGCATGCAGCCAGTGCACCGCCCCAAGGGGGCCACTCAGAAGGCGATAGAGAGGATTCTAGGGACCCCACAGGCATCCCCTTGCAGATAGGGGCAGTCACTCACTTCACTCACCTTCACGGGTATCTCTGCCCTCCTTTCAACTTCATGCCAGATTCCCATGTGCATTGTAAAAGGCTTGTTGGTGGCTTCAAACAGCCTGACTGCCTTTCATGAATGTGCTGCCCCAGGCTGGTGAGAGTTTGTGATTATGCTGGGAGCAGTTCATTCATTATGATAGGGCACACGCTGACCCGGTCAGCACCAGACACAGCCAGTTAAAGGTGCACTATATCTGTGAAAATGTCCTAGATGTGCAACGTACTTGCAACAAAGTGTGCAACAGGTGATAACAGTGCTTCAAATGTCAATAAAATGTAGACATATTTAGCCCAAACAAAAGCAGTTCGATCATCTGATTTACACAGTGTATTTAGAAGAATCAAAGTTGTGAAGAAGCTTCTCAAACTCCTCTTCAAAGGGAATAGGCCTAGTATTTACTGGGATATGAGTTTTGTTGAGGTAAGCACTGGCATTCAAGTGTCATTCCCCAAATACTCGCAATATGTGTGCATTATCTTATCTGATAAATTCTGAACACCTCAGTGTTGTTTTTTTCTCCTCCATATATGATAATTTTCAAATACAAAAAAAAAACTACTAATAATAAGACCATGTACCTCAGTGTCCTGCCATAGTATAGACGCGGGTGCATAAGCAGTGCTTAATATGCCAAATAGAAAGTGTTAGGCCCTAACCTTTGCTCAGAAGTGCCCAATCGGTGCTACCGAAGGTCAGGGAGACGAATACCAAGGCTACTAGTCTGGATTCCACTGCTTGCTTCTTACATGCACCACCAGACACTCCATGCCTCCTTGTCTCACTTTTGCAGGTTCTTTTTCATCCCTGCCTTCTTCCTCTGACTTTGTTTTCCCATCTTTCTCTTCTTCCTCCTTTCCCACTTTTGTCTACTTCTCTCTCTTGCACTTGATCAAAGACTGTTGAGGAAAACTATTTGCCTGTTCCCAAAAATGAGTGCGAGTGGGCCCCACCTGCAACCACCGGCTCAAATTAAGCACAGTAGCTGTCAGAAGATGCACTGACTGTGCTCCACACAGAGCCTTCTGGTCATGCACGCACATAAAGCAGTTTTGTATGAGGTCCACACGAAGCAGTGTTGTGTGAGGTCCTTCAACAAACACCTAACATCTATACAATAGATCTGCCCCTCGACCCATTGGTATTGTTGTTGGATGAGGCTGGAGAGAACTCCAAATACCCCGCCCCACGCCCTGGGTTGAACTATCGACTTTCTTTCTATTGGCAGCTAGATCCACCATTGCTCATACTTGGAAGACTCCTAAGTCTGGGCTTGACGCTCCGGTGGACCAATGCCATGGAAAGGCTGCCAGCCACAATAGTGGAGCAAATGTACGAACTTGAAAGAATATGGCTACCATTTAAGAAGTTTGTTGAGAGAGATATAGACTGGGTAGAGCCTCACTGCTATACCAGAGACTCATCGCATCTCTAGAGGGGAGGACTATCCATGTCTGACACCGAGGTGGAGAATGATGTACTAATTTTCTCAACTTTAACACGATTTGCAAAATGCATGTAATACTTGGGTTGTTATCTGGCCCTTAATGATGTATGCAGTGCTATCTTTGTTTGTTATGATATGAAAAACTTGTTCAATGGTAACACTTCATCTGTACTGTGCTTTTGCCCTGGATTTAAAAAACGAAATAAATTGATTTTTTTTAATGAGCTTAGATGGAGAATAAACATGAAAAGGGCCATTTAAATGTTTTTCTTCTGGCAGCATTTGTTGTGTTTTCAAAAATAAACTTTCGTATAATCGCTGTGCCTTTAGTGGGGTGACATTATTGGCTAGCTCCCCTGTTGTAAAAATTGTACCAACACCACTAACAATACCAAATCTCCCTAAAGCAAAGATAGTTTACAAATGCTAACTAATTTAAACGTTTTTGCTTATGTAATATATGCAATCTATGTGCAGTAACAAATTACTAAAACCATTGGCAACGCCAGTAGGTCCCAAAGGTGCGACCTATTGCCTTTGCCAATGCTTGTTTCATAATCTCAGCACCTGCAGACTGCTGTCCCGGCGCGCACACGGTTAACGGTGAGCTGCAAAGCAAACAGGGACAGTGCATCCTCTATGTAATGCAGGCCCTGGGGCCTATGCTTCTGGATTAAGACTTTATAGCCAATCCGACCATTAGTTGGACTGAAATTAGCATATCACGTTCAACAGGTGCGCTTAAAAAACACTCCTTGATCACTCACACCCAACCCAGCACAGTGAGAGAAGCCTTGCACATGGAACGCTTATGCTGCCCGTTGTCAGCTGGACTCTCAGACTCCAGTCTGCAAAAGTCTTCATTGCGCCTTCAGAGTTCTGCAGCGCTCCCTCTACAAAGGAGTTTACCTGCTCACTCAAGTCAGAGCTTGGGGTCCACCCCATTGCATTTGGCTCTGTCCAGCCTGGCTTTGAAATAGGAAAGGGAGTGCTAGAAAGCATTTTAGTAAACCTCTAAAAGCCAGGGCTGGCTGTCTGCGGCACAGCACCAATTAAGCTGGATCACTCGACAGAGAGGCTCTAATCACCGGGCGGAATTTGCAAGGAGGGCATTAAGTAGGAAAGGAAAGAGATTAAGAAGGCATTATCAATAATCTCTGCTGGCTTCTTCTTTTATTTGTTTCTAAAATAACAGTATGCTTTTTGCTCTTAAAGTGGCAAAAGATGAAAAGGTGGCTGAGGATTTTTAAAACAGCAACTATGGAATCTGTCATGGAAAGAGATCTGTCTGTTGCTTCCACTCTCTCTGCCTCTTTGGTCCAAAGGAGTCTTTTTCCTATAGGATGAGAGTGAAACTTACATGTATCCCGAGTGTACTGCTCCAGCTTTACTAATAAACACTTGTAGGCTTTGAGGTTCCATTTTCAGCTTCAGTTGTCCAATTACTTGCCCTTTGATGAAAATCATTCAGAGCCCTGTTTACAAAGGACATACTGAAATAAAGACGACAACCGGGTAAGTTTGCCAGTCTACTTTATTCTCCTCCGGTCTCACCAGCTCCCCGGCAGCAACTGCCGAAACAACACATTCCATGTTCCACGCAGGGAACGCTGAGAATTAAGGATTACACGTCACCCCACAACAGAACCCAACACCCCCCTCCCCCCTTCCTTCACATGGCAAACAAAACAAAACCAAAAAGGCGATAAAGAAAACAAAACCCAACACAAATGCAGGTGTAAGTCTTCCTCCAAGAAAATGTTGTAAGTTATACATACATAATTGGGGCCTGATTTCGAGTTTGGCGGGCAGAGGTAAGTCTGCTGGTTTGACGGATGAATTTACCCCTCCCTTACCGAGGGTCCTCTGTCCACCAGATTTAGAGTTGTCAGCAGGCCCTACGATAACTCTAAACATTGTGAGGAACTGCCGTCACGGCAGTTACAGTCAATGTTGTAAAACCAACCACCATACCTGGTAAAATCATGCACTCTAAGCCCAACTTGGGTACCAAGGACAGCATATCGCTCAGGCATGTGGCCCAGTACCTATAAATGCAGTTTCTTCTTCATGGTCATGTGTGTGGCCTATCCTTTGTCTTAATGACGAGACCCTCAGCCTCTTCCTCTGCAAGGATGCTGCAAAAACCCCTTCTGAGATAGGCGTTGATGGGTGTAGGAAAGTGGATTGTTATGTAGTGAGGCTGGTTAGGCTTCACTATGTAATAATCTCACATTATCCCAAATAGGTCCTTTAGATTCACACTAACAAATCCCAAGCTCAGGCCTGGTAGTATGGCACAGAGCAGTCAGGCTTTACTAGAGGGGCATATGTTAAGCATTTCGGAGTACCAACATGGACGATAAGTGATTGACATGACTCAAAAGAAATCTGGCACCAATTTACAAAAACAAAGCAGATTTTTATATGATTTTAGGCACCAAATTGAAGACAATCGAATAAGTAGAACCTGAGTTATGGATTTCTAAAGAAAAAATAAATCAGTGCATTTCAGTCTTGCAAAAGGATAATGTTGCGGTCAATGGGGAAATACACTAGTGGCAATCGGTCTGAGTGGTAATGTGAGGCAGGTCACAGGACCTGACTCACAGGGCCCAAAGCAAAGTAATCCTGGCTGTCTCTGGTGCTTAAGAACGGGAGCTGCAGTTTCTAGTTTTACCGCTTAGACAGTGCGGGTGAGGAAGGGGGCAAAATCTTAAACACTGGGTCACAGAGGCATCAAGTTGAAGATGCTGAAAGATTCCCTCGAGGCACAGTGTTGAAAAAACGGTAGTGGTAGCCGGACTGGCCAGCAACAAGCATTGGCAGGGGTAAGCTCAGCCTTCGATCACTTCGACGTTCTGTAGTCGGGGATAAATGGTAGCCACCTGAAACTTGCTGGAAGTCAGAACTATGTTTTCCACAATGCACTAGACCATTTACTTTTAAGGGATTCCCTCAGCGGGCCCGATGGCTAATGATTTTTTGGATCCAGGTGCAGTTCTTGCCTGCAAGCTGCAGGGGACTAGCACCTCTAGTCCAAGGTAGTTCTGGAGTTAGCTTTGATTGAAAAGGGATTCCTCTTTCCTTTGGAACTGGTCTCCGTTCCAGGATGAGTCGTAGTCATGGAGTTGAAGTGTGGTTATCACAGGTGCCGTCTTTGGCACCTTTTCTTTGTGCAAGTCCTGAAGTCGCAGACTCTCTTTCTTATTTGTCCTTTAGTTGCAAGTCCATCAGATCTGAGATTCTGATGCGAGGGGAGCCCCTTAAATCCTAGTTTTAGAGGTGTTAAGGGTGTGAGAGCTAGTAGTCAATGGGCTACTAGGCCCAGCAGCTAATCTCCCCCTGAGGTGACCACTTCCTGGGGAGTGTGGCACCTTTTCTACCCAGAGGCCTGTATTCTGCCACTTTAAAAAAAATGGGCAGTTATGTAGCAATGGGGCAACCCGGGCGACCACTGGTGGAACACTGTATGGTGGTGCTTTACTTTGTTCAGATACAATAGATTAACTCTTGCTTTGTCTATCTGTTATAAATTGCTCTCCACTGTGACAATACCTTATTGTACCACTTTTAAAAATATGGCAGAACCCTTCATCGGCTGTACAGACCAGGTAGCCCACCTTAGGGGTGTGGCCAGTCTTCTGGGGGTGTAGACCTCCTGATTATCTAATTTTCCTGCCTGCCCAAGTTGCAAATGTGCCTGTGGCAATGGTTCAGCTTGTTCTCCCTCTGGAAGGAAGCCTGGTTGCATATTAGAGGAGGTGGAAGCTTTGAAGCGCACGCCTTGACGTGTGACTTCATTAGCCATCCTGTCGGAGAGGGAGTTGACACCTCCCAAGCAGGCACGCCTTTGTTTCTGGCAAGGAGTCAGACTCCTATCTTGGTGGCAGCAGCTGCAGGATGTCAGCCAGGGCACAGGAAAGTCTGTGGTAACCAAGTGGACAACCTCTAAGGTAGCTACCTGGGTGCATGTAACATTAAATCTGACTTTGGGAAAAAGTTGGGTTTGATGAGACAAGTTGTTTGATACCAAACATGAAACTTTTCAGTGAGACCATACTGGAGCTGGCAACCTGGGCCTGCCTGGGTGCCAGCTCATGTTATCCTATGGTCCCCTGAACACTTCTAATAGTCCCTAATGGAAGGAGGCTACTATAGGAACATATAAGCTAGCACTTTTATGTCCACACCTTTAATATAATGCATCCTGCTGCCTGTGCTCAGAAGGCCTACCTTAGGGAAGAGTGGCATATATCAAAGATAGTGCTGTGACATTGCCACTCATAGTGAGGGCAAAGTCGAGTTTGGGTAGTTTGCACTACTTATGCAGTCTGCAATGGCAGGGCTGCTGTCGTCTTTTTACTTGGGTTACTTAGGTTGGCACAATCAGTGCTTCAGGCCCTGGTGACCCCTTTAACTCCCATGCCCTGGGTATCACTGGTATCACTTACCAGGGACTATATGGGGGTTACAATCCTTGCCAACTGGGGTTACCAATTCACATGCATCATATTTTAGGGAAAGAGCACTGGTACTGGGGTCTGGTTAGCAGGCTCCAGTGCACTTTCGGAGTCAAAACCATCACCATTGGAATAACAAGTGTGGACTTGACCATACAAAAAGAGCACTTTCCTACAGTGGAAAGTGTGGAATGCCCCACCTGTTGCACATCTCCATCTGTTTCCCCCAAAGGTTGCCTGTCGATGTCAGATAGTTTTCTGGTTGAATATTTCCTGGCGTATGGTCCTGTATTCACTGGATACTATTTTCCTACATTTTTTTCCTTTAATATTTCTTTTTATTTGACCCCTTGGCTGTCAATTAAAAAGCATCTGAATGGAGTATTTGATATGTCAGATGTCAAATATCTCAAGTATTATAGAGAAATAAGCCTTGCAAGGCGAGCAGTCCTGGTAGCGATTAAGAAGCCTCTAATTTATTGCATTGTATACCCAACAAGGTAATGGTTAATCAATTGGATTCCTAGGACTGGTTAAATTACTGACAGAACTTAAAATGTTCCAGTGAATGCACTTTGGTTCAGTTGTGATCACAACTAAGAGCGTCTTGAGGAGTGTATTGAAGGCGCTATTTTTTGATATTGCATTACCACAATGTACACAATGCACATCTATGTAAAAGCTAGAAATTAACTCATGCTGCAATTTTTGTTATATTACTGATAATTATTGTTTCATTCAGTTAGGCAAATAGTAGATATTGCTGACCCTGAAAAAGTCAACTTTCAGGAAGTCCTGGCACTTGACTGTGAGTGGAATGTAATTTAAATGATTTGTAAACCCTGAGGTTTAGCATATTGATGGTTGTAAAACATGATTGTTTGTGAAGCCTGAGGGTCAACACATTCATATATATATTTAGGTCTCACCAGAGACAGTGCCTGCTCTGCAACTTACAAGACATTTGTAAGCTTACAGTGGGCTTAGAGAAAGCGCATTGCTTAGCATTGGATGGCTTCAGCTTCACTCTGATTTTCTTCCTTCTCCTTTGTCAATGCGTGCAGGTTCACTTCCTTTTCATGTGTTTGTCCCACCTGGCCCAAGTACTTGTTCCTTCCACTATTCGTTCTTTCGGAGGTACTTTTTTCTTCTAGTTGAAACACTCACTGAGTGTCCATGTGTTTGCAGGCAGTCTTCATCATGTGCTTCTCCCCCCTTCAGTGTCGGTCTCTCTTACATGTGTTTTTGTCCCCATCTGTGTTTTTGGTTGTCCCCTACCCACGCAACCTCCATTGTACTCTGTGTTCTTGCTTGCCACCAACCAACCCTCCTGTGCAGCTCTGTGTTGTAAGCTGTGCCCCACCTACCCTTCCGCCTGCTCTGTGTTGTTGCTTGTTCTCATATCTACCCTCTGTTGTGCTCTGTGTTGTTGATTGCCCTCCCATCCTCCATTTTTTGCATGTAGTCCATCCTTTATTGATTGTTGCTTGCCCCCGGTCGCACATTGTTTGTTGCGTGCCTGTTAGAAATTGGTTTGTTGGTTGACTGGATGGGGTGTGAGCCCTTGTCAAGTAGCAACCACAATCCACAAATTAACCTGTGCTCTCCCTCTGGCAGCTTGGCACAGAGCAGTCAGGCTAAACTGGGAGGCAATGTGTAAAGTATTTGTGCAACACTTCAATCAATAAAACAGTAAAAACACCACACAAAAAGATTCCACACCAGGTTAGCAAAATAGAGTTTAGTTTTTAATAAATACAGCAAGACCAAAACAACAAAAATCCAATAAGAAGATCTGGAGGTATTGAATTTCAAAGTTTATAGTGAAATATAGCACCAAAGAGCACAAAGTGATATTAGGAGATATCTGGTCGTGCCCGACTGGGACAAAGTCACAAGTTCATGCTGACCGCGATAGAGCGCCGCTGGCTATAGGGAACCAGTTGGGACCGCTGAACAAAGTACCTTAGATCCTGGTTGTGGAGCGCTGCATGGATCCACTTCAAAGATGCATTGTGCAGCAGAGGTGATGCTTCCGTTGGTTCTGCTCAGGGATGCGTCACTCAGCAGAGAAGATGCGTTGGTTCTGCTGGCAAGCACCTTAGGCCTACTTCCGAGAGTTCAGGATTGGGGTGGCACCATTTGGCAGGGTAGACTCACAGATGTCAGAGTCCAGGTGCAGGGGTTGCACATCTTTTATGTCCCTGAGTCTTCAGGTCAGGAGGCCAGCCAACTACCCCTTGGAGTCACTTTGGCTTCTGTGTTCAAGAGAACTGCAGGTCCAGTCCTTCTCACCCAGTCAAGAGGGCAGCAGGCAGCAAATCAGTACTGCAAAGCAGGAGTCCAGCAAAGCAGTAGTCCAGCTCAGTGGCAGTCCTTCAGCATCAAGCACAGCAGTCCTTCTTCCTGGCAGAGTATCCACAGGTACTAAAGTACTGAAGAGGTGGTGCCTGAGGTCCAGTGCTTATAACCAGTGGTGCCCTGAAGTGGGGGAGCTTCAAAGACAGGCTTTTATGTGCACAGAGGCCCTGACCTGTCTCTAGATTCACCATAGGGGGATATGTAGCCTTTTTTTCAGGGGCAGGACACAGCTTATTCAGGTGTGAGGCTGGTTCCAGTTCCTCCCTCACATCCTGACAGAATGGCCCATCAAGTGACACCTAAGCTCTCATTGACTGTGGTTGTCTAGGAGGAATACACAAAGCCCAGCTTTCACCCACCCCAGACATGTGTTCAGAGACAGGCAGCAGACACCAAATAACTAAAGTAAGAAAATACCAACATTCTAAAGTGGCATTTTCAGAATTCCAATTTAAAATCTGACTTCACCATAAGTTTGAATTTTAAATTGTGATTCAAGAAACACCAAACTTGAATCAATTATAAAATGCAATAAAATAATCCCAATGTTATTCTACGGAAGTTATAGGCCTTGCTGTAGTGAAAAATGATTTTAAGAGTTCTTCACTACGAGAACATGTACAACTTAAAAGTGCATATCTTGCCTTTTAACCCCTTCACTGCTAGGCCTGTACCCCCCTGTGCTAAGCCTTTTTTTTGGCTATTTGGGATAGTTCACACTTAGGCCCCTGTAACTTTTTGACCACATAAGGTATCCATGCCAAATTTGCGTCCTTTTCTTCCAACATCATGGGAATTCTAAAGGTACCAAGGGTTTGTGGACTCCCTGGAGGGCACCCACAAATTATCCAAAATGCAGTAAAATTTTGAATTGTTTTTTAAAAATGGGAAAAAAGTGCTGCAAATGAAAGCGTCTGTTTTTTTCCCTGCAAATGGTATCAACAAAGCGTTTGTGGGGCTGAAATCACCATTTCCCCAGATTTTAGGGACAATTAGACTTTTGTCAAAAAATCCAAAACTTTTACACAGTATTGGCATTTTACTGGGACATAGCCTATTTTTGCTATTTGTTGTGCTTTCAACCTTCTTCCAGTTAATGGTAGAAATGGGTATGAAATCAATAAAGCTATACATTTGTGAAAAGTAAACAAAATTCTGAATTTAGCAAGGGGTCATTTGTGTAGATCCTTCAAGCATTCTTTATAGAAACTAACAGTTGAATAATGGAAAAATTGAAAATTAGTTGAAAAAACAGCCATTTCTGCCAACGTTTTCACCTGTAACTTCTTCAGATTATAAGAGCTGTTTGAAAGCAATATGCCATTACATTTGCTGGACATTTTTGGTTGTGAGGATATATAGGACTTGTAGGTTCACCAAGAACCCGACAAACCCAGAGCCACTAACTGAGCAGTGTCTTGCAATGGTTTTTTATTATGTACCAGGTAAATAGCAATTAATTTGGGAAAATATATACATGGAAAAATCGGTATGAAAGACACCTATGTATTTCTGAATTTGAAACAAAATATAGAGTTTAGAAACAGTAGTTATTTGCACATTTCCGAAATTGTGAGTACCCATACTAGCATGAAAATTATAGGTCATTATTCAAAATGACTTTTCTTTTACACATTGTCTCTCATTTGGAAGGCAGAAATGCATCGAAAGTCAATAGGTAATAACAGTTGCTCTACAATTCTGTGTTATCCTAAGTCTCCTAATAAAAATGGTACCTCACTTGTGTGGGTAGCCCTAGTGCCCATGACAGGAAACGGCTCAAAACGCAACGTGGACACACCACATTTTCACAATGAAAAATTACCCTATTTTTGCAAAGTGCTTAGTTGTAGTTTTTGAACCCTAACTCTGCCGGCACCTAGGGAAACCTAGCAAACCTATACATTTTTTAAAACTAGACACCCAGGGAAATCCAGGATGGGGTGACTTTACTGGCTCCCACCAGGTTCTGTTACCCAGAATCCCTTGCAAACCTACAAAATTGACAAAAAAAACACATTTTCCTCACATTTCTGTGGTGGAAAGTTCTTTCTGGAATCTGCGTGAATCCACAAAATTCCACCCACCCCGCGTTTCCCAAAGTCTTCCGGAAATAATGATACCTCACTTGTGTGGGTAGGCCTAGTGCCCGCGACAGGAAACGGCCCAAAACGCAACGTGGACACACGACATTTTCACTGTGAAAACGGACCCTTTTTTTGCAAAGTGCCTAGCTGTAGATTTTTAACCCTGGCACTACCGGCACCTAGGGAAACCTAGCAAACCTATATATTTTTGTAAACTAGACACCCAGGGAAATCCAGGATGGGGTGACTTGACTGGCTCCCGCCAGGTTCTGTTACCCAGAATCCCTTGCAAACCTGAAAATGTGTCCAAAAAAACACATTTTCTTCACATTTCTGTGGTGGAAAGTTCTGGAATCTGTGTGGATCCACAAAATTCCACTCACCCTGCATTCTCCAAAGTCTTCCAAAAAAAAATGATATCTCACTTGTGTGGGTAGGCCTAGTGCCTGCGACAGGAAACGGCCCAAAACGCAACGTGGACACACCACATTTTCACAGTGAAAACTGACCCTTTTTTTGCAAAGTGCCTAGCTGTAGATTTTGAACCCTAGCACTGCCGGCACCTAAGGAAACCTAGCAAACCTATACATTTTTGAAAACTAGACACCCAGGGGAATCCAGGATGGGGTGACTTGACTGGCTCTCACAGGTTCTGTTACCCAGAATCCCATGCAAACCTCAAAATTTGTAAAAAAAAAACACATTTTCCTCACATTTCTGGGGTGGAAAATTCTGGAATCTGTGTGGATCCACAAAATGACACTCACCCCGCGTTTCCGAAAGTCTTCCGAGAAAAATGGTACCTCATTTGTGTGGGTAGGCATAGTGCCCGCGACAGGAAAAAGCCCAAAACGCAATGTCGACACACCACATTTTCACAGTGAAAACGGATCCTTTTTTTTGCAAAGTACCTAGCTGTAGATTTTGAACCCCAGCACTGCCGGCACCTAAGGAAACCTAGCAAACCTATACATTTTTGACAACTAGACACCCAGGGGAATCCAGGATGGGGTGACTTGTCTGGCTCTCACCAGCTTCTGTTACCCAGAATCCCTTGCAAACCTACACATTTGTCCAAAAAACAAATTTTCCTCACATTTCTGTGTTGGAAAGTTCTAGAATCTGCACGGATCCACAAAATTACACCCAGCTCGCATTACCCAAAGTCTTCCGAAAAAAATGATACCACACTTGTGTGGGTAGGCCTAGTGCCCATGACAGGAAAAGGCCCAAAATGCAATGTCTACACACCACATTTTCACTGTGAAAACGGATCCTTTTTTTGCTAAGTGTCTAGCTGTAGATTTTGAACCCTAGCACTGCCGGCACCTAGGGAAACCTAGCAAACCTATACATTTTTTTAAACTAGACACCCAGGGGAATCCAGGATGGGGTGACTTGACTGGCTCTCACCAGGTTCTGTTACCCAGAATCCTTGCAAACCTGAAAATTTGTTCAAAATAACACATTTTCCTCTCATTTCTGTGGTGGAAAGTTCTGGAATCTGCGTGGATCCACATAATTCCACTCATCCCACATTCTCCAAAGTCTTCCCAAAAAAATGATACCTCACTTATGTGGGTAGGCCTAGTGCCCGCGACAGGAAACGGCCCAAAACGCAACGTGGACACACCACATTTTCACAGTGAAAATTGACCCTTTTTTTGCAAAGTGCCTAGCTGTAGATTTTGAACCCTAGCACTGCCGGCACCTAAGTAAACCTTGCAAACCTATACATTTTTGAAAACTAGACACCCAGGGGAATCTAGGATGGGGTGACTTGACAAGCTCCCACCATGTTCTGTTACCCAGAATCCCTTGCAAACCTGAAAATGTGTAAAAAAAACAAATTTTTCTCAGATTTCTGTGATGGAAAGTTCTGGAATCTGTGTGGATCCACAAAATTCCACCTACCCCGCATTCCCCAAAGTCTTCCCAAAAAAATGATACCACACTTGTGTGGGTAGGCCTAGTGCCCGCGACAGGAAACGTCTCAAAACGCAACGTGAACACACCACATTTTCACAGTGAAAACTGATCCTTTTTTTGCAAAGTGCCTAGCTGTAGATTTTGAACCCTAGCACTGCCGGCACCTAGGGAAACCTAGCAAACCTATATATTTGTTAACACTAGACACCAAGGGGAATATAGGGTGGGGTGAGTTGACTGGCTCTCACCAGGTTCTGTTACCCAGAATCCCTTGCAAACCGGAAAACGTGTCAAAAAAACACATTTTCCTCACGTTTCTGTGGTGGAAAGTTCTAGAATCTGCGTGGATCCACAAAATTCTACCCATCCCGCATTTCCCAAAGTCTTCTGAAAAAAATGATACCTCACTTGTGTGGGTAGGCCTAGTGCCCGCGACAGGAAACGTCCCAAAACGCAACGTGGACACACCACATTTTCGCAGTGAAAACAGACCCTTTTTTTGCAAAGTGTCTAGCTGTAGATTTTGAACCCTAGCACTTCCGGCACCTAGGGAAACCTAGCAAACCTATATATTTTTTAATACTACACACCCAGGGGAATACAGGATGGGGTGACTTGACTGGCTCTCACCAGGTCCTGTTACCAAGAATCTCTTGCAAACCTCTGCCTCCCTCTTCCTCGCTCACCCCTCGCATCTGTCTCAGCAAGAGTGGAGGACATTCCTTTTCCTACCTCGCTGTGAAGTCCTGGAACGACCTCCCACTCCGGGCCTCGTCCTCTCTGCTAGAATTAAGGAAATGACTTGAGACCTGGCTGTTCAACTAAACCCTCCTCTGCAGCAGTGTTCTCAGCACCTGGATACCCTCATGTGATTAGCCGGGCTTTACAAATCCTGATTCATTGATTGATTAAATAATAGCGGAAAACTTACAAATAGACTTCTAAATGCTGGTCAGGTAGCATGCTCTGGAATTCATAGGATTGTAGTTTACATGTTTTAATTCACGTCTTTAATTACTTAGGCCACACCCATTTTAGAGATCCCTTCCCCCCACTTAAAGCACTGTGTGATGGGGCGTCAAGGAGGGACACGACACAAACTCTCGGTAAATGGGGTTTTATTGAAACAAGTTTTCTTTTTGTCCGGCTGGTTAGCCTTTCCCTTGCAAAGGTCGCTGGATCCGTGGTGGTGGCGGTATCCGAGGAGCGCAGGGTCGGTTCTCTCCTCTTTCCCTCTGGGACTTCGTCAGCGTTTCCGAGGATGGTTCTCCGGATGCCGCAAGGGAGAGAGAGAGATAAGGGACGATATTAGCTTTGTGAGGTAGAGGCGCGCAGCCCTAACACCAAGGACCGGGGAGTGAGGAATCACCGTAGTTGTGAGTAACTAATAAGGAAGTGGCAGAAAAGGTGAGGGGTTTTTACAAACTAAAGACGTAGGGGGATCTTACGGGTTGCTCGGGTGACACGGGTTCTCCCGCCTCCCCATCCAACCCGCTACCCGGTCCCGTACCTGTCCGAGCCACGCTCCTCCCCTGGGAACGTGGCAGGGCGCTTCACGGAGTCCGTAGCCGCCGAGTCTCTCGTCTCTCCTTCCTTCTGTTTCCTCCGATGTCCTCTCTCTCGTTCCGATATTCTCCTCTTCACCGTCGTACTCTGTCTCGCCTTCGTCCTTCCTCCGGGAATCGCCGTCCGTCCACTTCCTGGTTCCGCCTCCTTTTGAATCTCCCGGCTTCGTGACGTCGTCCGAGGGCGGGGCTTGAGTCCCGAGCTCGGTCCAATTAAAGGGCCCGGCCCCGGCCGGCTGAGACTGTTCTTCCATGTCCATTGTCCACTCGTTCTGTGGAGAAGGAAGAACGTTAGGGACCTTCGTTACCGGTGTCCACCAGTCCATACCCTCCTGTGTCCCTGGGGCTACCCGAAGGGCCCCGTCACATACCACCCCCCCTGGCCGCTCCCGCTCGGGGAGAGGCGTGGACCGCGAGAGAAAGTCAGCGGCACAGTTGTCCCTCCCCTTGTGGTGTAGCACCGAGAAGGCAAAGGGCTGCAGGGAGAGGAACCAGCAGTGGACCCGGGCATTATTGCTCTTGTTCCTATACATCCACTGTAATGGGGCATGGTCCGTGTATAGGATGAATGGCCTCCCCTCCAGGTAATACCTCAGCTTTTCCACCGCCCACTTAACCGCCAAACACTCCTTCTCAATAGTGGGGTATGAGCATTCCCTAGGGAAGAGTTTGCGGCTGACGAAGAGAACAGGGTGTTCAAGCCCATCGTCAGCCATTTGGGATAAGACTGCCCCTATCCCGGTGTCCGATGCGTCAGTGGTGAGAATGAACTGCTTCAAGAAATTGGGGGATATGAGTACGGGCGCTGAAGTGATGGCTTCTTTTAGTTTCGTGAATGCCTGCAGTGTGTCAGCTGTGGGATGCCTGAGGAAATGCAGGGGGCAATCTTTACGGAGAAGATCAGTCAAAGGTGAGGCTAGGTCAGCAAAAGAGGGTATAAAGCGCCGGTAGTAGCCAATCAACCCCAGAAAGCCCCTCAACTCCTTTCTGGTGGAAGGGAAGGGGGTGTCTACTATAGCTGTGACCTTCTTTTCTTGTGGGGATATGACTCCTTCCCCCAGGACATATCCTAAATATTGTACCTTTTGAAATGCTGCTCGGGATTTCCTAGCGTTAATGTGCAGTCCCGCTTGGCGGAGAGCCGTGAGAATGGTGGTGAGATGGTGTAGCTGCTCCCTCCAGGAGCGGCTGAACACCACAATGTCATCTAAGTATGCTGAGCAAAAGGCGGAGTAGGGCATCAGCACTCGGTTCATCAGTCTCTGGAAGGTTGCCGGGGCCCCGTGGAGCCCAAAGGGCAAGACCGTAAACTCGAAAAGCCCAAGATCGGTAGAAAAGGCAGTTTTTTTTCGGTCTTCTTCTTTAAGAGGCACCTGCCAGTACCCCTTTGTGAGGTCCAACGTGGTTATGTACACGGCATCCCCGATTCTCTCGATTAGATCGTCAACTCGGGGGATCGGGTAGGCATCAAACGCAGATATGTTATTCAACGCTCTGAAATCCATACAGAACCGGGATGACCCGTCGGGTTTGGGAATCATCACGATTGGGGAGGACCATGGACTGGTGGAAGGCCGGATGACCCCTAACCGTAACATATCCTTCACTTCATTCCTGATGGCTTCTTGTTTTGCAGCAGGGACTCTGTAGGCCTTTTGTCTCACTATTTGTCCGGGTGGGGTTTCAATAGAGTGTTCTGCGAGGTTGGTTCTCCCCGGGGAGTCCGAGAAAATATCTTCAAAGGGTCAGAGGGTCTCTCTCAGTTGGTCCTTCTGCTGGTCCCGTAGATCAGGGTTTATGACCAAGGAGCCCACCGAAGAGGCGTCCTGGCAGTTAGTCGGTATTAAGAAGTGGGCGGTTTTCGGTGGGGTACCAAGCCACTTTTTAAGCAAGTTGATGTGGAAGCTTTGGGTTCTGGAAGGGGTCACCTGTAGCTTGTAAGTGGTGTTTCCGATGGTGTCCGTTACCTGGTAGGGACCCTGCCACTCACTTCGGAATTTACTAGTGCTGGAAGGCAGTAATACGAGGGCCCATTCACCCACTTGCAGCGTTCGCAGTTTTTTTCCGTGGTCGTAATATTTCTTTTACTTTGCTTGACTGTTTTCCAAGTTGGAATGGGCTAGTTCTCTCAGCTTTCCCATTTTGGACTTGAGTTGGAAGGTATAGTCTAACAAAGACCGATGGTCTTGATTGTCTTTGTTAATCCACGCATCTCGGGTCATCTCCAACAAGGACCGGGGCTGTCTCCCATACAGCAACTCAAAAGCCGAATATCCCGTGCTGCTTTGGACTTGGGCCCTTAAGACGTATAGGGCCAACGGAAGTAGCCTGTCCCAATCTCCCCTTTCTGCGGTCAGCATCTTCCGTAGGGTGGACTTCAAGGTGCGGTTGTATCTCTCCACCAGCCCATCCGTCTGGGGATGGTATACGGAGGTATGTAACTGGTGGATATCCAAGGTAGTACATATTTCTTTCATGAGGCGGGATGTAAAAGGCGTCCCTTGGTCCGTCACCACCTCTTTAGGGAATCCTACGCGGGAAAACAATTCAATCAACTTGTCCGCCACGTTCTTGGTGGTAGGGGTGGTTAGTGGAAATGCCTCGACGAACCTGGTGGCATAATCCACGATGACGAGAGCGTGGAGGTGACCTCTCTTGGTGCGAGGGAGGGGACCTATCAAATCCATGCCCACCCTCTCAAAGGGGACCCCTATGATGGGCATGGGTTGTAAGGGGGCGGCTACGGGTTTATAGGAGGTCTTTTTCTGACAGATTTCGCATGTTTGACAATACGTTTCGATGTCTCTATACACCCCTGGCCAATAGAAAAACCGTAGTACCCCGCTAGTGGTTTTCTCCCTCCCTGCATGTCCCGCTGTGAGATGTGTATGCGAGAAGAACAGGATCTGGTCCCTAAAAGGCTGAGGTACTAATAGCTGGGGAGTACTGTCTTTAGTCCCTTCCCTATATAACAGTCCCTCTTTTATAATAAACCGGGGATAGGCGTCTCTAGAGGATGTTTGGTTGAGGTGCGCACTTTCCCAGGCATTAAACAGAGTGCGATCGTTAGACTGGGCGAAGCGGAAGCTTCGGTCTATAATCCAGGGCTCAGCAGTGACTAACCCCGAGGCGGGCGCCTCTCGGTCCCCTTTCACTTGGGATAGGGAATGCTTGAACATTGTGAGAAAGTCAGGGTTATCCACACCCAAAATCAAGTCCTCCGGCAGGGACTCCACCACCCCCACCTTCACCGTACATGTGGGTCCGTTGAGGGGTGTCAAGGGAACGAGGGCCACGGGATAGGGCCTGACCTCCCCGTATATGCATCTTATGTGTACGATTTGTTGGGACAGGTATTGGTGGAGCAACACTAGCCTTTTCTTTACCACCGACTGTCGGCACCCCGAGTCTAAAAGGGCGTTCAATGTGAAACCATTCATCCCCACACGTACATAAAATGAGGCACCCATCTCAGCTGAATATAGGACACTCCGGGGAAGATACCCCACATCCATGGGCTCGTCTACCCTTTTCCGCGGGCACAGTCTGGCGATGTGTCCCCATTCGCCGCACTCAAAGCATTGAGGCCCTTTGGGAGGGGGCCCATCGAAACGTGTGGACTTGGGGCGGGGAATGGCTGGAGGAAGGGCCGGTTTTCTCTCGCTTCTGGCTCCCGCTGGGGTTTTGAACGATTTCTCCTGTTCCAGGGGGTAAGACCGTGGCTGGGCCCTCGCGAAATACTTGGCCATGTCGACCGCTTGTTCGGGGGATAAATGGGGGTGTTGCTTCAACCATTTCTGAGTCCCGAAGGGTAAAGCTTCCAGAAATTGTTCCATGTATATTCTCGTCATTATTTCCTCTTTGGTACTAGTCTCGGGTTTGAGCCATTTGTCTGCAGCCATTTTAAGACGGAAATACAAAGTTTTATGGTTTTCCCCCTGCACCCCTCTCTCTTTTCTGAACTTGCTTCTGTAAGCCTCTGCATCGAGCCCCAGGTGTTCCAGGATGACCTCTTTAATGACTTGATAGCCTGTCAATCCTCGGGGGTTGGCCACCTGATAAGCAGCCTGAGCTTCCCCTGACAGTAGCGGCGCTAGGAAGAAAGGCCACTTTTCTTCAGGCCACCCGCAAACCCGAGCCGCTCGCTCGAAGTTGGTCAGAAACGCATCCGGGTCTTCTCCAGCAACGTATTTTTGTAAGGACATTCCGGACGCGGGGGAATAAGGGAGCCGTCTTTCTACGGGTATCAGTACTCCAGGATCAGCTGCGGCCTTTGGTAGGGACTCCAGGTGCGCTTTCATGGTGTTTTGGAAGAGCTCCCTGTCCGCCTGCGCGGACGTCATCTGTCTCTCTACGGCCCAACCAAGTTTCTCTTGCCCCTGGACGAGGTGTTGCATGAGGGCCTCCATCTTTAGTTCACCGACGGAGTGAGATGACAATCCCACTTCTGACACCAGATGTGATGGGGCGTCAAGGAGGGACACGACACGAACTCTCGGTAAATGGGGTTTTATTGAAACAAGTTTTCTTTTTGTCCGGCTGGTTAGCCTTTCCCTTGCAAAGGTCGCTGGATCCGTGGTGGTGGCGGTATCCGAGGAGCGCAGGGTCGGTTCTCTCCTCTTTCCCTCTGGGACTTCGTCAGCGTTTCCGAGGATGGTTCTCCGGATGCCCCAAGGGAGAGAGAGAGATAAGGGACGATATTAGCTTTGTGAGGTAGAGGCGCGCAGCCCTAACACCAAGGACCGGGGAGTGAGGAATCACCGTAGTTGTGAGTAACTAATAAGGAAGTGGCAGAAAAGGTGAGGGGTTTTTACAAACTAAAGACGTAGGGGGATCTTACGGGTTGCTCGGGTGACACGGGTTCTCCCGCCTCCCCATCCAACCCGCTACCCGGTCCCGTGCCTGTCCGAGCCACGCTCCTCCCCTGGGAACGTGGCAGGGCGCTTCACGGAGTCCGTAGCCGCCGGGTCTCTCGTCTCTCCTTCCTTCTGTTTCCTCCGATGTCCTCTCTCTCGTTCCGATATTCTCCTCTTCACCGTCGTACTCTGTCTCGCCTTCGTCCTTCCTCCGGGAATCGCCGTCCGTCCACTTCCTGGTTCCGCCTCCTTTTGAATCTCCCGGCTTCGTGATGTCGTCCCAGGGCGGGGCTTGAGTCCCGAGCTCGGTCCAATTAAAGGCCCCGGCCCCGGCCGGCTGAGACTGTTCTTCCATGTCCGTTGTCCACTCGTTCTGTGGAGAAGGAAGAACGTTAGGGACCTTCGTTACCGGTGTCCACCAGTCCGTACCCTCCTGTGTCCCTGGGGCTACCCGAAGGGCCCCGTCACACACTGTGATCCAAAATAGGCTTTTGCCTACAGAAAGATAAAAACTGTCTCATAGGTGAGACCTAAAATTTGTGATGTAAAACTGTGGAATCATTGGAGTCAAAAGTAAAACTTTTGGAGCAGAAAAAAGGAGTGGCCATTTTGCTCCTCTGTGATGCTCACTCTGCAGCATCTTTAGGAAGGCAGGAGCACAGCTAATGTTATGTATCTGAGGGGAAAGATGTGCACTTTAGTGAAAGAAAGCAGTGTCCTGACCTCCACTGTGACACCCAGGCTGTGATTGTAGGTCCCAGGACTCTTGGTGTCACGGCACCCCTTCAGAAACAGAGCTCCAGCATTTGTTCCCCATCCAAAAGTTGTGCAGGTCATTTGCTCCCTAGTATAGCAGACCCAAATATCCTCAGCTTCTCTGAGAGTTAAGATTTTGTCAGTGGCGGCTCGCTGAGGGAGTGCTGCGGGGCGGTAGGGCAGGAGGGCGAGATGGAGGAGGGGCAGGGTGGGGGGGGGGGGGAGGTGGTAGAACTCAGAGTAAGCCTTACTCTGAGTTATGTCCGTCGTATGTCCGAGTCCACTACCCCCCCACCCTGCCCCACCCCACTGCAGCACTCCCTCGGCGAGCCCCCACTGTATTTTGTAGGTGTGACAACATGCCAATCATACCAGGAAGACAGATGAAACAAAAACATGCACTTTCATGAAGTGCTTCACCAAACCGAAAAACAGAGTTCCTGAAAATCAAGCACTCTGGGAAGAATGGAAAGAGACAGTTATGGGAAGGACAGAGACAAGATGGACTGGTTAAAACAAATAAAGCCAAAGAATAGAAAGCAAGCACATTTTGAGTGACAAAACACAAAGATAATGGTAAGCAATGGGTGAAATGCATTCCGAGGTAAACTTTCAGCATGTCCCAATATGTCATTGCAACTCCACAGCTGCACTGTTTTCTAGACTTTGACCTAAAAAGGACCTGGATAGTTTGCAAAACTAAACTGTACACAACTTCTAACATATTTTTAAACATTTTCACATCATAAGCGAAACTGTTAAAGTTAAAAAAGGACACAAAAAAGGAACCCTGCACAAACATATGAACACTCCTATTTGCACCCATGGGCAGGAGTTTGGCAGCCACATACTTCTCCTGGCTCTCCATATCTCATCCCATGTTGCTGGAATGACCAGTGTGGATTTTCAACTGCAGGAAATAAGCTGACACACCTTTTGATAGACAATTATGTTTTGTCCTGCTATAATTCGAGGCTAAGAGAGGTCCCATTGGTGGTGGGCAATACAGTCTGCAGTTTCCACCTATCCTGGATTACAAATCCTTCAGCAGCAAATTTAATTAAAGGCAATCAAAGTACATAATTAACTAAAGATTTTAATTTTAGTGAGAAACACTTGGTCGAGCAGGCAGGACTGGAGTGGTTGATTGGAGGTGAATTTGTTTTTGGAACCTGAAAACTATCAGGAGAACCTTATCCCTACATACTTGGACTGCAAAGAGCAAGCAGGACCATAGCGGGGAAGTTTGCCACTCAGAAATGTGAATGCATGTCAGTGTCCCTTCAAGGAACTCTCGGCCAATTAAGAGACACCTTTGTGGGTATTGGTAGTGAAGCAGTGTGGGATGGGGTTTGCATCGTGCAAATCATTGGTGCAAAAACAAGTACAAGCGGCACTTGTGTGGATGGGCCTTTATCTTGAATTGAGATTTAACATCAGTTCATCAACAGTACATGAATAACAGTAAGGCACATTAGGCTCCACAATAAGGACAGAGAAAGAGTAGATTCGCTAACCATGAAGTTGTATGAACAAATTAGCAAAGCTATGACTCAAATCGTTCAGATTAGTTATAAATCAATATTCACCTTACAACAGCAATGTTCAGTATAATCCAAAGCAGGTCAAAATAAATACAAAGGCAAGTTTTTTAAAAAAAATAGTCATACACAATTCGAATGAGGTTCAGTTCCCCTGAAGGGAAATTCCCTAACAGTAAGCTGGGGAGTCAGAAGAGGTTGGGGGTAATGTGTCATCAAGTAAAGCTTTAAAGGGAGAACCTAAGGAAGATTAATAAAAGAATTCGTGTGTTTGAGAGTTTCACTCTATGAGCGGGGCAAGCTAAGTTTGGGGTCTCAAGAGAGTGAGAAGGGGCATCTGCTCTTTAAAGAGTAGATGGGAGCATCTGAAACTAACTAACTAAGCATTGCCTAACTGCACATGCAATTTCTAAAGTGAAGCACAACTCCCTACGGTTCCCAAGAGGGGGGAACCAATCAGAATCTAGCATATCACATAGCACACAGCTACATGGTCTGCAGTCCAAGGCACAGATTTAGTAAACTTGTTTTTCTCCTTTCAGTGATACTCCCAAAGGTTCCGTTCATATAGAAGCTAAACATAATTGCAACCAATACTTTTTTTTCAAGCTACTGCAGTTCAGCTCCTGAAATGAGAGACATGGTGAGAGTATCACGAGAGCTAAAACCCACATTGACTTACTTAAACCGAGGCCTTCGGTTAACATAATGTGAGCTCAATTTAACCATGGTTAACTATAACGTCAGAGTCACTAACTAATGTAATTTAAAATAACAGGTTAGATATAAGTATGAAATGTGCATTAGTACATATATTTAGGCAAAACAAAAACCAGTGACAGTGTGCCTCCAATAGCTAGTCCAAAGAATGCAGCCAAGGAGCAGTTGGAAGGAGTGCGTGAGCTTTGGTCATACTGCAGTCCGAACAACTACTCGGGTACTCAGTGCTAGACCAAGAGCTCTTTTAAAAGAACAGCATAAAACATCATCATAAGGTAAGGAGCATCAGCATCATGTAATAAACATTAGTATGCTCTGACAACATGCAAAAGCAAGCAGACAGCAGAGCAGTGTGTAGTAACGGCCCCTAGCGGCCTATAAAAGAAATGCAGGCCGCCCCAGGACCCTGTGCTGCTTCTTCATTTCAAGGCCTTTCCAGAAGGAAAATGGGTGCAAGATGAGGAGTTCATCAAGAGGTCTGCAGTAGGACATCATGTGAAAGACGAACATGTCTCCCTGGCCATATGCAGCTTAAGCATGTACCAAGGACACTGAATAACACATCATTTACAAGAAGAGCATACCCAATGGGCAATGTGCAGGTGACATGATGGCTAGGCACCAAAATATGAGGTGCAAGAGGTAACTAGGATCTCAGGTAAGTGCTTAATTCGTAAAAACAATGAGTGCCAGGGCCCTCGTCAGGAGGACACTACAGCTTGCACCATCCGTTGTCCCTGCCAGCATTGCCAATAACAGGGCCAACATAACAACTAACCAGCACACTTTTACAAGTGTGACATTTCATTCTATTCCAGGCCCCCAAAAGGTATAAGAATGGCCTGGATGTCAAGTACTATTCAATTTCAATGTATTTTATATTAATAATAAACTGTTATTGTGCTCATCTCTAAATTCGGCAGACACCGCCACCATGTGGCAGACTTTTATAAGCGCCAGTGCTGACAAGTGCTGGTGCCGAGCACCGGAAACCACTGGCTTCAATTAAGCACTGTCTCTGGCCCATATATACCAATAAGTCATGAATGCCTTGCACAGTAAAAATGAAACTTCGGGAAGAATACCTTTGCATGGCCCTTTAAGCCACAAGAGTTCTTGTGTCAAGGGAGCAAGTCACCAGTGTCATGTAAAAAGAGCAAATAGCCATGACCTTGTGCATCAAGATGGTCACAGTGCATCAGTAGTGAGTACATGTGTTACCTAAAGAAGGACAATATTCGTGCCTTGTAATTGTAATTTCATTTATATAGTGCTGACTACCCCTGACGAGACGTCAAAGTGCTTTTCGGCGAGTAGCACGCTATTCCAGAACCCAAAAAGGTTTAGTGGTGAATTAGTATAGGGCAATATGAAACTTATTTCAGAGGTGGACATGTGTGGATTGAAAAGGGTAGTGGAGGGATAGAAGAGGTAGGGTTTTGCATTTATATAGCGCTTAGTACCCCTGATGAGGCATCAAAAGCACTTTTCGAGGAGTAGCACATGCTTGGTCGACTGATTGGGTGCGGGCTGGCAAGACTGTTAGAATGACCTGGTTACTTACCAGTAATCTTCATTACTCCGAGTCCAGGTGAGGAGGGCAGTAGTGATGATCACCCATGTTGTGCGGTAGTATTTGCCCTTCTTGGTTTTTAATTGTGTGATTTATGGTTATAATCTATTAATAACTTGCATACAGCTTTCATGTGTGGGTCATAGAGTTTGTCTGTACTTTTTTAAATGCATGGGTTTCTACAGAATCCTTGCCATCTACGGGGCGGTGGAGACAGGTCTGGACCAGTGCACCTGGGACCGCTGCCATGCATTGGCTAGTGCACCTGCGGAGGATGCCCAGCATCATACGTCAAACCGGGTGCCTAAGGCGGCACGGGGAGTACGCAGACATTTTCCAATGTAGTTGTTACCTTCAGTATTTTCATGGGGATCCTCCTCTCATAGTTAAAAATAAAGAAATGTTTTACAAATATTAATGCTATCTAGAATCATAATTTAGCAATTTCTGTACATTTTTTATTTATTTAAAGTGTAATAAATGTGACCCGATTTTTAGGGGAGGTAGTACAAGGTATTTCCCACATACTGTTGGGTGTCGATACCTGTTAATTTGTCCTTCCCCTCATTATGCCCTTTAACCTGCAACTTAGGCCCACAATTGCTTGACAGTCAATTACCAGGGGTTAACGACCTCTGCAGAATGTATTAAGAGTCGGGAGAGAGGACAATACGCGTAATTGTCAACGTCCAATGCAGCCTGCTGATAGATGCACCTTTCATGAACAACAAAAGTTCACCATTCATATATTTTTGATCATTCGGTTTCTCCTGTTTTAAGCTGTGTCATTATTTACGACGATAAACGTGTTCGACTGCTCAGCAGGTAGTTTTGCAGACAAGCTCTTCCCCAGCTGTGTGCTGACAGCCGTCACACACGGGGACTCACGCAGCACGGTTGGTTAGACCTCGGTCAGAAATTACTCAAGAAAGGAAGGGTGCAGGCGAACTTGTGTGTAATGTTTACTAGTATCTTCCCACTCGAACAACTGGCCGCTTGTCTCGCTCGCGGGTGTCCACTTATTTTTCGTAGCTCACGGCATCGCTGAACTGGGCCTAGAATAAAAACACGCACGAAATAGATTTGTGATAAGAGAAAGAACAAGCATTTGTAATGCAATAGATCTCGCATTTGCAAGAGTTTAAGCTATGGGCATTGTAAATGGCAATGCCTTTTATTTATCTGTTTTGATAATTAACACATAAATAAATGGCATTGTCATTTACAATGCCAATAGGTCAAATTTTTGTAAATTCGAGACCTATTTCATTTCAAAGAAGCGTCCCGGGCTGCTTGGAAAGTGAAAGCGCGCGCTGAATGTTGCAGGAAAGCATGTCATGCAACCTGATCTGGTTGAGCAATCAGGGGTGTAGCTACCACTGGTGCAGCAGGTTCAGGGCCCTGGGGCCTAGAGCCCTGAGAGGCCCGTTGAACCCCGTAACTTGCTGTATTTTACTTTGTAAAAGCCTGCGCTACATTATACCTGCGTCATGTATAATGTATGCAGGGTGGCCATTCTCCCATAAAAAAGTCTTGTAGAAGTGGCGCAGTGAAAGTTATGAGATTTCACTGCACCACTTCTATGACTTGACTGTGTCAAAATCCTTATGCCTGCTTTAAGCAGGCATAAGGATTGACGCAGGTCTTTTCACATGGTACTCACCCATGGGTTATGACACATTGCTGAAGTTGTGTTAGTTTTCCGACACACTCCAGCAATGCGTCAGTTTTGCACCACCAGATATGTCAGAATTCCTGAAGTATCTGTAAATTCCTGCGCCATGGAGAGCCATATTGTAAATACGGCACATCTGTGGTGACGTAAGGATGGTGCTATGAAAAGTGATGCATCGCTGTTTTTGCCCAGCGATGCATCACTTTTCATAAATGAGCCCCTAAAGGCTTTAAGTATAATAGGCATTCCATGGTGTACAAAGGGCAAGGAAGATACCATCATAATGTGACCTTCATGCAGTTTGAAAAGTCATACAGTTCATGTTGCTAATGTAACAAATGTAGCTGTTGCACACATCCAGTTTTATAGTTCCTGTACGAGATTTCCTGTTTGAACCAAGTCTCCTGCAAGTGAACATTACATGGACAAAGGTAAAGGAAGAAAAACAGATATGACGCAAAATATGGGTAACTCAATATTTTGGGATTTACATGGGAGTTTGTCTTCAGGATAACATTCTCACATACACCTGCTTTAGATGATAAAATCATTTTCATATTCTTTACCGTGAGCCTCCATTTTTAAATCACAGCACATATATTCAGCAAAGTTTATATAGAAATGAATTTTTTATCACATGCCTAGCTTCAATACCAAATAACTCTGACAGCCTACAGACAATTCACAAGATAAATATATCCTGTTGGGACCCAGTGCGTTTAATTATACAGAAAATATAGAGATTTGGCACATAATCAATGATCTAATATTTCAAAGGACACCAAAGAGCAACCATTAACCACTGCTAACCACACCAAAGATGAGAAAGATATGGTTGAATACCAAAGAAATGTGAGCGTGACCCATGGAAGACATACTCCTTCTAAAACCGGAACAGAATTAAATGGGCTAAACGTGCTATTGGGATTGCAACGCCCAATATCATTAAATACTTGATAAATGAGTATAAGTCTCTGCTATGTAACTGTCTGGTTGATAGATAGATGTTTGCAGACATAATGAATCTTTACATCTTAAATTGTTAGATTGTGTAACAACCCCAAACATAAAGATTGTGTAGCTAAAAAGAAATTCTTAAGAACACAGGTACGCATTAGGAGAGGAGCAGTAGCAAATGGCACACAGGACTTAAGACATCTAAAAGAGAATATAAATTAATGATTAAGAAACATAAATTGTCTTATCAAGAGCAAAGGTGAGATAAGTTTCTTGATGCAGCAAAATGGAAAGATACCAGGAAATTTTGGGAAGTAGTAGTAATCCTCAAAGGGTCCAAAAATATTAGAAGACACGATGTTCAAATGTTATATCTGTTGATGTCTTCATGTTGGATCCCGTGGTGTGGTATCCGAGCTTATGAAAGATAATAGTGTGATTAGTCTGCTCTTTTTAAAAAGGGTAGTAGGTTGTAGCCCACAAATTCTGCCAGCATGATATTTGGCAGATTCATGATGAATATTATACAAGAATGATTCTAGCGTTGGCACAATTCAGCACCACTATTGTTAGCATTGCATTGCCCTGCATAAACAGTAATATTATAAAATATTGGATACAAAAATATTGTATTACAAAAAAAATCACCAAAAATATTGAGGCGAAAGATCTATATCTTAGTAGATGCACAGGCGGGATTCCGCAGTGGTACTGGAACTATAGATCAATATTTTAGACTATCTGCACAAAATATGTTAATAGAAAGAGTTATTTGTCGATCTCAAAGCTGCGTTAGACTCATTAGATTGTCATGAACTCTGGAAAGCACTGGAAAAGAAGGGCATGTCATTCAACATAATGAACTGCCAGGAAAAGGTGCATGATAATAACCCTGCACGAGTATCTTAGGATAAGAAAGAGTAAGACTGAACTGATTCCTGTGACAGAGGGATCTATTGATGGAAGTGTTCTAGGCCCACCCCTTTACCTCCTCTTGCAAAATGATATTGAACCTTTTTTGGTGGACTTGAAACAGGGCGACCTAATAAAATCGTCTGGCTGGAGTGCATTAAGAACTTAGGGGCATATTAACAAGCCAGGCGATACAATTATCGCCGCTTTAACGGCAGAAAACTGCCGCTAAAACGGCGATAATGGGCTTGATAATATGCTCTATGGAATTCCAATTGAAACCCATGTTAGATGTGAAGGACATCTAACATGGGCTTCAATTGGAATTCCTTAGAGCATATTATCAAGCCCATTATCGCCGTTTCAGCGGCAGTTTTCTGCCGCTAAAGCGGCGATAATTTTATCGCCTGGCTTGTTAATATGCCCCATAGTGATACACATAGGATGTGATAACCTTTGGCATAATCCAAATGTTAAGAAATTGTACTGCAGGTCAAGTTTAAGTAAAAATCTTAAGAGACGACGTACTGGAGTACACATAGTTTATTAATCTATCTAAGTGTATTGGAGAATCCATTGACACTGATCGTTGATGAATCTTATTGTTTTATATATATCTTGTCCCCTGTATAGCATATTTGATGTTGGCATTTTATATAACAGTGTGCTATTATGTAAAAATTGCATATATGTATATTTACACTCTTGTTTTTACCCTTTTCAACCGTGAGGTTTCATTTATTTCATTCTGTATCTGTTTCTTATTGTACTTTGATGGGTTTATAACCAAATAAAGTATTATTATATAAATATTAAGCAGATCAAAGTAAAATATTGGGACAAAATGTCTGATGTGCATTGCATCAGAAACAAAACTAGGCTCCAGATTTTTTTGTTGTTTTAGGTTTATATAGCACAAACTCGACCGGAAGTTATCAGAGGCTTTACATGAACACCAGTTGCTTACAGATGGGAAAATTCATTTTGTTAGCCACAGGAGATTAAGTGATATGCCCAGAATCACAGGATGTTTGGAAGCCCTGCCCAGTCTCTCGCCTGGCTTCACAGCTTCGAGGTCGATACTCTAGCCATTAGGGCCACATCCTCTCCCTTAATATAACTTGAGAGAAAAGATTATGCTATTTTTTAACCTCATCCGTATAATATAATCTCTAACCAAATTGCTCCCTATATGTGAAGTTTAGATTAAATATTAAGACACTAAATCGTTGGTACTCAAAGACACTGGCTGCTCAAAAAAAGCAATGTAAGTTGCTAGAACGCGCATGGAGAAAATCCTATGACCCCCAAGCCAAAAGTACATTCAGGTCTGCGACTAAAACGTATCATAAATTAATTAAAAAAGCTAAAGCCAGATACTATACTGACACGATTTTGTCAAGTGCAAATCAATCCAAAACAATTTTTTCTATGGTGAAAGAAATGACTAAGCTTCCAGAAGGACCTAACAATACAATTACTTCTAATGCTCATTGTAACGAGATTGCCACTTTCCTTATAAATAAAGTACAGGGTATTTATAAGTCCTTCCCCCCGAATGCCGCAAGCCCGGACTCCACCATAGTTGAGACATCTCATGATCTTCCACATTCTCTCAGCTCCCTCCCATCTATTTCTGCGGAACAGATGGATAGGTTGATTGTTAAAATTAAATCCGGTTCCCTGGAGGATCCTGTCAAGCCCGAAATGGCGCGACTTCATAAGGATCCCATTCTGACAGAAGGTCTGAAATTGATAATAAATCCCTAGAATCTACTATAATACCTAGATCCTGGAAGCATGCTAAGGTCGTCCCTCTATTAAAAAAACCCACCTTGGATCCCGCCAAGCCGGAAAATTTCCGGCCAATATCCTTGCTACCCTATTTATCCAAGATAGCGGAATCTCATGTAAATTCCATTCTGATCAACTATTTAGAGGCCAATGGAATTTTAGATGACTCCCAAAATGGTTTTCGGACAAATCATAGTACCGAATCGGCCTTATTGGCCGTCACAGAACAATTAAGGGAGGTACAGGACCAAGGTGGTACAGCGGCACTGGTCCTGTTGGACCTGAGTGCAGCATTCGACACGGTCTCCCATGAGATCCTCCTAAGAAGACTGTGGGAGATCGGAGTCCGAGATGGAGCCCTAGAGTGGTTCGTCTCATTTCTGACTGACCGCTCTTTCCAGGTCCATGCTCCACCGCATAAATCAGGAAGGTTTCCGATGTGCTGTGGCGTCCCCCAGGGGTCTGCTCTCAGCCCCACGCTATTTAATGTGTACGTCCGCCCTCTAGCCGCGCTGGCTAGAGCTCGTAACATCAAATTAACATCGTATGCGGACGACACTCAGTTTATCTTCTCCTTCTCCAGTGATACCAACGCCAACAAAATTAAATTTCAAGAAGATCTATCGGCCATTGCAGACTGGATGACTGAAAACCGTCTCCAACTTAACTCATCTAAGACTGAGGTACTACTGGTTGGGAAGGAGACTCAAAAATGGGACGATCAGTGGTGGCCATCTGCATTGGGACCTGCACCCACTCCTAAGAAGGAGGTCAAAAACTTGGGTATCATGGTCGACAACCGACTAGACCTTGACTCCCACGCCAAAAAGGTGGCAGGCATGTGCTATGGCCGTCTTCGGTCTCTGAGACCCATTCTGGGTTTTTTCGAACCCCCAGTCCGTCAGATGATCATTCAGGCCATGGTGTTGTCAAACATTGACTACTGCAACGTCCTCATGCTAGGCTCTACTCAGTCTACGATTTACAGACTTCAAAGAGCTCAGAATGCGGCCGCACGCAGTCTGTTTGGTCTACCAAAAAACTGTCATATCTCTTCTATCCTCCACCATCTGCACTGGTTGCCGGTAAAGCAGCGCATCCAATTTAAGGCACTTTGCCTTATCCATAAAATTTTCCACTCCTCGGGCCCTAAAATTCTGAAAAATCTAAGCTCTTTATACGTTCCCACTCGGGCTCTCCGTTCTGCAGATCTGTTTCTAGCCCACATTCCTATGATTCAGAGGAGCAGAGCAGGAGGCCGATCTTTTAGATACTTGGCGCCTAAATTGTGGAATACAATCCCGCTTGAAGCTCGCGCTATTACGAATCATCTGTCTTTCAGAAAAAAAATTAAGACCTGGCTATTTAACACTCCTTAGGCCCAGCTTTCTGTAGTTTTTCCCACACTTGGCTCGGCTGCTGTGTATCTGGCTTGTCTGCAAGCGCTGGGACGCCCTGTTGCTGGGGTAGCCATGCGCTATATAAGCTGCCCTAACATAACATAACATAACATAACCTAACTAAATGCTATAGAGCATAATGGATAAAGAACAGCAATAGGAGTAGTGGTGAGAACGGCATTTGTAAGAGTGATTTTAAAGAACATATTCTATATTTCCTCATCTTTTGTACCATATATAGAGCTCTGTGTGCTAGGTGGATAAACCACCTCTTTTAAAAAAAAATTATTATGACAGTCTCTGTTATTACCCAGCCTGCCATTATTGCAATTTACTGTCTTTAACTTTAGAGCTGAATCTTGGAAGATGTAGAGAATTTTCTTTTGATTGATGATGATAAGGCAAAATCTGCTTCTTGCTTGGAAAACTAGATGCCATGTATTAAATTAACCTCTTAACTGTTTGTATAAACTTGAATTCTATCATGCTTATGCATAGACCTGAAGACAGTGTGGTATGTTGAGCCCAGTAATACTGACTTTTATTTGTTATGTTTTTATGCAAATGCATTGCATTATATTTATTTTTGTAATGAACTATCGATTCAAACATGACATTTTAATTTTAAGTTGCAGTATGTAAACTCAACGAGTTACCATGAACATACCTTATTGAACAGCTCTTTGATAATGCACTGTAGTGAACAATATCCTCACAGATACAGCAGCATTTTCAAAAATTGGTTTGGAGGTCTAACACATGCATCATTGCTGAGGAAGGTGTGTGCTGCTACTTCATGTTTTCATATTACACTGCTCCTGTGTGCAAGTGGAATGGCAACAACATTGCTGATCACAGGTTTATTCCAATATGAAATATGTCTTGGTAATTGTGTTCATTGCTGTGTGTTGTCCATTCCAAGTAATGGTATCTCCACCACCTGCATCCTCTCATCCCATGTACATTTTGTCACCCTTTGAATATGATTTCTATTTCTATCATGGATTTTCTACCTTTAGGTGTTAGTGCTACCTGTGTGTGAATATGTAGTTGGACATGGGATGGAGAAGCTACTCACACAAGTAACCATGAAGAATATAAATTCTACATGTGTTTAAATGGATGATCCTATCTGGTGTCAGTTTCTCCATCATCTAAAATGTGACTCTACCTTTGACTGTAATCACCATTTTGATTACAATTGTTGCTATGATATGTTCCTTTTTTGCACTATGTTCATCCTGCCTACCTGGTTGGCAACCTGTAGCTTGTGACAGAGTCTTGTTTTAAGACTATTTATCATTTGTTCAGCACTTTATGTCATGCCATTTCTTTTTCTACCAAGCAGGAAACAAGATTCATTACCAGATTTAACTCCGCCTCCACACAAATATCAGGGGGGATCCCATATTGGGTCCGACATTTGGTAGATATTTATCAGTGACATATCATAAGTCTAAATCTTTTTAGGATGACAAACTATAGCTGGGTCCAAACTGAAGTGACGTGGTGTTTAGAATACCAATAGACTGGGATGCGGCCCAAGCGAATATCAGAGGATGAGATTAATTCAAGTGTTCCATCCATCATTGTTTTGCATACTAAAAGATCTTTATAGGACCACCTATAACAGAGTGACCTTAAACCTGAGACTTGAGGAGGATGGTTATGTGAACAGAAGGATTTTGCAAAATGTGGTCATTTTAATGCCTGCAGAAACAGTAAAACAACATGAATGAGTATCTTAATATAGTAGACCAAAAAAACAATATCAGCGTACTTTTCACATGCACATCAGACTATTGCACATATGTGCTCAGCTATCCTTGTGGTTTTACAAATGTAGGGATACCATCTTCCTGGTTAAAATACAGATACTGGAGCACCAGCGAACCATAAAAAACAGGAATGTCACCTCCCAGTGGCACCCCATTTCTCAGAGAGACATGAGTCTATTCCAGAATATTGTCTTAGACGAGGAGAGGATAGGGTCAAAACCTTGAGGATGCTGGAATCTTGTTGTATTATACCCTTGGCACAAAGTGTGTAGATTGGTTAAACATAGAAGATGAGCTAGCAGCACATGGGGATAAAAGTGTTATGTGTTTCCCTCTGGCGCCTATTGGTAACAGCATTGAATTAATGTAAATACAATTTCTATTTTCCTTTTCCAATATGTTTAAATGTTGGCTGTATGATGGACTTGTGGAATTAAATATCACCTGATTGATAACATTATGTGACCAGGACTTTGCGAGATGATAGTGTCCACAGACGGAACAGTAACTGTTAAAAAACAATTTGGCAGGATGTATTATGAATATTACCACACAGTCTGTATCATTCCAATATGATTTATTCTGATTGTAAATGCAGTGGCAACACCCTGGTCCTGGGAGGTACTTATGCAGTGATCCTGGTCAATGAATGAATTTCATCAGCATCTGATTTATTTAGTTTCTAGGTCACATTCACTGAACTAGTTGACACTTTTGATTTGATCATGGAATGCACATTATTATTCTTTTTTCAGGATGCATCAGACACAATTGCTTAAGAGACTACATTTGCCACCTACTTATATGTGGATTGCTGCAAGCATCTTTCATAAACCGCTTCAAAGGGACTATTAGTATTTATGTTCATTATGTTTCAAACTAGCCAAAGATGGCTGCTATGTTAGAAATCAATGAAGCACCAATAAATAAAATGCCTCTTTCTACAAACATTATTGAGATCAGAAATTAGCAGGCCTCTGGAACAAAGAGAATGTGAAATTAATGCTTATATGGTCATAAATCAGGTTCAAAACCATGTAATAATATTGCCACAAATGATCAGAAATGCTATAATTATTGCTGATGTGCTATGATGTTGTCTAAAGAAAATATATACCTTGTGGTGGTTTTATTAGTCTGTTATCACTTTCTATGGTTAGACTGTCTTTTATTTTGGCAGCTTTCACTGGGTGAACTGTCAGACAAAGGCGGGTTTTCTGTCAAAATGCATTACACCTACCTACATTTTTACCTGCAACTACAATCGGAATGCAGGCTCTTTTTCCTATAATGTATGTTTGTTCATTTATGACAGTTTCTCAGCAACCACCTGCCCAGCACCGGCATCATTGGCTGTAGAGTCCTGTGTTGCTGACTTCCTGGTTCTAATCTATATATCTATATCAATCAGTATATCTATATTGTAATAAATATATATTAGTTATAGTTAGGTCAGCTGTTTCATAGGAACAACATTTTTGGGTTGCTAATACCTTTGGCCCCGTTTGAAGAATCTCCACAAAACTTTTCAAAAAGCTGCTACTTTTTGACTAGTTTGTCCCAAAATTCAAAATTCTCATTTATTTCCATAAAATTCTTTAAGTTTAAGAAGGACTACAGCAAAAATGGCAGAACAGAATTGCACCAAATTTGGCAGGAAGCTAGATCTTGGTCCGCAGACTGTGCTTTTTGTTATTTAGTGTAAATCCGTTCAGTAGTTTTTAGAAATAAAGGGTCAAAAATAATAGTATAGCTCAATGTTTGGGTCCACGAGAGGCTTGAGAGACTCTTGGGGAAGCCCCAATTTAAAAAAAGAGTGTTCTGATTGGCCCAGAGAGCTTTATTTCCTTTGCGCCAATTCACTCCTGTGGGAGTCAGACTTCCATGGGTTGCGAGTGCTCCCATTGGCTGCCAGCAACATCTGAAAACTGTTGCTGGCAGCCATTACCGGACTTGGGGATTTAGTCCCCTGCCCTGAAG
Source organism: Triturus cristatus (assembly GCF_964204655.1). Classification (NCBI taxonomy): domain Eukaryota; kingdom Metazoa; phylum Chordata; class Amphibia; order Caudata; family Salamandridae; genus Triturus; species Triturus cristatus. Next base: position 320,675,337 of record NC_140582.1, read on the forward strand.
TAGTATTTTAAAAAAAACATAAGGGGGCAGGGTAAGGATACCCTGCCACTCCAAGCCCATGGGGGGGGGGGGGCACAAAGGGACCCCTCTAGCCAAAAAAACTAAGAAATCAGCAGTTTCTACTGCAATCCAGCTGAACTCCCACTGGATTGAAAAAACAAAACAGAATGGCGGCCTTAGTCTTAAAGGCCCCAGGGAGCCTACCCCGGGCTGCATTGTTTATTTAAGGGAAGGGGCGTGCAGCCCCGACAGCCCACCCCCAGGGGCTGCATTCAATAAGGGGAGGTGTCACATGGCCCCTGTCTTTGAGCCATTAAAAGCCCTGAGGAGCCCACCCCCCGGGACAAAATTTGCATAAAAGGGGAGCGGGTCGTGCAGCCCTCTTCCCTGAGCCTCCAGAGACCCCGGGGACCCAGGAGCAAATTCATTATTAAAGGGTAGGGGGCTGCACAGCCCCATCCTCGAGCTTTCTATGGCTCTAGGGAACCCCATCCCTTGGGGCCAGCTCACTACCTATGTCCCAGGGATCCCACGCAGAGCGGTTTCCCTGCCTGCACCGCCGTAGGCAGGAAAACCTATGTTTGGTTCAGGCTGGTGGGCGCATTTTTAAAACTGCTGCCATGTGGGATCAAACACACAGTCTACTCCCAGTGGTTGGGAGCTTTGAAAATGGTCCCACCAGCTGAGAGCAGACTTTTGATCTGTTTCCCTGCCTGCACTGATGCGGGTAGGGAAACAGCTGAAGAGATTGCTCCCGCCCGGAGGAAGAAGGACAAATAGCTGCGCCCTGTGGGCTTGAGCAATGTCAGCTCCCGCAGCATATTGAGAGCCAGCTGGGGCTGCGGTGGCCCTGAGCATCTTTATGTTGCCCACAACAAGTATCTGATGGGTGCCCTGGTTGGGCACCAGGGCACCCGCCTTAAATGAATGCAGGCTCCGGGGGATGAGGTCCCCAGGGCTAGAAAAGGCTTGGGGGGGGGGCTCTTGGCACCCCTCCAATTTAAAACAGATATGTCCCTGGGAGATGGGGTCCCCAGGGCCTTTTAAAGGCTCGGGGAGGAGGCCACATGGCCCCGTCTCCTTAAAGAAAACCGCCCTGGGGAATGGGGCCTCAAGGCCTAATAAGGCTTGTTGAGGTGGGCCACTTGGTTCCACCCCATTACCTTTAAAAAACATAAGGCCCTGGGTGGTGGGTCCCCAGTGCCTAATGAGGCTTGAGAAGGGAGGCCATGTGGTCCCCTCTCCTGTGAAAAAATGCTCCTGGAGGATGGGACCCCCAGGTCCTAATAAAGCTCGGGAAGAAACATAAGGCCTTGTTGGATGGGACCCCAGGGCCTAATTGACTTAATGAGGCTTAGAGGGGGCCATGTGGCCCCCCTCCCCTTTAAAAACATAATGCCCTGTGGGGTGTTTGTTGTAGGCACTGTGGCCAACGATCCGCGTGCACGGCCAAAGGCCATGCGCGGCGGAGAGATGGCTTTACATATGGTAATAAAATATTACTTTAAGTTAGAAAATCCCCAAAAAGGTCAAAGTAACGTTATAATTAGGTGTGATAAAAAGAATCTTTTTTTTTTTTTTTTTAATTTAAATTCACTGAAAAAGCCAAAGGTTAAAGTGACTTTATAGTTAGGTGAATCTGTCAGTGACAACATTAAAGTTTTGAACTAAAAAAAACAGAAATTTACCAGTTATAGTTAGCAGAGGCAGTGACATGGAGAGCACAGGACCCACGTCTGGACACACCCGTCCCACTCGGGGTGACAAATGCAAAAAGATCAATTGATGGACAAAATGTTGAACAATGTCAAACATTCACCCCAGTACAGAGATCTGGGCCTAAATTCATCCTTTTTTTGCATATGGCTGAGTCCAAAGTGGGGTGGCGGAGTGAGCAAAAGAAAGATGGATTTAACCCAGATCTCTTGACTGGGAGAGAATGTTTGATTTATTCAGCATTCCGTCCATCATTTGTTGCCACAGCACTTTTCACCCTAAGTGGGATGGGCATGCCGTGATGTGGGTTCATTGCTAGCTGTGTCACTGGATTCAAGCTAGCCTGGCTAATGATGGGTGATATACCCCGAAAGCGGTCCCAGGATGCTTCTTTCCAGTACAGGGAGTACCCGGCGTGGCAGTTCAGGCTGGACTGTTCCCATGAGGAGCAGGGTCAAGGCTGATTTGCATATAGTTGGGTCCCAACTGGGGTGGTGGTGTGAGCAAAAGAACAATGGATTTAACCCAGATCTCTTGGCTGGGGGAAAATGTTTGATTTATTCATCATTCTGTCCCTCATTTGTTGCTGCAGCACTTTTGTAAGTAAGTGGAATGGGTATGCCTAGACGTGGGTGTCCCTTTCTTGCTGTGCCACTGAATTCAAGCTGGTCTGGCTGATGAGGAGTGATATACCCCAAAACCGTTCCTAGGAAGCTTGTTTACGGTCTAGGGAGGACCTGGCTTGGCAGTTTGGGTTGGACTGTTCCCATGATAAGCAGGGTCAAGATTGATATGCATATGGATGGGTCCCAACTGGGGTGGTGGTGTGAGCAAAAGAAAGATGGATTTAAACCAGATCTCTTGACAGGGAGAGAATGTTTGATTTATTCAGCATTCCATCCATCATTTGTTGCTGCAGCACTTTCTAAAAGTGGCATCTTCAAACACGCAATTTACAAACCAACTTCACTAAAAGGTGTATTTTTAAATTGGGAGTTCAGGGACTCCAAATCTCTTCCCAATTTGTAATTACACTTGTAAAAGGTTACAAGGCAGCTCCAATGATAGCCTATGGGAGAGATAGTCATTGCAATAGTGAAAAACTAAATTTACAATATTTCACTATCAGGAAACACAAAACACACCAGTACATGTCCTACTTTTCACATACACTGTGCCCTGCCCATGGGGCTACCTTGGGCCTACGTTAGGGGTGCTGATCATGTAGAAAAAGGGAAGGATTGGGCTTGGCAAGTGGGTGCACTTGCCAGGTCAACATGGCAGTTTAAAACTGAACTCACAGACAGGGATACTTGTGTGGGAGGCACAATCAGTGCTGCATGCCCACTAGTAGCATTTGAATTACCAGCCGTGCATACACACAGTGCACTTTGCTAGGGTGTTACCAGTAAATCAGATATGCCAATCATAGATAAACCAATCACCAATCCAATTTACACAGAGAGCATATGCACTTTAGCACTAGTCAGCAGTAGTAAAGGGCTCAGAGTCCTAAATCCAACAAAATCAAGTCAGAAGAAATAGGAGGAAGGCAGCAAAAGGTGTTTGGAGCTAACCCTGCGAAATGTGCCAGGACCAACAGTAGCTAAATGGTTAATTGAAATTGATTGATGTAATGTTAACTCTCCTCACCTCTCAGTCAGATAAAAAGGTCCACCGGAGAACGAATGGTAAGAGGGTATGTATGAAATGCTGCATTGTGTACTAGGTACCAAAAACATTTTAAGAATCAGAAGTTTTACCAATTACTAAAATGGCTGTGACTTGAAACCAAATTGCAGTTTTGAAGGGGCGAGTTGTGGCCATCTCCTCCATTGTATGATTTAGCATCAAAGCTATCAATCGTTTGCAACCGTAATTCTAGTTGCAAAGCATTTAACTGTTACAGACTCCTCAAAGGATTTACAATGTGTAGAGGACCCTTTATGAATTTTTCAAAAAAATTCAGGAGAGTAGGCAGTGGTCCAAAGGACCAGTCCAATGGTCTGATGGACCCCTATCAATTCTCACTGAAACTTACAAAAATATTTGTTTTAATGCTGCCCTTTTTCCTTTAAGAAAAAAGAGCTGATAAAAAATTTTTTTTACTTTATTCCAACACAATCACAGACATGGTTTGCCAGTCTGATGATCTTTGCAGTTCACCATCCCTGTGATTGTGGCCATTCGGACTGGGTCACAATTTGTGACCTACCTCATGAATGATATTGAGGCAAATTGGATTGCATCCCACTCTGAGTCGGAATTTTGTGAACAGCTATTAGCCCAAAATACTGGCGGCGATTTGCGATCAGTTTTTACAACCAATGCATTGATACATCTTACCCATTGCGTTTAGCACTTCAGTTGTATTTATACCCTAAAGGGATCAGCTTCGTGTGGTGTTTGAATTCACTTTGCTGGAGTGAGTAGGGGAAAAATAAGCAATTTTTCATATATAGCTTAAATGAGCTCTTTATAAAAAAAAATTGTGGACCTTTAACTTGCTTTATTGTGTGATTTGAACCTTTTTGCCCCCCATCCCATTCCCAAAGATGCAAGGCTGTTTACACCAGAGCCTACCACAGACCAGAAGCATGCGGCGCACCGCGTTACCACACACCGTGTTGTGCATTATCGTATACACCTTCAACAGTTAATTGCTGAATTATTCAGGATCTTCAGTGGTTGCTGCTCCCCACTGCACATTAATACAGTATAATTGTGGAGCTTTTGTTTTATCTCACCATAAATTGGGGTTCCTGTAGATGAAAGCAGTGGGCTTCTTCTTAATTATGGCATTTAGTTCTTAAATTGTAATTGGTGTCTGGTGCACCAAAGCTCCAGTAACTCCTCTTGTCAGCGAGTCAAGAGGGGCCGTTAAATCTGCCTGGGGATAAAAACAAATTCGGAAAGTACCTTTTTTACGCTCCTAATTCAAGTTACATCTTGTGGCTTCAGTTTCACTGGAGGGAAGGAGCAGGAACAGCGGAAACATTAACAGTATTTCCTGCCAAAATGTGAACAGGCAGGCAGCCTAATCATTATTCTGAATGTGATATTTTTGACCATGCATTAAGAAGAGCTATTTTGTGTAAATCAAATCTGTGAACCATATGGTTATGTCTATACATCCACTTTCAATAATTAAAATATGAATTGGTGATTTTAGAACATTGGGGCATAAACATGCTGCATACTGTAGCAAATATGTGTCCTTCCTAAGCGCTACCTAACATGTTTCCTTAAACTACGAAACAGGTAGATATTTGTCTTCTCCCATTGCCATAATGCAAAAGAATGGAGCTGTATGGCAAAATGTTCAGAAGACCGTTTGAGGTTCACATCACCCACCACCCATGAAATATCTGAGGTTCACACCACCCATGAAATATCTGCTCAATCATATTTGTGTCCATGGCCGGACTGGCCATCCGGGCAAGCGGCCAATCCCCCAGGAGGCTGGAGCCCCAGAAGGCCAGCTTTGACACTTGGAGGCTGATATCGGCCTCCAGGCGTGGTAGCATACGTTAAGCGATCCTGGTGGTAACTTGAAAGGGATGCTCTGGTTGTACCGCGAATTAGCACGTCTGCACATGGGGCCTGAATTTATCATTTTTGTCAGCGCTGTTTTAAATTCCCAGTCCAGCCCTGTTTGTGCCACCCCTAAAATATATATATGTGTAAATGACAGGATAGTCCTGACAAACTGGCTCCCAGATTGATCAGAGAAAGGTTCTAAGATTTCAAATGCATGTAAACCTACTTTGAGCAAAGTCCAACAGATATTCTGTATCTTCATTTATGCTAGAGAAATTCACGCATACATATCAATGTGGGGAAAATGTTGCAAAGAATTTTAACCAAAGATCAGCATCTAGTTTATGTTGCTATGTAATAATGGGGAGCAAACAAATATTATTATCTCATATACATTTTAATATAAGCAAATCTACTTACACATGTAATTTATTTCCATGATCCCAAAGCAATTGTTAGTGCAAATTCATTCTAATTACAATAATGTATAGTATCGTTAAGTTTACACTTTTCTAGTTTCTATCCCAATACCATTTTTTACGTGTTACTTCTTATTAGTTGAACATTAGGGATAGTCCATACCCTCAACATAATTGAGGGCTTGATTACGAGTCTGGCGGTCCACGGAATGCCAGACTCACGGTGCGCAGAGGTGACGGTCTTCCGACTGCCCTATGACAATTTGGGCAGTCGAACCGCCATTGCCCCACCGCAGTCACCAGGGAACCGCCGTTCCCTGGCGATGGTGTGGCGGTGTAGAAACAGCAATATGCTTGGCGGGACTGCTGCAGTCCTGCCAAGCACATTAAAAACTTTCTCTCTGCCATTGTTTCAGGGTGGTTCCTCCTCCATGAAAACCGTGGCAGCGAGGAAACAAGGGGCCCCCTGTTGCCGCTGGGTCATGGGGTGCACGAAGGGGGCACAACATGTGCCCCCCTTTGTGCATGCACCCCAGTTCCTGCACGGCATGGACTTTACAGTCCATGCCGTGCAGGAACTGTCTTTGGCGTTCCTATTGCGGTGTTCATTTTCTGAGGCACTGCCATGGAAACATTAAAAAAGAAGTCAGCCAGACACGAGAAACACTCATAATCTGGTGGGTGGCCTGACCATGGATTTGGTGGTGCAGTGGCGGAGCGACCCCAGCGCCCCACAGCCAAACTCATAATCAGGCCCTTAGTCGTTAACAGCCAGCCAACATGTGTCTGCTTCTTTGAGAAAGGGAGGATGCTGTTAATCACATTTAGCAAAGTGTGCTAGTTCATTGGCAACTTAGGACCACAGGGCTTATTTATGAGAGCCCTTCTTTACTTGTGCACCACATAAAGTAGTATATGTGTGACGCAGCACTCTCAACCAGATTTATGAAGCCACACTGCGTGGCTTTGAGTGGCCTCATAAATCTTGAGTAAGGCAATGTAGCGCAACACCTATGGATTTTGACACAGCCCCAGATTTACAAAATCATGTAAACCTGTGGTAGTGCCAAATACTTACACCTCCGAGGTGAGGTATAACAAGGATGACTATCTCTATTTCTCCTCCTTTTTCCTCTCTGTGTGCTGCATTCTGCAACACACATAGAAAGAGGAGAACACCTCTTAAGATTGTTCCTGCACAAAAGCAATCCTGTATGCAATGGAGGCACCCTTGCACTGTGGTGAAAGGATGCCTACATTGGTGATAGGCTGCCCAAACTGCGCCAGCACAGGGGGAAAGGACAGGAATGCACAGCATTGCTTAAATACAGTGCATTCCTGCCCTTTCACTTTGGCGTGGGGCAGAGCAGCAACTTGCCTTACTGAGCTGCCAAAATCCCATAAATATGGGATCTAGTGATCACGAGTGTCTCAGAGAATTATCTTCCTATATGAGCGGTAACACAAATTACCGCACATAGCAGAATTCCCTCTCATGTATTGCGAATTTACTGGGCTCGTTGAGGATCACACACCACAGTAATTACTGGTGCATGAAGACTTTGTTGCAAAAAGCACTAACATCCATATGTTATTCCATATTTTGGAGAAGTAAACTAATAACTAATAAATGGTGGCATTTAAGTCACCTAGCAAACTCCAAAGCCCAGAGTGTCAGATTTTATCGAGTGTGATAAAGATCGACCCCAGATTCAGGGCACTCGTAATCAGTGCCCATGAGGAAAACCCTCACATGCTCTTGCCACAGTCTACTTTCTAGTACCAAAATGGATATGCTGCTCCAGGTAGGATGCCACGATGGGCATGACACTACCACAGTAAACTGAAGCCAAAGTGTCAGATTTGCAGCAGCTCAGTGGAGGCATAAAAATACTAGTGCAATTCCAAATGGTTTGCATATTAAAAACAAAAACTGCAGTAACTCCAGTATAGAAATATGTCCTGGTGTGCAAGACATTCATCATTACCAACTTGCACTTTCATTGACAGCCCCATGCATGAAGCTCTACAGCTGTTTGTGATGATGAGATTATGGCAACAATATTTTACTGATACTTGTAGTAAGTATGCAGGCCTCTCTGTGTACTTCTGTTCCTGCACAGTGTTGTAAGAGAGGATCTAGCCGTGTTCATTTATCATGCAACTGTGACTAGTTAAGTTATTGGTACACTACGTTTTGTGAAAATTCAGCTCATGAGCCGTACTGCCGTATGGCTTCCACTTCGTCAGTGTTAACTGTGTGTTTGTGGGACAACATAAACTTTGTGATGGTGCCAGACTGACTCAATGCACCCTCTCAGGATGTGTTGGCTTATAGTCCTGCTAGCTCACAGTGCCCCCAGAAGTACACCTAAACCTAAGAGGGTAACGAATGGATGTGGCAACCTCAGAACATGACAAACCTGACTCCCCAAAGAATCGCGGTTACTAATCTAGAACCTTTTCGCTCAGTCACTCATGCACACCCAGAGAGGCACAAGAAATACACAAATGGGCATTTCAATATTAATTGAACCATTGTGATTCTTGTATAAAATATATGCATAGCAATGATTAATAACCAGAAGTAGGTGAAAGTGATTATCAATATGAGAACACTGAAAAGGATAAACAATTTCACCATTGAGCTAAAACAGTGTACATATGCTGGCATATAAGTATTGTGTATAGTGTACTCCTACTATGCGCTGCTTAACCTAGTTGGCCAGGGAGGGTGATCTGTCAAAGTCCCTTACTGGATAATCTAATTCCCTGAGGATGAACGTGTTCAGGAACCTGTCTTGGTCACAAGTTGAACATCCCTCCTCGCAGAGGGAAAACAGGAATCAGCTGGGCTGAGACTCCGACAACAGCGACCTGGCAGCGACAGGAGAGCTCTCCTCTGATCTGAACACGGAAGGGCTATTGTTTATATGATAAAACAGATCCATTCTACTGTGCCGAGACCTCAGCCAGGCTGTCATTGTTTACCCTCCTATGATAGCTGTGGCACTTAACGGGTGATAAACAAACAACAACATTTGCGCATTGAACTTTATCCCTTGAACTGAATGTTCAAGTTGTCGTGATAATGTTTTGATGAAGTTGAATGTAAGCAAATGTGGTTTCTAAGACCCATATCCTGCTCAGTCACGCAGGCAAATGTGTGTCAAAAGTCAATGTGTCGTAAAGAAGGCAACTTAAGGAACATGTGTATGTAAAAGGGCAGCGTTTCTCCCGGATCCTAACCCAGCCATGTGACAATACACAGAGGTGCTGTTACTGCCTCTGTTCTTCTGCTTGTGCCCACCAGCAGCACATTCCAAGTAATGTCCATTCCAAGCTCTAACTGCACAAGCTGTGGCCGCAGTGATTCTGTCTTTACCTCTCCGGCCAAGGAGCATGCATTGCAAACCAAACTCCTTATATTGGCTTCTTTTTCACACCGTCCCAGGTAACACCCTGCCATTGTCACATGCATGTTCCACGCCCTGGGGCAGTGTCGACTGCCATAGGAGGAAGGATGTGGTGAGCTGTTCAGTACTTTCCCATTGGGATGCCCTTATCTTCTTTGACACTCTTGTCAAAGCAGAACAAGTGCAGCCAAAATCAGTATCTTTTGTTTCATCGAAATCGCAGATTTTCCAATTCAGAACAGTATTCTCATTAGAAATGGTTAAAGCAGAAACCAGAAAGCATAACTGTGGTCTGCCACAGTGATGAATGTATCCCAATAAACGCAATAGCTTTCTCCTATGTCGTCTCCACAGAGCACTACCATCTTATTCTCTCCACTCCAAGGTCCATGGGTGTTAGCTCAGTTGTCTTTTGCAGACAGTGCAAGCATAATGATCACCTTCTGTGTGTAGCTGACCAAACATGGGGGTTTTATTTGGGTGGACTGTCTAAAAATGTGTCCTTGTTTTCCAAGATGTAGTCAAAAATTAGTTGTGAGAATTGAACGTGCATAAGTCAAAACATGCATGAGTCAAAATAACAATGAAGAGAAATGTTTCATGAGACATACATATAACATTAGTACACTAGCCTAAATCAATGAACACGTGCAAACAAAACCATCAGGAATAAGGGAAATTCTCATGATGAAAAATAATAACTAAGTTATACTTTGTTACAGAACTTGTGCTTTTGTTACAAATACCAAAAGTTAGACGTCATTGGTCAGTACCGAAAATTGTAGGTCATATAAGTGAATAAACATCACTACAGGCTAAGGGGAGCTGGTTAGGATCAACTTGGCGGTTCTCTCTGGCCCTCCTTCTTGCATGCTCTAGTGACAAATTCACCATAAAAAGCTCCCCTCTTTCCCTCTCAGCTTCGCTCCCTGCTTAAGTCTAAAGGGTCTAAGGGTCCCTTTTATCTCAACTCTAGTTTAGCTTTAATGGGCTGGAAGCTAAATAGTTCGGGTTCCAGCAGGAAGGGTTAGCGCTGGAATTTGACTCCTGTGGGGTTCAATCTACACTTCAGTTTCTCTGGGGTTGTTTTTCTATGTAATTAGTAATCTAGTTTCCACCATTCAAGTCCAGTGTGCAGCTAATAACGCTTTTCAGGAGGCTTCAGGGGAGGAGGAACATTTCAATGCTATGACGCAAATGGTTTTCTGAATACTATAGAACATTTCTCTTTCTACATCTTGTCTACGGCCTTGTCCTTTCACTAGGAGCTGCTCCTCATAATGAGGGCCGTTCATTTGTATAGGTTTGACCCTTTCGATGGGTTGGTGAAAAAGGAGCCTTGATGTCTATGGAACCCTTTTTGATGTTCTATATGTCCCTGCGTTCCTTCCCATGGTGTCTTACTCCTTTCTTATGGCCCAGGAAGCCTTTCTTAAATCTTTGACCCCTGCTCACCCTTAAAGTATGAGCTGGCCAGCACACCATAGATGTATGGATTACTAGTCTGGTTTACCTGCACAAGTCCATTGTGAATTGGAAGTCTGATCACCTCTTTGATTTAGGATATGTCCACGAGGACAAAGGCAGCCTATTAGGCAGGGGCCACGTTTTCCCCTCTAATAAATCTGCAAGGTTTTGCAACATTGTCTTCCCTTCTTATATTCATACCATCATCATTTTACTAAGGAAACTTGGTTATAAACATTTGTTTACAAACTAATATTTCTTACTTATCATTACCAGGAATTCACAAAGGGATTTCCAGCAGCCCATTTAGATATACAGAAACCTCCTTGGGCGTTTGAAGAGGTTGTTTGCCTTGGAAAATTGGGAACTCCAACAAACAAGAGCGATTGTCAGCATTCACAAATTCTTCTCTTTTTCCTTTCCACCCTGGAAAGGGTCGGAGATCTACTTGAGATAATGGCTAGAATAACTCCCTTTCCAGGGTGGGATGGGGAATTAATCACACCAAGATCTGCTGGGGGTGGGGAGGAATGGGTTTCTCCATTGAGAAAAAAAATGTTACCCAGAGAGAATACAAAATACCAAAACCCAAAAATGTGCATTTGCACAGGGGATCATATCATCTCTGAACGGAGTTCTTGCTAAGGGGGACTCTGCACAACAGGAATATGATCACCTTCCAAAGAATATGTATGGTAACCAGCACCTAGCACAGCTAGCCATGCATATTTCTGAACATGTTTGTGAATTCCAGAAATCTGCACTTGCATGAAGGTGTGAATCTATGAGTACAGATTTCCAATTTTCTATGTAAATTTAGCCCACTATTTCTCCCTGATTTTGTAATAAAAGCATTCCAACATAAGTGGGGTCTATGCCTGTATTTTGCTGTGGCATCACTGGCTAATGTTGTCTGTAATGGTAAGCCTCATGTGGTTTTATGGGACAAATAAGAAGTAAATGGAGATAATGTCATGATTATTTACCAGTAAACCTAATTTCTCCTAAGTCCTACTCTTCACTGTCATGATAATTGCAATCCATCTGATCAATGACCCTTCCTGGATGCAGAAAGTGGCAGCTCCTTTATAGCTCTCAGTCCGTGTATGTGGGCTAGCAGCACTGTATCCTGAGACCCTCCATAGAGTTGGAGCCCCCTCATACATAATGACTGGAAAAAGGAAAAGTAGGACAATGAGTATTGAAGATTGCTGGTAACTAAATGGGGCATAAGCAGACAGTGGCAAAATAAATTACTTTTCCAAAGTTTGAGAACACATAGGAGATTGGAAGAAGTCAATCATCCCATGGTACTGGCTGCAATATCTTACACCAGAGATCTCCAACCGTTTTTGTAATAAGAGCTACTTTTCAACGAAAATCACCCCTACTATTATTAGTATAAGTGTTGTAATAGTCACCAAATCAGATAATATAAGAATAGTGACCACCATATACGAGATTACCAGCAGTATTCACCTTAGTGCACAAGGAACGGTTTCCAGCAGTAACATAAAATAATAAATATCATAATATTGGTAATAAGTCTTTTCAAAGCTACATGATTTATCACTCAAATATCAGCTGTAAATATATTTAGACAATTCTGCAGTTTTTCTGCAAAGATCAGTCAATGATTTCTGAAAATGCACACATATTTCACTTTTCAATTTGTATATACGTGTAATATTTCAACCACTCAAAAGCGTCTAATTTAATAGGCTGTGCGGCACACAAGATAGCTACTTACAGGTAGCTGGAGAACTACTGGTAGCTCCTGATGAAGACTGGATTACACTGCGACTATATGTGATTTTTAGGTCTTGCCTGAGCCAGCGCGCATGCGCTGCTCTGCGAGGCATTAAGTAAGGGCTTTTGAGCTCTGAACACACAGTCGTGCGTGTGTTTTTTTTTTCTGAGCCCGCAATTGGCTTGTGCATGTGTCTTTTTTGAAAACACAGCACGCAATTGGTGCAAGGTGGGTGATTGTCCCGCCTTGTTTGTTGGATGGCCTAGGGACCTCGGGCGCGAGCTTCAACCCCATCTGTCCCCAATTATCGCGTTGGCGGTAATTGGAAACAGATGGTGCTCCCGTTTTTTTAGGTTGAGCTGAGCGTGTGCGCGCACCCCACTCCCGCTGCAGCTGCTTTCACTTTTGCCACCACTTGTTTTGGGAAAGCCTCAGTTTAACAGTGTGTTATTTCCAGCGGTGCCTCAGTCTGTCCATCTGTGCCTTCTCGGTGGTGTGTGTGTTTTCAGTCGAGCTAACCCTGTGATCGAACTTCTAGGAGGAAGGCTCGGGACACTCCGGGTGTCAGACGTGGGCAGACGTGGGCTTCATGAAGGGTAATGTAAATATTAGCATTTTCTCTGGAGCAGGCCGTCCTAAGAGGACAGTGTGTGTTAATGTATGCCAACATTTGGGAGCAGTGAAAGGGCATTTAGGAAAAGATCATGGGGAAATTAAATTTCCGATTGACTTGCGTTAAAGTGGAAGTTTTTTTCGAAATAGAGCCAGTTGCTAAGATTTTACAGGAAACGCCCCTCCGACAGTGTAGCGGTTTGTATTGTGCCTGACACCGGAGGGACGAGCAGCGCGTGTCACTCTCTCACTTCAGGAAGCCGCATGAACGGTGGGAGCACAATGCCATCTCCACAGGCGCCCCTGCCCCAGCAGGGGCTGCCGCATGTATCGCACTCACAGGACTGGAGTGCTTCACCTTGAGATGCCACCTCGCTCATCCCCGCCTCATGCTGTGCAAACTCCCTTCCTACCCTCTCCGCACGGTCAGCATACACCGTATGTGTGAATGAAGCAGCACAAGCAACCTGGCTTTTAAGGGGGTGTCAACTCATTCACATCCTCGTGAATTAAAGAGGTAATTGAGTTGAACCTGAAAGGTCACAGTGACACCATTTGCCAAATGCGTGCGGGCTGTGAATGAACCGTTTGGGCGGAGTCTCATCAAACTCCACGCTCGTTTCAACATGTTTTGACCTTTTTAACAGAACTCACAGGTCTCATTGTCTGGTTTTCAAACTATGTCCTTGACTTTACATTCACACCTAGGGTGCAGTCTATCCACATGCATGGTATTTTGCAGTTCGAGGCACACAGCATGTGGCCAAACACACACTCATGCTTCCAATGCATCAACGAGCTCGCAAAGGAAGAGCAAACACAAACAGTGCACGTTTGCACCCCCCTCCCCAACATTTTTAATGAACTGGCTCAGTTTGAACATGGCTAGTGTGCTTTGATATTACTCGGGATAGCGAGGCAAAGCGCGCCTTTCTATGTCCCGAACAAGGAAATAGTTTTACAAAACCCACTGCTAAATGCTTCCGAACGAAGGCGCCGACGCAAATCAGGAAGAGAGAAATGAGGAGAAAGCATGCTGTTGCGGTAGCTCTGAAATGTTGTTTGCTTGTTTGTTTGTTAGGGGCTGCACCCCCGGAACCCCAGCTCCAGTGCACCTGCATGTGACACCGGTGAAGTCTTACAGAAAGAGAGGATTATAGCTTTTTGTTTTTTATAATGGGGTGGAGATTTTTGCAAAATGGCTCTTCAATTAACAACACAATTAGTCAATTACGTTAAAGCTCTGAAACCTCTTAGAGGAGGACATCTTCAGGTCTGAGATCAATCTGGTGTGTTCCCTTTGAGAGTGTATTGTTCAGAGATCGATCACCACCTTACACTTAATGTCTGCAATTATTCAGTTCAATAGGAGAACCTCTCCCGTATTAATAAAAAAAGTAGAAAGTGTTTAGCATTGAACCAAATCTGTTAGCACCAATGACCTTGTAAAGGTGAACCGTAATCAGGTGGCTTGTTGACGACATTTAATGATTAAATATTGAAGGCCACAGTATGGAAAGATGGCAGCATTGTTTGAGAGCTGAAATGTAGGTTTGAACCTGCAGAATAAGTTACACTTAGTTCTCAATATTATTCTTCAACTGATGATATAATTAGGGTGACGTTAAATCACAATGCCCACCAAAGTGCTTTGATGCACTTAGCGTCGATTCCATTCCTTTTTTTTTTACTTTAACTGTTCCCCTGCAGCGCTTTGCTCGCGTTCCGCACCGGTTGATGGATGTGCGGACCCAGATCTGCTGATTCCAGGAATATGCTGCAGAAGGATATATAGGATTCATGCCATTAACCCGTCCACGCATTGGGCCATTTGTCAGGGCTCCATGGAGCTGTTTCTATTCTAACGATACGCCACATAATTACACTCTACTCAATGCAACATAAATACACTCCACATACCATTCAGTACCATATAATTACACACCACATAATTACACTACTCAATGCAACATAAATACACTACACATAATATCACTCTGTGCCACATAATTACACGCCACATAATTACACTCCACATAATACCACTCAGTGCCACATAATTATATGCTGACCCATCAAAACGCGTCGACACCCAATCTAGTACACAATCCGTTAACACAGGCGTGGTTTATGAGTACTAACTACAAAATACCAGGTTCCACGCCTCAGGCATTGTTATATGACGGATGTGTAAACTTTAAAGACATATCTTGTTTGTCTGTGTCAGTTTTACTCTCTTTTTATTGTGTTTGCTCTATGTAACAGGACTGTACAAAACATTGTTGTCTTTATACACTGTGAGGGATCACGTCAATTAATTGTTTGTTCTATTTTATTTATGATTTTTTATGATTAATAAATCAATTTGTAATTTTTAAAAATGTGCTCATATTGTTCATTTCCCAATCTTCCTCAGTATGGGTGAGTGAGTTAGATAGGTGTGATACCAGGCTTGTATGTAGCGTGCAGACTGAATGATGTGTGGATAATATAATTCCGTCCAAAGGACCTTGCTTTTTATTCACTGTATAGTGCCCTACTCCTTTGGCGTAAAGGGGACCCTCTCTTTTTGCTAACATAATTATATGCTACATAATTACACTGCACTCAATGCCACATATACTCCAAATAATACCACTCAGTGTCACATAATTACACGCCACATACTTACACTCTACTCAATGCAATATAAATACACTCCACATAATACCAGTCAGTACCACATAATTACACACCGCGTAATTTCACTCTACTCAATGCAACATAAATGCACTCCACATAATACCACTCAGTACCACATATATGTATGTTAAAATCTTTTTTTAATCAGGTTGTTCAGTTGTATATAATGTCGTCTTGGTTTGTATAAAGGTAACAAAAATGCTTAACACATTTTATTATAACCTTTCAACATGATGCACAGCAGCCACAATGCTCTACAACATAGACAAAAGTTCTGGCTAAACACATAAGGTCCCAAAGGTGAGACCTATTGGCTATGCCAATGCTTGTTAATTGTGTGCCAGTTTAAATTGTGTATTTAAGCTGTGTCTTGGAAAGGTTGCACTATAATGAAAGATGTGATGGACACATAAGATGCTTTAAGGGTTAAATATGAATATATTATTATGAGGTATTGAACAAGAAAGACTTCAGGCTGATCCCTTTCTAAGGTTTATACTGTAAGTTATATGGCACAGATTCTGAGTTCCGCGGTACAAGGGACACAGCAATACCGGGGCTGGAATTACCACTTTTGAAACAGTATTCCCATTCTGTAACATCCTGTCTTGGACATACTAAATGCAGAATAACACATGGCACCAGGTATTCCAGGCCCTTTTCCCACATGTTTATTCCTGATTCTGGCCATACTTTCACCAATATCGTTCCAGCCTTCAGCAAGATGAATCCGTGGAAAGATAGATGGAGACACTGAGCGCGAGCCTGCACCCAGTGAACTTAGAAGAGTTCTGGGATAGTATCACTCACGTAGATATAGTTTATATAGTTCCGCCCAGCTCAGAATATTAGACTTCTCAAAGGGAAAGTCAGTTAAATTAGGAGCTTTATCTTTCATTGTTGTGGTAAGCTACCATTGCATTCTTTGTTTAGTTGTTGACAGTACTCTTTGCAGGTGTGATGCCAAAACTTGGAAGCATTCATTTTGACCTGAGCATATTTGTACTCCACACTCTCGACCACCATCATATTGTACACCTAAGTGGACATGGAGTTTGAATAGTAAATGCACACACAGAAACCTGACTATGCTTAGCCTGGCCGTATGGTAATAGACAATATTGAGTCGATTTATGTAAGTCGTTTTTCTTGACTCTCTATTGTGGCATAGAATCCTTTTGGAAAGGGGAGGGATTTATGACATGTTTGCATAAACACCAAGGAAGCAGAACCTTTGCACGCACCTTTTATCATCCGTGAAAAGATTGCTTTGTACACCTATGTGCCTACCCCATCATATGCATGGATTCATTATGTACGCTTTGCTGTATGTCTGGATCATTCAGGGAAGGGGTGTGCCTTTCCGTCACATTTAGCATTTGTGGTACACGCCTCTGAGGCTCTGCTTTAGTACAAATTAACGACATACTGAGACCACTTCTAGTACTCTAAAACGCATATTTGAGATAACCTTTCCGCCTGTCCACAAACTTCACACTTTAATGCTTCCCTGGAGCCAGGTTTTTTAGCTAGAGCTTAGGTTGAAAGGTTTGCGTAGCCTGCAGCGGTAGTGCTTTACCAATCAACGCATGTCGGAGCCTGTCCCTTAAAAGAAGGCGTGTTAAATCGAAACCTTGAGCTTTCTAATCCAGGAAAATGGTCCACTCACTGACAGCCAGGCTCTTTGCATGCTTCGGGGCTACCGCTGGCCACTGGTTACTGTTTACTCAATAATGCAGCCTGAATGAGAACTGAAAAGAAGAGTTTATAAGATGGAATGTTCACTATATTAACAGCAATTTGCATAAGATGTTAAACCAATTTTTTACAAAATTCATAAGGAAATTTGCGGATATTTAACAGATTACAGTTACTAAATCGTGAGGATTGATAACTGCGCAGTCAGGCAGAACTGCTCAGTTTGTGCAGATAGCCTCTCTTAAATATTATTAATGAGACTGTCCCCCTGACAAATTTGCTTCTAAGTCTACCCTCTCTGTTTCTCTTTAGCTGCATCAGCTGCATCGCCTCACTTCTATTGTCGAGTTGGACGGCCTCCAGAGGCTGCTGACATTTGCCATACTCTCGATATACGGCCCAGGCATAGGTATTGAGACTTAGAGCAAGAGAGATACATTTAGGGACATATTTACAAGCTGGCGATAAAAAATTATCGCCGCTTTTGCGGCCGTTTTCGGCCGAAAAGCGGCGATAATTTTATCGCCTAATTAGCAAGGCCACGCTAACACGTGAAACCTTGCTTTAGCGTGGGGATTCCTAACGTCCAGCTTTGCATCTCTAATGAGATGCAAAGTGGGCGTTCCTGACCTAACATGACAGGAGAAATGTCGCTAAGCGACATTTCTCCTATCATCAAGCCCCACACTATAAAGCATAGCGTCAGGAAAAGTAGCGATAACCCCTGTTATCGCTACTTTCCTTACGCCTGCTTCAGGACTGACTTAGCCATGATATCCTATGGAAGGCGGATATCATGGCTAAGTTTGTGAGTCCCTATCAGCAAGCTAACGCCACACTACGTGAGATTATCGCTGGGTTTCCAGCGATAATCTCACGTTAGGCAGTTAGCGTGAGGATTTTTATCGCTGAGGAGATAAGCGTTGCTAATAGCACGCTATCTCAGCTATAAAAATCCACGTTACCCGTTGATAATTATCCTCACGCTAAGAGCGCTGAACGATAATTATCGCTGGTTGTTGCTGATATGCCCCTCAGTGTGTAAGTGTGACCAAACATGTTGAACCCCTTCCTTGGGCCCTGTATGACCTCAGCAGTAGAATATGATGTTTGGCAGCTTGTGCTATGTCAACTCGATTTTTCAGTTCCTTGCAGTCTCATCAAAGGAGTCTTCAAATCCTGATCCCTGTCCATCAGATTCATTCAAGCATTACATTCATCACTTTTTGGGATACTTACGTATGTCACCCTATGTGGGACGGATATGCCCAGAAAATGGGCCCTGTGCACACTCTGTCACTGGCACCAAGCTACACCTGGCAGATGAGCCCTAACTCGGGTGAAACTGGTCCAGGGTTGCTTGTGCTCCAGTTCAGAGAGGATATGGCCTGGCAGTTTGGGCTGGACTGTTCCCATTGGATATGGGTAAAGAGTGATTTGCATATGGGGAGTCCAAACTGAGGTGGTATGGTGTGCTGAATAACGATGGACAGGGTTGTGGCCCAAAATAATTTCCAGTGGCTGAGAATATTTGAAGCATTCCATCCATCAATGTTTTTATAATTTAGGGTTTGCCTAGTCATCAGTGGCACAATCGGGTCAGAAGCAATGGAGTGAGTATAAGTAGGACTGAATTCAATTTAAATCACACTGGTAGAGTCAATCAATCAAAGATTTGTAAAGCACAGCAAATCACCTGTGAGGGTCTCAAGGTGCTGGAGTTTCTAGCTGCTTCATGGTGATCTTGTTCATTTGAACAGCCAGGTCTTGAATCCTATCCTGGACTGCCGGAGCGATGAAATGGTCCTGAGGTGCAGAGGAAGGTCGTTCCAGGCTTTAGCCACAAGGTGTGTGAAGGAGCATCCTCTGCTTTTGTCTCAGTGGATCCGGGGGGTGTCTGCGACGAAGAGGGTGGTGGATCGTAGGTATCTGGTCTGTTGGTGGGAGGTCATGTGTTTGTTGATGTATGCTGATCCTTCGTTGTGCAGGGCTTGGTATGCGTGGGTCAACATCTTGAACAGGCATCTCTTCTGGATCGGGAGCCAGTGTAGCTTCTGCAGGTGGCGGGTGAGAATATATATGATGTTACTTAGCATACCGTTACTCCGCAGGTATTTACTTCAAAGTTTTTACTTCGCAAATACCTTTACTATGCATGATTTTAGTGTGCATGCTTTTACTTCGCAAATATATACAAATACATTAAAAATGCTTTTACGTTGCAGTTATTACGCATACTGTTACAACGTGTTGTTGGTACTTTAAAACAAAACATTAATCATAATAGTAACCTATCCCCTCAACCCTAAAAATACCCCCTACACCCCAAAAACCCTATCTCACCCTGACCCCTAAAAATATCCCAGTACCCCAAAACCTAAACACACCCTGAACCCTAAAATTACACCCTACACTCCAAAACCCTAACCTACCCTGACACCTAAAATTGCCCCAGCACCCCAAAACCTAAACACACCCTGAACCCCAAAAATACCCTAGCACCTCAAAACCTTAAATGCACCCTGAACCCTAAAAATACCCCCTACACCCCCAAACCCTAACCAACCCTGTCCCCTAAAATTACCCCAGCACCCCAAAACCTAAATGCACCCTGAACCCCAAAAATACCCCAGCACCCCAAAACCCTAACCCGCCCTGACCGCTAAAAATACCCCTACACCCCAAAACCTTAAACGCACCCTGAACCCTCCAAATACCCCATGTGCCTCAAAACCCTAACCCACCGTGACACCTAAAAATACCCCAGCACCCCAAAACCTTAAATGCACCCTAAACCCTAAAAATACCCCCTACACCCCAAAACCCTAACCCACCCTGACCCCTAAAAATACCCCTGTACCCCAAAACTTTAATTTGCACAGTTACTCCATTATGCGTAGTAAGTGCATGCTAAGTAATGGAACATGCGTAGTAAATGCGTGCTAAGTAAATGCATACTAAGTAATGGCATCTGCGAACTAAAATATGCGTAGTAATGGTAATACGAAGGAATGACCACATAGTAAAGGTAGAACACCGTGCCAGGCCCTCCTCCACACGCAAGCTCCTGTAATTTATTTATTTATTTTAATTTCTTTATTAGTTTTATTAATTTCCATGCATTACAGCATTTACAAACGACTTGAATTACATACTTGCATCTTATCCGGTCACTACTTGTCACCAGTGATAAACTTCTTTGCTGCAAGTTCCGGATCTGGTACCAAAGAAAAATTTGTACAGCATTCGCTATAACAACATAATATGCTGTTAACAAATATTCGACAAGAATGTATACAATACCGCTTGCAATAACATGCTAACTCATCGGGAGTGAACAGTGGGATAAGGGGGATAGGTGTAGGGGAATCGCATCTCACAAAATGATTGTTTTGGGCGGAGATGGAGTTGCCACTATATTGCATTACATAAGGCTCACCGCCCCTTCATTTACCAGCATCTCTCTCACTTATGTCCCAGTTTTAGTGTGTGTTATCTTGGATACATGTCAGGGGTTGCTACGCGCCTACTGCCCTTGCCCCACTTCTGGGATGGTGCCTATTGGGTAGGGGAACTCTAGCTACTATGTGGTACCCTCAGCGTGCTCCTGTATCCTGCTCGTCGCCCGGGATAGCCCCTGTGTCTCCAGATGTTCCTGCCCATGCGCCTCGGAGGTCCATTAGTATTGTATCCCATGCTACGGCTATGGGTGACTTACGTATGCCAGTGGCATCTTCTCTCTGGAGTGGCACACTTTCCGCTTGCACCCAGCATATCATGGAGTGATACCAGGCCTTCACTGCCGGGGGGTCAGAGGACTTCCAACGTTTAGGCACTTTGCCACGAGTCCCAGGTCTATAAAGCGGGTTGTCACTTTATGTTTCTTAGTCCTCTGGTAGAGGCCCAGCAAGCACACCTCCCAGTTCCATTCCATTTCGCGGCCCGTGCAGCTCTCTAATTGTGTTGTGATAGTCTCCCAGTAAGCAGTCAGCTTATTGCATGCCCACAACATGTGTATGAGGTCTCCTCCCACCAGTCCGCAGCAGGGGCACCGTGCATCCTCTCGGTTGAAAATTAGATTGAGGCCGGTGTCATGTAAGCTCTTTGTGTTATATAATATTGTATTAGCCGAAACCTGGCATTCCTCGGTATGTAGGTAGGGCTTTCTAATATTTTTGCCCATTCCAGGTCTGTGCTTCGTCTCTGCAGATCTGTGTCCCAGTTTTCTTTTAGTTTCACTAGTGGGGCCCCTGCATGAGTCCGTAAGGACTCCACCAACCATCTGATGAGGCCTGCACCCATTATGAGCAGGTACTGGAGTGTTAAGTGTGTTTTTTGGGTTCTTCTGCTATGTCCCCCCTAAGGGGCCTCAACGTTCCGTTGAGCGCTGCGTATTGTAAAAACTGGCCCTGCGGCAGATCATATGCGCTCACAACAGGGCCGGACTGGCCGTAGCGGGCACCGGGCAATCCCCCGGTGCGCCACACGGGTGGGGGCCGGTTTTGGGCCCCTGGGGGCCGTTTTTGTTACAGGGCCGTTTCCCTGTAACAAAATCGCCCGAAAACCGGCCCTGGCAAAGAGCTCGGCAGCACCCCCAACCGCCGTCTGGAGCCCTGCGTCGTCCCATGTGTGAAGGTCCGCTGCTGTAAATACTTGCCTCTGCCTCGGCGTGCCCAGTATCGGTAGAGCAGGCGCATATGTGGTAACCTGTTTGGTGAGTTGCAGGACTCGCCGGTATCAGGTGTATGCCACTTTCACCAGGTGCTGGGTGGGACCCATCCACTTCCTACCTGGATGAAAAAGGGTCATTCGCTGCGCTTGGGTATAACCCAGTTGTTGTGTAGCAGTGTCAGCAAGGTGCCGCTCACTAAGCCAGCGGGCAACCCACTGCAGCTGTGCTGCAAGATAATAGTGCTCCATGTTGGGGACTGCCACTCCACCACCATCCACAGGCAGGTACGGTTTGGATAACGCCACACTGTTGGGGCTGCCATGCCAAATGAATCGCCTCATATCCACTTCGAACGAACGTAACACTGCCGGTTTAATACATACCGGCAGGTTTGCAAAGTGGTACAAGAGCCGTGGGAGTGCCACCATTTTCAATAGCGCCACTCTGCCCATTGTGGCAATAGGCAGCGTGCCCCAAAAGGCCATTTGAGACCTAATCGCTGTTACTGCCCTGGTGTAATTACCCTCTAAAAGATTCAATGGCTCTCTATATATTCGAATCCCCAGGTACCGAAATGCTGTTGGCTGCTAGTGTACCGGTGTGCCATTTACTATTAGCGCAGGGTCTGGGGAGGTTTCATTAAAGGGGTAGAGGCATGACTTGTCCCAGTTCACGTGCAATCCGGACATAGCGGCGAAATCTGAGAGTGCCTTTGCTAATGCATCACAAGGCTGCCGGAGATCAGGCAAATATATCAGAAGATCATCTGCGTACAAGGATACCACATGTATCCTGTCTCCCAAGGGGATTCCCCAGTCTTCCATTGTGGTACGCAGGGCTACCGCCAGCAGTTCGATAGCCAGCGCGAACAATAGCGGGGAAAGAGGGCAACCTTGTCACATCCCCCAGCTAATTGGAATAGGTCGGGAGACATACGGGCCTGTTTTGACTTGCGCTGTGGGACGAGTGTAGAGCAGCCTAACTAGGCCTACGTAGTTATCGCCTAGACCGTATTTGGCTAAGGTGGCAAATAAAAAGTCACACTCAAGCGTGTCAAACGCTTTTTCCAGATCCAATTCCAAGCACCCTGAGTTTGGCCATCGCTATTTAGAGTAGTGGGCGACTCTAAAAAAGTCTCAGGTTGAGTGACGTGCTACGTGCTGGTACAAACCCGTTTTGATCTCCATGTACCAGCCGCGGGACCACTGGACCCAGTTTGCTTGCCAGCAGTTTGGCGAGTATTTTATAATTCGAATTTAGTAGTGCCAATGGGCGGTATGAGCCTAGGAGCTCTGTGTCCCTGTTTGGCTTGGGCAGCGAGACAAGCAGGGATTCACGTAGCGACTGAGGTAAAATGGCTGTTTCTTGCACAGTGACGTATAATGCAAGCAATTTCGGGGCAAGTACGTCTCTGTACGCCTTGTAAAGCTCCGCCGGCAGCCCATCCGGACCTGGTGCCTTGCATGTGGCCAATGCAAGAATGGCTGACTGCACATTTAATAGCGTTATGGGCTTATTTAACTCAGCCCGCTGAGAGTCATCTACCACCAGCATGGCCAGCTGGGACAGATATGTCTCCAGCTCCTCCGGAGAGACCTGTATTACTGGTTTATAGACGTCTGTATAATGGGCGGCAAATTTGCGATGTATGTCGCTTTGGTGCGTTAGCAATTGCCCTGCTCCGGTTCTTAAGCACAATGTCGGTTGCTGCGCACGGTCTTGCTGAATTAGTCTTGCCAAGAGCCTCCCTGCCTTATCAGCCAGAGCATGAGTACGGGCCGAATGGGCCGCATAATTCAGATAGAGCAGTCTCTTCACTACCTCAACATGCTTTTGACGCTGGTCATTGAGCGCCTGTTGCGAGCCAGCACCCACTACCAAGTCAGTTTCAAGTGGGAGAAGGGTGTCCTCTATTTCTTTAGCCTCTTGATCCAGCTGCCGGCGTAAGCTCCAAGTCAAACTCAGACATTGTCCCCGCACCACCTCCTTGTAAGCATCCCATAGCACCCCATGGTCTGTCACTGATCCCTCGTTTGTGTCAAAGTACGTTGCTATTGCCAATCCCACAGAGTCTCTAAAGGGGGGGTCTTCCAGTGCTGCTGTCTGCAGTCTCCACAACTTGGTGACCGGCGTTAAATCGACTCCACCTAGTTGTAACGTATGTGGATTGTGAACAGAATGTGTGCATCCCAGGTTATCCTGATTGATGCAGTCTGCTAGTAATGCTGTGTGTCCTACGAACCTGTCTAGGCGCACATGTAGGCCATGGGGGTGTGAGTAATGTAAGTAGATGCCTGCAGTTGCATTCACCATCCTCCATAAGGCTACCAGTCACCAACTGCAGAGCCACTCAGTCAAACCTTTAGCGTTGGATGTAGCAGTCGCCTGCTGTAATGGTGGGAAGGATCTATCTAAGCCTGTATCCAGTACTGCATTATAGTCCCCTCCCAACAGCCAAGGAATATCACACCACTGGGATAGCTTTGCTGACAGTGTATGCCAGAATGGGGCTTGGTCAGTGTTCGGGGCATATACTGATCCCAGTACTATCTGCTGCCATTGAGCCTGCCTTTTGTCAACGCAAATCGGCCATGAATATCTATTTCCGTTTCTGAAACGACAATTGGATTCATTGACACTCCCCTCTGGTAATGTCTTATTGCAGTACATCAACGACCTCTTAGTGGCCTCTGACACTGAGGACAGCTGCAAAGACACAAATGTTTAATTGTTGTTGCATTTGGCACACCATGGCCATAAAGTGTCCCTATCCAAATTTCAATATTTTCGACAGGTGGTCACCTATCTAGGTCACCTACTGTTAAAGGAGGGTCGTAGGCTGACGCCTGAGTGCATTGCTGCTCTAACTAACATGCCTGTCCCTAAAACCCAACGTGATGTGAGTGCGTTTATTGGTATTACTTCGTACTGCTGTCACTGGATCCCTAATTACTCCTTACTAACAAAACCCCTACTCCAATTAACCACCAAAGATGTGCACGAACCCCTTCCTTGGATACCTGCATGCCAGCAAGCATTTGAGCAATTGAAGGTTGCGCTTTGCTCTGCTCCTGTGTTTGGTAACCTGATTACCAGAAACTGCTTGTGCTCTACGTACATGAGACAGCTGGCTGCGTACTTTCTGTCTTAACGCAGGCCTTTGGTGGTAAGCAAAGGCCTTACACTTACTTTTCTGCTATCCTGGATAACGCCGCCAGAGCCCTCCCAAGCTGTTTAAGAGCCACTGCGGCTGTGGCAGTCTATATCATCGGCGGGGCTCGTTCTTGATACTGATCTCACAGTTACGGTACCTCATGCTGTGGGTACGCTTCTAAACAAAACAAAGACACAGCACCTTACTAGTGCACGTTTGACTGGCTATGAACTAACGTTATTTGCACCGCACATTACCATCAAAAGATGTGCCACTCTGAATCCAGCCACGTTACTACCTCTCCCTTCGGTGAACGGAGATGTCGATGTACACAATTGTGTATATCGTACGGAGGAAGAGACGAAGGGACGGGTAAACGTGACTGATGTTCTACTATCTGACCCACAAGGGGAACTATATGTCGATGGCTCTTGTTTTAAGCTACCGGATGGCACCACCACTACAGAGTATGCGATAACAACGCTGCATACAGTTGTTGAAACATCACATGTCCCATATCAGTCGGCCGAAGCTGCAGAGCTGATTGTCCTTATCTGGGCATGTGAGTTAAGTGAAGGACTGGTTGTCAATATTTATACTGAAAGACGCTTTTGGGGTTGCTAACAACTTTGGGCGCCTCTGGGCGGAGAGAGTGTTCTTAACTTCACATAGTTTACGAATAAAGAATGGCCCACTGATACATAGATGCTTGATAGCTCTGACACTCCCAAAAAGAGTAGCAATAGTGAAGTGTAGTGCACATAAGGCGATTACTGATGATGTTGGGAGAGGAAATGCATTTGCAGACCAGATGGCAAAAGAGACAGCTAGATCAAAGATGAAAAAGATGTTTGCAGCAGGTCCGGCTAGATGCGTGCCAGAAAATGGGATGTTTGAGGACACACTAGACAATGTTAAGGAAATACAGAGTGAGGCGACAATGGATGAATTGGCAACATGGCAGGAGAGTACGGGGCGTCTAGATGAGGATGGGTGCTGGACAGATCTCTCAGGAAAACAAAGATGGATGTTGCCCAATGCATATGTGCTCCCTGTTGTCACTATGGCGAATGGCCCAGCCCACATTAGCGCGAAGGGAATATGTAAGGTGTTGGATCCCGTATGACGGAATGACAATATCCCCAAGGTAGCTGCTCATTTGGTGAAAAATTGCATGATCTGTATGATACACAATCCTGGAAAGGGCCCCCCCTACCCTCACTGGTAATTTTGCACCGTCTTCTTTCCCTTTCAAAGTTCTCTTTATCGAAATGGAACGAGTGAACAATTTGAAGTATATATTGGTGGTGGTTTGTGCATTCAGTAAATGGATTAAAGCCTACCCCACCAAAGAGAATACAGCATTGGCGACGGCGAAGGCACTCTTGAAGGAGTTCTTCCCGTGGTTTGGTTTTGCCATGTTTGATCTGGAGTGACAACGGAAGTCACTTCAATTCGGAGGTCATCCAACTGGTGTGCAATGGTCTACATATTAAACAAAAGTTCCATGCAGCAAACCACCCTCAGTCAGCAGGTTTGGTTGAGAAGTACAATGGCACTCTCAAACTGAAAATAGCAAAAATAAAAGAAAGCACAGGATTGCCATGGCCAGATGCTCTACCCTTAGCTTTATTATCCACCAGAGCGACAGTGCATTCTAGGACAGGGTTGTCCCCATACAAGGTGGTTTTTGGTCACCCTGTGAATGTTCCACGTCCCTGACGTTTTTCTGAGATAAAATACTCCTTACTTGTGGATTACCTTTATGAGTAAACTAAAGACTTACGTTCTATGCATCAACAGGTTCAGGAGACACTATGGTCAGTACCGGAGGGGCCTGGACATCAGCTGCAGCCTGGTGATTTTGTAGTAGTCCACAACTTCCAGAGGAAGAGTTGTCCGGAGCCTCGCTGGAAAGGACCCTTCCAGGTCCTCCTCGTCACCCGGACGACAGTGAAAGTAGACAGAAGGAAGCACTGGATCCATGCTTTGCATACCTGCAGGATCCCCCTCCCGCTTCCTTACGAATGTTGGGTACGTGAAGGCATAGGAGACCAGGAAACAAAACATGTGCCCCACTTCGCTCCGTTCTCTGATGCCCGAGTGAGTTGGGCGCAGACGGAAGAGGAGAGCAACGCCGCTTTGCAGGAAGCTATACCTCCAGAGATCAGAGCTTCTTAAGAGCAACCCTCGTCTAGCTCTCCAACAATTGAGTCTCAGTCTTCTTCTGCCTATGAGTTTCAGGTTCTTTTCCGTGATAATACTGTGCCTGGAGTAGCTTGATATAATTTGCGTCCCCGACAGACGGACAGTGCGCCGGAGGGAAAGTCAGGAGAAGGGGGATGGACTTCATGGATAAAGAATAGGGTGCAGGCACTCTGCCTAAGGTGCCGGTGATAGCAATAGGGTCAGAAGAAGAGTGGTGCACTGCCATGAACACTGGACAGGATCAGTTGAGGGTGCTTTCCCAGGAGGGAAGGTGCCCTACCCTGAAAGAAGAGGACTCAACTTCTAGAAAGGGCTGCAATCGTGCAGCTCCACTGACGAGTGCATACCGTAGATGAACAATAGGAGTCTACCAGTGACGCTCTGACGGACACTGGGTGACTTGTGCCCCCTTTTGCTTATTATATCATTGTTGGCTCCAGTATACGGATTTCCTCTGGCAGTTGCAAATTATTCCTCATTTTGAAAAAGGACCCATTATTGAAGAAGAGCAGCCCTTAGCGGCCACTCTGATAGAGCAGAGTAGTCCTGGTTGGTCTAGTTGGTCCACTAAGAGTAGGATAGTAGCAGTAGTATTTGTGTTTGTAGTATTAATAACAGTATTTGGGGTGGTGTGGTACTTGGAAGAAAAGCATCCTATGCACATCCTGCTGGGAACAACTCCTGTCCCCTCTGAACATATCTTTGTTACTTTGGCCCCGCATAAAGAGAGGCATAGACAGACATATGTGGATAATGTTTTTCTTCAGATGCTCCATCAAGCACATCAGATGTCCAATGTCACCGATTGCTGGGTGTGTGGATTACTCCCTTCTGTCATGCATAAAAACAATTTATTGGTGTCATTACCCATGTCATATTTGAGTAGCTGTGAGTCAGGGTTCCAGTTGCTTTCAATGGTGTATATCCATTATCATGCTGATGCTAAGAATATTACCCAATCTGACTATGAGACAGTGTTGGAATATATAGTAGAACACCAATGATTTACCCCGGGAGAAAGAGGGGTACAGGGTACTTTACACCACAATGCTTGCATGAATGTCTATGAACGCAAGAAAAATGCCACTTGGCTCCAGAATGAGATGATGGATTTTCAGGGATTTAATGTTACTGAGTACTTTCAATATTTCCATTCACGTAATATTACCAAAGATAAAGCAATGCCTGTACCGATAGTAAATATTAGAGCCAGTTTCTGTGTTCAGGGTTTCAGAATTGTCCCAGTAGGAAAAAGTAATTGCAATTACACATACCGCTTGAATACAACCAGTAGTCCACCCTTACTCGTGCCCCAAAACGTGTATTTTTTCTGTGGGTCTCAAGCCTATGTATGGCTCCCCAGGGGCTGGTCTGGTATAAGTTATGTCTCTTTCCTGCTGCCACCCGTATATATTGCACCATCTAATTATCACAAAGACCATAGGCTACAACGTAGGGATGCACACCTGCCCCGAATGAAAAGAGTTATTGAGGATGAAGGTATAGATCAAACAGACACTACCCCACAGCAATTCACTGATGCAATGAATACTATTTGCCTTTCTGGGGTCCCATGTACAACAGTCAATCAATCAATCAGGACATTTGTAGTAAAGTGCACTACTTACCCGTGAGGGTCTCAAGGCGCTGGGGGGGGATGCTGCTACTGCTCGAAAAGCCAGGTCTTGATGAGTCTTCTGAAGGTTAGTAGGTCCTGGGTCTGCCGTAGGAGGATGGGGAGGGTGTTCCAGGTTTTGGCGGCGAGGTGGGAGATCTGCCGCCGGAGGTCGCTCTTCAGATGCGGGGGACTGTGGCGAGGGCGAGGTCGGTGGAGCGGAGCTGGCGGTTGGGGGTGTAGAAGCTGAGTCGTCTGTTGAGGTATGCTGGTCCGGTGTCGTGTAGTGCCTTGTGTGCGTGGGTGAGGAGCTTGAAGGTGATCCTCTTGTTGACGGGGAGCCAGTGCAGGTCTCTCAGGAGGGGTGTGATGTGGCTGCGGCGAGGGATGTCGAGGATCAGGCGAGCAGAGGCATTTTGAATGCGCTGGAGTCGTTTCAGTAGTTTGGCTAAGGCTCCTGCGTAGAGGGCGTTTCCGTAGTCCAACCTGCTGCTGACGAGGGCCTGGGTGACCGTTGTTCTTGTTTCGGTGGGGATCCACCCCTAGATCTTGCGGAGCATGTGGAGGGTGTTGAAGCAGGAGGACGAGACGGCGTTGATGGCACTTGTGGTATTCGTCGCCTCACCAGAGTAGTGAAAGGGGTTATTAATACCACTGCAGGAATTCTGACCAATATTACAGCCGAGCTTCAGGCTACCAGACTTGTTGCACTTCAAAACCGGATGGTGCTAAACGTCATACTCGCTGATAGGGGTGGGGCCTGCCGCGTCATCGGCAGTAGTTGTGTGTACATACCGGACCACGCCCGATTGTTTATGCAGCCATACAGAAATTACAGAGGCTTGCTTCTGATATTCACCAAGAAAATGGGACCTGGTCCTTATCTGGGTGGTTCTGGGATTTAATAACAACCTGGGGTTCGAAAATACTCCTTTTCCTAGTGGTCATCACAGGTATCATCTTCTCGTGCTGTCTGTGCATTAATTGTCTCCCAGCCTGTTGCTCTTATCGTGTTAGTAAGTTAACACCTACACCCAAAATAGCAGTACCTGATGCTAAAGCCACAATTATGATGATGCAAGATGTTCAGGATATAATGAACATTGACGCGGACATTTTTTAATGCTGAACATGTCACGTAGTTACATGATAGTGAATGCAAAAATTGCGGATTATGATTATGCTCTCCTGCTTAGAATTGTAAAGACCCTTACCTGATAGCACTAATAAAGTTAGCCTTCTTAATGCTAAAAGGAGGGTCTGTTAGAATTTGGCAATTTATGTACTTACATGGACTTGTTTTACGTTATGTTATGTTAGCATTTAGATGGCTATGATTAGCAGTAGCCGCCAAGCCTAAAATGTACCCCACCAAGCTATCTTTATAATACAAGCTTAGGTTAGCATTTGCGGCTCCATTTTGTTGTTTGTAGGCCATGTTAGGTGGTGACTGATTCAAGCTCCTCTATCTGTATTTCTTGCCTCAGCAAAAGACTGTGTTCAGCTATTTTTTTCTCTTGTGTTCAAGGTTGGATTTCAACTCACTAATGAATAGGCCATTATGACTTTGCATGCCTATCCTTCTCCGTAGCTCTGCTCCCACGTTAGGAGGAGCTGAGCTCCATAAGGCAACCTTGAGATAGTGATAGTGTGTACCCATCGTGCAGGTGGCAGCCCATCCTTCTGTGCCTTCTTTTTTCATGCACGGCTCAAGCCGGTAACTTTCCATTGGGAGCGGGGTTGGGGGTTGTCAGAAGAATGAATATGCATTACCAAGTGTTGGGGAACCAGTCCCCCTCGACAGCCATCTCCGGGTGCTGGTCAGATTGGGCTCCGCTGCAGTGTATTTTACCAATAAATGCTTATTGCATTCTCTGCTGTCTGACTGACTCTTGACCTGTTTGGAAGGCAATGAGGTGGTCGTAAGTGACCTGGGTGGCCCTAATCGGATCACTTCCTTCATCGCCACCACGGCATACCAACAACTCATCAGATCAACGAAGAGAAACTTAATTCAGGACAGAATCCTCTCAAACTCCCACAACTCCAAGGAATTATTCACCATCATACAAGAATTCACCAGACCTCACAGCGAAACTATCGACATCCCTCCCTCTTAAGATCTCTGCAACAAACTCAGCTCCTTCTTCCACCACAAGATCAGGACGCTCTGCAACAACTTCGACGACCAGGACCATGGCACCGACACTACACCCTCTACCAGCGACGCCACCCAGCCGACCCTCCTCACCTGAACTCCTGTCACCACAGAAGACATTGCAAAGACTATGAAAATAATCCACTCCGGAGCACCCACTGACCCCTGCCCTGCGCACATCTTCCACAGAGCAGCCTCCACCATCGCACCAGAACTATAACGGACAATCAACTGCGCCCTCGAAACAGCCATGTGCCCGGACGACTGGAAATGTGCCAAAGTCAAACCCCTCCTTAAGAAGCCCTCCGCAGACCAGACTGACCTCAAGAACTACAGACCCATCTCTCTTCTCCCCTTCACAGCTAAAGTCATTGAGAAAGTCGTCAACACCCAGCTAACACACATCATAGAAACCAACAACATTCGTGACTCATCTTCATCCGGATTCTGCAGCAACCACATCACCGAGACTGCCCTCATAGCCGCCTTTGATGACATTGGCACCCTCCTTGATCAAGGCCACACTGCAGCCCACATACTACTAGACCTCTCAGCAGCCTTCAACACCGTCTCCCACCGCACACTAGCCGCCAGACTCCATGACGCCGGTATCCAGGGAACTGCTTTAGACTGGATCTGTTCTTTTCTCTCTGGCAGAACACAAAGAATAAGACTCCGGCCTTTCCTCTCTGAAACCAAAAAGATAAGATGCCGAGTACCCCAGGGATCCTCTCTTAGCCACACGCTCTTCAACATCTACATGGCTCCCTCACAACCATCATCAGAAAACATGGACTCAACATAGTATCATACGCCGACAACTCAAGCTCATCCTCTCCTTCACCAAGGAACACACCATCACTAGATAAACTCGAGCTCTTGAGGCGGAAGCCGAGAGCGTCCTTAGCCAATTTTAAAAATGTTACTCTTGTAACTACTGTCACTTTACTCTGTTGCACTTGATAATCACCTGTACCTGCTTGCTGTCGCGCAGTGGATTTAGCGCTGCCGCGGCCCCCAGAACCACCAACTTCTCCCTACCGCCATCTCGGCGAGGACGGAGGCCACGCCCCTTTCTGAGACCACGCCCCCCGCCGCCGCCCTACAAATAGCGCTGATTACAAGCGCCGCGCATTGAGATAGACTCGAGCTCTTGAGGCAGAAGCCGAGAGCGTCCTTAGCCAATTTTAAAAAATTTACTCTTGTAACTACTGTCACTTTACTCTGTTGCACTTGACAATCACCTGTACCTGCTTGCTGTCGCGCAGTGGATTTAGCGCTGCCGCGACCCCGAGAACCACCAACTTCTCCCTACCGCCATCTCGGCGAGGACGGAGGCCACGCCTCTTTCTGAGGCCACGCCCCCGACACCGCCCTACAAATAGCGCTGATTACAAGCGCCGCGCATTGAGATAGACTCGAGCTCTTGAGGCGGAAGCCGAGAGCGTCCTTAGCCAATTTTAAAAATTTTACTCTTGTAACTACTGTCACTTTACTCTGTTGCACTTGACAATCACCTGTACCTGCTTGCTGTCGTGCAGTGGATTTAGCGCTGCCGCGGCCCCCAGAACCACCAACTTCTCCCTACCGCCATCTCGGCGAGGACGGAGGCCATGCCCCTTTCTGAGGCCACGCCCCCGACGCCGCCCCTCCACACCTATAAATAATGTGCATCTTTCGGACGCGCAGCGGACGAGCGCAGCGCCGGAGGTGCGCCAAAGGTAAGCCCGTCTGCTCCCGTCCGCGCCAGGCCGGGCACTAGGGCACGCCACGCTGGCCATCTCATCTCATACACGTCTCAATCTCTCAAAGAGCTACAGCATCTTGCCCCCCTGCTGTCTCCTAACACCAACCGCCGTATACACACAGCCGGCCTTACGCACCCCGCTCTACACCCTCCATGCGGGCGCACACCTTCAGTCAACCCGTCCAGGATGCTATCTCCATCAGGGTGTCATATTTGAACACCCGCTCTCTAGTAAAGCACTATGAAGATCTTTTCATCCTGTTGACTGACAACAGCCTCGACATACTCCTGTTCACGGAAACATGGTTAACGTCAGAGTCCCTCCCAGATATCTTGGCGGCCCTCCCCCCTGACTACTACATTCTCCATGCCGATTGCCCCGGTGACCGGCCCGGAGGTGGGGTGGCAGCCATCATATCCAAGCGCCTGAACTCTATCTCCTCTCTTTCCCTCCCACTTCCTGAGGTGGATAATTTACTTATTAGCGTGGAAATTGGCACCGGTGCCCTCACCTTCCTCCTTTTATACCGGCCTCCACATCCTATGCCATCCTTCTCTACCATCTTGAGCGAACAACTGTCCAATCTACTAACGCAGCACTCCAGTTTCGCCCTCTTCGGCGACCTAAATTATTGGTTCAATGACACTAACGCCGGTTCCCATGCTACAGAGCTCTTTGAGACTCTTAGTAGTCTGAACCTCAACCAACAGGTCACCCAACCCACCCACACTAAGGGCCACATCCTGGACCAGATCTGGACCTGCAATCTGGCTCTTTCCCAGCCAGCTATATCCCCCTGTGTCTGGTCAGACCACTACTTAGTAGACACCACCATCACTGTCGTCGGCCGGACTCCTGCTCCTCTGATGGCTGGCGGCTCCTCACGAAAATGGAGTACATATGACTCCCAGGGCTTCCTCACAACCCTGGCCGACACCCGTCCAGTCTTCAATCCCTCTGATAACATCGAAGGAATAGAACACGACATCGGATCCTGGCTGAAGTCGGCCAGCGACCTTTTTGCCCCCTTGATCAAATTCACCCCCACTAGGCATCACAACTCCCACAGGTGGTTCTCTGATGACCTTAAGCAACACAAATTAAAAACGCGCCAGCTGGAACGTATTTGGAGACGCAATTATTCCAACTCAGCCAGGCAGTCTTACATGACTGCGCGCAGAGAATACAAAACTGCCATTACCCCAGCCAAAACGGAACACTTCTCCAACAGGATCTCGTCAGCAGTCAACAAATCAAAGGAGGTGTTCAAAGTCATGAATGAACTTACTACTGACGACAGAACCCTCCCAGCCCAGACCCCTACTCAAGAGGCATGTGACACCCTCAACCTCTTTTTTGTGGAAAAGATTGTAAAAATCAAAAACTCTATACCTCCCCTACCCCAGCCATACCCATCGGACACTTCCTCTGACAATCCCTCTACCCTCTCTACTTTCCCCGCCCTGAACCCTATCTCCTTAGCGGAACTCGCCACTCGCGTGAAATCTGGCTCTCCTAATGACAACTGTCCGCCATTTGTCTTGCGGAGTATCTGCCTCAATCTACCCGATTGTATTCTACCCCTGCTGAATGGCTCACTCAGCAGTGGCATCGTCCCTAGCTCTCTCAAGGAGGCCATCCTTGTGCCCCTCCTCAAGAAACCTGGTGCCGACCCCGCAGAACCGTCGAATTATCGCCCCATCTCCCTCCTTCCCTACTTTTCAAAATTAATGGAGGCCCACGTCACCCGATGTCTGTCAAATTTTATCGAATCTTCTTGTCACCTCGAGCCCAATCAAGCCGGCTTCAGGCCTGCCCACTCTACTGAGGCCGTCATCTTGGCAGTCCTGGACACACTCAGGAGCAATGCGGATGCAGGGTCTCCCCAAGCCCTCGTACTCCTGGACCTGTCGGCCGCGTTCGACATGGTGGACCACAACATCCTTCTCCACCGTGTCGGACAGGCAGGCATCCAGGGTTCCGCTCTTAAGTGGGTCGAGTCCTTCCTGACTGGTAGAACACAGGCTGTCTGCCTGGGCCCCTACACTGCAACAAAAACCCCCAAGACCTGCGGAGTCCCCCAGGGCTCCTCCCTCTCACCGCTCCTGTTTAACCTATACCTCCGGCCCTTGATTCACTCTCTCCAGAAATGGGACATCATTGTCTACAACTACGCCGACGATTTACAGATTTTCCTCCCGCTCAATTCTCCCCATGCCATCAAAACATTTCATGCAGTTATGATCCACATCCAACATTGGATGAACCAGAATCAACTGAAGCTAAACCCCGGGAAAACCGAGCTCCTCCTTCCTGGACTCAGCCACGCTCATTGGGGCCTGCAGTTCTGGCCCTCGGAGCTCGGCCCCCCCCCCCAGTCCCGGTCAAATCAGTAAAGAGTCTGGGAGTGATTATCAACACCGAACTGTCCCTCAAAGCCCAAGTGGGTGCGGTAATCTCATCTTGTATGTACCAGCTCTGGAAGATTTGCAAAGTTCGCCACCTACTTCCGCTCGCCGCACTTACCCAAGTTGTCATCTCACTTGTGCTTTCCCGTCTGGACTTCTCCAACTCCCTTTACTACGGTCTTCCACAATCTCTGCTACACCGCCTTCAGGTAGTTCAGAACCAAGCGGCCCGACTCATTTACAAAACCCCCAGATGGCAATCGGCCAAACCCTTACTTCACACACTGCACTGGCTACCAATAGGCCAAAGGGCAGCTTTCAAGGTGCCCTGCCTCACATTCAAAGCCGTCCACTGTTCCGGCCCCGCGTTTCTCAAATCCTTAATTACTCCTCATCGTCCAACGCGCAACCTCCGATCAGCTCACCGTCATCTACTAGTCACCCCCAAAGCTAAAACCAAGAAATTTGGTGGTCGCCGCTTCTCCCACCTGGCTCCCGGGCTTTGGAATCTCCTCCCTCTCTCCATCAAATCCACCCCTTCTCTCCTGAACTTCAGAAAATCACTAAAAACCCACCTCTTCCCTCCCTTTGGTTAAAACCACGCCACTCACGCTTTCTCCCTCACTCACTCTGTCTTAAAGCGCCAGGAAGCCTTTGGTGTCAGCGCGCTCTATAAATTGCACTTAAGATAAGATAAGATACAGTTTCCAGGAAGGAATGAAGGACGTCACATCCTCGATGAGCAGCAGTTGCCTCAAGCTTAACTCACAGAAAACAGTAGTCCTCATCCTCGGATCCACCCCACCGCATGGGACAACACCTGGTGGCCTCCCACCCTCGGAAACCCACCCACCCCCACGGACCACGCATGCAACCTCGGTATCATACTCGACTCCTCACTCGCCGTAAAACACCAGATCAACGCGTCTCCTCCACATGCTTCAACACCCTCTGCATACTCCACAAGACCTTCAAATTGATCCACCCCACTCCAGGAAGTCTTTCACCCACGCACTCATCACCAGCAGGCTGTACTACGGAACACACTCTGCGCCGGAATCAACAAAACACACCATCGCAAACTCCAGACCGTCCAGAACGCTGCAGCCAGACTCGTCCTCGGCATCCCATGACCATGACATCACCCAACCCCTCCGTGACCTCCACTGGCTCCCCGTCAAAAAGAGAATAACCTTCAAACTGCTC
Organism: Triturus cristatus; assembly: GCF_964204655.1. Lineage (NCBI taxonomy): Eukaryota > Metazoa > Chordata > Amphibia > Caudata > Salamandridae > Triturus > Triturus cristatus. The sequence goes on from NC_140582.1 coordinate 320,711,806, forward strand.
ACTCACGCCTACAAAGCCCTCCATAACACCAGACCCAAATACCTCAACGAAACTCTCCTTCCATGCCCCCAAGAGAATCCCCCACTCCGCTGATGTAGCCCTAGCCAAGGTCCCCCACATCCACAGAGCTAAAACAGAGGGCACATCTTTCTCCTACATCGTGGCCAAGAACTGGAACAAACTCCCCCTCATCATCAGATGAAGCCATACACTGCAGATTTTCAGAGATGACCTCAAGAACTGGATCTTCAGATGACCTCAGAGCTGACCGACCCCCCCCCCCCCCCAGTGACTTGAGACCCTCATGGGTGAGTAGAGCTCTTTATAAATCCCTGATTGATTGATTGATTGATTGATTGAGTGTGTGTGTTCCCGTAGTTCAGCCTGTTGGTGACAAGGGCTTGTGTGACAGTCCTTCTGGTGTTGACTGGAAGCCACCTGAAGATCTTGCGCTACATACGTTGGGTGCGGAAGCAGGTGAATGTGACTGCGTTTACCTGTTTCTTCAAAGATAATTTTCTGTCCAAGATGATGCAGAGGTTTCGGGCATAGTCTTTTCGGGGTAGGGGGTGGGCCAAGTTCAACAGGACGGCATGTGCCATTCCATGGCAAGGTGGGGTTTCCAAAGATGAGGACTTCTGTCTTGTCTGTGTTGAGCATGAGACAGTTGTCCTTCATCCAGTCTGCGATGTTCATCATACATCTGTGGATATTGGCTCTGGTGGTGGGGGTCTTCTGACAGCAAGAGGATGAGGTGGGTGTCGTCGGCAAAGGAGATGATGTTGAGTCCATGCAATCTGACGGTTTTGGCAAAGGCAGCCATGTACTTGTTGAAGAGGGTGGGGTTGAAGGATGACCTTTGGGGGACACTGCAGACGATCTTCTTGGGTTCTGAGGTGAACGGTGGGAGATGGATTCTGGGTTCTTCTGGTAAGGTATGAAACAATCAATTTGAGGGCTTCTCTGCTGTGGTGTAGTCTGTTGATCAAGATGTGAAGGGAGATGGTGTTGAAGGAAGCTGACAAGTCCAGGAGGATGAGGGCTGCCATTTTGCCATGGTCCTGGAGGGCCCTGATGTTATTGGTGGCTGCGATTAGAGCTGTTTCGGTGCTGTGCCTGGCTCGAAATCTGGATTGGGAGCTGTCCAGGAGGTTGTTGTGTTCCAGGTGCTCATTGAGTTGCTGGTTGATTGCTTTCTGAGAACCTTTGCTGGAAAGGTCAGCAGGGAGATGGGCATATAGTTCTTCAGTTCTCCTGATGTTTGTTTCGGGAGGGGCCTCGCTTCAGCATGTTTCCAGTCCTTAGGGAAGGTGGCTGAGGAGATGGAGGTATTCAGGACTTTCTTATGCTCGTCGCCAATGGTCTTACTCCTGAGGTTGAAGACATGGTGGGGACAGGAGCCCATGGGTGCTCCCGAGTGCACGGCGTTCATGATGAAGATTGTGACTTGAGTTGTTGTGAGAGGGTACCAATGGTTGAGCAGGTGTTTCGGGTTTGTGTTCTTGGGTGTAATCAGGCTGATGCTGTCTACGGCGGGGGTAGGGGCTTGAAGTTTTTGTATATGACTGAGATCCTGTCATAGAAGAAGTCCACCAGGTTGTCACACAGTTTTGGAAGGGTGTGATGTCGTCCTCGGTGACTGTTGAGTTGTAGAACTCCTTCAAGATGGCAAACAGCTCCTTGGTGCGGTTTGTGCTGGCTTCTATGCGGTCTGCTAGGGCGACCTTATTTGCCTCTTTCAGGAGGTGGTAGTACTGGGTGAGTGCTGTCCAGTAGCAGCCACTCGTATTGGGAAGTGGTGGGGTGGGAGAGGGGGAATACAAACGACAACAAAAAGAATTTTAAATAAAGAAAATGGGACTTACCTGCTCCGAAGGCTGCCAACTTTTTCCCAATCCTTGCATCCTTGTCAGGAGCCTCTTGCACACTGCGCAGGCTCTCAGCTCCCAATCCCAGCACTGGTCACATGCTGGGAATGCTGTTTCCAGCATGTGAGCAGCGCTGACAATTGTCTGGGCACCTTGGTTCAGTGATCAGACATAGATTTGAAGCCTGTTTTGGTTTCTCCACCCAGCTGTACAACACAGCCCGGTGGAGAAAGGCCAAGTGCATATGATGGTGTAGCCGGCCCCATAGGTACCCGGCCTAACTGTCATGAGCACTTGGCAGTGCCCACCGCTCCCCCTTCCTCCCTGGTGCTGCAACTGCAGCGTCAGTGTAGGTGGTCAAACCATCCCTCTGCTACCTACAGTTGCAGCCTGCAGGATTACAAATAAAATGATAATAAAAATGTTTAATTATCATTTTATTTGTGTCCTTTGCCCCTGCTGACTTTCAGCATGAGGGGCAACACTCCTCCACCATAACAGAGAAGCTGCCCCTGGTGCTGTCTTGTCGGTGTTATGGCCTCCTGTCTCTTTGCTGGAGTGCCACTTCCTTTTTAGTTGCCAGCAATCGCATTTTGTTGATTTCATATCTGTAGTGAAGCAACTAGCTCTTCTGGCAGGTCCTTTGGATTTGGCTGACCTGGTGGGGGCGATTATGTTGGTGCATTCTGCGATCGACTGGGAGAAGTTCTTGAAGATTGTAGAGTAGTGTATGGTTTACAATTTTGCACACTTGCAGACTTCGTACAGCACCACCTGTAGCGTGAAGTGTCTTCACAAAAAAAGGTTTGCTGTAAGAATTGTCTCCTCCCAAAAATATAGGTGAATTTTCCTCCTACAAGTAGGCTTTTTCACCTTCATTTTTTTTTAATGTAGTCATTTTATAAGGTTGCAAAAATTGCTAACGTTTTAGGACAATTATTGGACTGAGGTGAGGATGGGCAAATTTATACACCCATAACATCCAGTAGAATGGAAAGAAATATTGGTTTGGATTCAAAACTTTGCTGTTTTGAATTTTACGGGATAACCAAATCCAAATGATTAAAACACTGCGTTTGTTTTGGCAAGAGGTTGATTATAATCAACTAGAAGGCTAAACATGTTCCTAATAAAATGCTGTGGGAAAGACACATGATCAAATTTTCTACATTTGAAAGACAGATTTGAGATTGAGAGACAGTGATCACTGAAGGATCTGAGACTCTTTAAAGTGATCAATATGGCATTGTTTGCAACTACTGGACTAATTGTATTCAGGCGGTACAAATTCCTGTTATCGCCTAAAATGGGACACCAAGTTGGCGGTATGTGCTCTATGTGAGAAACAGTATTCTGGAATGAACTGCATCACATATTAAATGCATATATTTCATTTCAAATGTATTAAATTCAAAACAAGCCCCAGTAAGCCTACAGTTCAGTGTCAGTCGTATAGCATCAAAGGTATCAATACTCAATGTGCACCACTGGTAAGCTCGATTGGTGTACATGGTGCTTGAACAAATGCCTCAGGAACCACAGTTATGCTCTTTTGATATCTTTTTATGTACATCACAATGTATTTTCTAAATCGTAGTCCATAGAAGGCAACTAATAGTTAATCAATCATTCCCGGCACAAACCAAATTGTGACGGTTAGTTTGCTAATGGCAAAAGGACATAGGCAGTCTCTTATAAAGACAAGCTGAAAAGCGAGAAACAAACTGAAGAGAGGAGGAAACTCGACATGTTTTTTTTTATGACAGCATTGTGAAAAGGTTATCATAGAAGAAGATCATGAAGGGTTTATAGCATTTGGGATCGAACACTCTAGAATCTAAAGACTATAAGATGTTCTTCAAGCTTGTGTGTATATTTTTTAATTCAAGATTAGTCATCAGTCATGGACAGACCTTGAAAAAGTGAGTATTCCGCGAAACGTGTTGACTGTGAAGAGTATGTGCTTCAGATATTGGATAAATTAAGGTGGAAGAACTAACCATAACAATTGGTTTTGTGTTTTGAATGATTTATGAACTACTATTTATATATTATGGACTATGAGGCTGTGAAGACTGAATATTTGGGATATTGGATGAATTATTGTGGAACAAGTAACTGTCACAATTTGTTTTGTACTGTGTATGATTGACGAACTACTGTTTCATTATATTTACTATGATTTGGACAATAAATTTTGTTGTACATAAAAAAAATATCAAGTGTATATCTCATCATCTTCTAAGTGTTGTTTTAATCTGCTTTGTACATTTAACTACATTAGAAGGTAACTAGGGTTCCCCTGGTTTACCCACATTCCACACATACTTTATCATGCCTCTCAACATTGCATGTGTGTGTATACACTAAGGATTTCAGTATCATAAAAGAAGAGGCCATATTCGGTTTGACTGTCTTTCCGCCAATGTAACCCCAAACAAGCATTAAAAATGCAATAGGTCTCGCCTTTTATTAAGTTAAATCCATTTGCTTTGCTGTACAATACCATTAGCAAAGCAAATGGCTTTAACTTAATCAAAGGCGAGACCTATTGCATTTCCAATGCTTGTTTCTTTGTGCAATACATTTATGAGAGCAAGGCAAACACAAAGGTTGGGGTGGGGTGGCAAAGTGAGCTAAAGAACGATGATGGATTCAACCAAGATCTGTGACTGGGGGTGAGTGTCTGAAAATGTCAGCGCTTTGTCCATCATCTCCTTGTATTTGCATTATGAGTTCAAGTACATAACATGATTAGTCAATACACGTAAAATAGTCCCGCTTTCATTTTAGTACAAATGTTCAATAGGAGGCAGCTTGATACACCAAGCATCTAATAGTATGAGATGAGTGAGACCTGAAGCTCCACCGGGAGGAGCCAAATCCAACTGTGTATATTTTAAGGAATTGCTAACAAACGTAACCCAGAGTTGCTCTCCCAAGCCAGACCTAAAAATAATACAGATACTGGGAAGTAGTGCAGGAGCTGAATGTGCCTTGTAAATGTTTAACACTATGTAAAATAAAAATACACCAAAATAAAACATCCCAACAGGGAGCAGGCATGCAGATAATATACCAGTCTGTATTGCTGATTTGGCCAGGCTTTCATCTAATCCCTGGCACTCGGAGTCCAAGTTTAAATTAAGGACTAAAAGTCATCAACTGGACTTGAAGGGGTGTAGAGGGTGGGTGGTGGCGGCAGCGGAAGTAAAATTAGAGTTGGATATGTGCTACTAAATAGTAATCGAGAGGGAGAGTGTCTGTTAATCAGGGCTTTAAGTGGTATTTAAAAGCTGGGGGTCTCTCATAGGGGTGTGGTCGGTTAATTAGGGGCATGGCTTAAAACACTTAAGCTAAAAATCTGTGCTTAGCATTGCGTCCCGCCCGACTGGTATTTTGCTGCTTCTGTCATTGCATCCAGATATATAATACAAGTAACATTACACATACAACAAGCCAGGACTGTTGGCTTTGTCAATGGCTGTTAGATGCATAAGATTAAAAAAAAGCAACAACTATGGCTTCGTTGCATATAATATTGAAAATGATTCAGTTCTAAAATGATGATACTGCAAAAGAACTATAACCAGTTGCATCAAAGACAGTAAAGGGTGGTACTGCTGCAGAGTTAAATAAAAAAAAAAAATCACCTAGGGTGATGGCAAAAATAGGGAGCTCGATAGGGACACGTTTCGGCACCTGCTTTTTAGGCCCGGCCCACTTAAAGCCCTGCTGTTAATCATATATCCAACATTCTGCAGCTCAGCCAATCGAATTTGAGAACTTCCATTAAATCCTTAAAGAGGTTCTAAGGTCACTGTAGGATGGAGCAATGTGAGTGTGGCAAATTTAGTTTGGCATTGGGAGGGCACTATGGACACAACTGATATAACTGCCTGTTCCTGGGAACATTCGTTAGGGCTGGGCTTATAAGAAATCTGCTTTATCGTCGAGTTAAGCGCCTCGTTCACGCACACAAGCATTTTCCGCGGAAGCGCTATAACGAGCGTAACACAGAGCCAGAGTGGGAGACTGGGCAGGGCAAGCAGATTACAATGAGACCCAGGCCCAAACTCTGTTTTTTTCCTACGGAAGTCTGCTCTGAAGTGGGATCAGCTCACAGGTTATAGAGTGCCTCTATAACTGCGAGAGGACTTCAAATCACAGACAGTCACTTTTAAGAGGATTGACATGGAGGCATGTGCCTACTATGGGGCGCAGCGGGATAAAGGAAGTGAGGGTGGGCTGCTGAGGGTCTAGTCAAGCATCAATGGTTCAACACCTGTTCAGGGCAGTAAGTGCTATATAAATGCACTTACCTTGCAATAAACGTTCCATAGAAGGGGCCCACCAAACATTAGCATGGAATGCGTTTTTTGAAAAAGTCAACAATCACTCCACGAATAGCAGCACATTAGACATTTTGAAAATGTTGTTCTCGACTGGTTAGTACAACTCTGATTATCTTCATTATCTAATTATTTAATCCCTCTTGCGGAGTGCAGTGGGGTGTGGCTCAAGCTCGAGGTACATCTTTTAAGAGTCTTAGCGGGATTGGATCCTGGGCCGACCATTGTGTCAAGGATCACATGGCTCGACTTAAGTCTGCCGTACAAAGGCAGTGATAAGGAGGTGAGCTTGGAGCTGACTGGTGAGATTACAGGCCCTGGACATGGCGGTATCAGCAGCAAAGCTCCCCGCGGGGTCCCAGTCACAGAGAGGGGCTGACCAGACAGCTAAGGGTCAAGAAAGAGAGGCCCATGGAATGGAATGTGAGAGCAGCGCCGAGGAGACGGAGAGCAGAGCGGTATGTGCTGAAGAACACAAGCAGAGTAGAGTGTGCCCCTGAGCTAGACGTTTCTGAGACAGTGACCGGCACGGCACTGAGGCCTTGAAAGTAACTTCAGTAATGGAGCAGAGAGGCGGAGAAAGCGTGACGTAGACTCGTGGAAGAGAGAGCGGAGGCCCCTTCTAACACTAACGTGACAGCAAAGAGAGGGGGGCTGCCGCGTGTCACTGAAGGAGGGGCTATGAAAAGTCAACAAAGTGAGATGCACACCTCTATATGACAGTTTTTTCTGAAGTTTATCATGATTGGCGTGCCGTCTTGATTCCCGCTTCGCCCAAAAGCGCTGTAACAATGAACTGAACACAATGGACCCACCTTCGGGTACCAACTCAAGCCGCACAGCCGAATATTTGAATGAATCCAATCAATCAAATTGTTAATTCATTCTTCATTTTAATCCAACCTTTTACTCAATGTTTTCGCCAGTTTTCTCCATTCTTCAATTCATTTTATCCATTCATATTCCACAGCAAAGATAATCACATAAACACCGGAGCGGTGATAGCTTTCTCATGTCACGTCTTTATTGAGAACTGCCCAATGCATTTCGGGATTTCCCTTCATCAGGGGCATCTACAATACAAATGATATTTTGAAGACATTTATATGCAAAACCAATGTCATAATTCTCATATATCTAATTAAATCTCTCATAAAATAACGAACTACCTTACTCTACTGTGGCTTAAACTGGGGTTTTATCTATGTTAAAATAAACATGACGTCAATCACAATCCCGTTTTCAAAAAACAGCGTTTTGTTTGTGTTCAACCCTACAAAACATGGTTCACATAACTCACATGGCTATTCTAAACTACCTATTCAAGACCTCAAACTACTCAAAACTAAATCTACTCACCGTGACTTATACTGCATTCTGTTTGAACATGCCCAATTTCTATCGGTACGTTAACCGTTCAAAAAGTGCCGCAGCACGTAACTCTTACAACTTCATGATGGGCTCAAGTACTGCAAACGAATGTGGCTGATTTATCTCCCCTCCCCAGATACAGCCGGTAATTGGTCACATGTGCACTCTACGTTAAACCAACGGTTATTCAACTTCCGATTTCACCCTCTATACGTCGAGGCGTCAAGCTATACTACATTACCCAGAGTGCATCTATTCTGAACCTTATGTTAATATAATTTTTTTTTAGTGAATGTTTGGTGGTCACAAAAATAATAACCCCTTAAAGTATTCTAATCGCTGCAATCGTTATTCATAAAAACCACAAGAGTTCGTTAAAAAAGTCCGGTTTTTCATACTCTGAATGACTGTTCTCTTCACATTTCTCATCGTCGTTGGTGACCGGAGGCCTCACTCCTGTGTTCCATTATCTTTGCATTTATATGTAGTTGAATAACCGTTGGTTTAACGTAGAGTGCACATGTGATAATTTTAACATAGATAAAACCCCAGTTTAAGCCACAGTAGAGTAAGGTAGTTCGTTATTTTATGAGAGATTTAATTAGATATATGAGAATTATGACATTGGTTTTGCATATAAATGTCTTCAAAATATCATTTGTATTGTAGATGCCCCTGATGAAGGGAAATCCCGAAATGCATTGGGCAGTTCTCAATAAAGACATGACATGAGAAAGCTATCACCGCTCCGGTGTTTATGTGATTATCTTTGCTGTGGAATATGAATGGATAAAATGAATTGAAGAATGGAGAAAACTGGCGAAAACATTGAGTAAAAGGTTGGATTAAAATGAAGAATAAATTAACAATTTGATTGATTGGATTCATTCAAATATTCGGCTGTGCGGCTTGAGTTGGTACCCGAAGGTGGGTCCATTGTGTTCAGTTCACTGAAGGAGGGGCCACATCTGGAGTAGGATTAAACTACGTACACTGGGCATGGGGGGAGGGAGGGGGAGTGAGAGCAGAGAGAAACCATTAACAGCACGGCGCTCGTAAAAGTGCGCCGTGCTGATTATGTTACAACAAGCCAGGACTATTGGCTTTGTCAATGGCTGTTAGATGCATAAGTGTGGTCCTGAAAGTGAAAGGAGGACCGCACAGCAAGCATTGGGATCTCTTGTATTTATGGGGCCATGTGTTTAAACACATTACCCCATAAAGATAAGAAATCCTTTGCGACTTGAACGGAAAGCAGGCGAACCCGTCCAAGTGGGACGGCAGAAAAATCCAAAGGGAGGTAACACACACAGCTCTTTTCCAATGGCTAGCCACCGTTTAGCATAAACGGTGACGCCGGCCAATGGAAAAGAGGGGCGGGGCTTAAAGCCCTTTACTGAAAGTCCTCAAAAACATTAAATCACGCCGAGCGAGCTAGGCATGTGCGCAGCAACGCTAGGCGAGACCGAAAAATGGGATAAGGCTCCCATCCACTGCTAAGCCATTCCCAAGAGGGCACAAAATTATGTATCTGGTCCACTCCGTGTTTATTTAACTCCATTACTGTATCAAGCATACCTATGTGGGCACCAAATATGCTCTTAATGTGTGTTACCATTATGCAAAATAACATAATTAATTCAAAGGTCTGCCCCAAGTTACACTAGCCTACTTGAGCACCGCTGACAGAAAGAGGTCCATGTGTCTAGGTGATAAAACAAAGAAGCATGTGCTGAACCATTGTCTAGTGTTGTCCCAATCTACTAGACAATACTTTAAAGAAAAAGGTAGGAGGTTCTAAATAACACTGTGGAAATCCTTCCTCTCGTCTAAAAAGCTACATCGCTGTACCTGCAAGTCCCTTCCTCTTCTTCCTGTGTTAGAGCAAAAATATATTGTATTAAAATCAATAATAGGACTCCAATGGCTGCTAGAACAGGACTGAACATAATGACATGAAGTAAAAACTCTGGGTTAATAATCTGGTTATTCTCCTAAATGCACAACCATTTCCTCTTCCGTATTCAGACCTTTGGGGGGCTTGGTGTCTAGATCAATGATGAGTCACGACGTCCTGAATCTCAGTTGAAGTAGTCTGTTCCCCCCTGTAGCATCTACCTCAATTTTCTGAGGAGAAAAATATTCCAACCAATTTCTGTTACCAAAATTTTATTTAGCAAAGTTTCTTGTAATCGGTAATGGTTATCATTGTTCTTGATTGCCCTCATATGTTTACGGGCCTTCTTTTTTTCACAGGGTGAATTGTGCTTCTCCTATATTTTTAACCAGAAGGGCAGATCAGGATATAAATGATAAATGGGGTGCTGCGTGTGAGGAACCGCATGATTTCTTTAAAGCCCTTGCCTTAAGAGGCAGAATAGCTTTTCCTACTTTTATTGTACTTACACGACTTGCGTTTACCACATACAAAAAAGCCTTTCATGTCAGATAGAGTAGAACCTGTTTTTTTATATCTTCAGTAATGTCACTTTGCACTTAAATGTCTCTTGAGGAGCGACTCTTGTGATATGTAATCTTAAGTGTCTCACTGCTTACTTCACACAATGTGTTGTCACATTTAAGTTTCCCCCAATTTGTTTGTATAATATTGTTTGTGGCATACGATCTTTTGTTACAAATAGTAGTCAGGCTAATCTCCACCTCACAATGTTTCAAAGCCCTGGGATCTACCCTAAAGAAATCTCATCTCTAGTTTTCTCTGCCACCTTAGTTGAAGCTTTATCAAGGGCCCATTTGGACATAACCCTGATCTCTGAACCTCCCTATCATGGTTTCTTGCTCTTGTTGGAAAGCATCCATAGTGCTACAATTCTGCGTTGCCCTCAACAGTTCCCCATAAGGGATTCTCGTCTTGAGAGCAATTAGATGGCTCCTTGAGGCACAGAGTATATTATTGCAAACACAATAAGATGATGGACGGAGTGCTGAAACTTTTCAGACACTCAGCCCCACTCACAGATCTGGATTGAATCCATCATTGTTCTTCTGCTCACTGAGCCATCCCGGTTTGGACCAAGTATTTGCAAACGCAGTCTTGACCCTGCGCCTCATAGGAACAGTCCAGACCGAACTTTCAGGCCAGGTCCTCCGTGATCCGGAAACAAGCATCCTGGGACCGGTTTCGGGGTATCACCCCTAATCAGCCAGGTTAGCTTGAATCCAGTGGCAAAGTGAGCAAGGGCCCGACGTCTGGGCATACCAGAGGTTTTCTATACAGCTTAGTAATCTTTCCCTGCTTGTATGCTTCAATTATGAGATCCAGAAATACAGTGTTGGTTTTACTTAATTGTCAAGTAAATTTAAGATTCAAGTTGTTACACAGTTTCTCAACAAACACCTTGGATACCTCTTCAGCGCCTTCCCAAATGATGAAACTGTAATCTATGAACCTTACCCACATAGCATTTTCCATGTCAGTTACCATTTCAGAGTCACAGACACCTGTTCTTCCCACCTGCCCATAAGCTAATTTGTGTATGATATTGAATACAGTTTTTAGAAAACGTAATTGTTTTAAAAATAAGTGTACGATGAAACTATAACAATCAATATACAGTGTATGCCATTCCAGCATGGCTCCCGTTTCCAAACTGTGAGTCCTTTCTCCATTTTAAAGTTTTACACAGAAGGGTGACCTCACCATGAAGTTTCTCTTGATCGTGAGTACAGGCTGTTGTACAGTCGAAATGAATGAGAGAGTTGCTATTTTCTATATAAAATAAATAGATCTTTGTTTCCTGAGCGAGCGTGTTGATCATTTATATCGCAGATGCAAAGCGATTTAAACTTGATATATGTGTACGCATGTGTGTGTAATTTAAAACTGGAAATATTCAAAATAATGTATTGCAGTGTTGTTTTAAGTCCCTGTATCCCCTTTTTTAGGTCTCGTCTGAGCCAGCGCTTTAGCGCTGCTCTGGCGAGAGCTTTAGTAAATGGGGGATTTGGAAGTGCAAACTAGTGCTTTCAGGCCTCCAAATACAGTGCATGTGCGCCGGGCGCGCGCACCATTTGGCAGCCTGCGTGATCATTTCGCGGCCGCTTTGATGTTCTCAGTGAGCCGCGCGGCCACTGAGAACATCAAAGCGGCCGCGAAAGTGCTCACCATTTGCCAGCCTGCGTGCCTCTCTCCCCTACCCCCTCACTTATCCCACTTCCTGCTTGTTTTTTCTTGACGTACTTTGAGCGTACTTTAACGCCGCTTCTCCTTTCCTTTACAACCATTTCCGACACACCCTTAAGGTACACTACTCTGACCCGGCCGTTGCCTTAAACATTAGCGCCACTTTACAGAGTTTGACAGTGAAGCGCTACTTTTTGTTTTCTCGTCTTTCTTGGAACAACATTGTTTTCCAGCTGCAACACTGGAGGCCAAGGAGGAGAAGCTCATAAGAAACTCACCCATACATTTGCTCGCTACAGACTTGTTTTTCCCTTGCATCAGTAAAAGGCAGATTTTTATTGAAGACATTTCAGATTAAATTTTGAGTGTGGACAAAGTTCGACCACAGAGCATTATGAAAGGTCTTGTGCTGGTTTTCAGCATTCATCTTGAGTTTCATTTTACCCTCATTTGTCTTCTGCAAGGGGCTAAATAAGAGAACCCAATATTCGCTATTATAACTCTTCAAAGCTCGCATAGTGCTAAGAGCACTAATCTGCACCATGTCATGGCAATAATATTCACCATGCTATAGTGAGTGCAGCGTCTGGGGAATCTCAAATACAGTCTGTACAAAATGAGGTTTGTTTATGTCACACATTACAGTTTTAGTTTTTATGGTGTTTATGATCAGTTTGTAACTACTGCATCAAGCAGGTAATCAGTATGTCACTGTAGTGCCATTGGCTCCTGATGCCTTACTACAACATCATCAGCATATAGTAACAAGCATTGGCATAGCCAATAGGTCTCGCTTTTGGGACCTTATAAGTATTTAGATATACAACTGTTGCATGGCTAAACACTTATAAGGTCCCAAAGGCGAGACCTATTGGCTATGCCAATGCTTGTTCTGTGGAAGTGCCTTGCAGTACCTGTAAGTGGTCCTGTGTGGTGATGGGCTTACTTCAAGGCTGGGCTAGAGTTCATTTACAACTGTTTTGGGTCCTTATTTTGCTGTACGAACTTTAGAATTACAATTTGGGATTATCAACATGCCTACACTTTTGTGGATGGGTATTTGTATTTGTATGCCTCTCATTAATCCACTCCTTACCTCTCCTTAAATCCCTCTTTTCCATCCCTAATCCCCTCCCATATCATAGCATTTCCATTTTCCAAATACTCCCACACATTCCTCTGATATTTACAACTAAGGTTTATACCTATTTGTGTGAAGACCTCCACAGGAGTCTGGGGTCTGTGCACATAGGCATGTGAATAGCATTTTGCAGTACATGAGAAGTACTACTGTAGAAGTACTAAGCATACTACAAAGTGCTGTATGTGAATAAACCCCATTATGACGTTAGAGTGACAGCCTTTTATTGTATAAAGAACTGTGGATGGCAATCTTGGTAGAGAGGGACCAATGTACTAATAAATATTATTTTGGATCACATTTATTTTTAAGGGGTACTGTGTTTTTTCTATTATGTAAAACAGACATTTTTACAATGCAGGAGTTTCATGTATGTCCACCATAGGGCAAAAGTTCAAATTTGATAGCTTTAGTGTTATCCTAGCTACATGTGCAAGACTGTCAGGCTAAGGGTGCCATAAAATAAGGCTATGAGGCTGAGGGTGTAAGTCCTGAATCACTACACAATATCAGGGCACCATGAATTGAAGCTAGTCGCTGATCGTAACTAGCCACTGGCTAATACAAGAACAGGAGGTGAAAACCAGATCATAATTTTGGCACTGATGTATATGCAGGGCTTCAAGTGGGGGGGTCTGTGGGGGTCTGAGCACCCCAGTTTTTTTGGCGGGCCTCAAAACAGGTGTCTAGGGGGCTCTATTTTCGGGCCTCAAAGTTCAAAGGGAGGATGACCAGATGTCCCAGTTTTTGTTGGTGTTTCAGGTGAGCATGCGTGCGCACTGCTTAAGGCGTGACGTCATTGTAGCAGGAAGGGAAATCCTTTGAAGAGAGACACTTTGTCTCGGGATTTCCCTTCTCTTTGAACACGTAGCGCCACCTACGTCATCATGCCAGCCATCGGCACAACAACAGCTGGTTAGAACCGGCACGACCCTGCTTTTACGGCCTGCAGCAAGATTTCTCCAGCAACCAGTGTGACCCTGCTCTGCCTTAAAGCAAGCGAGGGACGAGGGTCTACAACAGAATCCAGCAGCAGTGAAAAGGAAACTTACCTTTGTGAAGCCTCCCCAGCCCTATCAGCACCGTCGGGACCCTGCCTCCGCATCAGAGCTGCCTCAGCCAGGATTCTTCTGAAGCCACACAAGACTTGTCCTCCCAGCCTGCAAGCCCAGTATTTTAATGGCTGTTTTTTTAATCCCCTTCCCCGCAGCTTTCTCATTCCGCCGCAAAGCGCCATTCATCTTTTTCAAAACACTCTCACTGCCAATGCTGACTTGTTCTGTTTATTGATTTATATATGCGGTGGTAAAGCACCCTCATAGAAAGCACTGCGTATGCGTAGAAAAGATTGAATAACAAAGCACAACTTGTTTGGGAAAACCCCACCTCCTACCTACATAACTACGTATGTCTCCTCCTTACTGCAGACAACCAGACAGTGCAGTCCAGCACGCCTCTTACTGCAGTATATAACATTTCACTGCATGAACAGAGCATTATTTTGATGCCAACTGCACCAAAAATAACATGTTGCATAAAACATGTACAAATGCAATATTGTTATTAATTGCCTTCTTTGGGTGGTTGCTACTGTCATTCTGATCTTCAACAGGAAAAGGCACAAAATGCGTCGGTCTTTACTCCACCTGAGCACATGCCCAGAAGCAAAACGTAGGCTGTATTCTCAATATCCACTTTATTTAATGGTTTATAAGCACTCCTGTCTGCTGGCTTGGTTTAGATGGTGAGGTTATAGGCAGGGCCCCTGGATTTATGCGATTGTGGGGCCGCAGAGATTTATGCATGATTATAGATTTGCCGCATTTGCCACATAATCCATCATCTGCTGCATAAACTGCAGATTTTCGCAAAAGCGAAAAGTGTGTCTAGCCCAAACAGTTCAAAAGTTAATTCAACGGCAGTGACACTGGTTGCCGGGCAGTGGAAGGTCATTTGCAAAGCTGGACTTGTCACCTTTCTGTTGCTTATTCCTATATTTATTTATTTATTTATTTTTCAAGTCAAGAGGAGCATTTAATACAACAAGTTCCCATATACCAAATAGCAATAATCCACATGTAAAATAGATGCATATAGTAAATGTAGATACACCAGAATAAATGCATAGAAAGATGACTGCATGTATACAAGAATAAGGGAATTAAAACTTGGAATACATCAGAGGTTGTCTGTCTTGTATCCTGCTGCCAGTACGACTGGGGAACCTGTTGACAGTCTCGGGAGAAGCTCTTCAACCGGGAAAGGTCTCTAGGTGGTGCATACACCCCTATAGAGAGTCCCTGACAAAACGCCAAGAGGTCTCCGTCTTTATACTCTTACTTACAAAGAGTGCTGGCTGCACTCTCTGCATCAAGGTCACTCAACAGAGCTAGCCAGGCTCTGATGAGAGCTGAGGCAGATTTCTTCACTTTCCTATCCTTGGGCTATGCAGCCCACACTGTCTGTTCTAGCAGCTTATCTCTCCCATTCGGTGAAGTGAAAAAACATAAACATTTCTGTGTGTGTGCAAGTAACCCAAGCCTGCCTGCCTTCGCAGCTGAAAGGCAGGGTCAGACAGAAACAAGATGAAACCGTGCTCACAAAATGCAGTTAAAATAAAACTGAGTCAATGGTCAAAACATGATCTCACAATATATATATAACTGCCTGTAGCATTACAGTCGCCTCAGGGTCGCATTCAGCAGGATTCTTGGGACCGGCGCAGAGCTCGCATAAAGCGCGGACACCATTTTAGGCTGCTTGGCCATGCCCACCCAGATTTAGAGTTTTGCATCTCAACAGAACTTTAAAGTAGTGAGTTTAGAAGACTGCACTCACTTTACTTTCATACTTTGTCACAATATCTCCTAATTGACTCTATTCCAGTTTAAAAGGCTGCTAATCCTTCTTGAGCTTCATCAGACCCTTACCGCCCTCATACTTCTAAATCTCTTGCTATCTGTCCAATGTTCTCTGTCTGACATCTCTATTTAGATATTCCTTCTGAAGGTTCTCTACCCTTTCTTAAAAGAAGTCAGTCCTTCTGTTCCCTCCAAATATCACCACCAAGAAAGAATATGTAAAGAATGAAATGCTCTGTTCAAGCAGAATAGCCGCTCTACAAGTTATTCCACGATTTTGAGCCATTGGCGATTTTTAACAGCTTAATACTTGTTAGTTCCTATTGATAAACTTTCTAATACATTATCACCTACCCACCATGAATGGCACTCATGTATACCACATTGGGTCAGTATCACAAATGCTAATGGAACTCTTTTTTTTGCCCAATATGACATAAGTAAATCCAACTCTTTCTTTTAGGTATGAGGATGACCTTGTTACTTCATGGCTTAAAGCTGCAAAGGAAGAATTGAGTGACTCCCTAAAGCTACCTCTGCTGGTAAGTGAGGAGTAAAACCCCTTTGTATATGTATTTAGATATTTGGTGTATCTATATAGTGCCATCTCACCACTGGGGAAAGAAGTTGCAACCACTGGAGAAGTTGTGCACATTTAGGACATTGCTAATGTGATGTACGAGTTTCAGAGGTGAGTTCCAATTACAGCGTGGGTGCAGCGATTCGAGGTGACCTATTCCAGGATGGGTGTCCTATACAACCACTCTGATGTATTTGAATTTGATCAACTTTAGAATGGATTGGGTAGCGCAGTTCTGGACATTTCACAGCTGGCAGATCTTGCTGCTGGAAAGACATTCAATAAATGTTCAAATGCGGCGCAGTGAGAAAACACTTTATTCATTTGATGTTTCAATTATGGAATTTTCTTTTAACAATGCTGTATTACTATACTGTGCAATTGTGTTGTTTTTTTGTCTTTTATGGCCTGTCTGGCCGAATAAAGAATGATTGATTGATTGATTGATTGATTGATTGATTGATTGATTGATTGATTGATTGATTGATTGATTGAGAAAAGAGTGTTTACATTTCTTGCCCTATTTTTTACATCATCTCCTATTCTGTTCTATCCTATTGTATTTGTTTTGCCCCCCCCACCCCGCCTCCTTCAGCAACAAATGAAGTTATACCAGCCAGTATCTAGTTATGCTCTGCATCAATCATCTCACTGATCTACACTAACTTTTCATTGGCAACATCTGAATTCTTCATCTGTTTTCATGGCTAGGAAGGCACTCTGGTGTAAGGAGAACTGCAAAGAAGCTTGTTAATATAGCAGTAACATTAGTATTTATTAGGACCAACTTTAGTGACACTCAACATCAAGTTATTAAATATTAAGTGCTGTTAAATGACAAGTGTTCAGTCAAATTAGCAGCACTCCGTTACTGTGAGGAATTCATTTTATGAAGTGTGTTGGACCATTGGTTTTCTACCTGGATACCTGATTTTCAGCTTCTACTAATATCACTAAAACCTCTGTTCATTAATGCCAACCATATGTGCCCTACTATGGTGGAAGGCATTTTATTAGCTTCTGGTGCCTTTCAGCTGTTGTTTCGATCTGGCATCCAGTATTTTGGGCCTCTGCAGTGACTCTTGCCTATTGATCAGTTGTGATTTTTAGGTCTCGCCTGACCCAGCGCATGCGCTGGTCTGGCGAGACTTATTGAGAGGGCTCCAAAAAGTGCTACCAGGCCAGCATAGAGCTACGGTGCATGAGCGCGGGCGCGCGCGCCGCGTTTTACCGCAATTACTTTCACTTTCGCGGCCGCAAGGCCGCTTTGATGTTGATCACGATCGCAATCGCAATCACTTTCACTTTCGCGGCCGCAAGGCCGCTTGGCATAGCCAATAGGTCTCGCTTTTGGGACCGTATAAGTATTTAGTTACGCAACTGTTGCATGGCTAAACACTTATAAGGTCCCAAAGGCGAGACCTATTGGCTATGCCAATGCTTGTTTAGTTTGAGAATAAAACTGAAGCCAGATCAGCTAATTGGATTTGTAGTAGTTCTACTCTGGGTCTAGAGGTCAGGCAGATTGAATTATTAAAACACTGACGGCACAAATATTGGACACCTATGTTAAAAGACAAACTAAAATGCTCCACATCTACAGGCCAATACAGGCACAACGTTATATAGTCTTGTCAGTATTTTGGATTTTTCTGGACGTAATGTCCAAAAAAGAAGTCGATTAAGCACAGCTTAGCCCAGCGCAGCACAATTTAAGCACAGTTTGCAAACTTCATTGTTGCTGGCTGACAGGCTATGGTCCTGGTCTCTCTGCAGAGCCTCCTATTCCAGAAAAATCAGTTTTCTTGTAACCAAGAAAGAGGTTCCGTCAGCGGGCAGGCGCATCAGAACTGATCTGCCTGTAGGGAGTGAAGAAGCACAGCTGTGGCACCCAAATCTATTGGTAGTCACTTATAATATGGGTGCCTTTGCCAAGCTCACCTAGAGGCTGGATTTCAGACCTACCCAAGCTCTGAGATGTGGCATTGTCCCTGACAGACTCCGCAAGTCTACATCTTGAAGTCTTTGTAGTTTGTCTTGTTTGTTCTTATTCCTTTTGAGGCTCAACAATAAGAGGAACCAGAATTCTCTGAGAATTGTCTTGTCCGCCCAACTCGCCTTGAAATTTAGCTCTGGTGTAGCTGTGCATGAAAGGGAACCTCCAGAGGGACCATGTTCGTCTCTTCAGCTTTCTTCCCTGAACTGAAGAGCCTCATAACTCAAGAATTGAAGGCCTGAGGCAGGGAGTGAGAGGACTTTGGGTGCCCTATGATGGATATCCCTGGGCCACCTGGGACTTGTGGAGGAAAGATGGCATTTGTTGAGGGATTGAAACAGAAAAGGCCAGATAATGAGGTGCCCTTCAGTGAAAGGGATACGTTTCTTGAAATTGTGTTCCATATCTTAAAATGCACTGATGAAGTTATATGTTTTGCTCTCCATTCTTTACTACTGTTTTTTTTTTTAATGGTAGTTTTGTTTATTACCGATACAGTATATTTTAGTGGAAGAAGTAGAACCCAATACGTATAAAAATGTTTTCCCCCTTTGTGCACTTTTTACCCATTCAGTGATTACAGCTTTGATAAGTAAAGTAATGTAAAGTATTATGGTTGTATGTTTCCAGAAAGACCACATAGGAAAAGCAGAGGCTTGTGGATTCACACATGCGTCACTAAAAAAAGACTTTTTTGACTGATTATTTGGTATGTACATTGTCATCGCATGCTGTGCTCTGAGCTGTTGCATCGTTTCCCGTGTTATCCTCTTTTCTCATTTGACTTCTCACAGGCTGCCGATGATACCAAGGAAGGGCTGGACTATTACCATAAAATACATCTCAACCTCAACGCGGACCTGCTCCTCCTCCTGCGGGAAGCAAAGTACCTTATAAAGCCTCCTTTTCATGTCCAGGTCAGAGGTCGCACTCGGCATGTTAACCGTGGACTAGGCAATAATTCAGTGTATGCCTTATAGAGGCAGATTTTTTTTTTATTATTTACTGATGATATATACTTCTGTAGCACAAACATTAAACTCGTCAAGTACTCCTCATAATGAGCTATTTCTTCTGTTGTATAGAGAGCAGTATAACTAATTATTGATGTAACTGTGGTCGCCTTTTATGGGATCAGCATGAATATGGACCTTGGAGGAATTCAGTCCAATAAAAGAACAGTAAGCATTAAAAAAGATCTAGTCAGGAAAAAGCCAATATGAGAAGCATGTCTTGCAGAAACCACATTAAAAACGTAGAGGATTGTGTAAACCTGCGAGACTCACTGGGGCTGTATTGGAGAATACTGTTAGCAGAAATATTCTAGGACATGCACATTGGCCCTAATTCAGATTGGATCGGAGTTTTCCGACCCTGTCCAAATCCTTATTTGTGCTGCAGTCGAAATGTGTGGAATTTGGCTCATTGGCTCGTTTGATAAAATCCGCACCCTCCGTTAAGTATAAATAGCTCAAACCTGTTGGAATTTTAAAGGGTAAAAGTGTGCAATATTTACCATGACTTGCAGATTTTGTTGTGATCAGAACCAAAATACGCAAATTGTCTCCCAAAAATTCAGAATAGGTGCAATTTATCACACCTGATAAATTTTGAACCCTGGGGAGTCTGATTTTATTGGACGCACTATATTGCGCCTTCCCTCCTACCATTCATAAGCAGGGCCACGAGTCCTAAATATTGTCTACAAAAATATTGCCCTTTTGCTGTAGATTTTCGCAGTTCTGACACCATAGTTCACTAGGAAGCATCTCTTCAGTGTATATATTTGATTGAGTTCATTGTCTTCTGGTCTGATGGTAACTCTATATCTACCGAGGGTTCTTGATGGTGCACTGAAGGTCACTACAGGCACTGAGCCGAAACATGTCCACATTGCACCAGTGCAGATCAGGGTGAACATGGAGGATTGTGACAGTATGCATCAGCAGCCCATGGACCAAAATGCTAGAGCACTTGTTTTCAGCACTATGGAGCTTTGTAAACAATTTATGTCAGGATTTCTGTCACAATACTACAGACGTAGGAACCAGTGATTCAAATTCTAGGAGCTTATTCCTATATTTAGGTACTAAACTGGTACTAATGAAGTGCAACCAATGCCCAGACAGTGTTTTTTTAAAGTGTTTGGTATTTTATGGATTATTTTAATATAAATACCTTTTTGCCTATTTTATTATTCTTTGCTGGATGCGATTTCATGATTTTCATAAGCACACAATGCTAGTTATCTTTATTTAGACCACGCCCATACTCAGATAAACCACACCCCTTTAAGAAATTTGCCATGCCTCTTTTAGAACACCCCCAGTTTTTTTTCCCCACTTAAAGCCCTGTGTATATGTAAAAATGGTAAGCAGCTATTTTTTTAAAGTATACCGCTGGAAAGACGGACATTAAGGCTGGTTTAGACCTTGATTACGAGGTAACTAATTCTAGAGGGATTGTAATAGAAGTAAGGTCCCTATAGGTTTTATAAACCCTGTTTTATTGTAGCTAGAGACTCAGTGTGCTGAAAGCAGCATAAGTTTGTGGGTAAAATACTGTGCATGAGACGAGGAATAGCCAGTGGAATTGGGATCGGAATTACAGATGCCCCGGAAATTCCTAATTTCTAAGTGAACCCTCAGCCAGGGCTTTATGTGGACCGGGTCTCACCGGTGCTAAGCACCTGCATTTTTTTAAAGGGAGCCACGAAACGGGTCTCTATCGGGCGCTGTTTTGTGCCCTGGCAGAGGCGGTCCGTTTTTTACGGACTACAGTGACAGCAGGCAGATCAATGTGCACATGCTCACACTGCTCACTTCTCACTAGTGGAGAAGCTACGGCATGATGTCATGCGAGGTGAGTGTTGTAGGGTAAGGGAAGTTATAGGGTAAGGCAAATCCTTTAAAGAGAGTAATTTTTCTCTGGATATTTGAAAGTCAGGAGCAGCAACATTGTCGTGGTGTCACCAGGGCTTTAACTCCTTCGCTGCGGCGGGAATTCCGCCGCAGCGCTGGGGGGTGCGGGGGGGTGCGGGGGGGCAGCGCGGTGGCGCTGTGCTCATGACGGAGCCGCTCCGTCATGAGCCACGGTTGAGCTGTGCTCATGACGGAACCGTTCCGCCCAGTTGCGTTGTTCCCCCGCACAGGCGGGGAAACAGCGCTGTGTGGACGGAGCAGCCGCCAACGGTCGTGGCATGACGGAACCGCTCCGTCATGAGCACACGGCAACCGTGGCTCATGACGGAGCGGTTCCGTCATGAGCGGGGAAGGGGTTAAGTGGAAGCTTTTTCAATATTATTTACAAGCCATAGTTGCTGCTTATTTATCTTATGCAACTAACAACCATTGACAAAACCAATAGTCCTGACTTGTTGTAGGTATGATGTTACTTGTATCATATATCTGGATGCAATGACAGAAACAGCAAAATACAAGTCGGGTGGCACACTGCTACACACAGATTTTTAGTTTGTGTTTAAGCCACGCCCTTAATTACATTGGCCACGCCCCTGTGAGAGAAGCTCCCCATCCCCAGTTTTTTCATCCCACTTAAACCCTGCCCTGAGCACCATACTTGTAATATCTAATCTCATATCCTTTAAAACCATACTGAAGCTGGCAACCAACCGCCATACGGGAGGAATGAGATACCTGGACTGTGACGTCATAGATAGAACTCGAGATAAGGATGATTACTTTTTTTAAAGCCAGTAGTGGATCTCAGTAGCCAGAAAGGAGCTCTCCCAGTTTGCCTACCTGTGTGGAACTTTTCATACAGGATGATAAATCGGCCTCCTGGAAACCGAATTCTCCCATTGATTTTAGGTAATGCCGCCCAAGTCCTCTGATGTACCGACAAGTTCCTGTGTGGGCACCTTATACAACACCCGAATAAAGGTAATGTGCTCGGGTTAAAAAACAAACACCAGTGGTCATTAAATGAAATGGGTTCAATAGTGCTGGAAGGATAGATTTACAGGTACTATATTAAATCGTGGGTGGCACCACAGACCAGCCGCGCCGCCCCACGCAGGGGAGATTAGCGGCTTTACGCCCCTATGTCGGTGCAGCGTTGTGTGACTTGCGCAGAGTTAAGTATCAGCCAGTCGCCGACGTCTTGAAAAGCTCCGGTCTCGAAGCGGCTCGGAATGAAAGGGAAGGGGCCCCGCGAGACACAATAGCCGGCTCTGACAAGATGCTATCGGGGTAAAGACAGATGGGCGGCAGGCTCCTTTGAGAAGGCGTCTGTGACACGAACGCGGAGGGCGCGCGCTGACTCACGCAGACAGGTGTGCTATTGAAGTGATTCAGGTGGTCTGGAATGCGGTCTGAAAGGCGGGAACGAGACATAATCTGTAAACAAATTAACTGCTTCAGTAGCACGGAACTGGAGGCATGAGCAAGCTAAGTTAGTGCGCACACGCGCTGAAGCAGAAGAACTGACAGAATGCAAGGTTCTCCAGTTCTGAACCGTATTTGCATTTATATAGCGCTTCTTCATTAGGACCAGGTGCTAAAGTAATCGTCTTGTATTTTACAATGATGTAGTTTGCCCGGTTACTCACCGGTAATCTTCTTCCAGTCCGGGTCTTCGCGTTCCATTCCTTACACATGAGGAGCAACTCGTCTGCTCCACAGAAACCTATTACCTGGCTAAGCTCAAATACTTCCCCCCCAATAATGCTCTGTCCAACCAGCACGCCTAAAGGGTGAAGTACGCAGTGGTGGCAGGCATGTCGTGAGGGTGGTGAGCGGGTGGGGGAGCAAAAAAAACATTAAACAAACACTACCTTCCAGCAACGAGGCCAAGTCCTCCTACGTCTTCTCTCCTTGAGGCAGACTCCCAAGCTAATCCTGGTGCTGCCCTCATGCTCATGAGGGCAGTGCCCTTATTGGAGGGAGAGGCTTCTGTCGGCACTCCCAAGGGCGCTGGATGCCTGTACTTACTCTCAACCCAGCTGTCTTGAGAGGTTTAAAGTGCGCATGTCTGGCTGGCCGTCGCAAGACTGACGGCCAAAGGGACATGCGCACTTTAAACAAGTGCAAAAGGCAGTCCACCCTCCTCCCTGCTGCCATTCAGCAGTCCCTGTCCTGTCCTGACACTCCGTTTGGAAGGGGTGATCAAAAATAAAATGGGAATGAATTAGCTTCATTACCATTTTATTTTTCCTCTCTGGGGGGCATTTCAGTGGGGTGACGCTCCTCCCCTATAACGCCGGAGGAGCCGTCCCTGGAACTATGTCACCAGGATAGTCTGAGAATACCAAAGAAACCCAAGGAAAGAAAACACAAAACAATCACCATAAACAGAAACTAGGGAGGGGGGAACAGGCTCAGGAATGGAACAGGAAAACCAGGACTCGAAGTAATGAATATTACCGTTGAGTAACCGGGCATTACCTCCTCGTCCATCTTCCTGTCCCATTCCTTACTCATGAGCCCATACCCAAGTGCATGGGGATTGAGTCACACAGACACCAAGGATGCTGTGAACAGACATGAAAATGTAATGCAAAAAAAAGTACAAATCGCAAATCATGTGCAGCAGATAAAACATGAGCGCCAAAATCAGCGGGCGCTGCCATCCCTAACTGAAGACAGTAGTGAGAAATAAAAGTGTTGGGAGAGGCCCATATAGCAGCATTACAAATGTCATGCAGTGACACTCCTTTAAACATGGCCCAGGACGAAGAAACCCCTGAGTGGCCCACCGCTGTACAGAAGAGGGAGGAGAACAGGGAGCAGCCTTGTAAGACAAGAGAACCCCACACTGCACCCACCCAATCCCAGTGGAAGCAGAGGAAGGACACTAATCAATAAGAAGTAATCAGTACTTGGTCCATGATCATGGGCAGGGGGAAAAAAACAAGGGAGAGTTAAACCTGCATGCACAGAACAATCAGGAACCAGCAAAAAAGAGTGACAATGAAGCCACTTAATGGTAAGCAGTGAGTGGACTTCAAGACCCCTTTTACTGGTAAACCCAGGCTGAGACCGACAGTCCAGAGGTGCCTTGTAAATGGCCTTCAACAATAAGCCCTTCATGCACTCTAAGAAATCTATTGCCTGTGCCGGATGGGTAAATGCACTAAGTTGCTATGTCCTGCCTTCTCTAAACCTGCTTAAAACCCAGGATCATCCTGAAGTAGTCAATAGCTAAGGAGGGGGGATGGTCAAGCTAGGCCAGCCTGGAGGCTTCAGGCCAGACCAGTGAAGATACAAAGGAATAACCACAGTGGATGTACTCTGAACTTAGATTTGGCTGAATAACAAAGAGAACAAAATACGTGTGCATACTGATAAGGCAGCAATGCAATATGTCAGGCCTTGGACAAGCCGAATAAACTTATGCATCACAAAAAGATACGACAATTAGCTATACTCTGTGGGGCCATATATAATTAGGAAAACTTTGATAAGTGCAAAAAATGACCATGACTGTAGCTCGTATGAGGGCCACCATAAACTGGAGAACAAAAGATACAGACACTATGCAAGAATATTAGGGAAGCTTTGTGTGGCATTAATCAGAAAAAAACATTAAACCTGCAATGAGAACAGCAGGGTTGAAATTTTAAATAAAATTAATGTAAAATTATATAGCGAAGCACGTAGAAGGTACAATAATCACACCCGATTTTGCCTGTCCACTGCTCAGGGCTCCTGAGGACTCACTCCTCACTGAGTACCACTTGTTCACCCTAGGATTCCCAGAGTTGGAGGGAACCCAAGTTGCCTTGGGACTTCGCCTGTCCTTGTCCATGCAGGCAGTGTGGTCTCCCAAGGTGCATGTGTATGTCACCAGTGACACCAGTATGGTACCCATCCTACCCCACCCTTAGGCTATTCTCATGGAGCATGGGTGCTGTAGACTGGCAGGTGGGGCAGCAACTGCAAGCGGGTGAGCTGTTACCATCTTCCTTTGTATCTAAGATTGGGGCTCCGATTCCAGGCCAAGTATTTTTCCCCCTGTTGTTAAGGGAGACCCAGTGAAAAGAGGATTGATCAAGCATTTGCTCAATCTGCTAAGCCTTCTGCGTCTCCTTTCTGCTAGGGCAGACTTGGGTGTGGGAGCGGGGGGGGTAATCATCCTTTCAGTCCTGCGTAGGTCAAGTGCGATATGGAGGACAGCTTAATTTGTATTTAGCCCCCGACCATCATGCAAGGCTAAAAGAAGGAGGGCACATTCAACGTTTGTGGGCCAGAATTCACAAACTTGCACCTGGATGCTGTTCAGAAATAAACCTTAAGCCTATTGAAATTATTTTGAAGCCCTTTACTTGGAGACCCGGGAATAAGGACAGTAAATAAGAGCACTGGTCACCTACTCTTTGGGTAACGAGATAAGGACCATTTACTGTCGAAGGTTTATAACCATGGCTCGTAACTGGTGAAAAGTCAATCTGCTTTGCTTATTTCATGGAGTATTCATGATGTGTATTTGATTGTATTTGCAGACTCTCACAGATATATTTATCCCTGTTTAACCGACTTTGAGAAAACATCAGGACCAGATACTATGCGCATGGTGCAACACACATCCTCCCAGTGGATCTGAGCAGGAAAGTGCCCCTTTTGTATGATCACTCCCACATTTTGCTCCAAATGCTGATAGCTATGACTCTGATAGTGCACTGGAGTCTACTGCCCAGACCCAATGCCTGTGCTCTTTCCTAAAACTGTTATGTTCGATTTAGTAATCCCAAATTGTCAAAAGTGTTACCCCCTTATAAGTCCCTAGTATATGGTACCCGGGGTATGCAGGGCATTGGTGTTAAAGGGGTTCCATTGGCTGCAGCACGAGTTTGTCCAACCCTGGGTGATGCATGCAACCTACTGACAGCAGGCCTGCCATTGCAGACTGCAGGAGCAGTGCAAACAGCTTGGACCCGCCTGTGCCCTCACCATGTTTGGCACAGTCACATACACAGCCATTAATGTATGTAAGGCACCTCTAAGGAAGGCCTCTTCAGCCCAGGAGGCAGGGTGAAATATATTTAAGGTGTGGGCATGTAATTGCAAGCCTATATGGCCCTATAGTGTCATTCACCATTGGAAACCACTATATGTGTTAGTGGTCCAAAAGATAACATGGGCTGCCAATTGGGTACCCTTGAGATTGGTAGCTTCGGGATGGTACCTCTAAAATACATCATGTTTGGTATCAAACAACGTGCCTTATCACACCTGACATGATTCTCGTACCCTGGGTGATGTGTCATGCACCCAGAGGGCACTTTAGAGGTTACACCCTGGTTGCCCCCAGCTTTCCCGGGGTTCTGGCCGACAAGCCCGAGCTTTCCCACACTTGCTGCCAGCAAGACAAGATTCTGACCTCCTGCCAGGCAGTGTGATCACTCCCAGGAGTCAGAGACAAAGGCTGGGCAGGAAGGAGGTCACACCTCCATCCGTCCCAGATAGCTAGTGAATTGGTATAGCAGAGCGGTGAGCTTCAAAGGCTACATCGTCTCTGATATGCACTTGCACCTGGGCAAGGTGTGAAATTAACTATACAGGAGATGTACATCCCCAGGAAGGCTGGACAAACCTCGAGGGTGGGTTACCTGGTCTGTACACCTAAAATTGAATTCTGACATCTTTAGAAGGGCAGAAAAAGTGTGTTCTGGGTAGAGAAGGTGACCTTCACCACCGGATGTGGTTACCTCTGGGGTGGACTAGCTGCAGGGACTAGGCCCATTGGCTACTACCTCACATACAGCTAATTCCCACAAATCTAGAATTTAAGGACCCATCTGGCACCAGAACCTCAGATCTGAACATCTTACTTCAAGGAAGGGCCAAGAGGAGACCTGTGTCGCCGACAACAGGACTTTGCCCACCAGCATAAATTAAAAGTGAGACACTTTGTCCCCGAGGCAACAGACTTGGAACTGAATGAACGACCGTCATCCTTGGCCAAAACTCAACACTCCTGAAGAGAGGAAACATTGTTAAACCAGAAGCACCCTCAGTCTCCCCTGTACTAGTGGCACTAATCACCTGCAAACTGCAGGTAAAAAGCTCACCTGATCTAAAGAATCGTTGGCCATCAGGCCCACCAAGAGATCACCCAAATCCAGGTGGTCCAGTCCACTGTGGGATAGTTTTAGTCTCGCCTACCCCGATGTCTTAGGCCGCTATGTTATTCCCCCGGACCCACTGAAGTTCCCAGAGCTTTTTGTTGGGCTTACTGTGGCCAAGGCTTGTTGGTAACCAGTCCAGTAACCGGCCCCCACACTCAACACCGCAGATATAGATAACATCATGCAACTATCATCCAACATCAGCAGCTGTGTACCTGTTGTGTTTTTACATTTTGTTTCTTGCAGCACCATGTAAGTGGTAAAAACAGCACCACTGCGGCTCCCGTTCAGCACCAAGGACAGCCAGAAGATCTCTGCACCGGTACTTCACAGGCTACGTAAAATTGATTTTACTGTTGTGGCTTGGTTCTGGGGTCCGCATGACATTACCCCTGTAAGGGTTCCAAGTAACTCGACCTGCAAGTGGCCGATTGTCACTAGTGGATTTTGCCATTAACAGTAAGGTTATTTTGTCTATTTATTTTACTCCACTGAATTAATATTGCTTCAAAAATCTATAACTCTTGTTATTGGTATGATATCCCATTCATTTTGGGGTCTAAATTATGATAAAAAATACACTTTATTAGCGTGAACCCATGGACCATCTTTGGGGTATTGTGATAATAGTACATGGTAAGGCCACCTAGCCGCACCACATAATATTCCACTTTCCTACAATCTGACATTGGGAAATTCTCTGTAATATTGTGTCATTATCTATCACATAATTTAGTAAAACACAAAAGTTGACACTTTCGACAGGAATCAGGCTTATGCAGATCAATCTTGCTCCTGCTCCAATAGCAGCAGTCGAACTGCACCATCCTGATGAAGCCTAAATAGGTCAAAACCTGATTGGGGCATTGGTGTTTTTAGAAGTGAATTTTAAGGGGCATGCTTTAGGCCAACAGATGAAACTGGTGGGCCCACCTACAAGGGTGTATATGCGTACACACATGCCCACAAGTGCAGACACAGACACACACCTTTATATATGTATATATAATTATCTTATATTCATTTTGTGTATGTGGGTATATTTATATGTATGTTTAGATAAAGATATATACACACATGCATACAAAGTCAGATTTAAACATTTTAAGCAAACAATACTTCATTGCAATGAAAGGTTGTGGGACAAATTATTATGTGTTGCAAGGTATAGAGTTTGTTTTTTTCGGTGTCGTCTCCTGGCCCATTCAACAGCTGTGGTGGTGGGTCCCAAGGGGTTTTGTGGGTTGCTTGTGTTCCCTTCCGTGGGGGACTTGGACTGGCTGTTCATGCTACATTGCTCTAATTGGAGCAGGACCACGGCTGATTTGTATAAGGCTGGTTGCTTCCGAGGTGGCATGGTGTTCAAGAAAACAATGGACTCAAATGCAGTCCAGAATTATTACCAGTGCTGGAATTAATTAGCCCACCCATCACTTTTGTATTTCCTTTGCTGCACCCTTAAGGCTGTCTCTAAAGCCTGCCTGCCTACTGCTCAGGCAATGGCACTTATTGCCATTATCCACCTTTAAAGGACTCCTCTTAGTCAAATGAGTGCCAGAACAACTCAAAAAAGAAGTGCTTACCCCCATACTGAAAAAAGGTTGAATGACATGGGCTGGAGGTGGTTAAGTTAAAAAAAAACTAACCACGGATCACGCAACTGTCAGTGGTTGCGAAAGTAGTGGAGAACGATTTTGCCAGCTGGCTATCGAACCATCTGAAAGATGGGGAATTTCTGGACACGGGACAAACAGTTTTCCATTCATGACAAGGTACAGAATTGGATTTAGTGGCCATACTAGACCACCTTCAGACTTGGCAGGATGAGGGACAGTGCAGAGCGATATCACTACTTAACTAATTGGTGACATTTATTAACGGTCATCCATAATATTCATCGTGATCACTTGAGGTCTCCCGGGTTAATTGGGCAAACAGTTATATGATTTGTCTGTTTTCTAAAAAATAGGTCCCTAAACGGTTGTGCTGCCTTCATTTCACTCCACCAAAACTGTGCTGCCCTGTGATTCCCAAGGATCTGCTCTGTCCCCCATCTTGTTCAGCTTGTAAATCCAGTTACTTTGTGGACTTATCTGGTTCTTTCGGTTTAGCACTGACGAAATGCAGCCGCTAATAATATTCAATCAACACTCTCCCAAATCAATCATTTGACAAAAAGAGTACTCTTCAGGCATTCAGCAAAGGATGCTGTTGAATTTTAATCAAATGCGGTCATCATGTGAGATGGAAACAATACTCATTTAGAAAGCGTAAGAATATCAGAATAAGACAAATATCAGTCAAAGCTCATGAGAAATGTCTTTAATGGGTTAATCCAACTTACAGCAAATTGTACTTTCTAAAGAATTTTTGTGCAAAGTAAATCTAAGATTTTATTGCAAGGCCCAGTCAGTATCGGGAAACAGTTGTCTTTACCCAGTCTGCATCGTTAAAAACTGTAGGCATTCAGGAATATTGTTTTGTTTTAAGTTTAAGATGCCTCCTTGGATTTTGAGATGTGCTGTGACATCCTTCACTGGATGGCTCCTCTAAAGGAAAGAGAAGGATTTCCACTAAAATCTCTGTAGGTAGCAGTTGACTTAAATCCATATGTTTCCATTTCTAATGCATGAAGTATCCCCTTCATTTGTAATTAAGAGTGTTTGCTAAATATTTGCACCCGCAGAGAAGTCTTTGAGGCTGGGACTAATTAGCACTAAGTGACATGCATAAACATCTCCCTGGGGCACCCTTGGTCACATTGCTCTCACTGAGTAGTTGGAACTTGAGAACCAGGAAGTTGTAAGGTTTGACAAATACTACAAATGTTAATCTCAGTTTAGCTGTCACACGTAAGGAACATTGTGAAGGTGATTATGTACATAGCCCATACAGATTATTTGAAATCTTTGCAATCCTCTTTGTGGTTTCATGAAGATCCACCCAGTAAAATGCACTTAGTAACCAGTTTGGTGAAAGGGTGGTGTTCTCCAGACCACGGGCAGCTCCTCCACTTAGGCGGAGGAGCGTCGCTCCTACTACTCTGCAGCAGTAAAAGAAAGGAACAAATAAAATTATTACGTAATGTTATTATCATTTTATTTTGTCCTCCTGCTACGGCAGCTTTGCGTGAGGGGCGGGGCTGCAAAGCAGAGGAGGAGTGGTAGACCCTCCTAAGTGCGAAATGACTGTTTGGCCGGCCCTCTCGGCCCGCGCAAAAAAGTAATGCACACTTTCCCTGTTCTCCATGCAGGCTGCATTACACCCTTCGTGTAGAACATGCCCAACCCTCCAGCCCCTGGCTGAACACTGTGTTACGCATTGCAGTGTTGTGATTGGTCAGGGAAACCTGGCTGTGCTTCCTGTTCTTGGAGTCAGATGCAGGAGAGCAGGAGCAGAGAGTCAGCACCCGACGGCAAGGTAAGTGGTAATTTTTTTTTTAACATTGCGACCTGCGCTCCCCTCCCTGGCGCCAACAACCCACGAGTCGTGCCGGCTGCCACTGCTCCAGACCTCGATATGTAACGCAGTAAAGGCTGGTTCACATGCAGATGACCTCCTACAGCTCTCAGGTCCCTTTTGTGAATGCAGAATGTACATGTTTTTTCGTTGCAGTCTTGCCTTTGTATATCTTGCCATTAGTTTTGATTTACTCTGACTTGAGCAAAGCTGGGAAGGCCTTCATACAGTCGTGCTACACAGCATTAGTGTTAAGGTTTTGCCTCCCCTGCCAAAGCAAATTCTTTCCTGAGGATCCTGCTACAATCTGTGGTGATTGAATGCTGTGGTGAAGCTCCTGGGAAGGCAGCTGGGTCCCCCAAGCACCAGACTACTACATGCACATACAACACCTACCAATGCTGACTTTGAACAAAACGCAACCCTGGCAAAAATGTTCTGCAAAATATTCTTTGAATGGTACCCTACAATCTGGCAATACCTGGTCTCCACTATCTCATCCACTAAGCCCACCTACCATCTGCATGAACTCACATAGCCTCCACCATTGACCACCTCTAACTACTACTAATTGAATCCAACTCAAAGGCACTAGAGTAAATGCATGCAATGGTCTGTTAAAGAGCACAGGACTAATCCCAACCAACAAAACCAACTGGATTAAGCACAAGCCTTGTTTCTGGGGCAGTGTGCTGTAAAGCATTTCAATGCCTTGTCAGGAGTAGTAAGCCCTTTATAAATGCAAATACGGTACAATACCAAACAATATATTGCTTCGCACAAGTGAGTGTGGCGAGGCATGCTAGCCTTTCTCTATAGGATATCCGCAGGTGCTGTCAATTAAGTTCCGGTGATGAGCACTGGAAACCACCGGCTCAAATTAAGCACTGCTAGTGGTCGATTTTCTCTCGAGTCATCGTTTTGGTAGGAGGAAATGAAGCATTCCAGAAAAGTGTATGTTCTACTTTTAGATAAGCCTCTGTGTGACCACTCCAATATGGAATAAGTATACTTTGGACAAAGCAATATCCACTAACCAACCACCACCAAACACAGCCATTTGATGAAAGCCCAAGAACCATACATAAAGTGTGCCCAGACTCTGCACGTGCTACAGGTCAATCGTTAGGAAGCCTCCATGGCAATGGAGATAGCTTGAAAACCAAGGTTGATGTTTCTTAGATGTATCCATCCACCTTTGTGATTGGATTTACCAGAAAAGCCAGGTACTTCCCATTCAGTTAATCAGCCTGATATTCTTGTGAGTAGGGGGGAAAATGCAAGCATGAGGTCAGCAAATCAGTTGTAGAACCTTACAACATCATGTGCACAATGCTGACAGAATCTACCTTGAACCCACGTGCATAGGACTCTGACTGCCGCCTGCTTCTCATGTACAGGCAGATCAGTCAGTCATGCTTCTGACATTACTCGGTCTAAACCCCTTTCTTAGAAGGTATATATTCCTGCTGACTTTATATCCAAAAAGAACAATTGATGGACAGAATGCAGAACAATGTCATACATTCACCCCAGTACAGAAATCTGGGTCTAAATCCATCAATATTTTGCTCCCCGTGCCATTCCAGTTTGAACCCAGCCATATGCAAATCAGTCTTGACCCTGCGACCAATGGGACCAGTTCAGCCCGAACTACCTGGCCAGGTCCTCCCTGGACTGGAAACAAGCATCCTAGGACCGGTTTGGGGGTTTCACCCCTCATCAGCCAGGATAGCTTGACTCCAGTGACATGGAGAGCACAGATCCCACACTCAAGGACCACATGTGTATTATTACTGTCCATCTGTTTGAATTGGGAAGAGTGGAGTGTTGACATTATGGTTTTGGATGATTTTATAGGAGCCTCAAAAGACTGTGTATACATCATGGGTGCACATTTTCAGCTCTTGTGAGGGTCACCAGGTTCCTTGCTTGTGCACTAGTGTTAGAGCCGGAGGGAACTATACTACGGACCTTTGTCCTACAACACAGAGTGCAGAACCCCCCACCGAAGCTTAAAACACCTTCCCTCAATCAGCAGCGCCCGCAGACTCCCGGGAGTGGCTGTGTTTATGAACAGGGCCAGGCGCCTCGGCAGTGATTCACAGAATGTCGGGCCTTGTATCATATTGCCTTGAAATACGATGTGTCAGGAGGCTAATATATGGCAAGTTGAGCAATACAAAGACCGGCACCTTTGTCGGCGTCTATAAATAGATGAAAGAGTCCACAGGCAGATGGGTTCGCTTACATCAAGCCACTGACTCATCTGCCTCAGATAATCAGGTGTCCCGCGCTTTTATTCCTTTCAGGAGGAGGGGGCCTCGCGCTCACTTTCAAGGAAAGGCATGGTTACCATGGAGTGTTGTTTTATGGATTGTTCTGGTTTCAGGTGAAGCGCCTAAGTGCCGACGGGTGCTAGTGCGCTATATAAGTAAGCTAAAAACAGAAACAAGGCATGCCTCATTAATCTGCCGACATGATGGATCAATTACTTAATTGCTCACTGTTGCCATCTATATGGGGCATGCAGGTCACAAGAGCAAATTCTGGCAGAACCAGCTCAGGTTTTCATTCTTCTGAAGTAGCTAATAAAGTGCCACTAACTTAGGTAATTACACAACACTGTATTTCAGAATCTGGGAATGTAATAAAGTTGAATACATTTATTCTGTCAAATGGATTTTTTTCAAAATATTTTCTGTTTCAGAGGCGGCCTACAGAGAAGTTGCCCCCCTTACATGAATTGAAGGCAAAGCGCACACATTTTCATATTTGGTCACTGTGAGTTAACTATATTGTAGAGAACATGAAGTAATATATTTATACACAGAGTGCTCTATAGTAAAAACCAAGTGCAGCAACGGAGTGCTCGAGTGTAGTGAAAAGAACAATTTTGTGCGTGAATATTAAAGTATTAACACTTGGTTGAGGCGCTTGATGTGTGAGTAAACTATCACGTGAACTGGCACCGTTTCTCGAATTGTACAACTCGCCTAAAACGTTTTAGAATTGAATTGTCTCAACCAAGGGGCTTGTCTAGGAGAATTGTCAGCAGGGCAGGGCAAGAACGTCTCTCAGTTCATGATGAAAAATTCTAGTCTTCATAAGCATGTCTCAAAGGAGGGATATAATCTGATGTAACTAAGGTGAAACACTTCGCATGTTAAAACAAAAATTACATTTTTTAAAGACACTAGCATAGTTTAATGTGGTGTTTGTTGCCATATTTATGTGCCAAACATTTTCAAAGCTCGGCTCCTGCACTTGCTCTAAAAGCCAGAGCCGACCCTTGTCTGATTCTCCCTCTTCATTTGTTGGTCACAGGGCCGGCTTTAGGGCGATGCGACCGGTGCCAGGCACCGGGTGCTGGCTTCCTGGGGGCGCCGTGTTTGCAAGTTTATTATGTTTTTGAGGCACCTGCTGCAGCGTTTCTTTCCTCCAGCAATTACCAGGCCTCACAAAAATGTAAAGATAACTCGCAGGCCTCACAAAAATGTCAAGATAACTCGTGTGATTAATTATCTTCCTGGAGAGAGATCAGTGTTTTGTATAGTTGAGGTTTTGACCTCTGTGAAGTTAGTGCAGAGGGTTAATATGCCTGCTGCAAAGAACGTGTACCAAGTTGATTACAGAGTGCCTATAATGTAAATAGATCAGCAGGTTACTGCTTTCAAAAGAGACATCCTTTAGTTACTTGCGATTTATAACTTAAAGTCCTAATATTCAACAGTGAGCTATTAACTTTCATCATAGAACTGCATACACACTGCAAAGCATACATTAGAACAGTGATTAATGTTGCATAATCGATTCTTTTTATTAAAGAAAACTCCCAACTATGCTGTTTCTTTTTCGAGTGTGTGCTTCTCCACACCAAGCACTCTTAAACTATACTGCCTAACAGTATGGATGACATGTGACTCCTACACTTTTAGTCCTTTGGCTTATGTAAACATTTCATATACTCTGATTTAAAACACGTATGATTGACTGTCTCTGTGTAATGTGTGTGTGATGCAAAGTGCTCTGACACCCTACACTGGTATGAGTGGCGCTATATAAATAATTCAATGTATCTGACAGAGTGTGGTTATGGAGACTGTTAAAGGGTGCTAGTGAGAGAATCCATGGTGGAGGTGGACATTGGGGGGGGGCGCCAACAAACTGTCGCACAGGGCGCCACCAGCGCTAAAGCCGGCCCTGGTTGGTCATCCACCTCTGCTGGTAAATATCAAACAGGCGATAACCAAACTCTTCCGAAACATCATAGGACTCTTTAACGTGCTGAAGCATTCTGCTGTTCCACAGTTTTTTTGCAGGTTTGATTTTTTTCGCTGTTTTTTTATATAATGCACGAATTTGACCGGAAGGCATTGAGGTACTTTACATGAGCACTAGTTACGTTACACAAGGACACATTCATTTGTGATAGGCACGGGGAGATCACGTGATTTGCCCAGGATCACAGGATGTTGAGCCGATGTCGAGGCTCGAACTTGGTTCCCCAGCTCCAAAGTCAGTAGCTCTGTCTGTTATGCCATATCCAAGGTTAGTACCAGTGCGCCTGGAACAAGTCTGTGTTGTAATCTAGTTCGCAGAGCTGTGGCTGCATGCTGCCACTACACGCCTCCTGGAGAGCCTTGGTACTGAGCAAGCACCGGGCCTGGAGAACTCTGCATCATCGGTGCAACTCTGAAAATGCATGCCGCTCTCGCTTCCGGAAACACTGGTGCTTGCCAGTGAATTTTTACAATTTGAATTATACATTGTTTTCGGGGGAGTTATCCTGAAAGAGCCTAGTGGCTACAGCTGCCGCCCAAGATACATGGGGAATCGGATCAGCAGCCTGTGAATCCTAGCAAATCTCCCTGTGCTGATAGAATAAATACGTCTGTTATGAAGCCTTCTTGTGTCTGTGTGCAAGGTTTGTGCTATGTAGAACTGCTACAAATAAAATGTGGATTCTACATATCACCCAAACTCTTATCTAATCCTCCAAGAATTAAACACAAATCATTAACCTTTGATGTAAGAAAGAGATATCCATCTATTAGGTGAATTGCAAAGTGTGAAACTCTAAAATCAGGAAGCAACCAGGGCTTTCTTACTTGGCCAAATTGTATGATCCAAGACTAATACTTTATTTCACTGAACCTCTTTTTTATTCATTATCACATATGAGAGCACCTTCAAAACACGAGTTCAGAATGTGTGCTTCACACTTCATTACCTTGCCTATATTTTTCTCTATCTTTAAAAACAATCTAGGCCACATATAGGGTACACATAACCCTTGACTTGCCTCTTAGCTCACTAAGGGACTGATTACGATGTCGTGTGGAAAGCCTCCGAACGGCATTCAGAGTCACCAAGACCGTGTTGGAACCTACCTGCCCGACTCGGATGGAAACAATTCCGACTGACCGATAACAATACTCGCAGTCGGAAGAGAAACCATTCGGTCAATCCGAATCGGTTCCGACCGTCATTCAGAGAAACCGAGTCAGTCGGAACTGAATTTCACAGCTCTATGGACAGCGTTTCTGACCATCAGATTGCGATGTTCGATTCGGACAGCTTTTCTGACTCGGTTTGTCCGACACGAAAAGGCTGTTGGAAACTGTCTTTGGGGGTCCCTAGGAGGCCCCCCATCATCATGAGGTCTCTGGATGGGGCCTGTGGGGGTACCCATAGTATCCCCTTTAAAACCATGCACAGTGTGGCAAGCACCAAGGGGTGCCTGTGACAGGGTGCAAGGTTTTCTGCAACCCCACCTTTTCGCCATAGGACCTTGTGTTGTCGGTCAGAACACAGGCTCCCATTGAAGTCAATGGAAGACCTTCCAAATGGTGTTCGGAACCATCGCAATCGGTCTTGCAGGAGCGCCAACCACGAGTCGGTCGGAGCCGATTCCGACAAGGAGTTAGGTGGAAAGTTTCTGCATGACATTGGGATCAGTCCCTTAGAGCGTTGTCGTCAGGGAGGAATGTTTCTCTATTTATGTATAAAAACTCTCACTTTTGATAAATACTTCTCAAAGTAGAAATATAATCTGATTTATTAAGGTGAAATGCTCAACATATGAAAGGCAGCTCGCAGCACCTGGCCTGGCCTGGCCTGGCCTGGCACTGACAGATGGTGGGACCAAGGAATAAAGGCCAGCAAAAATGTCCTGAATCATGTACACTTAAGTTTCATGTCCCATTAGACTAAATGCACAGTGTGAGGTGATGATGAAGCTTTCATAAATGTCCGCTGACATCAGAAAACAGGACTGGACTCAGTGGCATAACAAAATTTGCGAAGGCCCCCCTGAAAAGTACATGTAGGGGGGCCCCCATGCTCCGATCCAAGTCAGGAGCTCCCAGGCCAGGTGCCCGTGCTCAGTGCTGGAGGTGGCACCCTAGAGCCTGGGGTCCCCGCACCATGGGGACTACGGGGGTTATTGTTACGCCACTGCCTGGACTGTGACTCTGGCATGGCTTGTAAACACGTGCTCTACTCGGTCATCACAAGACGAGAAGGTGCGACTGCTCTCTTCCATTCCCCTTGTTCACAGTGCCATCAAGGGCACTGTCTGAGAAGGAGAGACCTGTGCATCCCTTGCAGAAAAGAGAACAATGGCCAATCACTGCTTTGCTTCAAAATAAAGTCACACAGTGATTGGCCATGTTCTGAAATAGTCTTGATTTAACAGCATGAGGTCAATGCAAGGATTGGTTGGATAAGGTGATATCAGCGCTCCAAAGGAGACTAAGGAACGGTGTTCCCATGGCTCCTTAACACACCACAGGTTCAAGAGGACTGAAGTGCGCATGTTGAGCTACTCACAGTAAGAGATCTGTACATCCAGACATGCTCACTTGATTTCATCCTGGGCCTGCAGCCTGCCTGCCAATAAAATGACTGGTACTCCATCTACAAACAAAACACCAAAGGATTACAGCACCGCAGCCGGGGGAATATATGGACAAATAAACGCCGTACAAT
The DNA here is from genome assembly GCF_964204655.1 of Triturus cristatus. Classification (NCBI taxonomy): domain Eukaryota; kingdom Metazoa; phylum Chordata; class Amphibia; order Caudata; family Salamandridae; genus Triturus; species Triturus cristatus. The sequence continues at coordinate 320,749,659 of NC_140582.1, forward strand.
TATATTTAATGCAGGTGGAATCTTACAATAGGGGCACTGTCCTTTCGTCCCAATAAACGTAAGGACAGTAGTCAAATTATGACCCTATTGTAACATTGTCCCTATCCACCTTCCAGACATTAGATTCTATGATTTTGCTTTACTGACCGGGGACATTTCTGACTCGGAGAGATGTGAGGTACTCTGCGAACTATCCTTTGGGTCACCATAGAGAATTATGTCATCCGGTTCCATTGTTGTGGATTGTCTTGGCTGGATATGCCATCAGCGGCTGAGTCTCTTGGTGGTCTTAAGTCGTGACTGTAACTCATGGTATAGACTCTGGTGCAGGCTGTGACTCCAGGTGCAATCCTCCTCTACTGGGCTCTGGTTTAGGATCTAAGTTCTGACTCTGTACTCCTCTAATGGGTTCTGGTCTGTGCTGTAAGTCTTGGGGCACAGAGTGTTGCCTTCTCAAGCAATACCTCCGGCAGCCATGCACATTTTTCTGCCAGCAGTAGCCTCCTAAAACTCGGTACTGCTCATTTTATATAGGATCACTAGAAATATGTGGCAGCGGAGTGCCAAATTATGCGGCAGGGTTGACTAAATTATGCAGCAAGAAAAGGAAAATGGTGAGGCATAATGCGCCACATTCTGTGATAGTATTAGTTAATTATTTTTCTCATTTTTACACTAATGAAGTGCAACATTTTCCCAGAAAGTGTTAAACTGTCTGGTAAAATGTTGCACTTCATTAGTGCTGGATTAACGCCAAAATACAGTACTAAGCAACGGAAAGGTGAGCAGTCAACCTTTGGAAAGGCCCTTCCACTGAGCGGCAACACGTTGCTGCATTTTTAGTAAAGTTTGAACTGTTTGAGCTAGAAACAATTTTTTTGTTAAAATATGCAGAATATGAAGCAGATGATAGATCACATGACAAATGTGACAAATCCATCATTATGCGAAATCATCGCAGCCACACACTTACATAATTGCAGTGGCCCTGTTTTACATCTGTCAAGAGTGACACCACAGGTGCTTCCAGGGGTTGTTGGGATGTTGGTGATAAAAATATCAAATTACATAAACATTGTGTCCTAAATGTGAATTAAAAAAAATATCATCCCTTTGCATTTAGATTTTCTATACTTAACTCTAGTGGGGCCATCTTCATGTAAACAATATTTGGTAAAAAATATTTTTGGCAGACAATTTTTAATCTACAATATTCTTGTACCATACGTTCACAGGGCCATGAGGTGGCAGGTATGCTCATTTTTCCCAGATGTGCTGGCATCCAGATGCAAACATTTCCAATGAGTGGCAAGTTTTTGGCCTTCATTTTTATCAGCAGCCAACACTGAGAGGATTCTTATGCATAGGAGACACACATGGAAGGTTCCCAATAGTACTGTTCAGTGTGAACAGGTCTGCTCTGATACAAGTTTCTATTTCATGTCCTATCCTCCTCAGTAGTAATCAAGGTAGGGGCCAAGATTTCCCCATGTCCGTTTTCCATGAAAATGACTTTTACCTCTGGCGGGATGGCTAATCGCGGGATCTGGCTGAAGAATTGCCTCCACCATGTCAATGGGGCTAGGGGTGAACGAAATGGCAGGTGAGGCAAGTACCAGCACCCCATCTTCCCCAGCCACTTCCTGGCCAATGGCTTCAACTAGGGATAGCCAATGGGATCAGTGCTACCTCTGGCTTACCCTTTGATGCCTCACGCTCTGTCCTTGCTAACCCTTGTTTCCACTGTTTTCCCTTCTCATTGCCCTTCACAAGCAAATAGGAGGCATTGAAGGGGTAAGGATGGGACAATAAGTTATTCAGTGATGCCATTTGAGTGAAAGGGTCTGTGAGGTAACTTCTATGACATATTGCATTCTAGTGAATCAATGTCCATGTCCTTCATTGTAGTTTGTCAGTATGGGAGCGTGTCTCGGATCCCACCTCTGGCACAGGAGCAGACACATCCCAATGTGCTGTGGACCAGCCCCTCCAACCTCCCTGTCCATTTGGAAGAACCTGTGAGGGTGGGGAGAGACAGATTAGTTGTTGGCAACTTGGCACGCTCGTTTTGTGCAAAGTGACAGATGCAAGTGAAGACTGTTCAAAGTCAGCTAGGGCTCCATTCCAGAGACAACTTGTTATCACATGTAGTAAATGAGGTGTATTTACCTTCTTTTACGCAGGCCAGCTTGACACTTAGGCCCTGATTATGAGTTGGGCGGTTAATTCTGACCTGTACGTAAACCCCTGCTTATGCACAGGTTGGAATGACTGATTATTAGATATTTAATGCATCTGATAATTATCGGATACGCTAAATAACTCAACCCTTGTTAAATTTCAGCCTGTCAGACATGTCTTAGGGGTTTTTTGCATCTGCGCATGAAATGTTGGGGAGCCACCTTGTTGGTCCATTCTAGTAGGCTACCCGTGACCAGATTTGAGTTCAGTAAGGTTTTTGCCTTAGCTCTGCGAGCAGCAGAAATTTGATCGAACGTCTGCTGTCATTCCTTCAAACTTTGGGCCACCACTTCAGCAGTGGGGTTGGGTCTGGACACCGGTATTGGAGAGAGGATTGGGAGTTGGAAATCTGATTGTTATAAACATTATGTGTGGTTGAACCTCACCTAGGTCTAGGGTGGTGTTGCGGTAAGAAGTAAATGCACAGAAGCTTGAAGTCTTTAAAAACTCTTCTTTATTCTGTTACTGAGTGGAGCTCACCGACACACATCCATCAGAACTGAAATCTGATGACCAACTGTTCTCAATGGTCAACTGGGGATTAGATTCCAGTTCTAGAATCACCCCATACAACTTTGTGTGACCATCGTTCTCGTGCACTCCACGTGAAACAACAGGTGGCTAACTGACAAAACGTTGAAGGAGTGCACAGTGCGTATTCCTTTTTCTTTATCTCCTTAGATATTTGCACTAGGTTGCATATCTCTGCCCCGCATGTGATTTCTCAGTCACTCTTTTATCATGAGAGCAGAGGCCTCATTTAACAAGGGTAACCTCAGATGGTGGGCAAGCAAGGCTAGTCTCTAGAAGTATTGTGCTGGCATTGGGGGACTATGTCTGGATTGGCTGCGACAACTGGTGGAGAAGACAGATGGCAGGAGACGTCCGCCACCTGCGCTCCTCATTCTACATGTTTGGGGCATTCCATGCTTGGAGAGACTTTGAGCTACTGTTGATGAAGATGACCTGGTTGGCTAAGAAGTTTCCAGAGGCAGTCATAGCCGGATTGCATATTAATCCACATAGAATTTGGAGGAGTAGCTCTTTGGTGAAAGGCCTTAATGAATCCGCAAGGCATTTTATTAATTGCATGAAGAAGTTGAATAATACATCTCTCAAGAAGACTATTACTCATGGCTATTACTCATGGCTGCCTGAAAGGTGATTGTTTTTATTTTCATGGTGTGCATTTGTCAGCCCTAGTTTATGAACGTCTTGTTGAGACACTGCTGGCATTTGCTGCCCAGAAGTTGGGCCCCCCATAGGAAAGATGGGTCACCTGGCAGTGTAGGATGGTGAGTGGCCACAAGGCAAGTAGACACCTTGACATCACACATTTCAAAAGTCAGGCGAATTCTTAGAATTGGCCGTTTTGTACCAGAGTGTGGGCAGTGGACCTCAGTTGATAGAGGGGTTGCACTACAGCGACTGATTCTAGCAATTCACTGTTCTGCCATAGCAATGCCATGGGACAGTGGGAAAGTGGCACTTGTGCCAGGAGACCAAGTAATGACCCAGTTGCCAGGCCCATTTTTCAGGGGTCGCCATTAGGGTTGCCTCTGGCATGGTATATTGAGCCAGTTTATTAGCGAGCTCGCCTCCCTGTGTTGGGAGCAAGTGAATTCTGACCTCATAAAATTCTCCAAGTGGCTCTGGAGAGTTAGAGAAAGGGTCCCATTAATGTATCTGATGCAGGTAGGGCCATAAGGGAGATCCACTATTACACTTTCTAGGGCAAATTTTAGATGTGCAAGTTTAGGAATTTCTATGTTGAATTACTCGTTAAGCCACAAAAGCACTAACAATACTAAACATAAGTCGGCCAAATGGTACAATGATGACTGCAGGAGGGCTTTTAAAGCTCTCTCTTGCTCAATTAAAATGGGGTCAATTCCAGAAATAAGGGAATGCCGAGCGGCATACAAGCAAATTCAATACTCAGCCAAACGGATGTTTGATGAGTCAAGATGGAGAGACTTACTGGTATCTTGTAGGGATAGGAATTGGAGTAAATTTTGGCATCAAAATAAATGGGGAAGTGGCATCGACAATTCAAAACCGGTAAACCATGTTCCTCCAGAAGATTGGGTCATCTTTTTCGAAACCCAGTTTGCCAGTTCCCATACTCCGATCCCGTTTTCCCTCCCATTTGATCCTTGTGTGGAGACCTTATCCTTTTCTTATTTAGAGGTGGAACACGCATTGAATGGTTTGCCGGCTGGGAAAGCACCCGGTCCGGATGGGCTCCCTTCCGATATATTTAAATTTGAACATGAAAACTGGGTCAAATACATTCAACTCCTGATCAATGGTATTGCAGGAGGTGCCCCAATACCCGATTCATGGTTAGGGGCCGTAATTATACCAATTTACAAAAAAGGTGACCGGGCCCTCCCATCTAATTACAGGCCCATCAGCCTGATTGATACTTCCCAGAAGCTGGTGGCTAAAATGGTACTTAATCGGGTGTTGGAGTGGATAGACGAATATGGAATATTATCCAACTTTCAGGCGGGTTTTCGGAGCCACATTAGCACTATCGATCAGGTTTTTAGATTTATGATGCTGTACTGGGACACAGTAGTGCTGGGTGGTGGTGCCCTATATGCAGCTTTTGTGGACCTTAAATCTGCATTTGACCTCGTTCCACGTAACAAGCTTTGGGACTCTTTGAAAAGGGCTGGGATGCCTCAAGGGATCTTATCATTTATTGTAAGGCTCCATGAAAATAACACTGCCTGTGGGAGATGGGGAGGGCAAGGGGAGATTACTAATAGCTTTAAAGTCGATAAAGGTGTGCGCCAGGGGTGCGTTTTAGCACCCACTTTATTCTCCCTTTTTATCAACAATGTTGTTTCCTATTTCACTGATTTTCCTACTGATGCTCCCATACTTGATTGATTAAGAATCCCGATTTTAATGTTTGCAGATGATACCCTTTTATTGTCTAAAACTAAACCCGGCCTTCAACGTGCCCTGGATCGCTTCCAACTCTTCTGCAGTGATAATGAGCTGGAGGTCAATGTCGGTAAGACAACATTTATGGTTCTTTACAAGAAGAAAAAAATCAGTACTACACTTAGAATGAATAATGCTCTAATTGAGCAAACTGATTTTTTTTCATATTTAGGGGTGACCCTGGGGCGGAGACTAAATTGGAACCATCAGTTGGATCTCCTAGTTATCAAACACAACCAACTGGCGGGGGCTCTTTTAAAAGAACATAGATCCTCCCTAACCAAACCAATAGCTCCAGTAATGAAGCTGTATCAAGGGAAGGTTAGAGCGTCTATTCTCTATGGCGCAGAACTCTGGGGTTTCGAAAACTTGCGTCCGCTGGTACTGGCCCAAAATAAGTTCTTGCGATCTCTCACTGGTTTACCCGAATCTACCCCCTTAAAACCATTGTTGCAGGATTTGGGGTGTGTATCCTTTGAAGAGGTAGCTGGGTTTAGACCATTGGCATATTGGAGACGCCTGTGGACAACCCCAGAGTTAGCTCCTTACGCTTTGGCCCTTAAATATCTTATAGGGGTGGACAAGTGCCGTCAAATTTCTTGGTTATGTAACATCAAAGTAGCTCTTAAGGCTCTGAGCCTAGGCCATCTTTGGTCAGATCCAGAAGGTTCTTCTTTCCCGTCCAAGAGTGAACTTAAGAGATTGTATGCTGAGATGCTTTTATTTAGGTCCCTTGCCAAGTCCCCTAGGGATTCATTATCCGACCTCTTTATGGACCATAAGGCCGATTATTCATTGGAACCCTATTGGGACATTATTATTAGAACCATTGACAGGAAGTTGTACCACCAATATAGAGTGGGCTGTTTGCCCCTAAAATCCTTCACTAAAAAAATGGGGTAACAACCAGGCTTTAAATGCAGATTCCTCCTGTCATTGTTGTCAGGGGTCAACTGAAACCATTTCACATGTCTTATTTGTATGTCCAGCATATAGAGCTCCTCGTTTGAAATGGATCAAGCCACTGTGTAAACAGTTAGGCATAAGCACAGCGCAAACAGCTCTGCGTATCCTTAAGTGTGATACCAAGGAGGTGATTGTGGTTGCCATGGCAAAGTTCTGGTCCACGTGTTGGGCCATAAGGAGGAACCATCTAGATCATCTGCAATCGTAAAAGTTATTTTTTGGGTTTTGACCCTTTTATTGCTAACTCTGATTTACTGTAACTATTCTAGTCTTGGTGTATTTAATGTTTTGTTATCTAATTTATGGATGTGGCTTATATATTGTAATGCTGTGTCTTTTATGATTTTTAATCGAATAAAGACTTAATGAACTAATGAATTACTCGTGCCTTAAAAAGTGTTCATATAAATATTCTGTAATGACTGTTCAAATTGCTTAATAGAAAATTATGTTTTCTTGTTGTAAATAAATACAGTCTGATAATTGCATTCTCAGAACCAAATATTCTGGGTCACTCGATAATTTTTTTGGGGGAGAAGGTGTAAGTCTTTTTCTGTGGTTTCCCCGAATGACGCGACGGGCCGCCTATGAATTAGCTCCACGCATATCATGGCAGTTGTTTTGCTAATCAAAAAACAACAGTTCAAGGGGGAGGGTTCGAGGGACAAATTTAAAGACCACTAAGGATTGAATCCCCTACAAAGCACTGTACAAACCAAGAAATCCTAGGGTCTAATCACGAGTCAATAGTACAAGTGAGCCAAACGTACGCAAAAAAGAAGAAAAAAGAACACAGGAAAATGTGTGGAAACAGAGTAATGTATGCACTAGAGGGGTTTAACTAAGGGCAGATCCCTTTAAGGACGAAATCCCTCACTCACCAATGGTGACATGCTTCATCATAGGGACTCTCCTCCCAAAGGAAACACCTAGTTCCTTTGAGGGCTACAACCCCCTCACTGTGAGGGAGGAGCTCAGGGATGATTTATTGGAATGTATTGGGTAACCTAAACCCACCTATGATGAGTATAATGTGTGAGTGAGGACGCAGCGCAAATGATAATAAAGTGGATGTGAAATGTTAAAACTGACTACTAAGCAGAAAAACAATTTTAATCTATATCTGTCTAGTGTCAGGATTAAAAAAGCAGTACACCAACGGCATGGATGTCAGCCGCTCAAGTGTAATGACAACTGGTCGACATGTTTCAGCCATAGCAGGCTTTCATCAGGACCTACGCAAAAATTGCTGCTGCTCAAAAAAAGTGAAAAAATAAGTGACTTCAAAGGATATCAAGGACCAAACTCTGGTCTATTAGTGAGTAGATTTCTTCAAACCCGCTATTGCTGGGTATGAGACCTCACCTATGCCTGGCAACAGCTCAGGAAGGGAGCACCGCTCTGTCCGTCGGTACTTCTTGGCAGAGAGAGCCTGCTGCCAGAGGTCCTCCGGCAGCAGGCTCTCTCACTCACTCACTAATAGACCAGTGTTTGGTCCTTGATATCCTTTGAAGTCACTTATTTTTTCACTTTTTTTGAGCAGCAGCAATTTTTGCGTAGGTCCTGATGAAAGCCTGATATGGCTGAAACATGTCGACCAGTTGTCATTACACTTGAGCGGCTGACATCCATGCCGTTGGTGTACTGCTTTTTTAATCCTGACACTAGACAGATATAGATTAAAATTGTTTTTCTGCTTAGTAGTCAGTTTTAACATTTCACATCCACTTTATTATCATTTGCGCTGCGTCCTCACTCACACATTATACTCATCATAGGTGGGTTTAGGTTACCCAATACATTCCAATAAAACATCCCTGAGCTCCTCCCTCACAGTGAGGGGGTTGTAGCCCTCAAAGGAACTAGGTGTTTCCTTTGGGAGGAGAGTCCCTATGATGAAGCATGTCACCATTGGTGAGTGAGGGATTTCGTCCTTAAAGGGATCTGCCCTTAGTTAAACCCCTCTAGTGCATACATTACTCTGTTTCCACACATTTTCCTGTGTTCTTTTTTCTTCTTTTTTGCGTAAGTTTGGCTCACTTGTACTATTGACTCGTGATTAGACCCTAGGATTTCTTGGTTTGTACAGTTGTTTTGCTAACACATGACTGACAACTTGTTTTGCCTTTTGTCTTCAATTGTAATGTTGTAATTATTGTATTAATCTTATGCTTCTTTTGATGGCATCAGGGCCAAGAATGATGTAATCGGAAGAGAAAACAGGTGGTAAAGCCCAGAAGGTGTAATTTGGGCTTTACATCACTGCTGCAAAGTCATTACAATTTGGGTGGAGCACAATATTTCCAAATCTTGCCACAGCACGAAATAAAGTTACAAGAATGTCTATGTAAGCTTATACAACTAATTATTTTTAGACTTAAGACAATGTCAATTGCAAGAAGGAAAAATGACTTTGCAGTGAGGAATAAAATAAACAAGCACAGACGTTTTGCCACTGGGATATGCTTATTCAGCTATTCTGACCTCTCCACTTTCATAGATGTATAGATATATAGCAATACATGAAACACAACTGCAAACAGTGTTTGGGGTCAGCAGGGATCTGTTGTCCATCTCCCAATGGGATGACTTGAATACACCAAAGACACAGAATGTGATGGGAGGAATGCTTCTAATAAGTATGACCACTGGCAATCGCTCGGGTAGCATTCCAAGCCATTGTTCTTTGCACACCATGCCCGCTCAGTTTGGACCCAGCCATATGCAAATCAGTCTTGCTCACGCTTAAACAGGAAGAGTCCAGCCCAAGCTGCTAGGCGAGGTCTTCCATGAACCGGACCACAAGCAACCTAATATTGGTTTTGCCCTCATTTTGGCTCTTCACTTGCATGCCGCTTATTTGCAGTGGCACTGTGAGCACAGGGCACGTGTCTTGGCATTTCCTTGCCACTTAGGGTGGTACATCAACCAGCGAGGACCTATTCCTATTGGAGCAGGTTCAAGACTGTGGGTTTGATGACTTCAATAGACACCGCGGTGATACCTGGATAGATGGAGTGGAAAGCCCCAACTGTAACCTAAATGTCAGACCAAATCAGAATTATTCTGCCTGTCAGCAATACAGACCTCCCAACTCACACGGTATGTCACACAATATCAGCTCCCTAGACACGGTCAGCCGGTGAAGACCCAATATCACAAAGTGATAGGGAAGGCAAGCTGGAACTAATAAATTGAATGGTTTTCCAGCTTGTCTATGGAGCCTCTAAGCAGCCGCTGTCCATTAAGAGGTGTGAAAACACCCCGGAACATCAGCAGCAGCCTCCGCAAGCCTTTTTTTGAGAGGGGTATTGGTTGGGGCAGGGACAGACGCACCTCTCAGACAATTCTTGGCACAAAGCCTTGCCCCATTCGTTGCCTCATACCCACCACACACAGTGATTTTTTGGTTGTATTACAGAACCACGCATTTGATTACTTCGCATGCCTTAACAATGCAGTCTATCCCACGACCGCATCTTTACCACACATGCCTTTACCATGCAGGTCCATGCAACAAATGTTGCTGTAAAGGTATGATTGGTAAAGGTGAATGAGTGGTAAAGATTACACCCCAGCCCCCCACCCTGACCCCTAAAACCTGGTCCCCAGCCCTTAAAACGACTCCGACCCCAGCCCTTTAAGCCCCCCAGCCACCCACCCAGAGCCCTAAAACCGGCCCCCAGCCCTAAAATCTACCCCGACCCCAGCCCTAAAAAGATCCCTGTCCCATCCCTAAAAACGACCCTGACTCCCTGCCCTGAGTCCTAAATCTCAGCCCCCAGTCCTGAAAACTACTCCACCCCAACCCTGCCCAAAAAAACCACTCACCAAGAGGAAGGAAGGAAGGAAGGAAGGAAGGAAGGAAGGAAGGAAGGAAGGAAGGAAGGAAGGAAGGAAGGAAGGAAGGAAGGAAGGAAGGAAGGAAGGAAGGAAGGAAGGAAGGAAGGAAGGAAGGAAGGAAGGAAGGAAGGAAGGAAGGAAGGAAGGAAGGAAGGAAGGAAGCAGGAAGTCCGGGCAGAAAGAGTCCAACCCCTCCCATCCTAGGCCCCTTGCTCCAAGTCTAGAGCGCCGACTCTCTTTACCACGCATTCGTCTTTACCACCTTTATAACGGATCATTGTAAAGGCATGCGGGATAAAGGAACATGCGTGGTAAAGGCATATGCATGGTAAAGGCAAGCATGGTAATGCTTGTGTTCTTACGGCACGCATGGTTGTCAATTCAGTTTCCCTTCTTTTTTTTTAAGGTGGCAGCTTCGGTAATAAAAGAGGAAATTTGTAACCATAAAGTGATAGCAATGAAAAATAGATCAGAAATGATCTATGAATTGTATCTGAAATTAGATTATTTTGAGGTACGGCATTTTGAAGTGAGCCGTGTTTTGAAGCATGGCAGCTGATGGCGGTTCTGAAAAGCAGATGTTGTCCCAGACACTGAGGGTCTGAGACATTCTAATGACTCCTCTTTCCTCCTCGCTTCACCTTGTCAGACAAATGCCTGGCTTGAAGGCGGCGGCTTTGCTATTGATCCTATAATGTGTTTGTCATGTCTCTGTAGAAACCAAGGGTAGCACTTTGAAACAACTGAGTTCATGTTAGTTGTTTTTAATCTCTGTTTCTTCTTTTATACACCTTAAGTTTAATGTCTTCATGTTTCAACAAAAAGTGCCTGCCACATCCTGCTTAGATATTTTTTTCTAGACATTTATATACCCTTGCATCCTAATTAGGATTTTTGGACCATCCCCGCATGTTGCTAAAACACCAATGCAATGCGACATTTAAAGGACCCATCCAGTGAATAATTTTACAGTAGAACTAATACCCCCAGCAGACATCATTGAACAAAGAAAGATTCTAGACCAGAATGCCTTGCGATCCGACAAGTAAAATAAGTTTTTTTTTCTCTACACTGGATGGCCCATTTAAGGCGTTGAATGTGTACATTTGATTTCACAAAAGTATTCCACCTCCGCATCCGGTGGGGGGTGCTTACTTAAGAACGCCACCACAGCCCACCTGTGCCACGTTGTGTCCTGATCAGAAACCTCCACTGCATATCTCCCTCACCATCTTTATTTTCCATGTTCCACTGTCATCGCCGGAGCACAGGAAGTGCCTTTGATAAAAGAGCATTGTGGCACGTGCTCAACGCGTCAACTCGTGCACGCACCGCTGTGGGTTTCCTTTCAGCCCCTTTGAAAAGCGTGTAGGGGCTTCCGAGGTAAACAGCGAGCGACGGACCCCGGTTCTTTGACGCCGGCCGGAGGCATCGCTCCCGGCGAGGGCTGTCGATAAAGGAAGGCACAGGGGAAAAGGTCGGGCCCATTGTGCAGGCGGCGGGTGCTTTGTCAGACGACACAGAAAGCAGCCCCCAGTGTTTCTAGTGTCACACTTCAGGTGCGAGCATAAACAAAACAAAATGACGGATAATGCCTCACCACATGAAAGGGTGGGATTTAGGCCGGGTGCCAGCCCTCGCTACTGGCAGACACAGCATGTCACACCTTAACGTTTTGAAGTTTCCATCCGAGCCGCTGCTGCTTTAGAGAGCAGGGTAAGACTTTTTTTGCTTTTTTCGCAAGATTGCCATTAATCTATCCAGCGACATGAGAATAATTAAGGCGGTTTAGGTACGCCCCTGGGGGCCTCGTGTGGTTTTCTCTCTCGCCTGCCCGAACACGTGCAGTCCAACTGTGGCTGGGTTAATTTCGAACGGGGTATGCATGGTGGTGTGTATTAATGAGGGTGAGTATTATAACGCCGACGAATGCCCTGCAGGCAGGACTACCCAGTACTGTCCAATACACTACTCATTTACTACTGGGTGGTGCAGAAGCGAAATTTACAATCAATACCTCAAGAGAACAAGGCAAGTGACGCATTGCAAGGAATTGAAATTGTAATTGTATTTCTATAGCACAGAGGTCTTCAAACTTTTGTATGTTGAGCCCCCCTAGCTGAATTTTTTTAGACGTTGGGCCCCCCCACCACCTGAAAGAAATTTCTGGAATCGACCGCCAGGCGCATATTCCGGGCATATCCAGCAAATAATGTTCAATACAATAAGAGTGTTTAGTAAACTGCAGGTTTGTGAGTGGGTGTGGTGAAAAGACAGAGGCTTATTACACAGCTCAAAACACCACTTTTCAAGATAAAATGTGCGCAGATTGTTTTTACTCGGATGCTTTGTTTTACACATGACATAGATTGATATTAACACCCTCAACATAAATGTGACAAGGTGTGCCTGTTTTTCAGAGACGATCAGTCTGTGGATGGATTTTTGCTACTGCCATCCTCAGGTTGTGCTCCACATCCAGTCTTGAACGGTACTTAGTCCTTAACCCCTTCAGTGCCCGCCCCTTTCCCCGCCCTGTGCCGGCCGTTTCATTAGGGGGCGGGGTTTATGACGAGCTGGTCTCGTCATGGGCACAGCGCAACCGCGGCCCATGACGAGACCAGCTCGTCACGGGCATTGAAGAGGTTAAAACCGCAAGTGCTGAAAACCCAATCTCACATAAATAGGACGAGCTGAAAGGCAAGAGAGTTTTGATAGCAGTTTCTCCCAAAGCTGAGTATTCTGCAGACATTTTCAGCCAAGACAGGGACTGTAAGGGAGACAGTGTTAGATTTTTCGAGCACTCCCTAGTTCAGAGCTCATACACGAGAAACAATTCTTCTCTAGAAATCATTAACAAACATTTTAGGCAGCATTATAATGGGATAATTTCCCACCAACCAGTTATGGATCCGAAGACAGTTGAAAGTCCACAGAGAGGGCGTTGAACGAACACCTAATTGAGAATTCCTAAGTAGTATGATAAGTTGCTTGCCTGAAGCAGTGGGAGTTTAGGACACGCCGGGCTTATGTTTAAAAAAAAATAGAACTAATAATAAATGAATGATGTTGTCTATTTTACTTCAGGGTAATGTTGTCTGACAGACTTTGTGATGGCATGGACATGTTAGTAATTTTGGGTGCCCTGGGCCAAAACTATTTTGGGGGCCCCTGTTCAGTACAGCTTTGAGTTTAAATGATTTACTTTCAGCTCTGCCATACCCTATTTAGCCAGGCTACTAACGGTGCACGGGCACTGTAGTCGAAATTCTAAAAGCATTTACATCTAATATTCCGAGATAGTGATGTGTTTTCATTGTTGTAACAAAGCAGCAGCCCACTAATTTTACAGTGAATAATATCTGAGATATCCTCCAATTTCTCATGTGTGAGGACTCGCTTGGAGCTAACTTTTATATGGTTAACGTTTTTATGGTTGTTGCATGAAACAAACACATTTCTCTGCAAATAGTAATAGACTCCCTCACATCAATCACATTAAAAAGAGATTAAACAAAACGGTATTTGCAAGAATCTGTTTAGGAATCATTCAAGGCCATCAAGGCAAAAACAGAACTGTCTCTATCAAGGGGCCCCTGGAAGGCTGGATTGCAGTGCATTTAGATGTCTCCTTTTGTAATTTAGGACGAAAACCTTGATGGGGCATGACATGCCCATACTTGTGTACAGGGGTGAGTGAGGTGATCATCTAAATTTGGGTGAGTATGCTGGTGCAGAGTGGGACGAATGAATGTATGGTTAGTGGTGGGCTTATTTGAGTGAGATTGCAGATTGAGCAGTGAGGGGGACAGTTGAGTGAAGTGTCACGAGTGCAGGTTGAGTCGTGGGCTCGTGTGACTGCAGGGTGAGGTACAGGGTGAACAGCGCAAGTGCATTGTGAGTGCAGAGTGATCACTGTGAGTGGAGGGTAAATGGGTCAATGGTGTGAGTGCATGGTGATCAGTGTGAGTGCATGGTGATCAGTGTGAGCGCATTGTGATCAGTGTGAGCGCATTGTGATCGCTGTGAGTGCAGAGTGATCACTGTGAGTGGAGGGTAAGTGGGAGAATGGTGTGAGTGCATGGTGAACAGTGTGAGTGCAGGGTGAGCGGGTGAATGGTGTGAGTGCATGTGATCAGTGTGAGTGGAGGGTAAGTGGGTGAATGGTGTGAGTGTATCGATCAGTGTGAGTGCAGGGTGAGGGTGAAAGTGAAGGGCGAGAATAAAGAGCGAGTTGTCTGAATGCAAGGTGCAATCCCAGACACTTGAAGTAACTCAGCATGTTATTGACCGCAGCGTAGGGTTTCAAATGTGTTAAACTATTGCTATTATGGCAGTAACCAGGGATCAGGGTGGAGGAAAGAAATAGTGTGCTGATCCCTCAACAAACGTCCAGTGTTATGATTAGGGTAGCCAGCTCATTATTTTGATGTCACAGATGGTATAAAAATAAGCAGTCACCTAAAGCCGTATTTTCAGCACTAGTCTGTGCATACTTTGAACAGCAAATATAAATAGAAAGAACTTTTAATTGTTTTCTAGAGCTGCCTGAATGATCCATGACTGATAATAAAAGGGAACAAAAACAGAAAAGTCACATTACAAATGAATACATACTACTTTATTTATAACCATATTTAGTGTCAAGACAAGCAATTTGCAGGCTGTTTAAACACCAAATGGCTGGCTGGCATTTTGCGCGCCTGCCTGTGTAATTTTAAAAGAAACTTTCAGGGATGTTTTAAGGATTTTGAGGGCCCTGGACCAAATGTATTTTGGGGGCCCCTGTTCGGACCAGCTTTGATTTTATGATCCAGTCTCAGCTCTTTCATGCCTTCTTTGGTCAAATACTAAATGTGTGTACATATGATATTCAGGGATAGTGATGTGTGTTTTCAGTATGTAACACAACAGCACTTCACTAATATTACTGCAAATAATCTCTGTCACACCCTCCCATTTCTCATATGCGAGGTCCTGTATTGATCGAAAATAACTTTTTATATGGATGTTACATGACGCATAAACAACTTTTGGCTGCAAAATGTCTGTTATATACTCTTCTTACACATTAAATATGAATGATAGAAAAATGCTATTTACAACATTGTGTTTAAAAAAAATATCAAGGTCATGAGGGCAAGACTCTGTAGAACAGACCTTGCTCTTTCAGCACCCCCTCCCCCCCACTCGCTTTAAAAGGCTGGGGCCCTGGGTCAGAGCCCACCTTGCCCATGCCTTAAAACATCCCTGGAAACTTTGTCTCCTTTCTGGGAAGAGCTATCGCTCCCAGGAGGGGGTTAATTCATAGACCTGAAATGCTTCAGCTGCAGTGGGAGGCAAGGGGTCTCCTCTGCTGTGATATAGAACAGGAAAGGAACAGGACTCTGTTCCTTTGCTTTCGGTTTTAGCAGAGGAGACATCCTGCCTCCCACTGCAGCTGAAGCGTTTCAGCTCTATGAATTAACCCTGTGAGAAGTTGGTCTGATGTATGATGTCACTAGTTCTAGTGTACACCTTATATCAGTCCAAATACCCTTATGGTGATTGGTTGTAAAGTCAACCTTATAGACCAGCTATCCTAGTGGTAGCATGGACAAGAGCAGTCTTAGGCTAAACTCTGAATGGCATGTGAAGCCAGCTGTGATACCATATATAATCCCTTGAATACCAAATGAAAGGACACCACAACAGATATATATATAAAATAAAGTGTATTTATTCTAGTCAAACCCTCAGCACTCTTTATGAGATTAGAGGTAAGTACAACACAGTCTTATTTAAGCATACATTAAGTCACACAGGTAAGTAATACAGTTAGGCCCTAGGGGCCACGCAAACCATATACTAAGTAAGTGGTATAAGGACCACTGTCACGGAAATAGAATAGGCCAAGGCCTAGGGAATCGCTGGGGCTACACTACACTAGCGTTAGTTAGGATGTGGGAGGCCCACGGGATTCGTGTGCAGAGTGGAAACACTCACGCGTAATGCGTAAAAGTCACTAGCAATAGTACAGTTTAGAAAACGATAGATTTAGGACACTTCCGGAGTAGCTAGGAAGTTGAGACTGGAAAACTAGACACTAGGATAGTCACTATCCTGATGAGCACCGGAGTACCCAAGTTACCTAGCCCACAGGCTGCGGGTGCATAGGGGTGAAGTTGCGTCGGTTTTCGTCGTCGACTCCTATGGATGCCTGAAGAAAGATGCTGACAGGCAGTCAGTGAAGAGTGTCCGGTGGATCCCAAGGCTGGGATCAAGAATAGAGGAGACCTGCAAGCAGAAGGGACAGAGTCAAGGTCACTAGCTAGTGACCACGTGGAACCAGGAAGGAACCAGGCGATGTCGTGGAGATTGCAGGTGAAGGTGAAGCTTGTCGCTGCAGCCAGGAGGACCAGGAAGCGTCGAGGACGACCAGGACCAGGAGGCGAGCTGTCCCATGAAGGCTCTTGCTGTCGGCGTCGTCGAAGTTGGACTAGGACTCACCAAGCCTTGGCAAGCGGAACCCACGAAGAACGGAGGACTTGCTTCTGGTGCAGACCAGGAAGGTCTGGGGTGCTTCTTCTTTGCAGAGAAGCGGGAGCCAGTCTGGAGGAGCCAAACCAGCGCAGAAGATTTCAGGGTGCGTCGTCACAAAGGTCACTAGCCAGCGGGCAAGCAACCGGACAGACGCGGCAAGCAGGAAAATGCAGAAGGGCCCCACGCAGGACTCGTGGAGTGTGGGGGGCTGATCTTCGGTACAAATGGTGCTTGGGGTTGGGGCTTCTCAATCCCCGGTGCACAACTTCGAGGGTGCCTCAGAAGCTGCGCTTTAAGTTACTAGCCACTTTTCCCAGGTAGCCGGTCCCACGTCGCTCGTCGCCTCCACGGATCTCAGCTTTGCTGTGGATGTGGATCAGGGTCGGAGAAGTCTGGAAGTCAAGGCTCTGGTCGGGCTCTGCAGTCGGTTCCTCATAGAACGTGGGCAAAGCAAAGGGTAGTCTCTTGATGGTGCCTGTTTGCACAGGGTAGCCACTCCTTGGCCACAAGGGAGATTCTTCAGTCTTCTTCTTTCGTCGAATGTCGAAGGTCCAGAGTTTCTGTTCAAGTTGCAGGTTCAGGATAATCCAATCTCTTGAGGCCCAACTCCCACTCTTATACTAATCTGGGGGGCTGGGATACCTGCTAGGTCACGCCTTATGGGTGGGACCTGGGAGGGGGTGGTTACACCCACTTCCCTTTGTCCAGTTTCGCGCCAGAGCTGGGGCTGGAGTGCCCCAGCGCCGGTTTGAACTGGACTATGCAAGGAACACCTTGTGTGCCCCAGGCATGTCTCATTCCTTTCAGCCCACCCTGCCCCAATACACTAAAGGCTGTCTGGGGAGGTGCTAGCACCTCCCCAAGCAGGAAACCTATTGTCCAAGCCTCCCTTGCCAGGATCACTCCCAGCAGCAGGGGGTCAGACTCGTGTCTGTGGCAGCAGCATCCATTTTGTGATGCTGAGGCTTTGGTTAGAGTTAAACAGCAAAGTAGGATTTTAACATGTCTCTCCCTCTAGAAGGGAGGAATAATATCCTCATCACCAGTAATGGTATGGGGGTATTATTCCAAAGTGTTAGACACCTTACACGACATGTTTTGATAAAGCCAAACCATAGTTACCATAACCGTTTAAGATTATAAGGCACTTTAAGAGTATATGGTAGGCTATATCATAGAACAGCTATAAGGACATGGTTCCGAAAGCTGCAGACAGGCTCAGCTCATGCTAGAGCACCATCTCACATGTTACCAAGCACTCTGCCTCCAGGATTGTTAAGGCCTGCCATAGGAGTGACTGATAGGTACACATGTGTCTATATATAAGGGTAGATATAGGCATACTATATCTAAGCAAGGGGTGATTACACGACCTTGCCCCAGCTGAGTGATCAGCCAGTTGTGTCTGATTGGAAGGCCAGACCAGGGGTGGCATAATACATGCTGCAGCCCCTGGGAGGCCTAGGGTACACCTATGCCCTGGGTACCTAGGGTACACTGTACAGGGTCCAATAAGGTGATCCTTACCAATTGGTAATGTACCTAGGGTACATGGAGTCCATTTTAAAGAGAGAGCAGACAGCCTGAGACCCTGAATGGCAGGATCTCAGGCCAACTAAGTCGAAAAACCAGCTAGACACTAGGCAAAAAGTTGGGGGTAACCATAGTCAGATATCCACCTTCCTACACAACCCCCCCCCCCCCCCAAACGAAAGGAGATAAGGCTGGCCTTGACAAGGTAAGCCTCTATTGCCTAAGTGGCCATATAAGGAAGAACCAGCACTGGCATGGTTACCCCCTGTCTCATGGTCCACTAAGCAATCCCTCATCCTAAAGGTATCATAGGGTCTCCACCATAGGGAATCTCTACCTTTGGGGTGTCTTTGCAAAGTAAAAGGCTGGTGGTGAGATGGAGTACTGAAGTGAGTGTCCTCAAAGTGAGGCCTCAGCTTCCTCCAATCATCCTCCACCATGGATGCCTTTCTTTCTTTCACTGAGTTGCACTGTGCTCTCAGGGTCAGCCTCTGGCTACCTAAAGCTGGAGGCTGGGTCCCTTTTGTGGGCTTACTGGAGGGACAGGTCAGGTTTGGGGCCCTAAGGTCCCAGGTTTGCCTGTGCCCAACAGAATCCCTCTGGGGGAGGTCCCTAACTACCTGTAAAGAGGATCCCTCAGGAATGTTTTTACCCATCACCTGGCTAGGGCTACTAGCCAGGCAATCCTCATTCTTTTGATGGGGGGGTTCTTGTGGACAGGGGCCCTCTTGGGGTCCACTGGCCTCCCTGACCTCTGCAGCCCTGGGCTGACTGGGGCAGGGTAGAGAGAGGCAGGCTACCTGCACCAGACTGGGTCCGACCTTGGAAGGGGCTACTGACATCAGAGGCTCTGTCAGGCCAGGCCTGGCTACCTCTGGGGCAGTTCCTTCACAAGGGGTGAGGTCAGATCCCTGAGGAGGCTGACCTTTTCCTAATGTCTGGGGAGAGGGAGACTTTTCTTCCTCCCCACTACTCTCTGTTTGTGTGGAGTGATCCATAGTTTCAGGCTTCACTACACCTATGTCAGTCTGAGTATGGGCTGAGACCATTACAGCCTTGCCAACCTTTTCAGGGAGGCACTCAGTTTGGGTTTGAGCTGTGACTGTCACAGCTCTGCCAGTCTCTACAGGGAAGTCTGTCTTTGGCTGGGCTGTGGCTACCACTGCCCTTCCAACCTTTTCAGGGAGGAAATCTACTTGGACAGGGGTTGTGGCTGGCACAACCCCACTACCCTTTTGTGAAAGGCCTACCATTTTAGAATGGGTGTCTTGTTCAACTTCAGCCCAAGCTGAGAGTTCTAAGTCATTCCCCAGTAAGCAGTCCACAGGCAAGGTTGGAGACACTGCCACCCTTTTAGGGCCAGTGACCCCTCCCCAGCTGAGACATACCTCTGCCATGGGATGACTGTTCTGTTTGCCATCAATGTTAGTTACCTGGTATGAGAAACCAGGCAAAAGCTGCTCAGAGGGAACTAGCCTATGGGCCACCATAGTGATGCTAGCTCCAGTGTCTCTGTAGGCCTCAGCTTTTCTACCATAGATGTAGGGCTCCTGTCTGTACCTACCCAAAGTGTTGGGACAGGCAGTGAAGTTGGCAAACCCCATGCCACCATCACAGACAAGAGTAGCTGCTGTAGGGGAACTGGCTAAGCCAGGATCCCCCTGTGTTCCCCAAGAAAACCCAACCAAATTTTGGGGGGCACTCCCACCACCTGGGGGATTACTGCTGACAGTAATAGGTGGTGTGACAGGAGTAGTTGGAGGAACAGTTTTGTTTTTAGCCCTTGGGCAACTGCTGTCAGTTTTCCAATGCCCAGGAGTTTTACACTCATGGCAGTAAGGCTTTTTAACTGTGGTAGAGGAGGGAGCTTGGGACCCACCACCCTGTGTGGAGTTTTGGGGCCCTGAGGAAGATTTCTCTTTTGCTTTATCCCCACCCTTCTCTTGAGGCTTGGTGGTATCTTTCTTTTGGTCACCACCCTGATTTTTAGGCCTAATCCTGGTCCTGACCCATTTATCTGCCCTCTTTCCCAATTCTTGGGGAGAGGTCAAATCTGAGTCTACCAGGTGTTGGTGGAGAAGCTGGTTCTGACAATTACTAAGGATCTGCTCCCTCATAATCAAGTTGTACAATCCTGTATAGTCCTGCACCTTGCTGCCAGTTAACCAACCTTCCAAAGCCTTAGTGGCACAATCCACAAAATCAGACCAGTCCTGTGTCTGTGTCTTCTGGGTGTCTCTGAACAACAACCTATATTGCTCAGTGGTTACGCCAAACCCATCTATCAGAGCACTCTTCAGGACTTTGTAATTGTTAGCATCCTCATCACTAACTGTGAGGAGCTTGTCTCTACCTTTGTCAGAAAAGGAGAGCCACAAGATAGCTGCCCACTGACTTTGGGGTACCTGCTGTACTTTGCAGGCCCTCTCCAAAGCAGTCATCCACTTGTGGATGTCATCCCCATTCTGATATGGGGGGACTATCTTGCTTAGGTTTCTATGGTCATAAGACCTATCCCTATCTCTAGGAATGTTGCTGCCACCAGTGGGTTCTGACCCACACAATTTTTGCTCTCTAGCCAGAGCAAGCTTCTCTTTGGCAAGGGCAAGTTCTTCCCTCTGAATCCTCAGATTAGCTTCCCTCATTCTGGCTTCATGCTCCTTTCTCTCAGGGGAAGTCATTCCCCTGTGAGAGGAAACACTAGAGATGCTAGAGACATGGGAGTGGATGGATTCCCTTGAAGGGGATCTGTCCCTCCTGCTTCTCTGTTTAAGCCCACTTGGGGGTCTGTATGGGGGGACCCCATGCAAACTCCCATGTAAGCTTAGGTTAGCCTGGCTAAGTCTTCCTACTTGGCCCTGGCTGTCTACCTCTTCATCTGAAGCCCCATCTGACTCCTCTGTGGTGGGTAGACCCTTATCTACAGCTATGGCACCATACTTGGCAGCTCTTTCAGCATCATAGGCCTCCAGAAGCTCCACTAGCTGTCTAAGGGTAGGGTTAGAACCCTGTTTTAATCTCCTGGAGGTACACAGTTGTCTCATCTCCTGGAAAGTGAATGCATCATATCTAGAGGGAACCTGTCTAGGATTCTCCTCTCCTGAGGGAGCATCAGTGTGATCTCCTCTCAGAGACATGATCTAGTGAGGGTGTGGTGTGTGCACCTACCTACACTAGTTGTTTCTACTAAACCTCTCTAGTAGTTGTAGTCAGGGTGTGTTACTCCCTTCAACCTACAACTACTAAGTCCAGTAGGACTTAAGTATTATAATCTATGTTATATGTACCTAGACAATATCTGTGTGATCTTTCAATTTAGTATCTCAAGATTACAATGGTATTACAACAGCAAGCTCAGATCCCAACCGCTGCTCACCAATGTGAGAAGTTGGCCTGATGTATGATGTCACTAGTTCTAGTGTACACCTTATATCAGTCCAAATACCCTTATGGTGATTGGTTGTAAAGTCAACCTTATAGACCAGCTATCCTAGTGGTAGCATGGACAAGAGCAGTCTTAGGCTAAACTCTGAATGGCATGTGAAGCCAGCTGTGATACCATATATAATCCCTTGAATACCAAATGAAAGGACACCACAACAGATATATATATAAAATAAAGTGTATTTATTCTAGTCAAACCCTCAGCACTCTTTATGAGATTAGAGGTAAGTACAACACAGTCTTATTTAAGCATACATTAAGTCACACAGGTAAGTAATACAGTTAGGCCCTAGGGGCCACGCAAACCATATACTAAGTAAGTGGTATAAGGACCACTGTCACGGAAATAGAATAGGCCTAGGCCTAGGGAAACGCTGGGGCTACACTACACTAGCGTTAGTTAGGAAGTGGGAGGCCCACGGGATTCGTGTGCAGAGTGGAAACACTCACGCGTAATGCGTAAAAGTCACTAGCAATAGTACAGTTTAGAAAACGATAGATTTAGGACACTTCCGGAGTAGCTAGGAAGTTGAGACTGGAAAACTAGACACTAGGATAGTCACTATCCTGATGAGCACCGGAGTACCCAAGTTACCTAGCCCACAGGCTGCGGGTGCATAGGGGTGAAGTTGCGTCGGTTTTCGTCGTCGACTCCTATGGATGCCTGAAGAAAGATGCTGACAGGCAGTCAGTGAAGAGTGTCCGGTGGATCCCAAGGCTGGGATCAAGAAGAGAGGAGACCTGCAAGCAGAAGGGACAGAGTCAAGGTCACTAGCTAGTGACCACGTGGAACCAGGAAGGAACCAGGCGATGTCGTGGAGATTGCAGGTGAAGGTGAAGCTTGTCGCTGCAGCCAGGAGGACCAGGAAGCGTCGAGGACGACCAGGACCAGGAGGCGAGCTGTCCCACGAAGGCTCTTGCTGTCAGCGGCGTCGAAGTTGGACTAGGACTCACCAAGCCTTGGCAAGCGGAACCCACGAAGAACGGAGGACTTGCTTCTGGTGCAGACCAGGAAGGTCTGGGGTGCTTCTTCTTTGCAGAGAAGCGGGAGCCAGTCTGGAGGAGCCAAACCAGCGCAGAAGATTTCAGGGTGCGTCGTCACAAAGGTCACTAGCCAGCGGGCAAGCAACCGGACAGACGCGGCAAGCAGGAAAATGCAGAAGGGCCCCACGCAGGACTCGTGGAGTGTGGGGGGCTGATCTTTGGTGCAGATGGTGCTTGGGGTTGGGGCTTCTCAATCCCCGGTGCACAACTTCGAGGGTGCCTCAGAAGCTGCGCTTTAAGTTACTAGCCACTTTTCCCAGGTAGCCGGTCCCACGTCGCTCGTCGCCTCCACGGATCTCAGCTTTGCTGTGGATGTGGATCAGGGTCGGAGAAGTCTGGAAGTCAAGGCTCTGGTCGGGCTCTGCAGTCGGTTCCTCGTAGAACGTGGGCAAAGCAAAGGGTAGTCTCTTGATGGTGCCTGTTTGCACAGGGTAGCCACTCCTTGGCCACAAGGGAGATTCTTCAGTCTTCTTCTTTCGTCGAATGTCGAAGGTCCAGAGTTTCTGTTCAAGTTGCAGGTTCAGGATAATCCAATCTCTTGAGGCCCAACTCCCACTCTTATACTAATCTGGGGGGCTGGGATACCTGCTAGGTCACGCCTTATGGGTGGGACCTGGGAGGGGGTGGTTACACCTACTTCCCTTTGTCCAGTTTCGCGCCAGAGCTGGGGCTGGAGTGCCCCAGCGCCGGTTTGAACTGGACTATGCAAGGAACACCTTGTGTGCCCCAGGCATGTCTCATTCCTTTCAGCCCACCCTGCCCCAATACACTAAAGGCTGTCTGGGGAGGTGCTAGCACCTCCCCAAGCAGGAAACCTATTGTCCAAGCCTCCCTTGCCAGGATCACTCCCAGCAGCAGGGGGTCAGACTCGTGTCTGTGGCAGCAGCATCCATTTTGTGATGCTGAGGCTTTGGTTAGAGTTAAACAGCAAAGTAGGATTTTAACATGTCTCTCCCTCTAGAAGGGAGGAATAATATCCTCATCACCAGTAATGGTATGGGGGTATTATTCCAAAGTGTTAGACACCTTACACGACATGTTTTGATAAAGCCAAACCATAGTTACCATAACCGTTTAAGATTATAAGGCACTTTAAGAGTATATGGTAGGCTATATCATAGAACAGCTATAAGGACATGGTTCCGAAAGCTGCAGACAGGCTCAGCTCATGCTAGAGCACCATCTCACATGTTACCAAGCACTCTGCCTCCAGGATTGTTAAGGCCTGCCATAGGAGTGACTGATAGGTACACATGTGTCTATATATAAGGGTAGATATAGGCATACTATATCTAAGCAAGGGGTGATTACACGACCTTGCCCCAGCTGAGTGATCAGCTAGTTGTGTCTGATTGGAAGGCCAGACCAGGGGTGGCATAATACATGCTGCAGCCCCTGGGAGACCTAGGGTACACCTATGCCCTGGGTACCTAGGGTACACTGTACAGGGTCCAATAAGGTGATCCTCACCAATTGGTTATGTACCTAGGGTACATGGAGTCCATTTTAAAGAGAGAGCAGACAGCCTGAGACCCTGAATGGCAGGATCTCAGGCCAACTAAGTCGAAAAACCAGCTAGACACTAGGCAAAAAGTTGGGGGTAACCATAGTCAGATATCCACCTTCCTACAAACCCCCCCCCCCCCAGAGTTAGCAAAACAAAAGCATGGGATCATAAGGAAAGATTAGAGAGGAGTGCACGCCCCCCCTGAGATGGCGTCGCCCCCCCCCAGATTGAAGATCTCTGCTATAGCGCCTACTACCCCTAATGAGGCTTTGAAACGCTTTGAGCCTTCAGCACGCCTGCTTCAGAACCCAAGTTTAATGGTTGGTTCATTGTTATTGGCGAATGTATCAATCACATACATGGCATATTACCGGGAAAAAAACCAGCAAAACTTTATAAGGCTCAAAATGTTTCTAATTAGGTAAGAATACATTTCCTAGGCTTGTGGTGTAAAAAAGGATTGTGAAATAGTTGACATCTTTTCATATTCTGGATGTGATTAGAGCCGTTTGTGAGAAAAAAAAGTATAAGTGTTTTTGCTAGTCGCCTGTCCCCGGCGGAGTGCAATAAACCTATCCTTACTTGGGGAGTGCTCCTTCCTCTTTCCTCCCGAAGTAACTTCTCATCGGCCAACAAAAAAACATGCCTGCAGGTAAACAACATAAAATCGCAAATTTCAAACTCCCTTGTCCATGTGTAAGGCGGATTGTAACCTGCTATATGCTTCTTTGCTCTGACACAAATCCACTTAAGAAGTAAGCCCAATTGTTGCTTTCATCACTTTATGTTTTTCTACTCTATTCGATGATCATGTGCTTTCCTCTCTCCTTGTCATCTAACAATTACAGGTGGATACGATTAAACTGAGAGCAACTGTAATAGACAGGAACCTTCTCTACCATGAACATTCAAAGCATTGTTTCCATGTTCTGCAGTAAGCCTTGTTTCCATGTTGGATGTTATCAGTTAATTTGTTATTGGCAAGTTTCTTATAATGGCAAATTTAGGTTTCGCATGTGATTATTGACAAACATTAGTGTTTGAGCTGGGATGCAGAGCTGATCTCTTGGGGTTATTTGTGTAGATTCACATTTTCTTGGAAGCAGGGCACAGCTTATCTCAAATGGCATAAGAACATTGCAGCACAACATTTCAGTGTTAGAACATAATTGTTTTGGCATAGGCTGCATAGTTCTGTGTTCCAGTGGCGGCCGGCACAGGTAAGAGTGGTGAGCAGTGGGGCAGGGTGACGACGGAGCCAGTGCCGGACTGGGAACCAAAACCGGCCCTGGCAAAGTGCTTGGCCGCCTCCCCCTAACCCGCGGGGGGTTGGGGGGTGCTGCCGAGCTCTTTGCCAGGGCCGGGTTTCGGCCGATTTTGTTACAGGGCCGATTTTGCAGCAATGCTGCAAAAACGTCCCCCAGGGGCCCAAAACCAGCCCCCATCCGTGCGGCGCACCGGGGGATTGCCCGGTGCCCGCTACGGCCAGTCCCGCCCTGGGCAGAGCAAGCTGGGGTGGTGGAAGTCGGCAGACGACCGGATAGGTGATATTGAATAAGAAAAAAAACCAACACTTAACTTGCGCTCGCTGCTTTGCCGAGTAAGTGTTTTTCATTTTATTGCAACATTTAAAATAGCGCTTACTACCCCTATGTGGGGCACTGAAGCACTTGCCTACATAGGTAGCATGCTATACCATGTAGGATGTGTGCATTTGTGTGATTCAGTGTGAAGTGCCAACAGTAAATCAGAACCCCCAAAAGCTCAGCACTTTCCCAATGTGTTTACGTTTGGAGTGGGGATAGTAAATCTGAACCCTTTAAAGTCCAAGACTTTCCCTAATATGGTTAAGTTTGGAGTGGGAATAGTGAAGTTGGATAATTCACATATGGTAAAATTGTAGTCTACAAACATTTTTATGTGTAGTCATTTATTTTTTTAAACATGTTGTACAGTAAGTTTTAACAAAAATGAAATTCTTTATACTACATCTTTCAAAAACATATTAGAGAGCATTGTTACAATTGTTATATATTTTTATTAGCATTATAATACCTGTTTACAATTTTGTAGATAGGTCTTGTTTTACTATTTCTTAACATGTTATTTATTATTTTATAAAAGCTAATAAGTAAAATTCACTTTTTAACATTGATTGCTATAGGATGAAAGTAATTTTTAGCAACAACAAAAATCTGCCATTTTTTCCAGTTTCTTTTATTTTGTAATCATTCCTTGTCATTTTGAGCTGTTTGTGGATCTTTTGGTCCCTGTGTCCTGTTACCATTCTCCATATCAGAGAAGACTATTTTAAATATATTTTCTAATAGGTTAGAGCTAGTGGGAGGTGTTTAGACCTAATTAGGCTAGTCTTTTGTAAATGGATGCCATTTTAGTGTACTTTTAGTATGTTGGTTTACAGTATTGTAGTAGGCCTTATTGTGAAATTAAGGTGCAGATTACAATGACGCCTGTAATCTCAAGGAGGGCATTTCCTTCCCTGAGATTACTATGTTGGGTTTTTGCAGACTTTCTGTGCCGGCCTTTTCAACACAGAAAGGCTGTCGGAACTTGACTTTGGGGGCCCCCAGCAGGGCGCCCTTGAGTGCATGGCCTCTGGTTGGATGCCGAGGTGGCACCTATGGTGTCCTTCTATTGATCCCTACACCCTGTGGCAGGCACCTTGAGGTGCCTGCCATGAGGTGCAGGGATAAACTGCATATCCATTTTCTCAATGGGAGCTTGTGTTACCGCCAGTTTCCGGCCATAACACAAGCTCCCATTGAGAAAAGTGCAATGCGACCGAACAGTGTTAGGTCGCATTGTAATGGCCAGGTCGTGAATGCCGACTGGGTGTCGGTTAGTCCCAAGGCCGAGTCGGTGATATCGAAATGAGGCCCTTAATGTTTAACTTTATTTTATATGCATTTTTTATGTGTTTTGTGCACTTTATGCGTTTTTTACTGTGCTTTGGTTTCTACTAGGGGTTTTTTGGGTGGGTTTATATGTTTTTTTATTTGCAGGTTTTTATTTTCAGGCTTCAGGCATTATCTTTAACGTACATTTATTTTTCTTTTTTCAAGGAAAAAGTTTAGGTTATTTTTAAACCAAAATAATTTTTTGCTTTTTCTTTGATAATTAGATCTTCTTGTAGTGTTTATTTTTTTTCAAATTCTTTGTTATTTGGATGGATTCCCTGGATTATTGGACACATATTCGTTGTGTTATTTTTTCTGCTTTATTTTTTGCATTTTTGGGGGCTTTTTTTTAATCAAGTTTTTTTTAGAGTGTATTCTTTGAATTACCATTTCATTGACCAGTACTTTAGCTATGAAACCATAAGTGCTATATATTATTTTAATGATTGTGTTATAGGGTGGGTAATAGTAACTTATTTGACAATATGTTTGTTTACTTATCGTGCACATATAGAATTTGTTATGATGGTAGTCTATTTCTATAACTGGTAGAAAAGAGTCTGTTAGTTAAAATAATGTTCTTTGTTTTACATTGTATATTTACGTATTTTTAATTATTACAGTATGATTTAATTATCAGCATGAAGTTTTGTCTTTTAAATTGTATTTTTATTCCTATTGGCATTTTGAATTTGCAATAATAATATTTAGAAATAAATATTATTAAAGTATGAGTGTTAGTATTTTAAGGTGGTGTTATTTTACAGTGGGGTTTTAAAACAGGGTCTATGTTATTGAGTCTAGATATGGTAGGCCTAGGTTGCTATTAAAGAGTCTTAGTTTGAATGCTATCAGTTCATGTTTTTTTTTGGCAGAGTCTTGATTTGAGTTAGATTATGGATTGTTCCATTTTTAGCTCTTGGTAGCTTTGTGTTTTTTAAGTGTCTCTAGGAATTGGTAAAGTATAGTGTGGCTTCTGCAAAGTGATCCTTCCAAGGAATTGTGCAACCCTTCTACTGCGTTATATGTCTTTGCTTCCTGGGACATTGTGTAGTCATATATGTTTCACATGGAATGTGATACTTGAGTTGGCGTTTATGGCCTGTCTGGTGAAGGTGACCAATCCAAGTGTCCTCAAAATAATCCATTAGTGGAGCTAATTGTGTTTCAAGCTGTTGGCAAGACATATTATCATGTCATAGGGCCTGATTACAAGTTTGGCAGTAAGGGAGAAGACCGCCACACAGGCTGCCTGCTCCCACTCTGCCAATTCCGTGTGCCCACCGCTTGCCAGATTATGAGTTTCCTAGTGTCTGCCGGGCTTTTTTTGGCAGTGCCTCTGAAAATTGGCACCGCAATGGGAGCACCAAAAAAAGTTCCTGCACGGCATGGACTCTAAAGTCCATGCCCTGCGGGAACTGGGGTGCATGCACACAGAGGGGCACATGTTTTCCCTCTGCCTGCATCCCCAAGCAAATGGGCAACAGGGGGCAGTTTAGAACCCCCTTTGTTTCAGAATCGCCAGCTTTTTCATGAAGTAAAGATCTTCATGACACCGATGGCGGTCCTGAAACTCGTAATATGCATGGTGGTGCCGCAGCGGCACCATCAGCATGTTACTGAGGCCCTGACTGCCTTGCCACCACAGGGAGTGGCGGTTCTAAAGCAGCTGCAGCAGTGCAATGGCGGTCCAACCACCCATGTTGTGATATGGCGGTTGGACTGGATCACCACCGCTGCACCACTATCAGCCTGGTAGTCCTCAGACCACCAGACTCGTAATTAGGCCCATAATGTTTAGTGACTTTTGTTACCAGGACTTATGTCAAAGCTATCAGCTTTTTATTTTGTGTGAAAATTGTAGGTTAGTTGCATATTCTATGCTCAGTGGGCTTTTGTATGTGCCTCCATATGCTCTTGTTTAAGTGATAGTAGCACCCCTGAATTGCAGTGTGTGGGTACATTTTTAGTTATTGTCAAAATCATTGCATGCTCAAAATCTATGATGATCTGTTGTAAGTTCTGGTTGTTTGTAGCTTTAAATGTGTTAGCATTCATTATAAGTTGAACTTTGTTAGGTAAAAGTCCATACACTAATGGGATGTTTGTATTTTGATATTGACCATGTATTGTGTATATTTGATATGTTTGACTGAATGCTGGAGAGCACAACTTGAAAGTGCCATCCATCATCCATAACTTACATTTAGTAATGGTTAGTAAATAGTTATTTGCAGCATAACATTTTTTTTGTATCATTGTTGTTGTCATATAATAAAAAAGTGTATTTTTTGTGGCATTAGTAAGTGTTGGAATATGTCTACAAAGTCATATATTTTAGTCACTGCTGGTATTTCCGTGGCTGTTCTATGTGTTCTGGCAATTTATCATTTTAGGGTTCATATGCCAGGAAGTTAGGTGGTGACTAGTTCAGGAATATTTTTAAGTATCATTCCTGTTGGCTCTTGTGAGCTTCTACTGGCCCCTAGTAGGTCCTGCAAAATATTTTTGACTTATAGTTCAGCAATATTAGGGGGGTGGTTATATTCCCTAACACTTTTAACAATTTCATTTTCAGTTGTAATACAGCCATAGCTTGCATTTGAATAATATTTGGTGCATTTCCAATGTGTTTTGCTACAGGTGTTACTCTCCTTAATAAATGCATATCCTCTATAAATTAATAACAGCTTCCCTTTGTGGAATTTGAGGTATTTTGATGTTTCTAAAATTTTATATTTGCGATTTAGAGTATAGGAATTAAACATACGTTTTATTTTTTTCAAAGCAGAAGATTAAGTCATTTTAACATTTTTACATTGCAGATGCACATTTTAACGGACACCCTGGATGTTGTCTTTACATCATTTTAAATGTAAAATTTTGCTTTGTAGGATGGTTTGATGTAGTTTCAGGCATAATTTTCTTTTTTTGCAGTCTGTTGAGAACAGCAATTTGTTAGTTATGTTGATTCATTTGTAAGGTTTAGTAAGGGGTTAGTTTGTTTTCTACATTTAAAAAAAAAATATGTTAAACTATTTTTAGTTTAATTTTAGTTTTGTACTCCAGTTGCTATACTCTAATTTGAGGTTCTATTTTCACATTTTGAGTAATTGAATGTATGTATCTCTATTTTTTTCCTTTTTAATGTTTTTTTCTTTCTTGTAGAGTATGCGCTTATAATTTGGAGAAATAAACATGTAGCATAGTAATTTTGTTATCGTAAAATGATTGTCAGAATGAATTTGTAGTATTTATTGGTGTATTGTAGAGAGTAACTGTCCTGCTGTATTCATTTTTTTATCAAGCATTGTGCGTTTTTGTGGCCTTTTTATACAGTTTGTTTATTGGAAAAGTGCTTCGATTTTCAACAGCTTTTAAGTTTAATTTGATTGGTTTGTTGGAGACTAATTTTATTTTTTTGGCACTATTTATGCTATTAAGGGGCCAATTACGATGCACGTGTAAAGGCTCTGACCGATGGTCGGAGACTTCAGGGCTGCATCCTAATCGGACCCTCGGTTTACTTTCCGGAAAGTAAACAGGCCAGTCATTCTGGCTGGCTTCCGATGGGCTCAAGGAGCCCGATGGCCAGTCAGTACAGGCTCATAATCCCAAAGGGCGGGCCTTTCCTCCCTTGGGATTACAATGCACGGTTTCTGGCATGGTTTCCATGGCGGCCTGTCCGACATGTAAACCATGTCGGAAAGTGTGTTTGGGGGCATCTGATTGGGGGCCAACTGTTGATCCCGGCACCCTGTGGGAGGCCCCTTAAGGTACCTGCCACGGGGTGCTGGGATGAACAACACCTCCCATTTCTCAATGGGAGCTTGTGTTACGGCCGGTTTATGGTCGTAACACATGCTCCCATTGAGAAATGAGAGTTTGCAACCGAACAGCGGTGGTTCCTCCCCTATGGGGGAGGAGTGTCTCCCCCCTGCCAGCACTTTAAAAAATGCAAAAACTAAAACAATAAATCGGGTTTAAAACCCATTTTATTATCATTTTATTTAGCTTGTGCCGTGCTTGGGGAAGTGCTGAGAGTAGTGCTCTCCTAACCGGGAAGGGACCTGCTGAATGTGCAGACACTGCTAAATCTAGACTATAAAATATTGGGGAAATTGCTTGCCAATAGGCTGATCCCTGTAATCAGTAGATAGGTACTTTCAGATCGAAATGGATTCATATCGGAGTCTAACACCTTCTTTAATATCTGTTGTTTGTTGGGACAAATGAAGGCTTACCCAGAGGGGATTGCAGACCACCTAGGATTATCATTCTATATAGAAAAAGCATTCGATACCTGCGGATGGGAATACTTAAAAGCGGTCTTAGAACGGATGGGAATAGGCCTGAGTTTCCGCAGTTGGATAATAACACTTTATAACCGACTGATCACCAGAGTCAAAACACGAAAGATGATCTCAGATCACTTTGAAAAACATAGAGCATCGACAATGGTGCCCACTCTCACAGCAGCTTTTTGCTATTACCATGGATCCACTAGCATGCAGGCTAAGCGAGAAAGCCCAGCAAGAGTTAAAAATGACCTAAGATGGGTAGCACATAGTGTCCTTAAATGTGGATGATGCACTAATTTACTTACAATACCCTCCCAACACTGATGAACCATATATAGGTTAGGAGAGTTTTCAGTCTTTAGGGTCGATTGGACTAAATCCAGATTATTCCCATTGGCACAAGGCACTTAGCTGGACTCACAGATAATTAGCCTTCTGGACTTAACTACTGCTGTCCCCCATGATTGTGTAGCGATAACCAAAATGTTGATATTACTGAGGTTATGGTACTTATTGACAGCCCTGCCGGTAATACCTCCTGCCCACTTCTTCAAAGAACTACATGGGCTCCTATGAGATGTGATATGGGGTTCGGGGAGAGGAGGAAAAAGGTAATATTGCACAAATCACAGCATCCATTATTAGAGGGGTGACTGGTTCCCCAATTATGAATTATAATATGCAGCTGAGCTACTACAGTGGCCGCTGCATTGGCTGGGAACTGCAGCATGTAAAGAGAGACTGGAGGTCCAACACACACTTAATGGAGAACACGTCTACAACTGGATATCTAATCTCCATGAATTGATACCGTGTGAGACCCAGCAGATGCGGGTAGCCTACAAGTGCTGGCACAAATGTATTCACAGGAGAGGCTCGTCCTTACCATACTTGCTATAGCTCCCCCTATGGACCTGGCCGAACTTACAAGTTGTACAACATCATGATGTGAAAGTGTGGGAGGAGGCAGGGCTGGAGTTAGCAGGAGATCTATATGCAGAAGACACTTTGTGTTCATTCAAAGAGACCAGGGATACGTAGGGGATACCAGTATGTCAATTCGTAACCTACAATGCGATGCAACATGCGGTTTATGCGCAATGGGTCCATGGCTACTCAGAACCACTCACGTCTGCCCCCCTGCAGTCAGTACTCTCTCATGGAGGTACCCAAAAAATTATAACTGTCCTATACACTGCCCTCCTTGCACAACACCACAAGCCATATACAGGGGCCAGAGATAGATGGGGGATGGACCTATGTATGGAATTCACCGACAAACAATAGCCTGCACCTTACAACAGGTGAAAGTGATCCCACATAACCATAGATTCCACTATACACAATTCAACGTCCGGGGCCTATTGGGCGCATGTTTCTTGAGCCATCATCAAACTGCCCCATGTCCAAGACGCCCGCCGCAGGATTTTGCCATATGGTGTCGGACTGTCCAGTGAAAAACAATGCAAGGGTAGAAGTAACGGTGCGTGTTTCACTTCTTGTAGAGCAAATAAGAACACATACACCGTAATCATACCTGTAAGGCCTCAGACCTAAATCCAGAGGGGATAATTACCTACATGGACTTATTAACCTATATGTTGTACTGTTTAACAAGCAAATAGCAATGTCATGGAAATCCTGCATGGCACCCAATACGAAGTGCTGGTTGAGAACCTTACTGACATGGACAAAAGTGAAGCTGGATGTTATCATCTTGACTAGGACCCGGAGAGGCGCAGACCAGCCTGGGATAGTCTGGGATAGATACATTAGCAATCTGGAGCCATATGTACAAAGATTGCGCTTGCGATTTACTAACAGCAATTTTTTGTGATTTGCTGTTAGGAAATCGAAAACAGGTATGTACTAATGTATCTTTGACACATTTAGTGATTCTGAATGGGGTCGCAAATAACCTACCTAATTAATATTCATGAAGTAGGTCCCGACCCATTTGGAATCGCTAAAAACACAGGAATGGTGGCCCGCAGTAGGACAGCAGACCACGATGTCTGTGTTTGCTTCTAAATAAACCAACTTAAAAAAAAATGCAACTAATTTTCCTAAAAGGAAAGCATGATGCGTTTCAAAAACAAAAATGAAAAGTTTGCTTTTCATTTTCTAAGAGTAGGCAGTGGTCCGTGGGGCCACTGCCTGCTCTTTAAGAACGTTTTTGCATACATTCACAAAGGAGAAGGGGTCCCCTGGGTACCTCTTCCTGTTTGCAAATGTGTTACCATCAACTTTAAGTTGGTGGTAAAATAAGAATATTTTTTGACCGCATTTCAATTGCAAAACATTCTTACATACCACTGCTAGTTGCTATTAGGAAGGGACGCCCTAAACACTGCTTCCTAATACGGAATCGCAAACCTGTTTTGCGATTCGGTAATAGGTTACCGGTTTGCAAACCAGGATTTTTGTACATAAAAAAAGGGTTTTTGCGGTTGCAAATGGCCCAATTCTGCTAATCAAGTCATTTGCAAGCTCAAAAAAGCTGCGTTCATCTGGCCACTGGAATCTAAAAATTATACTAGACCACTACGACACCCCACACACTGAGACTTAAGATGCTAGCAACACCCAATATCTCCTGCAACCTCAGGTTCAAGTAGGAGCAACAGTCCTTTCCTGTACATTGACGCAGTCAGACTCAGCGATACAATACACCAACAACAGAAGCGAATTAGTACCTACACAAATGGAGATGCCATGAGTTCTGGGCAACAACACTCTTGCTGGCCCCAGCTATACAATTCCCTTTGCGGTGCTGCAGCGGAGCCCCTGCTTCTTTAGGCTAAAACAAAAAAAAAAGGAAAAAAGGTAAAAAGTAAGGCACAATGTAAAGAGTAGCTGTCTTCCCTTCTGGCCGTATCCCATATGTAAGAGTACTCAACTGATATGTGCTGCTGTTAAGCCCTCTGTACAGTTAACAGATGAATCAGGACCATCATGAGTGGACTTATTGCAACATAGATGAGAAGTCGCTATAACTTGGTACCTCCAGCATCTGTTTTTTTTTTGTCTGCCGATACTACTCCACAGTGTTTGTTGTTACCTATTGTGATTTTTTGCCAATACACAATAAGCATTTCCTGTGACTGTGCAGTCACAAGTACATTACGTTGTACTCAACTGACCAGCAACTTTTCACATGCAAGGCAATTCATTCTGGAGAAATTTACATAGAAAATCCTTACACCAACCTCAGACAGTACTTACAACCCCATTAAAATGTCAGCAGTCTAAAAAAAAACTATAAATAACTTGCCAAAACATCTCTTCCTTGGCCTGCACATCTCCTTGGCATGAGGATCTTGTATAATAGGGAAGGATGAACTGGCCTTTTCAAAAAAGCACACAATTTCTGCAAGGTAATGGGGCCTAAGGCACAGTCATATAAAGTGGAAGTGCTTAAGATCCTACAATTATCTCAAGGGGGAAGCCAAGACTTAAGCTTGAGTCTCTTGGTTTTGAACTTTGTAAATGTAATCACTAAATAACATCACCTTACTGACCGACCTCTTTCTCCTTTGTGCGTAAGCACTTACACTATATTTTGAGCTACAGAGCATTGAGCATATGAAGCATATGCCAATTGAAACACCTAGTTTTGTTCCTCCCTTTTCGCAGTCACTATTTGAAAACTAAATGGCAATACAAGTGGGAATGATGAAAATAAAACTCTTGTCCCAGTGTGCTAGTTTGTTGTTGGCCGGATGTGTTTAAGGATGGTGTCAGTACTCATAGGTCACTCATTTAGGGCATGCCATTTACTTCTTGTTATGACATCTGGGTCAAAAACTCACATATTCCTTTGTAATAATTTGAATCTCATGACAGTGACAGTTGGACTTTGTGTATTCCTCCTAAAGAGCCACACGCAATAGAGAGCTGAGGTGTGACTGGAATGGTAATCACTGGCAGGACAGGAGCAAGGAGCTGGGCCCACTTATGCTTGAATAGGCTGTGTCCTGTCTCCACAGAAAGAGCTGCATACCCCTTGTAGTTAGTCTGGAGCCAGGGCAAGAAAGGCAGAGCACATGTGAACTTCAAAGGCATGCCTCTAGAAGCATCTCATCACTTCAAAAGTAAGTCTGGGTATAAATATAGGACCTCAGGCACCACCACATCAGTCTTTAGTACACTTTTGGACCTGTGGATACTCTGCCAGGAAGAAGGACTGCTGTGCTTCTACAAGGACTGCCACTGTGATGGACTGCTGCTCTGAAGGAACTACTGCCCTGCTGTGCAGACCTGCTGCCCTCTCGTCTGGGTGAGAAGGACTAGGCCTGCATCTCTTGAACCCAGAACCCAGAATGATTCCAAGGGCTATTCTGTTGGCCTCCTGATCTGAAGCCTCGTGGACATAACAAGCATCCGACAACCTTGTATCTGCACCTGGACTTTTCAGTGTGTGAGTCTATTCTCCCAAGTGATGCCACCCCAGCCCTGTACATTTGGTGGTGGGATTAAGGGGCTTTGCCAGACTCGGTGGATCCAGCAGAACTGGACCATCTCCTCTGCTGTGTGGAGCAAACCCAAGCCGAACTGACGCATTGCAGGTGCTGCATGGATTGGACCCATTACAAAGACCTGCATCACATCACAGATCTTCCGAACAGCCTCATTGCCCTGACTGTGCAATGCATCGACCTAACTGTATGTCGCATCGTCGAGGCCGGACTTCACACTGCAAGCCCCATTGATGGGATCCTCGACAACGATTACTGGCCCTTGCATCGCAGCCCTGCCGCATCTCGGAACCGACGCACCGCTTCAGCTGCGTGACACATCTTTGAGACAGATCCTTGCAACACTCTGCAAACCAGGAACCAATGCACTTTGCTCGGCGGGCCTTACTGGGTCCCTGTAGCCAACCTGAACTTATGACTTTGTCCCTGTCCAGAGCATCCAGATATCCACTGTTGGTGCTTTGTGCCTTTGACGCTATTTTTACTAAAATCTTTAAAATTGCACTTCTCTTACTCTACTAATTGGATTTTTGTTGTATTGGTCTTGTTTTATTAACTAAATGTTGGGCCTGGCCCTTTTTGCAAAGTTGTCCCCAAACATTTTGCCTTCTTCATCCTATTTTTTCTGACCTGTTTTTGTTGGTTTGAGGACTACAGGCACTTTACCACTGCT
This sequence comes from Triturus cristatus, assembly GCF_964204655.1. Taxonomy (NCBI): domain Eukaryota; kingdom Metazoa; phylum Chordata; class Amphibia; order Caudata; family Salamandridae; genus Triturus; species Triturus cristatus. The sequence goes on from NC_140582.1 coordinate 320,786,087, forward strand.
AACCAGTGCTAAAGTGCATATGCTCTTTGTGTAAATTGTATTGGTGATTGGTTTATCCATGTTTGGCATATTTGATTTGCTAGTAAGTTCCTACTAAAGTGCACCAGGTGTGCCCAGGGCCTGTAAATCAAATGCTACTAGTGGGCCTGCAAAACCAAAGGGGATGATGGACGAAGTGTTGAACATTGCAAGCACTCACCCCCAGTCAACTGACCTGGGTTTAATCCATCATCATTCTTTAGCTCACTCCGCCACCCCAGTGCAGACATTGCCATACTAGTGGGCCTGCAGCACTGATTGTGTCACCCACATGAGTAGCCCTGAAACAATGTCTCAGACCTGCCACTGCAGTGTCTGTGTGTGCAATTTTAAACTTCCATGTCGACCTGGCAAGTGCACCCACGTGCCAGGCACAAACCTTTCCTTTTACTAAATGTAAGGAACCCCTAAGGTAGACCCAAGGTGCAGTGTATTTAAAGGTATAACATGTACTGGTGTGTTTTACATGTCCTGTTAGTGAAATGCTACTAATTTCATTTTTCGCTATTTCAAGAACTATTTCTTCTATAGTTTATCGTTGGAGCTGCCTTGTAACCTCCTACAAGTGTATCTCCCAATTGGGAAGAGATAGAGATTTGGAGTTTGGAGTACCTGAACTCACTTACAATTTAAAAATACATCTTTTAGTAAAGTTGGTTTTTAAATTGCGTGTTTGGAAATGCCACTTTTAGAAAGTGAAAGAACAAAATACAAGCCAATGCTGCGTGTAAATTTACCTACAATTCCCGTGACCTGAATGAAACAAGAACACTGACAACCAATTATTTCGTTGGATTTAATCCTATGAAAATTGTTTTTAGTTCACGTTCAAAAACATTTAAAACTGATACAGTACATATTCATTACACCACATATACAAAACTTAACTTGAAAATGACATTACTGAAAACATTTAGACACCACTGTGTTCATTCGCCCATAGGGCCAACATTCATACCGTTCATACTACTCATGCATCCACACTAACATATAACATACAACAGAAATCTACAATTTGATAATCTTTACACATAGGCCATCAAACCACTACTGTACATAATGATGGGGCTTAATGCTGTTTTTTTAAGATTGACCGTAGAAAAGACAAGGTCTACGCGTTTCGAATCCCTTAGTTGGCAGGGATTCTCATCAGGACCGACATAGGACTGCAAACAAAGCAGAAAAGAAAGATTTTACTAAGCTGACCCACTTTGTAAGTGCACAACCGCATGGTCAACGGGGGAGTCTTACCTTAGTCTAAGGAACGGAGAACTCAGCCACAACTCTAAAGAAAAAAGGAAGGAGAGCCAACTTGGTTACCTATTTCTGTGAAATCAACACTAGAACACCACCTGGTTAGTAATGGACACACCCATACAACATAGAGACAATACAACCACGTAGTCTAGTTGTTAATAAAGAGGCTTACGGGTGTGTGGAGTTGTGTCTGGTTAACTGAAGGTGGTTCTGTCTAAAATCAGAAGCAACTACGGGCTTTTTTTCAGGCGTTGATTGATTCAAAACGATATCTGAAAGCAAGAGCAACAAGGATTCAAGGCGCGTCCTATCGCCTACAAAGATCGGATCCGAAATATTTTGAAAAAGGTTTTAGAGCGCTTACCTCCGCGGTGGAAGACAATGGAGGAACGTGATGCTGCTCGGTCAGCTGATGTCCCGAGCTGGGGCTTGCACGGCGTGAGATTTTAGAAAGTGGGCATTTTCTTGCTTCACCATTCTGTGCTTCTTCCTGTCTGTGGAATCCACTTCTGGTTTGGACTGAAAGTTGGGCTGTTTGTGCATTCACTCTAGACAGTCACAAGAGGGAGCTGAGGTGTGCCCTGCATATCCTGATGGGCCATCACCAGGCTGACGGGTCTTCCTGAGCTAGAGCGGTGGGAGGAGTTGGCAATGATACCTGAATAGGGCTTTGCCTGTCCTCACATAGAGCTGTCCCCATCCCCTTGTAGCGTGTCTAAAGCCACGTCATGAAAAGGCTGTGACACCATAACTTTGGAGCACTTCTGGATCAAGAGGAGATTTTGACAAGAAGTGGAGCTGGAGAATCTGTAGGAGGGGAACTGCCGCTCTGCTTGTTGTTGAGTTGGGTGGGCCTACTGCTTGCTGCTTCTGTCTTGGAGAGTGAAAGGATTGGACTTTGTTTTCATCACCCTGCTTGCCAAAGCTCTCCAAGGGTTTCTGTGTGCTTGCCTCCTGTTGAGAAGTCTTAGGGCCACCAAAGACATCATCTGCAACCCCTGAACTGCTGGAAGTTCTGACTGGCTAAGTCGTGCCAATTCCAATTCTGGGACCTTGGAGTTGGCTTCTGCTGCAAGAAAAAGAAGAAAATCCATGCACCGGTCTTCAGTGCCTGTTTTTTTGCTGCCGCAAACTTGCAGTGCGGTTGAAAAACCAACACATTGCCGCGGTGCGGCAGAAGAATTGACGCATCGCCTGTTGTGCAGCCCGTAGATCACCGCAGCCTGAGTCCTGAGCATTGTGTCTCCGACGTCTGAGGCACCTGCTCTGACACAGGTCCTGCTGTGTGGCTGAAGTTTCGATGCATCACCTGCATCGCGGCTGGGAATTTATTGCAGCACCTGTTTTCCCACCACCACATCAGCCCAGCGCAATCGGATTTTCAATGCATCGCACCTGTACGCTAAGTCATCATTGATGTTGCCCAGCAATAAGGAGCCGAGGCCGCGTGTGCGAAACTCGACGCATCACCTCCCTTCGCAGAAGGGAATCGACTTATCGCCTCCCCTGACACAAAGTAATCAACACATCACCTCCTCTGTACCACATCAAGAAATTGACGCATCACCTCCTCTGGCTGTAAGAAATCGATGCATCACCTACCCTGAGTGAAAGGAATTGATGCACCGATTTGTTTTCAGCACATAATCTCTTCTGCTTCTATTTTCATCTTCCACTTTTGACACATCCCAGGTACTTTGCACTAAAAAGTGACACATCCATAGTTTTCTATGAACTGAAATATTTTCAACCTTTTAAATGTGATTCTTTTGCTTGTGTATGTTGTCCCCTTACCGTGACTAGAATATGGGTCCCTATTTGGACAGGGTGCAAGCCATTTCCAACTGGAGACCCCCATTTCTAACACTAAATAGAGGTCTATTTTTCCACCTTGGTGCGGGATCCTTTTTGTTTGGTGTTTTCACTTTGATACTGTTTGAAGTGTTGCACAAATACTTTACACATTGCCTTTAAGTTGAGCCTGACTACTCTGTGCCAAGCTACCAGAGAATTGAGCACAGGTTAATTTAGGGCGATTTGTGCCTCACCCTGACAAGGACAAGGATCGTGGTTGGTGCTTGACCAGGGCTCACACTCCAGTCAACCAACACCCCAATTTCTCACAAACCCTTTTTCAAACTATACTAATTTATTTAGTTTTATTCTGCTTACCTAATATTGGCATACAATTACCTGCATTAAAGTGGGGTGCATAAAAAGCCTCACCACAACAAAATACTTTTTGGAACTAGAAAATGCATGCATTTGTATCCAGTTCAAGGTATTCTTTAAACTAAAATACAGCTATAAAATCTACTATGATCAGCGTGTGTCTGCGTAGCGAATAACAAAATAATAATGCGTACATCACTGGTCTCCAACCTTTCCTGTAATAAGAGCTACTTTTGTTCAATGAAAATCATCCAGAGCTACGAGTGATCTGATAGTGACCACCCCATCCAAGATTGCTAGCAGTGATCACATCAGTACATTAGGCAGGGTTGCCAGCAGTAAAGTAAAAAAGCAGTATTTATTTGGAATATATCTACATGGTTAATATGTAACAGCCCTAGCTGCAATCCCTGTGACACCAATGTATAATGTGACATAATAATATGATCTCTTCAACTCAGATAACAGCTGCAAATTCATTTTGGAAATGTGGCCCTTTTTTTCCAAACAACAGTTTGTGAGTTCAGAAAATACCCACATTTTCATCTAAAAAAATGCTTTGAATTTTGGTTTATAAAAAATAATTCAACCAAGAAAAAGCTTTTATATTAGTAGGCTGGGTTGCACATAGGAGAGCTACTCACAGGCAGCCGGAGAGCTACTGGTAGCTCACTTGCTGCTAGTTGGAGGTGCTTGGCTTACATATAGTATGAAATCAATCCTTATATGCGGGACCACAGGCTGCACACATTTTGGGTTACAAAAATTGTGCTAAGAATTTCATTAATCTACTGTGGTGATCCATTGAGCAGGGTATGTAATGCAAATGAACATGATTCAGAGCTAACCTAAACAGAACAACCAGCAGACAAGAAGTTAATGAAAGAACTTAATAAATCCCTTGTCTCACTTAGCTTTCTACTTTGGAGAATTGATTTTAAGGCTGCACATACAGTGTACAAAACACTAGCACAGCAGGTCAAAAACTGCCATATGGGGTGAATTGTCTAATTTATACTGCAGTAAGCAAATACTTGCGCCTGATTAAAGACTCAGATCATAGCATCTATATTGATGAGAAAAGTCCTCCAGGGTGCCGAATAGTATGGGGTTTTGGCTCTAACTTGGATCCACTTGCTAAGTATGAGAAATAAGTCTTACAATCATTAATCAGAGATGCTCTAGTCTATTTGAGGGAAAACACTGTGGTCCTTAACATCACAGAAGGCCTGATTTTTCGGTAAAAAACTGGATCGTTTATAACAGTGGATGTAGAAGCCCACAACATGAAAACTCTGCAGGAAAGGGCTTTATAGATGATTTACACCAAAAAAAACTAGCATGCTGATCCAGACTGATCTTTTTACCCAGACAATTCTTAACTACTTGTGTAGACCTAGCTTTAAAACAACAATTTCTTTTCAGTCTTTTCTGCAGATTAAATGTACCACTATGACTGCATCTTTCTAGCCCAGCCTGACAAACATTTTTGTGGCCCAGTTTGAGTACACATGGTACATGGATATGAAACAACAATGCATTCTTAGGACATGTGAAACGGTGGAAACTGTACATACATTGCATTGATGATTTAGTATGGTGATGAAACTGACTTTAATAGGTTCATATTTAGATAATTTCAAGGGTAGGGGACCTTCTGTTAACACTAAAGGTTGATTACAGATATGTTCATTTTATGGACTTATAGGTAGTCAAGGCAACCTTCACGCCACTATATAGCTTAAAATCACTGATAGAGGTACCCTGCTGTAATATCACGACCAACATCCCAGAGCACTAAGAGACAACCTACCTTATGAATAGTTTCTGCAAGTGAGGCAGAACTGCTGCAAAAAGAATATTATTCTTAGAATTAGAAATGCCATTAACCAAAATGAGAGACAGGCTTTAAGTGAGAAAATGTGCACAGGATAGAATTCTTTGCTAACACAGAAGCTGTGGTGGAACCCACAATTACAATGATGCAAGACCAGTGGACTGCATATGTAAAAGTAAGGCATTTACCAGCCCAACACAGCGGTTGGAAACGTATTAATGGTTTGCTACAACAATTGAGGTCACAACCCATTGAAACATCCATTTGCACCTTGCAAAGCGGAAGGGCGCACATCTTTCATGCCCCCTCCTGTTTGTGATTCAGACGCCACTTCCATGCCCTCTCCTATTTGTGATTTGGAAGCCTCTTTCAAGCCCCCTCCTACCTGCAATTCAGAAATGGACTCAAAACCCATTTCACTATCCAAATAATTTTCCAAACTCACAAAAAGAATTTTATACATTTCAAAGTGTGTACTGTGGTAGCAAACTCAGTGGTTTATGTGATTCACAGACTTTGTGAATTATAAATGCCTCTTTATATTGGACTCTAGTTCTCTAGGAGAGTTCGAAGATTTTCTTCTACCTGCACATTTTTCCATAGTCTGTAAATTGTTTGAAGCTTTCCAGTTTACCATTGCACACGTGATTTGTTTCCCACGCCAAGAGACAGTTTGATGTATAGTGTGCACTACATGCGTTTTATCACTCATCCACTCATTCACTCCACATAAGGAGATAGTTTACTTTTGGCGGAGCTTTTCTATGCACCTTAGCATTGTATAGAAGGATGCTAATTCCTTTCTCCAAAGTACATTATATGCATTACCATTTTTTAGTGACAAATTCAGTTATATGTGACATAAAATCTGGAAAAAGTCATAATTGTCACTCATATGTGTCACAAACTACACAGTTTTCACAAAGTTATAACATTTTCCATAGTCCTTGACAGAGGTTCAAAATAATAGCTTTGCAACTCTGTACATTCTATAGTGTTTGCACTTCACCAAACACAAACAAACTAGTAATGCAGTCCCCATTAAGTGTCAAAAATCACCAAACAAGATGGACCTCTGAAATCTCTCCATGGGTTTGAATCATGGACGTCAATTCACCAAAATGCCTGGGGTAGCGGAAGTGACATCACTCTGCATTTGAGCTTTACTTTGCCTCACACACACATGCTCACACGTACTAACCTCTTCAATCACTCTTGCTCACATAAACACACTCTCACCCACAAGCATGCATACAACATACATTTAACAGCATTTTTTTACTTACCTTATTTTTATTAGTTTTAATATTATTCAATATTTCTATAATTTAAAAAAATGACAGAAACCAGCAAGTGGAGCTCCAACCAGCTCCCATGAGGAAGAGCTGCCCCTGTGTTCCAGGCACTGATTTTCCCACCTCTGAGGCCAAGGGTCGCAAAAGCAGTGCCAGGAATGGTGCAAGCCAGAGGTCGCAGCTGCGACCCCTGATGACCCCTAAATGACGTCCATGGATTGAATATCGCAGTGCCAGTGTAGTGTTTGGGTTCTAAATGACGTCCATGGATTGAATATCGCAGTGCCGGTGTAGTTTTTGGGTTCTAAATGACGTCCATGGATTGAATATCGCAGTGCCGGTGTAGTGTTTGGGTTCTAAATGACGTCCATGGATTGAATATCGCAGTGCCAGTGTAGTGTTTGGGTTCTAAATGACGTCCATGGATTGAATATCGCAGTGCCGGTGTAGTGTTTGGGTTCTAAATGACGTCCATGGATTGAATATCGCAGTGCCAGTGTAGTGTTTGGGTTCTAAATGACGTCCATGGATTGAATATCGCAGTGCCGGTGTAGTGTTTGGGTTGTTGGCATTGATCATGATCTCACTAACATCTTGCACAAGCTGATGGCTTTTGAGGTGGCTGTGTTATGACTGCGCAGAAGAGATTTGGGTCATTAGCTGAGCTCACTGACGCACTCTTAGAGCACCGCCTTTCTCGCTTGCGAAGTATCTCTTGGCCAAAAGATGCTCAAGTGGCCTTTCATTCTTGCCTCCTGGTTTTAAAACCTAATGAGCTGCCTGCCTGATACAAGCATGTTGTAAATGATGAATTAGCAACAGCACAAAAAATAAGGAGAGATTGAAGTATGTTGAGATGCTAAATTATTGATATCTTACTACCACCATCAGAGGCAAAAGGATGGTGGTGAAGACAGGCTAAATGGAAAGGCAATCTTGGCATTTTCTTCCTGCTTCTGATCTTGTCCATTAGCCTCACAATTGTAGGGTTTATTTCTGCACACTTATTGTGATTGGGTTTAAGGACAGCTGCTCCAGAGCTCTGTTTTCAATGCTGCATGCCTTCTTTGTTCCCTTTCATACCGGTGCTCTTCAGCACCCTTTGATCATTGCACCAGGCCGTGTCCAGTCAGATGAGGGCTGGAAATGTTGATTTCCTCCCTACCTCTCATTTGAAAGCCTTCTTTTCGGCCAGCTGCTGATTCTCAGGGTGCAATTTCATTCCCGTAAGCCTGTCATACAAGTACGACGCAGCGCTCAAGGATAAACCTCCTGTTGAGGCGGCACATGCTGTATGGTAGTGTTAATGCTGTCAGATCCAGGCCTGTATTTGGATTTGCGTGAAAAATTAGATTTTCATCGGTCTCTCATGGGGGTATATTCACAATGAAATGACGCAGCATGGAGCTGCGGTAAATTTTGCAGCGGTGCGTCATTTAAAAAAATGCAAGAATTTGCATATTCACAAGAATACGGCACACCCCTGTGTTTTCCCTTGTGCTGGCACGAGAAATAACTGACTAGGGGCAACACAGACACCCTTGCACCATGGTACAGGGGTGCCTGAGTTGCAGGGAATGATTGTTTATGTGCAGGAAGGGACGCCTTCCCGCAGGAAAGGACACATAAACAATCTTTAATGGCGATTTGCTATTTGTAAGTGTGTTGCAGAATGCAGCACACCTAGAAAGAGCTAAAACGAAGAGAAATAAAAGTATTTCTCCTCAATACGCAACTCTAACACCAGTATGGTGTTAGTTTTTGTCAATGGCTCAGATTTAAACATCCTTGTTAATCTGGGGCAGCGTAAAAAAGCAATGGGTGTTGTGGTGGAACGCCCACAGCAACACCCATTGCACGCCCCTATCATGCACAAAACTGCATTAAAGGGTAAGGGTACCATATTTACAAAGCGGCGTTGAGCCATGCAAAGTGGCTTAACACTGCTTTGTAAATATGCTGCAGAGCATTGTGCCACTGGAACGTTTGAAAAAGTGACGTTCTGGTGGCAAAATCCTCTTGTAAATATGCCTATTGGTTTGTTTAAGTCACGCACAATGAAAAGAGGCATGGACAAAAAGCACTAAGGGGCATATTATCAAGGACGGCGTTAAAATTATCGCCGGTTTAGCGGCAGAAAACTGCCGCTACAGCGGTGATAATGGGCTTGATAATATGCCCTTGAGAATTCCCATAGAAGCCCATGTTGACACCAAAACATGGGCTTCTATGGGAATTCTCAAGGGCATATTATCAAGCCCATTATCGCCGCTGTAGCGGCAGTTTTCTGCCGCTAAACCGGCGAAAATTCTTTACGCTATCCTTGATAATATGCCCCCAAGTGCGGCACTTTTGTTTTATTGAAATATTTTTGTGTGCTGAGCTTGACAATGAGTTTGTGCAGCGTTTTGTAAGATTTTGCCTGGGGAGATTGACAGTTCACGTAGCACGGGCACAATATATATCTGAGGGAGAAGCGTGGGGGACCTTCTAAGAGTGTGTTGCTTGTTTGGTGTATATTAGAGGGGTGTGGCACATTTACTATGGGTATGCGTTTAGTAACGAGGTGTAGTGTACTTACTATCTGTGCCATATTTGCTTGCTGTAGATTGGTATGTGGACTTGGCCCGAGTATGATGTTTGGTGTAGATCTGTAGACAGCCTGATATCAGTGTGATATTTGTGTGAGTACATTCGTGGACCACCTGCTAAGAGTGTGATTTTTGTTGGGAGTATATTAGAACGTGGTACCTTGACTATAGGTGTTTGTTTGGTAATGAGGTGTAGTGTTCTTGCTATCATTGTAATGCTTGGTGTAGGCAGGTAGGTGGGCTTGCTTTGAGTTAAGTTTGATATTCGTTTGATGGAGATGTGTAGAGCACTTGCTACGAGTGTTATATTTCTTTGGTGTATATAAGAGGGGTGAAACTTTCTCTCTGAGTGTGATATGTGGTAACGAGGAATAAGGTAATTACTATGAAACTGACTACCATTTCTATTACCTTATTTGTTTCATATTTGTGCACCAGCTAAAAAAATATTTAGGGTGGCCTAAAATAGAGGGCCCTGAGCACTCTCTGTAAATTAATCGAGTAATATTTCTGATAAAAAACAAGCATTTCAATAAAGTAACTTTTATAAATTGATGGCAGGTGGAAACTTGAATATCCATTCACAATCATGCAGATATTCTTGTCAGGTGTGTTTTCTTAATTTCCCAGAATACATGTACAAACTAAGGTATGGTATTGGAACATCATAAACAAAATATTGTCTGACACAAATATCGTCTTCTACTTATCGTTTACAAAATATCACCCTATTGGAGTTAATAATAGAAGATCTATCCCAGAGGAGTAATATTTATGTAAACGAATTAGCACATAACAGTTCTGTCAGGCAATATTTTTGTTAATGATGTTCAAGTATACATCCCACAACAGGGAGAGAGAAATCACAATCAAACGTGAAAAGTGCAAGTGTATAGAAAAAAAACTATGGGGCATATTAACAAGGGCTTTATCTCCGCTTTTTTGGCTTTAAAAACCAAAGAAGCGGAGATAAAAATATCACTCTATCAACAACAGGGTGCTAACATGCAAAATCGCACGTTAGCACCCTTTTTCACTACGCTTCCCTTTGCATCTCTAATGAGATGCAAAGTGGGCGTTCCAGAGCAAAATAATAGGAGAAATGTCGCTAAGCGACATTTCTCCAATTATCAAGCTTCACGCTAACCCTGTTAGAGACAAAAAAAGCAGCGCTAACCACGGTTAACGCTGCTTTTTTACGTCTGCTAATTTTCAGACTTAGCCATGTAATCCAATGGGAGGTGGATTACATGGCTAAATCCACCATGGGCTATCAACAAGGATATCCCTATCCTTGTAGTTTTATCGCTGCATTACCAGTGATAACCTCCCAAAATGTTTATCGCCTAGGGGGTTAACGTTGTTAATAATGCGATAACCAGGCGATATTATCCAGCGATAGTGAGCGTTTAAAAAAATTAACGCTAAGCGCCCTTAGCGTTAATTTTCCCTGTTCCTTGTTAATATACCCTATATAATTATGTGGCTGAAGTAGCGCATCTACTCCAAACACGGCAGAAAGCACTTACAATTAGCAAAGCTAGCCTTTGTTGTACAGAAACCAAAAGGGAGCTGTATTGATGTAATTTATTTATGTCAGTGAATACGTTGTGCTTGTTGTTTTGTTTAAATCACTTGATCACATTACACAAGCACTTCACCTTTTTCTCACCGTCTGAGGCGGCCTTGCTTGACTTTTTTCTGTAACGTCGATATACGAATGACAATATACGAAGGGAACTCCTGTGTGTTGGTAATCTTTTATTGATATACCAAAATGAAAAGACAAATTATAAACTGTTTAAGAAATATTCCCTTCCCAACAGAACCCATTGTAACTTTAGACTGTTGTGTACCCAGGTTCTGAGGGACATAGGGTCACCCCATTTTAATTAATGATGTCAAACACACAGCACACGAGTAATGGTCGTAGTGTGCGTAAAACCACAAGCTGTCGTACGCCTCTTTATTTATACCCACGTTCCGCGCCCAGCCTTTAGGGTTGCAGTGCAGCACTTCCAGGTTGTGGGGACGGGTCATAGTGGCAGGGTGGCTCACTACATCCCTTCCCCACTTTATTCAGATTTTTGTGCGTCTATGTCCAACATTCAGTCTTTGGCTAAGCTGTGGATTTGTGTGCAGATCATAGTGTTGGCTCCGGGGAATATCAACAGGTTTCTCTTGGCTCACATTGCTCTCAGGCCAGGTGGTCAGGCTTTCCTGTTGGATATGATCTGGTGACATCTCGGCCTCTAGTTGTTGGTAAGTTAAATCTTTTCCTGCCGTTGTGTTTAGCACCTCTCAGCTCTTCATCATCTTCCCAACTATCTACCGGGGCGCAAACCTTTTTTAACTAATATATGTTCCTGGCCACTGTCTCTTCGCCTTTCTGAGCTGTCACCATCGTGCCTGATATTCGTGCCACCTTCCATGCTCTGGGCTCATATGGGGACTTCCATCCTGGACGATGGCCTCTCAGGAGAGCATGGTCTCAAGTTCTAACTGGTGATAGCATTCCCCCTCTGAAATCAGCCGGGTTCTGTGAGCCTTGCCGATACGCTACCTCGAATTGATATTTCTGGAGCTGTATCGCTCATCATTATATCGTGGGCAGGGGATGTGGTGCTATGCCCTTGAACAATGGATCCAGTGGCTGATGATCTGTGACTACCCGGAAGGGTCACTCACTAAGGCAGAGGTGGAAATGGCCACAGGCTCACTTGATAGCCAGTGCTTCTCTTTCACTTTGGACGTATCCTATCTCCGGCGGAGTGAGTGCCATTCTACCAAAAGTGTGCAGTGCCCACCATCCTGGTTCCACCTCCTGTGTCAGTACAGCCCTAGCCCCATGGACTGACATAAATGAGGTGTTCCGTCTTCTGCTTGGAGTCGAAGTATGCCATAGTTGACATACTAAGGAGAGTGGTCTTTATGCACTAGAACGGGTCGTCTTCTGTGAGGCTCCAGGTCTAATCTGCCTTGGTGAAGGCTGTGAGAAGTTCTGCGATGGTTTCCAGGTTGGGAGTGAAGCACCCGCAGTATGTGGCCATACCCAGGAAGCTGCAGGTTTCCATCTCAGTGTGGGGTGGGTGGGTGCTTGTTGGATAGTTTGAGATTTCCTAGGATCAACCTGGATATTATCTTTGGTAAACAAGTAAACACAAGGAGATGATAGATGGTGAACAAGTAAACACAAGGAGATGATGGATGGAGCGTGGAAACATTTCAGACACTCACCCCCAGTCACAGATCTGGGTTGAATCTATCATCGTTCTTTAGCTCACTTTGCCACCTCAGTTCAGACCCAGCTATATGCAAATCAGTCTTGACCCTTTGCCTCATGGGAACAGTCCAGCCCGAACTGCCAATCCAGGTCTTTCCTGAAGAGGAAACAAGCATCCTAGGACTGGTTTCGGGGTAACACCCCTCATCAGCCAGGCTAGCTTGAATCCAGTGGCAAAGTGAGCAAGGGACCCACGTCTGGGCATACCCTGTCAAATTGGGGCGAACAAAGCAGACCCAGCTATATGCAAATCAGTCTTGACCCTTTGCCTCATGGGAACAGTCCAGCCCGAACTGCTGAGCCAGGTCTTACCTAAACTAGAAACAAACATCCTGTGACCGGTTTCGAAGTAACACCCCTCATCAGCCAGGCTAGCTTGAATCCAGTGACAAAGTGTGCAAGGGACCCACGTCTGGGCATACCCTGCCAACTTAGGATGAATGGAGCAAATACAAGGGGATGATGGATGGAGTGCTGAAACTTTTCAGACACTCACCCCTAGTCACAGATCTGGGTTGAATCCATCATTGTTCTTTAGCTCACTTCGCCACCCCAGTTCAGACCCAGCTATGGGCAGAGGCGGCAGCACTGGTGGTAACACATTACGTTGACGGAGGCCCCAGTGTCGATTAGGGCCCTGATCGTCATGCCTGCCACTTCGAATTTGCATGTGATCCTAGGTCGCCTGTATCTCTTGAGTTGCTCCATGAAGGAAATGAGAAAGACATATTCATCACCTGAGGGTGACTAATCCATGGGATTGTTCGACCATGCATGCTGTGTTGAGCATTCTGGTCACCTAGGTCAGCCAGTGAGTGCTGTCGGATCTCTTTTGTCACAGGCGTCTGTCCTTTGCTGCCACGGTTCTTTGGACCACCTTGGCACACCTTTGCAAAGTGGTTGCGCTTGCCGCAGTTGGACCATGTCTTGCCTTGTTCTATGTAGTATTCGCCCCTCTCGCAGTTCGACAGTTTGTGTTTGCCATGAGTGTTGTCCCTTTGGGTCAGGCGCTTCTTGAGACTGCATCCACTACTTCAGTCTTTTTTTTTTGAAACTCTGTTTATTTAACATATGAGAACCGTGGTCATGATCTACAATTCTTTACATCATATGTGTCACTTGCATCATTTTCACACGTAGCAGTACATATAGTCCAATGCAGCGGGTATGGTTACAGTACATACAGTCAAATTCACACTCTAATGTGCTCTTCTGGGGATGAGACAATCGGTGGTTCACACAGCCCCCCCCCCTGTACACATTCCATTTCGACCAAATTGCTAACCATTTTTTGGGGCATCCCCGTGCAATGTAGACAGTTTTCTCGCGAACCATGCACCAGTCCATATCTTCTTTCCATTTTTTCAACTTAGGCGACGCAGCTGCGCCCCACAACTGCGCTACGTTGCGCTTGGCAATCGTCTGCCCGAGTGTGACCCATAACCTCCCTTTCACGCTTAAGTCTGTTGGCTCCCAAACGTTCAAAAGGCATCTCTTGGCCTCAGGCGGCAAGGGTACCTCCCACACTGTACTCATAACTTTAAGGATATTCCTCCAGAAGACTTGAATTACTGGGCATTCCCAGAGCACGTGTAGGAATCCGCCCTGCATTCCACATCCCCTCCTGCACACTACTTCAGTCTTGATAGCAGTTGGAATGCCTCCCCCAAGTTTCTGGCTTAGCTCCATGTCCATTTCTACGGCATGCACCACCAACAGGTCGCCAGATCATGATTGGATGAGAATGTCATTAAGACTGATGTTTAGTTGTCTTACGATTACCCCCGGAGAGTTTTTGACCAGCATCCCTGGATGATTTGGCCTTGGTGCTGCTTGGGTTGGTCGTCACCTGTGCGGCAACTTGTTCATTGAGGCAAAGTGTGAATGGATTCTTCATCGTGCTGGCGGGTCTGGCGTAGTTTGATTTGCTCAAATCCAGGTTCAGCTAGGGGTCAAAGTGGGCATTCAACTCTCTTACCACAGCATCGTAGTCATCCTCTGCTCCCATGCCAGGGAGATGCTGAAATAGTTTGTAGATCTCTTCCCCTGCAAAGTAAAGTAGAAGGGATCGCTTGACGGTGCCATCAGTTTCGTGTGGGGCCTTGAAATTGTTGTTCAGATGGTCGAGCCACATCTTCCAGAGGGGAGACTGTGTTGTGGGGTCAGCCAGCTTGCTGAATGGCTGGAGTGCAGTGACCAGGCTATGGGTGAGAGCTGCAGGAGCACGTGCTGCGTTTCCATCATCATCCCTGTTGAGCGGGCCCCCTGGCGCAGGCTATGTGTAGGCTATACATGGGATTGTTCTTCCCTGGTGTCTGGCGTGGCACAAGGCCCCTTGCCCGGTCTCTGGGTGGAGTTGCCATGGGATGTGGTGACGCATACTGCAAATTGTCTAGGCTAAGACGCTTCCCTGCAGATCAGACACATGCAGGAGTGCCTGGTGCTGTGCGGGGAAAACATCTTGGTGTAGCCTGCGGAGGGGCTTATCGCCTCAAGGCCTGGTGGCACCAGGATGTGCAGAAATAGGCAGGGACAGCCTTCGATTCTGATAAATTGCTGCACTCACCATACCGGGTGCGCTAGATGGTTCTCTGGCGAGTCCATGATGACAGGTGGTGCCACGGAGTGCCTCCGATGGAGCCACAGCCGAGTTGACTCGGTGGTGCAGCCGGTAGGAGTAAAGCCCTACCCCATCGCCAATGTAGCAAGGTCAGCACACACGTGCAGCTCAAGAGTTATGGCGATAGTGTGCGCAAGACCACAATCGGTCGTATGCTTCTTTATGTATATCCTGTTAGCACTTCCAGGTTATGAGGCAGGATGATAGTAGCCGGGTGGCTCACTACAGCTGACACTATTTCTGCTCCATGATAAACTCATGTTTTCACTTTACTGAAATTCTTAGGTATAACATGAAAGTGCCTAATTCACAGGTGCTAAACCACTAGGTGTAGAAGTGTATACCTCTTCCTTGGGGATACTTATGAGTGTTTACCAAATTCAAGAAACGTTGATGTCTACACTTAAGTTCTCTATGACCATGAACCCACTCCCTGAGACTGGACTCATGGCTGCCCCCTTTTCAATTTAAAATTCCCTGAGGAATTGTTTTTTTATAAAACTGACTGCTCCACTTTCTGCACTCCTGGCTTACAATCCCCCATGTCTCCTCTATGTGAATAGCCATCAAGACACCAAAATTAGCAGCCATTTATACATGTTTTGAGGTTCTGGAAGCGCTACAGGGGGCTACATAATAGCAGCGTGTGTAAAGTCCTCTGGACAATTCAGTCTCTTTGCTTAAAAAATCCTTTTGGAATAGTTTAATGAGTGCTAGACTACTTCTGATGTGTTTTTGTCTTGTGTTTGTCGCTTTACATTGTTCTTTAAAAGACAAATAATCCTGGATGTTGATGATGTTCCGGATATTCTTTTACCAGCCTTGACATGAAAAATCCAGCTATATGGGTGAAATAACCTGCAACAGTGGACAAAGAAGGCATCTTGCCCTTAGCAGAGAGCCCCAAAACACAACAAGCAATGGCAAAGCCAATAGGTCTCGCCTATGCAAAATCCATTGGCTTTCCCAAATATTGTGTTAGCCATGTTGTACACCAGCATGGCTGCTGCTCAGCATGGGCTAAAAGTCACTGGTGTAGAGAAGAGTGACATGGAGTGGAGTGTCATGGAGTGCAGTGAAGTAGAGTGGAGTAGACTGGCATAGAGTGGAGTGGCATAAAGTGTTGTGGAGTGACTATGAGTGGAGTATCATGGAGTGGAGTGTCGTATAGTGGAGTGTTGTCGAGTATAGCAGAGTGGAGTGCCGTGGAGTAGTGTGGATTGCATTGTAGTCGAGCGGAGTGTAGTAAAATACAGTGGTTTAGAGTAAAGTAGAGTGGAATAGAGTAGAGCGGTGTAGAGTGAAGTGGTGTAGAGTGGGGTGGTGTAGACTGGAGGGGCATAGAGTGGAGTAGAGTGGAGGGGCATAGAGTGGAGTAGAGTTGGGTGGCATTAAGTGTCATGGAGTGGTGTAGAGTGAAGTAGTGGAGTAGAGTGAACAGTGTGTCGTTGAGTAGAGTGGAGTGGTGTGACGTGGAGTGGCATAGAGGGAGTTGTATAGAGTGGAGCAGAGTGTCATAGAGTGTAGTGGCATAGAGTGGAGTAGTGTCGTAGAGTAGAGGAGGGCATAGAGCAGAGTGGCATATAGTAAAGTAGAGTGGAGTAGAGTGTCGTAGAGTGTCGAATAATGGAGTGGCATAGAGTTCTGTACAGGGGAGTTTTGTAGAGCATAGTGGCATCGAGTGGAGTGACGTAGAGTGGAGTTGAATGTCGTAGAGTGAAGTGGTGTAGAGTGGAGTAGAGTGTTGTAGAGTGGAGTGTTGTAGAGTGTCATAGTGTGGAGTACAGTAGGGTGTTTTAGAGTGGAGTGGCATATAGAGATATGTCAGAGAGTAGAGTGGTGTATAGTGGAGTAAAGCAGCACAGAGTGGAGTAGACTTGCATAAAGTGGAGTAATGTAGAGTGGCATAAAGTAGAGTAGAGTGGCATATAATAGAGTGGAGTAGCATAGTGTGTCATGGAGTGAAGTGGTGTAGAGTGGAGTGGTGTAGAGTGGCATAAAGTAGAGGGGCATAAAGTGGCATAGAGTGGAGTAGCATGTCGTAGAGTCAAATGGCATAGAGCGAAGTATGCATGGTGTGGCAGTGCACTGTCATCACAGACAACACATATTCAATTGAAATGACTTTTACATTTGCACAGACATACAGTTTTACTGATATGACTATACTGCAGACAAACAATAATGTGTTGAAATGGCATCACCTAGTGTATTGATTTGTTTTGATTGTATTAAAAGATGTGTTTCCACCACAAAAAAAGTGCTTCATTTGTGCTTTCTGAATTCTGATCTATTCCGGGTTATTTTCACAGTACATTTAAAGACATTTAAATTGTGGTGTGTGCTGGAAATAAAACCTTTTCTTTCACACACCCAGATTGTCAAATTAATCCTCTCACTTTGAAGTCAGAGAAAGAAAAGTAAACACCAAGATTCCTCCAAAGACAGAGTCTGGCAATTGACCTCTGTCTTTGAATGCTTAGTAAATGTTACAAGATAAGAACACCATTTAAAGGCCTGTTTTGAGGAAGCAAGCACTTGTGGAAGAATGCAGAAAACAGGCTAAGCTCCACGGGAGGGACACAGATATGCTGGACAGCCTAAAGTAAATAAAGCAAGCAAATAGAAAACAGGCAAATATGAGTTACAAACCACAAAGCCAATGGTAATCAATAGGCGAAATGTGTTCTTAGGTAAGCTTTCAGTATGTCCTCAAGAAGTATTTCGCAACCAGATAACTCCACCATCTGGTAAACTTCAAACTAAAAATATATTTAGACATTTGATAAAAGGCCATCTCATGGATATCACTAGAGAGTGCACTACTGATATGCAACATATGTGTGCCACCTCATGTGGCATGATCCAGAACAAAATTAGACAATGTCTGAAAAAGCAGAGCTTCCAACTCACTGAGCCAGTAGGACAACGTGATGGCTACCAAGTAAAAGATCTTATATGCAGCGCTTTAAATGGGAAAAAATAAGTGCAGGTACTCAATAATATGAGCTAGAGGTGTGTCAAGTGGGCGGGGCTAGGGGCGGGGCTAAGGGCAAGATATGATGATACATAATGACTTCTGTACCAGTTGCAGCACATATCAAAATGCATGAGAAATGCGTTTATGTAAACAAAACAGGTTAACTCATTGCACAAAATGAAAGCAAAACAGGATGATATATTTCTTAATTCCATACTGTTATGTGTTGTTGTTTGGCACAATAGTATATACTCTCAATGCATGCACACACACACACACACACACACACACAGGAACAAGCAGACATGTACACAAGAGTATTTCACACATTCCCTTTAAAATACCTCCTGAGAGTGTCCTGATTCTCTTCCTCTTTCTCTCTCACACAAAAACAGGCACACACAAATTGGCAAGCACACAGACATACGCAAACACTCACACAAAGTGTCAGGTGGGATTAAAGCCATTTTAAACTCCTTGCCTTTCTAAATTGCCACTGTCCGTGTGCTGCCTCCATACCTGTCTTAGTCGAAATGCACACTATAGTGTGAATTTGATTAACAGCATTGGGCCTAAATGGGTCCTCCACTGTCAAATACAGTGTGATGGTGAACACAGGCACATCTTTTACACACCTGAGGGAGAGGGGTGGGGAGGAGGCTAAAGCACTTTCAGCTGAATGATGTTGTGACCCTGATCGACGGTGCAGGGTCTGTCTAGACCCTGAAGTGTTAATCACAGCATGACGCAAGGCAAGTCCTCTCAGACCCCTGCAGTCTCGGGGCATTTAAATGGACGCTGCTGGAGGCTACTGAGCTTACAAGCTCCTGAGAAGCAGAGCAGCATCTACCCTGAGCTAGAAGAGATAACTCACCTGAACCTGCAGTGCCGTCTATTAGCATACGGATACTCTCCCTGGCTAAAGAGAAGTGCCGGTACTGACGGCCAGAAAATTCGTAAGTGCTGGTACTCAGTACCGGTGAGTAGTGACCCATTTAAAGCGCTACTTATATGTAAGTAACAATATGACAATACTCAAATGGAGCCTGCTATAGAACAAATAGCCCCACTGGCAGATTCCAGGATTGGATCACAGAATGGCTTACAGGTGTATGATGTTCAAACTTCTTCATAATTTAACCAAAAATGGCTCCAATTAGGCAACCTCAGTCCTCATTTTTCGGAAAATATGAATGACCGCTCATTGATCTAGTAAAGATAAAGGGCCAGATGTACGACGTGCAAAATAGTGCCTCGTAAATTGTGAGTTTTTTGCGTCTCGCAATTTTCGAGGCGCTATTTTAGATGTACAACAGTGTGCATTTCATTGTTTGCGATTCCCAATGGGGTCGCAAATTGAGAGGCTAATGAATATTAATGAGCCTCGCAATATGCGACCCCATTGGGAATGGCAGGCCCTCCCAGGTATGCTGGCCTGCTGGGCTCAGCAGACCACCATGTCTGGAATTGCTTTTAATTAAAGCAGTTTTTTTTATGCAGCCCGTTTTCCTTAAAGGAAAATGGGATACATTTAAAAAAGAAAAAAATGAAACGTTTTTGTTTCATTTTTAAGGGCAGGTAGTGATCCCTAGTACCACTGCCTACCCTTAAAAATATTTTGACCTGCATTTGCAAAGGGGAAGGGGTCCCCTGGGGACACCTTCCCTTTTGCGAATGCATTACCACCCTCTTGAAGTGTTTGGTGACTGTAATTGCGGTAGCAAAACATTCATACATGTGCATGCGCTCGCTATTAAGAAGGGAACCCCCTTCCTAATAGTGAGTCACAAAACCTGTTTAGCGAGTCGCAAATAAATTGCAACTCGCTAATTAGGCTTTGTTCATGGCGTATGCTGTTTTGTATGCGTAAACGTGTTCGCAAACCTGTTTGTACATGCAAAAACGGTCATACATCTGACCCAAAGAAGATAACTCCTAAAGACAACCATCTCATAAAAAATCCAAAATACAAATGGATCACATTTTCTTACATAGAGCCCACATGCCAAGCACCTCTTTGAGAAATGCTGCGAGTGCCACAATTAGAACTGCAAAGTTGCCTATTCATGACATTTCTAAATATCCAAGGCTATTAAGGTTATTGAATTATAGGCAGGTATGCCTAGTTACAAAAACTCAAGGCACATCAAAACAAAAGCTTTGACTATTTGTACCTTATGGGAAGACATAAACTGATGTAAATATGTATCAAGGAGCAGAATTGGAAATAACAGATCTTCATGACAACATTAACTTGGTTTCTCATATTTGGAGCACAATCTATTTTTACTTCCAAGTTTCTTGCACATTGTAACAAGGCTGTTTTAGTACTTAAGGAAGGAGACCAGAAAGGCTGTATCTAGAAAAGTGATTGTCTTGTGAGACGTAATATTTCAGTCTTATCCCCATTCAACTTCAAGTTGTTGGAACTCATCCAAGGCTTGACCTTGAAGAGACAAGAATATAGCTATGAAGTTGGCATCTCCTTCAATCTTCAGAAACCCTACATAGCAGGATGTCATGATTAAAAGTGTCGAGAGTTGCCAAGAGATCCCACAAAATGTAGGTAGATGGCAATCGACATAGCTCATACCACAAACTGGTCTAAAGTTTATACCACATCAACTTCTGTACTAAGGCCAGGCTCGAAAACAATTAGTCAATGATGAAGAACTGAATGTTTAATCGCAAAGTACTGAAGCTGTATGAATACTTGCCAAATAAGGAAAATTGGATTCAGGGCGGTAGTTGGCCAGCCCATCAGGATCTAAGGTAGGATTTCTTAGGATGGGAAACATTAAGGAATGTTTAAAACATCCAGGTATAATTCTTGTAGAAAGAAAGATGTTTAAAATGGTTCTTGGGAGTTTGTCAAAGGAAGGTTCTTGTAGAGCTTTTGAGGGAGAGTTTCAGAGGGAGAACCAGTTGGTTTACTGGAATCAACAAGAGACTTAAAACTTTGAGGGACCTAGTCTCAAAGGTAAACTTACACTTGAGTAAATCTGCACATTTACATTTTGTCCCACACTTTGGTGGCAATTAGCTATTTTTGATTATTCATCATTTATGAGTGTAAATTTACTATAAAGTGTAAACTTGCATGTCACCACCCCCTGAATTCAGGAGGTATGCTGAGTGTAAAGTTGCTACTTGTAACTTTTAATATGCAGGTGTGATCTCCCTCACAAAAGTTGAGATCTCCTTATGGTAAAATATAGTGGAAAACAAAAAAAGATTCTTATTAAACTTTAAAAAAATACAAAGTATATTTTTATGTTAAATATTAATGTAAATTATTTTTAATAGATTTATTTTAAATATAGAACAAACTATAAAAAGTTACAGCATAATTAACGTAATATTGAATTCAAAATTTAATTACTTTAAATATATTAAATCAAATTAAAATTATTTTTAAGATTTACTAAGAACCCATCTAAAGAAAAACTATATTTATTATGTATTAAAAATTAATAAAATGTATGTTTAGAATTAAATGTGAATAATTTTATTATTTGTAAAATATAAAATGTAATTACTTTTTTAAAATATATTTTTAAGAAGTCAAAATACATTAATTAATTTTAATATTTCCAATGGAGTGTTATTTTAAGTCCATACCTCCGTTATTTTCTAACGGAGGGTGTTGCTGTACCAGTGGATGACCATGTGTTGCTGCTAGGTTTTAGGTGGAGTATATTTACTACTGTTTTGGTCCTTTATGGAATATAGTAACTTTAGAAATGCTGTTTGCGATTAATAGGAATGGTCTTACTCTTTCATGGATGGGTGCATGTCCATCCATAATCCCCTTCCTATCCCTTCCTTGACCCCTCCTTACTTCTTGCTAAAGATCCCCATTTAGTGGTAAGTACTCCCAATTTTCCAAAAACTCCCCATGCCTCTCCCAAATTTACTACTAAAATGTAGGTGTACATGTGTGAGGATGTCTGCAGTCAATATGGACCGCTCTGCGCAGAAAAGATAGGAAAGTTGGAGACAGAGACCTCAGAGTGTAGGTTTCTTAATAATATTTTGTAGTATGTGAGAAGTACTTACTACTACTAAACCTGCAACAAGATGCAGTCTGTGAATAGCCCACTCAGTGTCTACCAGGAGGACAAAGACTGAGAAAATGAGTGTTCATAATTTTTACTACCAACATATCATGGGAGAGGAGTTGGCCTAATGGCTAGGGCGGTCGACATCGAATCTGGGGAAGTGGGTTCGAGTCTCGGCAATGAAGCTGAACATCCTGTGATTCTGGGCAAATCACTTAATCTCCCCGTGCCTAACAAAAATGAATGTGTCCTAATGTAACGCAACTGGTGCTATGTAAAGCACTCTGATACTCAATACCTTCTGGTCAAGTTTGCGCTATATAAAACTCTGTAAAATAAAAAAAATAAACAATTAAAATCATTAAGGGATGTGTACACTTAGTATTCTCAGTCCCTCACTTACTTACCTTGATGATACTTGCATGTATCGTCAAAGTTAATGTGGGGTTAAGAATAGCAAATCTAAGCTTTTAGTGGTAGTCTCAATTCTGGATATTATGTTATAGAAAGGAGATAAAACATGTTGCTATAGTGTTTGAAAACCAAACCTTGGCCAACAGAGCCAATTTAACAGGCTGCCAAGGTAACAGAATCTAGGGTAATACATCCCCTGAAGGCACAGTTGAAATTCAGTTGAGTAACTCAGTTGCAGGGCCTGAAGCATCCAGTCATATGTGACTGTTGACTAACAATTTTCCAGGAAATTATATAGATGGCCCCTGCTCAGCATAGTCAGTACCTAGGGCATGGATGCGGGACGTACACTGGGGCTTGGATCAATCAGAAAAGAAGGTCCCTCCTTATGGGCCAGGAGCTTTGAGGAGCAGGTTGACTTACCCCTTGTTGTAGCAAGAAAGAGTGTTCTCTACCTGCAGAGTTTGAAAAGGAAACATGCCTTGTGATTTTTGGAAGCTATTGACCCTTCTGTGTAACTACTTTCCAAAGACCAAGCAAGCAGTGGCATACGGCAGCTATTGGCCCTTCGAGATGCAGCTGCCAAAGAATACATAAACAAATATTGTAAAAAGTGAGGGCGGGCACGAAGCAAACCTGCTTTTCCAATACCATCCAAGAGCTGGAAAAAACCAATGCAATTCTGAAAAACACCAAATTGCACCTGAAAGTCCTTAGGTACTTGCTGAAAAACATCAAGTAGCACCTGGAAGCCCTTAAACAAAGTCTAGGCTCTAGAGGCAGCATACACAGAGTAATGTTTGAAGCAGCATGTGAACACTTGTCTGCCCTCTTTACTTTCCTCATAATTGGGTCATTTGAGGTCACCAATGATAGTTGCATTATTTTAGCAAGAAGGGAATCCTTTTTAGGTGCAGAAGTCCATCTCAGAACCTACCAATGGGGGACATTTTGCCCGGATGCATGAGAAAGCAATAGCCACATGCAAAGGAAAGGCCTCCAAATCTGAGACCTGGGGAGGTTCATACAGGTCCTCATCCTGTGAGGGAGCATGGGTAGGAAAATACATATTAGTCCATAGATGATGCAGCACCTTCTCGATCTGCACTTCCCAAACATACTCGACTTAGGCAAAGACTACTCCTTCTTAGTTCTGCCCATCCCCTTCCCATCTGTTGCTCTTCTCTGTCCCTCTCTTCCCACTACTTTGCTACTCTTCTCCCTTACCTTCACCCGCTCTTATCTTTCTTAGGTGCTGATGTCCTCTTTTCCTCTGTGGTCCTCAAATAGGAATGTTTTTTGGGATGGGATAGCATCTCCTTGAATGGCAACTATGATATAACCTTGAACCTAAAGATAAAATTAGCTGACCGAACCCTGAATTATCCTTATCTCCACCGGCAAGACTAGGCAGACACAAGAGACCTTAAAATTGAAGTCCTGAGTGAGACCATCTGGTTAACAGGTTGAGTCTCTGCCCTATCGATCACAGTGAAGTGTCTGCCCCTGAGGGCAGGGCTTTAAGTGGGCCGAGTCTCACCGGGTCTGAGCACCAGCAGTTTTTTTTAAGGGGGCCTCGAAACGGGTCTCCATCATGCTCTGTTTTGTGCCCTGGCACAGGCGGTCCGTTTTTTCCCCCGGGCTGCAGTGACAGCAGACACATCGATGTGCGCATAGTGAGCGTTGTAGAGGAAGGGAAAACCTTTAAAGAGTCATTTTCTCTCTGGATTTCGCTTCTATTTTTGAAACTCAGGTGCAGCAACATTGTCGTGATGTCACCAGGGCTTTAAGTGGAAGTTTTTTCAATATTATATACAAGCCATATTTGCTGCTTATTTATCTTATGCAACTAGCAACCATTGACAAAGACAATAGTCCTGACTTGTAGGTATGATGTGACTTGTTGTATCATATATCTGGACGCAATGACAGGAACAGCAAAATACAAGTTGGGCGGCACACTGTGCTAAACACTGATTTTTAGCTTACGTGTTTTAAGCCATGCCCTTAATTACATTGACCACGCCCCTTTGAGAGACCCCCCAGTTTTTCCATCCCACTTAAAGCCCTGCCTGAGGGGTTCCTGAGTTCATTCCCATTCAGTGTCCACCATAGCTCACAGGGAAAAGCATTTAAAAGGGCTCAGTACATACCCAACCTCATCTATGAACCTCATTCATGACAAAATGAATCTCCTCAATATGATGATTGCTTACTTTGAGCATTCACTGTCCAATCTTACCTCTTCCATGTCTTCTTTCATTGTTACCTTCCCATGTGCAGAATGATAAAACCTAGTATACTTTGCAGAGGAGCAACCGCAGCTCCTGTCTTGACAGATTCCATCCCTATATCTCCAATTATGATGCTTTTAACTTTTTGGATGGATACAGTCTTCATACTCCTACCTCTGCATCAGTCATCTCTCATCCTACTCTTTACAACTGTAGATCAGTGGTGAAACACAGTTTGGAAATTGCTGTAATATTGTTGAACAAAAAATATGTCTACTTTTTTTTGCAGTTTTATATAGCACAAACTTTGCCCACATGCATTGGAGCATGTTACTTGAGCCCCAGTAACACTGCACAAGGTCAGGTTCATTTTTTAAGCATTGGGAGATTAAGTGATTTTGCCCACAAATACAGGATGTTGAGCAGGAACTTGGTTCCCCATTTTCAAAAGTTCTGGCTGTAATGCCACATCCTCTCCTTGTACGCAGTGAGAAGTGCTTCAATTGACACCTCTCTCAATGTAATGGGCCTTCTGCTCCCCCTGAATATACTATTATTTGCAGCAATCAGAAAAGGCAGGACTGGGGGAGTAGTTGTTGCACTTTAGGACAATGCTGTCACCATTTCCACTAATTATCTGAGGTCACTGCAGATAAGTAAGGCGATGCAAAGGACCATTTACTACATCTAGCTCCAGATGTAGGTGTAATAACCACTGCTTTGCCTTTCCTATGATTTTCTAACCATCTGTAGGAAAGTGGAATATTACGGGCGACCCTGGGTACGTTCACCACGTAATATTATCACAATACCCCAAAAATGATCCTTGGATTAACACCAATAAATCTATAGCTCAGTCCTGGTAGAGTGGCAAAGAGCCGTCAGGCTTTACTAGAGGAACATGTGTTAGGCATTTTTGGAGTACCAACATTGACGATAAGTAATTGACACAACTTGAAAGAAATCCAACACCAATTATAAAAATGTAGCAGTTTTTATCTTAATTTAGACACAAAAACGAACTTGATCAAATAAATATAACCGGAGATATACATTTTTGAAGAAACGTAAAATCATGCAAAATAATACAGTGAAACTTTCTCATTGCGGTCAGTGGGAAAAACCACAAGTGACAATCGGTCACTTGAAGGTCGAGTTCAGTGTTACCCTTGCAGGCTAAAGGTGATGTGGGCCCGAGGACCAGGCCACAACAGTCAGTACAATTTTACCTGGCCTGTGGAAGTCGAGTGCAACGTTGTCCTGGCTGTCCCTGGTGCTGAATGGCAGCCACTGGGGAGCTGCTTTTACCGCTTTACGCTGTGCTGGTGGAAACAAGCTGCAAAAACACCAGAGCGGGGTCATTGCTGACCTTGTCGCAGGTACTGTGGATTGTCCCCTTGATGCAGCATTGAGTTAAAGGATGGGTTGCCGGAATGGTGACCAACAAGCCTTCACTATAAAAGAAGGGGGACCAGGAGCGCATTGAGGTCCAGCATACAAGCTCCTAAAGAAGACTATATCAATCAAAAGGGTATTCAGTTCCTATCTTGAGAAGTGAAAAATGTATGAGGTTGGTGCAGGGCTGAGACACCAGAAAATCTGATTGCTCAGGAGCAATAGCCCTCACAGTCCTGAATTGGGTGCATGCTTCATCAAAGGGCAGCTCCTCAGTGAGGCTACAATGTCCGACGTGCCCCTTGAGGGGGCTTTTTTCCAGAGATGTTTTGATTTCAATGCTGTTTGGAAATATGAGTGGCAGTGCTCTGAGTGTGAATCAGTGTAGATTGGTGTGTGTGTGGCTTAAAATTAACTAAGGGGTACATAGGTGAATTTTTATATGCCGGCCCCATTGTTTTATTTAAAAGCAGTGATTGGCTGGATGAGAATATAATGGTCTGATCCAGCTCATGAAGTTGTATGTAAAGAGGTCAACATGTTTCGTGCCAAATTACAGTCGTTATTGTTCTAGCCAATTCTTCAGAACCAAAGACCTAATCTACTGGAGATTGGGTTTGTGAAAGTATATATGTAAAAAATACCCAATCGCATTCACATGAAAATGAGCCTACGTGTATATAGTATACCTTAGTGAAATGAAGAAAAGTGAAAGAAAAATACATGTATTAAGTCATTCCCATACTTATAATATAATGTGATGCTATAGTAATCAATGTTTATCACTGTTATACTAAACACATGCCACGGCGAATCAGCCCTATGTAGGGAAGGTGCAAAAACGCAAAGAATTTCAAACAAGTCATGGACAGACAGACAAACAGGCATGTGACACACTGGTGAAAAGCACACATCACACATAACAGGAATCATGGAGATATTTGGTGCTGCATAGCCATGGAGAAGTTGAAACTTACCCAAAAGTGGTAAGGTATGGACCCCATCGGATGAAGGCATTTTATTTCTAGAACCCTCCCATCCTTGCCCTCTAGGCACCCGTACTCTCTCATACACTCACCTGCATTATGATGTAATCAGCTGCCGTTCTAGAATGCCAGCTGAGCGTTGATCATTTCTGAAGAAGAGTCATTTGGGAGTTGACACGTTTGTGGTTACTGCGGACTCCTACCGCTGGTGTGCTGAATTACCATAATAAATCCTTCTTCAACTCATCCAGACTCCTCATTTTAATACGAGTTCAGCACACCAGTGAACCAGCACGTGCCTGTGCCTTCTCTTCTCCTGAGGTTTGATGGCACCCTGGTTTGCACCAGCTCTGCGGCATTCCTGAACCTCCTCTCAGCATCTACTTGGCAGTTTATGACTCCTGCAGCATCTTCATTGGAGTTCCTGCCCCCAACGCATGAAGACCCTGTAACATTCATGAAGAGGTGCCTGCTTGCAGTTCAAGCTCCCTGCTCCTGAGTGCAATCCACTCCTGCTGTGCACTCGGGAACCAGCGTGAGCGGTGAAAGTGCTGTCAGTGCCAAACTTCACCATCGTGAGGTGCGTCAGCTGCGTAGTGGGCAGTCACGTGAGTTCTCACACAAACTCCGTCTCCTCAGAGCTCTGTGCACCCTACGTGTGGCCTTGTGCTCCAGCGGTGACGTCATTGATACACAGTGCTGCGTTCAACGGTATGTGCCGCAATCTTAGTTTGGGCCACACAGGGGGCAGCACAGACCACAGACTAGCTTGTTGGTGTGAAAAAGGCCGCTTTATTGGAAACAGGTGCACCTTACAAACAACATCCCTTGGCCTGTGCCGTACAAAACTAATCCTCACTAAATATAGCCTTCCTATCTTACCCCCACCCCCTCCCCTAAACATGTTTCCCCCCTGCAACAATTATAACACAACTTACAATTCCTAACTATCCTACACCTACCTCACTTAGGGCCATATGTAGGTAGCTTCACATTTACCGACTCATAAATACCGAATTTTACCGATTCGGTATTTATGAATCGGTAAATGTGATGTAGGTAATTAATCGGTAAAAGTTACCGATTCGGAAAGGGTCGGTAATTTAGAATCGGTATTTACCGATTCGGTAATGAGGCATACCTTCCCATTGATTCCTATGGGCCAGGAGGCCCATAGGAATCAATGGGAAGCCAGTTACCATTACCGAATCGGTAAATACCGAATTGGTAATGGGGGAGGCAGTAGCATGGGTGGCAGGGTGTCACATTGACACCCTGTTGCACCCCTGATTCGTCCATGTGTGCACATGCGGCGCACATACATGCCCTAAGGGCATGTATGTCTGCCACATGGCACTTTGACATCAGCAAAATATTACGTTTTGCTAGGTATTCGGTATTTATCACCAACCTATATTTGGTGGTAAATACCGAATTCTAATTCCTACCCATCACTCATTTGAGTGTTACCTACATATCATTTCAGGATTCGGTATTTACCGAATCGGTAATTTTACCGAATCGGTAAATTACCGAATCCTGAAATGTGCCCCCTACATCTCAAATGGCTAAATACTGGTCGGTACCGGGATATTTACCGAATTTCGGCCGTTACCGACCGGTATTTAGCTACCTACATATGGCCCTTGGTAACTTCTTATGTTCTATCACACTGTAACCATACCTCATTATATCCCCAATGACCCATGAAAAAATGCCCCCCAATGCATAGCGCACCACACCAGCACCTGTTCCAGCAACAACCCCGTACAACTTCATACCCCCTGATGTACCTGCTCCCAAGAAAACCACCCGAACGAAGCCAGATATGCCAACACAGAGGCACCACCCAAAGGGGGATGCCAACGAAAAACCTCTTAGGGAGGGTGCCTGTGTGCCAGGAAAACGCCCACTGCAAGAAAGTACTGAAGCGCTCAAACAAAGCGCACAAGATTGAACACCCCATGGGCAACGCTTTGTCAACAAAAATGGTGCCGTCAAACTGTATACCCAACAGGTGGTAGTCTTCCGGGTGCACCGGTAACAACCGGAACGCCGACTTGATGTCACATTTCGCCCATGAGTGCGCCCGTCCCCACCGCCGTCTCCAACCGCCGCGCCACGTCCACTGAGCAGTAAGATACCGATGACAATTCCGCCACTATGTGACCGACGCCCCCTCCGGCCATAACAGATGCTGAATCAGGCAAAACTGCTCCTTCTTCGGCACCACTCCGATGGGAGAGATGATCAGGTCCCGAATAGGTGCCTCCCGAAAAGGGCCTGCCATCCCCCCTTCCGGACCTCCCTGCCCAATTTCTCCCAAACCACCGTCGTGTACGTAGTGGCCGATTTCAGGTTTTCAGCCCACCTGGCAATTCTCGGACCCTCGTATCCCAGCCGGAAGCCCTCCCGAAAACCCCGCTCTAGCAGCCCTGGTTCTTCGGTCCGTGGATAAGACGCCAAGAGGGGTTCCAGCCGAGCCTGCTTAACTGGCGTAAGAGCCCTTGCCCAAAGTCCCTTGTCCCCCCCTACCTCCCCTGCTTCCTGACTGCTGCCCCATAGGCGCAGACTGCTGACCTTGATTGCCTCCCGTTCCCCAGCATTGCACCACCGGGTGACGCTTCCCGCATTTGGAGCATTTATGCCAGAATTTGCAGTATTGTCGAGCACAAATGCCTTTGTTGAAGTCCCAACACGATCCCACCGGGGTCCCGATGGTATTGTGTCCCTGCCCCACCCCTCCACGGGTGGGGCGGCTGGGAAAGGGGCGGGGCGCGGGTGGCAGCCCTCTGGCCGTGTAGATCGTTTTGCCAAACTTCGCCCCTCCCATGGTCTGCTGGTACAAGTCCGAGTCGTTTTCCCCCCATTTCGCCTCCAGATCCTAGGCCAAACGCGCTCTAAACTCCTCGTCGTAGTGCGACCACGCGTAACCCCCATAGGTGACCTGCACCCTCCGAACCACATCCATGTATTTCAAAAGGGCAACTGACCTCTCCGGGTACTTTTCGCAGTATACACTGGCGAAAATCAAGAAACCCGCTGACCAATTCTCTATATTCAATGGCACTCACGGTCACTTGGATAACTCCTGTTCCTCCTCCTTAGACCCCTCCTTCGCCATCAGCTCACTTTGCAGGAGCTTCAGGATATCCATGTACTCCCCCTTCCATATCTTCTCCTTGGTGGCCAATGACAAGTGCGCCCCCAAGGGTTTTCGTAATGCCCATATACGGCAATTTGCGCACCGGTATATCATGACTCTCCTTCCCCTCTTTGCCGCCCTTGTTCTTCCCCCGGCAGTGTCTGTGTCCGATGATCCGATCCCTTCGGACCCCGCCTCGTCCGGCCCACTCCTGTGTCTCGCACATACGTGCCTTTATTCAAACGCACCCCCATCCCCTCCCCCTGCATCTGCTCCGACCGAGACCTTAACCCGCGGATCCCCGCCCGACCCACTCCCTGCTCCGTTCCGTGCCTTGCCTGGCGTCAAGGTCAGCATCTGCACTGGATCCCGCCGCCAAACCAGTGGAACAGGGGGGCCGTCACTCTCTCCGCCTTGTGTCGCCGGTGCACCTCCTGCACACCTGCAAGGTACTAGAAAAAGCATTACTCCGACCCCCCCAACTCGCTCCTCCCCCCGCCTGTGCTCCCGTATTTCCCCCTCCTCTACGCTCTTCTCGTCATAGTCCAATTGCACTCCACCCTCCTCATTGTCTAATCCCATGTGGTCCTGCCATAGGCCGCCCTCCGCGGGCTCCAGTTTGCTTAGCCCAGCCCATTCCTACAAGTGTGTAGCAGTTCTCCCAAATCCACACTCTCCCTCCTCCGCTTGGTGTGCCGCACTTCTGGGTCCCGATCGGAGCTGACGGACCTCTGCCCCGTCCCCCGGTGGCCGTGTCGACCCGTTGGGGTGGGGCTGGCGGGGACTTACCGCCCCGACTACTGTACGACACCACTGCCAAGTCCCTCGCTGGAGCGCGACCGCCCGCATAAGGCAGAGCCGGCCCATCCCCTTGGTGGATTGGAGCCGCATGCTGCTCTCCCGAGCACCTCGCCACACTGTCCTGCTGAAAAAAATAGGTGGAGTCCAACATGCCGGGGTTAAAGTCGCCCGCCGCCCCGCCCCAGCCCCCAGAGTCCTCCGCGGTGTAGACCGCCATGCCCTGGCATCCCATCCCCCACTTCAAGTGCCACATCCCCCACCCCCAGCCACCTGCCCCCTCTTCCCCGTCACTCCACACAAGGGAGTCCAGTTCCCTGCGAACCGCACCCCCCCGGGCCTCCCCCGCCCCCCCCGCACTGCCCCCGACACCCAACGTCCCCGCTGACTCCCCCAGGCCTCTCCGACTGACCCCTGCCTGTGCGGGCCCTACTGCACCCCGCCATGCCCTTCGACTGCATCCAACGCCAGCACGGACCCCCATGCGGTAACCCCAAACCAACCGCCCCAGCCCCTCCCCCCTGCTACCTCCGTGCACCCCCTCAATCTCCCACCCACCTGGCCCCCCCACCCCTGGGCTCCGCGGCCTGGCCGGAAAACCCGCACCCTCAACACTTCCACGTGGCCCCTCCACACCCCCACACCCACCCGCCCCCTCCCCCTTACCCCTCCTCTGAACTATCAATCAGCAGAGGCGAAGACCCTCCATCGCTGATCACTGCCGTTGCATCCCCCTCACCGCCCTGCCGCCTGCTTGTCCCCCACTTGCGTGGCCCCCCTGCACCTTCCCTGAATTGCAGTACGGGCCTCGGGGCCCGACCCGCCTCCCCTGCACCATCACTTCGCCGGTGCTGCCGCTGGCACCATGCAGCCACGCCCCCCGTCGCCACCCTTTTAACTATGCGCGGTGGCTCGCATGCGAGGATCGCTGCTGTGATGCCGCTCACAGCACATCTCTTGGGTCTCCCCTTGGCATCGGGCCGCTTCCTCCAGGAGGCGGAGAGCCTCCATCACCCACGGATCTTCCGCACGTGCCACCCTAAATGAAATTGTCACGCTGGAGAAGGAACCACTGAGCTGAAGCGGGAACCACCGCGTCCAGACACAAAATCTCCAGCTGTCACCCCTGACTCGCCCGCGCCCCGCCAAGTGCACCCAGCAATGAGGCAATAAGCCAAGGAGCCACAAACCAAACTAAGCCACCAAACGCTACCACCACGCCACCCAACGCACGAGCCCAGAGAGTCCCTGCAACCGGCTGTTGTGTCATGACCACCAAAATGGTGGATCGCGACACAAAATGTCCGGTTAAATATCCCCTGCCCAAAAGCAGCCCAACCCCAGCCGAGCCAGCCCAATATCAGCCCAAAGAGAGCCCAACCAGCCCACTGTGTTCCGGCTGCCCCCCGGCCCAAAACCCCCCGGGGGGGCAAGCCTCCCGTTGGTCGGCCGCCCCCTCAAAGCCCTATTGTCATTTTCCAAAAGCAATTAATGTACTTACTCCTTACGGCCATTATATAACCACGAACCGCAACGTTGCGTGCCGCCATTTGAAACAATCTTCGTCGAAACGTTCTGCTTGCGGCATTATCAGCTGTGCACTTCCACCTCTATTTCAGAAAGCGCCCCTGCGCGGTAAATCCATTACTGTTCACTCCTAGCTTGCTCTCACACATTTACCTTAGTTTTGATACTGTGCATGGAGGATACTGCAACAATTACATACATTTGTGAGAAAAGATATTCCTATTCCCTTTTCTTGCGTACCTGGGGGTATTTTACAGAATAGTTCAGTAAATTGCTAGACAATAAAAGTTTTATCTTCAAATCCTTTCGCCACTGTTTCACTATGGCATCTGGCAACATTTACAACTTGGCCCCACCACAACCATTTTTGCCAGCAGATGGTGAACCAGTATTAAAGTGGGAAATTTGTCCTGAATATTTCACAAATTATACATCCACTTTTGATGACGAAGAAGATGACCTGTCACCAGAAAAGAGGAAGAAAATTCTTCTGCATTGTTTAGGTGCTGGTGGGTTAAAAGTATAGAGCAAAACCAAAGGGGATGATGGACGGAGTGTTGAACAATGTAAGCACTCACCCTCAGTCAACTGATCTGGGTTTAATCCATCATCATTCTTTAGCTCACTCTGCCACCCCAGTTCAGACATGGCCATATGCAAATCAGTCTGACCCTGTGCCTAATGGGAACAGTCCAGCCCGAACTGCCAAGCCATTTCTTCCCTGGACCGGAAACAAGCATCCTGGGACTCGTTTAAGACTAATCAGCCGTCTTCAGTCAGGCTAGCTTGAATCCAGTGGCAAAGTGAGCAAGGGACCCACGTCTGGGCATACCCTGCCAACTTAGGGCGAACAAAGCAAAACCAAAGGGGATGATGGACGGAGTGTTGAACAATGCAAGCACTCACCCCCAGTCAACTGATCTGGGTTAAAAGTATAGACTAGCATCAACAAAAAAATCCGAGCCACTGGTCAAGTGGATGTGTACACTAATGCATTAGATGACTTAGACATTTACTACAAACCTACTATGTGCATCGCGGTGGATAGATTCAAATTTTTCTACCTTAAACAAGGTAAAGAAGAACGTATTGAGCATTACGTTGCTGTTCTGAAGAATCTTGCACTAACATGTCGGTTTGGGGACCTACACGATGAATTCATTATGGATCAAATTTGCGCGCAGCTAAACCCTCTATCCAAGATTCCCTATGGGCCAAGAGTGAAAAACCATTATAAGACGTAATCGATATTGTCAAAAGAGGAGAATTAACCCCTTCAGCGCTGCGCGGATTCCCGCGCGGTGCTGAAGGTTCTGAGCGCGGGCGGGGCCATGACGGAACGGTTCCGTCATAAGCACAGCCCAACCGACGTGCATGACGGAACCGTTCCGTCATAAGCGTCGAAGGGGTTAATAGGTAGATGTGCAAAAGCTGTGCTTGTAGAAAACAAAATGAAACAAGAAGAACCTGTTGTAGTTGCCAAGATTAGTGATGTGAAGTCAAAACAGCAATCCTTTTTATGGGAACAAAGAAGTGCATGAGAGCGAGCATAGGTACCACAACAAGAGTTATCCCCAAAGGAACTGCTACAGGTGTGGAAGCAAAAAACATCTTGCCAACGACAAAAGATGTCCAGCACGTAATCAGAAGTGTTCCAAGTGCGACACTATTGGTGATTTCCAGAAAGTTTGTCAAAGGAAAACGGGGAGTAGAGTCAAATTAGTTGAGCAAACAGACTAGACAGTTCTGATTCTTCAAGTGACATTGATGTCAACATGTATGTACTTAATGTGATCGATGTGCTAAAGTAAGTCACTAACTCGGAGGAGGAAGCTAACAAAAAGAAACCCAAATGTGAAATGTCTATTGAGGGTGTCAACATTTCCATTGTTACAGACTCAGGATCACCTTACACTATAATCAATAAGGAGGTGTGGGACAGTAAGTTTGTTCAGGCATTAGGGCAAGAGATGGTACCTCCCGCCATTTCTTTGAAAACTTTCACTGGTGAACCTATTGAACTGGTGGGTTACAGGAAATTGAAATTTGTTTTAAAAAAACAGGGAAGCAATGTGCAATTTATATATTTCCATTTCAGGTCCATCTGTATAGGGGTGGAAAGACCAGGGCAAATTAAGCATTACACGCAATCCAAACACTCCCGAACCTGTTTTGTTAATGCAGGATGAGGAGGAATTAAGTTTTAGAATATCACAAAAATTCCCCAAAGTATTCAGAGGTAATATCCGTAAATTGAAGGGTTTCCAGCATAAAATCCAAGTAAAATCCAATGCAAAACTTGTGATTTACGAAGTGAGAAACATCCTTTTCTCATTGAAAGAGGAAGTGAAGGTCCAACTGGAAAGTTTAAACAAGGCTGGTATCATAGAACTTGCAGAAACTTCCGAGTGGGTTGCACCTTTGGTTGTGGCCAGGAAAGCCAATGGTAAATTAAGATTATGCATTGACTTGCGTGACCTAAACCAAAACATTATGATGGACCAGTTTTCACTACGCAAAATTAATGAAATGCTAACTCTCACAAAAAAAATTGATTGGTTCTCTACCATCGACTTCACCGCAGCCTATCATCAGGTTTCCCTGCATACGGAAAGTAGGACATTTACCACTTTTATTTCTCTCTTTGTATGTTTCAGGTACAGAGGCGTTCCTTTTGGATCAGCCTCTGCAGCTGCGATGTTTCAACGACTTATGCATGTAATTTTTGAAGGGTTTGAAAATTTACTAATTTTCCAGGATGATCTTTTGGTGATAGGCAAAAGTAGAGATGAACACAAAAGGAATTTATTCAAAGTGTTAAGCACATTGCAAGAGAAATGTATGACCGCTAAATATAAGAAATGTAAATTTGCTAGGTCACAAGTAACATATTTGGGTCACAAAATTACACAAGAAGGCATAACACCAAAACAAAATTGTTAATGGCCATAAAAGACGCACCTATTCCCAAAAATAGAGATGAAGTACGAGCATTTTTAGGGTTGGTTGAATTCTATTCCAAATATGTGAAGGATTTCTCATCCAAAACTCACGACATCAGGCAACAACTTAAACTTAAAAACAAGTTTGAATGGTCACCCAATTGTCAGAAAGCTTTTATCTCCTTCAAAGATTACATTTGTAATGCTCCCCCTTTGCAGGGTTTTGATAGTAATTTAGCTAGCATTATCACAACGGATGCCAGCAGGAGGGGTATAGGTGCTGTCCTCAGCCAAAGGAACGAAATTGGCATGGAGTATACTGTTGCCTTCGTTTCACGCTCATTAACGCCCACAGAGGAGAGCTATTCGGCAATAGAGCGTGAAGCCCTGGCAAGCGTATGGGGATTAGAGCATTTCCGCCAATTTGTGTGGGGAAATAAAGTATTATTATGCAGCGACCACAAACCACTCACCAGATTATAAACCACGAAAGGATTGTACACCGCTTCACCCAGACTAGCTCGCATTTCAGTAAGATTACTAAACTTTGACTATGAATTGCAATATGTAACGGGTACTAATAAAGTTGTGGCCGATATTCTCAGTGGGTTACTCCTTCCCATGAGTGAGAGTGAGGAAGTCTTGGGGGAGGAGTTTTGCGTGGCCAATATCATTGAAGGAATTCCCTGGTATTACCAAACAAGAGTGGGAGAGAGCAGTGAAACAAGATGTAAGTCTACAAGAGGTGAGCAAAATGATACAGGAAGGGTGGCCTATAAAACAATTTATGCAGAGAATTAAGAGTTTTCTGGGAGTTAAGACACGAAATGTCCTTAGAAGGAGGACTCATATTAAGACAAGGGAAGGTTGTACCCCCAGAATCACTGAGAACTAAAATCCTAGAAATCTGTCACGAGGGGCACTTAGGTATCAACAAAACCAAGAGCAGAATCAAAAGTTGGTATTGGTGGACAGGTTATGACTTAGCTGTTGAAAGGAAAGTTAGAAATTGTACTCAGGGCGAGAATTCGGACAAGTCTCAAGCTACCCTAAGGCCTGCTTTACATCCCTTGCCTAGTCCTGGTATGCCCTGGGAGAGAGTTGGGATTAACTTAATGGGATCGCTATGGAACAAGGATGAACAAGTGTACATTGTTGTACTCATTGCTCACTTTTCCAAATGGCCAGAAATAGAGATACTCCACAGGGCGGATTCAGGTAACATCATTAGGTTCCTCGACGAAGTTTTCACAAGAGAAGGGTTACCCAAGTACATGCTAAGTGATAATGGACCACAATTCACCTCAGAAAATTTCAAAAAGTACCTCAGAAGGAATGGTATTATACACAAAACCACCTCAGTGTACCATCCTGCAGGGGATGGGGTGGTGGAACGCTTTAATTGTATCATTAAATGTATAATACAATTGGCCAATAACAATGGGTTGCATTGCACAAATGAATTGTTCAAAATTGTATGGGCATACAGAATAACCCCTAGTGACAGCACAACTTCTAGTCCATTTGAACTCATGAGAGGTAGAAACCCCCATATCCAAAGACAATATTGGTTGGATGGATTCAGCCAAAAGAGCTGATTGGTCTCCGTGATAGTTAAAAGAAAAGTTGTTACATGCACAGAGCAAGTGCAAGGAACATTATGACTTGAAGCACAAATCTAAGCACGTCACCCTCAGAGTGGGTGATTCTGTAAAATTCAAACGCAGTGGTTTCATTGAGAAGGGGCAAAGCCGCTATGCTGAACCATTGATTGTTAAGAGAGTGTTTTGCAATTCGGCCCTACTCAGCGATGGCAAGGTATGGATTGCTTTTGCCATTTCTGCGTGCAAGAAAAAGGATAGTGAAGTAATTGACAAGGATGACACAAATACCTCACAGGTACAAAGTCCTGTAACACTATAGGATGTTGCATATGGTAAAAGAAGTACAGAGTGGTTGTATGATGAGTCTGATACTGATGGAGACTATGGGGAAACCTAACCTCAGAATTTCAATATCGCTCCTTCCCCTACTCTGGATGAGAAGTCTACCAACTGTCCTAACAAACCGAAAAAGATACCGGTTGAGGGTTCACTAAGTATGACTGTCAGACAAGTAGTTCCATCTAGTGGTCGGGACACAGAGGAACCCAGTACTAGCAGTAGGGGTAGAGTGATTGTAAAACTATGTTGGTAAAAGTATTTTGAATGCTATTAAATGTGTCATCAAGAGTT
This sequence comes from Triturus cristatus, assembly GCF_964204655.1. NCBI lineage: Eukaryota > Metazoa > Chordata > Amphibia > Caudata > Salamandridae > Triturus > Triturus cristatus. The sequence goes on from NC_140582.1 coordinate 320,823,897, forward strand.
TCTTGTTGTTGTTTAACCTTCTTATCTTCCAGGGTTGTCCCTTTCACCCTTCCCCTGCTTCCCCCCTCGCCTTTTCCCTACCTCCTATAGGGTGAGATGTGTTAAGATGGCATCTTATTTCTAGAACCTTCCTCCCCTTGCCCTCTAGGCACCCGTACCCTCTTGTGCACTCACCTGCTTTATGCTGTAATCAGCTGGTGTTCTAGAACAACAGCTGAGCGTTGATCATTTCTGAAGGAGAGTCGTTTGGGAGGTGACACGTTTGTGGTTACTGTGGAGTCCTCCCGTTAGTGTGCTGAATTACAGTAATAAATCCTTCTTCAACTCATCCAGACTCCTCATCTTATTAGTTTAAGCCAGTTTGGCCAAGCAGAATATCCAATTTTGTTCCCTCTAGAACAAGTATTCTTGTTCATATGTGGGAGTGCTTCCAAGATAGTCCAGCGCACATCTTCAGCTGGTGTGGTTGTGACTGAGGTAGTAGGTAGCAAACACAAGGAGATGATGGATGGAGCGCTGAAACTTTTCATAAATTCACCCCCAGTCACAGATCTGGGTTGAATCCATCATTGTTCTTTAGCTCACTTAGCCACCCCAGCTTAGAAACAGCTATATGCAAATCAGTCTTGACCATGTGCCTCATGGGAACAGTCCAGTCCGAACTTCCAAGCCATGTCTTCCCTGGACCAGAAACAAGCACCCTGGGACCGGTTTCGGGCTAACAGCCCTCATCAGCCAGGCTAGCTTGAATCCACTGGCAAAGTGAGCAAGGGACCCACGTCTGGGCATACCCTGCAATTTGGGCCAACAAAGCAAACACAAGGAGATGATGGACGGAGTGCTGAAACTTTTCAGACACTCACCACCAGTTACAGATCTGGGTTGAATCCATTATCGTTCCTTAGCTCACTTTACCACCCCAGTTGAGAAACAGCTATATACAAATCAGTCTTGACCCTGTGCCTCATTGGAACAGTCCAGCCCGAACTGCCAAGCCATGTCTTCCCTGGACTAGAAACAAGCATCTGGGGACCGGTTTCGGGCTAACAGCCCTCATCAGCCAGGCTAGCCTGAATCCACCGGCAAAGTGAGCGAGGGACCCACGTGTGGGCATACCCTGCCATCTTAGGGGGAACAAAGCAAACACAAGGAGATGATGGACAGAGCGCTGAATCTTTTCAGACACTCACCCCATTCACAGATCTGGGTTGAATCCATCATCGTTCTCGAGGTAGTAGGTACTCATCTTAGTGATGGTTTTCTCACAGCAGATATCGCTGCGATGTTCCATTATCCTCACTTTCACTGATCTGGTGGTCATTCTGATGTATCTTTTGTTACATGGACAAGTGATCATGTATATACAATTTTTTAAGTTGCAATTTGTTAGAGTTTTGTGCACCCATGTGTAGGTCTGGATAGTTTTACTTTTGCAGGTTCAGCGAGTGCGCATACTGTGAGAAGTTGGCCTGGTATATGCTGTCCACTAGTTATAGTGGGCACCCTGTGCCAGTCCAAAAAAACCCTTATTGATTACAGGTTAAAGACAACCTTTATTGAAAGCTATCCTAATGGTAGCTATGGAGAGCAGCCTTTAGACTAAGGGCCTCATGTAGGTAGCGTACCAGTTACCACTTCTTAAATACCGAGCCGTACCGACTCGGTATTTAAGAAGTGGTAACTCGTATGTAGGTAATGAGTCGGTAATTTTTACCGATTCGTTACTAGTCGGTGATTACCGAATCGGTATTTACCGATTCGGTAATGAGGCATACCTTCCCATTGATGGGAAGGTATGCCTCATTACCGAATCGGTAAATACCGATTCGGTAATGGGGGGAACACATACAAGGGTGGCAGGGTGTCACATTGACACCCTGTTGCACCCCTGTTTCGGCCATGTGTGCACATGTGGCACACATACATGCCCTAAGGGCATGTATGTATGCCACATTGCACACAGCTACGCGCGTAAAAATGCATTTACACATACATTCATTATTTACCACCAACTATAAGTTGGTGGTAAATACCGACTCATAAACACACACACACACTCCCCCTACATCTCGATTTTGCTTTCGGAATTTACCGAATCGGTAAAATTACCGATTCGGAAAAGTTACCGATTCGGTAACATTACCGATTCGGTATTATTACCGAATCGGTAATTTTACCGATTCGGTAAATTCCGAATTCCCCCTACATACCAATGGCCAAAATACCGGTCGGTAACGGTATTATTACCGAAAATCGGCCGTTACCGACCGGTATTTGGCTTCCTACATGAGGCCCTAAGTCTTGAAGGAATGTAAAGCAGCTTGTTTTACCAGTCTATAATCTCTTCAGTGCCTAAATGAAAGACATCCACACCAGGTATATATATATAAAACATGTGTATTTATTACTAAACACACCCTCCTAGTCTCTTTATTGAGACTAGAGATCAAAACACATACATTACACTTCAAATATTACAGTAAAATAGCACAAATACATGTCAGGCCCTAGAGGCGAGCCAAACCATAACCTAAAATAGTGGTATAAAAACCACAACTTAACTAGACCCAAGGCCTAGAGCCTGTAGAATCGCTGGAACCCCAAGGAACCACCCAAGGTAGTGACACAGGGTACCCACGGGGACTGTGTGCAGTGTGCGAACACAGCCGCGAGCTCCCGTTAGCTTCTATGGGGAAAGTCGCGGTTAGATTTTTTTTTGTTGTAAAAGATATGTTTATTGATAAGGAAACACAAATGAAAATACAGGCGACAGTCCCGCACTACATCCCTCGCAGGGGGTCTCATATCTGGAGGGGAGGCCGGTGCTCAAAGCAGCAGCCAGTTCTGTGACCGTGACAAATAGCCAGCATACAGCGACAAAAAACTCAAACTAGGCCTAAGGCTCGAAAGCTAATGTAGGGGTCTCGCTTCTGCCTGGCAGCACACTCCCGCAAAGACCCAGCTAACGGGGCCGGGCCCCTCAAACAGGGAGGGTCCGACTCTCCCCTCCGCCTCCAGGTGCTCCCCGTGCCCCAAACCCAAAAAAGAAAACATAAAGAACAAATCCCCCCTACCCCACAACCTCCCCCACCCTCCCACCCTCCCCCCAGTGGTGGTAGCTCCCAAGTATGCGCAGGGCACTCTCTTAACAACATTCACACCTGAAATAAATGAAGGGCTCGAATCGAGGGGGGACACACCGCCGCCGGCAGCCCCCTAGAGAGAAAGCGCACCAGGGGCCCCCAGCAAAAAATGAAATTCTTAAAGGACCCCCGAAAGACATCGGCCATCCGTTCCATGCTCAATAATTTCCACAATCTCGCATGCCACAAAGAGATCGCCGGGGCCTCCTTTTTCTTCCAGGCCGCCGCCAGAGTGATCTTAGCCGCCCCCACACACAACCAGAGAATTTTCTTGTCCGCTCGTGTCTGGTGCTCGAGAAGGGGATCGCGAAGGCCCAGTAACACTTGAGCCACGGAGTCCGCGATCGGGTAGCCCAAGATGTCCTTGATATGGGAGAGAATCTCTTGCCAGTAGGGGCGGATGATCGGGCAATCCCACCAAATATGGCGGAAGTCCCCCAAGAGCCCGCAGCCCCTCCAACACCTGTCCGAAGAAGTGGGGAAGATGCGGCGTATCTTGGCGGGAGAGAGGTACCAGTCCATCATAGTCTTAAGGTGCGCCTCGCGAAGTTCCACCGAGTGATTGTGGCTGGTCAAGTCCCGCCACAGATGAGACCACTCTTCCGCCGTGATGTCCCGCCCTAGGATGTCCTCCCACTGACCCATGTAACGCGGCCTCGGGGAGAGAGCAGTGGCCAAGAGATGGCCATAGATAAAGGAAATGGCACCACGCATCGCCGAGGTGCGCGAGAGAAAGGCCTCAAAGGGGGTGGGCGGCCTAACCGCCGCCTCTCGAACCGACGGGGACAGAGCCCAGTGCAGCAACTGGGCGTGGCAGAACATCTCCGTCTGAGGCACCCCGTAATCTCGTCCACAGTTGGCAAAGGTGAGCGGGCCAGAGCCATGAAACAAATGCGTGAGAGCGAGACAGCCCCCTTCTCTCCACGTGTCAAAGGGACCCTCTTGCATCGCAGGCGGAAAGGCCGTATTGAAATGTATGGGAGTAAAGGGCGACGGGAACGTAGTCCATCGCTCGTCCCCAGAGACAGAATCCCAAACTTTAAGGCGCTCCACCTCCGCTGGTGAAAGCGTAAGATTAAGGATATAGGATTTGTCATAGTTCACCTTGAAACCCGCCACTGCCTCAAAGCGCTCCAAGGCCGTCTGAACATGGGGAAGGGAGTGTGCAGGGTCCGCCAGTGTGAGCAAGACGTCGTCTGCGAACAAAGAGATCTTGTGCTGTTCGCCCGTAAAAGGAAGACCTCGGATGTCCGGGTGTTCCCTTATCGCTAATGCCAGGGGTTCAATACTTAGAGCGAACAACAAGGGGGAGAGTGGACACCCCTGCCGTGTGCCCCGCGAGTGCGGGAAAAAGGAGGAGAAGTGGCCATTAACCGCGACCCGTGAACGGGGCCCACTATAGTTGGCCCGAAGCATGGTCAGGAATCTCTCCGAGAACCCAAACGCCTCCAAGGTTCGGAAGAGGAACTGCCAGTCCACCCGGTCAAACGCCTTCTCGGCATCCAGACCAAGCAAGACTGCCGGGATGCAGAATCGGTTGGCCTTCTCGATGAGGTGGATCACCCTCCTAGTGTTGTCATGGGTTTGACGTCCCTTGATGAACCCCGATTGGTGCGGGTGGATTAGCACCGGCATCAGGTCCTGCAGGCGGGTCACGAGAATGGAAGAGTAAAGTTTGGCGTCGACATTGAGCAAGGCGATCGGCCTATACGATGAACAGGCAGTGGGATCCTTACCGGGCTTAGGGATGACTGAGATGACTGCCTCCGCCATAGAGGCCGAGGAAGCCTCCAAGTCGGCCATAGCATTGAACAGTTGGACCAGGAACCCACTAATCTCAGTGGCAAACGTCTGGTAAAAGAGGGTCGTGAATCCGTCCGCACCCAGCGCCTTGTGAGGCTTCAGGGACTTGATGGCACCCAGGACCTCCTCTCTAGAGATGGGAGCAGAGAGCAGGTCGTTCCAGGCCTCAGATACCTGAGGGAGCGGGAGCTTGCGCAGGTATTCCCTCTGTGCGGCGGGATCCAAGGAATCCCCCGAGTATAACGCCCTATAAAACTCGCCGAAGCTCGCTGCCTTGGCAGCATCGCAGTGTTGCAACGAGCCGGTCGCATCTCGAACGCCTCCTATGTACTCCCGTTCACGCTTACGGCACAGCTGGCGGGCCAGGTGCCTCCCCACCTGAGTTGTTCCCCTGCGTATAGGAGAGATGACGGAGCTTCAGGAGGGTGAACTCCGACCTATTATTGTAATGAGCCCGAAGCTTGCCCCGGAGAGTAGTCAGTGGTCGCAACGATTGTTTGGACGGTTGGGCTTTATGCGTTTGTTCCAGCACTGCAAGTTCCGCCTCCAACGCCTCCCGCTCCGTCCTCCTCAATTTATTAAGAGCCGCATTGATAGCTAAGCAACTACCCCTCACTGAGGCCTTAAAGGCATCCCAGGTAGTAAAAACCGAGGTATCCTGCACTGGGTTAAGCTCGAAAAAGTCTCGGATCGCCGTACGGAGTCCCTTGCAAGAGGACTCGTCTCTCACCAGGGAAGCCGGGAAATACCACCTGCGTGGAACCTCCCCCATCGGTGCCCACTGAAGCCCCAGCGCAAACAAGCTATGGTCAGAGATAGAGAGAGGAAAGATCCTCAAGGACCCTCGAAGGGACTGACTGTAAAAGATATGGTCTAAGCGGGAGTATGATTGGTGAACATGAGAGAAGAAAGTGTAGTCACGAGAGAGGGGGTGCAGGGAGCGCCACCCATCCAACAACCCCAGTTCCTCTATCCGCCGGCGCGTCTCATCAGAGAATACCCCGGTTTCAGCCCTCCGGCGATGAGAGCAGTCCAAGTCCGGATCCCAGACGAGGTTGAAATCCCCCAGGACGAAGAGCGCTCCTTCTACAAAATCCTCAATAGTTCGCAGCAAGTCTAAGAGGAATTTATTTTGCCCCACATTGGGAGCATACAACACAAGGAATGAGCAGGTCCTACCGAGCAGCACCCCCTTGATCAGGAGCCATCTACCCTCCCTGTCGCTTTAAACCCCCGAGGGCTGAAAGTGGAGAGTCGAGCGGAACAGCAGAGCTACTCCCCTATGTTTTGAAACCGCCGAGGACCGATAGATAAGGGGGAATAGCTTATGTTTCAGCCGGGCCTCATCCCGTCGAGCCAGGTGAGTCTCCTGAAGGCCAACCACATCTAAGTGGTGATCCAAGATATATTTCCAGACCTTTTGACGTTTCTGGGGGGAATTCAACCCCTTTACATTCCAAGTGCCTAGGGTAACGGGCCTTCGCCATTTCGCCCAACTCCCCGCCCTTCCAGATCAGCCACAGACAAAGCACAACCCACGACCCACGGACCCCACCCGTCCCCAAAAGCAGCGGCTAAAGCAGGCCTGCAGTGCACCGCATTCCGCCTCCAAAACCAGCCCCTCTCTACCCACTCGGACCCCCCTCTCAGGACTCCCATAGAGCATGCCCCATACAGCAGCCATTGAAGTGCGTTCCGGCTACCACCACTAACCCACCCCCATCCCACTCCCATCCCTCCACCCCGTCTGTCCCCCCCCCAAAAAAACCCCTTCCAAAAAACTCAAAAGAAACCCAAAAACAACACACCAGGGATCCAACTGACCCCACCAAAAAGCAAGTCCAAAAAACGAACAGTGCAACCAAGAAGGCTGGTGTTGAGACCCTCAGAGAACGGGGTCTCAGAGAACAGTTAGTGTCCCATACGTTCTCCGGTCCGGGGTGTCTTCCCCAAAAGTACATAGTAACCCACGGTACCTGAACAAGAGGGGGGCGTCCCTCCACCACCAACCAGCCTTCCCTCTACCTTCACGCTGCTGATGAGCTGTCCCACGGCGGCGACACCGTCACATTCACTACGGAGGCCACTGCTCCATCCCGTTCCTGCTGGCTGGTCTCGATATCCGGTCCACTCTGTGCCACCTGCCGCCCCGCTCTGTGCCAGGAATAAGAACACCGCCTGCGTCGCGACGGTGAGGGCCCATCCCTCGGAGAGTCCGCGGTGTCGACCAACCCCAGGAGGTCTCTGGCAGCCTGCAGTGATCTAAGCTGAACCAGTCTGTTTTGCCATCTAAAGATGAGGCGAAAGGGATGACCCCAGGAGTACACCACATTCCGGTCGCGCAGGAATGCCGTCACCGGCCGAAATTCACGGCGTTTCTGCAGTGTAGAAGCTGCCAAGTCTTGGAAGAGTTGGGGGTGGTGATCCCTGAACAACAAGTTAGCGATACCCCTCTCCTTCCGGAGAATACGTTCCTTGAGCTGGAAGTCGTTTACGCAAACCAAGATATCCGGTGGAGGAGCCCCCGAGCCCCTCGGGGGGCCACTCTGTGGACCCTGTCCATCCTGATTTCGTGGACATCATCGCCGCCCAGGATTTGCAGGAAGAGAGCCTCGACATATCCACGGAGATCCCCAGCTTCGCCTCCCCAGGGCACCGCTCGGATACAGATATTGTTCCGACGAGAACGGTTCTCCAGCTCCTCTGCATGTGCCTGGAGATCCAGGTTCTGCTCCGTGAGTCGGAGCACATCCTGTTGGAGCTGGTGGACGTCGCCCGCCAAACCCAAATCATGCTCCTCCAACGTCGCCACTCGCTCGCCAATGCCATCCACATCCCGCCGCATGTCCCTGAGATCCGAGACCAGCTGAGATCGGAGATTCGAGATGTCCTCCTTAATAGCAGAAAACAGCTCCAACATAAAGGCCTTGGTGGCCAGCGCGTCATCATCCTTCTGCTGAGGAGAAGCACTGGTACCCGGGGACGTCGACGGCAGCGCACTTCTGGGGGGCCCCTCCTTGCCCGATTTTTCCTTGCGGGGCCTAGAGGACATCGCGGCCAATATAGCGGTTGCACGGAGTACAAGACGGTAAGTAGACCTGTGCTGGCCGCCTGCTACACCTCCCCAGTCGCGGCCGATGGCTGGGAGTCCCGGGTCAGCCGTCCCACTGCTCACCGCGCCTCAAATCGTCTTGCACAGACGCTCACTCCCGCCCGTCAATCCGGGGGGGGAATGTCCACCCAGGCGTCCTCCGCACTCAGCGCCTCCAGATCTGCCACAGCAAGGTGTCACCAGGCCAAGAGCCCCTTCGCCAAACCACACAGACCCAGGCCGGTCGCGGATAATGGCCACAACCCCAGTCAGACCAGCGGCTCACCAGAACATCGGGGGGTACTCCCCAGGCGGTCCCAGGCACTCTCGACCCCCTCATAGGGCGCCTTCACGTCTGCAGCCCGGCTCCAGGTATCCCACTGCCCAGCTGTCAGCCTCGGGGGAAATCCAGGGCCCCCGTCCCCAATGGGCGCCTCCTCGTCTCCAGCCGACCGGGCCCGGGCAGGGGCAGCGCACAGATAGTCTTCTACGAGGCACAGTGAGAGCCCAACGCGGGTCCGAGCACATCAAGGGCCCCCAGTGATCCACACCTCATTACTGCTCTCAATCTTCGGCATGGGCGCTGTAGCTCCGCGGCTCCACACTCCCGTGCGGCCAGTACACCCCGTTCTCTAGGACGCACCACTCCAGGGCGGGGGGGGGAGGGTCGATGCCAGGCTCCGCTCGGAACAACGGCAGGCTCCCCCCTACGTCCGCAGCTCCGATCTGGTCTAGAGCCCCCCGGGCGCCGCCCCGCCGAGGCCGCGGGTCTGCCCGAGGCCCGAGCCTCCAGTCATCCACTCGGCTCCCCAGGACAGCCGTCCGCTGCTGCCAGGCACTCCGCTCGGTGTTGGAACTCCCTCTGGGCCAGCAAGGCGTCGCTCACCCGCGTGGCCGTCCGTAAAGGCCGATCGCTGCTCCACTGCCAGTGGCGCCGGCTCCGCCGTACTGCAGAAGGCACCGCCCCCAGCCGCGGCTCAACGCGAGTCCCCGGGCTCCTGCTGTCCGGCCTCACTACAGGCCCCGATCCCGCCGAGAGGGCTCCGATCGTCCAACGTGGATGGGACCAACGCTAGGGCACCTCAAGAACTGCCGGAGGGACAGCGCAAGCTCCAGGTCAGCTAACAGGGTCGAGGGAAGGCTCTGAACAATGCTATGCCTTCACGGCGGCGGAGGGACCGAAAAGTATGTCCTACTCCGTCGCCATCTTGGACACGCCCCCTGCGGTTAGATTTTTAAAGATTAGGGACACTTAGAAGTGAGTCAGGACCAAACCCTTTGGGACTTTGGAAGTTCTAGGGCCAACACCCATGGGAGCACTGGAGTACTCGTGTTACCTCACCCAGGGAAGCCTGGTGCATAGGTTTCAAATGGTGTCGAGTCTCGTTGTCGATTTCAATGGAAGCTGGCAAAGAAGTGCTGCTGCCGGGAAGATGCGAAGTGTCCAAAGAGCTCAAAGCCTGGATCGAAGATGAGAAGAACCTGAAAGCAGATGGGACAGAGTCTTGGGCACCAGCCAGTGACCAGGAAGGCGATAGGCAGATGCTTACCGATGTCGGATGATTTCAGGTGAAGAAGGTGAAGCTTGACTCTACAGCCACGAGGACCAGGAGGCGTCAAGGACAACCAGGAGCTGGATTCGAGCTGCCCCACAAAGGATGTCGAGTGCTGCAGCGTCGGTGCCCAGATTAGACACAACAAGCCTTGGCAACAGCAACCCACGCAGAAACAAGAAAGATGCTTCGGTGCAGACCAGCAAGGTCTGTGGGACTCACCACTTGGTAGGGACTCGGGGCACATCTGGAGCAACAAGGGAAGCCCAAGAAAATTCAAAGTTACCCCCTCAGGGACTCACCAGTCGATGGACCAGGGATCGCAAAGGGACCTCAAGACGAAACACAAAATGGCGGCCCATGGGTCACTCGGGGTGACTAGGCCAACAATCTGTGGATTCTGTGCTCGAGGTGGGGGCTACAAGTCAGCCCAAGCACGACTTCAGGAGATGTCGAGAAGTCAATGCACTTGCAAAAGTGCATGGTGACCAGGATTTCCGGTTCCACACTACTCACGAGGGCTGCGGGTCTTAGCTTTGCTGGGGACTCGGGTCGGGTCGGCCTCTGAAATGTCTGGAAATCCTCTTCCTGGGCTGCAAATAGTTCGGAGTCCAGAGAGAGCTTCGGAAATGCAGACTGGCAAATTGCTTCTTTGGTCACTCCTTGACCCCAAGGGAGATTTCTTCAGTCCTCTAGTCTTGAGTACAGTGTCAAAGTTCCAGGATTCAGCTTCAGAGTTTTGTCCAGGGATATCTAAAGTTCTGGTTACAGAGGTTCCTTACTTATACCTAAGGAAGGGGTTTGGAAAGAGGGGTGGCTACAGTCATTTCCTTTGTCCAGTTTTGCACCAGAGCAGGGCTGGAAAGGCCTGAACCTGTTTGAGCTGGACTATGCACAGGGACACCAAATGTGCCCCCAGTGCAGGGCTTCAAAGCACTCTGAGAGTGCTCCCACCCAGCCCCAATACACATAATCCTGTCTGGAAGGTGGTTACACCTCCCTGTGACAGGAAACCTATTGTCCAGGCCTCTCCTGACGGAGTTTCGGTCATTAGCAGGAGGCCAGACCTGTGTCTGTGGCTGCAGCATTCATTTTGTGATGCCAGGGCTCTGTTAAGTTTCTACCGGGTAACCCAGTACTGCCATGTCTCTCCCTCTAGAAGGGTGAATAATACTCCCACACCAGTTACTGGTGTGGGGGTATCATTCCAAGGTGTTTGACACCAAACACGACATGATTCCATGCAGCCAGTCTAAAGTTAGCATTTACCGTTTGGTTATAATGCACTTAAGAGTATATGGTCAGGTTGCACCACTGACAACCCTGGAGAAGAGATTCCGAAGGCTGCAAAGGGGCTCAGTTCATACCTGGGCACCCTCTCACATATAACCAAGCACCCTGCTGCCTTCAGGATTGATAAGGCCTGCAATAGGGGTGACTGATAGGTTTGTATGTGCAGTGATAGGTGAGGTATAGTGAGCCTATACCTCAGTAAGGGGTGCATGCACCACCTTACCCAGGCTGCAGTAGCAGACCTGTGGTGTCATTTTGGGTGGCTTTCCACGGGTGGCATAATACAAGCTCCAGCCCCTGGTAGGCCTCTGGGGTACCTATGCCCTGGGTGCATAGTGTACCATATTCTAGGGACTCACAAGAGTACCTCAGGATCCAATCTGTGGTGTACCTAAAGTACATGTAATCATTATGCAAGAGAAAGCATATAGGCTGGGGGCCTGAATAGCAGGTTCCCAGCCAAACTAAGTCAAAAACCATCAAAACACCAGGAAAAAAGTGGGGGCAACCATGTAGTCAGAATCCACCTTCCTACACATACACCACAAGAGCCTCATGGAAAATGTCCTCTGACAGGGTGCAGTCCCCATAAGGGCCATTGTGTGGACATGATGGTATTCAGTGGCCTAGTTTGTACATTCATGCCTTTGGTGTCACTAGTACGGTTGAAGGCAAAACGTGGAATGGGGAAGACTAGGGAGCCTGTCTGCATTACTGGTCAGTGCTTCCTTATGATTTTTTGTGTTCTGTTGGAATTGTGAGAACCTGGTAACACAGGTGATGGTGTCCTCCTGTGTACAGATGCACGGTTCTAACAAGGCTGCCCTATTATTATTCCTTGCCTTTTGCGTGCCAACTTGACACAGTAGGGAGGATAGTGGCGTGTTTCTCAGTAAGAAGTGAGTTGTTGTGTCTTTTGGTCAAAGTCATTGGTCATGCTGCAAATGCGGTGTAGCCTTCAAAGCTGGCCATCGGGAAGGTTATCCTTAGGGATTTAGTATGATGACTGTCATGCAACAGCAGACTATTGCAGTTTGTTAGTTTTTTGGAAGTCATCTTCATCAGTTTGCCTTCCGTGAGGGAGATCGATAGATCGAGATATGGGAGGTCTTTATCAGAAATGTTTCTTGTGAATTTTAAAAAAGGTTTGAGGGTATTGATCCAATCACCAAAATAATCACATTGATCCCTATTTCCTCTCCAGAAGATCAATAAATTGTTGATATATCAGTGACATAACATAATCTGGGCAGAATAGGGATTGTTATCACACAGGATATTATCCTTCTGAAAATTAGCCATGTAAAGACAGGCTTCTCAATGACTGCCCAGGAGCATCCACTTTTATTGTAGTATTATGCCTACCAATCCTTCTTTGACTCCACCTCCTTTTTTCCCATAAGTGGTTTTAATTTAGAAGCTCCACATCTCACTCCTTCCATGCTTCTTATTGGGGCATTTATCCATAGTCCTCTACTTATGCTCCTCGCCTTGTTTTGGTGTTTCGTCCCTTCAACGTTCTCTCTACCGTTGCTGTTTGGGTCTGCCTGTCTATGCTTTGCCCCCTTGTCTGCTTTGGCCCATACCCTGGAAACCCTAAGCCACAATACCTCCTCTGTTTCCAAGGCCTGAGAACCTGGTGCTTTCAACCCCTTGCCTCCCACCTGCCTTTTTCTGGTTCTGTGTCTTCCCATTACCAATCTTGGAACCCGTGACTGCTGTTTGCTGACTGCATGATGGTAATCCGTGGTGGGGAAATAACAGCATCCTCAGCTTCTTAACAGCTTTTGCCTGTGAGCATCTTCTGCCTGGGAACCCGGCCTTTTGCTTGGCCCATACACATAGTGGTCTGTGTAGGATCCAAATTAAAATACATGATTAGCATAGTGTAACTAAAACTAGCTTATTTAATTCAGCCCCGTAATAAGGCCCTTTTAGTCTAAATTAAGTAAGTACGACGGAAAGGGCTGAAAACAGAACCGCGGCCATCTTGGCCCTCAACTCTCTCGTCATGTAGGATCTACAATCACGTGGTTCCCTGAGCCCATATTTTCCTTATTCAGCATGCACCAGTTTTAGAAGACAGGCTGAATTGTATTTACGACCGAGAAGCAAGGTCACATCTGCCAAAAGGGAGTACCAAGCAAAATTCCTTCTGAACCTGGGACGAGAAGGGAGTCACCCGGCCGACCTTCTATTCTTAAAGATAGTAGCCTTTTTTGTATCGTTGAAACTAGATATAGGATGAGCTCATTAGGAGCGCCTGGACGGGCTGGTACTTTTCCACTTGTAAGGCTTTGTATGTTGCGCTGTAATGTATAAAAGTATGAGTTTGTCAAGGAGCCAGCAGTCTTCCTCGGCACACCTCTTGGGTGAGGATCGATGAGGCTCCTCTATGTAGAGTTTTCTGTCTGGCCAATAAACGCTTGAACCTTCTACGTTGCTAACTGCTCATTATTTGACTTACATTGCGGGCCACTGGTAAGTGTGGCCCTTGAGACGAAAATTTGGATACAACAGTTGGCGACCACGAAGGGACCCCGTGATAGGGTCTGACCTCCCCCGTTATCGGGTGGTAGGTTCGAGGGCGTCTTAGTCGGGTGGGCGGAGAACGAGCTCGAGGGTTCCGCTCCGCGCGCTCGAGCGGGATGCCCTCTGCTGCTAGTCACCCTTCACCGGGGTCCTACGGGCTCAACTCAAGAAACGGACCGTGTTGGTCGAGAGGAGTTGGCAGCGAAGAACGGACATTCGTACCAGGGTGCACCCGGTGAGTAGAATTTTGATTTGAAGCACTGACTATAAGCAGTGCCCGTTTTGATTTTGAAGCACGCGAGGTGGAGCGTGTAGTTGTATTTGAAGCACAGGCTCTAGGGCGGTGCATTGATTTTGAGGCAGGCGCTGGAAAGCGGTGCCACTGTTGGTTTGAAGCCCGATTGGTATGGCTGGGCATTGATTTGAAAGTACATGTACATTTGGTATGATTTGATGGGCCCTTTTTTCTGATTCGATAAACCGCGCGCGGAATATAGCCCGATTGCACCTGGGAGACTCACGACCCGAGCTGGGTAGCCGCGAGACATATCCTCGGTGGGGCACACACCTCCCCGGGACAGGCCTCAGTGGTGAACCAGGAAGGCAGTGGGAGGATCCATGGTGTAGTCAGGGATGTCTATTGTTGGAAATATAACGGATTAGTGAGGGACTGGCTCAACTGAGGAGGTGGAAAAGGTTGTAACCTTGTGGTTGTGGTTTATGTCATTTGTGTCTGTATTGAACTAATCACCATGCCTTGTCTTAGTAAATTGAATTGTTTCAGCTGTTGCTGTCGGACGGGCGACTCTCGGCTGGCTGAGAGACAGCCTGCCCCGCCGGAAGGCAGTCCTAGCCACTATATGTATGTGAAGCATGGAATTACCCCTTTATTAATAATACTGATATTTGTAAAGCGCGAACAGCTACCTCACGAGGAGGTGTCCCGGCGCTATAGACCGCTTTATTGTTTTGTACTCTGTGGCATAAATATAATAAAAGTAACAAAGAATTGCAATGGCCAAAGACTGGCTCGTTTGATGAGAAAAAGATTGCTTTCTTACAGGAACAACTGTTCTCCAGACGGAGCCGCCAGGCTATGTTTGATGCCCTGGGTTCGTGGCTGAAAGAATCCAAACAGCGTCGGATAAGGGAAGAGAAGCAATCCAGGGCTAAGGCAGGACAGAACGTGACTCAGAAGGCCATAGCTTATGATAAGTCTCGAGCCGAGAATGGAATAGACTGTATGAACCGTGAATTTCGATTGAAGGTAGATAAGAGCTATGTGACTCGACCCAATGCTGAAGATGAGATAGAAGATTTATTGGACATACGGCCACCGCCTCCTTATGTGCCTCAACGGCTGTATCCGGAGGTGGCTGGAGTCTCGACTCCAGCCACAGCGGCGCCCTTAGGAACCTCGGGGGCCTCAACCCCTCTGGCTCCCCCCAGTTCCTCTCCATTGACAGAACTCTCCCGACTGTCCACATCCGTGTCGGAGGTGATTACTATGTTACCAGCACTGTTAACTGCCGCAGCAGCTGGGACAACTCAGCTGCCATCCGGGTCAATGACTTCCCCTTCTGTCCTGCCCTCCTCCTCCGCGAGTACTACGCCAGTAGCAGCTGTCACCACTCCGACGCGTCCGGTTCCTTTGGCTGAGGGTAAAAGGTTGTTTACTCGTTCTGCCTTGGGAACCGAAGAGAAAGACACTATTGCTGTACAGGCATCCCAATGGATGAGGCAACCCATTTATTCATTATCATACATTTGGAGCACCATGAGGGATTACGAGCCGGTAATGCAACAGCATGCATTAGAACATATGGCGAACCGCCTTATATCATTATGGGAGCAAGCACACACGGAGGGAAGGGCCCAGGCCATATTATACGATATCGTCACACAAGCCCATAAATCCCGCCTTACCCCAGAAGAAGTGTATGGGAATGTGCAGACCCTGGTGGCGTATAGAACCCGCCTGCAGTCAACTAATCCTACGGGGCTATCCCAGTACCCTATGCGGGAAGTACACCCCATCTACCATCCAGAAGTCACGGAAGTGGTAGACGCCCTCGGGGTAGTTACTCGTCCCAGAGTGGAGGCGCGTTTCCAGGAACAATGGGTGTATACTCCCTGGAAACGTAGTGAGCTGTTGTCACTAAAAAGTCAGTTACCAGATCCCAGGAAGAATCCCACCACGTATTACAAAGAGCTTACTGAGGCGGCTTCCTCCGCAGTAATGACGTTGGCAGACATCGAGCTATTCTTCGCTTTACTAGTACCGGTGGACATTTGGCGCCAGGTGCACGATCAAGACCATGCAACCGAATTTGGGGGAACCTGGGAACAGCTACGGGGATGGGATAGAGATCGTAAACCAGGGAATAAGCCCCGGGCGGAAATATTGGCCCTTCCTGATAGGATAATAAATTATATGCATTCACTGATCCCTCCCCGAAAAGTGGATTGGGATAAGTTGACGGCCTGCAAGCAGAAGAAGGATGAGAGTGTATCCGATTTCTTTACGAGATTTGAGGGAGTTTTCATTGACTTCAGTGGACAGGACCTAGCCACTGAAGGGGGGGTACGGTTGTTCGTGAATCGCTTCGTGACCAATCTGCTGCCGGAAGTATCGGCTCGATTACAAGCTGCTGAAAGCACCTGGACAACCACTACCCCGTCGACAATATTGAGTATGGCTCAATATTATGAACATCGTGAGAATGAAAGCAAGGACAGGACAGAAAAGAAGTCGAAGGACTTAAAGACTCGAGTATTGTTACAGCAAGTAGAGAGAGGACGGGGAAGAGGGAGAGGGTCACAGAATTTTGCTTCGAGAGGGGCGGGTCCGGCGCAGACGACGGGACGGACAGATTTGGGCATAAATCAATGTGCCTTCTGTAAGCAGGAGGGGCATTGGCGAGCCCAGTGTCCGTTATTATATGAACAGAACAGTGCTCCGAGAGGTCGGGGAAGGGGACGTTTTTCTGGACAGCGAGGGGGATCTACGAGACCAGAGCATTCGGCGACAGGTGAGATGGGTCAGAACTGTTTTGATCACGGTCAGGGAAAGCAGTATTACAATGATGATTATGTGACAGGCGAGGGATCAGGTTATTCTCAAGCATAGGACAGCCAAAGACAGAGTCAGGGGCAGGTGTCGATTCCAATTGATCAAGCTGGACCTTATGTCCATGCACGATTACTGAACGCATCAGGTAAGTTCCTAGTTGACACAGGGGCCATGAACAGTTCTGTTTCACGTGCCCTAGTCCCGGGGGCTGCTCTGTCTGGCCAGAATAATGTGTCTGTGGGGTTTTCTGGAACTCCGGTGGTAAGCCCCATCTCACAACCGCTTCCCCTTACCCTGGGGCCGGTATCAATAGACTCACCTTTCCTTTTGACCTCCCAGTGTGGAGAGAACCTTCTAGGCATGGACCTATTGAAAAGATTGCATGCTCGCATCTATTGTTCCCCGGAGGGGGTTTACCTGACCATAAAAGACCCTTCTCCCCTCTCCGCGCAATGCTTATCTAAAACAGAATCTCTACCACCAGAACTGGCGTGCATTCCGGAAACCCTCTGGGCGACCGGAAACACCGATGTGGGCCATTTACAAATTCCCCCAGTATTGATTACTTTAAAACAGAACGCCCAGTTGCCGAAGATCCCCCAATATAAAATTGCCCCTGCTGGGGAACGAGCTCTAATGGCTATCATTCATGATTTGATAAAAACCAGAGTAGTGGAAGAAACGCCCTCTAACACGTGTAATAGCCCTATTCTTCCGATTCTTAAACGAGCCCCGACACAACAGACTCCTGATTATGCTGATACCTATCGATTTGTGATTGACCTCCGAGAAATCAATAAGATCGTGGTACCCCAGTACCCTGTGGTACCTGATATTAATTCCATCCTGACGATGATTCCTCCAACGGCACAATTTTTCTCAGTCATAGATTTAAAGAACGCCTTCTTTAGTATCCCCATACATCCAGATAGCCGCTATCTTTTCGGCTTCTCATTGGGGGGCTGTAGCTTCAGATTCTGTCGCGCCCCCCAGGGGTTTACAGAAAGCCCCAGTATCTATAGTCAGGCACTGAAAAGGATACTGGACACCTTGAGCTTGCCGCCAGGTAATGTATTACTCCAGTATGTTGATGATCTCCTGGTGGCCTCTGACACTGAGGAGGGCTGCCGGACGGCAACAGTGGATTTACTACAGCATCTGGCAAAACATGGTAATAAGGTATCACTGTCAAAGTTCCAATATTGTCGACCGGAGGTGACCTATCTCGGTCATCTCCTGTCGAAGGAGGGAAGGCGATTGACCTCGGAGCGTATTGCATCCATTACTAACATGTCTGTTCCTCGCACGCAACGTGATGTCCGTGCTTTGCTTGGCATAACCTCTTACTGTCGCCAGTGGATCCCTAACTACTCTCTCATCACTAAACCTTTCTTGTATTTAATCACCAAAGGCGTGCATGAACCCCTACCCTGGACTGATGAGTGTCAAATGGCTTTTCTTTCTCTAAAGGCTGCTTTATGTTCTGCTCCTGTGCTTGGCACCCCAGACTACCGGAAGCCTTTTGTGCTCTACGTGCATGAGGTGGACGGTTGTTCGCTTTCAGTGTTAACACAGGACTTTGGAGGTAAGCAAAGACCCTGTGCATATTTTTCAGCGGTTTTGGACAACGTCGCCAGAGCACTTCCCAGCTGCCTGAGAGCCACGGCCTCTGTAGCGGTGGCGATCAGGCAATCGGAAGGGCTAGTCCTAAATACGGATCTCACAGTAATGGTACCACACGCTGTGGACGTATTGTTAAACAGGACACAGACGCAGCACTTAACCAGTGCGCGTCTTACGGGGTACGAATTGACCCTGTTTGCACCTCACATAACAATTAAGAGATGCGTCACTCTGAATCCTGCCACGTTGCTACCCCTCCCCTCAGGAGAAAGTGGCCAGGATGTACATGATTGCATATTTCGGACTGAAGAAGAAACAAAGGGCCGGATAGATCTAACAGACACCCCCTTATCGGAACCCCAAGGAGAATTGTATGTTGATGGCTCGTGTTTTAGATTGCCCAACGGTACTACGGTTGCGGCTTATGCAATTACCACCTTGCAGACCGTGGTCGAGGCAGCCAAAGTACCATATCTTTCCGCCCAAGCGGCCGAATTAATTGCACTACTAAGAGCGTGTGAGTTGGGTAAGGGATTGAGGTTGAACGTCTACACCGATAGCCAATACGCTTTCGGTGTAGCCCATAGTTTTGGGAGGTTGTGGGCAGAACGAAGGTTTTTTACATCCCATGGTGAAAAGATAAAGAATGGACAATTGGTCGAACGACTGCTGGCTGCATTACCTTTGCCAGAAGCCCTCGCCATTGTAAAATGTAGTGCCCATAAGGCTGTAACTAATGATGTTGGGAGGGGTAATGCTTTTGCAGACAAGATTGCTAAGGAAACTGCCCAGTCCGATACCCCCTCCATGTTTGTGGTTAGTCAGTGCAGAAGGATGGTAGAAGCAGACATTTTTCGAAACACTGTAGATAGTGTGAAAGAATTGCAACAGGAGGTCACCCCAGAGGAACTGCAGTATTGGCAGGAGCAGGTGGGGCGGTTAGACGAGAATGGGTGTTGGACGGACCTGTCAGAAAAATGCAGATGGCTGCTACCGAATGCATTTGTGAATGTGGTGGTGGCCATGGCACATGGTCCCGCCCACGTCGGGGTCCGAGGCATGTGTGCAATGTTGGACCCTGTATGGTACAACATCAATATCCAAAAAACGGCTAGAAATCTGGTCCAGCATTGTATGATTTGCCTTCAGCATAACCCGGGGGGTGGTACCCCTGTTTTGTCAGGAAGTTTTGCCCCACCCACCTTGCCTTTCGAGGTACTCCAAATGGATTATATACAGCTGGAACGGGTTAACAACCTCAAATATGTTCTGGTGGTAATCTGTACCTTCAGTAAATGGGTGGAAGCGTACCCCACTAGAGAAAACACAGCTATAGCAACTGCTAGAGCCTTAATAAAGCAGTTCTTTCCCCGATATGGGTTACCACGAGTAATCTGGAGTGATAATGGGACACACTTTAATGCCAATTTAGTTCAGCATGTATGTAAAGGTTTGTCAATACGACAGAAGTTCCACGCCGCACGGCACCCTCAATCAGCAGGCCTAGTTGAGAAATATAATGGGATCCTGAAGCTAAAATTAGCCAAACTACAGGACACGACTGGCCTGAAATTGCCTGATCTTCTACCATTGGCCCTGTTGTCTGTAAGAACGACCCCTCATTCTCGAAGCGGGATTTCCCCTTACGAGGTGGTTTTTGGGAGACCGGCCAATGTATGGGGGGTGCCCCGGCCCAAGTCATTTAGGGATATTGAGTATCCTATGTTAGCCGACTACCTCTATGCGTTAACTAAAGATCTCCGTTCTATCCACCAACAGATTTCAGCAGTACTGCAGCCTCTGCCGGAGGGCCCCGGACACAGCATCGAACCAGGTCAGTGGGTCCTAATTCGGAACTACCAGCGGAAGTCGAGCCTGGAACCCCGCTGGACTCGGCCACATCAAGTGCTTCTAGCCACAAGGACGGCGGTAAAGGTCGAAGGGAGACAGCATTGGATTCATGTTTCCCATCTGAAGCGTGTCCCGCTTCCCTTGCCCGAGGATTGCCAGGACCAGGAGGAGAACGAACAGCACAGAGGTGAGCACGACACCGAAGAGCCGCCCTCCCCCGAAGCCCACGGAGAAACGGAAGGGCAGGGAGAGAGGGCCACGAGTTCGGGGTCAGCTGCGGCAGATAAGGCCCTGCCTGGGGACCAAACGCGTGACCAGGAGGGCCACACACCTTGTTCCTTATCTGATCCCACTGTGCCCATCTTGTTCATGAATCCTGAAACCCCTGGTCACACTCGATACCACCTGCGGCCCCGCAAACGGAATGAGATCCCCCGGTCCGGCTTACAATAAAAGGTGAAGTCTAAGCTAAGGGACCTAGGGGATCATATAAACACTGGACTGAACTCGTGGAGGGCGTGGAACTTTAAGTGATAGCCCTGTTCAGAAAGAAGATAGAGACACTGATAGCAAAGGGGGCCCAGGTAACCTTCCTCTTCGACCAGAGTTGCGTCAAGTGCAGCTCCTACGAGAGAAGTCTTTGCACCCTTGATTTTTTTATTTTCTTTTTCTTTTTTTATTTCTACTGTTTGGAATGCTAAGAGTCTGCCTGTGAGGCTCTAACACGGACACAGGAAAGAAGCACCCTCCGGCAGATTGGACTGCTTGTAAACTCTTTTTGTTTCCCGAGCTTAGAACTGGACTTTTAGTGAGAATGTATCCCTTTGCTCGTTTCGCCCTTGAAGAAGAACGTCCCATAATCCCTCGCCCTAGATATGCATATTTACCAATGTTTTCCACATGGAGTTTGCGTGCTAAAATTGTGTTTATCTCTATAATAGCCGTGTCATTTCTATTATGTTTAGGATTGTTCACTTATCTAGAATTCCGCCACCCAGTCCATACCCTGGTGTTAACTACCCCCACTCCTCAGGAACACCATTTTCAGACTTTGGCCCCTCACAAAGAAAGGCATCGCCAGACTTACGTACATAATGCCTTTATAGAGATGTTGCATCAAACCCACAGTTCCACGAATGTCACCGATTGCTGGGTATCTGGCCTCCTCCCTTCAGTAATGCATAAACATGATTTGTTTATTTCAATGCCGTTGTCACATTTAGGGAGCTGTGAAGCTTGGTTTAGATTGTTGTCTATGATATACGAGCATTATACTGTAGACGCACACAGATTCTCGGAGAAAGATTATGACTTAATCTTGGCCTACATAGAGAGGCATCAGAGATTCACTCCCAATGCAGAAGGTACTGACGGCACTTTAGATCCAACAGCCTGCATGAATGTGTACATGGACCATGAGAATGATACTTGGCTAAGGGATGAGATATTAGATTTTGTATCCTTCAATTTCACCGAATACTTCAGATATTTTCAGGAGCGCAATGTCTCAGAAGACAAGATTATACCAGTCCCTGTATTAAATACGTCATCCTCCTTTTGTGTCCAGGGTTCCGGCCACTTGTTCGTAGGATTTAGCAGATGTAATTACACTTATCGATTACGGACTTTTAGTAGTCCGCCAATATTGACTCCCCCGAACATATATTTCGTATGTGGGGAAAATGCTTACACCTGGCTTCCCAGGGGATGGTCGGGCAGGTGTTATCTGTCCTTCCTCTATCCTCCTGTTTATATTGCCCCATCAGATTATCATAAATCTCATTCACTGAACAAAAGAAGTCTGTTATCCACATCCATTGATAATGATGTCACCGATCAAACAGATACCCCGGCCCAACATTTCGTAGACATTATGAAAGGGGTCCTACCTATATGGGGCCCTATCCTCACTAGTAAGGAAATTAGGAGGCTGTCCAGGGTGGTGGAAGGAGTGGTCAATACCACTGCCGGGATATTGACTAATATCACTGTTGAGCTTCAGGCGACCCGGCTTGTGACCCTTCAAAATCGTCTTGTTCTAGATGTCATATTGGCCGATCGCGGAGGAGCATGCCGGGTGATCGGGAGCTCCTGTTGTGTATATATACCTGACTCCGCCCCTTCGGTTCATTTAGCCATTCAGAAACTCCACCGACTGGCATCAGAAATCCATACGGAGACTGGTACCTGGTCCCTGTCAACTTGGTTCTGGGACCTTCTGACCACTTGGGGGTGGAAACTATTTATGGTCCTGTTGGGTATCGTGGGTTTCCTTTTTACCTGCTGTATTTGTATCCAGTGCGGCTCTGCCTGTTGTTCTTATTGTGCCACCCAATTTCGCTCTGCACTACCTAAGTCCCCACCTACCCAAGCTCATGCCCAGATGACCCAGAAAGAAATTCCTGACCTAATGCAGATAGATGAGGGCATTTTTGAGGAGTAGTCATATTTGTTTTTATTTTATTTTAGCTACACTATGCTAAAAGGGCCTTTCTGTAGGATCCAAATTAAAATACATGATTAGCATAGTGTAACTAAAACTAGCTTATTTGATTCAGCCCCGTAATAAGGCCCTTTTAGTCTAAATTAAGTAAGTACGACGGAAAGGGCCGAAAACAGAACCGCGGCCATCTTGGCCCTCAACTCTCTCGTCATGTAGGAACTACAATCACGTGGTTCCCTGAGCCCATATTTTCCTTATTCAGCATGCACCAGTTTTAGAAGACAGGCTGAATTGTATTTACGACCGAGAAGCAAGGTCACATCTGCCAAAAGGGAGTACCAAGCAAAATTCCTTCTGAACCTGGGACGAGAAGGGAGTCACCCGGCCGACCTTCTATTCTTAAAGATAGTAGCCTTTTTTGTATCGTTGAAACTAGATATAGGATGAGCTCATTAGGAGCGCCTGGACGGGCTGGTACTTTTCCACTTGTAAGGCTTTGTATGTTGCGCTGTAATGTATAAAAGTATGAGTTTGTCAAGGAGCCAGCAGTCTTCCTCGGCACACCTCTTGGGTGAGGATCGATGAGGCTCCTCTATGTAGAGTTTTCTGTCTGGTCAATAAACGCTTGAACCTTCTACGTTGCCAACTGCTCGTTATTTGACTTACATTGCGGGCCACTGGTAAGTGTGGCCCTTGAGACGAAAATTTGGATACAACAGTCTGCTTCACACCTGTCCCTGCTGCCACAGAGTCTTCAGCCTCAGCATGCTTGTCCACGCTGCTCTCATCCTTACCATCCACCCAAGGTAAGCCCACACAAATACTATTCATTTTAAAGAGCTAATAACTTATTTGTTCTCCTCTTTTCCTTGATGGATTTCTGAAATCAACTCACAACATGCAATAGCTAATGGCCTTGGCAATATGTTTTAGCCATGTTGTGCATCTGTGTGGCTGCTGTTCAGCATAGCTAAAGGTTAGTGGTGCAAAGGAGACTGGCGTGAAGTGGAGTGGAGTGTCATAAAGTGGAGTGTTATGGAGTGGCTCTGAGTGGCATAAAGTAGAGTTAAGTGGCGTGGAGTGGTGTAGTGAGGGAATTTCATGGAGGTAGTAGAGTGTTGTAGAATGGAAGGGTGTTGAGTGGAGTACAGTGTCGTGGAGTTGAGTGGCATAGAGTGGAGTAGAGTGTCAGAGTGGAGTAGAGTGGAGTAGCATAGAGTGTTGTAGAGTGGAGTGTGTAGAGCAGAGTGGAGTGCCATAAAGGGTGTTGCATAGATTGGAGTAGAGTGTTGTAGAGTAGAGTGTTGTAGAGTGCAGTAGATTGTGGTAGAGTGGAGTGGCATAGACTGGGTAGTGTAGTAGAGCGCAGTAGAGTGTTGTAGAGTGGAGTGACAGAGCGGAGAGGAGTGAAGTGGTGTAGAGTGGAGTAGTGGAGTGGAGTGGGGTGGGGTGGCATAGAGTGGAGTAGTGTAGTAAAATGGAGTGGCATAGAGTGGAGTAGAGTTAAGTGACGTAGAGTGAAGTAGGGTGGAGGAGTGGAGTAGTATGTTGTAGAATAGATTGGAGTAAAGTGGAATGGAGAGATGTAGAGGGAGTTGCGTAGAGCATTGTCAAGTGGAGTAGAGTCGTAGAGTGACATCGAGTGGAGTAGAGTGTTTCAGAGTGGCATAGAGTGGCATACAGTGTCAGAGAGTGGAGTAGATTTTAATGTAGTAGAGAGTCATAGAGTGGAGTATCTTGGATTAGAGTGCTGTAGAGTGGAGTAGAGTGACCGAGAGTGAAGTGGGTAACGTACAGGGTAGATTGTAGCTTGTGTTTTTAACTGATTGTAACTGTGCTTTTAATTTTTGGACAGCTTTACATTCTGCCTACTTGCACTTTATATTCGCTCACCTGCCTTTTGCGTCCTCCTGTGGCTCCTTCTCTCTGGTCCACCACAGCAGCTAGGCTGCTGTTTGAGTGGAGGGAGGCTTTCCTTTTTTCCAGGAAGAGGGTTCTTCACCCACTTCCGTTGGGCCATTACTCGGTGGCCATCTTGGAGGTGAGACGCTCTAGTCTGCCTCAAGTTCAACAAGGGCTTCCGGCTATATTAGAGGCGATGGCGCAGACGTGCACAGAATAAGCCGGGACAAGGTAGCTTACTCAGCGCTGCTGCTGCTAATCGTTCTGTTATTTTAGCCTGTGTTTTTAACTGATTGTAGTCTGTGTTTTTAACTAATTGTAACTGTGCTTTTAAGTTTGGACAGCTTTACATTCTGCCCACTTGCACTTTATATTTGCTCACCTGCCTTTCACGTGCTCCTGTCACTCCTTCTCCCAGGTCCACCGCAGCTGCTAGGCTGCTGTTTGAGTGGAGGGAAGTTTTCCTTTTTTGATGGAAGAGGATTTTTCACCCACTTCCGTTGGGCCATTACACGGCAGCCATCATGGAGGTGAGACGCTCCAGTCTCCCTCAACTTCAACTAGGGCTTTTGGCTATATTAGAGGCAAATGCGCCGACGGGCAGCGGACGCATCGCAGGCAAGCCTGTCTGCGCCCCTCTGCGCCTGACCGGGGCCAGGGCCCACCCGCCCTGCCCATTTTTATTACAAATCAACTTACTTACTCCTCAGAGCAACTCTGGAGATTAAGGGGCTACCCTAGCAAGAATTGTCTGCACTCCATTTGCCCACTTACGGACGTTTTGAGCCGTCCACATTGTTCTTCCACACCACTCCCTAATCCTAAACTCTGTCTGGCCCCTGTAATCACCTCAGTCTATAAAATGCTGTCCCTAAACTAGTCTTACCAGAAATTGTCGCCAACCTGGCTAGTTCTCCCTCCAATGTCAATGTACTAGGGGAACTCAACTTGCGCTTTGATGATCCCTCGGACCCAGTAGTGGCTGAACTAATCCAGAATCACCTAGCTATTCAGATGAAGCAAATGATCACTAGCCCCACCCATGGAAAAAGACACCCCCTAGACCCCATCTTTTCCAATTGCAGGGAACTCTCAGTAGGAGACCCAGTACCAGTGCCATGGTCAGACCACTTTCTGGTCCCCTTCTCCTGGGATCTACCGAAACCCCCCCTTATCACCGGCACAACCAGTAGCTGGAAACACTCTTGGTCCAACCTTTCGCTGGACTCATGGCAATCCGCTCTGAAAAATTCCATACCTACCTTAGATTCCTGCCCCATTGTCGCATATGACAAATTTAACCATTGGATCAATTCTTCCCTGGACCTAGTCATACCTAGGAAACACATTCACAAAAAACTAGGAATAACCACTTTCCATGGTACTCCCCCAAGCTGCATGAGTACAAATAAACTTGCAAGAGACTTGAGAGGAAATGGAAAAGAAACTATGATGCAATAAGTAAACTGAAATACAGGGACTCCATAAAAATTTTTCATTTCAAAGTGAAGGAGGCACAAGCATCATACTATGCGGAAAGAATTAATTCAGTTTCAAACTCCCCACGTGAAAATTTTAAGATTGCTAAGCATCTTTTAAAATTACCGAACAGGGATGCCCCCCCTGAGGGCTCGTACACACGGTGTGATGAACTTGCAGAGTTCTTTTCTAATACAATCAAGGATATCTACAACTCCTTCCCCCCTCCCGCCTCCACTGTTAATCTGCCGTTCTTGGAGAACTCCATGCTCGGTGAGCATTCACTCAAGGAAATTCTCTTGATGGGTATGGACACTCTAGTGAACATATGTGCCTTAGTAAAATCTGGCTGTCCCAGTGACCCGACATTCCCTCAATTCCTAAGCAAGGCTGGGGAAGTAGTCCTCCCGGTGTTACTGGAGCTGATTAACTTCTCCATCTCAACCAAACTAGTACCTCCAATGTGGAAACACGCCATGGTGAAGGCGACATTCTTGGAAATTACAGCCCCATCTCGCTCCTTCCCGGGATCAGTAAAATGCTAGATAAGCATGTTAATTCAGTTATCTCCACCTTCCTCGAATCTCACAACATACTTCACCCCTTGCAAACTGGGTCTGCCCACAACATGGGACTGAAACTATGCTACTTGCAGTGTTTGAAAAGGCCAAAAGGATTATCAACAAAGGTGGATCGACAGCTATCATCCTTTTGTACCTCAGTGCCGCTTTCGACACTGTTAATTATGACTATCAGGCGGTGTTATCACCTGGCTACAGTCCTTCCTCGAGGACAGGACCTTCCAAGTCTTTGAAAGAGATAACATTTCCAACCAGATCCCACTTGGCTGCGGCGTCTCCCAGGGCTCATCCCGGAGGCCGACACTGTTTAATGTCTATATGAGCGCCCTGGCACAGATTGTCTGTGAGAAGTTGGCCTGGTATATGCTGACCAATAATTAAAGTGGACACCTTGTACCAGTCCAAACAACCCTTATTGATGATTAGGTTAAAGACAACCTTTATTGAAAGGTATCCTAGTGGTAGCTATTGAGAGCAGCCTTCAGACTAAGTCTCGAAGGAATGTAAAGCAGCTTGTTTAACTGTATTAGAACCTCCTGAATGACCAAATGAAAGGAGAACCACACAAGAGATAAATAAAATATATGTATTTATTACTAAACACTCTCTACTAACCTCTTTATGAGATTAGAGAACAAAGCATAAAATATTAAATCACTAGAACAACAGTAAATAGCACAATACACAGCTGGCTCCAGGGGGAGAACGAACCTGTTGTAATCTTCCCTTCCTTTGCCCAACTCCACCCCTTGGTACATTCCCTCCTCCTTCCCCCCCTTTCCTTGGAACGTTCCATTCCGTTGGAGTTCGCCTTAGAATGTTGACATGCTTCTGGCAGTTACAGAGAGGATGACAGAATAAAGACGTTTATCCTCACTTTTGCCTCAGAGTACTTCGTTACATCACTGGCGACCAGGATGGGATGAATTAAAAGTAGACAGTGGTCCGGTGTCCGTTCCGAGATTTCGGGTACTTCAGGCAGGTGATTGACGGAGGATGAACCAGTGGACCGTGGGCACAGGGTGGCAAAGCAGGCTCCCTTCGGTGACTACTGAGACCACGGAGCAGGCAGTGTGCGCAGACAGGATATCCTTGAGACGGAGTTCGGCAGCCAGGCAGATGAGACCTCCACACGGGAAAAGGAGAGCATGGAGAAGGCTCGACTCACATGGAGGTGTGAGGAGATCACTAGTGCCAGGGTAGCAGAGCAGGCTCCTTTCGGTGACTTCTGAGACCACGGAGCAGGCAGGGTGCGCAGACTGGATACCCTTGAGACGGAGTCCGGCAGACAGGCAGATGAGACCTCCACACGGGAAAAGGAGAGCGAGGAGAAGGCTTGACTCACAGGGAGGTGTGAGGAGAACTCTTCTCCGAAGGGCGATGAGACAGAGCAAAACGAGAACTGCAGGACCAGCACGCAACTGTGGATGCTGAAGTACGGAATTGGAGAGAGTGCTGAAAGGGAAAATGACAGAAATGGCCCCCTGCGCCAAATCGTCGCCAGTGATGTAAAGAAGTACTCTGAGGCAGAAGTGAGTACAAACGTCTTTATTCTGTCATCCACTCTCCGTAACCACCAGAGGCATGCCAACATTCCAAGGAAAGGGGGGGGGGAGGAGGAGGGAATGTACCAAGGGGTGGGAGTGGGGAAAAGGAAGGGAAGATTACAACACATCTCCCTACAGCAAATGAATAGGTAGATGCTAAAGATAACAAGTAGGTTACCTTACATGCTTGACAGCAAAGATGATGGAGGCCTGAAACAAAATACAGAAAGGAACCACAATGTGACAGAACAGCAAATGTGAAAGGAACTTGAGCAAACTAAGGGTGCAGGCCGTGGAGTCAGTGCCAACATTAACAAGGTTATCTCCACTGGAGATCAATGGCGTGATGCGGAAAAGTGCTTCTGCCGGGAAGATGAAAAGTGTCCAGTGTGATCGAAGCCTGGATCCAAGGTGAAAAAAACCTGAAAGCAGAGGGGACAGAGTCTGGGTCACTTCACAGTGACCAGGGGCACGATGGACGAATGGCCACCGATGTCGGGTGTTTTAGGTGAGTAGAGGTGATGCTTGACTCTGCAGCCACGGGGACCAGGAGACGTCGACGATGACCAAAGTCCAGAGGTGAGCTGTCCCACGAAGGATGTTGAGTGCTGGGGGGTCAGTGTCCGGATTGAACACCAACAAGCCTTGGCAACTGCAACCCACGCAGGCAGAGGAAAGATGCTACGGTGAGGACCAGCAAGGTCCTGGGGACTCTCCAAGCTATGGAGAGTCAGGGCACATCTGGAGCAACCAGGAAAGCCCACGGAAAGTCAAAGTTACCTTCACAGGGACCCACAGGCCAACGGACCATGTATCGCGAAGGGACCTCGAGCTGAGTCATGAAATACCAGCCCACAGAACACTCGTAGAGTGTAGGCCGAAAATCTTTAGTGGGATTACTGCTCGGGGTCAGGACTACAAGTAGCCCAAAGAACAGCTTCAGGAATTGCCATTAAGCCTATTCTGCTGCAAAAGTACACGGTGCACAGGGGTTCGGGTTGCACGGTCCCCACGAGGGATACTGGGCTCAGAATTACTGAGAGCGCAGATCGACCTCAGAGACCTCAGGAAACCACCTCTTGTGTTGCAGAACTCTTCGGAGACCTCAGGAGCTTGGGAGATGCAAACTGGTCAGATGCGTTTAGGTGCCTGCCTTGCAGGGGAGTAACTCTTTTACTCCAAGGGAGATTCTTCAGTCATCCAGCGTCGTGCAGATCATCGAAGTACTTGGTTTCTGAAGCAGAGTTTAGTCCAGGTAAAATCTAAAGTCCTGTAGTCAGGGGTTCCTACTTTATACCCAAGAAGGGGTGGTACAAACTCTGGGGACCCACCTATGGGAGGGTCAGGACAGAGGGGTGGCTACACCCATGTACTTTGTCTAGTTTTACGCCAGAGCAGGAGCACATGGCTCCTGCAACCATTTTGAGCTGGACTATGCACAGGGTCACCAAATGTGCCCCCAGTGCAGACTTCAAAGCACTCTCCGAGTGCACCCACCCAGCCTAAAGCCTGTCTTGGAGGTGGTCACACCTCCCTGTGACAGGAAACCTATTGTCAAGCCTTCCCCTGCTCGAGCTTGGCTCAGCAGCAGGAGGGCAGACTCGTATCTGTGGCTGGCAGCATCCATTTTGTGGTGCCCAGGTCGAGAAAGCTGGTACCGGGTAGCCCGGTGTGTCACATAAGTCCCACTAGGAGGGTGGAATCATGCCTCCCCCGCCAGTTACTGGTGGGGAGGTATGATTCCAAGGTGTTTGACACCAAACACGACATGTTTCTATGCAGATGTTTTAAAGTTAGCCTTTACCGCAAGGTTATAATGCACTTAAATATATGTGGTTGGCTGCATGACAAACAACCCAGGAAAATAGGTTCCGAAGGCTGCAGAGGGGCTCTGCTCATACAGGTGCACCCTCTCACATAAAACCCAGCACGCTGCCTTCAGGATTCAAAAGGCCTGCCATAGGGGTGACTGATATATGTGCAGTGATATGGAATAGATATAGGGAACCTATATCTAAGTAAGGGGTGCATGCACCACCTTACACAGGTTGCAGTAGCAGACCTGTGATGTAATTTTGAATGGTCTCTCAGGGGTGGCACAATACATGCTGCTGCACCTGGGAGGCCCCTGGGGTACCTAGGCCCTGGGTACATAGTATACCAAATACTAGGGACTTATAAGGATGCCCCAGAATCCAATCTGGAGTGTACCTAAAGTACATGCAATCAATTTAGAGGAGAAAGCAGCTAGACTGGGGTCCTGGATAGCAGGATCCCAGTCAGACTAAGTCAAAAACAGTGTTACATCAGCAAAAAACGGGAGGTAACTATAAGAAGCAGATCCTACTCTCCTACACAACCCCCCCCCCCCAAACGTAAGGACATTAAACCTTGACCAGTTGAGTCTGCATGTTCTAAGTGGAAATATCTGGAGAGTCCATCTGCATTGGCATGGTTACTCTCAGGTCTATGTTCCACTGTATAGTCCGTGCCCTGTAGGGAAATGGACCACCTCAAACGTTTGGGGTTTTCACCCTTCGTCTGTTTTAGCCATCAGAGGGGCTTATGGTCTGTCTGAACAATGAAGTGAGTGCCAAACAAGTATGGCCTCAGCTTCTTCAGAGCCCAAACCACAACAAAGGCCTCCCTCTCAATAGCTGACCAACGTTTCTCTCTGTGGGTCAGCATTCTGCTTATAAAAGCTACTGGCTGATCCTGACCCTCATCATTCAGTTGTGATAAAACATCCCCTAACCCCAACTCAGATGCATCAGTTTGAACAATGAATTGTTTGGAATAGTCAGGACTTTGCAGAATGGGAGCAGTGCATATGGCCTGCTTCAAGTCATCAAATGCCTTTTGACAGCTAACTGTCCACTGATTTTTTTTGGCATTCTTTTGGAAGTTAAGTCATTCAAATGGGTCACTATGGATCCATATCCTTTGACAAACCTCCTATAGTACCCAGTCAGGCCCAAGAAAGCTCTGACCTGAGTCTGGGTGGTTGGAGCAAACCAGTCCATGATGGTCTTGATTTTGCTCTGCAATGGTTGAACCTGACCTCCACCCACAAGGTGGCCCAGGTATACGACCTGACTCTGCCCTATCTGGCACTTGGTGGCCTTGGTAGTGAGGCCTGCTTTCTGCAGGGCTGTCAAAACATTTCTCAGGTAGACCAGGTGATCCTCCCAGGTGTAGGTAAAGACAGCAATATGCACTATAATCTTCCAGGCCTGTAAGAACTTTATTCACCAACCTTTGAAAAGTGGCAGGTGCATTCTTCAAACCAAAGGGCATCACCACAACATGGTAGTGTCCACTAGGGGTTCAGAATGCTGTTTTTGGCTTTGCATCCTCAGCTAGTCTGATTTGCCAGTAGCCAGCTGTCAGGTCATATGTGCTCAGAAACATGGCTGAGGCTGAGGCTCATCTGCCCTGGGTATTGGATGGGCATCAATCCTAGTGACTGCATTGAGACCCCTGTAGTCAACACAGAACCCCATCTCTCTCTTACCATTCTGGATGTGAGGTTTTGATACCAAGACTACTGGACTAGCCCAAGGGCTATCTGAGGGTTCAATTACTCCCAGGTCCAACATTTTCTGGACTTCAGTCCTGATACAGTCCCTGACATGGTCAGGTTGCCTGTAAATCGTATTTTTAACAGGCAGACTGTCACCTGTGTCCACTTCATGAGTGCACCAGGTAGTCTGACTTGGAGTCAGTGAGAACATATGTCTAAACTGATTCAGAGCTTTTCTGCAATCAGTTTGCTGCTGGTCAGTGAGGCTGTCTGCCAAGGCTACACCATCAACTGAACGATCATCAGGGTCAGGGAGTGGATCACTCTCTTCTTCCTGTCCCTCATCAGTAGCCATGAGCAAGCCCAGGTCTGCCCTGTCAACATATGGTTTGAGCCTGTTCACATGGAGCACCTTATGAGGGCTCCTGGGAGTTCCAAGGTCCACCAGATGGGTAACCTCTCCCTCTTGCTCAATGATTATATGAGGGCCACTCCACTTGTCTTGGAGGGCTGCTGAGGCCACAGGCTCCAACACCCATACGTTCTGACCTGGCTGATAAACAGTCAACACAGCCTTTTGGTCATGCCAGGCCTTTTGCAATTCCTTACTAGCCTCAAGGTTTTTGGATGCCTTTTTCATGTACTCAGCCATCCTGGAGCAGAGACCAAGTACATAGTTCATAATGTCCTGTTTAGGGGGTTTGAGAGGTAACTCCCATCCCTTCTTCACTAGACATAAAGGACCCCTAACTGGATTTCCAAACAGAAGTTCAAAAGGGCTGTAACCAACCCCCTTCTGAGGAACTTCTCTGTAGGCAAAGAGAAGTAAGGACAAAAGGAGGTCCCATCTATGCCTGAGCTTTTCAGGGAGACCTTTAATCATGCCCTTGAGGGTTTTGTTGAACCTTTCAACTAACCCATTGCATTGTGGGTGATAAGGGGTGATATATTTGTACTTTACTCCACACTCCTTCCACATAGCAGTCAAGTAACTAGACATGAAGTTTGCATCTCTGTCTGATACTACCTCCTTACCTCCTTAGGAAAATCCACCCTGGAAAAGATTCCCAGGAGGGCTCTTGCCACAACAGGAGCTGTGGTAGTTCTAAGGGGAATTGCCCATGGATACCTAGTGGCATGGTCCATCACTACTAATATGAATCTGTGCCCAGATGCAGTTTGAGGATCCATGGGACCAACAATGTCAATCCCAACCCTCTCAAATGGAACCCCCACCACAGGTAGTGGTATCAGGGGGGCCTTTGTAGTACCATCTGCCCTACCACTGACTTGACAGGTGATACAGGAGCGACAAAACTCCTTGGAGTCTTCTGACATGTGAGGCCAATGAAAGTGAGGGACAATTCTGTCCCAAGTCTTGTTTTGGCATAGGTGACCTGCCAAAGGGATGTCATGTGCCATTGTCAATAGGAAGCCTCTAAACTTCAGAGGTATAACCAACCTCCTGGTAGCACCAGGCTTGGGGTCTCTGTTCTCTGAGTATAGGAATCCCAGTAGATCCTATGGGACCCACTGGCACTCCCAGCAGCCTCAGCAACAGCTTGCTGTCTGAGAGGTTCAAGAGAGGGGCAGCTCAGCGGCTCCTGGTCCAGATCTGCCCTGGAAGTGCCCCTGTCCCCAAGAACTCAACCTGATCAGGCTCAAGTTCCTCTGAGACAGTTCCCTCTTCAGGACTAAGATCATCTCCCTCAAGAGACTGATCTGTATTCTGAGGCAGGGGGGGAAGACACTGCCTTCCCCCTACTGCTCCTTCTCTTGGAAGGTGCCTGGTCCTTTGTTCCAGGATCCAGGGCCTGTTCAGTGGAAGACAGTTTTGCCTGTGACCTAGTCATAGCAAACACATCTGCAGGGATACCCAACATTTCTGCATGAATCCTGAGTTTCACTTCAGCCCAAGCTGAAGTTTCTAAATCATTGCCCAACAAGCATTCAACAGGGAGGTCTGCACTTACCACAACCTTCTTAGGGCCAGTTACCCCTCCCCAGCTGAAATTAAAACTGCCATGGAATGGTCTGTCCTGACATTGCTTGCATTGGTCACTTGGTACATCTCACCAAGTATGATTTGCTCAGGGGCCAGAAGATCTTTTGTCACCATTGTGACACTTTCACCTGTGTCCCTGAATGCCAAGGCCTCTTTCCCATTGATCAAAGGCTGCTGTCTGTATTTGCCCAGATTACTGGGACTGACAAATAAGGAGGCAATAACCATGTCTCCATCACAAACCAACACAGCCTGAGTTGGAACTCTGACTAGGCCAGAGTCCACCTCAAATCCCAGGGTTAACCCTACTACACCCTTATTCTATGTACCACCACTTGGAGCTGAACTAGGGGGAACAGTTGCCTTAGGGGCAGTGGTGGCTGGAGTTGAGTCCTTGGACTTGGTACAATCACTTGTCTAATGGGTCTTCTGTTTCCAGATTTGACACCATGGCTTCTTCTTGCCTTTACCCTTGTTTGATTGTGACCCCCCGCCAGATGAAGATTTTTGGGGCCCTTGAGAAGACTTCAGTTCTTTACCCTTCTCCCCACCCTTATTTGAGGTTTTAGAATCTTGTTTCTTGGAGTCACCACCTTGGTTCTGAACTTTCTGCCTCATCCTGGATCTGACCCATTTGTCTGCCTTCTGACCCAATTCTTGGGGAGAGGTCAGATCAGAGTCCACCAGGTACTGATGCAACAGCTGATTTTGACAATTATTAAGGATCTGCTTCCTCATAATTAAATTATACAATCCTTTAAAATCACGCACTTTACTGCCAAGTAACCAGCCTTCCAGAGCCTTAGTAGCACTATCTACAAAGTCAACTCAGTCCCGCGTCTGTGCCTTTTGGGTGTCTGAACTTAATCCTCTATTGTTCCGTGGTTAAGCCAAACCCATCAATCAGAGCACTCTTCAAGACTTTGTAATTATCAGCATCCTCTTCTCTTACAGTGAGGAGCTTGTCTCTACCTCTGTCTACAAAGGAGAGCCACAAGATTGCTGCCCACTGCTCTTGAGGGACCCTCTGTACTTTACAGGCTCTCAAGAGTGCAGTCATCAATTTGTGGATGTTATCCGCAATCTGGTACGGAGGCACAATCTTGTTCAGGTTCCTACATTCATGAGTGCATTCTCTAGCTCTAGGGACACTGTTGCTGCCACCATGGGGCTCTAGCCCCAACCTTCTGGAAGCTCTCTGGAGCTCTAGGGATTCCCAGTCCAAGGCCAATTGTTCCCTCTTGATTCTGAGTTTGGTCCTCTCATACTCAGGTAACTGACACTTCCTCTCATAAGAGGAGTCCCTTTTATGAGAAGCAGAGGTCCCTACAGAAGTACTAGAATGATTAGTTTCCTGAGAAGGAGATCTTGATCTTCTTGGTATACTGTTTCCTCTCCCTAGTGGAGTAAAGAGAGGGCCACTAGAGCCTTCTCCCCCACCTGAAGGAAGAATTGGATTGTCCAGGTTAGAATCATCTTGATCCTCCTGGTCAGCATTGAAGTCCAGGTCATAGACGTTTTCACTTCCTGGTCTGTCCTCCTCTGCTGTCCCACCCACCTTGCCTGCCTCATCAGACTCTGGGGTCTTTCTGAGGTCATCTAAAAGCAAAGTCTCTATGAGACATTGAGTACTTGCATGTCTCCCTGTATTCAGTTTCCTAGATGTACACATATTTCTCAATTCCTGACATGAGAGATGGTCATACTTAGTTGGCAAGGAGCCACTGGCTTCAGGCCTAGAAGCCATACTAGAGTTATGTGGTGTAGGCACCTACCTAACCTAGTGGGAACTGAAACTCTCTTGAGTTGGAGAAGGAGTGTGCTAGACCCTTGACTACCCAACTCCAAGTTCAGTAGAACTTACTTATTCTAGTCTTGATTTATATGTACCTAATACCTTTAGTGGTTTTCAGTTAATCACTCGATGAGATTTATCTGGTAAAACAATAGCACGCTTGAATCCCAACCACTGCACACCAATGTGAGAAGTTGGCCTGGTATATGCTGACCACTAATTAAAGTGGGCACCTTGTACCAATCCAAACAACCCTTATTGAAGATTAGGTTATCAGACTCTGCACACACCTTTCCCCTCCTGAGGCGGAAGCCGGGAGGTCTCCTGCTTTTCTTTCAATTTTAAACTAATTTTCGTGATTTTACTCGTTTTTTCACCTGTGCTTGCTAATTGTATTTTCTAGCCTGCAGCAGTGTGTAGAGACCCCCCAGCGCTCAGCAGCGCTTAAAAACTCTTTTTTCCCCCCTCCCTGCAGCTCCGGTCCCACCCTCGGCTGAGTGTTGATGCCGAGGGCTGGACGCCGGTTTTGGCGGCCATCTTCGTTTGGGCTGGGTTGGGGAGGCCATAGACAAGGACTATAAAAGGCACCTGAGACTTGGAAAGCGGTAATATCAGACTCTGCACACACCTTTCCCCTCCTGAGGCGGAAGCCGGGAGGTCTCCTGCTTTTCTTTCAATTTTAAACTAATTTTCGTGATTTTACTCGTTTTTTCACCTGTGCTTGCTAATTGTATTTTCTAGCCTGCAGCAGTGTGTAGAGACCCCCCAGCGCTCAGCAGCGCTTAAAAACTCTTTTTTCCCCCCTCCCTGCAGCTCCGGTCCCACCCTCGGCTGAGTGTTGATGCCGAGGGCTGGACGCCGGTTTTGGCGGCCATCTTCGTTTGGGCTGGGTTGGGGAGGCCATAGACAAGGACTATAAAAGGCACCTGAGACTTGGAAAGCGGTAATATCAGACTCTGCACACACCTTTCCCCTCCTGAGGCGGAAGCCGGGAGGTCTCCTGCTTTTCTTTCAATTTTAAACTAATTTTCGTGATTTTACTCGTTTTTTCACCTGTGCTTGCTAATTGTATTTTCTAGCCTGCAGCAGTGTGTAGAGACCCCCCAGCGCTCAGCAGCGCTTAAAAACTCTTTTTTCCCCCCTCCCTGCAGCTCCGGTCCCACCCTCGGCTGAGTGTTGATGCCGAGGGCTGGACGCCGGTTTTGGCGGCCATCTTCGTTTGGGCTGGGTTGAGGAGGCCATAGACAAGGACTATAAAAGGCACCTGAGACTTGGAAAGCGGTAATATCAGACTCTGCACACACCTTTCCCCTCCTGAGGCGGAAGCCGGGAGGTCTCCTGCTTTTCTTTCAATTTTAAACTAATTTTCGTGATTTTACTCGTTTTTTCACCTGTGCTTGCTAATTGTATTTTCTAGCCTGCAGCAGTGTGTAGAGACCCCCCAGCGCTCAGCAGCGCTTAAAAACTCTTTTTTCCCCCCTCCCTGCAGCTCCGGTCCCACCCTCGGCTGAGTGTTGATGCCGAGGGCTGGACGCCGGTTTTGGCGGCCATCTTCGTTTGGGCTGGGTTGGGGAGGCCATAGACAAGGACTATAAAAGGCACCTGAGACTTGGAAAGCGGTAATATCAGACTCTGCACACACCTTTCCCCTCCTGAGGCGGAAGCCGGGAGGTCTCCTGCTTTTCTTTCAATTTTAAACTAATTTTCGTGATTTTACTCGTTTTTTCACCTGTGCTTGCTAATTGTATTTTCTAGCCTGCAGCAGTGTGTAGAGACCCCCCAGCGCTCAGCAGCGCTTAAAAACTCTTTTTTCCCCCCTCCCTGCGCCTCCGGTCCCACCCTCGGCTGAGTGTTGATGCCGAGGGCTGGACGCCGGTTTTGGCGGCCATCTTCGTTTGGGCTGGGTTGGGGAGGCCATAGACAAGGACTATAAAAACAGGCACTTACGGCTCCGCGCAGCGGACGCGACCAGCGGATGCGCCGGACCTGCGCCGGAGTCGTGCTAGAGTCCTGCCCGTCTGCGCCCGTCAGCGTCCCGGAAGCGTCTGGCGTGGCTGGTACCTCTGGCCCCTATGCTCTCCTACTCCGCTCAGGAGCTATACTCTTTGCGTAATTGGAATGCGTCGTGTTACACGGTTTTTCCTGGCCGATATAAGGGTAAACATACGTGCCCTGCTTGCCATTGGCACCCTGTTCGCTCCTTCCCTTCCCCTATCCCTGCTAAGGAGTGTAGCATAAAACATCTTTGTTTACTCCTCAATACGAGGTCGTTGCACCGACACACTCAAGAGATTTTTGATCTCCTCTCAATGACCAGTCCTACCTGTCTGATGCTTACTGAAACATGGCTGAATGATTCCTCCCACCCGGACATTGTGGCAGCCATCCCCACGGACTATACCATCCATCGACAGGACAGAGACAAGGGTAGGGGAGGAGGAGTTGCCTTGGTTGTTAAAAAATCTTTTCCGTGCACGGTCACGCATACTCACACCATCGCAGGGGCGGACTCTTTAGCCTTTACCATCTCCCTATCGCCGCAACAAGCGCTGAAGGGTCTGATTGTTTACAGACCTCCGGGCCCAGTGGGATCCTTTCTTGATGATCTCCAGCAGGCCATGTCGATCCTTGTCCTTAGATCGGAGCTGTGCCTACTGGCGGGAGATTTTAATTTCCATATGGACGACCATAATGACCAGGACGCCATCAAATTGCTGGATATTGCATCCACTCTAGGCCTTTCCCCCTATCTTTCTGGTCCGACCCATAACAAAGGCCACACACTCGATCAGGTGTTTTCCACCACACCTATCATCGCTGTAACTCTTCTGCCAGTCGTCTGGTCTGATCATTATCTTGCCCACTTTGAAATACCTTCTACTGTGACCTCTCCGGCCAGTGTCATGAGGCAGCAGGGCAGCAGCTATAGGGCATTCCACCGGGTGACCCCAGACATGCTAACGCATGCCCTGGCAGATCACCCTGTTTCCTGTACTGGCGACCTGGAGAAAGATCTGGAGAGCCTACAATCCTGGCTTCTTGCCAGACTAAATGAGCTCGCTCCCTCACAGCCACCCAGATCTGCTGCCCGGCGGGTCTCTGCCCCCTGGTTTACGGAGGATTTAGCCCACGCTCGTAGGCAATGTAAAGCTGCTGAGCGGGCGTGGAGAGTCCAGTATGAGCCTGAAGCCAAACAACGCTATAAAATCATGATGAAGTCCTACCACGATCTTATCTTACAGGGCAAGAAATGTTACTTCGCTAAAAGGATTGAAGACGCAGCTAACTCCTGTAAGGAGATTTTTTCAATTGTACGTGAATTTACCAGCCCCCGGACAACCTCTACTCAGGGTGCCCCGGTGGAGACCTGGGCTAACACTATTGCCAATTTCTTCACCACCAAAATCAGGCTAATTCAGGATTCTTTCCCGTCGAGAGCGTTAGATGATTTATCTACGATGCCGACGGAGACAGTCTTCCTGTCTCCTCCTGGCCCAGCTTTGCTAGACTTTCCTCCCCTTCCGGTTGCCGCATCCTTAGCCTTGATGAGGAACCTTAAATCAGGCTCACCATTAGATCCGTGTCCAGCAAAATTCTTAGCGAAAATGGCAGATGTCATTAATCCCATAGCTAATCCTATCCTCAATTTATCCCTGAGTCAGGGTTTTCTGCCCCAGGCCTGGAAGCAAGCCATGGTCATCCCCCTGATCAAGAAGCCCAATCTTGATCCAGAGGCGCCTTCTAATTATAGGCCAATCTCGCTCCTTCCAGCACTGACCAAGATCCTGGAGAAACACGTGCACAGCGTGCTTTCTAACTTCCTGGAGTCTAATGAGTTACTTCATGAATCCCAATCGGGCTTTCGTTCCAACTTAAGCACCGAGACGGCGCTCCTGGAAGTCTCGGAGATCGTGAAGGAGGTGCTGGACACAGGAGGCAGGGTGATGTTAGTCATGTTAGACCTGTCGGCGGCGTTTGACACCGTCCCCCACGAGGATCTCCTCACTAGACTTCATAACATCGGTCTAGGGGGGACGGTGCTCAACTGGTTTCGTTCCTTTCTGGCCAACCGCCGGCAGACGGTCTGGGTCCCACCCGGGTCCGCCGAGATGCCGCCATTGGGAGTCGGAGTGCCTCAGGGCTCTGTACTGAGCCCCACTCTATTTAACATCCTTATGACCCCTCTG
This sequence comes from Triturus cristatus, assembly GCF_964204655.1. NCBI lineage: Eukaryota > Metazoa > Chordata > Amphibia > Caudata > Salamandridae > Triturus > Triturus cristatus. Next base: position 320,863,321 of record NC_140582.1, read on the forward strand.
GCGACACTGGCGGAGTCCTACGGGGCCCGGATCGTCTCTTATGCTGACGACACCCAGCTTCTATTCACCTGTCGTAAGAGCGAAGAGTTCGATGGAGAAAGGATCTGCGAGTGCCTTGGGGCTGTCTTTAGCTGGTTTTCACACAACAGCCTCAAATGCAACTCGGACAAATCCGAAATACTATTCTTCGGATGCCCATCAGAACCAGATTGGCAGGGATGGTGGCCTGCTGACATGTTCCCTCCCACTCAGTCCTCTAAGTGGGCTAAGAACCTGGGGGTTAAAATTGACAACGAGCTCTCGCTCAAATCCCAGGTTTCCACTCTTACGGGAACATGCTTTGGGATACTCAGAATGTTGCGCAAGTTCTTTCCCCTTCTCTCGGAGGAACATCGGAGGATCACTGTTCAGGCACTCATAGGGTCCAGATTGGACTATGCAAATGTCCTATATCTGGGTCTGCCTGAATACCTCCTCCAGCGTTTGCAGGTTACTCAGAACGCTGCTGCTCGTGCAATTTTTGGCCTGCACCGCCGCACCAGTGCCTCCAATCTCCTTGTATCCCTTCACTGGCTTCCGGTGCGGAAGAGGATACTTTTCAAGGCCATGACTCTCGCCCATAAGGCCTTGCATGGCAATGGTGCCAAATATCTTCAGAGGAGGCTGGACTTCTATCGACCTGTACGATCCCTCAGGTCAGAAGCTTTGGCTTTGGCTCGGGTGCCACGCATCAAAAGGGCTCGGCTAGGCGGCCGGTCCTTTATCTTTCTTGCTCCGCAGCTATGGAATTCCTTACCGGTGTCCTTGCGAAACACCGCTAACCTGCTTGCCTTCAGAAAAGACTTAAAAACCTGGCTGTTCACTGGATAATCTGCCCCCTCTTTAGGCCCCTGCTCTTTTTACTGTTATGTTTTCCAGCTCTTTCTTTGGTCTGGAGCACAAAAGCGCCGGGACACTCCTTTGGAGTAGCCGTTGCGCTATAAAAGTCCCATTTAACATAACATAACATAACATAACAACCTTTGATGAAAGCTATCCTAGTGGTAGCTATGGAGAGCAGCCTTCAGGCTAAGTCTCGAAGGAATGTAAAGCAGCTTGTTTTACCAGATTAGAACCTCCTGAATGACCAAATGAAAGGAGAACCACACAAGAGATATATAAAATATATGTATTTATTACTAAACACTCTCTACTAACCTCTTTATGAGATTGGAGAACAAAGCACACAATATTAAATAACTAGAATGACAGTAAATAGCACAATACACAGCGGGCTCCAGGGGGAGACCGAACCATATACTAAGAAAGTGGTATAACAACCAATGATCAATCCCCCGCTTGCAATGAAAGCGCTGAGTCCATTACGCACCTCCTATTTTTCTGTCCAATGTATAAATCATTGAGGGCCAAGTGGATTTTTCCACTTTGTAAGATTGTTGGTACCGGACATTATTTGGAGGTGCTTAGACTTTTGAGCACGGACACAAGCAGGGTTGTGGTTTTCAGTTTATCAAGATATTGGTATGCGTTGTGGCTGAAAAGGTCCAAATATCTGCCCTGAATGACACTGTAAAGTGGTGGGTAAATTAACATGCACTTTAGAGAATGGAAGCCACATATGAATACCCAATTTGGACTATCTGATGGCCCGCTCGTCTCTTCTTGATTTTATTGATTATTATTTTTATCTTTGTATTTTATCTGTATCTTTTTAAAGGATTATCTGGTATTGACCATTTTTTAAGTGTACTTCTATTATGCTGTGTGTACTTTTATGATCTTGTGGTCGAAATAAAGTAAATGATGATGATGGTATAACAACCACGACTTGACTAGACACAGTGCCTAGAGCACGTAGAATCGCTGGGAAGCACAGCCTCAGGGATTGCCAAAAAGCATATGCTGCTGCAAAGTACGAGGTGCACAGGGGTTCGAGTTGCACGGTTTCCACGAGGGATACTGGGCTCAAAATTGCTGAGAGCGCAGATCAACCTCAGAGACCTTAGGAACCCACCTCCTGTGTTGCAGAAATCTTTGGAGTCCTCAGAAGCTCAGGAGATGCAAACCGGTTAGATGTGTTTAGGTGCCTTCCTTGCAGGGAAGTAACTCCTTTACTCCAAGGGAGATTCTTCAGTCATCCAGCGTCATGCAGATCATCAAAGTACTTGGTTTCTGTAGCAGAGTTTAGTCCAGGTAAAATCTAAAGTCCTGTAGTCAGGGGTTCCTACTTTATACCCAAGGAAGGGGTGGGACAAACTCTGGGGACCCACCAATGGGAGGGTCAGGACAGAGGGGTGGCTACACCCATGTCCTTTGTCCAGTTTCGCACCAGAGCAGGAGCAAATGGCTCCTGCAACAGGTTTGAGCTGGACTATGCACAGGGACACCAAATGTGCCCCGAGTGCAGACTTCAAAGCACTCTTCGAGTGCACCCACCCAGCTCCAATACACTAAAGCCTGTCTGGGAGGTGGTCACACCTCCCTGTGACAGGAAACCTGTTGTCAAACCTTCCCCTGCTCGAGCTTGGCTCAGCAGCAGGAGGGCAGACTCGTGTCTGTGGCTGGCAAGCATCCATTTTGTGGTGCCCAGGTCGAGAAAGCTGGTACTGTTAGCCCGGTGTGTCATATAAGTCCCTCTAGGAGGGTGGAATCATACCTCCCCCGTCAGTTACTGGCGGGGAGGTATGATTCCAAGGTGTTTGACCCCAAACACGACATGTTTCTATGCAGCCGTTTTAAAGTTAGCCTTTACCGCAAGGTTATAATGCACTTAAATATATATGGTTGGCTCCATCACAAACAACCCCGGAAAATAGGTTCCCGAGGGCTGCAGAGGGGCTCTGCTCATGCAGGTGCACCCTCTCACATAAAACCCAGCACCCTGCCATCAGCATTGACTGATAGGTTTATATGTGCAGTGATATAGAATAGATACAGGGAACCTATATCTAAGTAATGGGTGCATGCACCACCTTACACAGGCTGCACTAGCAGACCTGTGGTATCATTTTGAATGGTCTCTCAGGGGTGACACAATACATGCTGCAGCCCCTGGGAGGCCTCTGGGGTACCTAGGCCCTGGGTACATAGTATACCATGAACTAGGGACTTATAAGGGTACGCCAGAATCCAATCTGGAGTGTACCTAAAGTACATGCAATTAATTTGGAGGAGAAAGCAGCTAGACTGGGGTCCTGGATTGCAGGATCCCTGTCAGACTAAGTCGAAAACAGTATTACATCAGAAAAAAGTGGGGGTAACTATAAGAAGCAGATCCTTCTCTTCTACATTGTCCTCCCTTTCAGGATTGAAATTGTCACCTACGTCGATGACACCCAATTAGTGGTGGCCTTACATCATCCTGAAAACACCTCGCCCCGCCTAGGCCCCTGCCTGGAGAGAGTTGCCAAATGTATGGAATTCTCCTTCCTCAAATTGAATGGAGATAAAATGGAGCTCATGCTGCTGGGCAACTCACCCATCTTTGTTATTGGTCCAGCATTGCCAAGTGGTCTTGGCTCCCCGCCCACACCCAAAAACCAGATCAAAAGTCTCGGCATGTGGCTAGACCGGTCACTCGCATTTGATCATCAGGAGACGAAATTGGCCGCATCATTTCATGGCATCCTACGGATGCTCCGCAAAGTTCTTCCGCTGCTCACCTTCTCAGCAAGGAGACTCATGGTCCAGGCCTTAATCCGCTCCCGCCTCGACTTCGGAAATGCTCTGTATCTAGGAGCTCCAGGGGAGACCACAAACTGCAAGTCATTTAGAACTGTGCAGCATGCATGCTTCTTAAGATCCCCAACAGCCACTCGGCAAGACCTGCTTTGAAAACCTTGCACTGGCTCCCGATTGTGGAAAGAATAAAATTCAAGTCCATATGTATTGCTCATAAATCTTTCTGGAAGTAAGGCCCCCCATCTTCCAATCCACCATCTCCCCTTACTGTCCAAACAGAGAGGAGGGGTATGCGATTTCCTAATCCTGCACTTTCGGCTGACCTGTGTCTTCTTCTTTCTTTCTTTCGTCTTTCTCGTTTCTGTAAGCCGTGGACACTTGGATGGCTAAAAGTTCTTTTTCTTTCCATCTCAGTCCTAGCGCCAGGATACCCGTAGGGTGACAGCCGGCTCTATAAGTATATGATACATACATACATACATACAGATGCCTCTGATCATCCAGTCTCTACTTAGCCTCAGTCCCCAAAATCAATAGGATGAGAATTGGTGGCCGGTCTTTCTATTACACTTCTGCCAAGCTCTAGAACACTCTCCTCCTCCATTTACATTCAGAACCGAACCTCCTCCCTTTCCGTAAACTTTTGAAAATGTGGTTCTTCCAAAACCCTAACTACTAAGCTGTTGTGACCTGCCCTGTTTCTCTGCTAGCACTGGGACACCTTCGGTTAGCCATGCGCTCTACAAATACCCTTAACAATAACAATTGGCTTTGAGTGCAGTGACATAGAGTGCATTGGTTTTGAGTAAAGTGATGTAGAGCACATTGGCATTGAGTGCAGTGACGTAGAGTAGAGTGGCGTAGAGTAGAGTGCTGCAGCGTGCAGTATAGTGGTGTAGAATGCAGTGGTGCAGAGTGCAGTGTTGCAGAGTAGAGTGGCACAGTGAGGTGTACAGTGGCGTAGAGTGCAGTGGCGTAGAGTAGATTTTTTCAGAGTAGAGTTAAGTGGCATAGAGTGGAGTGATACCGAGTAGAGTGGCGTAGAGTGTAGTGGCATAGAGTGCATTGGCATTGAGTGCAGTTGACTGGCATAGAGTTGAGTGTTGCAGAGTAGAGAGCAGTGCCATACATTGTAGTAGTGCAGAGTAGAGTGGTGTAAAGTTCAGTGACAGAGTTCAGTCATTCAGAGTAGAGTGTCTTGGAGTGCAGTGGTGTGTTGTAGAGTGCTTTGGCATATAGTGCAGTGGTGTAGAGTAGGGTGCTGAGTAGAGTGGTGAAGACAGCAGTGGCACAGAGTACAATTGTGCAGAGGAGAATAGAGTGGCATAGAGTGCAGTGACATAGAGTACAGTGGCTTAGAGTGCAGTGGCATAGAGTAGAGTGTTGCAGAGTCTCATACAGTGGAGTACAGTGTCATAGAGTGGAGTAGAGTTTAATGGAATAGAGCGTCATAGAGTGGTGTATTATGAAGTGGAGTGTCATAGAGTGGAGAAGAGTTCCCGAGAGTAAAGTGGGCAAAGTACAGAGTAGATTGGCATAGAGTGTAGTGGCATAGAGTGCACTTGTTTTGAGTAAATGATTTAGTGCACATTGGCGTAGAGTGCAGTGCTGCAGCATACAGTACAGTGGTATAGAATGAAGTGGTGCAGAATTGAGTGACAGAGTGGAGTGGCACAGGGTGGAGTAGAGTGATAACGAGTGCAGTGGCATAGAGTAGATTGTTTCAGAGTAGAGCATCAGTGTCTCCTTTATAGGGGGAAAGGAGCATTGCCCCATTAATTTGAGCTGCCAATACCCCTTGAATATGAAGCAGCTTGAATTCTTTGTATTTTATTTTATGTTACCTACTTAGATTCATTTTTGGGGAGGTTTCATTCTGTGCGGTTTACTTTGATGTCACACCCAACAGGGAGGGAGGAGGAGTGGCATAACGATAATTGAGGGGGCCCCCCTGCAAGGTACGTGGACTCTATCAGGAGCTCCCTGGCCGAAGTGCAGTACTGAGGGGGCCCCCTGGAGCTTGGGGCCCCCCGCACTGCAGGGGATGCAGGGGCCTGTGTTACGCCCCTGGGGAGGGGGGGTGGCTCTTGCACGTAGAGCAGGGGAGCTGTGTAATTAAACTGTGCATGACAGACTGGCCGGTCTCTGGACTCGGCCAGCCTGACATGCCTACTTACGGCTTCTCACTACAAATCCACTCGGTCTTGAGTGTAGGGGTTGGGCCAGCTAACACAGCCCTCTGTGAATTCACTGGGGCGCTGTGTTACCTTGTCCATCCAATCCCAGCGCAGCTCTCGTGTTAATTTATTAATAAATATCTTGAGAGCTACATCAGCATTTGCTCTTTGCCACAAAGCAATCTTCAGGCTCGGGCACAGTCTGCTGGGTTTCCTTTCTTCAGGTAGTGAGGGCGGACATATGAACTTAAGAAGTCTGTGCTGAAGCTGAGCTGAGTGCTGCTCGCCCGAGCAGACCAGTAATGCGCCTGCAGCTGTAGTACTCAGTTTTAGAGAGGGATTTAAGTGAGATGGGTCTGGGGGCTGCAATTAATTATAATTACGCCAGGAGTCGAAAAACTGCATGAAACGGGCATCTTAAGAAATGCCTTTGAAGTCCACGTGTACAATATCGATAACAGAACATATAAAGCTGTCCTAGATTCAGGATTTTTTTTTCTTCAGAGGCACACTTACTCCATCAGTGTGCACACTTTATAAGCGTGTGTTAGTAGCTAGCACAGGTGCAACCATCTCCTGTATGTGCAACAATGGCTAAAACAAAGGGAAGAGCTCCTATGTGACCTGTCTACAGTGTGTGATGCATTGTGCACATCAGGCCCATCCCAGTTGGGGTTTTTAAGGCCCTGCAGCATTTGACGTACAAAAATGTGCACAATATTGAATGAAACAAGTTTATAGCAGAACACTTTGGCAGAGGTGAGGTAGAGTACTCATTATTATTCAGAGACAAATACAGATTTTCTGCATTTCAATCCGGGGACATGTGCTTTTAAAATCATAAACACCAGGTGATTGTTTTCTGTTTACAGCTGGCATTAACCCATGTTCTTATGGTTTGAAATGCACGTATTTTTTAATAATTAAATTAGCATTTGGTGCACTACAGTATGGGCAAGCTGTTACCACGAGCCTTGTAACACGGTTGCTCAATGGTAGCGCCCACAATCTTTTCATTAGACTGTCGCTGCCACTAGTCACCATGATCTGGGTACACAATTTAAATCCAACATCATGTATAAAAAGTAATTAATTAATTTTGACAAAAGGGTAACTATTATCCATCATTTACTAAACTAAGTTGTTAATACAGTGCTTACACTTTGCCTTTCCACCATTTCAGAGTTAAGTTGTGGGTTTACACTGATTGAAACCCATCTGAATACATTTGTCTGCCTAGTGAAAGTGGAGACAGATCCCTTCACTCTGAAACTCCCTTGTGTCAGTTGGTTTCACACGCTTATCGTTTTCCGTGAAAGTCAAAGATGTCTTTTACTCCCCACCACTTTCAAACATCCCAAGACGCCACTGGAGTAGAGTGAAGTGGCGTAGAGTGGAGTGGTGCAGGGTAGAATGGAATGGTGCAGAGTAGAGCACAGTGTCATAGAGTAGAGTGGCGTAGACTCCAGTGGAGTGCAGTGGTGAAGAGTAGATTGGAGTGAGTGGAGTGATGGAGGGTAGAGTGGCGTAGAGTGTAGTGGACTAGAGAGCAGTGGCGCCAAGAGCAGTTGAGTGGCATGGAGTTGAGTGTTGCAGAGTAGAGTGCAGTGTCATACAGTGCTGGGTGCAAAGTAGAGTGGCGTTGAGTGCATTGGTTTTGATTAAAGTGTTGTAGAGTGCGTTGGCGTGGAGTGAGGTAGAGTGCAGTGGTCAGAGTAAAGTGCATAGAGTAGAGTGGTGCGGTGTAAAGTAGAGTAGAGTGGCGCACAGCGGAGTCACTCAGTGTGGATTGCAGTGGTGTGAAGTGGTGCAAAGTGAAGTGGTGCAGAATAGATTGCTTCATAGTAGAGTGAAGTGGTGTAGAGTGGAGTGATGCGCGAAAGAGTGGAGTGGTGCACAGTAGAGTGGAGGCGTGCAGGGTAGAATGCTGTGGCATAGAGTGGAGTGATACAGACAGAGTTGAGTGAATTGGCGTAGAGAGCAGTGGCATAGAGTGCTTGTTGCAGAGTAGAGTGACATAGAGTGGAGTGGTGTAGAGTGGAGTGGCATCAACCAGGGGGAGGAGCTTCATGTTCATATGGGATAAAGTGGTCCTTTTGATTTGAGGTGCATGTAATCCAGTTGTCTTTAGTGATATTGACATTAATGCTGAAAAATTGATGAACAGCATTGTCTTTTGGCCAGAATATGATGTACTTTTGTAGCAAGTGATTTCTTGAATGTCACTACAAGAAGTATAGTGTTGATTCGTTTTTCACTTTATTTTTTCTTTTATATTTTTCTTTTTACACTTTCTCTTTCTGTTTTTTTTTCCCGTTTTTTTAGATTTTGGTATGGACATTATTGTGGGACTCTGTCAGTGAATTACCAGTACATTTTACAGGATAAAGTGAGAATTAAGGGTCCACAGAACCATCCTAAGATCTGGGTCATTTGACAAGGATTGTGAAGTAAGATGTACATGTAAAAGTGGCTCTAGAGAAGTATCTGTTGTCCAAAGCGGCTATTAGGCAATTTTTAGACACATATACTGGAAACATGGCACTCGCCAGTTAATTGTATGTATGTATGTATGTATGTATGTATGTATGTATGTATGTATATATATATTCACTGAAAAAACCATAGGTTTCAGGGATGTTATAGTTAGTTGGACATTTCCCTCATAGAAAACCATAGAAATTCCCGTTATAGTTAGTTGAGCTAACTATAACTCGCGCCCCCGCATTGCACTGCTGATGATGTCACATATTACATCATTCATGACATGGTCAGTGACATCACTGATGACACTCAAATGACATCACTGATGACATCATCCAGTGAATTTGTGTTTCCATAAAATGTAAATATTTTTATATATATATGCCAAGGTGTAATGAAGAATGAATGGGTGTATAAGAGTCAGGATGGATGATTAAGCACTGGGCGGGGAAAGGGGCGGGCACTGAAGGGGTTAAGTAGGTGTGTGACTGACTGTATAAGTGAGTGATTAATTGTGTCTTGCTTAATTCATGTGTTAGCGACTGATACAGACATTGACACTGATTAGGTTGTCAGTTGGTGTGTAAGCAAGCAGTTCCATGGTTTGGTTAGCAACTAAATGAGGATCTATATGAGCTATTGATTGCTTGTCTGAGTACCTGAATGGGTGCCTGAGTGTCGGTGTAGGTGGGTGGGGGGTGTGACTGTGCATAGATGTGTGAGTGGATAATTCACTGGTTATATGTGTTCAAGTCTGTATCTGTGAAGGGCTGTATGGCTTGGTGAGTGTGTGTATAAGTGTTTTGGTGAGTAAATGGATGCCTCAGTGGTACATGTGTGAGTAACTCCATATGTGAAAGGCAGTATATATGAGTGTTGGACTGTATAAATGACTATATGTGAGAGTGAGTGATTGTGAGAGTGCCTGTATGGATCAGTGTGTGCTTGTATTAGTTATTGTATTGGAGTGTAAGTATGTGTTAGTATATGTTTAAATAAGTGACATGGTATGTGTAGAACTGTACAGGTGAGTAAATGAAAGTGTGATTGATTATTTCCATTACTGACTAGGTGTGTGAATAACTCTATGAATGAGAGGCTGTGTGTGAGTGTCTGTATAGATATGTGACTGGATATGATAATGCTGTATTGATGGCTGACTGTATGTATGAATTACTGTGTGGGTGAATGAATGGATGTGTGTGTACACCTAGGAACTAGTGAGTGGATATGTACTAACTGGTATTGGTGTGTTCATGGTTTCGAATATTATAGTCTGTATTTTAGAGTGGGTGTATCAAGTGTTATATTTAGAGTCTGATAAGGTGCATCAGATATTGACTTGGATGATGTCATCAGTGATGTCATCAGTGATGTCACTGACCATGTCATGAATAATGTAATATGTGACGTCATCAGCAGTGCATTGCGGGGGCGCGAGTTATAGTTAGCTCAACTAACTATAACAGGGGAATTTCTATGGTTTTCTATGAGTGAAATGTCCAACTAACTATAACATCCCTGAAACCTATGTTTTTTCAGTGAATTTCAAAGGTTTTTTAAATGCTAATTTCTAACTATAACGTGCCTGAAACCTATGTTTTTTTCAGTGAATTTCTAAGGTTTTTTAAATGCTAATTTCTAACTATAACGTGCCTGAAACCTATGTTTTTTTCTGTGAATTTCTAAGGTTTTTTAAATGCTAATTTATAACTATAAAGTGCCATAAACCTATGTTTTTTTCTGTGGATTTCTCAGGTTTTTTAAATGCTAATTTATAACTATAACGTGCCTTAATCCTATGTTTTTTCAGTGAATTTCAAAGGTTTTTTAAATGCTAATTTCTAATTATAATGTTCATTAAACCTATCTTTTTTCTGTGTTTTTTAATTATCAACCCATTCTCAACTTGGTGAAAACTGCAAATCTCACCAGTCTTCCATTGATACCTTACGCCAACAAAATCGCCACAAACGAGAGCCACAACTAACGCTAATGAAATGCAAAGTAGGCGTTCCTGTGCAGAAAAAACACGAAAACACCACTTCCCCATATTTTCAACGACCAGCCAAATCTGCAATGCGATCCAAAAAGTAGGCAATAAGCCGAGTTAGCAGTAACAAATTAACATCAACCATTAACTGGTGTAAGGTCGACTATCTACTCCGTGAATTGGACCCAACTCACAGCCACATCTAAAGACCAACATGTGATAGAGCTACTGATCATGCAGTTCCGACACGCAACAAGACCACAACACACAGCGCCACCACCACCAGAACCTCCCCCCACACCACCCCCCCTACTACCACCAAGTCAGCTCAAAACAGGACAACGGACCTTCCCAAAACACCATGCCCCTCAGCCACACAATAGCTGAATGTTGGGAGATGTGGCAACCAACTATATATGAAGGAGGCAAGTCACCCTTCAATAATAAAGCACACAATGCCAAGTGTAAAGCTGATGTGCTGCACAGACCTCACTATGCAAAGCACAAACCTCTCCATGTAGAGATATATTGTTGATACTTGTAGTGTAGTGCACAGTGGACGCGACCATGTTATCTCAGGCAGTGGGGAAGAACTCGGTCATGTAGCTGTGTTGTCCCTCCCTGGAAGCGGAAGCGGAGTAGGCTGCTCCAACGTGCGCCACTCCAGCGTAGCAGTATGATTAAATAGGCCAGGCCCTAGGCATGGTTCACTTGAAGGAAAAACAACGAGTCTGTCACAGCTGCAGCCCTCACCCTGGCACGTGGCTGCCGCCATAACCGCGGGCCTCCTCGACACAGGCCCCCTGTGAACCCAGCGGCACAGCACCGCAGACTTATGTCTGCACCGACTACTGCCTTCGATCTACACTGCGGACAGCAGCGCTCACAATTCAGATGCAGAGGCGATTGCAGATGTCGCAGTCCAGTTCGCAAGACACTTTGCTTCCAGTGCGGCCCGCCCAGACCACGCATCATCGCACAGTGCGCACACGCTGGGTTCTTCAGGTGCTACTAACTCACTGCACCATAAATCATCGCCACGTAGCTGTGCGCCCATCCTGACCGCTGCCTCCGCCCTACACTGGGGTTACACAGTTCACAATTATAGATTAGTAGCGACGCAAATTGTGTAAGACACTATAATGGGTTAAGAAGACCACATGCTCCCAATCTGTGCAGCTCAAGACAACGACACCTGCCTTTGGGCCTTTGCTGACTGCTGCCTCCGGCCTACACTGTGGAAGACTGGCGACACGTGGTGCCAACTAACCCTGTTCAACACAAGTCGATCCCACATATGTAAGTGTATCCTGAGTCCTGAATTGCAACGACCACAGCACCAGACTCCCTTCGATCAGTGAGGGGTATTTCCATATGGAAGGCCGGCGACATGTGGTGCCACTGAACCTGCACTACGCAGGCCGGTGGGGCCACCAACGCATGCACGTGGCTGTGGGCCCTTGCTCACCGCTACCTCTGGCCTACACTGTGGAAGACCGGCGACAAATGGTGCCACTAACCGTCTTCAACACAAGCCGATCCCACATGTGGAACTGTGTCCTAGGTTCTAAATGGTAGTGACCCTAACTCTGTGAGACAACCACAGCACCAGACTCCCTTCGATCAGTGAGGCATATTTCCGTATGCAACGGCGGCGACACGTGGTGCCAATAACTCTGTTCAACACAAGCCGAACAATCCCACATGTGGAATTGTGTCCTGAGTCCTGAATGGCAGTGACCCCAAGTCCATGGCAGTGACCACAGCAGCATACTCCCTCTGATTAGTTAGGCATATTTCCATATGCAACAGCGGCGACATGTGGTGCCAATTACTCTGTTCAACACAAGCCGAACAATCCCACATGTGGAACTGTATCCTGAGTCCTGAATGGCAGTGACCCCAAGTCCATGGCAGCGACCACAGCAGCATACTCCCTCTGATTAGTTAGGCATATTTCCATATGCAACGGCGGCGACAAGTGGTGCCAATAACTCTGTTCAACACAAGCCGATCCCACATGTGTAACTGTGTCCTGAGTCCTGAATGGCAGTCACCCCAAGTCCATGGCAGCGACCACAGCACCACACTCCCTTCGATCAGTGAGGCATATTTCGATATGCAAGGCCGGCAACACATAGTCCCACTAACCCTCTTTAACACAAGCCGATCCCACATATGTAACTGTGTCCTGAGTCCTGAATAGCAGTCACCCGAAGTTTGTGGCAGCGACCACAGCACCACACTCCCTTTGATCAGTGAGGGGTATTTCCATATACAACTACAGACTCCAGTAGGCAACTAACTATCACAGTCCTACACCCTACATATTATCCTTTTAGTATCCCGGCTTCAAGATTTTTTTTTTTATATCAGTTATAGCTTTACTACAATGACCAAATTAATCTTCAAATGCAAACTAACATGGAATAGCAGTCTACACTACAGGCAGTAAAGCTCGCAGTTCCAATTTTAAATGCTAATTTCTAACAACAAGATTGTACTCAGAAAATACAACACTTCGTCAATGTATTCTATACTTATTTCATCTTTTCATCATAGCCTACACTGCACTCAGTAGGGCTCACAATGAAAATTATTTCTTCATTCATTAACTACAGAGTCCACTAGGCAAGTAACTATTACAGACCTCAAATCTACATAATATCCTTTTAGTGTCTTTTCTTCTTGAACATTTTTTATATCAGTTATAGCTTTAGTACAATGACCAAATTAATTTTCAAGTACAAATAAACACTCAGCAGTCTACACTGCAGGAAGCAGACCTCACAATTTGAATTTTGGATACGTGGTGCCAACTAACACTGTCGAACAACAGCTGATCCCACATGTGTAACTGTGTCCTGAGTCCTGAATGGCAGTCACCCCAAGTCCAAGGCACCGACCACAGCACCAGACTCCCTCTGATCAGTGAGGCATATTTCCATATGCAAGGCGGGCGACACGTAGTTCCACTAACCCTCTTTAACACAAGCCGATTCCGCATGTGTAACTGTGTCCTGAGTCCTGAATGGCAGTCACCCCAAGTCCGTGGCAGTGACCACAGCACCAGACTCCCTCTCATCAGTGAGGCATACTTCCATATGCAAGTACAACAGCACGTGTTGTCACTAACCCTGTTCAACACAAACTGATCCCACATATGTAACTGTGTCCTGAGTCCTGAACGTCAGTGACCCGAACTTCGTAACAGCGACCACAGCACCATACTCCCTTCGATTAGTGAGTGGTATTTACATATGGAAGGCCGGCGACACGTGGTGCCACTGAACCTCCACTATGCAGGCCGGTGGGGCCAAAAACGTATGCATGTGCCTGTGGGCCCTTGCTCACCGCTACCTCTGGCCTACACAACGGTCAGCAGGCCTCACAATTCAGATAGAGTCCTGATTCCACATGACGCAGTCCAGTAGCCAAGACACATTGCTCCCAGTGCGGCTTGTCCACACCAAGCATCATCACAGGCTCATACAGTCTCAATACTTCTGGTGCCACTAACCCTCTTTAACACAAGCCGATCCCACATGTGTAACTGTGTCCTGAGTCCTGAATGGCAGTGACCCCAACTTCGTGGCAGCGACCACAGCACCAGACTCCCTTCAGTGTTATTTGTTGTTCTTTTCTTTTAATAATTTTTTTTATATGTAAATCTATACATGACTAAGATTCTTCTTTGTCCAACCGCACAGGGACACTTCCAGGCCCAAGAAGGTTGTTGGGGGTATGATGGTAATGTGGGAAGAGGGTGCGTTACCTGCTGATGTGGGGAGAGGCAGCATCAAAGGGGTATCTATCACAGAAAGAACTCCGATATGTTTTCACAAATGCCTCAGACAAATGCCAGCTGACGGACTGAATCACAAAATGGTTTTTCAATGCTTATGTAGTGTGAGTTATAAACAGTTCGCACCCAGGCTCGCTGAGGGCCAGCTGCGGCCCGTCCGCTCGACTCTCAGACGCAGTACTACGAGCCGTCTGTGTTATTGTAGCTATCCCTGCCCTGTTCCTTCGTACGCCACGCCACGCCACGCCACTGTGATGACGTTCCGACGTTGGCCCCACATAGCTACCTGTCGCAGGCCTACTCGCTGTTGGTGTGAAGGTCAGTGGTCTCGATCTCAACATCTCACGGCCACTCCCTCAGGGCACGTTTGCACACACACCACACGCATCCGGCAAATGCGTCACAGGCCATGTGACCACGCAAATCTAATAGATCGACAACGTCACATCCTTCATTGCCGTGCTGACTAGATGGCGGACGCTCCACGTGTCTCAACCATAAAGAGTCTTTGAAAAGTTGCGCAGAAGGTTAGTCGCACCCTGATCTGTATAGACATCAGGGGCCTACCACCCCCTTGGCGCGGACTTCAGATGCACAGGGTTAGTACCACCCAAACCTCATATGTCCATCAGGGGCCTACCACCACAGGAAACACTGGCTTAGTGGCCCCAAAAGCTGATGTGGCCTCCGCCATCGATGAATCAGGACTCAGCGTCATGTGTGAGATCTGCCGGGCCGCAGAGAAGCTGATGTGGTCTCCACCATTGATGGCTCAGGACTCAGTGACATGTGTGAGATCTGCCGGGACGTGGAGAAGATGATGTGGTCTCCGCCATTCATGACTCAGCGACATCTGTGAGATCCGCGGAGAAGCTGATGTTGTCTCCACCATTCATGACTCAGGACTCAGCGACATATCTGGGATGCGCGGAGTTTTGACGGGCACGTGGAGTGCCCACTGCTGCACACTCCGGTGGCACCAGGTAAATATTTGCTCATGGATGCGGAGAGGCGGCAGTGTCTGTCTGTCTCTCTCTCTCTCTCCCTTCTTTTCCTTCTATCTCTCTAACTCTCTCTCTTCATTCTCCCTTTCTCACTTCCTTTCTTTCTTTCCCTCTCTTTTTCTCTCTGGCTTTTTCTTCCTTCTCTGTTTCTCTGTGCCTCTCTCCTTTGATATGCCCATTACACACGTCCTTATTTTGTGCTTTATTTTCCAGGCTCTGTCGTCGACATCCATGGTCCCACAGAAGTATTCCGCCTTCTTGTTTTCTAATATTTTTGTTACATTTTGTTTATTAGTTCATCAATTATATATAAGTTGATAAAAAAATAAATTTTGCAAATAGTTTTTCGTTTATCATTTACATATATATTTATTAAAAAAAGTTTTTTAAAAAATGAATAACGTTTTTGGTTGTTCTCTCTTTACTGCTGTGTGACTCTTTCTTGTTCTTATTACTGTTATTTGATGGAGTCCACCATGGTGTTAAATTTTGGGGCACTTATCGTGGTAATACTGGTGATGTCTGCAGTTTACACCAACTTCTGAAAGGTGTGCTAGATTTATCTCAACTTTACTTCCATTAAAGTGCTGATAATGAAATGCAGACTAGCCGTTCCCGTACAAAAAGACACGAGGTGCACCTTTGCGATTTATTCTAAATACTAAAATCCTGTATTGAATTGCACTAAGGTAGTGGCTGCACTTACAGTGTACACACAAAATCAATTAAGAACTCTCATTGTATTTTTTATTGATTGGGAATAGTGCATCAAGTGCTGGATATTGACGAGATACGCTGCTCAGTTCGTATATTGTTCTGCACACGAAAAAAATCACATCACAACTTTCACACCAACTGCAATGCTAAACAAATTCCGGCGATAAGCCACGTTAGCACCAGGTATTTTACACCTGCTTTCTGCTGGTGTTAAGCAGGACGACTATCTGCACCATGAAACGGAACACAGCCAAGAGCCACACCAGAACACCCACAGGTGCCATAGAATCAATGGGCATGATGCAGGGATACCCATGAGGGCCACAAGACTTATCACAACAACTCCAGGAGCGCTAACGCCCCCCAAACCCGCATCTGAGCAAGTGTGTCCCTGTGGTCATTGTCTTAGCATGATAGACACGAGCCCTGCAACATCACAGTGTGCTGTCACCTCAGCGTTGGCAGTGAGCCTGGACATGTAGCTACGCACGCATCCTCCTGCATGCACAACCGGCATGTGCTGGTCCGGAGTACACAGGTCAGCGCAAGGGTGTGCCTATCTGGCAAGGGGAACAGGGTGTCTCGGACATGTCCATGTACAGGAAGTGCGGTAAGTGTGTCTCTGTGTTCTGGTGTGGCCTGCCACAAAGACCGCAGCGCTCGATGTTGTAAAGTGCCATGCACCACCTCCAAACGGCACTGTGATGGGGTAGTTTGAATGTAGCAGGACATGCGCGAATAGGCATTACAATGGTGTGCCGTTCGAGTGCACGAGATAGAACAGTGCACCGTAGAAAAGTGTGGGGGCTCGTGGGAAGGAGAAGCAGCTGTTTGGCAATGTAACACACAGTGAACTCGCCCATGTGCCACGTGCTGGGCATCTCACCCATGATAACCAAGGTCTCAGACATCCCACAACACCAACGACCGGCCTTTGTACACATTCTTTATGAATGCAGCATGGTTTTCACTTCTATGCTCGTTCAGTGGTGTGATGTTGGCGGGTTGTGTGACTTGTGCTCCTTGTTGGTGTGTTTCATTTTGGCCATTGTTTGTCTATACATGTGCTGTGCTTAATTGTGCATGTGTGCCATTCTGCCCCTCTCCTCCCGTCCCCCCACTCCCTGCTTCTTCCTCTTCCTGGTGCTGTTGTGTCTATAATTTTGTTGCTCCACACATAAACACACGTAAAGAACAAATTAGAATAGTTCCTTGATTCTTTTAGGTTTCAAAACTTCTCTCTATTGGTTTCTTTTGAATTTTCCATATAAACCGTTTTTTTAATATTCAACAACACATAGAAGTCAGAAGTGCAACGTATTCTATCAACACACTTTCTAGAACATTCTACAACACGTGTAGGTTAAAAGTTCATCAATTTTTTTTAACGTAACGATATTTTTTTACAACATTTTCTCAAACATTTAACGGCACGTGCAGGTTAAAAGTTCACGATTGTTTTAAGTTCGAACAGTGCCTTCCAAATGCAAGTAGCAGCTGTGGTTCAGTTGAGCAAATTTTATCCTATGATATGTACTCCACGTTGAAACTGCTTTTTCTTAACTAATCACAAAGATGCTTTTCCACAAAACAAATGTGCACCCTACTTTTAAAAAGAATGCTTTTCTACTCCCAATCACGTATCGTTTTGTATGGCAAAAAAAAGTACTTCCCCATCTTTAAAGATATCTCTTCTTCTACCAAGGAACTGCATGAGCTCTTTCCATACCTTCCAACCATACCTTCAAAATGCTAGTGTGGATCGTAGGACATAGCTATATTTTCAGGTGCAAGAGGTATGCACAACACAGACGTATTGACTTAGACCTAGGTTTACAAATTGTGGACATTAAATGGTTTACACAGAGAAGATTGAAGCTGCACCAATTGCTACCTGTGGTTAAAACCTCTTTGCATCTTCCACACCCTGACCTCATGATTGTGCATTGTGGTAATTGGACACTGGACATTGGACACCTCAGCTCAGCACCATGTGACTCTGGGCAATAGCTCACTTAATAGCTCACATAATTTCCACGCCGGCCTCGTGGGCCTTCAGACCCATAGGGGTGAGTAGTTTGTGCTTTACAAATACCGTATTGATTTGATACGCGCAAATTTAACTTTGGACTCCCTGTATAACACCCCCTAAGCACCATACACAAGTTACAATGTTCAAAACAAAAGTTCCCCCGAGTAGGTATAACTACATGCTGGCACTACTTGATAGATGTGGCACAGCGGCCAGAGCACATGACTTGACAGCATATGACATACAGTTTGGACTCACGCTTTCATCCCCGACTCCGGCAGCACCTCAGCTTAGCACCATGAGTCTCTAGACAATACGTCACATATTTTCCGTACCCCAGGACTTTCAAACCAGTAGGAGTCAGTAGTTCGTCCTAGTAGGTATAAACACATGCTGACACTACTTCCACAGGTGTGCTGCAGCAGCCAGGGCACATGACTTCACACCATAAGACATGCAGTTTAGGCTCACGCTTTCATCCCCGACTCCCGCAGCAGCTCACCTTAGCAGCATCAGACTGCGCAATACCTCACTTAATTTCCGTACCCAGCACTTTCAGACCGGTAGGTATGAGTAGTTGGCTTCGCGCCCCCTCTATAGCACACCCTAAACACCCCACAGAGCTTACAGTGCTCCTACCCTCCTCTTTCCCACATTTTTCGCTCTTTTTCCCCTTTACTCACTTTAACAGAATAACAAAATGGCGGCCAACACTTCCTAGTTGCAAACGCTCACAGCGCTCGCAGCCTATCAGCAGCAAGCTCGTGCTCGTAACGCCTCAGCCAATCAGATGGCAGAATTCCCAAATATCGATATCTGTAAATGTTGTTATTTCTTAAAAACCACTGAACGGATTTACACCAAATAAACAAAAGTGTGCTTTGTAGACCAAGACCCTTCTCCCTGCCAAATTTGGGGTAATTCTGTTTACCCGTTCGACCTGTAGCCTTGTCTAAAGTCAGTGGTTCAGACTCGATTTGAATCTCATGTGATTTTGCATGTCTCACATAAACTACCATACCCACAATGCCTCATTGTCGGCTATGTGGAGATTTGGTATAAATAATGGAAAGTAAAAAGGGACTTATGTATACTACCGTGAACAAGAACTGTTGAAGTTCGAAACGCGTAGGTGAAGAGCGAAAATAAATCCTATCTTCAAATATCCAGGAAGAGTGCGGCGTCTTGTTTTCTCAAATTTGGTTTTTGATACAATTGCGAGGTTTGTCCTTACCCCGCCGCCGGCATTAGCTAACGAGCGCTCCTCCCGCAAGGACAGCTTGCTTGATTCATATATATATATATATTAAACTCGGGCTGAATTTTTCATAGACGAAAGACGAAGACAGCAACCACGGACTCTTAGGATCAAAAAGCGCTAATTTATTTTGCAAAAAATAGCCACTCGACGCGTTTCGGGAAAAATCCCTTGATCACGAGTGTGGCAGTCCACGCACAACGTTGTTTAAATAAAGTACTGTGAATACAACAAATTCATCGACATAGAGAACAGACTGTGCGTGTCGGAGTTGCTTCACTCCAGATTTGCATATTACAAATTCGCCATCTTTCAGTGGTTAAAGTGTATGGTCAAATACCTTACATGTAATCTTACACTGTTTTCAAAACAATAACTGTAGTGATACAGATAACGAAAGACACAGCGTTAAATATGCTATAAGCTTCCCTTCTGAAAATTAACAATTCATACGGAATGGATCATGTAAAAATCCCAATGTGTAACCCGTCTACGGGAACCAAAGTGGCGCTGGCTGTCAGACCCAAGTGGGTAAATGACGGACAGTATTAGAATTACTGAAGTGAATGTTTTTATCGGGATATGACGTAGATCAATATATACGTAGAAATGGAGTAAGAATAGTTAATCTATACTTACCTATTTTCACTTACCTTCTCGATAGTTTGGTCCTTGATATTTTTGACACCATATTCTGTCCACACAATATTTTGGTTTCCGATATTCTATCAGTGATCCATAAAAATATGCAGCACACAAACGACAATGTGTGTAAATTTCATCACCTATTGTATTGATTTTTTGGGATCGATTAAAAATATTTGTTTCCAGTCCACCACACTTCGGAATTACCCCAAAATTTGCTCCATTTGCACTTTCCTAATTTCGCTATGTTCTGAAATATCTACACAGTTCATTTACAGACATTCAAATTTTGTTGTGTACTAGATAAAAATAACATTGTACAGCCTTCCGTCCAGCACACCCCCAGTAGCCAGTACGATTGTCACATACATCCTCTCACTTCGAAGTCACAGAAAAAAAAGTAAAAACCAAGCTTTTTTGGAAGACAGATCCTGACATTTTACCTCTGTCTTCGAATGCACAGCAAATGTGACAAGAGAAGAGCAAGTTTTAAAGGCCTGCTTACAGAAATCGAGCACTGGTGGACGAATGCCGTTAATCATGTATGGGCTACGGAAGGGACAAACTCAAGCTGGATAGCCTCAAACAAATAAACGCAGCAAATAGCAAGCAAATGTGAGCTACAAAACACAAAGCGAATGGTAAGCAATGGGCGGAAGGCATTCCCATGGAAGCTTTCGGAATATCCCCAAGACATCGTTTGAAAGGATTTGACCTCAATAGCATTGCTGCACTAGCACTGAATATACTCTCCCTTTTTTATCTGTTCTGATGATGATATCAATGCCTTTACGTTTTATTTTAACAAATTCATATCTGAACTGCTTAATGATTTATCCCCACTCATGAGCAAAAGAAAAAGGCTGTAACCTTGTTGCCCATGGTTCTCAAAAGATCTATATTCGGAAAATAAATCTTTGCTAGTGTTGGAGAAGACAACCTGAGAATGCTGAAGGACAACGACATGGGGCTGTTAGAGGATGATCAGTGGAGGGAGTGAAGAGGGCTCCACATGAA
The DNA here is from genome assembly GCF_964204655.1 of Triturus cristatus. Lineage (NCBI taxonomy): Eukaryota > Metazoa > Chordata > Amphibia > Caudata > Salamandridae > Triturus > Triturus cristatus. The sequence continues at coordinate 320,884,134 of NC_140582.1, forward strand.
TTAGCCATCACAACGACACTGAGCTTCATATAATTTAAATATTTGCACCTCACATATTACACCCCAGACAGACTGTACAAGATGAAAAAGAGACAATCAATAACCTACCCTAGATGTCAGTTAAAAGTGGGCGAATTTCATTATATGGTCTGGTCTTATCAACATATTCAAAAATACTAGAAACCAATGTCAGATGCACTCTTCAATGTCTTGCACACTTCACTAGATCTCAACCTTAACATTTATCTTTTAGGGATCATGGAAGTCACACTGTCCAGACATGCCTTGGTGTGACTGGGTTTTCTTCTAGTAAAATTGGAAATAGCACTATATTGGCTCTCAGATACAGCCTCTTGACTTGCAGAGTGGCACAGAGGAATGGAATATTGCGATCATACTGAAGAACTCATATATGCATCAATTGTCCGCCCCACTAAACACAAGACTATATGAGGCCCATGGGAGTAACATCTTAATGAATTCATCGTTTCTTCAACATAAATATATGTGTATATGCACTGACCCACAGAGCATTGGGAAAATATAGTCCATTTCTCTTGACATATATCTGTCTCTAATGAGCATTGCACTTATGTTTTAATGGTTACAACTTTAATAACAATATTTATAAAACAATGTTGGAGAAGAAATCTAGACAACATCCTCCCCCTCTCTGACTGGACCATCTTAGTGCAGCTAGAACAAAAACAACAGAAGAAACATTATCAATGTGATCCTGATCAGGGACTACTAAATTTCACCACCTGGACCCAATTCAACCCTACAAGTCCCTTTCACGCTGGGTGAGTGTAAACCAAACTTACCAAATTTTCCATTACCGAATCAACCTTGTATTATCCTTTTGTGGTGATGCAATCTTTATTATTTAATCAGGATTTGGCAAAATAATAATTGGATCCCGAAATAAACTATTGTACACTCTTCATATAACCAGTCAAGTTAATAATGTTTATCAATAATAATGTGATTGCTCATCAAGTACAATTCAGCTCGAATCATAAATCACCATACAAGAGAAATAACAATGGAAAATGACATAAGAACATCTCAATGCAGCGCTCTGAGTGAGTGGAAAGGAGTAGAGGCAAAAGAGTAGAGACATAAGTCATGTGCAAAATAGTTATGCAAATTTAGAAATTCATACTAACCCAAGTTCAAGAAATTTGGAAAACTACCCTCTGGCCATGAGAGTAAGCAAGGCCCCTCAAGAAGAGTTAAGGAGCAAAGTTTTAGAATCAGGTTTCAGCAGAACATCAGCCAACCCACAGAATTTAGGAAGCAGCAAACAGCTCTCTCCTGTTGCAAAGTAGGAAAATCACGTCTTCTAACCCCACCCCCGAGTACCTTTAGTCATACTCTAAATTCTCTAAAGTCCAACCCACATTGTGCCATAACACGCAATTTTCAATTCATTCTATTGGTCAAAACAGGGGGTGTTCGATCACACCACTCTTTGGCATGACAAATTTTGCAAAAGATCCATTGTTCGTTTATTCATTTTATCAACTTCCAGCCAAGGAAATATACATTTCAACCTTCCATAGTTTGTACGCTTCCTCCATCTCAGTCAGGTATCAACTTTTGTGCCTCCATTGTTTCAATGCGCCGCTCACTGAGGAAGTGTTGTATTCTTTATTTCAATTAATTTCCTCCAGACAACCTTGGCAGACACACAGGGCTCACGAAGGACAGTTCACAATTTTTCTCCCCTTCTACATTTCTAATACGTCTTTTTAATTTCAAAAGTGACTCTCAGGCCTTTTCTGCAGAGCAGAAAAATCACACTTCTAGGAAAGACAACTACAAGTGTTATTTATCGTTTATAAAGTCACACTATTAAAATACCCTATGTATGCATACTTTCTCGCTTTATCTATGTGCATTTTAAAGGATTATTCTTTTGATTCAGTTTAGTGTAAAATAAAACTACCAGCTTTTAGTCTGGTATTTTCACATGCATTTGCAGCCTACTACAGCACTTTAACGCGCTTGTGCAGTTTTTGTTTTCCTCCATTAGCCTTTTGCATTTAGTTTGCACATCACTCGATTAATATTTTTACACAATGGAGGTTCAATCTGAGCAGGTTTTCTTTCGCTAAAACCCTGCTCCATCAACCCCCCCTTTGACGGCGACTTAAGCCATCATAAAAAAAAAATAATAAAAATACAAATTGTCATTCATTTATACTACTTAGAAAGCAGTAGTTCTCTTTTGTTTAACTCCATCTATATCCTTGACTATTTCATAAAAAAATCTTCTTCTGTCTTCTAACTTCATTTCTTCACTCTTTCTCTTTCTTGCTCACCGTTTTGTATCTAATATTTGTTTCTTACATCTGCAACATTTTTATATGAATACCAAAATTAGTATCCCTGTAACCACAGCAACTATTGGTGTTAGTATTTTCCCTAATAAGCTATTACCAAAAGCAGAAAAACAATTTCCCACTGAGAAGAAACCCTTACCAAGTCTCTCCCAAGCACCGTCAACCTTCAGTTCAGTTAAATCTTCTTGTAAATGTGTAATATTCTTAATATATCCCTCCAGGCTCTTACTTTTGTCAGGAATATAAGTACAGCACTGTTGAATTGTCAACATGCTACAGACTCCACACTCTTTAGCCAATAATACATCAAGGGCAAGTCTATTCTGTAAGACCATAGATCTTATAGCAACCATTTCAGTATCAATCACCAAGAACCCACCAGCCGTGTCTGTTGATAAAGGATCAACCACTGTGGACAATTTTCAAATTTTATGTGAATTTAAAATTACAACAACTGAAGGTATCAATGCTCTGAAAATATCACCCACAATTTCTGCAGCACTAATTCCCCTTTTGCTACGGGTTAGTTCACCTTTCTTTTCATTGATTCCATGACTCCTATCCAAATGGTACACCTTGGGAAAGACAATTCCCATATAACAACACCCATACTAATGTGCAGGCAACATATAATAGGCATTCTTATCACACACATAATATATTCCAGGGAAAACAGGATCAGTTCCTCCTCTTATTCCCCAACCTCCCGTAATTAGGAAAACATGATCACATTCACTAGAACCAATGAAATGATTATTGTAGGCAGTTTTTAATCTGAGTAAGCAAACATTTCCCCTATGAAGCCAATCCAGAGTCATTGCAGCATATGTATCACCATTTTTATAATCACCTTCTCTGAAAGCCCATGGTGGTACACAAGACCTTTGCTCAGCAGCTTTTTCCTTAAAACTCTGTCTTCTATCCTCTACTAAATTTATAAATTCAATCTCCTCCTGACGCAACTTGCATGTTAAATTGTTTCGATGTGCATTTACAGTATCTATTGTCTTAGTCGAATTGGAATAATAATACTGTAAATTAACCCTCTCATAAAATAAGCGAGTTAGTTCACTACATGAAACACCATATGTTAAAGGTAAGTGATGGTAGGCACTCCCTCAGACACAGACGATGGTAGTTGCATGCACACAGAACAATCTCTCGCATCCATAATAGCCACATATTCATATGAGTTTAGTAAAGACATTTAATGAACAATCATTAATAGAATTATCTTGATGATATATGTTATTGCTTGTTATCTTTTCCAAATTAGTTTGTGGTTCTTCTTTAAGATTATCCACATCTACTTTCTCATTCCTCACACTATTAGTATTATTACTTTTAGTAGGATACGTAAAATAAGGCACAACAACAATTAATGTTAGCCAAACCAACATTAGTAGTAAAACACTTATAAAGCAAAGATTAATACATCCACGTTTAAAACTTCGTTTTTGATGTCCAGTCTCTAATAAATCTGCTTTTGTCATTTTCTTTTGTAAAAATCAAAAATTTCAAAAAGATCCAAAAACTAAACTAAAATTAAAAAAACTAAAAAATCTTAAACAATTGTAAAATAGTGTATCACTTGTTCTTTTTGTTCTCTGAACTGTATCTTCTTCACAATCACTTTGCTCAGTTTGGCTCGTTACTTCTATTACGGTGTTTGGACCATTTTCTTTCAGAGTGAATTTCAGTATTTTCACTTCTTTTGGCCATAAATCTCCTTTCCTTGCTTTCTTCACTTGCACAGTTTCACCAGATTTAGGATCAAGTTCACAACTTCTTTTATTTGTTTCCTTTCTCTGTTGCACTTGCTCTTCATTTAAATCTTCTCCTTCATTAACATCGACAACATTGATAACAGTCTCACGAGACCCAGTAACTGATGCCCACTTTATTTGACTCTGTTCAGGCTCAGCATCATGCTCTCTTTGACTCTCAGCATGTTCTTGTTCTTCCTCTTCTGGTCTTTCAAGTGGACATGGGACTCTTCTTGTGTGACTTGCATGAATCCAATTTGGTAAGCCACCACACTTCACTACTGTCGTCGTCACCAGTATTACTTGATATGGCCCATGCCAAAGTGGTTCCAAACACGACTTTCTCACATGCTTCTTCACCAGGATCCACTCTACTGGACTTAGATCATGTGTTTGTTCTTGCTGTGTTATGGTTGCGACTTCTCCAACATGATGAGACAAAGAATGCACCACATCAGCCAATCCTTTGCAATAATCAAGCACTCGATCCTCAGTTATATTAATCAGTTGAGTTGCTGGGACTATTGGCTGTCTCATTGCTCTTTCCATAAATCACTTCATAAGGGGACAACCCAGTCTCTTTATCAGGAATACTTCTTAGACTCATCAAAACCAAGGGTGAAGCATCTGGCCATTTCAGTGCTGTGGATGCACAGGCTTTTGACAGTCTTTATTTAATAATGCCATTAATCTGTTCGACCACACCAGGTTTCTGGTCGATAAGCACAATGTAATTTTTGTTCCATTTGCAATGCTGCACAAATCATCCAAATTATTTAGTTATTGAAATGTGTCCCTCAATCTGTTTCTAATGAGCCTGGAAATCTTAACCAGGCAATTATCTCTCTCAATAGCAATTTAGCAACTGTTAGACTATCATTTCATCTTGTTGGATATGCTTCTACCCAAAGAGAGAACAAACAAACCACAACCAACACATATTTCAGACCACTACATGGGGGCAATTTGATAAAATCAGCTTGCAATCTGGTAAATGGTCCTGCTGCTTTTCCAATTCGTCCCCAACTGACAACTGTCAATCTCCCTGCATTTTGCTGCTGGCACGTTATGCACCTCTGGCAAAGACTTTCTGCAATGACTCTAAATTTTGGGTTGTACCAAGACTGTTTAAAAAGCCTAATCATCATTTCAAATTTCTAATCAACACATCTAAAAACACCTTGAACAGCTATTTGATTTGGTCAGAGCTGCTAATAAACCCCCTCACTGTATCCGATTAGAAGACCCCTCTGCTAAATCTGAAGAATTTGTTAGGGTCTTCAATAAAAGAGTGAAATCCATTGAGCACTCATTATCTGACCTTCTCGACTCACAGTTCTAAATGAATTCTACCTGCAAATCCATGGTTATATGGCAGCACTTTGACTTGGTCTCGGTTTATGGTTTATAAAAGAATTATCACAAAGACTAAATCCTCTAACCACTGCATGGATCATGTACTTGGGAGCATCACTAGAAACTTGGCACACCGGCTATTGACTCATTGAGCTTATCTAGTGTACCTCTCTCTTAGGAAAGGAAAGCTCCCTTATTGCCTTAAGATTGTCCAAGACAGCCCACATCTTAAAAAACCCTCTGCGGATACGAGTAATCCTAATAATGTTTGCCCTATTGCAGATCTTTTCTTTCTCTGCAACATTATTGAGAGCTGCGCCTCAATACAATTCGTTCAACACATATCGTAAGAATGGTCTATTTGATTAGTTCCAGTCAGATGTCAGTCATAACTGCATCATTGATATTGCCTTGCTCCAGGTCGTTCATGATACACTGTGAATCATCAATTTAGGCAGTTTCGATCTCTTTTTCACTGCTGAACTATCTACTTCTTTTGATACCGTGAACAAGCCAATTTCAACCCCTAAGAAATGCATGGGCATTGATAGTGCACTTCTCAAGTGGTTTACCTCTTGCTTGCCAAACAGTCTGAAGGGGATCCAAATTGGCATTGGTCTCTCAAATGTGTTGGCTTTAACTCATGGAGTCCTACTGGGCTCTGATCTGGCTTCTACTCTCTTTAACTAGTATATTGAATGACTGGAGTCACACTAAAGAACTCAATGAACCTTTAGCATCTACATGCTGAAGGTACACTGGCATATCTCTAGATTTTCTTTCCCAATGATGTAATCTCGCTCAAATTCTAAAACCTGATCAAGACTTGATGACAACCCACCATTTAAGACTCAAGCCATCAAAAACTGAGTTTCTTCTTATCTTATCTTCCCAGCCAATACTATCACCTTAAGCCTGGATTGATTCAATTCATGTCCTTGACTGTAAACCTGTCATTATTGACTGCACCAAATCTTTGGATCTCATTCTAGACTCAAGACTTAATTGTCAGACACAAACTAGCACAAGTGCCAGAAATGTACTTTTTCAATTGAGATTGCTTTGCGGAATTTGCCGTTTTATTTTCATTCCTGACCAAGATCTGATGACTCTTGTCCAATTGAAGTGTTGTCATAGATTGACCATTGCAATTCTCTGCTAACCAGACTTCCTAAAGTGCATCTTGCCCACTTGAAAGCAGTACTACCTGCTGCAGCGCAGTTTGTTTCTGGTACCAAAGGACATGACCACATTTCACCGGTATTATTAACTCACCAGTAGTTTCCTATTGAAGGAAAAGCTTTATTTATAAAGTTTTGTATAGCGTGAACGTGACCCTAGTGGGTATTAGAGGGCTTTACATGACAGGGAATAGTGTAACATTTGATCTGGAAAAAAAAGCAGGAAATACATGTGTGAGAACTAAACATCTCTCAAAGTATAATAGTATAACACGGATTGGTCTTGAATAAATACAGTAATAGGAAGGAACAATCCCCATAGGAGTTTGCTGGCTCTACATTTTCAATCTGGCCGTTATATTGTCATAAAGGTAAAAACTTTGTCAGTAGAAAATATTTGGCATCTTTTTAGAAGGGGGAAGTAGAGGAGATTAGGCGAACATCCGGTGGTAGAGAGTTTCATATATTGGGTGCAATAGCCGAGAATGCTCTGGCACCCATTTTTTTTTTATGATTTCGTTGGGGTTTCAGAAGCAAGGTGAGCACACTTTGTGAGGATCTGCTGCCCCCTGATTTTTCTAGCTTTTGAGCCAGGTAACTAGGGGTATTGAGATTTAACGCCTTATGCGTCATGCAGGCAATTTGCAGCTGGATTCTTGCCTCGTAGGGTAGCCAGTTTAATGATTTTAGATCCTGTGAGATGTGTGTGTTTCTTTTTGTTCCAAGGACAAGTCTGGCTGCCGCGTTGAGGGATGCTCTTAGAAGGGCAATTTGTATTGAGGTAAACTACATAGTGTGGCACTACCATAATCCAGTCTGGGTAATACAAGGGCTTGAACCGCTTGTTTTAGTTCTCATTGTGGTAGATAGCGTTTAAGTTTCCGCAGAATGCTTATTTGGTATTTCGCTCCTTTGGTGGCTGCGCTGATGTGATCCTGCATATTTAGGTGTTTGTCTAATGTGATACCTTAAGATCTAACGGAGTCTATGATGTGGGGAGAGCCTTTGAGGGCTGTAAGATTTATATATAATGGCTTGCACCACTCATATGGCCCTGCATCCCTGGCATTGAAGCTGAAGATATCTGGCGTGCTTTGATCCTCATAGTGCCATTACACTGCTTTTAGAACCCCAGACATTTACTAAAACAGAATGCGTTGTGACACAATTCTTTTCAGTTAGTGCTATCAGAAATTGGAACTCACTGCCCCTGTGCCTATGAACCATCACCTCGTTGTATAGGTTCAAGTGTTAACTGAAAAATATTCTCTTTAAACGATATTTGTAATGTGGCCCATTTGCATCTGTTCACGTTTAATTGGGCTTTTTCCTGGACTCCTTCCATAAGGCACGTTGATCTTCTCGCCAGGGCTTCTCCCCTGCCTAGTATCCTGCCCCTTTCTTACATGTCCTCTACTTGCCTTTCTTCTGCTACCTGCCATAGTGCCATGTTTGCCATGGGTTCACGTGCACACCTCGCCCATTAAAGGACCTGTGCCTGCAGCTGAAGGAGGCGGAGACTGGTGGCCACCATGCACTTGTGCTCAAACCCTGTTACATCATTACCCATTGGTCATCAGAATGAAGGCACATCCTTCTCTACAACCTGGGGATGGCAAGAAACCGAGGAGTTGGGACTCCTTGAGATGTGGCTACAAAGTTTCAGGCCTTGCTAAAAGGAGAAGTTTACCCGAAGCAGCGCGATGAGCTGTGCTATTTATAGCTGTCTTCATTTGCCAATGCACTCCGCTTGTTCAAATCGAAAGTGCCCTAATATTGACTTTTACACTCGAGCCGCGCACAAGAACCTGAAAGAAATGACAAAACAACTAAGGAACAGATAAGTACTTAACCTAGATTTCCTCATCTACAAAGGCAGGCATAGCACATTACGAGACTCCGACATTTAACTCAAGTACCAAACAGGACAAAAACAATAGAGAACAATAGATTAAGCACCATACACTTTTACTTTTGTACAAGTGGTTTGTGAAGCAACAGATGCCGCTGGCTAGATTCTGCGGCCAGGTAATTCTGTGATGTAGTAAAAGTAGCCAAAGCAATTCTGTAACAAGACAAGAAACAAAAGTAGGACCACAGCTTGCTATTCAAAGGTACAAATCAGACCTGAGAGTTATAAAGAGACAGGTCGCATGTAAGTTTCCAACCCAAAAGTAACATTAGTGTGTGCTGTGTTGTAGGACCTGCCAACCTTAGAATGAATAGAAGATGATGAGGAGTGACTCATAATTAGATAAGGTAATGCAAGGAACAAAGCATGAGGGCATTGTGTGATGGCTACTAAGAAGTTATTTGAAAGGATGCTAACTTGTATTGTGTCTTCTTCTCATATGTGTATTAACAGCTGCATCACCTATGGTAGCATCGCACAGACGAGCACTGAGGTACAGATGCAAGGTGCCTTCCACATCAAATGTGTCTCTCTTCTTAGTCCCCTTTCCCCCTCTGGTTAATTGTTCTAGATCGTGCCGTTTCGGCTACACTCAAATGTGCTTCAGAGGGTAAAGGAGGGCTAGCACCACTCCTGCTGGACAGGAATCCAATAAGGTCAATGAAGCTTATTAGGTATCTGGCCGAACCTCTTTGAGTTCTGACGCATAGTACTTTGCACCATCTGGGCTAGTATCCACTATGCTGTAATTTTCAACTTCTCGTAATTTTCCACACCTCAATCTCCTATCTGATGTCAACATCCCTTCCCAACTTTTCCTGGGACAGCTAGGGGAATTTTACAGACCAACGGGATGCAACGTGCAGGGTCATCTTATAGATTTTGGGGCCCCCAGGCATGACATAATTTGGGGGCCCTGTATGAAACAATCTTGAATTGCATTACACATTTGTTGCCAATTCAATCCTGCATGATGCCAAACAAAACTAAACTATATGCTAAACTTCAACCAGGATCACAGAAAAACTGTTGAAATATGTCTTGCTCAGAACCCCAAACATCCTTAAAAGGATATAGGGTAGGGCGCCAGAGGAAAAAGTAGGCAGAGAGAGGGAGAGATTTAGCAAGAGAAATAGGATAGAAAGGTGGCAAATAGAGTTAAAGTTAACTGTTACAGGTGTCCCCTTGGTAGTTGGAAGCCCTGGGAAGTGACCCACTTTGCCCATGTCTTTTATAGGCCTCGGGCAGCGTGCTATTACTGCACAGCCTGTCTTCCAACCTTTTCCCATTTTTATTTTCCGCTCATTGATGCTGGGTATTGCCCTCCTTGTCATCGCTCACTCTCGCATGTTATTCATTGTTTGGTCAGCTCACTTGTTTTCCTATAACATATACATCCTCATGTAACTTACCACTTCTTAAGTGAAGCTTATGTACTTACTTATTTATATGTAACTGGTCACGTCTTATGTAAAGCACTATAACGCATTCAGTCACTGTCCACTCTAAATTTATCTACAAAATTGCATACATAAGACGTTAAAAAAAGAGCTGTCCTATTTGATTCCCATATACATTTTATTTTGAAAAGGGCGCAATCCTCAGTGCCTGTATTGGTTCAGTCCAGTTAATAGGACGGCTGAAGATATTTCATGCACATTTCAAGGAATTTGAGGTCAAGTACTCGATTCAAACTTTGGGAGGTCAGTCCTAGAAAATGCAGAGGCAGTTGTTATTCCGCAAAGATTACATGAAAATCTGGTTTATAAATGTGGCAGGCGGCGTGCTTTAGTGTTGAGTGCGCATTTATCTAAGTAAGGCTACAAAACACATTGGGGCAGATTTACAAGACCCTTGCGCCACTTTTGCGTCACTTTTCCCATGTTAAAAGTGACGCAAAAGTGGCGCAAGGGGCTTGTAAATCTGCCCCATTAATTTGGTCAGTGCCATACATGCGTCTAAACTATGAATGAATGGCGGCGCCAGGCATTGACATATCTTTCCACCCTGGTGTGACATATGGAACTGTGATTGTGCGCATGCGCATCAAGAACAAACGTGCTCGGAGATTAACGTGGGACACGTGACCGCATCGCTATGTGCAGCTGAGGAGAAACGACTCTTATATTGATAGTCCATGGAAAGCAGATGAAACCGGCGCTGCCAGCAAGCCCCTACTCCCGGCTGCCCTCCAAAGAGGATCACGCGGGTACTTTTAAAGGAAAGAGACCAACATATATCGCTGCGAGGAAACATTCAATGCAGAACAGAACAAGCTACAGAAATAGAACATACATAAATGTTGGAACCCATAACATCTGTGGTGATGATGTACAAGATGTATGCACACAGAGGGCCACAGACAAAAACAGGGGGGGGGGGGGGGGTCTACGTACAAAGGGTTCTTGTAACGAATAAGTGCATGAGTATCTTATGTATACGACCGTCCAAGACATGGCCAATCTCTGAAAGGCATCTAAATGTCTTTTTTTCTGTGGAGACAGGTGTCAGCGGCTACATTCAACAACTGTGGTGGTGGTGGCGGGGACAGGGCAAAATGAGCTAGGGCTCTTCATTGCAAGGTGAAAACATAACAATATTCTGAGTAGTGTGTTAGGGGCGTGTGAAGGGCAGCCCTTATTCATAGGTATTTTGTAGTGGTGGTAAATGACATTGGTCTAGTAGTATAAGTGTGACACTGCCCTGACCCCGCTAGTGCAAGGTTGTCTTCTGTAAAAGTGACATGGAATAAGAGAAATAAGAGACAAGTGCCTCCACTATGTCTTGGTTTTAAATATATCTAGGGGACCACAACATAACCTAGTATGAATTCTCTTTCTTCCAATATATTGTTTGTTTTCTCCTCATACCTGTGCACATTTCCTCATCAGAACACTGGCCTCCTACATAGTTTGAGGACATGCAAGCAGGCATGCTTTCAGAAAGTACAAAGAATGATTTACATATAATGGCTGAGACAGCTCAAGAACACTGCACACGCCGCTGTCACCTTCAAATAGAGAGTAGCTATATTCCAGGTGCAAGGAGTTAAATGGGAGCAGCGATTACACCCCCTTTTTAAAAGATAAAAAAACTCTCAAATTACAGTAATCCAAATTATGAACCAGCACTCGATATTTCAATAATGGGTGATGTCAGTCACAAAGCAATCAATAACTGGTAATGTTTAATCACATATTACGTGATGGTATCCCATCCGGGTATCAATATACCGTCTTCAACCAGAAAATTATGTCTAATGGCTTCATAATGGTTCCTGATTTAGATAAACACATAATCCTTTATTATTAAATTCATCTTCAAAATGCAATTTTGCTTGTAGCGAAAGCCAGCGTGTTTCGTTCCCTTGGAACTACTGCAGGGCTACAATTAAAATTCATATACACATTTATTCAATATATGGTTAAAAACATCTATATACAATTTTTTCAAACTTTAATTCTTTCCAATCAGAGAACTGATAAGCATCATCAACCACTGTTCATATTTCGACACAGAATTTCATCTATCATTATATAATTACCCTATATTGACATCAAATATGGGCCATTTCAGAATCATATGAAGATCAATTTAAATTCAGTGTTGTAATTTGTCTTGATTGTCAAACTTTGGTAATCATTTCTCGGAAAAACATTATACTACTAGAGGTCAAAATTGTATTCCATTATACATTCAAGATGTCCCTAAACAAGCCCCATAACAAAATATATTTCAAAATAATTCAAAAATAGCTTACGTTTTGTTACAGTGAACCTTGATATGAGTAGAAAATGTTTGTTCTCTCATCAGCTAAGTCTGCATTACATCATGTTATGGCATTAAACTGTAATCAAGGAGAAAAACCATGATAACCCTATGGGTGTGCCAATGTCTAGGCGAGAGGTTCAACAAAATAAACCCTACACCCTACTTATATCAATCTACATAATGTGGGAGACCCGGTCAAAACGAAATTTCTTCCAATATAATGGATATCTGATTATCCACATCATATTTGAAATATTCATACATCCGTCTGGTAGTAATTACATCCTCACATTTTATGACATCGTGGAACACCTTCTTACTCCCAGGCGATGTTGAGATATTCAAAATTATAACTTCATTAAAACCATCAAATCATTTCAATGAACCACTTGCCTGCTAATCTCTTCAAAGAACTTATACCCTCCCTGCTCCCACTCTGGTCTAAAATTGTCCATGAATCTCTCCTGCATGGATCGATTCCTGATTGCCTCAATATTGGTCAAGTCACCCCTAGTCCAAAAAAGCCAAATGCAGACTTAAGGGATTCTAACAACATCAGGCCTATTTGCAACATCACAACTTTAGCCAAACTACTTAAGAAATGCGTACACACACAACTATGTAATCACATTGAACAATTTCAGCTCCTCAACCAATATCACTCAGGTTTCAGATCGGGACATAGTACTGAAACTGCTCTGACTCATATCGTGGATGATGCCCTGAGACTGCTGCCAGACTAATCATGGGTTCAAGAAAATGTGAGCACATCACATCAGACTTATTTCAACTCTATTGGCTCCCCTTCGAAGCAAGGATTTGTATCAAGATAGCCTGCTTGACACACAAAGCAATTTATTACAACACTCAAGTTTACCTGGCAAAAAACCTTAAACTATCCAGCTTGAATCGAACCCTAAGAAGCTCCAATAACCTACTGTTGAAGCCACACAAATTCAATAAGAAGATAACTTATAACCAAGCCTTCTCTGGTCTTGCTCCAAGAGTTTGGAACGCTCTTCCTCCTGAAATAAGATCTAACCCCTCGAGTGCCACATTAAAAAAATAAGTGAAATGGTTGCTCATGAACAGCTACCGGCAAAGATAGACCTGAAGCCACTCAAACTAAATCTAACTCCTGGGCTACAGTTGTGTTTCTAACTTCCAATGATGCATTTGTAATGTAATACTATTGCCTGATTTGTACTTTCTCGCTTTTCTACTCACTGAATATATACATGTATTAATTTTCTATCTTTATCTGTTCATCTTACATACTTTGTGAACAGTGCTCTGATACCCTGTTGGGTCACGTTCGTGCTTTATAAAACCTTTCAAATAAATTACTTCAGAACATGTAGTTCCCTGAGCAACACCCTCTCAGATCTGAAGCAAGAACATGACCCACTAACTTGACCAGTAAACTTAGAAATTTCCTAAAAATCTGTAACTAAATATGACCAGTGCTTGATAATGCTCATCAGTTCTGTGCTTGGAAAGAATGTACGTTTTTAACAATTGTATATAGATGGTTCTAATCTTACATTGAATAAATGTGTATATGAATTTAAAGGAATGTGTGTTTATCTAAATTGTGGACCATCGTAAAGTGATTAGACATAACTTTCTGATTGATGACAGTATATTCATACCCCGGTGGGATGAAATTCACGTTATTGGAGAATGTACATTACCAGTTATTGAATGTGTTGTCCCTGACATCTTCCTTATATAAAATATAGAGTTCTGGGTCCTATTTTGAAGTATGTTTTCAGAAGGTTTATCAAACTTGTTCCTAACATTAGTCCTTATCGTACAAATAACTAGGAATTTGTATACAAGTATGTGCATGCAGTAACCTTAGGATAGTAGTAAGAAATCTAACTCACATTGAGTTAGTAGCTACTTTGCTCTGGAGCTTTTGATGATGCAGTACTTCTGTATTAGTTCATTGCAGTCTCAGAATTAACTTGATGTGGTTTGTGAATACATTGGTATCCTCAATCGCCTCAGAGAAGCAGTTGTAGAGCTCCAACTCCTTGTTAGAAATTAAGGATGCTGTATTCAGAAGAACCTCGGCTTTGAGGGCCTGATTCATAAAGGTAAATTTACACTTTTGTGTAAGTTTATGTTTGTTTTAGTATTCACAAACTTTGACTTAATAGCAAGTTTGCGACTGCGGAGAGTTTGCAGTCGGAGCGGAGAACTCCACCCATCAAAAGGTAGGAGAGGTCTTTTTTATGTGCAGAGTTCTCCACTCGACAGTCCACAGTCAAAAACTTACTATTAACTCATAGTTTGGTGAATTCCAAAAAACCTCATAAATTTGCACAGAAATATAAGTTTGCCTTTGTTAATAAGGCCCCTTGTGTTTAATGAAAGGTTGGCCTACAAAACCTCTCAAAGTAGTGTTAAAGGCCTTGAATGGTCCAAATGTTCGTCTTCATGGGTAGGTGCATGAATAACAGATTAGGAGCACAGCTCTGATTTACTCTATCCTATTTCTAAATTTAAATTAACAAGCTATGCATATCTGGACTCTTTTTTGGGAGGTGGATTTGTTCTGATGTTTGAATCATTTGTGTAGATAGGCTTTAACCTCGAATGGTATACTTGGTAAAGTTCCTTATGCTTACCACCAATCTGATCAAAGGGTACACTACATACTGTTCTCTCAACCATGACTGCGCATATCACTTATATCCTAAGGAGTGTCTCCTGAGCTGGATAGGAACTTTGCATGACGACTTCTTGTTAGTTCTGCCCATCACTTCTGTTTAGTGAACCATAGTATGAAGGTAGGTGTCATGCTCAAAAGGGCTAGGAAACTTACTGATACCTATATATTCAACATTATTTCTGACTTGAAAAAGCCATGCGCACAATATGTTCTTTCCATTCCATTGTGTTGTTCACAAGACTGAGTGCACTGCAGAGGGAAGAGTGACCTGATGTCTCAAAGCAACAATGACATAGCGTACAGTGGCAGATGGCTGAATTTCAATTTACTCCCAGAGTTTTGATATACACTAGCACCAAGGCCATACACCTCCCTGCGAGTGGGATTTGATGTGACCAACTTAAGTCACTGACTGGTTGAAAAGACTCGAGAGTGGCTGACAGGCCTGTTGAGAAGCTCTGTGATCACACAGTCCATCTTGAGGAACAGTATCTTCACAGAATCAGCCATTAGGCAGGGTCAAACAGTAGTCGCTAATATTAAGGACCGACGAGCAGCCTCAGCGTGCTCCCCATCTCTATGCACTGCCTGTTCTCATAGCTGATCTCTCTATCACCTGCCAATTGTATATTGTCTTTTTTGATGCACCGATCCAGCTAGAACTGGATTTGCCTCACTAGAAGTTCACAAAAAAGCTGTCCACACTTATCCCCATTTGGGTCTAAGGTCATTTCTTTTCATACTAACTATATAAAGAGAGCGCTTTACTAAAACATCTATTCATAAGTGAGACAGTGAAAAAGTCCAGGCAGTCTAGATGCATGTATTAGTTTACCTTCTTCCAATGTAATTTTCAGTGAACTGACTTTCAGCGTCATACATCATATTTTATAGGAACCTACTAGTGCTACAATTGTGCCGCTTCTATACATTACAGTTTGTAGAATTATTTTCATGTTGTTCCCAGCATTAATCTCACTGGATTTATAACAAATAGTGAGAGAGTAGATCAATTGACCACAGGAACACCAGTAATGCATTTGTTAAGTATGCTTGTATATTTTTAGATGCAAGACCGAAACTCAAGTGCACACTATTTTTAGGTCAGGCATGAAGGCATAGCTGTCCCAGACCTTATGTGATCAAGAGAAAAAGTGATCTAAGGAGCACTACTGAGAGAAGAGCTTGGGCTTCACCAACATGTGTCCTTACTTCCTGCTGGATTTGATTGGACAGAAGTTGTGTGCTCCCACTGAAAAAACATTGCTTATTTTGCATAGATTAAGTTCAATATGGTAGGCTTGAGCTGGTAATGGTAACATGCCCGTGATCAAGGCTTTAGGCTTGATTGGTTCTCTGGGAAAAGTTTAGTCAGATGCCGTAGGTATGATCAGTCTATTATGCAAAGTTATGACAAAGGCAGTTGTATCCGAACGACTTATTGTAAAAAGCATATGTTTTAGTCAATAGCCCTTTATGGGTGGATTGTAATTCCACAGTGTTAAGGGCTATAGTCTATAGACAAGTGTAGTAAATGGAGGTACTGGTTGAGTTGTGGAGGCGAAACCCTCCCAAATAGCAATCACTATCTCTTTCAGGGTGAGACATAAACAAACCCCAAACCTTAGCTCAACCCTCTGGTAGCTTGGCACAAAAGCAGTTGGGCTTAACTTAGAGGCAATGTGTAAAGTAATTATGCAGCACTCCAAACAATAATAAAGTAAAAATACAACCCAAGAAAAATCCCACACCAATTCAGAAAAACGGAGCAAAGATTAATACATTATTTGATACCAAAACAACAAAAATCCAATTAGTAGAACCGGAGATATGCAATTTCAAAGATTTCCGGTGAATAAAGCACCGAAAAGCACAAAGCACCAATTGCAGTTATCTGGTCGTGCAAGACCGGGTGAAAGTCACAAGTCCAGGTTGAACGCGATGGAGTGCATACCGGATACAGCGAACAGGTTAGTTCAGCTGAAAGAGTTACCTTCAGACTTCAGGGTGAAGAATTTCGTTGATGGTAGAAGGGACTGCGAGGTGTAGGGAGAGCATCATGGGTGGTCGTTGATGTAGTCCAAAGAGCAGGCCAGGCATCGCGGACAGTCATCGCTTTAGTACGAAGATCCTGTCGGGCGTCGCGGATGGTCGTTGCTGGAGCTTTGTTGGTGGTCACCTCAAGCTGTCGGTGTTGTAGCTCAAAGTGCGGACTTCACATTGCCCACATCGCTGATGCTCACTGAGGCGCGAAGAGTAAGGTCCACCAGAGCTTTGCGCTGGCAGGAGGCAAGATCTTGGTATGAACTGGCACGTTCGGAAGGAGCCTATAACTACAGGATTTCTCCTTTACTTTGGAGAGGAGCTCAACTGAGGCCACACCAGGACCTGAAGGGCGCCTTTTGGGGGTCATAAACTCACTCCAGCAGAGGGAAGCAGGGCTCAGGCAGGTCCAGTTGCAGGTTTAGGCAGCAGGCCAGCTGGGCAGTTGCAGAGAGCATCTGGAGATTTTTATGTTCCTGTAGTTCGAAACAGATCACTCAGCTGACCCTTGGAGTCACTGGCTGCAGGTTCAGTCTTTCTTCTCAGCAAGCAGGGCAACAGGCAACAGAGCAGCAAAGCAGCACAAAGTAGTAGTCCTTCTGGCAGTAAAGCAGCACAGCATTCCTTGTTCTGTAGCATCCACAGGCCCAGGAGTGTACTGAGGAATTGGGTCCAAAATTTATACCTGGTGCCCACTTTGAAGCAGAGGAAGTTTCTAGAGAATTCCCTTTGTAGTCCTTGAAGTTTTTTGACTCACCTGCCCTGGTTCCAAGCTGGCTGCATGAACATGGAGTGGTGACAAGTCCTTTGTGTGAAGGCAGGGCACAGCCTAATTAATTCCAAGTCAGACTATGCCCACCTCCTCCCCCCCAACCCAGCAGTTGATGGCCCATCCAGGCACACCTAATCCCTCTATTGTGTGACTGTCTGAGAGGAAAAAACAAAGTCCAACTGCCAATATGTAGTTATGTGACCCAGTAACATGCTGCAGGCACCAAATGATTAGGATAAGAAAATGCCAACTTTCTAAACTATTCAAAATAACAAGGGGTGGGCCCTATGTCACCCAGCTAGACTGGGCAGGTAAATTACAAGGAAAACCGAAATACCTAGCTGACCATTTAATAGGCTGCCAGCTATTTAGACAGACTAAGACCACAATCACTAATAAGATGGTCTACATCATTTAATTGTTCTTTTTTTTTTAAATGATTATGCATTTTAGAAGTACACAAGGTAGATATGGACAACACTTCACAATTTACATAGTGTAGAAATTAGGCTAGAACGGTGGAAACAACAAAAGCAATTGTAACACAATCAATTGGGGATTTCACAAGACAGCACTTCACAAGTGAAAAATAAAGTGAAGATATCAAAACAAAACACATGAAAATCAATTGGAGCTATTACCAGTCAAGACAAAGCAATAATCAGGTACCCCATATATCCATCAAAACTGTTTAAATGGAGAAAACTTTCTAAAAGTAGCACTTTCAAAATTGTAACTTGAAATATGACTTTATCATTAAAGAGGGCTCTAAATTATAATTCTTTAGACACTATGATCGACATTACTATCTGCTCCCAATTGAAAATTTCCACGTATTAAATGTAATAAGTTTACCCAATGTCATCCTATAGGAGAGGAAGGCCTTGCAGTAGTAAAAAACTAATTTAAGAGTTTTTCACTACTAGGATATATAAAACTTAAAAGTAAATGCCCAACTTTTTAAATACACTGCACCCTGCCCTCTGGGTAGTTTAAGGCCTACCCTACGGGTGACTTATATGTATTAAAAAGGAAGGTTTAGGCCTTGCAATAGGTATCTTTTTCCAGGTTGAATTGGCAGTTTAAACTGCACACATAGGCTGCAATGTCAGGCTGGAGGCATGTTTAAGAGGCTGCTTAAGGGGTTGCTTAAGTGGGTGGCACAATCAGTGCTGCAGGCTCACTATCCTGGCTGATGAGGGGTGAAACCCCGAAACCGGCCCTAGGAAGCTTGGCTCAGGAAGAACCTGTTCTGGCAGTTTGGGCTGGACTGTTCCCATAGGGAGCAGGGTCAAGACTGACTTGCATATGGCTAGGTTTAAACTGAAATGGCATTGGGAGCACAAAACCGATGGGTTTAGGCCAAGATCTCTGCACTGGGGTGAATGTTTGACATTGTTCACCATTCTGTCCATCAACCGTTCTATTTGCAGCCCCACTAGTAGCATTTAATTTACAGGCCCTGGGTACATGTAGTACCTCTTTACCAGAGACTTACAAGTAATTTGAATGAGCCATTTGGGTGCAAGCCAATTTAACCATGTTTTAAGGAGAGTGAACCAGCACTTATCTCTGCTAGGCAGTGGTAAAACAAAAATCAGATCAGAAAAAATTGGGGAAGATCACTCTAAAGCTGTCAGGGATAACAGCATGTATTTTTTAAAGTGGACCCCAAGTCAAATACAAAAAGAAGTAACTGTGTAGTGTAACCCTGAGACCAATATAGTAGCAACAGGTTTCACTTTGTAAACTCTCCGATAAATTTTATAGGAAGAGGTTTTACCTTGGACTATTTACAAAACACATTGGATGTGTTTCTGTTTTTACATATAATAAGAATGGTTTTACATTGTGAACTCCTTGTCCAACACCATAATAAGGGACTTTATATTGTGAATCCTCTGAAAATGCAATAGGCCGAGGTTTTACAATTAGAACTCTGAAGGGTTTAATGTAGTCCCCTCTCCAATAAATGTACTAGGAAGGGGTTTTGCATTGTGACCTCCATGATAGGACTATACGAAGAAGCTTTATATTTTGAAATATTTGAAAAATGAAATAGGAATTGGGTTTACATTGTTTACTCTCCGATAAAAGCAATTACAAGGAATTTTACATTGCAAACCCTCTCTCAAATACAATATGAAGGGCTATTGTATTGTAAACTTCATGACACAGGGGATTCACTTTTTGATCTATGAGACACATACAATGCAAAGAGTTTTATACTGTGAAGTCTCTTATAAATGCCACAAAAGGGGAATTAGCACATATATCCCTTTTTAGGCCTGGCCACTGTAAATGCTTGGTGTTTTCAAAAGGAAAGCTAAGGTTTATTCCATGCATACTCTGGGTCTGCTTAAAATGTTTGATGGATCTCACCTGGTAGAGACCACTTGGGCATTTTATGCTCATGGTAAAGCCAACAAGCATGCCTTATTGATTATTAAATCTGGAAACAAAAGCAGCAGACCTCTCACTTTACATAGTGAACAACTTGACAAAGCCTGTAGACTCAACATTTTGATTGTGAAATAGTAATATTTTCAGATGGCGCTTGTTAGAAATGAGGTCTCTAGTTGGTAGTGGTTTGCACCCTGCCCTAGTAAGGACCCTCACTCTAATCAGGGTGAGGGAGTCACACAGCTAAGTTGACCCTAATTCACTCCCTTGGTAGCTTGGCACGAGCAGCCAGGCTTATCTCAAAGGCAATATATAAAGCATTTGTATTCATAAGTTCAGTAAACAGTGAAAACACTACAAAAGGAGTACACACCAGTTTATAGCATTAACCAATATTTATCTGAATAAAACAAGACCAAAATGACAAACATCCAACATACACATGTCAAAATATCACTTTTCAAAGATTAAGCAAGTTTAGTCCATAGAAATCAATGGATGCGTTTGTTTAAGCACAATGTACCTTAGAATTGTCAAAAATCAAAGACAGTGCAAGGCGCAGGGGGGTGAGGTGACAGAAAAGCAAAGCGATGCATCAGTTCCTTACTGCACAGGGGAGTTGATTCATTGGTTCCTTACTGGCGGGGGAGGTGATGTACTGATTCCTTGCTGCTAGGCAGGGAAGGTGATGCATCAGTTCCTTACTGACAGGGGAGGTATGCCTCGGTTCCTTACTGGCAGGGGAGGTGACGCACCGGTTTCCACACACGCGGCCTCGGTTCCTTACTGCGGTGCGGTGTCGATGAAGAGTCAGCGTTGAGGGACGATACGTCAAAAATCCAGATTCTCTGCGTCGATGCGGCACTGCGAAACAGGTGCTGCATCGATTTTGCAGCTGCAAGGCAGGCAGTGCATCAATTCTTCAGCCGCGAGCAGGTGCTTTGCCAGAGCAGGTGCCATGGATGTCGGTGGCACGGTTCTTGGGACTCATGCTGCTGTGATTTTTCTGATGGGCTGCGGCGATGATGTGGGCCTGCGGTGAAAGCCATGGTCGATGCTTCCAGTGGGAACCACGCTTTGGTGCAGCTAGTGGTGATGCATCAATCTTTTGCAGCGATGCGTCGAGAAAACAGGCACTGGGACAACGCACAGATTTTCTCCTTAAGATCATTAGGTTACACTTCCAAGGGCACAGGAACTGGATTTGGCACCCCTTTTCAAATAAGGAGTCTCAGCAGAAGAGCCTGGACACTGGCAGGTGAAGTCTTTGATGGCCCTGGGTCTTCTTAATAGGAGACAAGCATGCACAAGCCCTCGGAGAACCTTGGAAGCAGGATGTAGAAAGTTAAGTCCAGTCCTTTCACTCCCAGGACAGAAGCAGCTAAGAGCAGGGCTTCACAACAAAGCAACAGGCAAAGTGGCAGTCCCTCCTACAGCATTCAGCTCTTTTTCCTGGCAGAATGACCTCAGTCTAGAAGTGTTTGTCTTTTGGTGTGTCAAAGGTCTAATACTTATACATCTTTCAAGTAGGCAAACTTCTAAGGAAAGTCTTTGTAGTGCACAAGACCCTACCTTTCCCTGACCTGGCTCCAGACTCATTAAATGGGGGGTGGAGACAGCTTTGTGTGAGGACAGGCACAGCCCTATTCAGGTGTCAGTGATAACTTCTCCCTCCACTCTAGCTCAGAAGAGTCCATCAGCCTGGTGGTGGCCCATCAGGTTATACAAGGCACACCTCAGCCTCTTTGTGTGACTGTCTAAAGTGAATCTACAAGAGCCCAACTGTCAGCCAACCCAGACGTGTATTCTACAGCCAGGAAGAGGCACAGAATGGTTAAGCAAGAAAACGCCCACTTTCTAAAAGTGGCATTTCAAACAAGCAATTTAAAAACCAACTTCACCAAAATATGTGTTTTTAAATTGTGAGTTCAGAATACACAACCTTCAAATACCTATCTGCTCCCTATGGGAAATTACACTTAAAAGATATCTCAAGACAATTCCCATGTCATCCTATGGGAGAGTGTCATGATTCTGCCACCCCGACGCCAGTTGCGGCAGGAATGGAGCAGGAATGGTTTAAAAATGCCTCAACTCTGTGAAAGAACAATTTGTGTTCTAGTGTGTGGGAGGCTCTTCTACGTCCGGTTCCCTTACTTGATGCCTTCCGGGTCGTCGCGCTCGAGGAATCTCAGCATTCTGTGTCGGTTGGCAACCTGCTGCTCCTTTTGTCTCCTGAAGTCGGTCTCTGTGCCTCATTACCGTGAGATTGACGTGCTTAAAGGATTACTTGATTCACCTTTTGAGGGACCAAGCTATGGAGGCTTTAGGACACCTAAGGAGAAATCAGGGGCCCATTGACACAATTGAGAACCTGGCACCTACTGACAGCCCAGGGTTAACCTGAACCAGATTTCTCAAATACAATAGTAAGGGGCTTTGCATTGTGAACTCTCTGATAAATGGAAACACAATAATTTTGCATTGCAAATTCGTTGCAAAATGCCATAGGAAATGTTTTGTGAGCTCTGTGAAAAATACACCAGGAAGTGGTTTTACAATGCATACTCTGCAAATGAGATGAGGAGGAGCTTGACAACTCTCTTGTGTAATTCTTTAACTTTTATTCAACTCATTTAGTTGCTTTTATTAATTATTTTGCCTTGCCTTTTTTAAGTATGCTGTGATATTCAATTGCGATTCAACAAAGTGGTTGCAATTCTCACAATCCCCTTGAACTTCTAGAATAGGTTGTTCAGTCACATGTTTAATGACCAATAAGCTTTTGATATTAAATGCTGATAAAATGGAGGTGCTTGTCCCAGGGAATCCACCTTAGACTAGGACTGCGATTTGACAGTCACTGGCTCGTGACCCACTCCCGGCCACTGCTACTATAACCAAAAATGTTGATGTTACTTTTAACGCTGATCTTACCTTTGGCCCACAGGTCAACATCATCACTAGTACATGTTAACCCCATTTGAAAAGCTTACGGTCAAATGGTCATTGCCTCTGAGTTGAATTGGGAAGGTTGGTGATCCTACCATCAATCTCATGCTCTTTGAATTATATGAATGCAGTCTTGCTTGGCTTACCTTAACATCTTATCTGTCATCTTAGGGTTGCATAGAATGAGGCTACCACATCTAGTACTCAATTTATCTCAGCACACTTTTGCTAAATCCCACTTGGACTTCCTCCATAGGGTTACCAGTGAATAAACTGATCCCATTTTAAGTCACTTTGCATGGTGCAAAAGGCACTTGCTGGTACTTGTCCCAAGCATTTCAGCTCTCAGCTTCAGTCCTGCATGCTCTCTCGTAGGCCTCCTCTTTTGATGCACCCTAGGCTCTGCACATGTTCCATCAGCAGGCAGGCTCTCTTTCCTATTGCCAGTATACCAGAGGTAAATGACTCTATCCATTTGAATGCTACAGAATGAGCTGTGTGCCTGAGAGAGTGCATGGTACCACACATTAAAGCCAGGCCTATTAGAATGCCCAATGCCTGTTCTCTTCATATCCATTATAAGACATTCACTAGTGTTAACAGAAGATGCTGCAGACTAACCCAACAGTGTAGATTTGCCCTGAATAATAGGGATTTGGAATGGGAAATAAGTGTTAATTGACCCTTTCTTGGCTTGTTGTAAGCAGGGTGCAGAACTGATTTGTATGATCTAATGGAGATGTGGCATATGCAACGTATTTCTTATTTGTGCACTCAAGTACTTAAATGTATGTGCCCCAACATTAGCCCAAACTTAGCTGAATTTAAAAAAAACACCTGAAAACCTGGTTGTTCTAAACGCTGTCTCTACCTCACCTACCTGCAGTTACAGCGCTGACATATCTCTTATGGGATGAGCCATGCGCTATATCAAGAATCAAATAGCATAACAATCTGCCTTACCATCTGTTAACTTCCTGTGAGGAAATATGATATTGAAGTATGCCTTTAAGCAACAACTACATTTATTAAAACCCTTGGTTCATCAAATAACCGTGAATCCAAGTAAACCAACTGGGAACAGCCAACACAAATGGAGCAGTACGTGTGATAGGGTGAAGGAGTGGTGTAGATATTATAGTACTAAAGCTTCTGGTGGAGAACGGTGCTGTTCTGGAGCGGAGTAATTTGTACCATTACAGAAGGTGAATTCAAAGGTTTGTAGCTGACCATAAAATGTAACCCTCTCATTCTCTAGATTTGAGTGGGTCTTCAAGAAAATTTGGAGATACACTATGAGGTATGTTTGAAGATCATTATGGCAAAGAATCAGAAGAGTGAAATGTATTGGGCAAAATCTTAAAGGTTCAATTAAAGATGGGCACAGAGGTACAATATATTGACAAATAAGCAAGTTTTGAGATTTTTTTGTGTAAATATGTTCACTTTGGATAATCATATCTATATTTCCATAGAAGAAAGTGTATTTGGTGGAATAATGGAACAGCAAGAACTTAGACATGTAGTCTGCACATCAATGTATATTTTGTGCGCAATGTCCATCAGTATTTGGTCTACACATTCTCAGAAGTTAACAAATTATACCTTTTTCCGCCAGGGACAAAGTTTCTGCCAGTCCTGTTTCAGTCTTTCTTTGTGGATTCCTGGCAACAAGTGTTTCGTCATATTTGAAATTAGCCCTTTAACTTAATTGGAGCTAAAGTAGTCATATGTAAGTACCAAGTGAAAGATTACATTCTAAAAAGGAAAATATTTTGAAGTATGTAAGGTCCATATTCCAACGTGTTCGACCCCTAGTAAAGTAATCTCCAGGAAGATGTATTAGTATCCCAGTCATGAGAAGTAAAGTGATTGGAGGAAGAGAGATTGACATTGCAGGGCTGCATCGGGATGCCACTCAGATAGGGCTCACAAGTTTATATATACACACATCCTTTAATATGTATTCCCATTAAGTACATCTTCCATATGGTTGAATAGGATTCACTCATACAATAAGTCTTGCAGGAACCTGAGTGTAATTTGCATGTTACAGGTTTGAATCATCATAGGATGTTCAAGAGCCTGCATGTACAATTACAAACGTAGTCTCATGACACCAGTTTCCTAACATGAAGATAGGATGCAGTGTATCTTTCATCAGTCTTGGCTGCACCATTATTGTATGCATGCTTTTTTAAATATATTGTCTTTTCAGAGATATTGAGAAAGTATACCACTTTATTTATCTCTGGCCTTCTCTTAGTCACTTTGTGTGTTTATTGTGTTAGAGGATGACGTTCACAGCTGTAAAGCAGATGTACTGCTAGCAATATACACAGAGAGGACTTTGGGTCTGCCCCTTTCAATCATTGGCTTTATTCTACCAACCTCTTTCAGTAATTTGCTTGAGATTTTGTTATTCTTGTCTTGGTTCTGCCCCATGGAGTATTAATTTCTCGCCAAATGCTGTTGGCTGTTTGGGTGTATCCTTCTGCCTCCATTTGAGTGTTTGCAAGAAGATCATGAACAACTTCTTTACAACTATAGCCATCTCTGTCCATTGCTTGTGGCTCAATCTAACATGCCAACGCTACATGTGTTAGCACATTAAATCCAGACCTGTTGGCTTTGCCAATGTTTGTTTCTCACAAGTATCCTTCTGTTAATGCCCTGCTGGGTTTGTAGGCAAGATGAGGTGTGACAGATTTCAACTGTGCTCTTGCTTACCTCTCTCACCTTTGCGTATGCATTAATTTTGTTTATTGAAAATGTTACAGGTAAAGGGTGTTACAGATTGCCCTTATGTTACAGAAATTAGATATTCGACTGGTGACTAAATTTTATTTTGCTGTTTTCACACTTACCTGGTGTAGGTCTGCCATCCCCAACTCAAAACCTGCAAATTGATCGCAGCGCATAACATCTGCAGTCGCAGGGCGAGGGTTAATTTGTACTTTAATGTCTTCACATGACAACCATATTTGCAGTAGCGGCTCCTGGGAGCTAAAGAACGATGATGAATTCAACCCAGATCTGTGACTGGGGGTGAGTGTCTGAAAAGTTCCATCTCTCCGTCCACCATCTCCTTGTGTTTGCTTTGTTCGCCATGAGTTGGCAGGGTATGCCCAGACGTGGGTCCCTTGCTCACTTTGCCACCGAATTCAAGCTAGCCTGGCTGATGAGGGCTCTTAGACAGAAACCGGTCCCAGGATGCATGTTTAAGGTCCAGGGAAGACAAGGCTTGGCAATTCAGGCTGGACTGTTCCCATGAGGAACAGGGTCAAGACTGATTTGCTTATAGCTGTTTTTGAACTGAGGTGGCAAAGTGAGCTAAAGAACGATGATGGATTCAACCCAGATCTGTGACTGGGGGTGAGTGTCTGAAAAGTTTCAGCGCTCCGTCCACCATCTCCTTGTGTTTGCTTTGTAAAAAACCTATTGTCAGCTTGCCAAGAATTTACAGCCGGCTTTACACCCATTCCTTGTTTACCATTGGCTAGCTTTTTATTCACTGTCATTTGCTTGCTTCTTTTTTAATGGCTTGTTGTCCCTCATGTGTTTATCCCTCCACTAGGATATGTCTTCTTTACTTGTGTCCTTTCTTTGCTTCCTTTTAGGGAACACCTTTTTTCTTGTTGCTTAAGCACTCCAAAGAGTGTATGTGTTTGCCAGCTGTCTACCTCATGTGCTTCTATTCCCTTTCACTTTCAATGTTAATCTCTCTCAACCATGTGCTTCTGTCCCCCGTGGTCCATCTAGCTCTCGCCCATGTGCTTCTTTCTTTGCCCTTGTGTTGTTACCTCAAGCATTTGCGTTTCCTCTGCCCTCCTTGATGTTCCCACTCTTGTGCACTTTTC